>NC_066585.1:498395081-499875081 GCF_024323335.1 Lathyrus oleraceus
GAGAGAGAGAGGGAGAGAGAGAGAGAGAGAGAATTTTACTGGTTCAATGCATTCGTCTTTGCTTGCCATTTAATCCAGACAAATTCTATCACTATTTTGGATAGGGATGTTTTCGGTGCGGTTTTGACGATAAAAATCATCTGAACCGCAAGAGAAAAAAGCATGTGGTTCGGTTTGGTTCGATTGATTTTTAGAAATAAAACCAAACCAAACCAATGTGGTTTGGATTGGTTCGGTTTTTTACAATATTTTCATTGAGTCATACATACACCTATAGAGAACAACGTGGCTTTGTATTTAGTCATTCATAAATTACTAAATAACATAAAAACTTATTATATTTAGACAAAAACTTCGCATTCAATATACACAAACTTAGACTAGACAAAAATGGAATAAAAAACATATATATAATAGTAGAATAAAATAATATCAAAGACATTATAATAAAACATAAAAAATATATGAGATGAGAGATTAGAGAAGATGAAAAAAAGAACATATGAGATGCGGGATTGAGAAGAAATGTGCGATAAAAACGTAATTGGAAGAGAAAATAGTAACATAAAAGATAAAAAAAGAAAGAACATAAGAGATGAAATATTAGAGTAGAAAAAGTGAAACGTACATGGTAAAGAAGATGGGAAGAATGTGTGATACTATTGGAAGAGATTTAAGAAGGTTGAAATTGATATCCTAAGTGTGAGTAAGAGAAACTCGTTTTTAATTGTAAGGTTAAGGCATACTAAGTTTGAGTTTTGGATTGGATATGGGATAATTGAAGTTTGAGTTGTAACATAATGCGGTTTGGTTTGGTTTAGTTTGGTTTGAAAAATACAAACCGCAAACCAAACCAAACCGTGCGGTTTTGTTAGAGAATGACCCAAACGGATCCGAACCAAATGCGGTTTTTTGCGGTTTTGGTTTGGTTTGGTTTGGTTTGCGGTTTTCTATTGGGTTGGTATTGTTTTGAACACCCCTAATTTTGGATATTTGATTAACAATTTTTTGGTTACAATAAGAATATCACAAAAATTGCTCAGAAAATGCTTAACACCTAAGCATTCTAGTCTTTTTTTCTTGATCTTCTTCAATCTGCAACTCATGTAACCAATATTAAAGTCTTTATCCTCTACTTAATCTTGACTTCATAATCTTCAAACCTTTAAGATCTTCAGTGTTGACTTTTATAGAGATTTCTTAAAATTCTACTCGAATTTCTTGAATCAGATCCTTGAATGGATGTTGAAAGCCAGAAACTCCAACACTTTGGAGAAGACACTTATTTTTATTCTATGGGGATTTTATTTCTAAAATTCTACAACATATCTTTAAACTAGAAACATTTAATTACACATTATAAATCTAATTATTTTTTTACAAACATGTTACATTATATAACTTAACCAACCTTTATACACAAGATGAAGCTTATTGTTTTTTAGAGACAATATGAATTTTTGAGAAAATCACTCACTTCATTTATGATCTGATTATGAAAAAATAAGGAGTAAAAGCTTTTATATGTATTTGATAAAAGGAACAAAACTAGTGTAAAAAATTATTATGATTTGAGTCAACAATATTTAATGAATCAAATCAAGTAACAAAAACAACTATGTTTTTCAATATGTGACTCGAGTCATTATTCAAGTCATGTGATTCAATTAAAAAACTTCCAAGACTTAAGCCGTGTTTCTAAAACTGAAACCAGAATTGAAAAAGACAATTATGAATCAATTCATGGCAAAACTTGAATCAAGTCACATTTATAGAATTGAAATGTGATTCATAAATACTTGTTTGACTCGATTCAAGTAGAAGCATGAATCAGTTCATGTTTCCTGAAACCAAATTTAGGAAAACAAAATTATTATGTTCACATAACAGTGTGACTCATTTCATGTTGACAAATGTGACTCATTTCATGTTTCTTGAATCAATTCAACATTATGATTGACTTGATTAAAGTAACATTTTTATCAAACTATCATATTAGGCATGGAAACTGATTTTTAAACCTAGTGTGAGTGTAGGGCTTATGTGAGAAATTCAAATATGATCATTTTAATAACGACAAAGCAACAAAATAACTTAATCGATAAATTCACCAAGGAGAAATTTCAGTCTCTCGCTTTTTGATGCTTGACAAAATTGAGTATTTGAGTCATATGATAGAACTAATATCCCTCTGTATTTAACACTCATATGTGTGAATATAGCTTAATCTTATAAGACTTCTCCCCCTTTGACAAAATCAAAAGGAAAAGGGTAAAATGAGACAAACACAAAAGCATCGCACATCAAAACAAGGATAAACTCATAAAAAACCACAACATAAAAACATAACTAAATTATAATTTTCACACTAGATAATGCCAAACATGCCACAACAAATCAAATTACTGATAAACATGTATGTAATTTCAGAAGAATTAAATGAAGGAAGATGAAAGATAGAAGGAAATATATGAAGAAAAACGAAATAGCAAACCAAAAAAATCCAAAATCACATGGATATTACCATTGACCAAAAAAATTATCAAAAAGATAGCAGAGATAACCGCGGGTGAAAAGCACAAAAAATGCATTAAATAAACAACAAGAAAATGAATGACATGATATGCATGCCAAGACGAAGGGCTTGCTGATTAAACTGATAGAGGTATTCAAAAGTGAAAACATTAAGATCACATAAACCCTAAGTGTCCACATCCTAATTATTTGAGTGATCGGTAGGCAAAGCGATGATAAGTGAAGAAAGATAGGAAATAACGCGATCTTCTTGGCTACGATTATCAACAAAAACCCTCCCCCTCTAAATATAAATATAGGACTTATGGGAGACCATTGACACGAGAGGTAGGAACAGGAACATCAAATTGGAACATCTTCGTCAAAACCCTTATCATCATAACCACTTGAAGCAGGAGGAGACGCTTTCTAAGGAACATAACTCTTGGGAGCCAATACAGTATGCTTAAAAATATCTTCATAAATCTCACACATCAGAATCTTGTAGAGCCATTTCCCTTTTTCAAAGAAGTAATGCATATGAGATACTACATCTTGATTGAACAACTTCGGACCCCGATGAAGCTAAGTAGTATATATGCTCCCATTCTTCTCGAGGATCAACTAAATAAGGGAGGTAAATAAAAGAGGCTTGCTAGGTGTCCTTTTACAATACAAAATCATGTTGACAATATACTCCACCCTGTTTTGACATTGTCCTAATTCAACAATACCCATATTAAGAATAAATCCACATCATTCGTACGATGATAAATGAAGAGATATGGGAAATAACGTGATCTTATTGACTATGATTAACAACAAAAACCCTATATCTCCAAATGTCGATATAGGCCTTATCATCCATATAGAGACCACTGACACGAGAAGAAGAACCAGTAATATCAAATTGAACATCTTCCTTATGATCCTTATCATCAGAACCACCTGAAGTAGGAAGAGACGCCTTCCAAGGAACATAAGTGATCATCTGTTTCTATTTTCCCTTTTTCTTGAGTACTTAGCCTTGGTTTTCACTAGTTAAGCAACCTCTGGTATCTTAGCACCTTCAGGCACACTAGTGGTCTTTAGAGACTCCCATGTTTCATGATAATTCCTCATAATTCTTATTTCTATCAAATATGGATTTTCATCTTTAAATATTTCTCCCATTTGATATTGTTCCCATGCTTCTTTTGTTTTGAATGGTTCTGGGAATTCAGTGTTCTCCATATACAAATTTTGTTGTAAGTCTTGTTCAGCTTGTACTTGCTCTTTTTCATTTTGATTTTCTTTATGGGGTACCTTCACAAGAACATATTACAATTCATTATTTTCAAGTTCAACTTCTTGTTTTTTTAGCTTGTTCTTTACTGCTTTTATCCTCATCCTTGTCTTTAGCTTCCTTGTAGTCTTACTCAACTTCTTGATCTTCGGTTTTCTCTTCCTTTTGCTTATTGTTGTTCACTTCCTTCTCATCCTACTCAATCTCATCATCATTTTTTTGCTTTAGTAGCCTTTTCTTGATCCTTTTCATTTGGTTCCTCTTCAATCACGATCTCATCATCCACATCCTCCTCTTGCTCACTCACTGCCAACTCATTAATACCAAAATACTTTGTGACCTTAGGATCTACCTCATTGGTCTTATTTGATGGAATATTGTCTTTCTTAGATGCTTTCTTAGCTTTCTTATTTTTCTTTGATGACTCTCCTTCTGGCTCATCAAAAGTTGCCTCTGGTACAAATTGAGTCATCAAGAATGACACCTTTTTTTTCTTATCATTTTCCTTCTTTTGTTTCTTCACCATGTTACCATCATATTTTTATTTCTTTTCAGGTTGCTTTTCCTGGTTGTTTTCTTCTTCAATAGGCTTCTCTCCCCAAATATGATTTGGAATATGGGGGTTGGTTCATCACTCCCCCCCGTAGAGACTATATAACCTTTTGTGCTAGGTATGTTGTTCTTTTATAAATCTATAGAACTCTCGTTGGTCCCTCTACATTTGTTGCAGGGTTTCCTATAAGAGATCTATGTTGTTATGCAAAGAATTGGCTTATGTTACTTTCTGGTGTATCTCTGGCTGAGTATTTTTTCCTTTTTCCCGTCAATAAATCCATGATAGCAGCTTTATCAAACCCAATTTGAGGGTTGCAAATCTCAACAGTTGGCTTTTCAGGGACTCCATGTATCTTGCATAGTGCAATGATCAAGCATGGAAAATACAACAACCCATCTTTCTTCTTTGCACACACATGCATTTCTTGACAAATGATTTTAGCAATGTTGATGAGGGATAAGACGGTGATACAATGGAGAAATATTAACCTTCCTTTATTAATAGTTTCTTTGTAGGTTGTTGGCATTAGAGAGTGTTTAAAAAATTGGTACCATACCTTTTGAATGAGTTTCTGGTTCATACGTAGTACACTTTTCTTAGAAGATTTAACACCCTCCAACCAAGGGGTTCCTAGAAGGCATAAATACTCTTTAATCACATCCAAATCAAAATCATCCATCTTTTCAAAGATTGACTGATAAGAGTCTTCAACATTCTTCATTCCTAGCACCATATTGATTGTCTTTTCTTAATATTGGACCAATCTTCCTCTCACCAACACTTCTAATTTCTTTTGGAACATGTTGATTAGGTTGGAGTAGAACATTTTCACAATTTGAGTGTTATATGGAAGAGGGTGTTTACAAATCTTTTTCCATTTCTGCCCTGTTATGATGTGCTCGACCTCATAAGTAAAACCAAGGTCTCCATCTTCTATTTCAAAGATAAATCCCCTTTCAGATAACACATTTCTTGCAGCAAAGATCTTTGTGTATCTTCTCGTACTATAACTATTCACAAAGGTTTCATTATCATAGGAATCATAATCAAAGTACACCACACGAGGAGCATAATTCTTTCTTGCATAAGTTTTTATTCTTCTTCCTGTAGAGATGGGTTCCATTGATGGTTGATTGAAAGGTTATGATAATTAGTTTAGGGATAATTAAGCCTTTTAGGGAAGTTTTTCTTTTAAGAGAGGATATAAATTATAACAGTTTTCTTGCAAAGGAGAAATGAGTATTTTAAGTGAGGACGATGTTAGGTAATGAGGAGTGAGAGGGAGAGTGAAAATTTTGAATTTTGAATTTGGTGAGAGAGAAATAACCGTTGATTATTTACAAAGGGTAACTTAAAGGTTTAGTTATATATTCCAGGTGTTATGATATGGACAAATCCATCATTGCACAATCCTTGTACGACACGTCAGATCCATGTGCATAACTTCCTAGGCTTTGTTTGCCAGCACACGTGATCTCTTATCCCTTTAACCTCCTTTTTTAAATTCATTTTCCTCAACCTCTTTTTGGATAATTCCACGTGTTTTCTTCCACAAACAAATATAATATCCTCATTCTTTTTTGGTATGTCACCGTCGTGACAATTTTTTTTAGAAATCTCTAGTAACTCAAGAAAATTAATTCAAACCTATCATCATAAAGATAAAAATACAAACACTAAATTATTCTGGGATGACTTCAAATAGTGCTATTTTTAAGTCTTGTAGACTGAATTAAATGGAAATTTTAATAATTTAAACCTATGAAAGCCCTTGTGTTACTTAAAGGCTCACCATGGTAACTTTTCACTCTTTGCCCATTCACTTTGAACGTCTCCCCTGATTGTTCATTCAAAAGGTCTACAACCCCATGAGAATAAATTTTTACCATCTTAAAGAGGCATGACCATCTTGATTTCAATTTACTAGGGAAGAATTTCAACCTTGAGTTGAACAAGAGGACATTTTGCCCTTCTACCAACTCTTTTTTCTGACATTTCCTGTCATGCCATTTCTTGGTCTTTTCTTTGTAAAGTTTAGTATTTCATAAGAGAACAAGGTATACTTTTCCAGCTCATTGAGTTGCAACATACTTGCTTTCCCAACAACTTGCAAGTAGAAGTTCAATTTTTTAACAATCCAAAAGGCTTTGTGTTGCAATTCAATGGGTAGGTGGCAAGATTTTCCATAGACCTAAAGGTGTTTTAAAAGCAGTTCTTTGAATCATATAAGAACTTTTATGGGCCTACAAAACTGCTTCCAAAACACCCATGGAAAAACTTGTTATCTACAGAACCTTTATGCAACTCATCCCAATAGTAATTCTTTGAATCATAGAAGAACCTTTTTCCTTTGCTATGAGTTGAATTCTGGATAGACACGCCCACTTACCAAATATTTTACAATATTTGCATACTAGATGTTCATGATAAAATTTATCAAAAACAATTGTTCATTAGGAAATTATTCCATGATATTCTCTCTGTCCTGCCTCTAGTCATCAGCTGGAAGTCTTGAAAAATAATCTGCCACCAAGTTTCTACTCCCTTTTTGTATCTTATTTCTAGGTCAAATTATTATAATAGCAACACCCACTTTATCAATCTTGGTTGTGTATCTTTCTTGGCAATGAGGTATTTGATTGATGCATGGTCAGTGTAAACTATTACCTTGGTGCCCACAAAGTAAGATATGAACTTGTCAAACACAAAGACAATAACCCACAAATCTTTTTCAGTGGTTGTGTAATTAATCTAGGCTTCTATCAAGGTCTTAGTATCATAATAAATGGTGCGGAACACCTTATCATGTCTTTTCCAAAGAACAACTCAAATGGAAAAGTCACTTGCATCACACATAAGTTCAAATGGATTGGGCCAATCAGGCTCCTTAACAACTGGTGCAGATATCAATTCCTTTTTCAAAGCATTGAAAGCTTCTTCACATTCAGCACTAAAGACATATGGCACGCCATGTTACATCAGCTGGCATAAAGGCTTTGTAATTTTTGAAAAAATATTTTATGAACCTTCTATAAAATCCAGCATGACCAAGAAAGCTTCTTATTCCTTTGATGTTAGAGGGTGGAGGTAGCTTTTCAATTACTTCAATTTTAACTTGTCCCACCTTCAACCCTACCTTAGAAATTATGTGCCTTAGGATTATTCCTTCCTTGTCCATAAAATGACATTTCTCCCAATTCAGCACCAGATTTCTCTCTTCACATCTTATTATTACCAACTCCAGGTTATCCAGTCATCTTTGAAATGACTCTCCAAAAACTGAAAAATCACCCATAAACACTTCCATGGAGCTTTCTATGAAATTAGAGAAGATGGACATAATGCATCTTTGAAATGTTGCAGGAGAACTACACAATCCAAATGGCATCCTCCTAAATGCAAGTGTTCTATAGGGACATGTGAATATTGTCTTATCCTGGTCTTTAGGGGCTATTGCAATCTGATTGTAGGTTGAATATCCATCAAGGAAACAGTAAAATTCCTTTCCAGCCATCCTATATAGCACCTGATCACTAAATGGAAAAGTAAAATGGTATTTTCTTATAGCCTTGTTTAACTTCCTATAATTCATGCAAATTCTCCAACCAGTGGTTGCTCTTGAAGGAATTAGCTCATTTTTTTAATTTTCAATCAAAGTTATTCCACCTTTCATTGAATAAGATTCACCCACATAATTCCATAAATGGGGTAGATAATATTTGCATCTAGCTATTTTATGATCTCCTTCTTCACTACATCCTTCATGATAATATTTAATCTTCTTTGGCGCTCTATATTATTCTTGGAATTCTCTTCTAGTAGTATTATATGCATATAGACTATAGGACTAATCCATTTGATATTAGATATTTTCCAAGAAATGGCCTTCTAGTGCTTCTTCATAAGTTCTTGGAGTTGACATCTTTTCTCACCGTACAAATCAATAGCATGATTATTGGAAACTTTTGTCCTGCCTCTAGAGCTCCACAAACTCAAAAGTAATCTCTAGAGTTTCAAAGTGTTCCGTTTTGTCTTCAATTGTAAGGTAAGATCCTCTTATGATACCTTCTCTTACCAATGCATTATTATCTTCTTCACCCAACTCTTGTTCCAAATCATCCTTACTTTTTATGATCTACTTGTGAATAATGGAATCCTAACTAGATATTAGTGAGCAATCAACAATGTCTTCTTTAGGGTACTTTAATGCACTGAGGATATTGAATACCATTTGCTTCCCATTTACTCTCATAGTGAGTTCTCCCTTTTCAATATCTATTAGATTTCTTCCTGTAGCAAGAAATGATCTCCCCAAAAGAATGGAAGTGTCTTCGTCAACACTAAAATCCATGATAATATAGTCAACATGGAATGCAAACTTGTCAACCCTCACTAGCACATCTTCAATCTTCCCTTAAGGGTAACAAATGCTTTTGTTAGCCAATTGAAGTGTGATAGATGCTGGCATGAAGATCCTATACCTGGCTTCTTGAATATAGATATGGCATGAGGTTTATACTTACTCTAAGATCATACAATGCTCTTCTACAAAAAGAATTTCCTATGTTGCATGGTATGGTGAAACTTCAAGGACCTTTCAACATAGAAGGTAGTTTTCCTTGAACAAAACATCCTTCATGAACTTAAAATAATTTGGAATTTGTTGAATTACTTTAATTAAAGGTATATTGATGTGAAGTTGCTTCAAGATTCCATGAATTTTCTAAATTGTTACTCTATCATAACCTTTATAATTCTTCGTGAAAGAGGTGGTGGTGGCCTCTCTTGCACAAATCTGGGTGTTGTGCTGACTTCTAGTGTATCATTTGTCAGTTCCGATGTTGCAGGTCTCGTGCCCGAAGTCATCGGATTAGGCTGCTTGGCTTGCTGCCATTTTGTTTGTTCTTTAACCGAAGGATTTATTGTAGGTGTTACTTGCTTTTCTCCTGATGTGTTAGAAGACTTTAGATATTTCCTTAGTTGGTCAATGTTTTGTTGACTTATTCCTTCATACTCCTTACCACTTCACAATGAAATGACTTTGCATGTTTCAATGCTCTTAGTACTAGAAGTAGATGTTGGTGTTTCAGTAGAACTTGAGAGTGCTCCCACGGGTCTTGAACTTAGTGCAAAAGCTATTTGCCCGACTTGGTTTTGCAAGTTTTTAATGCTTACACCTTGAGCTTGAAACTAGTTCTTGGTTTCTTGTATAGAGTACTTCAAAATATTCTCTAGCTGGTTGTTTCCTTGTGTAGCCACAACATGATTAAGTGTAGAAAACCAAGGGGAATTTTTGGTGCTTGAGGCTTTAGTTGATTTTAGTTGTTACTCTATGAGAAATTTAGATGATTACACCATCCAAGGTTGTATGTGTTGCTGTAGTTGTTGTTATATTTGTTGTTGCCCACATAATTCACAGAAACTGGCTTAGCTGAATATTCTTCAAATAAGTGGCTCTCCCATAATAAACACATGCAACAAAACTGGTATCAGTTACAACCTTGACTAGCTCAGTAGTTGGCGCGTCAAAACTCGTCATCATGTTCCTCATTATTTGGTGTATTTGGGCCACTTGGGCAGCTAAGTCAGTGGTCTTAGTGACTTCATGAACACCGGTTTGCTTCTTTAGAATAACTATAATGGTTGGTCTAGTAATTGGCCATTGATAAGTATTGGCAGTAATGCTTTCAGTAAATTTGTAGCCTTCTTCATAGGACTTAGCTAACAATTCTCCACCTGAAGATGCATCCAACATGTTTCTTGATGATGGTACCAAACCGTTGTAAAATGTTTCCAATTGAATACAGACTGGGATCCCATGGTGTGAACACTTCCTTAACAATTCTTTGAATCTTTCCCATGCATCAAACAAATACTTATCATCTCCTTGCCTAAATGAAGTGATTTCGTTCCTCATCTTTGCATTCTTGATAGAAGGAAAATACTTAGCTATAAACTTTTCAGCTAAGCATTCTATTCGGCTATGAAACTCGACTCTAAGGATTTTAGCCAGCTTTTAGCTCTATCCCTTGAAAAATATGGGAACAACCTTAATCTGTAAGTGTTATCAGTAATCCTAGGATTTTTGAAGTTACTAAAAACTTCGAAAAATTTCCTCAAGTGTAAATCTAGATCTTAATTAGTAGCTATAAAGTATTGGCCAATAGTTGTAGCATATGGAACATCATAGGCTTGAATTTAAACTGTGCCACCATGATATCTAGTTGTATGATTATCGTATTCATGGCATTAGGATCAAACACAACAAAATCCCTTATGTTTCTTACTCTATCATTGGAAATGCTAGTAATGTCATTTTCTGAAATGACTCATTCTGGTTTCAGTTGTAACTCTTCAAAGATTCCTTTAAAGGGATCTTCAAAGTGTTCTCAAAATTTCCTAACAAAAGTGTATGAGGAGAGCTTCCTAGTAAGTGACCGGTAGCATGAAATCTCCTTAGTAATCTGAGTATTCTTTCTGGTCAAAGATCTCCTTTGTTTACTAGAGTCGGCAACATGTGCATGCAATATACTGATGACTTATCGGCAAGTGTATCGACCATATCTCAGTAATAAGAATATCTCGATCCCACAGGGACTGTGTAAGACCCCAATTTTGACCCTAAGATCCCTCATGCAATTTCATCATAAGCATTAGCATTGGGATCATACCTTGGCATCCTCCTTACCCCTATTTCATTGGGTTTGTTTTCAGAGAGGTCACCAAGCACTATGTGATTGCATCATACTTATATGTCATCATTTACTAACCAAAATACAAAAGTATGTCTTTGCATTTGCCTAACTCCTTTGTAGGTAGGACATGATCTCCATTGATTTATCAAGTTCATATCTAGGGTTTGAGACCCTCATGACAAAGAGCACAACCATGAATTGATCCAAGAATGGTTATGAGCATCATATATAAGTTCCATTTATTCCTACATGGTATATTGATCAAGTGTTCTTCAAGAGTTTGGGAGTGATTTGCCTTGGAAACCCTAGTTTGACTGAGTATCTTAAGTAACTTATCCAACAAGCTATCTCACCAATTAATCAAATTTCTCAAATTACACTTCAAAATTCATCATCTTATGTATATATGATCTAACATGAGCCAAGAAAGTCAAAATAATTGAAGGTTACCAAGTTGGTTGATGGTGGTTGGCCAGATGAATTCATCTAATCAAAATTGGGTCCCCCTAGACCCTATCTCCTACAATTTTCACCATATGAAAAAGATTCTAAGAGCAAAGTTACTCTAAATGACATTCCAAACAACGTTCATGTTGATACCTATAGCTAGGTTTTCTTGGAAAATCATTTTCTATGTTGAAACATTATAGGTCATTTTGTCTAAACCCTAATTTGAAAGTCAACTTCCCAAGGCCATAACTTGCTCAATATTTATAAGATGAAAGACTTCCAAGTTGCAATATCAAATTCCGAATGTCTACTTCAACTTTGATGTTTGGAGTGAGAGCAAATTCAACTTTTATGAGCATGTGACATGAGGTTACATTATAGGTCATTTTTGACCTATGCCATTTAACAAGTGATTTTTCCAAACTTCTGAAATGCATAACTCTATCATTCCCAATTTAAATGACATGAAATTGATGACAATTTTAAAGGTATTTGAAAGAGCTACAACTTTGATGAAGACACGTTTCTCATTTGAAGCTCACATAAAAAGTTAAGCAAGGTGGAATATTGAGACATATGGCTTGACACTTAGAAAAAGTTTCAACATGTTGAAATTTCCAAACTTTCACCTCAAAATTCTCCATGTTCCAAGCTCCAAATGGAAAAGTGTTTAACATGGAAGTTGTTCCTCTTGATCTAACCTTTCCAACAAGTCCAATTTCATCCATTTTGGATAAGCTTTGCAAGGGATGCACATGGCTGGAACATTGCATCATCATTTGGCAAAAATCAAACTTCAAGCTTCCATGTACAATTGCCTAGCACTCCAATTTGATTTCAGACTTGTTCACACTCAATTATGGATCAAATGGAATGATCTCATGGGCCTGTACACGCCCATGCACACATGCATCACTCATTGCCAATTTTGGAAACTCAATTGTAAGGTGCAAATATCATGTGATTCAGCTATAAATAGAGCACCATATGCTCAGAATTGAGGACTCCTTCGCGCTAGCTTTGATCCCAAACATCAAACCCTTCTATTAGATTTCTTCCTGTAGCAAGAAATGATCTCCCCAAAAGAATGGAAGTGTCTTCGTCAACACAAAAATCCATGATTATATAGTCAACATGGAATGCAAACTTGTCAACCCTCACTAGCACATCTTCAATCTTCCCTTAAGGGTAACAAATGCTTTTGTTAGCCAATTGAAGAGTGATAGATGCTGGCATGTAGATACTATACCTAGCTTCTTGAATATAGATATGGCATGAGGTTTATACTTACTCTAAGATCACACAATGCTCTTCTACCAAAAGAATCTCCTATGTTGCATGGTATGGTGAAACTTCAAGGACCTTTCAACATAGAAGGTAGTTTTCCTTGAACAAATTGACTACATTCTTGACAGAATTCTACAGTAGCAAATTCTCCCACTCTTTTCCTCTTTGTCAAAACATCCTTCATGAACTTAAAATAATTTGGAATTTGTTGAATTACTTTAATTAAAGGTATATTGATGTGAAGTTGCTTCAAGATTCCATGAATTTTCTAAATTGTTACTCTATCATAGCCTTTATAATTCTTCGGGAATGAGGTGGTGGTGGTCTCTCTTGCACAAATCTGGGTGTTGTGCTGACTTCTAGCGTATCATTTGTCAGTTCCGATGTTGCAGGTCTCGTACATGAAGTCATCTGATTAGGCTGCTTGGCTGGCTGCCATTCTGTTTATTCTTTAACCGAAGGATTTATTGTAGGTGTTACTTGCTTTTCTCCTGATGTGTTAGAAGACTTTAGATATTTCCTTAGTTGGTCAATGTTCTATTGACTTAGTCCTTCATACTCCTTACCACTTCACAATGAAATGACTTTGCATGTTTCAATGCTCTTAGTACTAGAAGTAGATGTTGGTGTTTTAGTAGAACTTGAGAGTGCTCCCACGGGTCTTGAACTTAGTGCAAAAGCTATTTGCCCGACTTGGTTTTGCAAGTTTTTAATGCTTACACCTTGAGCTTGAAACTAGTTCTTGGTTTCTTGTATAGAGTACTTCAAAATATTCTCCAGCTGGTTGTTTCCTTGTGTAGCCACAACATGATTAAGTGTAGAAAACCAAGGGGAATTTTTGGTGCTTGAGGCTTTAGTTGATTTTGGTTGTTACTCTATGAGAAATTTAGATGATTACACCATCCAAGGTTGTATGTGTTGCTGTAGTTGTTGTTGTATTTGTTGTTGCCCACATAATTTACAGAAACTGGATTAGCTGAATATTCTTCAAATAAGTGGCTCTCCCATAATAAACACATGCAACAACACTGGTATCAATTACAACCTTGACTAGCTCAGTAGTTGGCGCGTCAAAACTCGTCATCATGTTCCTCATCATTTGGTGTACTTGGGACACTTGGGCAACTAAGTCAGTGGTCTTAGTGACTTCATGAACACCGGTTTGCTTCTTTAGAATAACTATAATGGTTGGTCTAGTAACTGGCCATTGATAACTATTGTCAGTAATGCTTTCCGTAAATTTATAGCCTTCTTCACAGGACTTAGATAATAATTCTCCACCTGAAGATGCATCCAACATGTTTCTTAATGACGGTACCAAACCGTTGTAAAATGTTTCCAATTGAATACAAACTGGGATCCCATGGTGTGAAAACTTCCTTAACAATTCTGTGAATCTTTCCCATGCATCAAACAAATACTTATCATCTCCTTGCCTAAATGAAGTGATTTCGTTCCTCATCTTTGCATTCTTGATAGAAGGAAAATACTTAGCTATAAACTTTTCAGCTAAGCATTCCATGCGGCTATGAAACTCGACTCTAAGGATTTTAGCCAGCTTTTAGCTCTATCCCTTGAAAAATATGGGAACAACCTTAATCTGTAAGTGTTATCAGTAATCCTAGGATTTCTGAAGTTACTAAAAACTTCCAGAAATTTCCTCAAGTGTAAATCTAGATCTTAATTAGTAGCTACAAAGTATTGGCCAATATTTGTAGCATATGGAACATCATAGGCTTGAATTTAAACTGTGCCACCATGATATCTAGTTGTACGATTATCGTATTCATGGCATTGGGATCAAACACAACAAAATCCCTTATGTTTCTTACTCTATCATTGGAAATGCTAGTAATGTCATTTTCTGAAATGACTCCTTCTGGTTTCAGTTGTAACTCTTCAAAGATTCGTTTAAAGGGATCTTCAAAGTGTTCTCAAAATTTCCTAACAAAAGTGTATGAGGAGAGCTTCCTAGTAAGTGACCGGTATCATGAAGTCTCCTTAGTAATCTGAGTATTCTTTCTGGTCAAATATCTCCTCTGTATACTAGAGTCGGCAACATGGGCATGCAACATACTGATGACTTATCGGCAAGTGTATCGACCATATCGCAGTAATAAAAATATCTCGATTCCACAGGGACTGTGTAAGACCCCAATTTTGACCCTAAGATCCCTCATGAAATTTCATCATAAGCATTAAAATTGGGATCATACCTTGGCATCCTCCTTACCCCTCTTTCATTGGGTTTATTTTGGGAGAGGTCATCAAGCACTATGTGATTGTATTATACTTATATGTCATCATTTACTAACCATATTACAAAAATATGTCTTTAGATTTGCCTAACTCCTTTGTAGGTAGGGCATGATCTCCATTGATCTATCAAGTTCATATCTAGGGTTGAAGACCCTTAGGACAAAGAGCACAACCATGAATTTATCTAAGAATGGTTATGAGCATCATATATGAGTTCCATTGATTCCTACATGGTAAATTGATCAAGTGTTCTTCAAGAGTTTGGAAGTGATTTGCCTTGGAAACCCTAGTTTGACTGAGTATCTTAAGTAACTTCTCCAACAAGCTATCTCACCAATTGATCAAATTTCTCAAGGTACACTTCAAAATTCATCATATTATGCATATATGATCTACCATGAGCTGAGAAAGTTAAAATAATTGAAGATTAGCAAGTCTGTTGATGGTGGTTGGCCAAATGAATTCATCTAATCAAAATTGGGCCCCCTAGACCCTATCTCCTACAATTTTCACCATATGAAAATGATTCCAAGAGCAAAGTTACTCTAAATGCCATTCCAAACAACTTTCATGTTGATACCTATAGCTAGTTTTGCATGGAAAATCATTTTCTATGTTGAAACATTATAGGTCATTTTGTCTAAACCCTAATTTGAAAGTCAACTTCCCAAGGACATAACTTGCTTAATATTTATGAGATGAAAGATTTCCAAGTTGCACAATCAAATTCCGGATTTCAACTTTGATGTTTGGAGTGAGAGCAAATTCAACTTTTATGAGCATGTGATATGAGGTTACATTATAGGTCATTTTTGACCAATGCCATTGAACAAGTGATTTTTCCAAACTTCAAAAATGCATAACTCTATCATTCCCAATCCAAATGACATGAAATTGGTGACCATTTTGAAGGTATTTGAAAGAGATAAAACTTTGATGAAGACACGTTTCTCATTTGAAGCTCACATAAAAAGTTAAGCAAGGTGGAATATTGAGACATATGGCTTGACACTCACTTAGAAACATTTTCAACATGTTGAAATTTACAAACTTCCACCTAAAAATTCTCCATGTTTCAAGATCCAAATGAAAAAGTGTTGAACATAGAAGTTGTTCCTCTTGATCTAACCTTTCCAAAAAGTCCATTTTCATCCATTTTGGACAAGATTTACAAGGGTTGCGCATGGCTGGAACATTGCATCATCATTTGGCAAAAATCAAACTTCAAGCTTCCATGTACAATTGCCTAGCACTCCAATATGATTTCAGACTTATTCACACTCAATTATGGCTTAAATGGAATGATCTCACGGGCCTGTACACGCCCATGCACACATGCATCACTCATTGCCATTTTTGGAAACTCAATTGTAAGGTGCAAATATCATGTGATTCAGCTATAAATAGAGCACCATATGCTCAGAATTGAGGACTCCTTCGTGCCGGCTTTGATCCCAAACACCAAACCCTTCTATTAGATTTCTTCCTGTAGCAAGAAATGATCTCCCAAAAGAATGGAAGTGTCTTCGTCAACACAAAAATCCATGATTATATAGTCAACATGGAATGCAAACTTGTCAACCCTCACTAGCACATCTTTGATCTTCCCTTAAGGGTAACAAATGCTTTTGTTAGCCAATTGAAGTGTGATAGATGCTGGCATGTAGATCTTATACCTAGCTTCTTGAATATAGATATGGTATGAGGTTTATACTTACTCTAAGATCACACAATGCTCTTCTACAAAAAGAATCTCCTATGTTGCATGGTATAGTGAAACTTCAAGGACCTTTCAACATAGAAGGTAGTTTTCCTTGAACAAATTGACTACATTCTTGACATAATTCTACAGTAGAAAATTCTCCCACTCTTTTCCTCTTTGTCAAAACATCCTTCATGAACTTAAAATAATTTGGAATTTGTTGAATTACTTTAATTAAAGGTATATTGATGTGAAGTTGCTTCAAGATTCCATGAATTTTCTAAATTGTTACTCTATCATAGCCTTTATAATTCTTCGGGAAAGAGGTGGTGGTGGTCTCTCTTGCACAAATCTGGGTGTTGTGCTGACTTCTAGCGTATCATTTGTCAGTTCCGATGTTGCAGGTCTCGTGCCCGAAGTCATCTGATTAGGCTGCTTGGCTAGCTGCCATTCTGTTTGTTCTTTAACCAAAGGATTTATTGTAGGTGTTACTTGCTTTTCTCCTGATGTGTTAGAAGACTTTAGATATTTCCTTAGTTGGTCAATGTTCTGTTGACTTAGTCCTTGATACTCCTTACCACTTCACAATGAAATGACTTTGCATGTTTCAATGCTCTTAGTACTAGAAGTAGATGTTGGTGTTTCAGTAGAACTTGAGAGTGCTCCCACGGGTCTTGAACTTAGTGCAAAAGCTATTTTCTCGACTTGGTTTTGCAAGTTTTTAATGCTTACACCTTGAGCTTGAAACTAGTTCTTGGTTTCTTGTATAGAGGACTTCAAAATATTCTCCAGTAGGTTGTTTCCTTGTGTAGCCACAACATGATTAAGTGTAGAAAACCAAGAGGAATTTTTGGTGCTTGAGGCTTTAGTTGATTTTGGTTGTTACTCTATGAGAAATTTAGATGATTACACCATCCAAGGTTGTATGTGTTGCTATAGTTGTTGTTGTATTTGTTGTTGTCCACATAATTCACAGAAACTGGATTAGCTGAATATTATTCAAATAAGTGGCTCTTTAGAATAACTATAATGGTTGGTCAGTAGTTGGCGCGTCAAAACTCGTCATCATGTTCCTCATCATTTGGTGTACTTGGGACACTTGGGCAACTAAGTCAGTGGTCTTAGTGACTTCATGAACACCAGTTTGCTTCTTTAGAATAACTATAGAGGTTGGTCGAGTAACTGGCCATTGATAAGTATTGGCAGTAATGCTTTCAGTAAATTTGTAGCCTTCTTCATAGGACTTAGATAACAATTCTCCACCTGAAGATGCACCCAACATGTTTCTTGATGACGGTACCAAACCGTTGTAAAATGTTTCCAATTGAATACAGACTGGGATCCCATGGTGTGAACACTTCCTTAACAATTCTTTGAATCTTTCCCATGCATCAAACAAATACTTATCATCTCCTTGCCTAAATGAAGTGATTTCCTTCCTCATCTTTGCATTCTTGACAGAAGGAAAATACTTAGCTATAAATTTTTCAGCTAAGCATTCCATGCGGCAATGAAACTCGACTCTAAGGATTTTAGCCAACTTTTAGCTCTATCCCTTGAAGAATATGGGAACAACCTTAATCTGTAAGTGTTATCAATAATCCTAGGATTTTTGAAGTTACTAAAAAATTCCAGAAATTTCTCAAGTGTAAATTTAGATCTTAATTAGTAGCTACAAAGTATTGGCCAATAGTTGTAGCATATGGAACATCATAGGCTTGAATTTAAACTGTGTCACCATGATATCTAGTTGTACGATTATCGTATTCATGGCATTAGGATCAAACACAACAAAATGCCTTATGTTTCTTACTCTATCATTGGAAATGCTAGTAATGTCATTTTCTGAAATGACTCCTTCTGGTTTCAGTTGTAACTCTTCGAAGATTCCTTTAAAGGGATCTTCAAAGTGTTCTCAAAATTTCCTAACAAAAGTGTATGAGGAGAGCTTCCTAGTAAGTGACCGGTAGCATGAAATCTCCTTAGTAATCTCAGTATTCTTTTAGGTCAAAGATCTCCTCTGTATACTAGAGTCGGCAACATGTGCATGCAGCATACTAATGACTTATCGGCAAGTGTATCGACCATATCACAGTAATAAAAATATCTCGATTCCACAGGGACTGTGTAAGACCCAATTTTGACCCTAAGATCCCTCATGCAATTTCATCATAAGCATTAGCATTGGGATCATACCTTGGCATCCTCCTTACCCCTATTTCATTGGGTTTGTTTTCAGAGAGGTCACCAAGCACTATGTGATTGTGTCATACTTATATTTCATCATTTACTAACCAAAATACAAAAATATGTCTTTGCATTTGCCTAACTCCTTTGTAGGTAGGGCATGATCTCCATTGATCTATCAAGTTCATATCTAGGGTTGGAGACCCTCATGACAAAGAGCACAACCATGAATTGATCCAATAATGGTTATGATCATAATATATGAGTTCCATTGATTCCTACATGGTATATTGATCAAGTGTTCTTCAAGAGTTTGGAAGTGATTTTCCTTGGAAACCCTAGTTTGATTGGGTATCTTAAGTAACTTCCCCAACAAGCTATCTCACCAATTGATCAAATTTCTCTAATGACACTTCAAAATTCATCATCTTATACATATAAGATCTACCATGAGCCAAGAAAGTCAAAATAATTGAAGGTTAGCAAGTTGGTTGATGGTGGTTGGCCAGATGAATTCATCTAATCAAAATTGGGCCCCCCTAGACCCTATCTCCTACAATTTTCACCATATGAAAATGATTCCAAGAGAAAAGTTACTCTAAATGACATTCCAAACAACTTTCATGTTGATACCTATATCTAGGTTTTCTTGGAAAATCATTTTCTATGTTGATACATTATAGGTCATTTTGTCTAAACCCTAATTTGAAAGTCAACTTCCCAAGGCCATAACTTGCTCAATATTTATGAGATGAAAGATTTACAAGTTGCACAATCAAATTTCGGATGTATACTTCAACTTTTATGTTTGGAGTGAGAGCAAATTACAATCTTTATGAGCATGTGATATGAGGTTACATTATAGGTCATTTTTGACCTATGCCATTGAACAAGTGATTTTTCCAAACTTCAAAAATGCATAACTGTATCATTCCAAATGACATAAAATTGGTGACCATTTTTAAGGTATTTGAAAGAGCTACAACTTTTATGAATACACTTTTCTCATTTGAAGCTCACATAAAAAGTTAAGCAAGGTGGAATATTGCGACATATGGCTTGACACTTAGAAAAATTTTCAACATGTTGAAATTTCCAAACTTCCACCTCAAAATTCTCCATGTTCCAAGCTCCAAATTGTCGCATTACGCGAAAAACCGGCGGGAAAACGAAACAAAAGAGCCGCCACCGTGCGTTATTTATCCCAAAAGAGGGAAAGGAAACGCTCGAAGTAAACCTGGGAAAGACATGGTCTCGCGGCCAGAGAGAGATGGGATCGGGAGTCGGTTATGCGAAGGGAAGGTATTAGCACCCCTACGCATCCGTCGTACTCGACGGGATCCACACACAAAAGAAAGGATAAAGTTGCTAGAAACTGCTCAAACTGCACTCAAGGCTGGAAGGAAACACAGGAAAACAAGAGAAACATGACTCGGCAGGATATCACATCCTGGGCCTACGTAGTCTGTCAAGCACAGACATCAGAGTCGACGTAGTTCGGGCCAAGGGGAATGTGCTCGCTAGGATGTCGCATCCTATGCATACGTATCTTCTGAACAAGTATCTTCAAATTCAACCCGGGGATCCGAAATAAACAGAACCCGCTGATAGATATGACGGACAAAACTCCAGCATCAGAGATAGATACCCATAAGTCCATCTGAACCAAAGTCACCATCAGTATCACTGGCAGAAACTGTATCTGTAAAGATCAAACCCTCCCCTCACAGGTGAATTCTAGCAAGGTCATCCTAAGGCGGATAATGGTCTCGACAATCGGGCAAAGATACTCAACGGGTTTGCCCTTTCGGGTGTGCCGTTGTAGCTCTCTTGAGATCGTCTAAACCAAAGATCCGGGAAAGAACGGTCACCGAAGTCAATAGCTCAGATGAGATAACCCAACCTAAGTGGAATAACTCCACCCGGAAGGACTCTCTCAAATGAACCTCGTCCGGCTGTGGTGACACGTCTCCTCATCATGTCGTACAACATGTGAAGAAACATGAGACCACGCTAATCCTAGGTGTATGCTCAGGCCTGGGTATTGGGCCTCACTCAGAACACCCACCCCAAATCAGAGGAACAACCTGTACAAGAAGACAAAACAATGATAGTATGATGCATGCAAACATTTACGCACATATATACAACATAATGATCATAAATGCAATAAATAGAGCAACACAAGCAACCTAAACCCTATCCTAGAGAGCGCTAGGACTGACTCGCTTAGGGAAGATGGACCAGCAAGAGGTCAACTTCTCTATTCCCCAGCAGAGTCGCCAGCTGTCGCATTACGCGAAAAACCGTTGGGAAAACGAAACAACAGAGCCGCCACCGTGCGTTATTTATCCCAAAAGAGGGAAAGGAAACGCTCGAAGTAAACCTGGGAAAGACATGGTCTCACGACCAGAGAGAGATGGGATCGGGAGTCGGTTATGCGAAGGGAAGGTATTAGCACCCCTACGCATCCGTCGTACTCGACGGGATCCACGCACAAAAGAAAGGATAAAGTTGCTAAAAACTGCTCAAACTGCACTCAAGGCTGGAAGGAAACACAGGAAAACAAGAGAAACAAGACTCGACAGGATATCGCATCCTGGGCCTACGTAGTCTGTCAAGCACAGACATCAGAGTCGACGTAGTTCGGGCCAGGGGGAATGTGCTCGCTAGGATGTCGCATCCTATGCATACGTATCTTCTCTGATTGGAGAAGAATCAGAGCACTCGTAGCTCGACTAAAGCACGCCAAACAAAACCCACACAGGAAACCGACTGCCAATCGCTGGACTTATGTCAGACTCCACACAAACAGGCAAACATGGAAACCGAATGCCAATCGCTGGACTTACATCAGACTCCGAACCAACAAACACCCACACACAGGAAACCGACTGCCAATCGCTGGACTTACGTCAGACTCCAAACAAAACAAACCAGACACAGGAAACCGACTGCCAATCGCTGGACTTATGTCAGACTCCAAACACACACAAAGGGGTTACAAAAAAAAAGGGCGCCCGGAGAGATCAGCTCATGTCCTGCCTACGTACCTCATCTGGTATGAGGATCAGGGCGACGTAGTTCCCCTACGCAGGGAAAGAACTTCTAACCTAGCCAAAGACTGGGAAATGACAAACTAGAAGGGAGCCTCACTCGAGCCTAATAGTTATCATGCAAATCCACCATGGTCCTAGGTTGAGGTTTCTAGCTAACTTGCACAGGGAGCAAGCTATCCTAAACAGCACAGGCAAACACAAGAGCAAGCATACACACAATTAGCACACACTATATACAAACAAAGTGGGCTCACACAGGGTTCGGCTTTAGTCAAGGGGTCATGTCAACCTCGACTAACAAGCCACTGTAACAGGGTGATGTTAGCTCTTAACCCTAACATTGAGAGTTAGGGTGAAGCAGATGAAATAGGAAGTGAGGGGTGTGCCTCACAGCTCTTATCCCTGGCCTGGGAGAGCTTCAGACAAATGAAAGTGTGGGAGTTCAGAAAGTTGGAACTCTTCTCCACATGTGACTGACACAACAAAGATCTTGGGTTATTATCCACAATGCATCAACACAAGGTGTGTGAGCAAAGTGGATGACACACTGAGTAGCAGGAGATGGATTACACATCTCTTATATCTGCCAATTGCCTCATAGAGGACTTTTCCTGCTTGGCACAAAAATAAACAAACACAAGCATTGCCTCTTAAGGAGGGCTTCAGACAGGTGTCTGCCCAAGTAACAGGACAGGTCTTCCAGACTACATGAAGTCAGTGAGTTATACCTCAAATGGTTAAGCAACCAAGCAAAGCAAAAGCAAGTTCAAAAGAACTTAAGCAACTGATGTACCTGAAAACGATCTAACTCAGTCAGTATACAAGTCAAAAAAGTCAAACAGACAACCAATAGTCAATAGTCAACAGTACACAGTCAAACAAGCAAGGCAATTGTGTAAAATGCACAAGCTCAAATCAAATGAGCTAATATCCCCCTACAAAAAAACTCAAGGTTAACCAAACAAGCAAACATCAATACTCAAGTGAAGAAGCATCCTCAACTATGGACTTGGATGTGTAACCCTGAAGTCAAAGCTCAAACATAAGCAACAAACCACTAGGGCAAGGCCTAGGGTCAAAGAAGGAGAAATAATCCAAAACAGAACATGAAACTTAACATGAATCAACCTTAATCAATTAAGAACACAATCCAAAAGGTCTCATGTCAATATCATTCACCAAATTCAGTTCATAAACCAATCATGGCAAGGTATGCAAATTGAAAGCACATTGTGACAACAGAATGAACAAATGCACATTAATTCAAAAATGATTCAATTAATCTCAACAAAATTCATGGTTAAACAGAACATACAACATGATCAACACACAAAAAATCAAGGCATTTGAGAAATATTAGGCATGGTAATCAAATTGCATAAGGCAAGGCAAACATAAACAAGCACATGTGTGGCAACAAATGTCACACCAACTTAGCACAAGCCTAAAACAGAAATGGAACATGATAAACACTTCAAACCAAAGCCAAAACAAACTTTAACATGTCTAGAAACAATGTGCAAAATTCCACATCCATAGGATAAAGCACAAGCATTTCACAAACAATTGAAATTCAAGACACTTCAAAAGCTCAAACATGACTATCCAGAAAGAAAAATCTCAATCAAATCAGAAATCAATCCAAAAATTCCACAAAAAATCATGATCAATAACGACATCCATATCAAGCATCATACGAAAAATAAAAGCACTTGGAATTCATTTGGCATGGAAAACAAATTAATCAATTTGGACAAACAAAGGTGTGACACACATTGTCACACCTACATTCACATGATCATATCTCAGCAATGGCACATGATAAAAATGCAAACTCAACACCAAAATGTCCAGCATGAAGTCTAATTTAAGCATGTAAAATTTCACAGGCATTGGAGAAACAACCACCATTTCACAAAAGATATGGCAAGGCAATTTTCAAATAGCATACATGTTCACAAACCCTAGGGAAAAATATTTCCAGCCGAGCACAATTTATGAAAAATAACCAAAAAAAACTAGACATAAAATGTGATCTAATGCAAAAATTCCCATGTTTTTTGGATCATTTATCAATTATTTATGAATTTTGGAAGTGAAAGAAAAATTAAAAAAAAGCATGTGAAGTATGTATGAGCACATGGAGGGAAAATGGAAAATGTGAAATGCATTTGAAATATTGTCCATCAGCCGGATTCGAACAGTAGCGAATTTCAAAAGTGGCGCGCTACACTTGAATGAAACTCTGCGTTTCATTAAACGCGTGGCCAGTCAAAGGTGAGGTGGCTCGGTCAAAGGCGTATGATCCAATCAAAAAGCCACGCAGATGCTACCATGGACCAATGCATGAACGCTATTTCCACAAACACATGCAAACACGGATTACACACTCTAAAAGATCAAACACACGATTCTGGAAAATATTTCATCATCTTCATCATGTTCTTCATGGCTCAAGAACATTTTTCTCAGATTTTAAAAACAAGCATATTAACATGTTCATCTTCCAACATACAACACGAATCCATGCCTGGCTAAAGCTAATTCAACATATATTCAAAGAATCGAGCAGATACATTTTCACACATGAAACTTTAATTCACTATATCTAACACGATAATGCATGGAAATTCATGGAATAAAGCTCAGTTTGCTCAGCATTGAAAGATCTACAATAATCACATAACAATTTCATGAATAGAGAAATTTGATTTCTGACCTTGATGGAGATGCAGAACTGGAGTAGCTTGATTCAGGCCTTGAAAAGCTCAAACAGATCCTCCAAAATGTTTGTGGAGTTGATTGGATGAAGAATGAAGGTTTAATCGTGCTTGATCCCTTCGGAAATTGCAACTGCCATGGATGAGCTTCAAGCTTCCAACAGCTTCCAACTGCACGATTTCTACTGGATCTTGCTTCAAAAATGCTCAAGTGTGCTTCCAGGTGAAGAATGGATCAAGAACAATGCAAGGTGTTTGAAGAAATTCAAAGAAAAAAGTGAGAGAAAAATTTATGGTTTGGATCTAGATCTGAGAATTCTGATTATGGTTATGCAAAAACAGTTATGCTTTAGGCTTTATACTCCCTCCTAATCATGCTGTTAATCACACTTAAGCATTTGGTAATTGGATTAGGGAAATAGAGGTGTAAATGCAAATTTGATAATTCACCCTTATGCATGGAATTTGAATGGAACAGTACACGAGTTAGGGCTTGGATTCACTCAAAATGTCATTTGGGAGCCAATGCAAGTGTTGGAATGACCAAATAATGAACCAAATTCAAACTTGAATTTTTCCCTCCAAAATCAAGTGATTTTCCAAAAAATTATGTGATGAGAATGCATGGCATGTGATATATGTTTTGGATAGTATATGTCAAGACATGAAAAATGCAAAAAGAACCACTCCATTTGGACTTATGGTTTGAAAGTTATGCATGTTTGAAGTTCCATGTTCACTTAGCCATGATTGATCCATATCTCTTCAACCACACATGAGAAATTCATGATCTTGGACTTTTTGGAAATGGGAGAGAAATATCTTCAACTTTCATGTTGGACAAAATTTCATTTGAAGCTTTCTTGATGATGTAATCTTGAGGAGAAAACCTTTCCATTTTTGGCAATTTCAAATTACAGGTCACTTACTATTTTTGGAAAGTTTTGATCTGACCTCAAATCCTTTAATATTGATGTTTGCAATGTCAAATGAGACTTGTATGGACATGAATGAGGCATCTCTAACCATCTCCCACCTCCAAATCCATGGTTGAACTGACAGTTGACTTCTGTTGACTTTCTAGGGTTTCAGATGACTTGCACATTGACTGATGAGCTTTGAACCTCCAATTCTTGGTCAAACCATTTCAAAATGATCTTTGGATCACATGAGCTCATTGCACCAACCCTAGGGCTTTGATTCCACAGAAAATGCACTTGCTTGCTTTGCACAGTTGAATCTTCTGACCAGTCTGACTGATGACATGTGATGGACTATGCCAATGTTAATGCAATGTTAATGACCTAAAATGAGAATGTATGTACAAATGGGAGGTGCAAATTTGAGGTGCTACACAAATGAAAAAGTGTTGAACATGAAAGTTGGTTCTCTTGATCTAACCTTTCCAAAAAGTCCAATTTCATCCATTTTGGACAAGATTTGCAAGGGCTGCACATGGCTGGAACATTGCATCATCATTTGGCAAAAATCAAACTTCAAGCTTCCATGTACAATTGCCTAGCACTCCAATTTGATTTCAGACTTGTTCGCACTCAATTATGGATCAAATGGAATGATCTCATGGGTCTATACACGCCCATGCACACATGCATCACTCATTGCCAATATTGGAAACTCATTTGTAAGGTGCAAATATCATGTGATTCAGCTATAAATAGAGCACCATATGCTCAGAATTGAGGACTCCTTCGCGCCAACTTTGATCCCAAACACCAAACCCTTCCATTTGAGAGGATAATCCTGAGAATTTCCTTTGGAAATTGAGTTTGAATCTCACTATTTTGAGATTCAAAACTTCAGGGATCCAAGACCTTTTGTGCATTCTAATCTACTTCTGTAAGCATCCTGATCAAGATCATGCATGAGCCAAAGCAATAACAAGTGAATCCAGACCTGCATTGAATGTACTTTCCAGAAAATTTCATCTCTTCGATTCTCTCTCAATTCCACTCAATTCTCTTGGAGCTTTGGTTCTCTGAAGTCCTACCAATGTAGGCAAGAAGATTGAGTTGCTTAGAGGTCAAATCGAAGCAACTCGGTTGACACACCTCAAAATTCAACTCCTCATATCTTTCTATATATGTGGAGTTAGTTAAAAATAAGGCCAGATTCGTGCTCTACGCCATTTTTTCTTTCAGATCATGTCCTCCTTTTTCATTTTCTTGATGGTGATGAGTGAACCAGTCTGGCCAGGGTCACCGGAGAAGATGAGCGGCCTTTGGACTCCGGCGATGCGCTGGAAGTGTTTAGAGCCATTGATATGGTTCAAATGGTTTTAATCTCACGTGTTGGTTCTGATTACCATCCCTGTGGCGCATTGACTTAAGTCTACGGTGACAAGCACGCTGAGGACCACTTGATCTGCCACCTCAATTAATGAGGGAGATCAAGTGGTTCACATTTTTTGTTATTTTTTGATTTTCTTTTATTCCTTTTATTTTCATTAATTCATATTAATTTTAATATTGATCCAAAAAATATGAGAGTTTCAACAAAAATTTTCAAATAATTTCCTCTTTCATATTCAGAATTAAAATCATTTTTTGGATCATTATTAATATTTTTCATGATTTAATTGATTTTGTGTTTATTTTTAATTGTTTAAAAATACTTTTAAGTCTTTAAAAATTCTAAAAAAATTTCTCCAAGGTCCTTTGACCTTGTTTGACCTATGATAAATCTCATGGTCATTTATTTGGTGTTTTGATGAGGTTTTAGGAATTTGACAAACCTTATTTAATTTAAATGCCTTATTTTAGTATTTTTAATTTGAATAAATGTCAAATAATTTTGTTGACCAATTGTGATGACTTGTTTGAGTTTGACTCTTGTTGTTGGGCCTTGGTCAAAGTTGATTTGACTTTGTTAAGTTAATATCATTGGATTTAGGGGATTGATGGATTGTACATTCCATCTCCCAAAATGAATGAATGATATTAATTTGGTAAAACTCCTCCTTTGATCAATTTGAGTTTTGATCCATTCCCCTCCCTCTTCATCTTATTCCCCTTCTTTATGCATTCATCTCATTTGGTCTATGATATCTCAAAGTCCTAAATCTAGTTGATTGAAAAATTAACATGAGTATGAATGAGATTAGGCCACCTATTTTGCATATTCTTTGTGTGTGGTATGTTTCATGAGCATAGTCCATTATACTATATCTCAAACATGCATTAACACCAAAATTCTATTGCCCGACCTCAAATAGTTGTGACTTCTACATAAGTCCAATTACGATTGCTTAACATATCGCTAAATTTGTGACACAAAAGGCATAGCATTTTAGTTAGTGAGATTGTAAGTCTCCCCTCTTTCATGGTATTGTGTGGAAACTTGGCCTTTTTTCCTACCTTTGGAAGATGTCTTGGCTCAAGGATCCATGCTTGTGATAAGTGGGTTGAGTGTTCTCCAAAGAATGTCTTAAAATGAAAAGCAAAAGCAAAACAATACTAACTTCTAACCCATTAACAACTAACTTTTAATTTCAAGCCATTTACTTTAATGTCATTTAATTCTAGCCTTTATTCATTTTCCATTATTCATATCATTCTAATTGTTTATGTTAATGCAATTTTTACTTTGTCCACTTGGACCATATTATGTGATATATCTTGTTTGTATATACTTTGCCTATTTGTGTGGTCTTTGACCATTAATGTACATAATAACAACAAAAACCCTAAAAAACTTTTGTGTGGACTGTTGGCTTGATCTTGGACAAATGGAGTTAGAACTTAGGCAACATTCCTATGCTAAAGGACTTGGCCAATGCCAACTTATTAAGAAACCAAGTGCTTGCAATTTGGAGCTTCATCTGATACATCATTCAAGATCCCTCTGAGTCCATCTACAACATGATCATTGTGAAGCTGTTATTTTGAACCTGTGACTTGTGGAATTCATCTGTTACATGGGCTAATTTTGAAGAAGATAATGGAGTGGCTAAAGCTTGGATGTGGCTTTCTTTATTTGATGCCTTTGCTCTTCAGGATAATATAATTGTGCATTTGTGTGTTGCTTGATTCTAAATGTCCAAGGGAATTCTGGGTTTCTATTGACATTCTTGTCTATTGGATTGCTACCCATTTGGTCAGATCTTTTCAACTCTTAACTTTTAATTTTGTGCATAGGATTAGTCCCTTTATCTTCTCCCTATTTCTTTAATTTCAAAATCTCTCCCTCCCTTTTCAAAATCTTCTTTGATTGAACTTATTTTGTTCTAAACTCTGACCATTTTGCAAAAAGGATAGAAACTTTGGCCTTATGCCATTGTATTTTCAAACTTATTTTCTCAAATCAAATTTGTAAATAAACTTAACTATACTTGACTTAAACTTTCAAGAAGCCAAAAAGAATTAACCCATTCAAACCATTTTTAGGCCTTTGTGCCTTTCAAACTTAATTTTTGTTAAAAGCAATGCATCCACTTTGAAATTTGTATCACGAACTACGAGGTTTTGATCCCTCATTTTTATGTTGGTACGTAGGCACGAGTCCGAAGGACTTGTCAAACACAAAAATATAATTAATGAATTCTTTTTCTCATCCACCCCACTCTATTTGTTTGTAAACATCATTTTTGTACCAAATACATATGCATACAAAAAGGGCTCCCTAGGAGTACCTAGGACACTTTGGATGCTAACACCTTCCCTCTGTGTAACCAACCCCCTTACCTGTAATCTCTGTCATTTTATTAGTTTTGATTTGAAAACTTCGTACTTTTGGGGTTTTGTTCTTACTTTTTCCCTTTTCCCTTAGAAACAATAAAAGCGCGGTGGCGACTCTTGTTATTTGATGTCTAGCTTATCCATAGCTTGATGGTCATGAATTTACCGCTACAGACTGCTATTTAACAAAAGAATAGTTATGCAAGTATAAAACCTAACAAATGGGTGGTTTTTCGAGTTTGGATGCGAAAAATAAAATTTGTTCTAAAATATACGAAATTAGTCATGTTTTGTATAAAATCCCTTATTTCTCCCCTGTTGATGTCTAATGCATTACATGAATGAGAAAGTTATTATATTTTCACGATGAATTAACAAAGCCATTATACCCCATCCCTAGGTGTATAGCTCACTAACTCCAACTCTGGGTCCCATATCCCTATTCAACCAGCATAAGTGAAATTATGTGATGCAATAGAACTTCAATTCAAATTCCACTACTCGGGGTCTCCTATCCATATTCAACCAACGTAAGTATGTGAATTACCCTAGTCTCAACATGTAGAGTAAGGGCAAGTATTCCTTATGTGCCCAAGATCAGATTAAAAGAGTATCTCACATAAAAAACATTAAGCAAAAGAAGCAATTGAATAGAAATATAACTCTAATTATTCATGTAATGACAAATTAAACATATGTCCCAACAGGTTCAAAATAAGTTCCTCAAACAAAACCTAAGTTAGAGATGTTTAGCTAATCATAACGCTACAATCAACTACCAATGGATAAGATGAAGGTTGCATATGAAAATCCTTGAAGAACTGGCCTCCAAAGGCTTCAATGCTCTCAAAATCGCCTTTTTGGTGCTCTCTACCGTCACTTTTAGTAAAAATCATAGAACCCTTGAAAAGATGCCAAAAAATCCCTTTTATAGTTGCCAAAACAGTCCAGAACACTTCAGCATATGCCCAAAAAAGGACCTATCGTGCACGTGATAACTTTAATCGTATGCAAGATACTGACAAAACTTTCATATCACGCGCGTGATGTTGTGCATGATTATTCTAGCAGCTACACATTTTTCTATCAGATTTTTACTAAGTCCTTGTTTCTTCATACTTGATCATTTTTGCATCTTTCTTTGGTATTTATTATTCATTTTTTCTCCTCTTCGACTTATTTTGATCTATTTCTTCGACCAAAAACATGCAATGACAGAGTGTCATCACAACCCCAAACTTGAATTGTTGCTTGTCCTCAAGTAACGTGCCTGCACGACCATTTCCAACAGAAAAAAAGTTGCAAAATAATAATTGACCATCACCATATGAAATTTTCTTTACCTAGCCATCATTCTAGCTTCTCACTTCAACCCAGCAAATTCAGAAAACATCCTCAATCTTTGACAAGTACTCAAACTGGCTCTCATCTCACTATTATTCGCTCAATTGATAGGGTAATCTCTCAATCAACATGCAAAACCGTTTATACTAAGTTTGATCATGTTTTAATAGAATTTGTCAAAGTAATAAAAAAACACACACATTTGAGGACTTTCTCGGTTGTATCTTGGCTTATGTCCAGGTAGGACATTTTTGTGAAATTAGGTTTAAACCTTTGGAGTTAAGTGCCTAGTTATTCTTTTGTTATCATACCACTATTTTCCTTCTTAATGGTACTAGAGATATTGCTATTATGGTCATCAATACTCATTTTGCATTATTTTTCTCTTTTTTTGAAGAAGTTATTTTTAATTCCTTAATTTCTCAAAATTTTGAATTTTTGACCGTTTTTTCTCTAGTACCCTAACCCTAACCTTAAACCTCGCTCACTCCCAAGAGCAACCCCTAACTTATTCTTTTTCGTACAACTTTAGAACTAAAAATTTCTACCTACCTCTAAAGAGAGGGTGAAAAGATGAAATCTTTCAAGTCATACGGCTAATAATAAAGGCTAAGTCACCAAAATAAGAGCTAAGCTAAAAGTGGTTAGCAACAGATGTAACCTATTACTACATGGTGGTTACAAAGGCTCAAAGTTCAAAACAAACAACTGCCTCAGTATGGGTAAATTAAACCAGACAAATTGAATCGGAAATAGTTCAAACTTGATAAAGCAATAATGCATGGATACACTCAATGAAAGGAATAATAAATAATGGAATTTATTTGGCTTAAACCTTACTAATTGAGGTATATGAAGGTTGAGTACAAGTCTCTTGATTCCTTTTTCATCATTTACTTTCAATTCGTAAGTCACTTTCCTAATGATCAAGTTTCCTCAGATGATGCTTTTGGTTCATTTGTTCAATGCTAAAGTTGCAATTTTGTAAATCTAAAAGAAACAGAAGTAGCAAACTCATTTATTAAAGACAAGTATGATTATAATTTGAGAAACATGTGAGAATGGTTGATTCCTCTTATTGAATCGAACTACCAATATAAGTTAAATTATGCAAAAATAAAGAAACTTGTTAAAAAAGATGGGTTGCCTCCCATTAAGCGCTCGTTTTGTGTCATTAGCTTGACTGCTGGATTCAAGGTTCTAAAAGTATTAGGGAAACTTTTTCATTTGGAATTTCCCCTCCATAATAATGCTTTAAACTTTGTCCATTTACTTGAAATCTCCTAATATCACCAGGATCTTGAATTTTATTGGCACCACTTTGGCAAACTTCTGTGACAACAAGCGGTCCTGACCACTTTGATTTTAGTTTTCCTGGAAACTGTTGCAGTCTTGAATTAAAATGTAAGACTTGTTGTCATACTTGAAAATTTAATCTCACCAACTTTTTATCATGGTATCTTTTTGTCCTCTCCTTGTAAACTAATGCATTCTCATACGCAGATAATCACATCTCTAGTTCATCCAATTTGAGTAGTCTCTTCCTCTCATCTAACTTCTCGTCAAAGTTCACAAATTTTACCGCCCAATAAGATTTATGTTCCAGTTCTACCGGGAGATGGTATGCCTTACCATAAATAAGTTGATACATAGAGAAACCTAAATGTGTCTTGAAGGCTGTTCTATACGCCCAATAAGCGTCACCCAATTTTTTCGACCAATCTTTTAATGATGCTGCAACTATTTTCTCTAGAATTTGTTTAAGTTGTCTGTTCAACACTTTGACCTGGCCACAAGTTTAGGGGTGATACGGAGTTGACACTTTATGTTTAACATTATATTTTTCTAGTAATATTTCCAAATATGTGTTGCAAAAATGTGTCCCTCCGTCACTGATCAATACACTGGTTACACCGAACTTGGCAAAAAAATATTTTTCAAAACGTCAGTAACAATGAGGGTGTCATAAGCACTGTAAGTAATTGCCTAGACCCATTTGGTAACATAATTAACATAGACAAAAATATAAAGATACAAATTTTGATTGGGGAAATGGACTCATGAAATCGATTCCCCAACAATCAAATGATTCAACCTTAAGCATAATATTCAAAGGCATCTTGTCTCGTTTTGAGATGTTACCCGTTCTGCTGCACTCGGGGCATGTAGACACATATAACTTACAATCGTTAAATAGAGTAGACCACCCAAACCCACTCTACAGTATTTTGGCTGCAATTCTCTTGCTACTATGGTGTCCTCTATAAGCCGAGCTATGGCAATGCCAAATAATAATGTATGCTTTTTTACCTGTAACACACATGTGAAGCAAACCATCAGGACTTCTTTTAAACAAGTATGGATCACCCAAAAATAAAAATTTATTATTTGCTGCCAAGTGTATTCTTCTGGGACCGTAATTGTCTCTTTATAATTTACCATGTCCATAAACCAAGGTCTTTCACTAATTGCCATTAGCTTCTCATCAAGAAATGTCTCTGTAATGCTTTACTTATTTCTGGTCACTTCAACATTCTCTAACCTGGAAAGGTGGTCTGCCACAACATTTTCGACCCCTTTCTTATCTTTAATTTCCAGATTAAATTCTTGTAGCAGAATCACCAATCGTAGCAATATTAGTTTTGGGTCACTTTTATTGAATAGATACTTCAAAGCTGCATGGTATGTATAAATAATAACCTTTGAACCTATTAAATACAAGCAATTTTTTAAAAAGCAAATACTACTGCTAGGAATTATTTTTCAGTAGTATTGTAGTTAACCTGATTTTCATTTAAAACTTTTCTTGCATAGTAAATTGCATGGAAACATTTTGGCCAATCAATACGCCAACATCATATTCACTTACACATAATTTCAAAATGTAGTTCCCAATTGTGTGACACAATGACAAGTGCAATTATCAATTTATTTTGTATGACCGAAAAAGAGTGTATAGAATCTTTATAGAATTTAAACTCATTTTCTTTGATCAACCAGTTACATAGGAGTTTTGCAAAATTTGAAAAATCTTTAATAAATCTCCTGTAAAAACCTGCATGACCTAGAAAACTTATGACTCCTTTAACATTTACGGGAGGGGGAAGTTTTTCTATCACTTCAATTTTTCTTGATCGACTTTTATTCCTTTTGCACAAATTTTGTGGTCGAGAACAATGCATTTAGTAACCATAAAATGACATTTTCCCAATTCAAAACTAAGTTTGTCTCAGTACATATCTTTAGGAAATTATTAGTCGATCAAGACATCAGAAAAACGACATACCGAATATAAAAAAGTCATCAATAAATACCTCTATTGAGTTTTCAATCATGTCGGAGAAAATAGAAAGCATGCACCTTTGGAACGTTTTTGGAGCATTACATAATCCGAAAGGAATCCTTCGATACACAAAGACTCTAAATGGGCACATGAATGCTTTTTTCTCCTGTTCAACTGGATTTACGGAAATTTGGTTGTACCTTGAGTATCCATCATGAAGACAATAATAGGCTTGTCTTGCTAGTCTTTCAAGCATTTAATCCATGAATGGAAAGGGAAAATGATCCTTACATGTAGCGAGGTTCAACTTACGATAATCAATACACATTCTCCATCCCATAATAGTATGGGTTAGGATTAGTTCATTTTTTTCACTACGTATAACAATGACGCCTCCTTTTTTTGGAACTACATGTACTGGGCTTACCCAAGAACTATCAGAAATAGGATAAATCCTACATGCTTCATACAATTTAAGGACTTCTTTTCTTACCAATTCTTTCATTGTTGGATTTAATTGCTGTTGAGGTTGCACAACCGACTTGAATTCTTCCTTGAGCTTGAGTTTATACATGCAGTATGTTGGACTAATCCCTTTCAGGTCTGATACTTTCTATCCTAATGCTTCTTTATTTTCTCTTAGCACTCATAACAAGTTTTCTTTTTCGATCTTTGATAATGTGTTACTAATTATTGTTGGGTGCCTATTTCTATGACTCAAAAAGACATATTTTAAATGTTCAGGAAGCTCTTTTAATTCAGGATCCATTGGTTTCTCCTAACCCCCACCTCCTAAATCTTCAAATTTTTTATGAGTCCGCTCTAGTTATGCTGCTAGAAACTATAGCACCAACTCATTTACCTCAACATTATCTTCGTCCTCACTTGATTTTTCAATAGACTACAGTAAAATGTTTTCAATTGGAGAGGAAATACCCTCTCCTTTAGAAACATTTTCTATCAATTTGTTAATTAAATCAATTTGGTAACATTGCAAATCCTCATGAGTGTGTGTCATGGCTTCAAACACATTAAATACTACATGCTCTTTATTAAACCGGAGAATCAATTCTCCTCTTTCTACATAAATCAAAGCTCTTCATGTAGCAAGGAAGGGTGTCCCTAACAATAATGGTGTTTTAGTATCTTCCTGCATATCCAAGATAACAAAACCAACAGGGAAAAGTAAATCATCAACCCTTACCAACACATCTTCCAGTACTCCGTAGGGGTATGTGACTGATCGGTCGGCCAAAGTTAAAGTCATTTTCGTAGGTTTTGGCTCTCTAAAATTTAATTTCTTCATCTTAGAAAGTGGCATCAAATTGATGCTCGACCCTGAGTCACATTGTGTCTGGTCAATGTTGAATAAACCTATAGAGGAAGGAATAGTAAATCTACCTGGATTTGTTAGTTTGGGTGGTAACTTACATTGGGTGATTGGGATAAATTCTTCCGCTAAAGCAACGTGTTCATCATCTTTAAATATGCGTTTACCATTTAGAAGCTCTTTTATGAATTTGGCGAGGACAAGCATTTGTTCTAGAGCATCACAAAACATAATATTTACTTGTAACACTGTGAGAATCTCCATGAACTTTTTAAACTTCCCCACTTCCATCTCTCTCCTCGATTTCTTCTTAATGAAAGGGTAAGGTGGTTTGATGTAATCAGGTAAGTCAGAGGTTGGTTCATTGATGATTTGGTTTTTTGTTCTCTTAAAAGGTGAGTATTTATCAATGAATTTGTCAAGTGTCTCTCTCCTCACAATATTTTCGCTTGAAACTTCATCCTCTGTAGGTTTGGTTTTTGGTTCCTCATCTTTCTCACTACTTTGTTCCACTTTTTTTCTTCTTTTTCACACTGGGAAGGGAGGGAATTATGTGATTTCTCAATTCTACCGCGCCACAATTTCCTCTTTATTTTGCTAGTGATGTAATTTGTTGAGATAGACTTGAAATTTTCCCTTCCAGTCTTTTCATTGATTCATCATGCTTTTCATTCAACAAGTTATGTAGTTTATTAACCCTAAAAAAATTCATTTTGTGTTACCAACATAAACTGAGTCAGTGTTTCTTCCAATGAGGAAATCTTGACTTCCGCATTCGTTTACGGTGATCCATGATGGAAATTTATGGTTACAACTTGTACTTATTCTATAAGTTATTCTTTAGTATAATTACCTACAAAATGTTCTTCCTTATCATTAGCACACAGTAAGAACACTACCTCATTTGAAGACTCCTGAGTTGTACTTGTTACATTCAAATTTTGATTCAGCAGTTCTAGATTTTTGAGAAGCTCTTCATAACCTCATACTGTCAACTCACTATGAGGTCTGCTCTTGTTTCTGGATATTCAAGGCATCTTGTATTTTCAAATTTGTATTCATTTAGGCTCATTTTCTCTATCATCTCTTTTACCCGAGGTTCGATCAATGTTCTTATTATACCCCCGACAAATGCATCTAAAAGCGTTCGGGCTTGCAATTGTAAACCCTTGACAAAAATCTGCATTTGTTCCATACTACTCATATTTTGATTAGGGCATCTGTGTAACAGTAATTTAAACCTCTCCTAAGAATCTTAGAGAGATTCAGTTTCTTGCTGCTCTAAGTGTGTAATTTCAGCCTTCCTTTCTGCGAATTATGTTGTAGTGAAGAATCTTTCCAAAATTTTATCTTCCAATTCTCTCCAAGTTCTGATTACTCCGCTTGGAAGGCACAATAACCAATCCTTCGATCTCCCCACCAAGGAGAAGCTAAATAATTTCAGTTTAACCTGATCCTCAGTAATACCTTCTGGTTGACACGTCAATGTTGTCTCGTAGAACCGCGCTAGATGTTCCCATGGATAATTTTTTGTGTTCCCATCAAATTTCTTATCTTTAAGATACGAAAGCACTGAGTATTTAATGTAAAGTTTACTGGGGTGGCTGAGACAAAACCTAGAGAAAATTGTGTTGCATTAGTAGGCATGCAATAGTCCCCCATAGTTTGTGTTGTTGGTTCTGCTATGGTGGGTTTCTCCATGCCTTAAACCTGAATTGCACCAATAGAAAACAAATACCCATAATTGTATTGCAAATAAAAAAATAAAAATGAGTTAACTACTATAAAATTAAAATAAAAGGAATTAAAATGTTGCACAAGTGTTGCCTTGTTGAAATTACTAATAGTTCCAGGCAACAACGTCAAAAACTTGATGACTTCTCAACAAGTTGTGTCATAGTAATAAAAAGATATTGATTCCACATGAACTGCTATTTAACAAAACAATAGTTGTGTAAGTATAAAACGTAACAAATTAGGGGGGGGGTCAAGTTTGAATGCAAAAAATAAAAGTTGTTCTGAAATAATACGAAAATAGTCAAGTTTTGTATAAAATCCCTTATTTCTCCTATGTTGATGTCTAGTGCATTACATGAATGAGAAAGTTATTATATTTCCACGATGAATTAACACAACCATTATACCCAATCCCCTGGTCTATAGCTCACTAAATCCTACTCGGGGTCATCTATCCCTATTCAACTATCATATGTGAAATTAATCGATGCAATAGAACGTTAATTCAAATGCCAGTACCCGGGGTCTCCTATCCCTACTCAACCATCATAAGTACGAAAATTGCTCTAGTTCCAACACATAGACTAATGGTCAGTATTCCCTATGTGCCCAAGATCAGATTAAAATAGTATCTCACATAAAAAACATTAAGCAAAAGAAGTAATTGAATAGAAATATAACTCCAATTATTCATGTTATGACAAATTTAACGTATGTCCCAACAGGTCCAAAATAAGTTCATCAAACAAAATCTAACTTAGAGATGTTTAGCTACTCATAACGATACTATCAAATACCAATGGATAAGATGAAGATTGCATCTGAAATTCCTAGAAGAACTAGCCTACAATGGTTTCCAAAGCTCTCAAAATCACCCTTTTGGTGCTCTCTACCATCATTTTCAGTCAAAACCGAAGAACCCTTGAAAATATGCCCCAAACTCCTTTTTATAACTACCAAAATAGTCCAGAACGCGTTAGTATAGGCCCAATAAAAGGATCTATCGCACACGTGATAACTTTTATCGTGTGTACGATGCTGACAAAACTTTCCTATCATATGTGCAATGCCGAGCGTGATTATTCTATTAGCTGCATGTTTTTTGCTCCTTTTTCCATCAGATTTTTACCAAGTCCTTTTTTCTTCATACTTGGTAATTTTTGCATCTTTCTTTGGTCTTTATTCTTCATTTTTGCTCCTTTTCGACTTATTTTGATCCGTTTCTTCGATCGAAAATATGCAATGACAAAGTGTCATCATATACATGTAACTGTCGTGCCACTAGAAGATAGAAAATGTCAAAATATCTAATGTGTTTTTCATAAAATTTCTTAGTAAATCAATGTGTTATTGATACAATCCCCAACAACGGTGCCAAAAACTTGTTATGGTATTTATATGTGAAAGTATACACAAAGAAATAATAGCAAGTGATGTAAAAGTAAAAGTATTGATCCCACCGAGATTGCAATAACTTAAATTTATTTTCACAATAGAACCTTATGAATAACCATGAGCAAAAATATAAAAATAATAATGGATTGTCACAGGTTCAAGTTGAAATGCAAAAAGTGATAATAAAGAAGATAAATAAATAGTGAGAGGCATGTTGTGCAATAATCCATTTAATGAAGCTCATATATATATATATATATATATATATATATATATATATATATATATATATATATATATATATATATATATATATATATATATATATATATATATTGTGTGTGTGTGTGATGAGATTTATCGTACTATTTTCAACCATATTTCTAAGGTGATCAAGCAAAGAAACAACTGTATATTATTATTTCACATAGTAAAATGCATCACTTCAAACCACACCATTTTAACACAAAATACTAATATTCATTAAACTTCACATTTCTCAAGATAAAGAGGTTTAGCTCACGGTGAGCAAAAAAAATACAACAACGCAAGTTCTTACAGACAACATTTCTAAACACAAATGAAGAGAAAATGTTAACCTAAATATGTCACTATACTTTTTGCAATCTTTCAATCAATAGGAGGCAACTTATGTCACACAAGGAAGCTCAACACTTCTTCAATGGAGGATGATGAAAGGAGCTCTTCACTATTGGTTTAAACTTCTTCTTCTTCAATAAGATATTTTTCTGAGTGATTTCTCAAGTCTCTCAACTTCTGAACCTCTCTTCATTTCTTCCAAGAGATCCTTTTTATATCCTCTAACTTTTAGGGTTTTCGTCTTGTCATTAGATCACGGTCCTTATGAATGTTCATTGTTTTGGCCCAAGGAAATCATAATATTCCTTCACCTTTCCCTCAAATCAGTATCAGGTAGTACAACTTCAATGTGTAGGGGATACCATGTCCCATGGTAGGTCTGTTGCATAGACAGTCAAGCAGCGCACATAATTCAACATGCAATAACTTTTGCATAATTTTTTCCTATAGCATTTGATCTTATACATTCAATTTTCCAGCTCACTTGTACTACATTCTCCATATTGTTGCCATGTTTGCCCTAATGACAAGGATCTTCACTCCTTACAACATATTATGGCTCTAAAGCCTGCTAAAAAAATGAGGTTGAATTGATACTCCAATTTTTTCGTGCCAAAACTTATCATAGAGCAGTCTTACACAAGTTACAAACACATAAAACTCATAAAAGAGAGCACATATTATGCTTTACATAAAATGAACTAAAACAACAAAACCCACTTAAATTAATCCCAATAAAGTTTGATAACAACAAAATAAAGTCAAGTAATAAGGGCTTGAATCTCTCACAAATAATAAGTTATCACCATGTTTACCATATGGGACTTTGATCACCAAGATATTAGTTGTTGCTGAAGTTGACACCATGGAAGAATCAGTAGATGCAATACATATCAATATCAACTACTCCTTACTAAGTAGCATGATGGTTCATATATTTTGGGGAGAATTAAGGAACAAATTGATGGATGAAGACGAAGTGGTAGCCCAACCAGTTGTAGATAATTCAACCTTCAATACTATTCTGGATATTTGTCAACAAATTTCTCTATCCATTCATAATTTAGAAAAGCACATGGAGATAATAAAGAAAAACCCTTAAGAGATAATGATATTAGCGATACTGAGTAGTCTCACTTATGTGTTTTAACTTTAATAACTAAGTGTGTTAATTTTTTTTGCTTTCTAGAATTATTTCAATTCCCATAATATTCGGCTTTATGTAATTTGAAATCTAGTTTTTGAATTAATAACGTAATGTTATTATCCGTTCTTTGCAAAATATGTTTGAACTATGTGAATAATATGCTTCCATATTTTCCTTTTTGTCTAGAATATTTACCTGCCTTTTTTAATATGACAAAGGGGAAGAAGTATACTCTCGGGGGAGCGGGATAAAGTATACTCTCTACTCATGTTAATAGGAAAATGGGGGGGGGGGGGGGTTAACCACTTCAAATTTTATCTACTTGCTTTCTCTCTTACCACCACCTTGAGAAATTCGTTGTGATCATAAAAAATGAGGAGAATATGGATCTATGTGTTTGTAGGTATAATCAAGAAGTGATCCAAGATGGTGAAGCTCATGGATAGCAAGATACAAGTCTTTCAGAAGCTGCTTAGTTTTGATGATTAAAACACTTGAATTCAAGGAATTACTAAAGTTACCTCAAGTGGTCAAAGATACACAAAATGGTTGATTAAACTATCCTGCTGAATCAAACTAAAGATATTTGTTTAATGTCGACATTATAGTCCAACGAATCTCAAGTGAAGACTTAGGGTTTATGATCATATTTTGTTTAAAATTTTAACACCTCAAATGATGGTAAATAAAATGGAAATATCTCAAGCCTCATCAAGAAGACTCAAGGTTCTTGTGTGATTCTGAAATCAAAGATATTGATGTCAAGACTTGAAGCTTAAAAGTGTGAAATCCCGCCTGGTCATGTTCGCTTGTGTGATCAATGTCTTGTTAAGAAACAAGAGAATTTTTGGAAGTATTATGGCTAAACCACACAGACACACACACATGCACGCCTGCGCACACATGCATACACACAGACACACAGACACACACACACACACACACACACACACACACATACACACACACACTCATACACACACACACACACACACACGCGCGCGCGCGCACACACACACACAAGCCTCTCACTTTTTAAAATTAAAATAACCAAAAAAATGTTTTTGAAGACTGGCCAGTTGATTAAGGGATTGTCTTCTTGATTAAGAAAACATTTTTTGAAATTATCTAATCAATTAGATTTATAGCCTAATTGATTAGACTATGCATAATTAAGTCTCTAATAGATTATGACAGACTCTTAATGATTGATAAATACTCTATATCTAAACCATCCATTTTTGACAGCCATAATTGATTATCGATTATTAGAATTACTTAATCGTTAACCCTAATCAATTAGGTCATTTAATTGATCCATAAATTATTTCCAAATTTATACAATTTCTTGGCCTATAAATAGAGAGATTCTCAATCATTTCAAAACATCCAAAAAAATGTGAAAAAACTCACTTTTCTTTTCTCTCATAACCTGTATACATCTTTCATACTTTTCTCATATATTTTAGCCATAATGATTTAAGGCTTAGAGATTTGTCCCATTGATTTACTGTATATGTTTCTGATGCTATAGAAATACACCAGAAGATCAGTTTTTGACCTCTTCTAGCATGGCATAGCATATCATGTACACACAATAAACAAATTATATTAACAGATCATTTCCCAATATACTCTCAATTATTGATTTCATTTTACTCTTATTAAACTATTTTTGCCATGATTAACTCTAAAACTGAACATGTGACAACCATTAATTACTATTATTTTTGCTCGTGCTCATTTACAAAAGGAAGTTTTACAAAACAATTTAAACTATTTTCCATTTCTTGTGGGTTCGACATCCTTGCTATTCTATCACTTGCTACTTTAAAATAACATGTATACTTGCACGTGACACCATACATTTTGAAGCAACAGAGTCGTTCTTCAAAGAAAACTAGAACAACGGTTCTCATTAAGGCGTTTCCCTTGGGTACAAAAGCAATTGCGAAAGGATAAAACAACACCTCAGTTTGGCACGACTTGAAAACTGTTCTCATCGATAAAAGACACGTTGCTTTTAGATTTCACAATGATTTTCTTGCATTGAAGTAGAGTCAAAATATTGTAGTGAAACTTTCAAATGCTCCTTATAGTTAAAAGCACTCATCATTATCATATCCTTTAGCACAATAGTAAGAACAACACTAACTCCTGATAGGGCCCATTTGGCCTTTTGCCTTAGGCGGCTTCTCCAACAACCTCATGTGCATGATCTCTTTCAACATATAACTCCTTCCGACATTTATCTTAGTTGTTGTGAAATCATATAGTCTTTTTTCATCAGGCTGGTAGTTTTGTTTGTATCTCTAGTGATTATATCACCATCTTAGTGAACTGTTTTCTTTTTATAAGGAGCCTTTTCATTGTCATCCCCGTTTCTCTTCTTTACATTATTTTCTCCCCCTTTGTGTAGTACTTAATGCACTTCATAAGCTTTTACATGCTAGTGTCCAGTTTATATGGGAGAAATTCATTGATGTGTTCGATCTTCAGCCCATTATAAAATGATTATACAAATATCTTCTAGTTTGACTTTACTGCTAACAATGGAGAAAGAGATTATGGTTTCAATAATATATATATATATATATATATATATATATATATATATATAATAATAATAATAATAATAATAATAATAATAATAATAATAATAATAATAATACATAAATAGACTAAACTACCCATAGCCCAACTATAAGTTAAGGCCCAGTACATATTATCTAACATCTCCCTTCAAACTCACAATAGATTAACATGAAGCATAGAGAGTTTGTCAAATAAAAAATAAATAATATAAATATAAAACTCGAACACTCCCCCTTCAAGTTAAAGTTTGTTAAACTTTAAGCTTATTACAAATTAACCCTAAAAGTAAGCGATACAACCAAATTAACTAATATTATAACCATAAAAAATAACAACCAATAAGAATAATCATCATAGAGAGGAGCAACAACCAAAAAGAGAAGAAGTCGGAGAGAGAAACCAATCGAGAGAGGATGAGCATCCAAAAAGGGAATACATCAAACCAACAAATCAAATTGAACCAAATCAATTTGAATCAAACCAAACTTAACCAAATTGAACCTAAAAGCAAGCGATAAAACCAAATTGCGTAATATTATAACCACCGAAAACAACAACCAATAAGAATAATCATCATAGAGAGGAGCAACGACTAAAGAGAGGAGAATTTGAAGAGAGAAACCAACCGAGAGAGGATGAGCATCCAAAGTGGGAACAAAGCAAGCCAACGCAATCAAATTGAACCAAATCAAACTGAATTAAATTAAACCAATCCAATCTAATCCAATTCAAATCAAATCGAACACAATCAATCCATATCAATTTGAACAAAATCAATTTGAATCATTCATACTGAAACAAACCAAATTAAATTAGATCAAATTGAAGCAATTCAATCTAATATAATGCAAACCAAACCAAATAGAATAACCAATAGAGAAATGAGCAATCAAATATAAGAATAAATAAGAAAGAGAAATAAAAGCAAACAATACGAAGGGAAAAAATTAATGGCGAGAGAAATAATCAAATAGAATAACCAATAAGCATAAAAGTAATCAAATAGAAGAACCAATAAGAGAGATGAGTAGTAGCAACCAAATAGAAGAATCGATAAGAATGAGAAGAATCAATGGAGAGAGAAGCAACCAATAAATAACTAATAGGGAGATGCATAACCAATTAGAAGAACTTATATGAAAGAGAGAGAGAGAGAGAAGAACCAATAAGAAAAAGAAGAATCAATGGAAAAAGAAGAAACCAACAGGAGAGAGTCAACCAAAGTCATATATAATTCAATCATGATATTTATGCATATAAAAGTCAGAGACAACCCAAGAATAATTTAGCAATTCAATAATATAATGATTTTTTCTTCTATAAATTTATCATTATAAAATCAAAACAAACACATTCATAATTTTTTTTTTTGGAACTCAATAACTGAAATAACAATTAATTCAAGGAGGATCGAACAAAACTCTAGATAACATGTTATCCGTAGAGATGTCAAAGTAGAGAAGGAGAAGGAGATTATAATTTCAATAATATGAATATCATAATTTGTATAAATAAAAATTACAAAAAAAATACATAACAAAATATAAATAGACTAAACAGTTCATAGTTCAACTATAAATAAAGATCTATTACATATTATCTGATATAATGTACTTAGAATAATATAATGTACTTAGAATAATGATTTGTAAAATTGAATTAAGTCAAACTCTAATATTTAAAACTCTAACCGCGACTTTGTTGAATTAAACGCAGGTTTAAAAAAATATATTGAATAGGTTTGTCGCTGTCACATTTGAGGACTGACTTCCCAAAAACTGATGAACCAATTTTTGAGAAAGGTCAACATATCCTATAAGTTAATGTACCACGAAATGCATCCATGTTCTACTACGATGATTATCCAATTGTATCATTTGTTTGTTCATCAAAAGCAAATAAACCCTCACCTCTCCTTTGCTAGCCATCATTTTTATTAAATTAAACATATCAGTGATCGATATATTTATCATTATCAATAAAATAAAGTGAGGGTTAGTGAATTGAAAGTGATGCATATAATATTAATTATATGATTTAATTGAAAAAGAAGTAATTTACTTAACATTATAAATTGAAAATATTATTTATTTTAATGTGTGTAACTTATTGAAAAATGCAAGGATAATATATAAAAAAAATATTTATCTTACATAACTTTTATTATAAGGTTTCGATAAAATTAATACTTTTCTATGAGATTATATAATAGCGTTTCTCTAATATATGATCTAAATTTTATGATTATAAGAAGATAAAATCTAAAAATTGTTAGCATTTATTATGAATACTAAAAGTATTTATATGTAGGCAATATAAATCGCCTAATTATAAATTCTAGTGAATTTAGTCTCAACCTCTACTTATTTCTTTTTTCACGGATTCAATTGCACTATGAAATCACACTTTTTTTTTAGTGTCAAAGAGTTTAATGACAAAACTTATTAATACTTAATGCGGAGAAGATGAATATTGTGAATTTAAATTTGTTCCCTAACATTTAAAATATACTCGCAATATTTTATCATTTAAGTTGCATTTATGGACAAATAATTGATTCTTTTAGTAGATAAACTTGTGAAAAAAACGTTCACTTAATAACTCCATAAATGACAAAACCTAGGTGTCACCAATAATAGGATGATAAAGCTTAGATGTTATTCACCAATTATAGGATGACAAAAAAAGTACTAGCAGGTGTCAGATCACCACTTTTATAGCATGCTACATGAATCAATTTCTATATTTGAATTCATAACTTATCCTTTGGAAAAAAAAATACATTCATAAGAGTATTAAGTTGATCCGATTCAAGTTTGTTAAAAGTCTCACGTCGGATAATATATGATATGAATATATTTTTTTAAATGGAGACAATCTTCATATACAAGCTAGTTTTATAGGGTTGAGTTAGACTCAACCATATTTCTTAATATGGTATTGATAGATTTAAGATCTGATGGGTCACACCTACTGTTAACTTGAAAATTATAGTTGGTGAAAAATCAACAAAGAATGCTAATAGCTACGTTGAAAATGCTAAGTGTCAAAAGCTTCAACAAAAGCTTCGACATATTAACTATGTCGACTAAGATGGTTTGACTAACCTATCAGTTGTGCTGAGACAAAGGCTAGTTTGGAGGAGTCTCAGGAACAAATACATAAGATTATGATCACTCTCTCTTCCAAACATGATCAGAATCTTGAAAAGAGTTTCACAAATCAGACTTTCGATCAGTGTCGAAGTCGACACGACTACTAGGTGTTAAGTACTTAGGATATTTTCAAGTCCAAAAACTATGTGATATGAAGATGTCTCAGTATTATAGGAGTTAATCAAAGACTCTCGACAAGAGGCAGTTAAGGTGTTCAAAAGTAATTATCAGCACAATTATCACCACGATATTGGATTTTCAGTAGTTTTGTCTTTGAAGAAGTGTGGAAGCAAGTTAGAGCAAAGTTCCATAAGTAGTAGGATACACGTTACATCTTTAAGATCCATCCGTTTTCGACGGTTTGCTTTCATAGTAGTATATAAGTTAGTCTCAGTGTATGGGATAAAGACCGCATTTTTCACAATTTCTCTTAGAACTAAAGTATCCAAGTCACATAGAGAAATAATTTATGAGAAATGTGAGTCTGCATCCATTCTTTAAACTTTATGTAAATTTTTTGTATTTGAAGCATTTACTTTAATGTCAATTGTCCTCTTTGCTATTTGTTATCCTTTTCCAAAACGTAATGTTTGCATCTAGTTTATCATTATTCAAGCATTTAAATTCCAATCACATACACTTTTATTCACAACATTTTGCACAAATTGTGCTTGGGATTTTTCGAGTTAATCTCTTAAGTGAACTAAAATCGTGATTGTTTACTGAAAACACCAGTAAACACATACTATTAGGTTTCTTCTATCGGGTCACCCACCATTTATTTCCATGCTTCAAATGTATTGTCCTGGGCGTGAGGGTGTGTTAAGATTCCCACATCGGACAATATATGGTATAAACATATCTTTATAAGTGGGGACAATCCTTACCCTACAAACCGATTTTGTTGGATTGAGTTAAGCCCAACGATATTTCTTAATAGTTTTCGAGAAGAGATCGTGATTTTCAGATGTGGTACAATGCCTTGAGGAGAAATGACACTTGCAAGTATTCAGATACCCAAGTAAGTATATTGGAAGTAAAACTTACTTTTATATAAAAATGTGTACCTTAATTTGTCGTTTGTCTCTCTCTTTTATAAGGGTTTGTGTTTTTTGAGGACATGTAACCTTCTCGTGCAAGATACATGTCTATGTGGACATGTGTTAGAGTATAATTCGCCCTATTATGTGACGTTCCTCCTTTAATCATTTTCTCGGATCAAATGTTTTATAGGGGTGGTTCACACTTTTTCAGATGTTCTAAAACCTTTCTTGGATCCCTAGTTGGTGGAATGATACCTTTATCTGACGTCACTTTCCTGATATGATTATGTTTCTATTATTTTTTTATTAGATAACCCTTTGATCCTCGCCGATAACTAATAAACTTGATATGTTTGTTATGGGTTAAACACTTTATTGGGCCACTAAAATATATTCTCGTCCCAGGCGAGAACAATAACGATTTTATTTATATTGTTGAATGGATTGATAAGATATTTCTGAGCATGTAACAATGTTAAAGCTATCGAGGGAAATATTTTATGCTCATTGTTGTCCTCCTTAGATTAATGGATTAGTCTTCACACTTGTGCAATGAAAACAGCTGATTAATAAAAAAAAAATACATTCATTTTTTAATATCTACTTTTACAATTGGTCAACACTTGTGTAAGTTTAACCACTGAACAGGAATAATGGTGTTCACATTGCAATTTGGACAGTGACGTTAAAAGTCATATGAACTGCAAGAGAAAATATTGTGTGGTTAGATTTGGTTTGGTCAATTTTATAAATAAAATCGAACCAAACGAAACCAAACCAATGCGGTTTGGGTCGATTCTCTTGTTACAAGATTTTTTATTAAGCCATACATACACATATAGAGGTCAACATAACTTTATCTTTAGTCATTTATACATTACCAAATAACAATAAAACTCATCATATTTGGACAACAACTTCTCATTTAATATACAAAAATCATATTAGACAAAAGTGAAATTAAAAACATAAAACAATATCAAAAACATTATAATGAAACAGAAAAAATAGAGGATATGAGAGATTAAAGAAGATGAAAAAGAAAGAACAAAACAAAGGAGGGGAGATATTAGAGAAGAAAAGTTGCAATAAAAATGAAATTGGAAGAGAGAACAATAACATAAAAATGAAAAGATGCAAAATAAATAATATAAGAGTGGATAGATTAGAGAAGAATAGGCGAGATGTATTTGGCGAAGAAGGTGAGAAGAAGGCACAATACTACTAGAGACATTTGAGAAGGGTGAAACTGAAATCCTAAGTGTAAGGAAGAGAAAAATAATCACTAGGATAAGACACAATACATTTGGGTTTGGGTTGGATGTGAGTTAAATGAAGTTTAGGTTGTAACATAATGCGGTTTGACTTGCAAATTTAAACTAGAAATCAAACAAACTGCACAGTTCTGTTAAAAATGGCATAAGCACATCCTAACCAAATGCAGTTTTTTTGCGGTTTTCGATTTAGTGCAATTCGGTTATCGGTTTTTTATTGGACTAGGTTGGTTTTAAACACCTCTATGAACGAGGATTATAAGACTAGTCTCATAATAAATTTCCACCTCCAACAAATACAAACAAATTAGTAATTAACACAAGATTATTGAACCTTAAAGTTAGTATAAGTATTTACTGATAACTCTCAAATGTGATTCCATTTTTCTTCAAACTATTATGTTAAGGAAGAAATTTTTTCCTTCACCCATGAGTTCATAAATTCCACTAAAGAATGTTGGATACAGAGTTGGGTTCTTTTTTAAGGGAAACCGCAATAAAAATACATAGTAAAAAAATATCCTAAAGTCAACCCTTATGAATGAGCATGATCATCAATATAACAATTACCTCTTGTGGTGATTAATAGTTGATGCATAATCAAGAATGACCATGAGGGATGAATGAACAACATCAACTCTACTTAGTTCATATGAACATAGTGTCTTTAATATCAGTTTTAGCTATTAAGAATGAAGACTTTGAGAGAGTGAAGCATGGCTAGAGTTTCACAAGCCAAATTTGGTTAAGCAACAAATGCTTCAACATAAGGTTTCTATTTAGAAGTGATTGTGTAGGCTATAAATTGAACAAGCCTACCTAAGCACATCGTATGTTACAATGTATTGTATTTCACTCAAGTGCATCGTATCTTACGATGTTCCTTATTGTAATTGAGTACATCGTACCTTACAATATTTCTTATTTCGCTTATGAACGTAGTATCTTATGGTGTTCCATATTGCACTTAAGTACACTGAACCTTATGGTGTACTACAAGCTTCACTTATTTATTTTCTCCCATTAATATGTCCTTTTGTGTGTGGATCTATAACTTTATGTGACCTTGTCAATTGTATCAAATCACGTATTTAATATAATAAATAGTGAGTGGTATCTAGTAATGCATCACTGTTACTCAAGTCACAAAAAATTTACATGGTATGATAAAAACTTTATATATATATATATATATATATATATATATATATATATATATATATATATATATATATATATATATATATATATATATATATATATATATATATATATATATATAACATTTGGCATAGACCGTGTCACCCTTATCCAATTCAATATTGGGTACATATATCACTTTACGTAGGATGGACAAATTTCATCTAGGTCACTCATGTTCTTCGACATGATTTTTGAAGTAACCATCAACCATTTTTATAGTGATCATGTTAAGGACAATGCTTGATCGATAGTAAGGTTTTCGACAGCATATCTAGGGTCCATGGTGGTTTCACGTCAAAGGGTGGGATACATAAAATCACATTGATAATAACTTATGACACTTGCATAACATTCTATGTAGTATTCTCATGGTAGGAAAACCCAGTATAAATATTACTCATAGTATGTACACCTATGTGAAAACTTGATAACTCTTTATCCACGATTCATGAGATATGATCATCAGTCTATCCACATAATAGTCTCAATTCTTTTATGTTATCTGACTTCACAATAAATTTTGACTACTAATACTGCAAGAATAATAATATTATGTTAAATGGGGTATCAAGATTAAATCACACTTAATACTTCATCAAATAGACTACCTATTATAGGGACTTTATTACTTTAGAAAATCAAACATAATAAAGAAATGCTTTATTATTATTGATATATAATTCGATACTAGAACCAAGTTATAATAAAACTATTGACCTCTAGAGCTTACACACGTAATCTTCCACTAGCACTAGTGCTAATCAGGCATACATCTAATATCCCTAGATCTAATATGGCAAACATGCTTCTGGTGCACAAGAGACTTTGTTGGTAGGTCAACAATTTTGATAAGTTTCAGTACTCTTCATATTTATATACATCTAAAATATCATCCATTGTGTATTTTAGTTCAAGGAATTTGCGATCTACCAAAAAGGGACATCATTGGTCCTGCGTATGAGAAGTGGCTAAAGGCCATGGAATCTGGAATGGAGTACATGTACACAAACCAGGTCTGAACCATGGTAAAGCCTCTGGTAGGAATTATTCTTATAGGATGCAAGTGGATTTTCAAAAATAAGACTAGCATGGATGGTAAGTTACATATCTATAAGGAAATGGTTTCTAAGGGATATAAGAAAATTCACGGTGTTTATTATGGTGAAACCTTTAAATCCCTTGCGATGCTAAAATCTGTTTGGATTTTACTTGTCATATATATATATATATATATATATATATATATATATATATATATATATATATATATATATATATATATATATATATATATATATATATATATATATATATATATATATATATATATAGTTCAGGAAGAAATCAATGTAATAGGATAAATTGATGCAAACTTCTAGACAAATAAAGATGACTTTAAATCGTAGTTCTCTTATGTATTTTTCTTAAATGGTGGTGCCGTGAGCTAGAAAAGTTCAAAGTATAATATAATTGAGGATTCTAGAACTGAGGTCAAGTAAATTTTTGCCTCAAATTCATTAAAGGAAGATGTTTGGATTAATAAATTCATTAGTAAACTTGGCATAGTCCACAACAATGTGGATCCCATTGAACTCTAGTGTGATAAGAATGATGTTATCACACAAGCTAAGGAGCCTAGGTCCTTGATACGTACTTAGGCAATATCACCTCATCTGAGAAATAATAGATAAAAGATATATGAATCTTCACATATCCTATATCTATTATCTCTCAAAAGAGGTGATGACGCCTAAGTACATTTCTATGATCTAGGCTCCTTAGCTTGTGTGATGCCACCATTTTTATCACACTAGAGTTCAATGGGATCCACAGTGCTAGGGACTATGCTAAGTTCAGTAATGAACTTCTTAATCCAAAAGTCTTCCTCCAATGAGTTTGAGGAAGAACTTACCCGACCTTAGTTGTAGAATCAACAATTATGTCATACTTTGAATTTTTCCAGCTTACAACACCACCATTTAAGCAAAAAGCATAAAAAGAATGCGATCTAAAGTTATATTTATTTGTCTATATGCTTGCATCAATATATCTTATTATAGTGAGTACAAGACATCTAGTCAAGAAAAAACAAAGTACATGATAAATCATATTTAAATTCCTTGCATCATGATTTATCATGTGCATAGAATGAATCTTAAAACTTATTGACATACATGTTAAATGATATTGTAGATGCATACAAGATCTTATTCATATGTTCCCTTTAAAGGTAATAAAAAAACACAAGAAGGGGGGGGGGGGGTGAATTGTGTATGTTAATTATTTTTCTACTTCTGAAAAGCAGCTTCAGAATACGTAAATATGAACATAGAGTTAGTTTGTAGCGAAATGAATAACAATCAGAAGCAAGTAGAAAAATAACACATAAAGTTTATCCTGGTTCCTCTACTAAACTGGGAGTAGTCCAGTCCCTTTGTCCAACAAGATATTTTCACTATAATCAAACTGATTACACTTTGCTCAAGCAAACTAGCAAGAGACTTTAACTGCTCTATCACATCAGAAAGAGACTTCCGCTCAAGTAATCCAGCAAGAGACTTCTGCTCAAGCATATAAGCAAAAGGCTTCCACTACTCAAGCAAACTAGCAATATACTTCCACTACTCAAGCAAACTAGCAAGAGACTTCCTCTACTTTAAACAAACAGTTTAGTAGAAAAGATTACAACTATACTTTGATGTACAATCAGAAGTATTGAAGCGTTATAACAACCACAATGATTCTTAATAGTTAAGACTTATAAGATATACAAAGATAAGAAATCTTAAGAGCTTGTGAAATAAATATACAAATAGTTAGGCTCAAAGTTATTCTTGTTAGACTGTTTGAGAGTTGTTCTCATTCCTTCAAATCTTCAGCTCCCTTTATAGAGGCAGAAAAAGAGTAGTTGGAAAGTTGCTTGCACATGTGATCTTTGAAAAGCAGCAGTTCAAAGAGAGAGACGTTAGAAGATGAATCATGTTAAGATCTTCAACCAATTTGTAAAAACATATTCCAGTGCTTCTTTATATTACTAGATATAAACCAGACGTTGGGGTGGACTAGAAAAGTCACATCAAATTTCCTTGAGCCTTGCACTAAGAGACTCTAGTTGACTTTTTCCATAAGTCCGGTGACGACAAGATAGGTCTACTATGGAGACAGAGTACGGACCAGAAGCTAAGCACCTTAAGCTTAGTTCTCTAGAGTATGAGTTGTCACTACATGAAAGGATACCATGATCAGATGTTGTTCCTTCAGAAGTTAAACTACACGTTCAGAGTCACCTGATTCTGATCCTTCAAAATATGAGACATCCTGTTTCTCCACATATGCTTTCATCAGGGTCAATTATGAGTTGAAATTTAAGCTTATGATCCTTCACACTTGAACATATTTTAGTATACCCAATTGTTCTTTAAGTACTTTGTTATCATCAAAACCTAAGGGACATGAACAATTTTGTTCTAACAATCTCACCCTTTTTGATGATGCAAAATAAATGTATTTAAGAATAATGGTTGTCTAGTTTAACTAACTTGACAACATCAGAGTTTGAGGTTTGTAAGTTCCCACTGAGTCTAATAGTTCAAAGATTGATTTGTGTAAGCTCCCCCTAAGTCATATCCAAGTTAATTAAACTTTTCTGATAACCTAAGAATATAAAGTTCAGATTTAAGCATAAAATGAGCTCTGATTAAGGTTCAGGTAAATAAAAGCATTAAAAAAATAATTTTATCCTCTTTAAATAGTCCCATGATTTCTCCCCCTTTTGTCATCAACAAAAGTGAATAAAAACATGTCAGCATAGAGAGAGAAGCGATATTGAGGATAAAACAAATATGTGGGAAAAATTAAATTATGATAAAAATAAATAAAAATAGTTTTTTCACTTCCCAGAAAATGAATAATGATTTTCAAAGTAAAGAGAAATGGCTTAGATTGGTTGAAAAAATTTATCCGCTTCTCAAGACGGTCAGACACACGTCTTTCAGTTTCCAGGAATTTGAACCATCATAAGTAATCATTGCAATAAAGAGTTAGAAGACCTAGAGTATCATTAAAGATCATAGGTGATTTAACTTCCATAAGTAACAAAAGTGACACTCAAGATCCTCTATTAAAGCATTCATTCATATTATGAATTCCCACATCTTCATCCAAATCTTTTTCTTCTCAATACCATGAGCACTCCTTTTGAATATACCAAAGTCCTCGTTTCATCAGATACCACAGTGGTGAAGGAGACTGACATCACCATGGAGCACCAACAACTGAATAGTGAAGAAGCCCAGCCTTCTAGGTCAACCACTACCAGGGAGGTATTGATCGTGACAGGCGTGTCTGTCGGATTATGACTGCAAGTGCACAATCTATCGTGTAGTTTTAAAAGATTATCAAACCCACAGAGACTAATGGTCAACCTAATGTTATCTATTGTTGCAGTGCAAAGCTAAGGCTAAAGATTATAAGGGTAGGAATGGAAATGAAAATACTAATTTCTAACGGTTTAAAACGTATGATAGGAAATGAGTCTGGAATATGGATTCCGCGTACCTAAGGGATATTAGGTAGAATTGGGCACTAAATATAGACTTAAAGGTCCCGTCTCACACTCTCGCGCTATTGATAAAAATCACACCTCCTAACCACATGATTTTGCTCTCGCCCGTGCGTTCTAATTATAAGGCGTATTTTGAAAGTAAATGAGATCCTAAACAATGCCTAAAGCGCTCTCGCTGTTTTTAGGATTGATGCCTAGTTTCCACTATTTGGTTCCTTCCTCACACTCTCGCGCTATTGGATTGAACCTTAACTTGTCTCACACTCTCATGCCAAAACAGTAAAACATACAATTGGAAACTAAAGCCATAACAAAGTTAAATCATAAATTCACACCTATTATTTCTACCGAGTCCCATCGGTAATGAAGGTCCTCATACACCAGACTCAGAATAAATTAGCAAGATATGATATTATTTGGAAACAACATAATTAAAACACTCAAAATTAAGAGCAACATGACATACAAGTAACTAAAACAGTAAGATATACAAATATCAAATGCAGTAAAAAGAACCTGAAATTGCATAAAATAAAACTGGAATTAACTTGAACTTGAAAATAACGACAAGCTTGTTTTTGATACAAGAGTACAATGAATATGAAAACAAAATAAAAATAGAACAGGTGTGACAATCCCTCGATGTGAGTTATTGTCACTTTTACAGGTAATTTAGGCTTAATTCTAAAACTCGATTCGGCAGAGCTTCCGCACAACTTGGATACCTTCAAAAGTCTCCAACATTCCTATTTATATAAGTTTTAAGACCTGATAACTCCCTTGGATCGTGCATGGAGAGTGGAGGCAAAGTAGAGGATAAAAAACGGTCCAGAACTGCCGACTAGCGCAGTTCTGTTACTGTGTGACAATGCCGAATGCCATTAGGGGAATGTCGAACTCCATTCCTTCCATGTTTTAAATGACGTGGCAGCAAAGTGAATGGCGAACGCCATATGGACATAATGCATAAAATTGGCACTTTTGCTCCTTTTTAGCTCCTATTTCGTTCCTTTTCCGCGAGGTTTCCAAAACTTCAATGAAATCGGATAACAACTGTATCACAAATTTTATTCATTATAATTTTCATTTTTGTGTTTTTGCTTGAGATCATACAATTATTTGCATCAGCTTCCCTGCTCATGTGTGTTTTAGGATGGTGCTGATTGTTAGTATAAACTACTCAAGGGGTTACTTAAAGAAACTTAGAATTAAGGTCTTGACATAATGGTTATTCAAATCAATGTCGCATACTTAGGGAATTTAGGGTGTTAGGATGGTACCGATATTATCGAAACTTCCCCAAATCAGGACACAAATTTTCATCATTTGGGGTCAAATCTAAGGGAATTTTCAAACAAAAGAAAAAAAAATCACGCAATAAGACTCGACATCACATGTATGGCTCGAGCAAAAGCTAAAAATAACTAAGTAGGAAACTAATGAAAATAAAACAGTAAATAATATAAAAGCGGTAAAGCTCCTCCCCCACACTTCAACAAAAAATTATCCTCAAGGTTTTAGTGCAAGGCGAAGAAAGGAGTAGTGAAACCTGGTAGGGTGGCTCAATGATGTCGGTCGCGGCCTCGATGTCGCGCAAAACCTCCTCTACCGAAAGCAGGGTTGGGCATATGATGCATGTACTCCCTCATACCTGCCACCTCCATATGCACTCCATTCATATTCTCGATAAGGTCAGCTATGTTAAGCTTCATCCTCTCGACAAAGTCAAGCTAAGTCTATCTGATCTGATCAATGGAGACCCTCACATCTGCATGTTGCATCTGAATGTTCCTAAGTAGGACATCATGGTCCGCCTCGACATCATTCCGGTGTCTAAGCTCACTTAGGACGTCATCAAGAGCTGTCCTCATGGCGGTGTAGTCATACTCCTCGCGGGGATGATATCCGGATGAGTTACCTGCAAAAGAGTCAGGAAAAGCAGGTGTGGTGTGTTCTTGGGTGCCAATGTGGGGAGCATCTTGCTCCATGTGATAGGGCTCAGGGGCGTTAAGATCAAAAGTCCAGTTAGCGCTCATTCACACGTTGATACGTGCAGTGTAAGGTAAAGTAACTCCCCTAACCTCTCGGTTACTAATCATTAATAAATACTTTCCGTCAGGTTTATTTTTAATGAGGTGCATCCTACGATAATAATCAAGGTCGACAAACAGAGTCTCCAACGGCTCAAGCGTAGCCAATTCCGTGCCTAGGTTTAAAGCAAGGGCCATGGATGTAATTAGCCCTACGACATAAATATGACCTCCAGTCTGAACACAGGTGGACTGGAAGTGTGCGAGTAAGAATGGTGTCGGGTTAACTTTTGTTCTAAACAATGCACAATAAATAAGAAAAACGTCTCTAGAATTCACGTTGCCGGTATTCTCTTGAACAAAAATAGTAGTGGCTAAAATAAGGTGCAAATATCGAATGGTCGGGTTTTGAATAGCTGTAGATTTTAGGCCTTCCCAATCGGTGGTGGTTTTTCCCGTTAGTTGCTGCCAAAAGTTGAGAGCGCTGGATTCCCAATCTCTATCTAAAGGGTGTTGGCATGCAAAATCGTCCCCATGAGGGAACGAAAGTAAATCAGCCAATTGGTCTTGGTTAATAGCGTAAGTTCTGTTGAACATCCTAAAATGTATAATCCCGGTGGTTCGGGATCCTCCTATAGGAGTGGTGTACCGAAAATAGCTCAAGAACTCGTAGGCAAGTCAGATAAATGTAGGACTAGTTAAAGTAAGAAAATGAGACATACCTAAGTTGTTAAGCATCCAATGGACACTGTCAGATAAACCCAAATCGCTAAGAGTAACATTGTCGGGGTACCGTGTTGCTAAGACGTCCCTCTTAAATAGCCCGTGGTATCTACTCCTCTGATTGTCGCCATCAATTCCCTCGACGAAAACAATCCCCATGTAGTCCATATCTCCCCTTGGTCGAATAGCTGTATGAGGCATTTTTTTTAATGATGGGAAAAGAAATAGGAAGAGAATGTTATGGTATTTGGATAAGAGAAGAGTGAATGAAAAGGATTGTGAGGTGGTTGTGAATTTATAGTGATTGGGAAGAAGTGGAGTGGTTGGGAGATGAAAAGTTTGAGTTAATAGTGTGTAGAGTAGGAAGTTCAAGGGTTTAAAATTAAAAGGGGTTTGAAAAACGCACAGAAGGGAGAAGAAAAGGGAGGAAAACACTCTGTTTTCCTTATATGGCGATCTACATTAGGCTTATGGTGCATACCATCTACCTAAAATGCTGGGACTTTTAAATTCGAAGCGAATGGCGAACGCCATTAACCTAAAATTCGTGATTTTGGTAGTTTCTAAATATTAAAGCTGGTAAATCCTATTAAGGCTATAAAGCAGTAATTAAAATTAATATCTATAATTAAAAAGAATGAAATTTATAATAATGAACATAATAAGCGATTAAATAAAACAATTGATTGCAATGCAAAGTACATTAATTAAACGTAGGTGTAACACAAGTTCATGTCGATATATCGACTGTAAAGTAGGAAAACATTGAAAAATAACAACAAGGGAAAAAATATCGATGATAATTAAAATACTAAACTAGAAAATACTAAAACTCTAGTACAATCAGTTAATACTAGCTATCACTTTGGTCTAGAAGAGCGCTCCAAGGAATGAACATGCTGGAAGACCTGATCGAACTGCTCGTTAACGACATCCATAAATCCGAGGAGATCCACTTGACTTCTCCTTTGATGAAATCAACTTCAGATTGCAGAGCATGTATAATAGTGATGAAGTCAACGGGAGGAACGACATGATGAGCACCAGGAGCGTGTGAATCAACATCAAGAAATATGGTTTCTGGGTTCTCATAATGCTGAGGGTTGTAAGATGGTGTAGGAGACTCACTTTGGCCCTCTAAGTTGTAGAACCAGTTAGCTCAGTTGTGGACGTTGGTTTTCTCATGGTTCGACAGTGTAAAATTCCTGACTACTTCATTATCAATTACCAGCTCAAACTCCGTCGGTCATAAATTGGCAATGATGCCACGGTTGAAACAAAAGTTCAAGTGCATAGGGAGGATACCACCAAAAGCATGTAAACTGTTAAGAGGGTATCTCAAGCCTATAGCGTCAGTAATCATGGTTAATAAACCACCAATGATAATAGGACCGTGTGTTTCTCGGGCAATCTTGGCTAGGTTTGCTAACATAAAGGTATCTGCATTCACTGGTCTCCCTTGGGAGGCACAGTACAGGATGCAAATTTCATACCTAGAAACAATGATGATGTTATCTTCCTTACCGAACAGGATATAAGCCAAGATCTTATGAAAGTACCGGATAGCAGGGTTGTGGATATTCTCGGAAAACATGGTGTGAGGTTCAGGGTGATAATTCCCGATTATGTTTCCTCAGAAATAGTCAAGGTTCAGGTCTGTAAAGGCATCATCAGGGGTAATGGTATAAGTATCTGGGCCACTAGGAAATCCTAATAACTCAGCCATCTCACGGTGGATGAAACGGTACTTGGTTCCGAAAAGCCTAAATGTAGCCAGACCTCTACCAAATCATATTCCTCTGTTAGGGTCATAATAGAGGGAACTCAGGAGTTCAAGGGTGAGCCTACGGTATTGGCTATACCTCTTCCTCACAGCAAAAGTTTCCTAACCTACTTGGTTCAGAAGGTACATAACACTGTCTTTCAGTCCTAGGTGGCCAGGGTCAGTCCATCTGGATAAATAGAAAGTGCCATCTCCCTCTGTGCTAACATGTCAAAATGGCGCCTCTGATTTTCTCTCCTAAATACAACCTCCATATTGTCAACGTGCTCTATATTCCTAAGTCAGTGATAAGCTATCCTAAGCTATGTTAGCCTGGAAGTAAACCAAAGTTATACTATTAGTAAAAAGGTACCACATGTTAGTATTAGAATAGGTAGTAATAATAATAGTAATAGTAATAATAATAATAATAATAGAAAAGAGAAAGAAATAAAAACAAATAAGGGATACAAATAATAAAAATGAAAACAAACTAAAAAGAAAAGAAAAAGATTAAAGGTCGTGGATTGCCTTCCACTTAGCGCTTCATTTAATGTCAGGAGCTCGACATAAATTGGAACGGTCCTAACCTTTTGAAAGAGCGGGTAGCTCTTCTAATTTATAGCTCATGCAAAAATCGTTATTTTCTACATTATGGTAGTGCTTAAGTCGCTGCCCATTTACAACGAATGGTTCATTGGTTTTACCTCTTATTTCCACAGCTCCACTTTTAAAAACTCTTGTGACCTCAAAAGGACCGGACCATCTAGAACGAAGTTTTCCTGGAAATAGTTTGAGTTGAGAATTAAAGAAAAGGACTACGTCACCCTCCTTGAATTCTCGCCTTGTAATTTGTTTTATCATGCCACTGTTTGGTTCTCTCCTTATATATGCTAGCATTCTTGCAGGCATCTAGTCTAAGTTCTTCTAGTTCATGGATATCCAAAATTCGTTTCTCGCCTGCAGCTGTGTAATTCATGTTAAGGGTCTTAATGGCCCAATAAGCTTTATGCTCGAGTTCGACAGGCAGGTGACATGATTTACCATAAACCATCTTGAATGGTGTTGCTCCTGTCAGAGTTTTGTAAGCTGTCCTATAAGCCCACAGAGCTTCATGAAGTTTTGCAGACCAATCTTTCCTAGAGGTTGCAACAGTTTTCTCCAAAATTTGTTTTATTTCTCTATTGGAAACTTCAACTTTCCCACTTGTTTCAGGGTGATATGACGTTGCTACACGGTGTCAGACTCCATATTTCAACAATAATCTTTCAAAGATTTTGGCAGGAGTTGAAGTTGAAGTTTGTTAAGAATGGAAAGCTTGTTATCATCGGTGGGGAGAAGGCTTTGTTGGTAAGCCACATGTCGTGTTTCTCTTATGTAGAAGCTGAGGATGAGATTGGAACTCCATTCCAATCTCTATCTATTGCTGAGGAAAAGAGAGTTGGGGCACCTATGTCCTATTTCAAAGATGCGCAGAAGATTGTTGAAGATGGTAATTCTAATCAGTGGGGCTAGATGATAGAGGTCGCCGAAAACAAGAGCAGAGCCGGTTTGGGTTTCCAACAAGGTTCATCTGAGATTAGAGCTGAAGATGTGCAACCCAGTTTCCGTAGCGGAGGGTTCATTCATGGTAATGAACAACACTTAGTTGCTATGATTGAGGGGGATGAAGATGAAGACTGCACCAATTTTGCGACGCATGGAAAAGCTTGCAACAATTGGACTGCTGGCGTTGTTCCTGCTATTATGCATCTTTCTAAGTAATTGCTTTTATTGTTTTTGAAAATCCTTCTCCTATGCCTAAGGGAGAAGTGAACATTGTTTGACATTTTCAAATTTGATCATTAATAAAATTTAATACTATTCATCCACATCAATGATGTTTTATTTTAACATTTTGCTTTTTCTGAAAATGGTAATCACAAAAAACATAAATAAATAAATATAATTGTCCATCTGCATAATATTTAGTCACCAAATCACTTATCTAAAATCAAAATATCAAATCATTATGCAGGTTGGTTTCTAAACCCGTCGAATACAATGATCTTACTCCTTCTCCAAACTTTGAACTCCCTGTGTTTGAGGTCGAGGAAGGAAGTGATTAAGAAGTATCTAATGAATTTTCTCGTCTACTTAAGCATGAGGAAAAAACCATTCAGCTATTCGAAGAGCAGATAGAGTTGGTCAACTTGGGTTCCGAAGATGATGTAAAAGAAGTCAAGATTGGGTCTCGACTGTGTCCAGAAGTTAAGAAGGGGTTGATTGATCTTCTCCGAGGGTACTCAAATGTATTTGCTTGGTCCTATCAAGACATGACTGGTTTGGATTCTGAGATTGTGGAACATAGATTGCCGTTGAAGCCAGAATGTGCCAGTCAAGCAAAAACTGAGGAGAACTCATCCTGATATGGCAGTGAAGATCAAAGAAGAAGTACAGAAGCAAATTGATGTCGGTTTCCTTATTACCGCTGAGTATCCACAATGGGTGGCCAATATTGTTCCGGTTCCGAAGAAGGATGGAAAAGTCTGCATGTGTGTTGATTATAGAGATTTGAATAAAGCTAGTCTGAAAGATGATTTCCCTCTGCCACACATTGATATATTGGTTGATAATACAGCTAAATTCAAAGTCTTTTCGCTTATGGATGGATTCTCCGGATATAATTAGATCAAGATGGCACCCGAGGATATGGAGAAGACCACATTCATTACACCCTGGGGAACATTCTGTTATAGAGCGATGCCTTTAGGTTTAAAGAATGCTGGTGCAACTTACCAGAGAGCAATGACTACTCTTTTTCATGATATGATGCATAAAGAGATCGAAGTTTATATTGACGATATGATTGCCAAATCCATTGATAAAGAGGAACACGTTGAGCATTTGTTTAAGTTATTCCATCGTTTGAGGAGGTATAAACCCCACTTGAATCTCAATAAATGTACATTTGGTGTTCATTCTGGTAAGTTGTTGGGCTTTATTATCAGCGAGAAGGGTATTGAAGTTGATCCTGCCAAGGTCAAAGCAATACAAGAGATGTCTGCGCCCAAAATTGAGAAGCAAGTCAGAGGTTTTCTCGGCCGCTTGAATTATATCTCAAGATTCATATCGTACATGACTGCCACATGTGCGCCTATGTTAAAGCTTCTTTGGAAATATCAGTCTTGTGATTGGACCGAAGATTGCCAAAGAGCTTTTGACAGTATCAAGGAATATTTGCTTGAGCCTCCGATTCTGTCTCGACCTGTTGAGGGAAGACCTTTGATCATGTATTTGAATGTGCTTGATGAGAGTGTGGGTTGTGTTCTTGGTCAACAAGATGAGACTAGAAAGAAAGAATATGTTATTTACTACCTCCGTAAGAAGTTCACCGACTGTGAGACTCGGTATTCTATGCTAGAGAAGACTTGTTACGCCTTGGCTTGGGCTGCTAAGTGTTTGTGTCAGTATATGTTGAATCATACTACTTGGTTGATATCCAAAATGGATCCAATCAAGTATATTTTTGAGAAGCTTGCTTTAACTGGGAGGATTTCCCGTTGACAAATCTTGTTATCAGAGTATGATATTGAATATCGATCTTAAAAAGCGATTAAAGGTAGTGTCTTGGCTGACCATTTGGCTCACCAACCAATTGAAGATTACCAGTCAGTGCAGTATGATTTTCCTGATGAAGAGGTCTTATACTTGAAAATGAAAGATTGTGATGAACCATTGCTTAAAGAAGGGCCAAAACCTGGTTCCCATTGGGGCATGGTATTTGATGGAGCTGTTAATCAGTATGGTAATGGCATTGAGGCAGTGATTATTACTCCTTAAGTCACTCATTTTCCATTTACAGCCAGATTGACTTTCAAGGGTACAAACAATATGGCTGAGTATGAAGCTTGCATTATGGGGCTTGAAGAGGCCATTGGCCTATCAAGATGTCTATGGAGATTCAACTTTGATTGTGAATCAGATCAAAGGTGAATGGGAGACGAATCAACCCGGTTTAATACCATATAGAGATTATGCGAGGAGGATTTCAACTTTCTTCACAAATATTAAATTTCATCATATCCCTCGAGATGAAAACCGGAGGGCAGGTGCTCTTGCAATGTTGGTTTCTATGATTATGGTGAAGTATTGGAATGAGTTTCCCAATCTGACTGTGATGCGTCTTGATAGGCCAGCTCATGTGTTTGATGTTGAAGAAGCCAAAGATGAAAAGCCGTGGTATTTTGATATCAAATATTTCCTCCAAAGTCTGATTTACCCGCCTGGGGCATCTTTGAAAGATAAGAAGACTTTGAGGAGATTAGCCGACAACTTCTACCTAAATGGTGATGTATTGTTCAAGAGAAACTTCAATATGATTATGATCAGATGCATGGATAGACACGAAGCAGACCTGTTGATGACTGAAGTCCATGAAGGTTCCTTTGGTACTCATTCCAATGGACATGCTATGACAAAGAAGATGTTGAGAGCAGGTTACTATTGGCTGACAATGGAATCTGACTGTTGCAAGTTTATGAAGAAGTGCCATAAGTGTCAAATTTATGCGGATAAGATCCATGTTCCTGTGACACTATTGAATGTCATTTCCTCTCCATGGCCCTTCTCCATGTGGGGAATTGACATGATTGGCATGATTGAGCCCAGAGCTTCGAATGGACATCGTTTCATTTTGGTGGCAATTGACTACTTCACAAAGTGGGTTGAAGCAGCATCATATGCAAATGTGACCAAGCACGTTATTGTGAGGTTTATCAAGAATCATATTATATGCCGTTATGGTGTGCCAAGTAAGATCATTACTGATAATGGGTAGAATTTGAATAATAATATGGTGGAAGCTCTTTGTAAAGACTTCAAGATTGCACACCATAATTCTTCTCCCTACAGACCTAAAATGAATGGGGCTGTTGAAGCTGCAAACAAGAACATCAAGAAGATTATTCAGAAGATGGTTGTGGCATACAAGGATTGGCATGAGATGCTCCCATTTTCTTTGCATGGGTATCGTACATTCGTCCGCACTTCAATAGGGGCAACCCCTTTCTCATTTGTTTATGGCATGGAAGTTGTGCTCCTAGTAGAGATTGATATCCCATCACTGTGCATGCTGATGGAAGCCAAGTTCAATGAGGCTGAATGGTGTCAAACCAGGTTTGACCAACTAAATTTGATTGAAGAGAAGAGATTAACTGCCATGTGTCATGGTCAGTTATATCAGTAGAGGATGAAGAAAACATTTGATAAGAAGGTCAGACTCGTGTGTTCAGAGAAGGTGACCTTGTGCTCAAGAAATTCTATCTTTCAAACCAGATTCTAGGGGCAAATGGACTCCTAATTATGAAGGCCCATATGTTGTTAAGAGAGCCTTTTCAGGCGGCGCTTTAATTCTTACAACTATGGATGGTGAAGAGTTCACTCGTCCAGTGAACGCAGATGCAGTCAAGAAATACTTCGCCTAAAAAAAGAAAAGAATAGCTCGCTAAGTTGAAAACCTGAAAGGGCGGCTTAGGCAAAAATGAGTGTCTCGGTGGATTGAAACCCGAAAGGACGGTCCAGGAAAATGTTAGAGACATAAAATAGAAAATAATTATCCCGATAAATTGAGTATCCCACCTTGGGGTAATTTATGCAAAAATAGGGATTATGGCAAGTAATTGCATCCTACTGATCTTCAGTTTTGAAGACATTCTTGAGGAAGTCGGTCGATTCTGATTCCTCATTCTCCAGCGGAGACACCAAGAGCACGGTGGATATCAAAAGTTGGTAGAAGGATTAGTGACCATTGTACTCAATGTAGCCCTTTTCAATGTAAATTACCATATTTTCAACTTTTGTAAAGATCTATGGAGTCTTGTCATTTACAAACTACCATTCCATTAAATAAAGTTGAGCTTTTTATCCAATTGTTTCTACTCTTGTTTAATTCAGCCAAATAGATTTAAATTTTATTATGATCATTTTCGAAATTAAATTTTTAAATTAAAGTAATGTTTTCTTAAATGTATAAAAGCAGTTACTTTAAAAATAATCGATATCATTTAAAGGAATATCAACAGCGGTTCGAAAAGCGATAAGCCCTAAATGTGGAGCATTATTGGTTCTCCCCAAGCAGTTGGCGTGATCCCTATTTCATTCCCCGCAGCTTTTCAGCAACCGAGTTTTGTTGGTTTCCCCAGCCGAGTTTGTTGGCCTCCTCTTGAGTTGTAGGCGCGTTATTTCAGCAATTTGCATGGTTTCGGCAGAATTTTACTTCCCCGCAAGTCGTCAGAATTACTCCTGATTTTGAGAAGCTATTGTGTGTGTCCCTTGTAGGGTTGTCACCCATTTGGTATGGTGTTGACCTAAAATTCTCCGCAGAGTTTGTAGCAGTTTCCTCCGCAGATCCTCTCCTTGTGCTTTCCCCAGCCCAGATTGAGCCTTCGAGACATTTGATTCTCTCCAGCAGTTGTTTCCTTCATGTGAGGATTGGCTAGGGTTTGTATCGATGATTCAAACCAGTGATATTTGTATCCTTTGTGATTGTTTTGTCAGCATAATCATATATATATATATATATATATATATATATATATATATATATATATATATATATATATATATATATATATATATATATATATATATATATATATATATATATATATATATATACATATTCATATACACTCATATAATTTCATTGTTGCATTATTACACTTCGTGATTCATTGTCCATTTTGGTCCTCTGCTATGGTGGTATACTTTTCCCCCATACAGATTTGGTTTGTCTGCCCTCTTTCAATTGTAGAGTGTCATCCCATTAAGTAGAAAGACTTTAGCCTTTCTCCTTCCCCACAGAGTTATTTCCTCGTGGATGATTGTTATTTTAGTTTCCTCCCCGGTAGAGTATCTGGATGGAACCACTCCCCTTGAGTTATATCCTCATTGGGTTGAGTCCTTGATTGACCGTTTCTGTCTAGATCTTACCTAGATAGATGTTTTTGGTCCCCTGAGAGTATATTACCCAGTAACTGGTAATATTCTTCTCATGTTTCACTTTTGTCCAATACCCGACAAGAGTAACTTTTCTCCCAAGCGGATTTATTTTCATGTTTCCCTAGGAAGTTTATCCTTGATATGTTCATCCTAACTGATGATAGATATTTTTTCCCTTGCTTGAGCCTATCCTTGATATGTTCATCTTAACCGATGACAGATATTCTCTTTTTGGTATTCTACCCAGTAAAAGGTAGTTGTAATCCCTATTTTGTTCCCCACAAAGTTAATCCTTGATATGTTCATCCTAACCGGTGACGGATTTCCTTCTCTTCACAGTCTTCTGCCCAGTAGCCGGTAGTTGTAAATCCTGCTTATTCCCCTTTTGCAGAGTTTATCCTTGATATGCTCATCCTAACCGATGACAAATATTCTCTTGGTGGTATTCTATCCAGTAACTGATAGATGTAATTCCTATCTCTCCCCTATGAGTCTATCCTTGATGTGTTCATCCTAAGCGATGACGGATATTCTCTTTTCAGTATTGTATCCAATAGCCGATAGATATAATTCCTACTTTTTCAGGAAGTTTATCCTTGATATGTTCATCTTAACCGGTGACGGATATGCTTCCTAGTGTCCCCAGGCAAGTTTATCCTTGATATGTTCATCTTAACCGATGACGGTTTTTCTTTCCTTTGAGTTTATCCTTGATATGTTCACTTTAACCAGTGACAAATATTCTCTCCCTTTATTCTTCTGCCCAGTAACTGGTAGTTGTAAATCCTATTTTGGCATTTTCCCTAGCAGTTTATTCTTACCTAGTAGCCGGTAATGAATACACCTCCTGGTTGCCTTTAGCGAGTCATCCTTGATATGTTTACCCTAACTGGTAACGGATGTCCTCCCTGTCAGATTTTTGTTATCTCCTTGCCTAGTAACCGGTAATGGATAATAGATTTCTACTCCTCTTGTGTTGAAGATCTTTTCTTCCCCAGTCGAGTTTGAGTGCGCATTTCCTCAATGAAATTGTTGTTTCCTATTTGGTACGAGTATTTCAGCTTTGTTCTGATCTACCCGTTTCTCTTGTAGGTGTTCCTTTTATTCCCCGACTGAGTCTTTTCATTGATTTATTTTTCATGGAATCCCTCGAGTCCCCCAGTTGTTTTTAAGTCGTAGCCTGGCCTACACACAACCCTTTATTTCCCCCCAGAGTCTCTGTCTCCCCAGTGAATTTTCCTTATGGAATGCATTACATTCCTGCGGACTTTCAGTCTCTCCGGATTCTTTTCCTTCGTGGTAGCATTTTCCCCACAGTGATTTATTTTTTAACATCCATATCATATGCATCATGAGGTCTCTTAGGAACCAAAATTTGTTTCTATATGTTGTTACTTAAGTCCATTCTACTGAGTCGATACGAAGATTTTAACCTTCATCTCCTCAGTTAGAACGTCCTTAAATAGGGGCAGCTGTAAGACCCCCAATTTTGACCCTAAGATCCCTCATGATATCTCATCATATGCATTGGCATTGGGATCACATCTTGGCATCCTCCTTACCCCTCATTCATTGGGTTTGCACTGGGAGAGATCACCAAGCATCATTTGATTGTATCATACTTTGTATTTTATCATTTACTAACCAAAATACCAAAAGTATGTCATTGTATAGTTTAACTGTTTTGTAGGTAGGGCACATGATCACCTTTGATCTATCAAGCTCACATCTACAGTTTAAGACCCTCAGCGTAAGGAGTTCAATCAAGAATTGGTTTACTATGGCTCTAAGCATCATATATGGATCCCCATGATCTTCACATGTTATTTTTATCAAGAATTCATCAAGAGTTTTGAGTTTGTTTGTCTTGGAAACCCTAATTCATCTGGGTATCTTTTGTGACTTCTTCAAGAAGCTTCTTCATCAATTGATCAAATATTTCAAAGGATACTTCAAATTTCATCATCTTATGCATATATTATCCTCAATGAGTCCTAAAAGTCAAGATAATATCAAGCTAGTGAGTTTGTTCATGGTGGTTGACCAGAGGAAGTCAACTGATCAAAACTGGGGTTCCCTAGACCCTATCTCCTATAATTTTTGTCATATGAAAATGATTCGAAGAGAAAAGTTACTCTAAATGATATTCCAAACAACTTTCATGTTGAGATCTAAAGCTAGATTTGCTTAGAAAGTCATGTTTTATGGTGAAAGATTATAGGTCATTTTGTCTAAACCCTAATTTGGAGGTCAACTTCCCAAGACCATAACTTGCTCAATTTTTATGCGATAAAATCTATTCAAGTTGCACAATCAAATTCAAGATGTCTACTTCAACTTTTATGTTTGGAGGAATATAACAACTTTTAAATGCATATGATATGAGGAGATATTATACGTCACTTTGGACCAATGCCATTGAATAAGTGATTTTCCTCAACTTCAAAAATGTATAACTCCTTCATGATAAACCCAAATGAGGTCAAATTTGTGACCATTTTGAAGTACTTTGATAGAGCTGCAAATTTTATAAAGTAAATTTTCTTATTTGAAGCTCATAAAAAAGTTAGCCAATGTGGAAGAAGTGAACATATGGCTTGACACTTAGAATTGTTTTTGATATGTTTGATTTTCCCACCACACAATTCATCATTATCCAAGCTTCAAATGAAAACGTGTTAAATATGAAAGTTGTTCCTCTTGATCTAACCTTTCCAAAAAGTCTAATTTCATCCTATTTGGACAAAGTATGAGTGACTTGCGCATGGCTTGAACTTGGATCACCATTTGGTGTAAGTGAACTTGAATCTTCCATACACAAATGCATGGCCTTTCCACATGACTTCGACAATGTTTGTACACAATTTTGGACCTGAAGGAATGATTACATGGGCCTATCATATTCCCATGCATCCATGCAAGCAAACTTACTATTTTTGAAAACTTGAATCAAGTGTGCAATTAGCAATGCCTTGGCTATAAATAGAGACCATTGCATTCAGAATTGAGGATCCCTGCGCGCCAACTTTGAATCCATAGCTCCAAACCCTATCATTCAAAGAATAACCTTGACGACTTCCATTGGAAATCGAGTTTGAATCTCCACTATTTTGAGATTCAAATCTCCAAGAGTCCTACTTCCTTTTTGATTCAATTCCATTCCATCAAGTGTCTAGAGCAAGGCCAAGTGCACTTGGAAGCAAGATCGTGTTCATCCAGACCTGCAGTGAAGGTGAATTTCTCATGTTTTCATCTCTTCGATTCTCACTCAATTCTCCATAATTCTTCTTGATTTTTGGTTGTATGAAGTCCTACCAATGTAGCCAAGAAGATTGAGCTGCTTTGAGGTCAAATCGAAGCAACTCAGATCATGATCCTCAAATTTCAACTCCCTGTATCTTTAAATATACTTGGAGTTAGGAGAAATTGAGGCCAGATTCGAGATCCTGAGCATTTTTACTTTAAATTCATGTCCTCTTTTTTTATTTTGGTGATGGTTGAAGGTGGACCAGTCCGGTGAGGTCCACCGGAGAAGAAGACCGGAGTTACAGCTCCGGCGATGCATTGGCATGTCTCAGAACCATAGGATCCATCCATTTTGTTTTAATCTTGAGCGCACAAACTGATTACCACGCGTGTGGCACATAGACCAGACTCCATCATGGAATGCGCGCTCTCATCCACTTGATCTGTCACCTCAATTAATGAGGCAGATCAAGTGGTCCACGTTTTTTGCTATTTTCTGATTTTTGATTTAATTGACTTATTTTCATTAATTCATATTAATTTTAATATTGATCCAAAAAATATGAGACTTTCACCAAAAATTCTTAAATAAATTCTTCTTTCATTTTCTAAATTTAAATTATTTTTTGGATCATTATTAATATTTTTCATGATTTAATTGTTTTTGTGAATACTTTTAATTGTTAAAAAATAGTTTTAAGTTTCCAAAAATTATGAAATTTTTTCTCCAAGGTCCTTAGACCTTGTTTGACCCATGATAAATATCATGGCCATTTATTTGGTGTTTTGATGAGGTTTTAGGATTTTGACCAACCATAATGTAATTTAATGCATTTTTTAATTGATTTTAATTGTTTAATTGCCAAATATATTGTGTTGAGCTTTTGATATTGACTTGTTGAGTTTGACTTGTGTTGTTGGGCCTTGGTCAAGGTTGATTTGACGTTGTTGAGTTAAAATCATTGGATTTAGGGGATTGATGAAAGGTACATTTCATCTCCCAAAATGAATGAATGATTTTAATTTGATAAAAGTCCTCCTTTGACCAATTTGTGTTGATTCCATTTCCCCTCCCTCTTCATCTCAATCTCATGGACCTATGATATTTCAATATCCTAAGGCTAATTGATTGCAAAATCAACATAAGTGTGGATGAGATTAGTTCCACCCCTTTTGCATTTTTCTTTTAAGTGTGGTATGTTTTAGGAGTATGGTTCATAATACCATATCTATAACATGCGTTAATACTAAAATTTCTATTGCCCAACCTCAAATAGTTGTGACTTCTACATAAGTCCAATTACGATTTCTTAACATAGCGCTAAATTTTTGACACAAAAAGGCACAACATTCTAGTAAGTGAGATTGTAAGTCTCTCCTCTTTCATGGTATTGTATGGAAACTTGGCCTTTTTTCCTTCCTTTGAAAGATGTCTTGGTTCAAGGATCCATGCTTGTGAATAGTGGGTTGAGTGTTCTCCAAAGAATGACTTAAACAACAAAAGCAAAAGCAATAATAACTTCTAATCAACTAAAAACTAACATTTAATTTCAAGCCATTTACTTTTATGCACTTTAAATTCAAGTCTTTATTCATTTGCCATTATTCATACCATTTAACTTGTTTAATTTAGTGCCATTTTCACTTTGATCATTTGAGCCATATCTTGTGATCATATTGTGATTGTATATACTTGTTTGTGTTTGTGGTCTTTTGACCTTAATATATATAATAACAAAAACCCTAAAAGAAATTTGTGTGGACTGTTGGATTTGATCTGAGACATTGGACTTAGAATTAGGCAACACTCCCTATGCAAAAGGACTTGGCCAATGCTAACTTCCATGAAACCAAGTGCTTGTGAAGTGAATTTTCATTTGAAGCAAGTGATGAGATCCCATTTGAGTTCATCTGCTACATGGTCTTATTGAAGCTGTTACTTTGAACTTGTGCTTATTGCCTATCTCTGATTTCATCTGATACATGGGAGATTATGAAGAAGATCATAGAGTTGTGAAGCTTGGATGTGACTATCTTTATTTGATTCCTTTTTCTTCACCTTGCTATTGTGTGTATTGATATTGCTTGATTCTAAAGTCCAAGGGAAATTTGGGTTTCTATATGACATTCTTGTCTATTGGATTGCATCCCATTGGTCAGATCTTTTCAACTCTTAACTTTTAAATTTGTGCTTAGGATTAGTCTCTTCATGTCCTCCCCACTTCTTTAATTTCAAATCTCTCCCTCTTTTTTAAGATCTTCTTTGCTTGTGTTTTTTTTCTGCTAAACATAGATCATATTGCAAATTAGAAACTTTGACCTTATGCCATTGCATTTTCAAACTCTTTTCTTAATCAAATTTGTAAATGAACTTAACTATACTTGACTTAAAATTTCAAAATACAAAAAGAACTAATACTCATTCAAACCTTTTAGGCCTTTTGTGCCTTTGTTAAACTTAAATTTTTGTCAAAAGCAATGCATTCACTTTGAAATTGTTACCACAAACTAGGAGGCTTTGATCCCTCATTTTTATGTTGGTACTTCGGCACAAGTCCGGAGGTCTTGTCAAACACAAAAATATAATTAATGAATTCTTTTCTCATCCCTCCACTCCATTTTATTGCAAACATCATTTTATACAAAAACACATATGCACACAAGAAAGGGCACCCTAGGAGTACCTAGGACACTTTATGTGCTAACACCTTCCCTCTGTGTAACCAACCCCCTTACCTGTAATCTCTGGCATTTTATTAGTTTTGATTTGAAAACTTCTTATCTTTGTGTTTTTTTCATACTTTTCCCTTTTCCTTTAGAAACAATAAAAGTGCGGTGACGACTCTGGTTTAATTGACGTCTAGCTTATACATAGCTTGATCGTCATGAATTTACCGTTACAGTAATGAAACCTTTTGTTAATATTACTACTAGGAATACTTCATGGCACTTTCTTCTCATAATTTACAACCCTCCTTTATGGTTATGCATGAAGCGCAAATATTTGATGTTGTCTATGATAATTCAGGGCCCAAAACAACTAGGAAACAACATGGATCTTAATATAAGTCCATTGATAGAATATTTAACAATTTAGTGGGAGGAAGATATTGTGTTCATGATGCATATTCGGGTGAAAATTTTAAGATGCGTGTAATGTTGATTTGCACAATCAATGAATTTCTTGTATGCAATAATTTATCTTGTTACATTGTTAAGGGACATAAAGTTTGTCCTATATGTGATGTTGATACATGCTACCACCAACTAATTAATGAAAAAAACTATTTACCTTGGGAATTTCAAAATTTTAAGAGTCAATCATTCATAGTGTAGATTTTGGAAGGCTTTTAATAAACAATAGTTTGATGTCACTCCAAAATCCTTAACCAGGGAGGATATTTATAAATGAAAACATCACATTTATGTTGTCTTTGGAAATAATTAAAAATATCCTTCTAAGAAAAATATATGGAAAATAGGGTCAGCGTTCTTTAATCTTCCTTCCATATTGGTATAGTCTCGATGCAATATATTTAATTGATATGATACACGAGGAGAAAAATATGTGTGATAATATAATTGAAACACTTTTCAAAATTTAAGGCAAGAAAAAATATGGTATGAATTCCCATATATATATATATATAGCGAATATGGGTATACGACAATAGTTATTCATAGAAGAAATATGTAAAAGAACATGTTTTCCCTTAGCATGTCACACTCTAACTATAAAAGAAAAAAATTACGAGTATTTGCATGGTACCAAAGTTCCATAAGGGTACTCATCAAATGTCAAAAAAGTTGTATCAATGAAATGTTTCAAATTTATTGACTTAAAATCTTATGATTTTCATGTCTTTATGGAATAGTTTTACCAATGACTATTCATGGCATCTTGCCAAAAACTGTAATGGAAACAATAACTAGATTGTGGTTATTCTTAATGTAATATGTAATAAATTCATTGATTCACGAAATTTAAATGAGTTGGAACATTAGAATATAATTATCTTCTGTCAATTGGAGATTTATTTTCTTCCATCATATTTTTTGAGATTAAGGTTCACTTAATTATTCATCTAGTCAAGGAAATTAACTTTTGTGGCCTAATTTATTTAAGGTGGATGTATTGAGTAGAGTGGTACATGAAGATCTTTAAAGGATATACAAAGAATTATCACCGTCCAAAATCTTTGATATTTGAAAGGTACATAACATAGGAAGTTATTGAGTTTTGTTTAAATTATTTGTCAGAAGCAGATTTTATAATAATTCCTAAGTCTCGTCATGAAGGGAGATATGAAGGTAGGGTTACTCAAGGTTTAAACGTTAAGTCAATGGAACAGGATGTAATTTTTCAAGAAAATTTGTATATATTGAATAACATTGATGAAGTTCAACCTTACTTATCTACTCATAAAAGACTTAGCGAGAAAATTTTTCCCCAAATGAACAAAAAATGGATTTGAAAGAGCATAACAAGAGTTTCATAGATTGGTTTCATTACAAAATTTCTAATGATGAGAGTGCATATGAGATAATTAAATGGATGTGATATATACCTAAATTTAATGTGGTAGCTTAGAGAGCATACAACATAAATAAATTTTCCTTCTAAGGATGATTGTAGTACCATGTAAAATAATGGGCATATGGTTGAGGTTAAATCGATGAAAAATCAAAGGATGGTTGCAGTACCATGAAAAATAATGGGATTATGATTGAAGATAAATCCATGTACTTATCTAGTTCCAAAGATAAGAATCATATAATGACATATATATCATATTTGGGGCCATTGAAGAGATTTGGAAGATTGATTATATTATATTTAAAGTGTCTTTATTTAAATGTAAGTGGGTTGACAATAACACTGGTGTACAAAAGTGTATTACACTGGTGTTAAGTTTTAGTTTGAGTTTTTTCTATAAATTGGAAAGTGTTATGGTTTAAATGCAATATTTAGGAGTAACGTTGCATTCCTTTATGAAGAAAAGTTAGTCTTTTGATAGAAGATTAAGACAATGTATCAGATGATATGAAAAGAAGTATAAGGGAATATATTTAGGTATTAATTTTAACTTATATAATTTTATCTTACAACTTTCATGTTTGTTACACTATACATGCAACCTTTTTTGTCGTTGTTAAATATTAATACCAACTCTTTGTTGTAAATATAGATGGTTTTTGACGTTCCAAAAAGTTATATTTTAAATAAAAGATGGATTTATTATGCTTGTAAGCATTTGAGGGGATTTAAAACCCAACTCACATCAGATTATATTACAAATCCCAAGTCTAATCTTGTTCATCCAACTCTGAAGTATATTTTTATTAATACGAAGGTTTGGTATAAGTTTGTCGAGTCTTGTAATTCTCCTACATTAATGTTCGTAGGAATCTTATGTTGTGAAGTATAATCTTGTGTTATGCTGATGCATTTTAAATACAACTTTGCAAATTAAATGTCCATTGTGTTTAGAGAAATGCTATAGTTAAAAGGAAAATAAAATATGTTTAAAATCTATATCCACATAAGTTTTCTCATGGAGGATATGAAAATCTTGAGGAAATAATGATTAATAAAAAAAGAGACAACAAAAGTTCAGAGATTCTTGCTTAAGTATTGATCGTAGTCCATCACCACCATGCCATGAGACATGCAGGAGAGTTCAAAAAATCAAGGAAAAAAGTAGACATCAAAGGCTACATCCTTAGTTGCTGATAAAATTGTAAGTAGATATTTTGTCAAGAATATTAATTATAGGTTACTTCACTTTAGTTACTAAAATGTTATTTGTAGTGTAGGACTCGTTGGTTGAAAATACTAGTAAAGGTGCATTTGTTCCACATAGATGCAATGACATATTAGTATAAGTCATTATAACAAATGATTATGGTAGGCGTGTTCTTCGTCTTGGACGAGGTATCATCCTGAGACAATACTTTGAACCATCTTTAAGTAATGTATATTTGCGCTTCAGAGAGATGTAAAAGAAACTTACTCAGAGGATTTTACGTCAGTTGAAGGATTGTATAGAAATATATATAATTGTGGTATGTACATGTTTAGTTTTGGATTTTCCATTTTTTTCCTGTTTAAAATTACGTTTTATATGTTAATGATGTTTGTGATTTTAGTTTATGCATATCTTCTATTTTAACGGGCAAAATCATATCACTTTATTTTAAAGAGTTGGAATCATATTATATGAATGAAAATGCATTATGGAGTTTCTAATATCTGTGTTGCTGATGTTCGTGATTTTAATTTGTGAATTTCTTTTTTTGTTTTTATGACGCATAAATTGATATTGATGAGTTTAATCTCCCAACAAAATATAAATCTAGTAGACTTCTTTGAAAAGTTATTGTGGGTGCAAGCAGAAAACATAGTTGTTATGCCTCCCATGATAAAAATGAGAAGTCCCATCAACTAGATGCATTAAAAATATTGACATGCATGGCCTTTAATCTTAAAGGTCCTTCTAATTTAAAATTAGAATATGATCCAAAACATAGAAATCTTTTTCTATCTTTCACCGAAGTATATTAGAGATCTAGTGTAGGGTTCTAAGTAGTTGGACATATCTATTTTTATATATGAATTTTTATTTTATCTTATTTAGAATTCAATTTTATATCTATTATTAATTATTCTCATGTTTATGTAGTGATCATTACCAATTAATAATCATAAGTCCTATGGAGAATGGTGTAATTATGTTATGAGAGATAGATAGAGGGATTGATTCAAAGATAAAAGATAAAATTAGAGCATAAGTTTATATTTGATGTGACTTTGTAATATATATATATATATATATATATATATATATATATATATATATATATATATATATATATATATATATATATATATATATACTTTAATTTTGAATATTTTTTTTTATTAATGTTTAATTTTTTTGAACATATAGAGCTGTGGAGTGATATCATTATTTACATAGGCTATGAGTAAAAAGCGTAAATAGATTATCCTAAGTAAGTGGTCTTAATTGTGAGATTAATTTGCATCTATAATAACTTATATTTTTTGTGTGTATTATTTCTTACTATATAAAATTTATTTATATACGAGGCAACAACCATCAAAGAATTAAATGTGAATATTATATGATGAAACATATCTTAAACATTATTTTTGTCGGTATTGTTGATTCATTGAAACAAGTAATATATTTATAATTAAATATTAATTATTTTTACAGAATGATAGTTTGTTATTATTCTAAGTGTTTTCACATAATGTTTAACTTATAAGTATTTAACGATCATACGATCATACATTCTTAGAAGAAGACTTATATGACGTCTGTCTATGTTAGACAACTTTCTTTTTTGAGTTTTATGAGTCACTATAATTTATGATCGGATGGATTTTAACTATTTAATATGTTTGAGTTTTGTTGGAAAAAATAAATATGCATGAATATGTACTCTATCTTGTGTACTCGATGTAAATATGGATATTTGGTTTGGTCATGTAGCCATATAAATATACGGTTAGAATTTGTGTATCAGATGTAAATATATATTGTTTTTGGTTTGATCGTGTAGCTATTTAAATATATGGTTTGAATTTGTGTACTTGATGTAAATATAGATAATTTTTTATTTTGGAAGAATAGCCATTGAAATATATGGTACAAAATGTTTGTCATTTAGGTTTTGTTTTAGTGTATATATATATATATATATATATATATATATATATATATATATATATATATATATATATATATATATATATATATATATATATATATATATATATATATATATATATATATATATATATATATATATATATATATAAAATATGTAATAATAAAAAATATGTAAAAATTAAAATTAAAATAAAAATAGAAGGGATTTCACAAAGGTTATGCTTCAAAATCAATGTGGAAACCTATCCCTTAACCATATCCCCTCAGTTACCCATTTGTCTGAAGTGAAAAGCATAGGTTATCCCATCAAAGAACAAACTGCCTGATATGAAAAGCAAAGCGCATCCCTTCAATTACACTTGATGATTGAGGTGAAAATCTTAGATATCCCTTTAATTCACTTACTGACTAAGGCGATAAGTTGTTTTTCATCCAGTCGCCCGGTATAAAATGTGACAGACTTACCATAACACCTATGTTACCTCGAAAGACCAATCTTTATGAAAATTATATTCTAACTAATGTGAAAAGCCAATTCCAATCAATGTGAAATGTCTTTTATGTATTAGTGAAGAGACAAAAAAACATGGCGGCTATTAAGCTTCAAAGATCCACCAATACACGTTAAACATAAAAATAATGAGATCTAGACATTTAGCCAAGCAATATCACTATTACCCAAAGAAGGTTCGATGCGATTCTCACAATACCAAACATCTACGTCATATGAAACATTAAATAGCAGTCTAATTTAGGTAAATAGTAGCGTGTTGGTCCAAATTCAACGGTAAAATTGATGGCAAAATAAAGCTAACATCCAAGGATATAACCTACACATGAAGGAGTTAAATTATAGTTAGGAGTATAAAATGACAAAAAATAGGGAGATAAAATCTAACATTTTTACAGTATTTTATGGGTAAGATTAGGATATTCTTTAAACCCTAAACGTTCAATACAATGTATATTTAATGAGAAGCAAGACAAGGGTTTTATTTGTCCAAATTTGTCAACAATTTTTGTGCCAGGGATAAGGGAAAAAAAGGCTACCATTAGAGTCTCATCCCTACTCATTAGTTAGTTATGTAATTCATTGTAATAACCATGAATCCTTTAAGAATGAGTGACTAGTTCTTTTAGATTATGTTCCCTTTATATTATTATACCCTAAATACGTGATTTATGTAATTCTATGTGATTATTTTTATAATGAATATCTATTTTATAATTATATTTTTTTTTTAGTTTAATGCTTTCCCCCGTCTATGGAATTAAAAAAATTGATTTCGTTGAAAAATCAGACCTAACACAAATTTGCACACCCAATTAATAAAATTATGAGATTGTAATGATTAATCGAGTCTCGATAGGAATAGTCTTCGAAATTACTCTAGTCTTACATGCTATAAAAACTTCATCGGTTACGATTAGATACTCCTAATCCCTACAAGCTTACTTTTGATGAAGTGGGTTTCTTTAAGATTTGATACCCTAAGCACTTGAAGGAGTGCAAGTTTGTAAAATCATGTTTTATAAAAGAGTCTTCTGATTTTCATGCTATAAAAATTCTTTAGCTGCGAGAGGTTGCTTCATACGAAGCAAGTTGCTTTAAGATTGGCTATTCCTTGTATTTGGAACGTCACAAGGTTGAAAACCCGTGTTTTGTAAAAGGTCATAATTAGAATAGTTTAATAATAGGTTTCCTTCATGATATTTCTCATATATTAGGATATATGATTCGAAATGGAAACTTAATCGTCTTTATAATTATATTTTTTTAACCATTAGTTCATCTTTTTTAGTTTTATGAGTTGCACACAAACCAATTAGTTGTGCTCTATGCACCTTCTCATTACTATTATAATCTCGCTGCGCTTAAATCATAAGCACAATCACTTTCTCCTGGTAAGAAGTTAATAAAGTCTACGTGAATATGATAATTTTACTTGCCACCTTATGGTGTTAATTGGCACATATAATGTCGGTCCATTTTTAACTCCAACAAAATAACACAGTTGTTGAGTATTCTTAATCACTTTAATAAGACAACAATAGGCCATTGTACTAGAGATTTATCTCATTTAATATTTTTGTTTTGTTTTATTTTATATAAAAAAAATTCTTACCTTATCTAATTTTTCAAACTTTAGTTTGGATTTAGTTTAACTTGTTTTGTAAAGTTTTTTTTATGTAAGATTTGATTTTTCCTTAATTTGAGCTTTAACTTAGGGATATAAATTTTAGTTTGATTTAAATTTTGTTTATGGACTTTTATTTATTTACAATTTTGTTTATATTAGATTTTATTTTACTTAGATATGATTATTTCTTTATTTATTTTAATTATTGTTTTTTTCATTTTTATTTTAATTTTACTTTTATAGATACTACTAAAGGTAACAATTGTTTAAGTTCTTTGCAACACAGGTCATAGAAATGTCAAACTAATTTTAGATGCAACTCTCATATTAGCATGAATGTAAAACCTTATGTGTGACTATTGTTGCGGAAGTCATATGAACGGACAATGCAACATTGATGAGTTTTTTTACTAAAGAAACATTGTATATTGAGAATTACCAGGCAAAAACTACTTAAAGTCTTACGCTCCTACATATAGGAGTGAATATCAAGAGCAACAATACACAAATTAACATTAATCGTATGAACAATATCATTGTACAAGTAAAAAATTATTGGACCCTAAGAGGGGATAATCCATGAAAAGAATGAAGGCTAAACACACTGGCGAGCGCCAATTTTATTGGACCCAGTATGAGCCAAACACACTCTCCCAAACGTCACTGACAAGTTTCCTTATTGGGATCAGTCTGCTCAAGGTATCCCTTCTTAAAAATAAACACGGGTTATGACGTAGGCGCGTAGTGTCTAAACTGAAGAGGGGGAAACAATTTCCTCAATAGTTCTAGGAAGAACAAGTCTTCCTTTGACCATTTCCTTGGTAGTGGAGTTAACACAAAATTTCTCTACTAACTCTGTAACTTAAGCCCTAAAAAGTCTCTATAAATACCTATATCCAATTTTCCACAAAAACACACATACAGAACTTCACACCACTCTGCATGAGCAATCCTTAGATGTTGCCAAAATACCCTAAACATCACAAACAACCTTACAAACACAAGGCTATCTCATTGTACTTTTGTAGTAAGTACAATTGGTGCTCATAGTGGGTCCTGATAAAACTGACTTAGGCCTTAAGTTCAATTTGAGTGGAGATACCCCCTGCAGTAAGGATGATGACACCGTTTTTCATGTATGAACAAGATTTGGTTCTGCATTTAGCCTTATGTTTTGATGAAAACAATTCATAGACTCTTAGAGAATAATTATGCACCCTAATCATTTTGTTTAGTGTGCATAAACTAGATTCAAGTTCTGACTCTGAATAAATGACATGTGATTTCATCAGATTCTGAACCTAGTGTACTCCGACTTTGAGGTACCTGGTTTACAAGATAATCAAGCTTCGGATTTTGTACTCAATACTTCTAACTTTATGCGCATCCAAAGCTTTTCTACTCCGATTCTTCTGACGGTCTGAAGCCTTGTGCTCTCAACAACTATGAATTGTCTCACCAGACTCTAAAGACCAGGTTCTGATGAACTGGATCAAGACTCTAAAGACCAAGTCTATGAAGTTTCTCTCAACCAGATTCTTACTCTTATCTTATGCATGCTTCACCATATAACTATCAAAAGCCTCTAAGTACTGAAGATAAGATCAAAAGGTTTTACATAATAAAAATAAGACACAATACAAGATCAAATATTCCTTCCATTACACTAATTTTGTGGCCTAAGGATTGTACTATTGTACCATTTTGTCTCCCATTTTTCACAAGTCGTTATGCAAGTATACAACTGTATTTTGGTATTCTAACTCTACTCTCTAAAGGGTTTTTTCATTGCCTATATAAAGGAGACTTGGAAGAATGAAACAGTGCTACACATTCTAAGAGATTATCATATATGTGAACAATGCACTTTGTAAAATATTTGAGAGAAAAGAGAACACACACTAGAACTTTTGGTCATACTCTTCATAGAATATATTTTGTGTGATAAACTTGTTATTCATTTGTGTATTCTACTTTCTTAGAAGCAATTTGTAAACACACTTTGTATCTTAATCTGTTTGATTATATTTTCCTTGAGTGACTAGGGTTTAGTCAGAATACTCAAGAAGACATTGACAATTGGTTTTTATGTTGTAATCAGTTTAATTATAATGGGTTAAGTCCTTGTTGATAAGGAGAAATCACCTTGGCGGGTGAGCTGGAGGTAGCTTAGTTAACAGCGAAACACGATAAAGATTTCATTTTTAGAAACTAAATTCAAACCCCCCTTTCTTTAGTTTCTCGTCACCTTCAATTTGCATTAGTGCTTAGGTTGTGGTATTGATTATGTATCAAACACTTCACCGTGTCAGATAAAGATCCAGTTTGTGAAACACAATGGCTGTTATCCCTCCTCCAACTGCTCCTACTGCTGATAGAGATCATTATAGTGAAAAACCTCCAGCTTTTGATGGAGATAAATTTGATTGCTGGAAGGATGGAATATGAAGTTTCTTTCTTGGTCATGATGTAGATATATGGGATTTGGTAGTTGATAGTTATACACATCTTGTTGATGGAAGTGGTAACAAGGTGGAAAGAAGAATGATGACAAATTAACAAAAGAAAGATTACAAGAATCGTCATAAATCAAGAACCATCTTGATGAATGCTATTTCATACACTGAGTATGAAAAGATCACTAACAGAGACCTAAGAAAGTCTATATTTGACTCTCTTAGAATGACTCATGAAGGAAACACTCAAGTTAAAGAAACTAAGGCACTTGCCTTAATACATAAGTATGAAGCCTTCAAGATGGAAGATAATGAAATTGTTGAGAACATGTTCTCAAGGTTTCAGATGCTTGTTGCATGACTGAAGGTTCTAGGAAAAGGTTACTCACCTGCAAATAATGTGAAGAAAATTATCGGAATATTACCCAAGAGATGAAGGCCTATGGTAATTGTGTTGAAACATTCTAAGGATCTAAGCAACACAACTTTGGAAGAACTTATTAGTTCTTTAGGAAGTCATGAGATAGTGTCTTAAAAGGATTAGCCTCAAAGAAAAGTTAAATCCTTAGCTCTAAAATCCATGGGAAAGTCTGAAAAGACTAAAGCCTTTCAAGTTGAAGAAGAAGAGGATTCTGAAGAAGACTCTGAAGAAGAGATGAATTGTCTCTTCTTTCCAGACATGTCAATCTACTGTGGAAGAAAATACCAAGGAAGTTAAGAGGCTCCAGAAGGATAGGTGGAGACTCTGAGTCTACATCTGGACCGAAGAAGTCAGGTGCTGGCAAGGACGTTATCTGCTTTGAGTGCAAGGATCCAGGTCACTACAAAAATGAGTTTCCCAAGCTGAAGAAAGACAGAGCAAAGAAGAAAGACTCCAGAGGAAAGAAGAAAGGTCTGATGGCAACCTATGATGACTCTGAATCTTCAGAAGATGACTCTAAGGAAAAGAAAGAAAATGTGGTGCTGATGGAAAACATATAAGCATCTGATAAGAAGATTCAATCAAAATCAAAGTTTGAGTCAGACTCTGAAGAGACATCCTTAGCGGCTCAGTTGAACCACCATTCATGGTACCTGGACAATGGGTGCTCACAGGACATGACAGGAAGAAGGAATATGTTCCAAGACCTAGAACTTAAGCATGGTGGCTTTGTGGGTTTCAGAGGTGATTAGAAAGGGGAGATCATTGGCTCTGGAATAGTTGGTAACGATTATCTCCGTTTTATTACTAATCTTTTATTAGTTGAAAGATTAATGCATAACTTATTGTCCATAAGTAAATTAAGTGACAATGGTTATGATATAATCTTTAATCAATAGCCTTGTAAAGCTATTAGTCATAAGGATGGCTCTATCCTTTTCAATGGCAAGAGGAAAAATAACATAAAATTAGACTTTCTGATCTTAAAAATCAGAACGTAAAATGTCTTATGTTTGTTAGTGAAGAGAATGGGTATGACATAGACGATTAGACCATGTTAGCATGAGGAGGATTTCTCAGATAAATAAGATTAATTTATTCATAGCCCTTCCTAATATGAAGTTTTCTTCAGATGCCCTTTGTGAAGCATGTTAGAAAGGCAAGTTTTCAAAAACATCCTTCAAAGAAAACGATGTTATTTCTACCTCTAGGCCTTTGGAACTTCTGCACATTGACCTTTTTGGACCAGTGAAAACTGCTTCTGTCAATGGGAAGAAGTTTGGATTAGTCATTGTAGATGACTACAGTAAATGGACATGGGTTAAATTCTTAAGACCCAAGGATGAGTCACATTCTGTGTTTTCTACCTCCTGCTCTCAAGTTGAAAACGAGAAAGACTTTAAAATTGTTAAAGTCAGAAGTGATCATGGTGGAGAATTTGAAAAACTCTTTGATGGAAATGGAATTTCCCATGATTTGTCATGCTCTATAACTCCACAATAAAATGGAGTTGTAGAGAGAAGGAATATGACTTTGCGAGAGATGTCAAAAACCATGATCAGTGAGACTAATGTGGCTAAGAACTTCTAGGAAGAGGAAGTCAACACAACATGTTACATTCAGAACATGATGTCTATAAGACCTATTATGGGTATAACTCCTTATGAATTTTGGAAGAACAGAAAACCCAACATTTCATATTTTCACCCTTTTGACTATGATTATTTCATGTTGAACATTAAATAAAATATGAACAAGTTTAATTCTAAGGCATAAAATTCGGAAGATATTAAAGGTCAAACTCCTCTGAGGAAGAATAAACAAAGATCCTTACACTATGAAGAACTGATCCTGGGAGATAAAAGTGAACTAATCAGAACTATATCCTTATTCAAACCTTCTGAAGAGACATTTATGGGTTTTCTTTCCCTCATAGAACCTACATCTGCTGATGAAGCGCTTCTGGAAACTGAGTGAATTCTAGCAATGCAAGAAGAATTGAATCAATTCTCCAAAAATGATGTGTGAAATCTTGTGCCTAGACCCAAAGGAACTTATGTCATTGGGATAAAATGGGTCTTCGGGAACAAGTTAAATGAACGCGAATATGTGGTAAGGATCAAGGCAAGAATGGTTGCATAAGGCTATAGTCAACAACTGAAGATTGACTATACTGAGACCTTTTCACCAGTTGTCAAGTTAGAGTTTATTCGTCTCTTAATCTCTTTTGTTGTTAATTAAAACATCATCTTGTATCCGATAGATGTTAAGAGTGCATTTCTGAATGGTTACATAACTGAAAAAACGTATGTACACCAACCATCTGGTTTTGAAAATCATAAAACCTAGATTTTGTTTTCAAACATAAGAAATCCTTGTATGGTCTGAAACAAGTTCCTAGAGCATGGTATGAAAGACTAAGCAATTTTCTTTTAAAAAATGATTTTACCAGAGGGATTTTTTATACAACTTTGTTTTGTAAATCATTCGAAAATGATATTATTATTGTTAAAATTTATGTGGATGATTGTAGCGGTGAATTCATGATCATCAAGCTATGGATAAGCTAGAGATCAAATAACAAGAGTCGACACCGCGCTTTTATTGTTTCCAAGGGAAAAGGGAAAAAGTACGAACAAAACTCAAAATTAAGAAGTTTTTAAATCAAAACTAATAAAATGTCAGAGATTACAGGTAAGGGGGTTGGTTACACAGAGGGAAGGTGTTAGCATCCAAAGTGTCCTAGGTATTCCTAGGGAGCCCTTTTTGTGTGCATGTGTATTTGGTACAAAATGATGTTTATAAACAAATAGAATGGGGGGATGAGAAAAGAATTCATTAATTATATTTTTGTGTTTGGCAAGACCTTCGGTCTTGTGCCTACGTACCAACATAAAAATGAGGGATCAAAACCTCGTAGTTCGTGATACAAATTTCAAAATGGATGCATTGCTTTTAATCAAAAAATAAGTTTGAAAGGAACAAAGGCCTAAAAATGGTTTGAATGAGTTAGTTCTTTTTTGGATTTTTGAAAGTTTAAGTCATGTATAGTTAAGTTTATTTACAAGTTTGATTTAAGAAAAGAAGTTTGAAAAGGCAATGGCATAAGCCCAAAGTTTCTATCTTTTTGCAAAGTGGTCGAAGTTTAGAACAAAATAAGTTTAATCAAAAGAAGATTTTCGAAAAAGGAGGGAGAGATTTTGAAATTAAAGAAATGGAGAGAAGATGAAGAGACTAATCCTATGCAGAAATTTAAAAGTTAAGAGTTGAAAAGATCTGACCAAATGGGTAGCAATCCAATAGACAAGAATGTCAATAGAAACCCAGAATTCCCTTGGACTTTTTAGAATCAAGAAACACACAAATGCACAATTATATTATCTTGAAGACAAAAGGCATAAAATAAAGATAGCCACATCCAAGCTTATCCATTTCATGATCTTCTTCAAAATAGCTCATGAATTCCACAAGTCACAAGTTCAAAATAACAGCTTCACAATGATCATGTTGCAGATGAACTCAGAGGGATCTTGAATGATGTATAAGATGAAGTTTCAAATTGCAAGCACTTGGTTTCTCAACAAGGTGGCATTGGCCAAGCCCTTTAGCATAGGAATGTTGCCTAAGTTCTAAGTCCATTTGTCCACAGTCCACACAAAAGTTTATTAGGGTTTTTGTTGTTATTATGTACATTAATGGTCAAAGACCAAACGAACAAGCAAAGTATATACAAACAAGGAATATCACATAATATGGTCCAAGTGGACAAAGTGAAAATTGCATTAACATAAACAATTAGAATGATATGAACAATGGCAAATGTATAAAAGCTAGAATTAAATGACATTAAAGTAAATGACTTGAAATTAAAAGTTAGTTGTTAATAGGTTACAAGTTAGTATTGTTTTGCTTTTGCTTTTCATTTTAAGACATTCTTTGGAGAACACTCAACCCACTTATCACAAGCATAGATCCTTGAGCCAAGACATCTTCCAAAGGAAGGAAAAAAGGCCAAGTCTCCATACAATACCATGAAAGAGGGGAGACTTACAATCTCACTAACTAGAATGTTATGCCTTTTATGTCACAAATTTAGCGCTATGTTAAGCAATCGTAATTGGACTTATGTAGAAGTCACAACTATTTGAGGTCGGGCAATAGAATTTTGGTGTTAATGCATGTTAAAGACATAGTATAATGGACTATGCTCATGAAACATACCACACACAAAAAGAATATGCAAAAGATGTGGCCTAATCTCATCCATACTCATGTTAATTTTTCAATCAACTAGCTTTAGGACTTTGAGACATCATAGACCAAATGAGATGATTGCATAAAGAAGGGGAATGAGATGAGGAGGGAGGGGAATGGATCAAAATACAAATTGGCCAAAGGAGGACTTTTACCAAATTAATATCATCCATTCATTTTGGGAGATGGAATGTACATTCCATCAATCCCCTAAATCCAATGATATTAACTTGACAAAGTAAAATAAACCTTGACCAAGGCCCAACAACAAGAGTCAAACACAAGCAAGTCATCACAATTGGTCAACAAAATTATTTGGCATTTATTTCAATTAAAAATACTAAAATAATACATTTAAATTAAATATGGTTTGTCAAATTCCTAAAACCTCATCAAAACACTAAATAAATGGCCATGAGATTTATCTAGGTCAAACAAGGTCGAAGGACCTTGGAGAAAAATTTCAGAATTTTTAAAGACTTAAAATTATTTTTAAACAATTAAAAACAAATGAAAAATCAATTAAATCATGAAAAATATTAATAATGATCCAAAAAATAATTTTAATTCAGAATATGAAAGAGGAAATTATTTGAATTTTTTTGATGAAACTCTCATATTTTTGGATCAATATTAAAATTAATATGAATTAATGAAAATAAACCAATTAAAATGAAATTCAAAATCAGAAAAAATGTGGACCACTTGATCTCCCTCATTAATTGAGGTGGCAGATCAAGTGGCCACCAGCGCGCGTTCCATGGTAAGATAGCTTTGACAAAGTTGACTTCGGAAGCACATTTAGTGACGAACCGGTGTCAACAAGCACATTTGACAAAGCATCCTCTTTGCAATTCTTAGAAGTGTGCGAAGCCAAATTATGATTTCTGCCCTCCTCAGGGAGCTCTTCATCACCGAGACTGATATTATTGCAAGAAGTGATGTTAGCCACAATATGATCGAATTGATCCACTGTAACATCATGTTCTACAAAAGCTTGCTCTAGAACTTTCTGTAGTGCTTCTCTATGCGCTTCGGAATTCATGAGCAGAGACAACATTGAGATTTTTGAGGGGGTTTGGAGCAACTGCTCCACCATATTAAACTCGCTTCTTTTAATTAACCGAAGTACCTCATCATCATCATCATTGGATTTCAAATTCCTGGATTCACCAGACTTACCTTTTGAAAAGCCAACTGAATCTTCAACAGGCACTTCCACCTTCTTACTCACAACAGATTCTTCTTTATCCTTTGGGAACACCGGCCCAAACACTGCGGGTTGCCTTAGTAACATCAGCAATGCTCACTACTGAACTAGTCGTAGGTAACGGGACCTCTTGACCATCCTTCATCATTGTAGCATTATACTGATACGACACAGCTTTATCAGATGAATACGGGATTGGGCCCGCTAACCGTATTACCAACGGCGATACTGATCTTTGAATGTTGCTGTTACTGGAGTCATACTGGATTACCAACTTCTCAGGCTGCTTAAAAACAAGCACTATGACATTAACATCGTCATCTACATGACGGGATTGAACGATTGGAATCATGCCTTCATCCATCAGTCGTTGGATGTCCCTTTTCACAACTTCACAACCCCTCGGATTAACACTACAAACAGCACAACCATCATTGTCATGCTCACATTCACTTACCATACAAACATCCTTATGCATCTGCACCAAGGATCTTCTGATAAAATGCACATCAAAAACTTTAAACTCCCCAGGGAAACCATCCACCATATTCACAGAAGAGTTCCCATGAGCGGGCAAAGGGTTCGCTTTTACATTTGGCGCACGGTCCTCGAAGGACACCATACCACTCTTCATCAGCTTCTGAACCTCATACTTGAGTGGGTAACAGTTCTCAATATTATGCCCGGGTGCTCCTTGGTGAAAAGCACAACGGAGCTCAGGTATATACCACCAAGGAAGTGGCTCTGGAATCGGTGACGAGTTTCTTGGTTGGATCAGGTTCTTGAGAACCAAGGATGGATAGAGTTCTGCATAAGACATAGGAATCGGGTCGAAAGAGACCTTCTTCCTCTCAAAGTTTTATTGATGGTGATTGTTGTTGGTATTGTTGTTGTTGTAGGTGTTCGCTCGTTGTTGCGGTTGTTGTTGTTGACGTTGTTGTTGTTGAACTGGTGTTGATTGTTGATTAGAAAACACATGGATAACGGAAGATACTTGATGATGATGATGACGGGATGGTGGATTCCTTCTGATTTGAGGCCTCCTCTGCCTCCCACTGCTTATTGCATTCGCTTCACTTTCTTTCTTCTTACCGAAATTACTACCATACCTCTTGCTTGTTGATGCCTCATCTCTTGACAAACGTCCTTCTCGGACCCCTTCCTCAAGCCTCATCCCCATGTTTACCATTTCGGTAAATTCACTAGGGGCACTAGAAATCATTCGTTCATAGTAAAATGAACTCAGAGTTTTCAGGAAGATCTTGTCTTCTCTTTTTCCTCCAAAGGAGGAGTGATCCGGGCAGCCAATTCCCTCCATCGCTGCGCATACTCTTTAAATGTCTCTTTGTCCTTCTGAGACATAGACCTCAGCTGGTCTCTATTAGGCGCCATGTCCACATTATACTTATACTTCTTGATAAAATCCTCCCCCAAGTAATTGAAAGTGCGAATGCTGGCACTGTCCAATCCCATGTACCAACGGAGCGCAGCGCCGGTCAGACTATCTTGGAAGTAGTGAATAAACAATTGATCATTGTCGGTATGAGTAGACATCTTGCGAGCATACATCACAAGATGACTGAGCGGACAAGAGTTCCCCTTATACTTTTCAAAGTAAGGTACTTTGAACTTCACTGGGATCTTGATGTTGGGCACTAAGCACAATTCAGCAACATTTTTCCCAAACAAGTCCTTACCTCTCAACGTCTTCAATTCCTTGCGCAACTCAAGAAATTGATCCTTTATTTCATCCATTTTCTCGTAGACATCCGGACCCTCACACGGCTCGGAGTGATAGATGGTATCCTCTACGTAAGGGAAGGTGTGCACAACGGGAGGTGGCACAGACATGACGGGGCTAGATACCTGTAACACCCCAAAATTTGCCCTCCTCATTCATGCATTCATTTAGCATTTCATATTGCATTTCATCATGTCAATCAGAATTAGATAAAAAAAAAAAATAATAAAAAAATAAAAATAAAAATAAAAAAAAAGAAAAAAAAAAGAAAAAAAAAACAAACGAAAAAAATAAAATAATTTTTTACAAAAATAAAAAAAATAATAATAATAAAAAATTTTAATTAATTAATTAATTAATTAAATAAATAAAATATAATAAAAAATTTTGGACTTGGACCTTTCTCAAAAGCCCACTAAGCTACCAATATTAGCCTATAAATACTAGAGTTTCATTGAAACAAAAGCCACACAGAAGAGGAGAAGAAAGAAGAGAAGCAAAATATTCTGAGGTTTCCTTGGAACAAAACCCTGAGGAAAAAGATAGTGAGAGAAGACCCAACGGAGTTCAGAGCAGCCTCCAAACCCCGAAGGGAACTCAACTACACAGAATCGCCTCTGCCTCACATAAACCCTGAAGATTGTTTTGTAAACCTCACGGGTGCAACTCAATTTCAATCAAGCTCTCCAATCAGGTTTGCCTTTATACCCATTACCTTTTGCTTTGAAGTTGAATACTCTGAATGTATGAGGTATGATGGATGAATTTCATTAGGTTTTTTCGCCCATGGGTTTAATATGTATATGAATGTATAAACAATGCCTTGAATGTTTAACCTTTTAATTTTTGAGTGTATGCCACAGGGTTTGAGGTTTCTGAAACCATACTGTTGTTCATGAAAAAATGCTTATGGTGTTTCACTAACCCTTTTGTTGAATTTTTGTGAGGGCTCACATGACTTTTGCAGGGATAACTTGCGTGGTTTCCCACTTTATTTATGGGATAACCCCTGAAGGTTCATTCCGATTACCTGTACTGACTCACTTTTCTTTGATGGCATTAGCTTGGAAGGATCTCAGGGTTTCTTACTCCTCTAATTGCTGTTACTTCGGATCTTTATCCGCGTGGTACTTTTACATTTTTCCCGTATTTTACTGCTTTCCTAGCTGGAAGACCTCGATAGGAGGCAACGTTTGAGCCCCTTGGTGGCATTTTACTTTGAGATACATGTTTTGTGTTTTGTATTCATATCCCTGCAGGTAGCGCGGTTCCTTCGTCAAGGACTGCCTTCTTTCCCTCGAGCATCCCAAACCCTAAAACCCAAAGCAACACGTTAACTCCTTCTACTACAGGCGAGTAAGTCTCCAAAGGTCGAGCATCCGGTAGATTGCGTAGTGACGTCGTTCGTCCAAAACCCAATCCATAACCCCATAGTTAGCCGAACTACGTTTTGCTCTGATTCTCAGGCCAGATGAGATACGTAGGCATAAGACGCGATGTCTTAGCGAGCACACATCCCCCCAACCCATAGGTCAGCCGAGCTACGAAGACTCTGATTCTCATATTCAGATGAGATACGTATGCAGTGGATGCGACATCCGCGCGAGTCATTTTCATTTAACCCTTTTTTTTTGGTAAACAGCACAAGATAAACCCACACCCTTTAGACAAGAACTACAAAAGTGGATCCCGTAGAGTACTACGGATGCGTAGGGGTGCTAATACCTTCCCTTCGCATAACCGACTCCCGAACCCAAGATTTGGTTGCGAGACCCCGTCTTGTCCTTTCCTTTTTTCAGGTTTACTTCGAGCGTTTCCTTTCCCTCCTTTGGAATGAATAACGCACGGTGGCGACTCTTCTGTCTTTTTCTTTCGCCGGTTGTTTTTTTTTTCTCGCACTGTATTTTTCAGGTTGCGACAGCTGGCGACTCTGCTGGGGACAGAAAGAAGTTGACCTCTTGCTGGTCCATCTGCCCTAAGCGAGTCCCTCCTAGCTTTTGTAGTTTGTTTGTTTATTGGGTGTTCATGCTTTTGTGCAGTTATTTATTTACCTGCTTTACCTTATTGCATTGTGTGTATATCATTGCTGTTTCTGTTGGCTGGCTGCTTGGTGATCTTTGTGAGATGAGTTCTATACCCGAACTCGAGTGCACATAGGATAGGAGAATGGCATAGTCCTGTCGACTTGTGTGGAGTTATTCCTTAGCGAGTCGACTTGCAAGCCCATTCACTTGGTGGAGGTCATGTTGAGATCAATAATGTCACACAAGTAAGTTGTGGTTAGACATTACTTGTTCCAATATAGACCTAAGAAGCCGAGGACCTTAGTTTACCAAACCCATCTTGGCCTATTCGTAGGACGTAGTGCGAAAGTCGTTCAAGTGTGAGATTTGATACGATTGTTACGCGATACTACACTCATAAGAGTCTCTCTTGAGAATATTGTTGGAATACGAGTAGTCGTTCCTCTGATAATATCTGAAAGATGGGATTATGACTATGGGAACCTTTTGTAGAACATGTTTGGTAGGTTTAAACCTTAGTACACTCCTTTTGGGTGGTTTTAACCTAAACTCCATGCTCGTGACTTGCAACAAACCCTTGATTCATGGTTAATCCGATCAGGTATCCTTAATAGCAATGAAACTCGGGTGTTGATAAGGTGTAAACCATAATCCACCAAAATGGGTGGTTGATATTAAGGATAACATGATCCATCCCATGACCTTTGTTTGGTGTGCTCTTAATTTCTCTCCAGACAGTGCAACCTGACAGATGTTCAAGCAGATACATCAATTCTGATTGACATGCCTTTGCATTGCATAACATCATCTGCATATTTGCATCCAACATCTCATGCTTATTCATTTGCAGGGTATTCCCTTTCAAAACGGGGGTGCCTTAAAACTGAACAAGCAGTGCATCGCATACCATGCATATTAACCCTTGTCTGTTTTGCAGGTGTCACCGCAGTGTCTAATGTTTGTTCCCTGTATCAGGCAGTTATTGGTCCCAAGCGAGTCCACAGGTACCCGACAAAGGAAAATCGTCCACAACTAGCGATGGACCAAGTACAGAAAGAGCTGGCTGATATGCGTGAAAGGATGGATCAGTTCATGACATTGATGACTGGTATGGCAGCAGGCCAAGAAAAGCTGAGGGAATTGGTTGAGCAACCGAGGCCCAATCCAGATTTGGAGATACCAAATGCTGAGGGAAACCCTGGTAACCCTGGGAACACTGATAACCCTGTGAACACTGGTAACGCGGGTAACGCAAATGCTGATGGAAACCCGGGTAATATTGGCAACACAGGGAATGTTGGAAATGGTATTGGCGGAAGGTACAATGTGAATCAAGGAATTCGGATTAACGGGCGCCCCGTTACTGAAGATTATCAGTGTGATCAATTTTCTTTGCACGACGAGGCCCTCGAGACCACTCGCCGTATGGATGAGCTTGCTGAGAAGCTCAAATCTTTGGAGTCTCAAAATTCCTTAGGTTTTGATGTCACAAATCTTGGTCTGGTTCAGGGAGTAAGGATTCCTCACAAGTTCAAACCCCCTACTTTTGAGAAATACAACGGGGCTTCTTGCCCACGCACTCATCTCCAATCTTATTTGGGAAGGTTGGGAGCTCACACGAAAGATGAAAAGCTGTGGATGTACTATTTTGAAGACAGTCTAACTGGAGCTTCTCGTGAATGGTATTCTCATTTGTCTCGTACTACCATCAAGAGCTGGAAAGACTTGGCAGAGGCTTTTGTCAAGCAATATCAATACAACTTGGACATGGCTCCAAATCGGACCTTGTTGCAAGGTATGTCTTAGACTGCCAAGGAGACCTTTAGAGAGTATGCTCAGTGTTGGAGACAGATTGCTGCGTCCGTCCAACCCCCTATGTCTGAAAGGGAGATGGCAGACATGTTCATGAACACTCTTCAAGGCAATTATATTGAGAGATTGGCTGCTTGCCCGTCAATCAGCTTTGCAGAGATAGTAATTGCTGGAGAAAGAATCGAGAGTCTGTTGAAGATGGGCCAAATTCAAGACAATAGTGCTTCCAACTCATCAGGTCCCAAGAGACCGTTTGCTGGTAACGGTCAGCGAAGAAAAGAAGGCGAGACAAGCGCTGTGTATGCCGGCAAAGGCAGGGGTAGAGGACGCCCTAATTATTATCAAGATCAAGTGGCCGCAGTCACTATTCCAACACCTGTTCCTCAACCGCAATATCATCCGCAACAACAACCCAGGTACAACAATCAACAACAAGGAGGTAATCCGGGTCAGCAGAGACACCATCAACAACGTCCAAGGCAAACGGACCGGGTCATCGAGCCAATCCCAATGCCTTATTCAGTATTACTTCCCAAGCTGATTGACATGAATCTGGTTACGTTGAGAACTCTGGCTCCACCAATCGATCCCAATAATTTGCCTAGAGGTTATGATGTCAACGCCAGATGTGCTTTTCACTCCAACGCACCTGGCCATACTACAGATAATTGCAAGGCTCTCCAGTTAAAGGTACAAGATTTGAGAGATGCCCAGGCTATCAATTTTGCTCCGGTGCCTAATGTTATCCAGAACCCGATGCCGGCTCACGGCGGGAAGAGGATTAATGTTGTTGATAGTGGGGAAACTTTGAATTTGGTTTCTGATGTGACTAAGGTGAAGACTTCGCTATCGGTGGTTAAAGACCGACTTCTGAAAGGACAGATTTTCCCGGGCTGTGGGGAAGAATGCAGAAATTGTCAAGATGCCGAAAACGGATGTGACAGTTTGAGAAGGGGTATTCAGCAGCTGATAGATGAAGGTTGTCTTCAGTTCGATCAGGCCCGTCCGGTGAAGAATGATGTATCAACGGTGACGTTTTATTTCACTCCTGAAGAAATAGATGTTCCCGAGAGACTCGCTCCGACAACAATATATTTCCCAGAAAGTACAGAACCAGCAGCGGTGAACATCGAAAGTTCAGCACCAGTCGCAATTTACTCTGACAGCCCTCAACCGACTTTGGTTGGTCCAATCACCATCACGGTACCAGGACCTGTTCCGTATGAGAAAGACAGTGCTATCCCGTGGCACTATGGGGCTGATATCTACTGCCAGGGGCAGAAAGTTAACGAAGAAGACATTGACATTGGTAGCTCCGCTGTAGACAATATTGGAGGGGTTGGTGGCTTCACTCGTAGTGGACGCCTATTTACACCATCAACATTACGCGCGAATACTGAAGTCGAGGCAGCTGCCAAGGCTAAAAGGAAACAGGTATCCACCGAAGAGGTTACTACTGAGGAAGATCCTCCTAAGACCGCATTCGAGAAGGAAGTGGATGAGTTTATGAGGATTATCAAGAAAAGTGACTACAAGGTAGTCGACCAGCTAAATCAGACACCCTCAAAGATCTCCATTCTCTCACTATTGCTGTGCTCTGAGGCGCACAGAGCAGCCTTGTTGAAAGTACTGAATATGGCCTATGTTCCACCGGAGATAACTGTTAACCAGCTGGAGTCGGTAGTTTCCAATGTAAACGCTAGCCGGGGGCTAGGTTTCACCGATAATGACCTGACACCTGAGGGCAGGAATCACAACAAAGCCTTGTATATCACAATGGAGTGCAAAGGGGTGGTGCTTTCCCATGTTTTGGTTGATACAGACTCTTCTCTGAATGTTCTTCCAAAGAAAGCCTTAACGAAGTTGGATTGCGATGACACCATCCTGAGGCCAAGTAACTTAGTTGTGAGGGCTTTTGATGGCTCTAAGAGAGCTGTCTTTGGCGAAGTTGAGTTGCCAATTAAGATTGGACCGCAGGTGTTCAAGAGCACCTTTTATGTGATGGATATCCAGCCTGCCTACAGTTGTCTGCTAGGTCGGCCTTGGATTCATGCTACCGGTGCTGTTACTTCTACCCTCCACCAGAAGCTCAAATATGAACTAGAAGGTCAGATCGTCACTGTATGTGGTGAAGAGGATATTTTTGTTAGCCACCTGTCTACATTTAAGTATGTAGAGATGGACGGCGAGATGCATGAGATGCTGTGTCAGGGCTTCGAAACTACAAACATCAATGAGGTCGCGCCCGAAGCTGTCTTTTCACCTGGGTTTGAGAAGGTCGGGACTTCTATCTCTTCATACAAGCAAGCTGTCGAAGTGGTTAAAGCTGGTAATGCCCAAGGCTGGGGCAAATTTGTGGAGCCAGTCATCAAAGAAGACAAGTTTGGATTGGGGTATGCTCCGGGATCTCAGAAGAATGAAACCGGTACTCTCTCCAGTGGGGGTTTGGTTTCTCCCCACATCGTCAATGCTGCAGATGAAGACAAGGCTGACAGCGACTGTGACTTAGATAGCTGGATTCGCCCGTGTGTCCCGGGAGAAAAGCTCGACAATTGGTCGTCTGAAAAAACCGTCTGGGTTATTCTGCTGAAAGAGTGATTTTTATTGTTTTCCTTTTATTACATGCATAATAAAGTCTTACACTTTGCCCAAGGTGTAATGACTCATTTGTAGGGCCATCCATTTAGTTACGTTTCGCAATTATTTTTATCATCAATAAAGGACGGCTTTTGCAAACAATTTTGTGTTCTCTTTCTTTCAGTTTTTTACTTTTTACAAAAAAAATGGCAATGTTTCTTTTTTCGTTTTTTCTCTCTTTCCAAAAAAAAATCTCTCATTCTAAGGTAAAGCATGATCCTCCATCATGCAGAGCCGACCACCCGGATCTCACTGCTAACGACACTGCTATGGCCAAGTATGACTTCGACAATCCTATCTATCAAGCCGAAGAAGGGGCTGAGGAAGATTGTGAATTGCCTGAAGGGTTAGCCAGATTGTTGAAACAGGAGGACCGAGCTATTACACCTTGTTAGGAGGTGGTTGAGACCATCAATGTTGGTACCGAAGACGACAAGAAAGAGATCAAGATCGGGGCCAGTCTACAGGCCGAGAGAAAAAAACCGTTGATCATGTACTTGACTGTGTTAGAAAGGTCAATGGGTTGTGTGCTCGGTCAGCATGACGAGTCAGGTCGAAAAGAGCATGCAATATACTACCTTAGCAAAAGTTTACCGACTGTGAACAAAGATACTCATTGCTCGAGAAAACTTGTCGCGCTTTGGCATGGGCTGCTCGCCGACTAAGACAGTATATGTTGACTCACACGACTCTATTGATATAAAAAATGGATCCAGTCAAGTATATCTTTGAAAAGCCATCACTTACCGGAAAGGTTACTAGGTGACAAATGATACTGACAGAGTACGACATCCAATACACTTCACAAAAAGCCATCAAGGGAAGTGTCTTGTCAGACTATCTTGCAGAGCAACCGATTGATGATTACCAACCTATGAGGTTTGACTTTCCTGATGAGGACATCATGTTTCTCAAATCGAAAGATTGAGAGGAACCACTCCCGGAGGAGGGGCCTGACCCTGAATCCAAATGGGTTATGATGTTTGATGGGGCGGTCCACGTCAATGGTCGCGGAGTTGGTATAGTGTTGATCACACCGGAAGGGGGTTCATATGCCATTTGATGCCAGAATAACTTTTCCCTGCACCAACAATGAAGCCAAATACGAAGCTTGTATCCTAAGACTTGAGGAAGCCGTCAATACAGATTAAAACCCTGGATGTATACGGGGATTCAGCTTTGGTCATCAATCAAACCAACGGGAAATGGTGTTATGCTGGAACTACGTACCCAGAATTGACGTATCTCGGTCAGAGACGAATGAAGAAAGCATTTGGTCAGAAAGTGCGCTCTCGGGAGTATCGAGTCGGTGAATTGGTACTCAAAAGAATTCTTCCTCCCAACACAGATCACAGGGGCAAATGGACACCGAACTATGAGGGTCCGTACGTGGTTAAAAGGATTTTCTATGACGGAGCTTTGATGCTAACAACCATGGATGGCGAAGGATTCCCGTCCCCTATTAACTCAGACACAGTTAAAAAAAATACTTCGCATAAAATAGACCCGCTGGACGATAAAAAGAATAGTCCAGGCAAAAAAAGGGCATCCCGACGAACCAATAAAAAAGAGAATAAAGAGGTTCGGGCAAAAATTAGGGATATAAAAAAAGAGTACACCCGGTGAGTCGAAAACCCAAAAGGGTGGCTCAGGCAAAAATGGGTATCCCGGTGGATTGAAAACCCGAAAAAGGGGGCGATCCAGGCAAAAGTTAGGGAATAAGCGAATGACTGTGATCTGAGTTCATCAGTGTTATATCACCGTTTCATTCAATCCGGCAATCTTCAAAGGTTAAAGATCAACTAATCATCCACTTCAGAAAGCAAGATGAGCAGAGCGTCTTGAGGACATACGAACCATAGCAGAGTCGAAACTCAGTGGGACCCCGTTTCCACATTGCCATTAGGATAATTCTCTTTTTTATAGCGATCACCTCTTTTCAGGGATCAGCTTCCTGATACCCTCGCCTATTCCTGGCACAAATTTTCTCCCCATTAAGAGTCGAATAATTCAGTTAAAGAGCCTCTTTATTTTTCATTTATCAGTTTGTTTGCAAAAATGTCTGAATTTTTGATAAAACATATTGCATATGAACATAATGGTGGCTTTTGCAAATGATTTGCACAGGAAAACATTTAAAATTGCTTTGAATGTGCTTAATCCCGGACGGTGAATTCAAACCGAGTAATTCCCCCGAGGCATACGTGTATTTTTGGTTGCAGGTCACAGGAACCGGATGCCACGTCATGAATCCTCATCCCCAAGCGGTTGACAAAGTCTCTCCTCAGCAGAGCATGTTCCCCAACAGAGTTGACAGTATCCAGACTGTCTATCCCCAGTAGAGTTGACAGTATCCAGACTATATATCCCCAGCGGAGTTGACAGTGTCAGACTGTATCTTCCTAGCAACAGCGGAGTGGTTGCATAACCAACAGATGAGAGGGTGGCGTTCCCAGTGTTCATCTCATCCCCAGCAGATTATTTCTAACAGATTTGTTCTAATCCCCAGCTAGAGGACGATTAGCAAGTTCATATCCCCAACAAAGGTTGTTTCCTACGACATTTCCCCAGGAAGTGTTTTCCCCACAGACTCTCCTCACAGAGCCTCGCCGAACCAAGTTTCCATAGTTGATACTCCCCCTGCAAGGTCGACTTTTCAAGCAGCCAATTTATTTTTGGTGGCTCATTGGTCACGGCAGACGGATCATTCCCCACAAAGCATTCAAGGATTGATACAGCGATCTGTTCCCTACCGGAGTTTGCTTCCCCTAGCAGATTTCTTTTTTTCTTTTACACCATGCATAGCATTTTCATTCGCATGCATATCATATCAAGCATACACATAAGCTGATAAACAGGTTCTTCCAAGCAGACTGAAGAATTACTTTACAACCAAGGTCATGAGATCCAGCCAGAGGATCAAGCGTGAGTGATCCAGCCTGAGGGTCATTTTGAAGATTCAGCCTGAGAATCGTTTTCCCGTGATCCAGCATGAGGGTCACTTTTTGAAGATTCAGCCTGAGAATCGTTTTCCCGTGATCCAGCATGAGGGTCATTTTTGAAGATTCAGCCTGAGAATCGTTTTCCCAAGAGTCAGCCTGAGGCTCAATTTGAAGATTCCCCAGTGAAGTCGCCTACAAGCTTTATTTCCCCAGCAAGTCTAATTGAGGAGTCGTTACAACATGTTCTAGCCCGAAGAATATGTACGAAGCCCAAAAATGGAATATTCTCGAAGCTGCATATCTAATATGAAGGTTGGGTTTAGATTTCAAAAGAAGGTCAACCAGCGCATGCCTCAGATGCGGGATCCTAATGACGGGAATTTATCATCAAAACAATCCAGATATAGCCAGAAGATCGAAATAGATTCAGCCAGAGAATCGAAATAATTCAGATCTAGCCAGAAGATCGAAGTAGATTCAGCCAGAGAATCAAATTAAGTTCAGATTCAGCCAGAGGATCGACACTCCAGATCTAGCCAGAAGATCAAAGTCAGGTCTATCCCGAAGACCGAAAATGGATTCAGCAAGAGAATCAAAGGAAATAGATTCAGCCAGAGAATCGAAACGAAGGAGATCTAGCCAGAAGATCGAAGAAGATCTAGCCAGAAGATCAAAATCGTATCCAGCCCGAGGATCAAAATTAATATCCAACCAGAGGACTAAATTGAGTATAGGTTCAGCCAGAGGATCGACACTCCAGATTAAGCCAGAAGACTGATTCAGATCCAGCCAGAGGATCGGAAGAAAAATAAACAGCGCGGTGTATTTCCGCGTTTTTGTGGTGTTCTCGGAGCGCAAATTTTCGGTCTATCTTTGGTATTCAATCACAGCTCACCCCGTTTGTCTGATAAGCTGTTCGCTTTCATCCTACTCGGTTTAGCTGATGATTGAATAGGGGCAGCTGTAACACCCCAAAATTTGCCCTCCTCATTCATGCATTCATTTAGCATTTCATATTGCATTTCATCATGTCAATCAGAATTAGATCCAAAAAAAAAATGAAAAAAAAAATGAAAATAAATAAATAATAATAATAAAATTTTTTAATTAATTAATTAATTAAATAAATAATTAAATAAATAAAATATAATAAAAATTTTTGGACTTGGACCTTTCTCAAAAGCCCACTAAGCTACCAATATTAGCCTATAAATACTAGAGTTTCATTGAAACAAAAGCCACACAGAAGAGGAGAAGAAAGAAGAGAAGCAAAATACTCTGAGGTTTCCTTGGAACAAAACCCTAAGGAAAGAGATAGTGAGAGAAGACCCAACGGAGTTCAGAGCAGCCTCCAAACCCCGAAGGGAACTCAACTACACAGAATCGCCTCTGCCTCACATAAACCCTGAAGATTGTTTTGTAAACCTCACGGGTGCAACTCAATCTCAATCAAGCTCTCCAATCAGGTTTGCCTTTATTCCCATTACCTTTTGCTTTGATGTTGAATACTCTGAATGTATGAGGTATGATGGATGAATTTCATTAGGTTTTTTCTCCCATGGGTTTAATATGTATATGAATGTATAAACAATGCCTTGAGTGTTTAACCTTTTAATTTTTGAGTGTATGCCACAGGGTTTGAGGTTTCTGAAACCATACTGTTGTTCATGAAAAAATGCTTATGGTGTTTCACTAACCCTTTTGTTGAATTTTTGTGAGGGCTCACATGACTTTTGCAGGGATAACTTGCGTGGTTTCCCACTTTATTTGTGGGATAACCCCTGAAGGTTCATTCCGATTACCTGTACTGACTCACTTTTCTTTGATGGCATTAGCTTGGAAGGATCTCAGGGTTTCTTACTCCTCTAATTGCTGTTACTTCGGATCTTTATCCGCGTGGTACTTTTACATTTTTCCCGTATTTTACTGCTTTCCTAGCTGGAAGACCTCGATAGGAGGCAACGTTTGAGCCCCTTGGTGGCATTTTACTTTGAGATACATGTTTTGTGTTTTGTATTCATATCCCTGCAAGTAGCGCGGTTCCTTCGTCAAGGACTGCCTTTTTTCCCTCGAGCATCCCAAACCCTAAAACCCAAAGCAACACGTTAACTCCTTCTACTACAGGCGAGTAAGTCTCCAAAGGTCGAGCATCCGGTAGATTGCGTAGTGACGTCGTTCGTCCAAAACCCAATCCATAACCCCATAGTTAGCCGAACTACGTTTTGCTCTGATTCTCAGGCCAGATGAGATACGTAGGCATAAGACGCGATGTCTTAGCGAGCACGCATCCCCCCAACCCATAGGTCAGCCGAGCTACGAAGACTCTGATTCTCATATTCAGATGAGATACGTATGCAGTGGATGCGACATCCGCGCGAGTCATTTTCAGTTAACCCTTTTTTTTTGGTAAACAGCACAAGATAAACCCACACCCTTTAGACAAGAACTACAAAAGTGGATCCCGTAGAGTACTACGGATGCGTAGGGGTGCTAATACCTTCCCTTCGCATAACCGACTCCCGAACCAAAGATTTGGTTGCGAGACCCCGTCTTGTCCTTTCCTTTTTTCAGGTTTACTTCGAGCGTTTCCTTTCCCTCCTTTGGGATGAATAACCCACGGTGGCGACTCTTCTGTCTTTTTCTTTCGCCGGTTTTTTTTTCTCGCACTGTATTTTTCAGGTTGCGACAATACCGACATGGAAGCAAAGGTAGGCGCAAAGCCTTCAGGCACAAAGTTGGTTGACATTCCCCATGGGAATTCGGCAGGCATAGTCGGCACGAAATGGGCGGAAGCAGCAGGCATGGTAGAAGTAGCCACTTGTTAGGGACCAATTAGTACTACTTTTTATATCATTTTATTGGTCCCTTTTACCAAGTTTTGATGTAATTACACACTCTTATTCTCACTATTTTGTATAAATGCAATTAGGTTTAATTTATGTTGTTTTGAATAGTTATTTCACATATTTGTTAGTTTTGTAGAATTTTTGGATAAGAGAGCTTTTGGAATGCATAATCATAATCTGGAAGAAGTGTTGAATGCAATTTGGAGGCCTAATTTTGAAGAATACCACTTGGAAGACTAATTGGATGAAGCTTGCAAGGCAAGGAAGCTGAAGCAGCTTCATTTCGCGCCGCGAACTCCCTTCGCACCGCGAAGCTTGTGAATCCACCAAGCTGTTTTGGTCAAGTGTGTTGTTTTCAAGGCCAACTGTGTTTTTCCATTTTGGTGTCTGCCTTAGGGGAGCTTTTCAGCTTTAGATGAAAATGATCATTTTAGGAAATGTCAACCCTTTTTAGAAAATCAGAATGGAAATTGATATTCGTTCTAACACATTCACACATTGATACATTGGATAGTTGATATTTTTGTAAGAGAGAAAAACAAAGTTTTCTTCCATTGCCTTTTGCTTTTCAAAATGATGATGAGGAGCTAAACCCCATTTTGTCAAGATTGGAGGTAGTAGCTATTCTTATTTGTATATGTATTCCATTCAACTCTTATATATGATGAAAGATTGTTGATGTAATAAAAGATATTTTTGCCCTAATTTGAATACTAGATTTGAGTAGTTGTTGAAAGAGATTATTTAAGTCTTGACAGAAAATATGTTTTCAAGTAGTGAATAAGTTGTAGAGATAGATTTATTCATTACTATTCTTTTGTATCAACCATTAAAGATTGCTATATTGATAGTTAGGTGGAGAAATCGTCTAAAGATTAATATAGTAATTATCACAATATCATTTAGACATAAATGATATTGAGAGGATACTTGAACATCATCAATAATCTTGAATCTATATAGTTGTCATAAGGAAGCATAGACAATTTGAATAGTGAACTCCAATCTTGCCAAGCCTTTTACATTTGATTAAAACTACTTTATTGTTCTAGTGATACTTTACTCAAAAGATAACTTTTCAAACAAAACAACTTTGTTACTTTCTAAACTTATAAGACTTTGGATTATAGAACGACGGTAATAACAACCAATCTCTGTGGACACGATATAAAAATATTTGCCAAAGATATACTTTTCAACAAATTGGCGTCGTTGCTGGGGATTGGTGTTTGATATTACAAGCATTGCAATAATTCATTGTTTTAAGTTTTGTACTTACTATCACTCTTGCGTTTCACTTGGTTTGTTAGTTTTGTAGATTCTAGTGCATGCGAGGAAAAGCTACCGAGGAGCAATTTCAATTCGATCCCGAAATTGAAAGAACACTTCGGAAGCTCAATAGAAAAACACGAAGAAGAAGGAAACTAGCCGAAGAGAGGAACCCGAGAGAAGAAGCATCTACTTCCGCACTTGTTCAAATCGAAGAAGTGGTTGTAGAGGCTTGTGACAGAAACATGGCGGATGACACTCCTACCGAATGTCTGCTAATAGTGCAAGAAGAAATGCTCAATTTGCTCGTGGAGGAAGGAATACGGAGATGAAGATCGGAATCCTCCAACTTCTCTATGCAAATCCATTCACTGGAATGGACCATGAAGATCCGTATACCCATCTCATCAAATTCTATGAGATTGCGGGTTCTACGGGAATTGATGCAACGGGTGAAGAGGCATTATTCAAGAGGATGTTCCCACACTCTTTCGTGGGAAAGGCAAAGGAGTGGTACCTTGATCAAGCACCAAGAGTGATGACGGATTGGAATTTGCTAGAAGAAAAGTTCTTAGAAAGATATTTCCCTCAATCCCGATTCATGAAAGCCAAAACGGCTATTGCGGTATTCACTCAAGGAAGCAACGAGTCTCCAAATGAGGCTTGGGAAAGATTCAAGTCAATGTTGAGGAAATGCAAGGGTCATGGTTTTGATGAGCTCACTCAAATCCATATTTTTCTAAATGGGCTCCAATCAACTCACAGAACACTTTTGGATGCTACCGCGGGTGGCTCTCTTATGTCAAAGAATGCGGAAGAAGCTAAAGTCATTATTGACCGGATGGCACTCAATGATCGTCAAAGTCAACATGACCGTAGCCCTTCACAACGTAAACCGGGAGTTCTTGAGTTAAATACCAATGACGCCATCCTTGCTCAAAACAAGCTACTTTCTCAACAAGTGGAGTTGCTTACTCAACAAATGGCCAAGCTTCCACAACAAATGAAGGAAATTCAAGGGTCTCAAGTTCGACATCAAGTAGCATGTTGCGAATTATGTCAAGGAGATCATCCAACCGGTTTTTGCCCTCCACTAGAAGAAGTGAGTTATGTGAACAATCAAAATCAAGGTTATCAAAGGAACAATCAAGGTTATCAACCATCAAGGTTCAACAACCAAAATTTTCAGCAGCACAGTCCTCATCAACACCCAAATTCTCAAGAGCAACAATCGCAAGGAGGAAATTCAAAGCTAGAGGACACTCTTCAACAATTCATGCAAGCTTCCATGGCAAATCAGAAGAGTAACGAGGCAGCAATTAAGAATCTGGAAAACCAAGTAGGCCAACTTGCGAAGCAATTGTCGGAACAAACTACGGGATCCTCTTTCTCCGCTAACACTCAAACTAATCCAAAGGAGCATTGTAAAGAAATTTTTACTAGAAGCGGTAGAGAGTTAACAAGTGGAAAAAGCGAGGAAATTACAGTAGAGATTGATATGGATGTTGTACTGGAAAACGAGGGTGTGGATTGTGAAAAGGAGAAAGTGGCAGAAACTGCCCAGTTCGCGCCGCGAAAACAGCAGAACCGGCAATTGATGGAGGAACAGCAGTGTGAAGCGGAAATGAAGAAGGAAATTGAACCAAGAAAAAAGAAAAAAAGAGACAAGGGAGTGAAGGTCATTCCAGTTCAACATCTACCTTATCCGCATGCTCCATCGAAGAAGGACAATGCTAGACATTATGCACGGTTCATGGACATATTCAAACAACTTCAAATCAATATTCCATTTGCCAACGCATTAGAGCAAATGCCACGGTATGCAAAGTTTATGAAGGATATTCTCACGAAGAAAATGAGACATGTGGAAGACGAGACAATCTTGCTCGATGCACGTTGTAGTGCCATCATTCAAAAGACTCTTCCAAGGAAGGAATCCGATTCGGGCCGAGTCGTTCTACCGGTAACCATTGGAGGCACCTACATTGGTAATGGGTTGATTGACTTGGGATCTAGCATCAATTTAATCCCCCTATCCATTGTTAAAAGATTGGGAAATGTTGAGATCAAATCTACAAGGATGACTTTACAACTAGCTGATAAGTCTACCACTTCACCATATGGAGTTGCTCAAGACATGTTAGTGAAGGTGGACAAATTCTTGTTTCCGGTAGATTTTGTGATAGTAGACATGGATAAGGATCGTGATGTTCCTCTAATTCTTGGAAGACCATTCATGAAAACCATCTGAATGATGATTGATATTGATGATGGACTAATGAAAGTGAGGGTGCAAGATGAAGAGGTAGCCTTCAATCTCTTTGAAGCCAAACAACGTCCTAATGATAAGCATGATTCTTTCCGAATCGATGCCTCCAAGGAGGAACTAGTGGAGATCGCAAACCAGGTTCATGTTTCTAATCCATCAGAGAGATCTCTTATCGGAGTCTACAAAGTTTCACCGAAAATAAAGGAAAAGAGATGGAAGCAATGTTGCATGAATTAGAGTCTTGTGGAAAACTTGTTTATCATGAAGAGACAAACGAAGGCTTGAATATGACAAAGAAAGTGGAAGAGCCAAAACTAGAGCCACACTTGAAGTATGTGTTCCTTGGTGATGATTGTGCTAAACCGGTGATCATTAACAATACCTTGTCTACAAAAGAGGAGAAGCAATTGATACGAGTGCTGAAAAAGAAGGAAGTTGTCAAACTAGTAGAGGCCGGGATGATTCGTTCTATCTCCGATGGTGAATGGGTGAGTGTTGTGCAAAGTGTTCCGAGAAAGGATGATATTGGATTTTATCGAAGGTGCATCAAGAACCTCTTGAAGACAACAAAGCCATTGGGTAAGTTGCTCAGAAAAGCCGGATCGTGAAGAGAATCATTGAACCGTCGAGCTCAAAACGACGTTAAACAAAGCGCTTGTTGGGAGGCAACCCAACATTGTAAGTCCGCATTTTATATTTTCTCAATTCTCCTGTTTTGATATTCTGTTGTGTTAATTTTTGTGAAACTTGAGTCTGTCCACTGCCAATTAATTTTTTCAGAAATTCCTTCAGTTCGCCCCGCGATCATCTTTCGCCCCGCGAACTGAATGGACAGATTCAGTTCGCGCTGCGAACAAGGTTCACCCCGCGAACGGTGCGTGGCAGAACCACTTAAGTTCTGTTAGGTTATTTTTCTGTTCACTCTTTTATTTTCAAAACAGAAACCCTTTTTTCACTCCCACTTCAAAAAACCTCCAAAACTAAAAATTTCCCTCTCCATCTCCCAAATCCTCATTTGTTAGCTAAGAATCAAGTGCACTTCAATAAGGTATGCTAGTTCTTTTCATGTTCTCTTCTCCATTCCTTTTCGGTTTCTCACTTAGGTAAGAGTGGGGTTTTGCTAAGATTTGAATGTGTTATGTGGAACAACCTTGCATGTCTAAAGTGGATTCAGATTAGGATTAGGATAGAGATTGTGATTATGACTGTTGGAAGTGAAAACCTTAAAACCTTTGGAACCCTAGAAGGCTCCTGGAGATTTCCTGGTTCGCAGGGTTCGCGCCGCGAACAGGGAAATTCCGGTGTCATGTTTTCATGTTGTTGATTGCTAACTCCCTTCATGTTTTGTTGTGTGGTTGTTCTGATGTTTATTGCAGATGTCTAAGAGAATAAAAACCACGACTTCCGCTCATTCTCGTTCTTTAAGATGGTTCACAAGTGACGAACACGAAAAACGATTTGAAAATTTAACCAAGAGAACTATCCAACTGGAAAGGTTCATCCGTTTATCACCGGGTGGGACTTATCTGAATGTGATATCAAATTTTGAGAGAAGAAGGTGGACCAAACTTTGTGAACCAGAGGCGACAATCAATTATGATATTATACGAGAGTTCTATGCAAACGCTATGCATCTTGAAGAAGGAGTAGCTTTCAACTACCAAACAAGAGTAAGAGGCAGGATTATTTCTTTCGGCAGAGATGCAATTAACTCATATCTTGGTAATCCTCTAACCTTGGGAGAGAATGAGCGGTGCGAGTATCGTACCCAGGAATTGGCTAATGTTTGGGATCTTCCAGCGGTGAGTGCTACCTTGTGCCTTAGAGGAAAGACATTTGACCTAAATGATCAAGGACTTCCAAAGTCATGGAAAAGAGAAAATCTGAATCTGGAAGCAAGGGCATTTCTGGTGCTGCTGTTGAACAATATCCGGCCAAGGAGCCACAGCACCACGATCCCTTTGGATGTAGGGTGTTTACTGTATTACATCATGATCGGAAAATCAGTGGATGTAGCATCAATCATAGCGGGGGAAATGCGTAAGATGGCTATAAGTGGAACAAAATTTGGTGGTAAAGTAGGTGTGCTTGCATACCCGGGGCTGATCATGGGACTTTGCTGACGGGCGAATGTTGCCATTCCGGATGAAGTACATTTCTCTATCACTAGTGTGATTAATGATGCTTATCTGAATAGGTTCTGCCAAAGCCAGATGGACAGAGCCGAAGGAGCTAGGACTTCGTCATCTAGACCCCGAGCCCGCACTACTTCAGTCTTCGACCAGATGGCGTTTTCCAATTATTGCTGTGAGAGCTTTGAGGCCTCTAGGAGGTCTCAATCATTTATCTTTGATGCTATGCAGCAACAATTCCAGAACACGTTCCTTGCACCCGAAGCCCGCACATTTCCTTCTCAGGCAGAATATGTTGCTTATGCTAATTGGCGTGAGGGCAGGCCAGCTTTTATGGGGGGTGCAGGAGGTGGTGCAAACCATAATGATGAGATGAAGGACGTCCTTGGATCTGTTGGTGGTGGCCAAGAGGAGGAAGATTAAGGAGTTGGTCAATTTGAGGAGTTTGTTTTATTTTGAGTTTTCTTTGTATTATTTTGATTTTGTAAAATTTTAATTGTACTTTTGGGTGGCTCTAGTTCACCAAAACTTTGGGTTGTTAGTTGTTTTGATAATTGCATGAATACTCTTTGAGATTTAAGTGTGTTACAATCAATTTGGTTTACCAACATTTTTTTTGTTTAATTGTTCTTACTCTTAAGTCAAGCTTAAAGCAACCAAGAAATGTTCACAAAGAAAGAAGCATAGGACACTTCGAGTGGTGATGATAAGAATTAGTGTCGGTATTTCAAGGTACACTTTATCGCTTTCTAGACTTAACATGAGTAGTTTGATGGTGTGTGCAAATTCCATATCATAAATTCATTGAAATATATGTCATTTTTTAATCAAAATAGGACTTAACCAATTGTGAGGAAGCTTTCCATTGTACACTAAAATGCGGGAAACCGAGCATTATTTCAACTCATTCTTATCATGCTAAATCATGCATCAATCTATTTTTGTGTAAATTTTTTGAAAATGATAGAGGCATTGTTTGTTATGAGAAAAACCACTTGACCAAAAAGTTTGAATCAACTAACCTTGTGAGGAGTGATCCTTAGTTAACCCCCTTTGAGCTTATTTTAGGATTCATTTGATTGATAAGTGTAAAATCAATTAAAAAATTTGTGAATAAATGAATCCTAATTTCTTTTGTGTCAATTGAACCCTCAAACCGAGTTGTTTGCAAATTTTGCCTTTTGCTTATGTCTAAGTAGGGAGCATTATTGAATAGATTTGGTCTTGGAATCTAAATTTGGGGAGAGTAAAGAAAAAATAATTGATTAGAAACTTGGAGAAGTGAGTTTTTGTGAAAGGGTGAAAGTATGAAAAGAAACAAGAAAAAGAAATCATCCTTGAAACCATAGAGCAAAGAAAAAGAAAAGAAAGAAAAAAGAAAGAAAAGGCTCATGGTTGTGTGGATGTGAAAAGAAAAAGAAAAGAAAAAAAAAGACGGGTATCAAAGAAATGGAAATTGTGTAGAGTTGAATGTTTGGGAATGCTCCCTTAAGATAGGCATTTTTGTTAAATTCTCTTAACCTTATCCTTTCTTGTAACCTAAGCCACATTACAACCCTTGAAAGACCTCTTGATTCTCATTTTTCACATGATTAGGTATTTGCTTTGATGACCGCATGATTTGAGTTGTTGTTGATTTAATTGCTTGGATGAGTGAAAGTAACCCTTCATGTTATTCATCATTACTATGATGTGTGTGTAAGTTTGATTCAATTTTGACATATATGGCTTTGAATTCCTTGGAATGATTTTTGCACTCAACCATTTCTCTTATTCATGTTTTGTCTAGAATTGAGATAGGTGGATTGAGAAAGTGCCAAACACTTTTGAACCATTTGAATGTCCTTGGTAAATCCTTGTTTCAATCTTTTGTGTCATTGCTTTGGTTGTGATGGTGGAAACTTTTGTTTAGGGACAAACAAAATGCTAAGTTGGGGAGAGTTGTTAAGGACCAATTAGTACTACTTTTTATATCATTTTATTGGTCCCTTTTACCAAGTTTTGATGTAATTACACACTCTTATTCTCACTATTCTGTATAAATGCAATTAGGTTTAATTTATGTTGTTTTGAATAGTTATTTCACATATTTGTTAGTTTTGTAGAATTTTTGGATAAGATAGCTTTTGGAATGCATAATCATAATCTGGAAGAAGTGTTGAATGCAATTTGGAGGCCTAATTTTGAAGAATACCACTTGGAAGACTAATTGGATGAAGCTTGCAAGGCAAGGAAGCTGAAGCAGCTTCAGTTCGCGCCGCGAACTCCCTTCACGCTGTGAAGCTTGCGAATCCAGCAAGCTGTTTTGGTCAAGTGTGTTGTTTTCAAGGCCAACTGTGTTTTGCCATTTTGGTGTCTGCCTTAGGGGAGCTTTTCAGCTTTAGATGAAAATGATCATTTTAGGAAATGTCAAACCTTTTTAGAAAATCAGAATGGAAATTGATATTCATTCTAACACATTCACACATTGATACATTGGATAGTTGATATTTTTGTAAGAGAGAAAAACAAAGTTTTCTTCCATTGCCTTTTGCTTTTCAAAATGATGATGAGGAGCTAAACCCCATTTTGTCAAGATTGGAGGTAGTAGCTATTCTTATTTGTATATGTATTCCATTTAACTCTTATATATGATGAAAGATTGTTGATGTAATGAAAGATATTTTTGCCCTAATTTGAATACTAGATTTGAGTAGTTGCTGAAAGAGATTATTTAAGTCTTGATAGAAAATATGTTTTCAAGTAGTGAATAAGTTGTAGAGATAGATTTATTCATTACTATTCTTTTGTATCAACCATTAAAGATTGTTATATTGATAGTTAGGTGGAGAAATCGTCTAAAGATTAATATAGTAATTATTACAATATCATTTAGACATAAATGATATTGAGAGGATACTTGAACATCACCAATAATCTTTAATCTATATAGTTGTCATAAGGAAGCATAGACAATTTGAATAGTGAACTCCAATCTTTCCAAGCCTTTTACATTTTATTAAAACTATTTTATTGTTCTAGTGATACTTTACTCAAAAGATAACTTTTCAAAGAAAACAACTTTGTTACTTTCTAAACTTATAACACTTTGGATTATAGAACAGCGGTAATAACAACCAATCTCTGTGGATACGATATAAAAATATTTGCCGAAGATATACTTTTCAACACCAACTCTGAAATAACAGTCCTCGTAGGAGGAGTTGCAGGTGTTGGAGAAGATTGATTCTGAGCAGCAAGAACTAACTCCATCATGGCATTCAAGCGGGCGATCTCGTCCTTCAATTCTCTGTTCTCTTGCTATAGATGCTCCATGATTTTCAGATGATTGGCTCGGGTATTGTACTGGTGAGTCAGCTTGGCTGAAGTACAGAAGAAACACCAATAAGACATCTGGCAAAAATCTGCTTATGCAAATGATGCATGAGATGAAATGCTTGATTGTTTATTTTTATTTTCAAGGAACTTATTATATCATTTGCAAATATATATATATATATATATATATATATATATATATATATATATATATATATATATATATATATATATATATATATATATATATATATATATATATATATATATATATATATATATATATATATATATATATATATATATCAACAATTGCAAATAATTTTTATATGACCAAAAAAATCTCTTTTCATTAATATAATTGCAAGGATTACACTTAGTACATTTTCAGAAACCAAATGAAAAATAAAAGAGAAAAGGAGACTAGTCATCCTAAGGATCCCTAACAACAATGTCAGCAGATCTGGTTGTAGGCACGTACTTCCTTCGAATGCGATGAATCTCAGTCTCAAAAGAAGCCTTCATCTGAGTCTTCTCGAGGACAAGCTGATGAACAATATTCTTCCAAGCAACGGAAGGCTGAGGCATGCTAGAAGATGAAACCTCTGGCTCTCTCTGTCTCTTAGTCACTCGGTCTTCGAGTAGCTCAATAAGCGCATCTTTGTCCTTGGACTCCAACTGCAACTCTTCATGCTTCTTGCTCAAAGCACGGAAAAGCTCTTCCCACATGTCCTTCTCTTGCTTCATCTTGACGAGTGCGTCTTCCAACTCCTCTACATCTTGGTTAGGGAGAGTTAATGGCTCAACCACAACCATAGACATAGGTCTTTCACAAGGATAAGGCATCTTCAATTCTAAAGCTCTCTTCTTCACCCAAAGAGTGTAAGCTTTCCAAGCTACACAATTGTGCGGACCAAGCTCGGATCTTCCTTTCCTATGCACATTATGCCAAGCATGCACAATCTTCTGCTTCAAATGTTGGGGATCTTTACCCTCTTGATAGAAAAGACCTTCTTACAAAGTGTTATTAGGCTTGTCTCTCAAGGGGAACCTAAGTTGACGACGAGCCAAAGCAGGGTTGTAGTTAATTCCTCCTTGTGTACCAATGAGAGGTACATTAGAGAATTCACCACAACTATCAATAATCTCCAAACTGCTTAAAGACGGATCATACCAAACTATATCATCATTAGTGAGAGACATAAGTCTCTGAGACCACCTTAGACATTGTTTCTTCTCCACAAAAGCAGGTGTCTGAGGCAAGTGCGAAATAAACCACTTGTACAGAAGAGGAACACAACAGACAATAGTTCCACCACCTTTAGAATTCCTTAGATGCAAAGAGAAATACATATCACCCTACAAAGTAGGCACATGATTCCCAATCAAGAAAAGTCTAATGGCGTTAACATCAACAAAACCGTCAATGTTAGGGAACAAAGTTAATCCATAGATGAGCAACACAAAGATAGCTTCAAAAGCATCCACACTACCGACTTGAGCAAAAGCAGTAGCTTCCTTGATGAGGAAATCAGATGGAAACCCAAATAACCCTCCTTTCTTCACCCTATAAGCCTCTATCTCAGAGTTCTTCAAGTGAAGAGCTTAGGCAATAATACTAGATCGAGGAATCTCCTCCAATCTACTAAAAGGTACTCTACTAGAAACAGGTATCCCTAAATGATGAGAATACTCCTCCAAGGTAGGCACAAGCTGAAAATCTGGGAAAATGAAACAACGGTAGAGAGGATCATAGAACTGCACTAGCACACTCAAAAGTCCTTCAACCACATCAGTAGACAAGATAGACAGAAGCTTCCCATGACTTTGTTTGAAGTCCAAGGGATCTAATACAAAAGATGCTAGCTTCCTTAACTCTTTCAAGTCGGGACATCTGAAACTATACTTCTTAGTGTTCCTTCGTCCATAATCCATGGTCTGAAAATATTTGCAAATAATACCTCAGTTCCTTGAAATTTTCGTGTGATGAATGTTATGATGCGCATGAATGCATGAATGCAACAATCACAAATAAGGGATCACACACAAGGTAAACAAAGGTCAAGGGATGAATCAAGTCATTGTCAATATCAATCATCCATTTTGGTGGATTATGGTTTACACCTTATCAACATCCAAGTTCCATTGATATTGACAAGATTTGATTGGATCAACCAAGAATTAAGGGTTTGTTGCAAGTCACGAGCATGGAGTCTGGGTAAGAACCATCCCAAAGGGGTGAACTAAGGATAAAACCTGTAGATCATGTTCTAAAAAGTTACCAGAGTCTTAATTCCATCTATCGAATATTACAGGTTAAGATGATTGACTCATCGACCCATAATATTCTCAAGAGAAACTCGTCTGAGTGTAGTATCGCGTAACAACTGTTATCAAGTCTACACTTGAACAGTTTCCGCACTACGTCCTAAATATGCCAAGATGGGGTAAATGTTCTACGGTCATCAGCTTCTCAGACACAAATTAGAGATAGTAATGCCTAACCACCAATTCTTGTGTGACATTTCCAAATCCAAAAGAGTCTCCACTGAGCAGATGGATCTCAAGCCAACTTGTTAAGGACTAGTCCACACAAGTCGAACATGACTATACCATCCTCCTATCTTAATTTTATTTAAGTTCATGTTAGAACTTATCTCACCACTCAGAGATCACCAAGCACAACAAGCAGATTATATCACACGTACATATATACAAACATCACATATATACAAATATCTACACATAAAAAGTAGGCTAAACTCACTGGAGACTACTCCCTAGCAGAGTCGCCACTTAGTTTTTATAACGGTAAATTCATGATCATCAAGCTATGGATAAGCTAGATGTCAATAAAACCAAAGTCTCCACCGCGCTTTTATTGTTTCCAAGGGAAAACGGAAAAAGTACGAACAAAACCCAAAAGTAAGATGTTTTCAAATCAAAACTAATAAAATGTCAGAGATTACAGGTAAGGGGGTTGGTTACACAGAGGGAAGGTGTTAACACCCAAAGTGTCCTAGGTACTCCTAGGGAGCCCTTTTTGTGTGCATGTGTATTTGGTACAAAATGACTTTTACAAACAAATAGAATGGGGGATGACAAAATAATTCATTAATTATATTTTTTGTTTGGCAAGACCTTCGGTCTTGTGCCTACGTACCAACATAAAAATGAGGGATCAAAACCTCGTAGTTCGTGATACAAATTTCAAAATGGATGCATTGCTTTTAAACAAAAACTAAGTTTGAAAGGCACAAAGGCCTAAAAATGGTTTGAATGAGTTAGTTCTTTTTTTGGCTTTTTGAAAGTTTAAGTCAAGTATAATTAAGTTTATTTACAACTTTGATTTAAGAAAAGAAGTTTGAAAAGGCAATGGCATAAGGCCAAAGTTTCTATCTTTTTGCAAAGTGGTCAAAGTTTAGAACAAAATAAGTTCAATCAAAGAAGATTTTTGAAAAGGGAGGGAGAGATTTTGAAATTAAAGAAATGGGGAGAAGATGAAGAGACTAATCCTATGCACAAAATTAAAAGTTAAGAGTTGAAAAGATCTGACCAAATGGGTAACAATCAAATAGACAAGAATGTCAATAGAAACCCAGAATTCCCTTGGACTTTTTAGAATCAAGCAACACACAAATGCACAATTATATTATCTTGAAGAGCAAAGGCATCAAATAAAGATAGCCACATCCAAGTTAATCCATTTCATGATCTTCTTCAAAATAGCCCATGAATTCCACAAGTCACAGGTTCAAAATAACAACTTCACAATGATCATGTTGCAGATGAACTCATCGGGAAAATAACAAGTGTACTATTTTGCCTTTTATAGTAATAATGGGGAAATTCCCCGAATGTCGATCTCAAGGACTGCAAGTTAATATTGAGTTTAAATTACCATTCAATTAAACAAAAAGTATTAAGTTGGTTTTTAAGTGTAAAAATATAATAATAAAAGTAATTGTAAAGAATGATGAAAATAAGGGTTTATAGAGAAAAAGGAACAATGTTAGGGAAGGTGTATGATTTATCTCTGTAACAACTCTGAGTCACTATTGCATCAACAAATATCAATTACTACCAGTTCTCAAGGGTATTTTCTCCCAAGTCCTTGATGAGAAAACCTTTAATCAATCTACCATAATTCCTATGTCCATAGCCAATTAGGGTGATGTTAAGCTATATAATATCAAGAATACTCTGGTTCATACAGGGTATCCCTAGTCGTAGGTGATATCTACTGTAGAGTAACCTTATGAAAACCTTATCAATGGCGGTCCAGCCTAATTGATAACCATAAATCAATCTCAATTGGTCTGAAAGAGAAAGCAATAAACACATCAAAAGGTTACCGTAAAAATAATATTATAAATGCAAATGTAAACTCAAATTCATTACAATTCTAAATCAGGGACACCCCCTAGCATTGGGGGGTTTAGCTACTCATATTGTTTAAAACAAATTCAAGATAAAAATTACACATTACAAGTAATTGGATGACTTTGATCTTCAATCGCTCCCGCTCATGAATATCTTCAGCTCTCTGAATGCCTTGATCTCTGTAATACATGATTACTTCACAATAATGTGTTTTGGCGTATTCCAGGATGCTTTTTCCTTTGGCAGAAGACCTTCTTTTATAGTGAAAATTCCCACTAGCAGTTGGAAAGGTCCAAAGATATCGCTAAAAAGCCCGACGAATGAAAAGCCCGAGAAAAACTGGATTTTTGGGCTCTGGCTGACACGGGTGGCCATGTCAGCCTACTGTTCTGGCTGACGCGCCTCTGGCAGGGGGTGACACGGTTGAGGATACTTCCTAACACGGCTCGTGTCAGCTGACACGGGTGGCCGTGTCAGGCTACTGTTTTCTTCACTTGTCTTCCCTTGCCCTGACACAGCCCGTGTCAGGTGACACGGGTGGCCGTGTCAGGCCTCCTGTACCGGGATTTTTTGCTCCTTTGCTTGTCGGAATCTCGCATTGTCTCGTTCTGAGTTTTCTGGTTCTTCTACCTGGATCTATTGGACAAAAACACAGTTATCCCACGTATAAAACACGACAATAACAAGTAAAACATAACAAAGATTAAAAATGCTTAAATAAAATGACGGAAGTAAAACTAACTCGAAATGTACCATAAATGCTTCCATAGTGTGTCAAATGCCTCTGTTTCGCGTCAGATCAGTAATGAAAACTCAATGTAAATGGTTACTGATCACAACCCCAAACTTAGCTCATTGCTTGTCCCAAGTAATGTCTCATTATCACTCCCCAGAATTCTTCATGTTTTCCACCACTGCTGAGATCATTCGCTAACGTCTTCCTTTTTCCTTCCACAACTCCTGCCTATCCTTGTAAGTCATTATTCACACTTCCACTTCAAAGCACCATTTCACCTGTCAGCTTATATCACATTCTCACCAATTCTCTCGAGGTAAGCTGTTTACACTCATAATTCAAAGTATGCAATATCACTCACAAGCTTGAATAGTCTCTCTTTTCTCATCACCTACACACAACACACACACTTTTGATGGCTTTCGGGTTGTAGCTTGGCTTGGATTAGGGTATGGATTATTAAAAAGGAAAACAAGTGGCTTTTAGTTCAGAGTCGATGTTACATCCTGTGTTTGTTTCTTTTTATTTCCTCGGTTTTCTTTTCTTATTTCTTCTTCACCGACTGCCCTTTTCCGTGCTTCTTTCTCTTGAATCTTCGAGTTATCATTTTTCTCTTTTTATTTTTCTTTTTTTTCTCGATTCATCAATTTTTTCTTTTTCTTTTGTTTTTGCACTTTCTTGGGCTTTGGGAGTTTTTGGGGTTTTTACCCCAAACTTAGCTTTTCAACACAACTTTAAATGCATTATCATGACTCTGAACAGGGTGAGGAAGTGTTTTGGCCAACGATTACACTTATGGTGTTTAAACAAACAAAAAATGGATATAGGCTCAAATGGGGTTAACGAGGGATATAATTATTCAGGATGGCTAGAAAGGCTCAGGGTTAATTACAAACAACGTGCCTCAGTGTGTGTATCATGTAGTGACAGTCCCAGAGAGTCTACGCAAATTTAGAGTGATAAAGACAAAACTGAATGACACTCATGATGATCAATGTGTTTGGCTTTTTATGACTCACTTTGTTTGGTTCAACTTTGACAGGATCCACAATACTCATTACTTTCATGCAATTTCTTCCTTACTTCGGAATATACATGATACTCGTGTCGGTTAAGCTGTATACGTTACGTCCGATCTTTACTTTCAATAGTGTCACTTTCTAGTGAGATCCTTCACAACAAGCCATGGTGAGTGGTTTGATCCTTTCATCCACTCTCAATCATGATCATTACTATTTCCAACCTGTCAACACAGACTTGACACACTCGCATCATAATGTACCTTCGACAGAAAATTAAATCTAGAATACAAAAGTAAAAATAACATAATAACCAAATACTAATAAAAGACATAAAATCTCCCCCACACTTGAACTCAACATTGTCCACAATGTTTTTGAACAAGAACGGAGGATAGCACTCACAGGGTCCTACTGAGGAGGTGGTTGCGGGAAATGCAACATCAACTGTCGCATCATGCTGCTCATCTCATCCAACATTGCTCCTTGACGGGCTTGCTCGATGCCTTGCCGTTGTTGTTCAGTTCTCAAGTCACCTATCTCGGTTTGTACCAAGCTCCATTGGTCAGTTGACCAAGATGATGAACCCGCCGCCTGTTGGGTGGGTCCCACGAAAATTCAAATTTTTCAAAAAAAATCCGCCTGCCTGACACGGCCGTGTCAGCTGACACGGGTGGCCGTGTCAGGCTACTGGATTCACCAATTTCAGCATTTTCCTTCAGTGCTCCTGACACGGGTCGTGTCAGCTGACAGGGCCGCCCGTGTCAGGCTACTGTTTACTAAATCCAAAATTTCTTTTTCTTTCAGTGCTCCTGACATGGCCCGTGTCAGTTGACACGTGTGGTCGTGTCAGGCCACTGTTTTTCCATTTGGTCGTTTTCTTTTCCCTCTCCTGACACGGCCTGTGTCACCTGACACGGGTGGCCGTGTCAAGCTGTCCTTTTGGTCGTTTTTTGGTTTTCTCGTCGGTTCAAATGCTGGTTCCTCTGGCTATGTGATGTTCCCTCCTTGTAGAGCTCCTGTATAAACCTACAGATACACACAACTAATTAGAAATAAAAAGCGTGGGTTGCCTCCCACGAAGCGCTTCGTTTAACGTCGCATGACTCGACGGTTCTCCGTCTGCTTAGGTGAGACAGATTTTTCCGATTGGACCACCTTTCTGGTCTTGTATGTACGGTTTAACTCTCTGCCCATTCACCTTGAACGTGTCTCCGTTTGCTGGATTTCTTAGTTCAACGGCTCCATCCGCAAATACTTTCTATATCTCAAAGGGTCCCGACCATCGTGACCTTAGTTTCCCTTGGAAGAGCTTCAACCTTGAGTTGAATAATAACACCAGTTGTCCTTCCTGAAGGTCTTTCTTCTAAATGCGCCTGTCATGCCAGGTTTTGGTTTGCTCTTTGTATTTCTTGGCATTCTCATACGCTCGATTTCTTAATTCTTCCAGCTCTTGTAATTGGAGGATCCGAGATTTACCCGCTTTGGAAAGATCATAGTTGAGGAATTTGGTAGCCCAAAACTCCCTATGCTCAAGTTCGAGTGGTAGGTGACAAGCTTTACCATAGACTAACTGATACGGGGACATACCTATTGGTATTTTGAACGTTGTTCGGTATGCCCAGAGTGCGTTATCGAGCTTGATTGACCAATCTTTTCATGAGGCACTGACGGTCTTTTATAGGATTTGCTTGATTTGCCGATTGGATACCTCAACCTGTCCACTAGTCTGGGGGTGGTATGGTGTGGAAATTCTATGCTTGACATTGTATTTTCGCAGTAGGTTCTCCATCAACTTATTTAAGAAGTGGATACCTTCGTCACTAATCAGTGCTCTTGGTACCCCAAACCGTGCGAAGATACAATTCTTGAGGAAATTTATTACCATCCTTGCATCATTCGTGGGCAGTGCAACTGCTTCTACCCATTTTGACACATAGTCAACCGCAACCAGAATGTATTGCTTTCCAAAGGAAGGTGGGAAGGGTCCCATAAAATCTATCCCCTACACATCGAACAGTTCGACCTCTAACATGGCATTCTGAGGCATCTGATTTCTTTTGGATATGTTGTCTGTTCTCTGACATCTGTCGCACTCTTTTACCACTACTTGTGCATCTTTGAACAGTGTAGGCCAGTACAATCCAGACTGGAGGACTTTGACTGCGGTTCTGTCTCCGCTAAAATGTCCTCCATATTCTGAGTTATGACAGGATTTTAAGATGTCCCTCTGCTCTTCCTCTGGAACACATCTCCTGACCAGGCCATCTAATCCCTTTTGGTAAAGGAATGGATCGTCCCACACATAGAACCTGTAATCATGCAAAAACTTTTTTTTGTCTGTTAGAGTCAAAGTCGTCAGGTATCAGTCTACCTACCACAAATTTCCCGTAATCTGCGAACCATGGGATATGCGTAACGGCTAGAATACGTTAGTCTGTGAACTCATCTCTAATGGGGTGCGTTTCTTCTATTTCTTGAATTGGAGTCATCCGAGACAAGTGATCAGCAACAATGTTTTCACTACCCTTTTTGTCTCTGATTTCCAGGTCGAATTCTTGTAGTAGTAGGATCCATCCCAGCAGCCTTGGCTTTGATTCCTATTTTGTAAAAAGATATTTTAAAGCAGCATGGTCAGTATATACAATTACCTTTGATCCCAACAGATAGGATCTGAACTTATCAAACACGTATACCACCGCCAAGAGTTCTTTTTTTGTGGTTGCATAATTCATTTGAGCAGGGTTTAGTACGTGGCTTGCATTATAGATCACATGCAAGAGCTTCTCCTTGCGTTGCCCTAGTACTGCCCCTACTGCGTATCACTCGCATCACATATTATCTCAAAAGGAAGAGACCAAACTGGGGCAATAACTATGGGGGATGACACCAGATCCTTCTTCAAGGCCTCGAAAGCTTGCCTACATTCCTTGTCAAATAAGAACTGTGTATCTATTACCAGCAGACTAGTCAGCGGTTTGACAATCTTGGAGAAATCTTTTATGAACCTGCGGTAGAAACCCGCATGTCCTAAGAAGCTTCGGATGCCTTTTTCATTTACCGGTGGCGGTAAATTTGCTATTACCTCCACTTTTGCTATGTCCACTTCGATACCTTTGTTGGAGATCTTGTGTCCCAAGACTATTCCTTCCCGGACCATGAAGTGACATTTTTCCCAATTCAGGATCAAATTTGTTTGCTGGCATCTTTCTAACACAAGTGACAAGTTAGTCAAACAATTATCAAATGAAGAACCGAATACTGAAAAGTCATCCATAAATACTTCCATATGCTTCTCGAGCATGTCAGCATAGATTGAAGTCATACACCTTTGAAAGGTGGCCGGTGCGTTGCACAATCCAAATGGCATTCTTCTCTAAGAAAAAATACCATAGGCGCATGTGAATGCAGTCTTCTCTTGGTCTTCAGAGGAAACCGCAATCTGGTTGTACCCTGAGTAACCGTCTAGGAAACAATAGTAATCATGTCCTGCTAACCTTTCCAGCATTTGATCAATGAATGGTAACGGGAAGTGATCCTTCCTTGTTGCCACGTTTAGTCTTCTGTAATCGATGCACACTCTCCAACCTGTAACAGTTCGGGTTGGAATCAACTCATTCTTTTCATTTTTTATTACCGTTGTTCCCCCATTTTTTGGTACCACGTGGACTGGACTTACCCAAGAGCTATCGGAGATAGGGTAAATTAGGCCCGCATCCAAGAGTTTTACAACTTCTTTGCATACCACTTCTTTCATGGTTGGGTTAAGTCTTCGTTGTGGTTGCACTACCGGTTTGTGATCATCTTCCATTAAAATCTTATGCATGCAAACAGTCGGGCTTATACCTTTTAAGTCCTCAATTGCCCATCCGATTGCACCCTTGTATTTTTTAAGCACTTAAATGAGTTCTGCCTCTTGGACACTCTGTAGACTAGCGTTAATGATAGCTGGGCATTTTTTTTCAGTGTCTAGAAATACATACTTCAGATTTGTTGGTAACTGCTTCAGACTCACCCCTTATTTTGGTTCTTCAGTGACATCAGATGGTGGTGGTCTTAGATCTTCCTACCGGTGTGGTCTAGATCTAATCCATTCAGGTTGTTTTTCCATCATAGCAAACACCTCAGACTCTCCTTCATCTTCATTACTTTCAAAAATGGATAAGCTTAAGACCCGGTTTAGTGGTGACTAGGGTCTATGCTGTTCATTTTCTTGAGCAATTACTTGGTCGATTATCTCTATAGTGTTGCTTGTGCCGATATCATCTTTGTATTGCATTGTATTCCTCACATCTATTTTTAACTCTTCATCATAGACCTTGAGGGTCATAGTTCCTTCCTCAATATCTATCATACACCGTCCTGTTTCCAAGAAAGGTCTTCCCAATATGAGAGGAATCTCCTCATCTTCCGGCATTTCCAGAATGACAAAGTCAACTGGGAAGATAAACTTGTCAATTTTTACAAGAACATCTTCCACAATACCATAGGGTCGCCGAATAGAGTGATCCGCAAACTGAAGTGTCATTCGAGTATCTTGAGTAGAGCCAATGCCTAATTTCTTATAGATGGACAGTGGCATCAAGCTTACACTTGCTCCTAAGTCAATCAGAGCCTTCTTGAATTTTCTATCACCAATAGTGCAAGGAATAGTAACCGATCCCCTGTCTTTTTTTTCACTGGGATTTTCATGCCTTGGAGAATGGCACTGCATGTTTCAGTTAGGATGATCGGTTCCGTATCAGTGGAACGCTTCTTGGAAATTATGTCTTTCATGAACTTGGCATATATTGGCATTTGTTCCAATGCTTCAGAAAAAGGGATATTGATTTCGAGTTTTTTGAACATCTCCAGGAACTTCTCAAAATTCTTTTCATGTTGATTTTTCTTTTTCTGTCTTGGAGGGTAAGGGAGTTTGATTATGGGTTTAGGAACCTTCTCCTTCTCCTTGACAGGAGGTGGTATTGCTTCTTCATCATGGTTTTTTGTTTCCTTGATTTCTAAATCCACCTCTATCAATCCATCTTTTTCTATATCATTTTCCTCTGTTCACTTTCCACTTCGGGTTGTGACAGCGTTAATAGTGTTATGTTCCCGCGGATTTGTCACCGTACCACTAGGTAGGGTACCCGGGGCTTGAAAGTTTGAAGCTAACTGTTGTGCTATCTGTCCCATTTGTACTTCAAGATTTTTAATGGAGGTTGTGGTGTTTTTCTGATTAGTTCGTGTTTCTTCTTGAAATTGTATGCTGTGGGCTGCTAACTTTTCAATGGCAATTTCCCATTCAGCCTTTCTAGGTGGTTGTTGTTGTTGTTGTTGATACTGAGTCTGATATTGCCCTGTACCTTGTTGCGGAACATTCCCTCTCTTATCTTTCCAGGAGAAGTTTGGATGATTCTTCCAACCTGGGTTGTAAGTGTTAGAATAGGGATTATTCTGCTTCAAGAATTTTATCTCTTCAATTTGTTGGGGAGTCGCAAAGCAATAGACCGTGTGATGAGGTCCATTACAGATTTCACAAGTGCTTGCCTGAGCTGGCTGAACCTGCACTATCTGTTGAGTATCTATATTCATAGCTTTCAGCTTTTTGTCTACTTCGGCAGCAACAGTATCTTCCAAACGGATTTTATTCGTCTCTAATTTTAGATCAATCACCCCATCTGTCTGACTGGTACATCTGTCATATAGCTCTAGATGCTCATTGGCAGCTATTTCTTCAATAATCCTCTTGATACCAGTGGCTGTTGAGAAATTTGTTGAGCCACCGGCTGTTGTATCAATCAACTGTTTTGTTTTTATTTTCAGCCCATTAACAAACATATGCATTTGTTCGGTCTGATCCATATTATGAGTGGGACACGCGACTAATATCCTTTTGAATCTTTTGTAAGTGTCTCCCAATGATTCACCATCCTTCTGTTTGAAATTCAGAATTTCATACCTTTTTCTCAAGAATACTGATGTTGGGAAGTACTCATTTAAGAATGCAGTTTCCATCTCCTCCCAGGATGTGATACTACCGGAAGGAAGAGAATAGAACCATTCTTCCGCGTCTTCAGCTAAAGTGAATGGGAACATTCTTAATTTTTTTTGCTTCATCAGTATGACCATCAATTTTCAAGGTGGTGCTCATGGTCAGAAATCTTTGCAAGTGTTTGTTGGCATCTTCATTAACCTTTTCGGTGAAAGGTTTTCTTTCCAATTGATTGATCGTGCTAGGATGTAGTTGAAAATTTATCACATTCACCGGTTGGTTAACAATGGTCAGTCGACCACCCGGTGCATTTGCACCTCCATAGTCACCCAGGAGTCTTTCCGGAGGTGGAGAAGGTGGAATTGGAGGAACTTCAGCCAATGGTTCCTTGACTTCTGAGTGATCAAAGGTACTTTCTTCTGTAGAATCCACTCTTTTTTCTCTGCGTCTTCGGTGAAGGATTCTCTCGATCTCTGCGTAAAAAAGAAATTCAGCTGAGGGTTCTCCTCGCATACACAAATTAGTAAATTATAAATGACAGAAAAATAATTTTATTGCAGAGCAACAAAATTTTAATTGAAATAAAATTAAACTCTATATTTTTGGCAGTCCCCGGCAACGGCGCCAAAAACTTGATCGGGAAAATAGCAAGTGTACTATTTTGTCTTTTATAGTAATAATGGGGAAATTCCCCGAATGTCGATCTCAAGGACTGCAAGTTAATATTGAGTTTAAATTACCATTCAATTAAACAAAAAGTATTAAGTTGGTTTTTAAGTGTAAAAATATAATAATAAAAGTAATTGTAAAGAAGGATGAAAATAAGGGTTTATAGAGAAAAAGAAACAATGTCACGGAAGGTGTATGATTTATCCCTGTAACAACTCTGAGTCACTATTGCATCAACAAATATCAATTACTACCAATTCTCAAGGGTATTTTCTCCCAAGTCCTTGGTGAGAAAACCTTTAATCAATCTACCCTAATTCCAATGTCCATAGCCAATTAGGGTGAAGTTAAGCTGTATAATATCAAGAATACTCTGGTTCATACAGGGTATCCCTAGTCGTTGGTGATATCTACTGTAGAGTAACCTTATGAAAACCTTATCAATGGCGGTCCAGGCTAATTGATAACCACAAATCAATCTCAATTGGTCCGAAAGAGAAAGCAATAAACACATCAAAAGGTTACCGTAAAAACAATATTATAAATGTAAATGTAAACTCAAATTCATTACAATTCTAAATCATGGATACCCCCTAGCATTGGGGGGTTTAGCTACTCATATTGTTTAAAACAAATTCAAGATAAAAATTACACATTACAAGTAATTGGATGACTTTGATCTTCAATCGCTCCCGCTCATGAATATCTTCAGCTCTCCGAATGCCTTGATCTCTGTAATACTTGATTGCTTCACAATACTGTGTTTTGCCGTATTCCAAGATGATTTTTTCCTTTGGCAGAAGACCATTTTTTATAGTGAAAATTCCCACCAGCAGTTGGACAGGTCCAAAGATATCTCTAAAAAGCCCGACGAAGGAAAAGCCCGAGAAAAACTGGATTTTTGGGTTTGGGCTGACACGGCCCGTGTCACCTGACACGGGTGGCCGGGTCAGCCTACTGTTCTGGCTGACACGCCCCTGGCAGGGGGTGACACGGTTGAGGATACTGCCTGACACAGCCCGTGTCAGCTGACACAGGTGGCTGTGTCAGGCTACTGTTTTCTTCACTTGTCTTCCTTTGCCATGACACGGCCCGTGTCAGGTGACACGGGTGGCCGTGTCAGGCCTCCTGTACCAGGGTTTTCTGCTCCTTTGCTTGCCAGAATCTCGCACTGTCTCGTTCTGAGTTCTCTGGTTCTTCTACCTGGATCGTTTGGACAAAAACACAGCTATCCCACGCATAAAATCACAACAATAACAAGTAAAACATAATAAAGATTAAAAATGCTTAAATAAAATTACGGAAGTAAAACTAACTCGAAATGTACCATAAATGCTTGCACAGTGTGTCAAATGCCTCTGTTTCGCGTCGGATCAGTAATGAAAACTCAATGTAAATGGTGACTGATCATGAACTTAGAGGGATCTTGAATGATGTATCAGATGAAGTTTCTAATCGCAAGCACTTGGTTTCTCAACAAGTTGGCATTGGCCAAGTCCTTTAGCATAGGAATGTTGCCTAAGTTCTAATTCCATTTGTCCAGGATCAAGTCAACAGTCCACACAAAAGTTTTTTAGGGTTTTTGTTGTTATTATATTAATGGTCAAAGACCAAACAATCAAGCAAAGTATATACAAACAAGGAATATGACACAATATGGTCCAAGTGGACAAAGTGAAAATTGCATTAACATAAACAATTAGAATGATATGAACAATGGCAAATGTATAAAAGCTAGAACTAAATGACATTAAAGTAAATGGCTTGAATTTAAAAGTTAGTTGTTAATAGGTTAGAAGTTAGTATTGTTTTGCTTTTGCTTTTCATTTTAAGACATTCTTTGGAGAACACTCAACCCACTTATCGTTAGCATGGATCATTGAGCCAAGACATCTTCCAAAGGAAGGAAAAAAGGCCAAGTCTCCACACAATACCATGAAAGAGGGGAGACTCACAATCTCACTAACTAGAATGCTATGCCTTTTATGTCACAAATTTAGCGCTATGTTAAGCAATCGTAATTGGACTTATGTAGAAGTCACAACTATTTGAGGTCGGGCAATAGAATTTTGGTGTTAATGCATGTTAAAGACATAGTATAATGGACTATGCTCATGAAACATACCATACACAAAAAGAATATGCAAAAGGTGTGGCCTAATCTCATCCATACTCAAGTTAATTTTTTAATCAACTAGCTTTAGGACTTTGAGATATCATAGACCAAATGAGATGAATGCATAAAGAAGGGGAATGAGATGAAGAGGGAGGGGAATGGATCAAAACACAAATTGGCCAAAGGAGGACTTTTACCAAATTAATATCATCCATTCATTTGGGGAGACGGAATGTACATTCCATCAATCCCCTAAATCTAATGATATTAACTTGACAAAGTCAAATCAACCTTGACCAAGGCCCAACAACAAGAGTCAAACACAAGCAAGTCATCACAATTGGTCAACAAAATTATTTGGCATTTATTCAAATTTAAAATACTAAAATAATACATTTAAATTAAATATGGTTTGTCAAATTCCTAAAACCTCATCAAAACATCAAATAAATGGCCATGAGATTTATCATAGGTCAAACAATGTCAAAGGACCTTGGAGAAATTTTTTTAGAATTTTTAAAGACTTAAAAGTATTTTTAAACAATTAAAAATAAATGAAAAATCAATTAAATCATGAAAATTTTTAATAATGATCCAAAAAAAATAATTTTAATTCAGAATATGAAAGAGGAAATTTTTTAAAATTTTTTGGTGAAACTCTCATATTTTTTGGTTCAATATTAAAATTAATATGAATTAATGAAAATAAACCAATTAAAATGAAATTCAAATAATCAGAAAAAACATGGACCATTTGATCTCCCTCATTAATTGAGGTGGCAGATCAAGTGGCCACCAGCGCGCGTTCCATGGTAGACTTGAGTCAATGCGGCACAGGCATGGTAGTTAAAAACAACGCAGAAGATTAAAACAATGGCTTTAAACCGTGCCAACACATCACCGGCGTCCAAAGGCCGATCATCTTCTCCGGTGACCCTGGCCGGACTGGTTCACTCATCACCATAAAAAAATGAAAAAAGAGGACATGATCTGAAAGAAAAAATGGCGTAGAGTACGAATCTGACCTCAATTTTAACTAACTCATCACATATAGAAAGATATGAGGAGTTGAATTTTGAGGTATGTCAACTGAGTTGCTTCGATTTGACCTCTAAGCAACTCAATCTTCTTGCCTGCATTGGTAGGACTTCAGACAACCAGAGAATCAAGAGAATTGAGCAAGATTGAGACAGAATCGAAGAGATGAAATTTTCTGGAAAATACCTTCAATGCAGGTCTGGATTCAACTGCTCTTGCCTTGGCTCGTGCTTGATCTTACTCAGAATGCTTGCAGAAGTAGAATGAAATGCACAAAAGGTCTTGGATCCCTGGAGTTTTGAATCTCAAAACAATGAGATTCAAACCCAATTTCAAGATGAAATTCTCAGGATTATCCTCTCAAATGAAAGGGTTAGGGGTCTAGGATCAAAGTTGGCGCGAATGTGTGTTGAATTCTGCGCATATGGAGCTCTATTTATAGCTGGATCATGTGATAATTGCACCTTCCAAATCACTTTCCAAAATTGGCAATGGATGATGCATGGATGCATGGGCGTGTACATACCCATGAGATAATTTCTTTAGGTCCACAAATGAGTGTGAGAAAGTCTGAAATCAACTTGGATTGCAAGGAAAGTGTACATGGAAACTTGAAGTTTGATCCTTACCAAATGATGATGCAATGCTCAAGCCATGCGCAACCTATTCAATTCTTATCCAAAATGGATGAACTTGGAATTTTTGGAAAGGTTAGATAAAGAGGACCAACTTTAATGTTCAACACTTTTCCATTTGAAGCTTGTATCATAATGAATTTTGAAGTGGAAGTTTGGAAATTTCAACATGTTGAAACATTTTCTAAGTATCAAGCCATATATCTCAGTACTCCATCTTGCTTAACTTTTTATGTGAGCTTCAAATGAGAAAAGTGTCTTCATCAAAGTTGTAGCTCTTTCAAATACCTTAAAAATGATCACCAATTTCATGTAATTTGGATTTGAAATGATATAGTTATGCATTTTTTAAGTTTGGAAAAATCACTTGTTCAATGGTATAGGTCAAAAGTGACCTATAATGTAGCCTCATATCACATGCTCATAAAAGTTGAATTAGCTCTCACTCCAAACATAAAAGTTAAATTAGAATCTTAAATTTGATTTTGAAACTTAGAAATCTTTCATCTCATAAAAAATGAGCAAGTTATGGCCTTGGGAAGTTGACTTTCAAATTAGGGTTTAGACAAAATGATCTATAATGTTTCAACATAGAAATTTATGGCCTCACGGTAGATCATATATGCATAAGATAATGAACTTTGAAGTGTCCCTTAAGAAATTTGATCAAATGGTGAGATATCTTGTTGGAGAAGTTATTCAAGATACCTAGTCAAACTAGGGTTTCCAATTCAAATCACCCTCAAACTCTTGAAGAAAACTTGATCAAAATAACATGTAGAAATCATTGGGACTCATATATGATGCTTGTGACCATCCTTGTATCAATCCAGGGTTATGTTCTTTGTTCATGAGGGTCTCAAACCCTAGATGTGAACTTGATAGATCAGTGGGATCATGCCCTACCTACAAAAGAGTTAGGAAAATACAAAGACATGTTTTTTTTGGTATTTTGGTTAGTGAAATGATAATATACAAGTATGATACAATCACATGGTGCTTGGTGATCTTTCCCAAAACAAACCCAATGAAAAGGGGTAAGGAGGATGCCAAGGTATGATCCCAATGCTAATGCTTATGATGAAATTGCATGAGGGATCTTAGGGTCAAATTGTGGTCTTACAATGATATCATATTTGGTTCTGCTAATGCTACTTTGTGCAAGGAATTTTCCAAGTATATGCAGGCAGAATTTGAGATTAATCAAAGTCCAGAAGGGACATATATCCATCAAAGTAAAGATACTAAAATACTTTTGAAGAATTTTGACATGTCAGAGTGTAAGATAGTGAAGACTTTTATGCACCCTACATATATCCTTGAGAAGGATGAGGCAAGTACAAAAGTAGAGAAAGAGGTATGCAGAGGTATGATTGGTTCTTTCTTATACTTAATTTCTTCTAGACCTAACATTTTATTTAATGTTTGTTTGTGTGCTAGATTCCAATCAGATCCTATAGAATCCCACTTAACAATTGTTAAGAGGATCTTCAGGTATCTGAAATGTACTATTAACCTTGCCTTGTGTTATAGAAAATCAAAAGAGTACAAGCTAGTGGGTTATTGTGATGTTGATTATGCTGGAGATAGACTTGAAAGAAAAAGCACTTCTGGAAGCTGTCAATTTCTGGAAGACAACTTGATCTCAAGGTATAGCAAGAGACAATCAACCATATCACTATCAACTGCAAAATATGAATACATTGCAACTTTTGGATGCATCACTCAGATGCTCTAGATGAAAAGTCAGCTCGAAGATTTTCAAATATATGAAAGTAACATTCATATTCTCTGTCACAATACTTATGTTATTTGTTTGACTAAATCCAAGGTAAACCATACAAGTCAAGTCGCAACCGCACTTCTATTTATCCAAAGGAATGGTTAGAAAGCGAACAAAAACCTAAAAGTTTTATCGAATCAAAAACTAGTAAAAATGTCAGAGATCTGGGTAAGGGGGTTGGTTATGCAATGGAAGGTATTAGGCACCCAAAACATCCTAGGTACTCCTAGGGAGCCCTTTCCACATTTGTTGCAAAGGTTGTTGTTTTTTTTGTGAAAATTTATTTGTGCAAACATGATTGAAGAGATGAGAAGAGCGTGTATGTTTATCTAATGTACTACTTACTAAAAGAAGGGTCAAAAGAAAATGACTCGCACGGACGTCGCATCCACTGCATACGTATCTCATATGAATCTGAGAATTAGAGTCTTCGTAGCTCGGCTACCTATGGGTTAAAGAGGAGTGTGCTCGCTAAGACATCGCGTCTTATGCCTACGTATCTCATCAGGATGAAAATTACAGCAAAACGTAGTTCGACTAACTACGGGGTTAAGGGTTTGGATTTGGGGCGAACGACGTTACTACGCAATCTACCGGATGCTCGACCTTTGGAGACTTACTCGCCTGTAGTAGAAGGAGTAAACTTGTTCTATGGAGAAGAAAAGTCAATGAATTTGTTTGTGTTTTAGGAACGCTCAGGAAAAAGGGAAGTCCTAGACGAAGGAACCGGCATAAAGTAAACACACAAAACATTGCCTCCTATCGAGGTCTTCCAGCTAAGAAAGCGGTAAAAATACGGGAAAGTGTAAAAGTACCACACGGATAAAGATCCGAAGTAACAGTAATTAACGGAACAAGGAACCCAGAGATCTCTCAAGCTGGCACCATCAAAGAAAGTGAGTCGGTACAGGTAATCGGAATAAACCTCCAGGTGGTATCCCACAAATAAAGTGGAACACCAGGCAAACCATCTCTGCAAGAGTCATATGAGCCCTCACAAAACAAAACTCAACAAACAGGTTAGAGAAACAAGATAGGGTAACAGAGAGTTGCCCCCAAATCAAAATGTGACCACATGAATCATGTCATTAAAATTCACAAAAAGCAACCAAGGGTAGGAGGCCTAAACCTCGTGTCAAACACATGCATCAAAAGGGTATCAAATTCACCCATAATACCTCATACATTCAGAGCATTCAAATTAAAAGCATAAAGTAATGGGAATAAGGCAAACCTGACTGGAGAGATCAATGAAATTAAGTTGCCCGGTTGGGTTTGCAAAGCAATCTGAGGGTTTATATGAGAGGGAATTGGTTCTTTGCCGATGAGTTCCCTTTAGTCTCTGGAGGTTGCTCTGAACTCTGTTAGCTCTTCTCTCACTATCTTTTTCCTGCCAGGGTAATAGGAATGGAATCAAATTTTGTTTCACTGAAACTCTGAATTTATAACCTGATTTTGTGGACCTGTGGGCTCAAATGAGAGACGCCCAAGTCCAAAATTTTTCTGTTATATTTTATTTATTTATTTATTTCGTTTTTTTTTAAACACGTGGGCTTCGCCTAGCGAGCATGACAGTTCATGAACAAACTTTTGCTCCTTCAAGATTAACGTTTTGACTGACGAATAGACCCCATTTGAACCTGTTGGAAGTATCTCAAGCCATTCCCTTGTGTTGACTGATCATCTAGATAGAACCCACAAAGTGTCTTGGATGATACTCAAGCTTCAAACAAAAGATGTTAGTGACACATTTTTGTGCTTTTGGTTAGTAAACAAAAGTAAGAGAAACAATGATGTATAATTCAAGCATGCTTGGTGATCTCAAACCAATCACAAGGAGTCCCACCCAAAGGCAAAGGGAACCAAGATGCTAAAGATCCTTGAGGCAATGCAAATGCAATGTTATGATGCCATGAGGGATCTTAGGTTCGAAATTGGGGTCTTACAGATGCCCCTATTTAAGGTCATTCTAGCCGGAGAAGTGAAGGTTAAAATCTTCGTCTCGACGGGGTAAAATGGGCTTAAAGAATAACAAAGAGATGAATTTTGGTCCCTAAGAGACCTCATGATGCAAATGTAGGTATGAAAAATGGTAGCACTATGTGGAGATATGTGTCCACAAAAGCAAAGAAATCAGAAGCCACTGATAATCCATATGAGCAATTCACTCCATGGGACCAAGACCCTGGGGACTCTCCTGGGGATAGAAAAGGGATAAAAATGCGCGAGCAGGTCACGACTCAAAGCGTGGGGAACAGAATTCCAAAGGGAAAAGATCCAATGGAAAGACTCGAGCTGACTCGAAGATGCATGTATTGGGGAATATGCCAATACAGCAAAAACTATCCACAGCGGATACTTCGGATAAAATCCGGATGAAAATAATCCACTAAGGGACTTCGCTGGGGATGTCCACAAGGACACTCCTAGGGAAGCAGCGGGACGAGGTATTACCGGTTACTGGGTAATAAGCTCAAGGAGACATGCGATCTGAACGCAAGGTATGAGGGTGAGAGATACAACATGCTCAGGAAGAGATGAATATCCAAGACCGGCATAAGGGTGAAAGATGTCAAAACTTTAAAACATCTGAGGAAAACCTAAAAGGTATACTTCAACTCAGGGATTCTGACTCCACAGGGGACAAAAAATCATAATAGGGAGCAGAGAGGAAGGAACACCAGGGATACCGGTTACTACGCATATAATAGGTGACCAACCAAGGCGTGAATTGGGGAATATTCCCAAAACACTCATCATCCAAAAGAGGGCTAAAAGCAAACTCGATTACAGGATGGATATTCGACTCCACAAAGGGGATACGAATCTTACTCAACTGGGGAAGAACAAAAGGCTTCAGACCCGAGAGTGCATGAGATATACTATCTATTACCGTCAGAACATAGATAATATACTCGCATGGACGATTATTCACAACCGGTTACTGGGTTAATAAAGGATAAATCGACCGAAAAGAAAAGGCATCGGGATACCGAAACTAGGTATATAATGATGACCAATCCAGGAGAGAAACAATCGTCACCAACAACAACAGGGTAGACGAGAGATGACCCGCTGGGGATAAATTGCGTAATCAGGGCAATTATCCAAGCAGATGAGGGGATATCATCACCGAATATTGGATGAAGATAACTGTCACCAATTAAAGATGAGCAAAAAATAGTTACTCTGCAAAAAGGGAAGAAATAGGGTTTACAACTACCGGTATGAGGGTAGAGAAACACAGACTCCGTCGGGGATAATAATTACTAATTATTGAGCAATTATTCATTTACCACGGGGAAACAGGAAAAGAGTCTCAAGAGACCGATCTAGGATCAAACTAGATAGGCACACCAAATCAAGACTTGTCCCGGTGAGGATATAATTCAATAGGGAAAACCATCACAATATATGTGTTGGGAAGGAACAAAAACAATCAACATCCACGGGGATATAACCCGGTGGGGAATATGGAAGAAAGGATAGACGCTTTCTGCTTATGGAGCTGACTCTACATGGAGAGATCAGACACACACATCTGCTCGGGGAAGTATATCACCAAATAGCAGGAGACAGCAAACAACGATATATGGCAAAGAATGCAACATGAATATCTGAATGTTATAATTATGCATGAATATGCGTGGTTTATGTATGATGTATGCTGACAGACAGACATATCTAACACAACCAGGTCCAAGAATCAACCACCCGGTACTACATCTCAAGAGAGAAAGCCAAGTTCACCGGGGAGTATCCAATCTGCTGGGGATCAGAGATACCAGGAAGCAAAGAACTTTGCAAGGGATGAATCATCAATCATTCCAGCTGGGGACGAGAGTTATCACAGACAAGGTCCACCACACCAACAACTCTACTGGGGAATCTATCTGAGGAGATAAAGGATTTATCGGGATCAACCACCAAATACCACTCTTGCCCAAAGAGATCCAAGTTGCTGAGGAAGAAAGATTGCTACTCTGATGAAGGGAAGAGAGGTGACTCTCAACAAGCAATCCACTTGGTAGGATAAACCACAAGGGGTTCCGGAGGGAGGAGATATAGTCATGCCAGGAATATGGACAAAAATCTTACCCTGTTGGGGATCGTACCACCCTTGGGAGAGCACTGAGGATCTCCTAAGTATCCTTTCGTCATTGTGAATGTTCACTTTGTTTAAAAACAAATTATAAAAAATTTGATTGTTTGAAACAATGATATTTTCTTACTCAAAACATGCAAAACATTTGTTGAACAGAAACAGATAAGAGTGCCAATAATTGGATAAAAGGCTCAAATTTATTTGATAGAATGGTAGTCTGCGAATGGCAAGACTCCATAGATCTTTACAAATTTGAAATTGGTGATATATATTGGAAAAAGGGCTACATTAAACATAATGACCATTTCTCCACCAATTCTGAATCCGATGTATTTGAAGCTTTGGCTGATAATGAGCAAGGATATCTGACGGACGACAGTTGTAGAACAAAATCTTGTCAGGATGCAGTTACTTGCCAAATCCCTAATTTTTGCCTAGATTTCCCCAGGATGAGGTACTCAATCTAGCGGGATACATATATCATTATTATATATTTTTTGTGTCTCTAACTTTTACCTGGATCGCCCTTTCGGGTTTTCAATCCACCGAGACGCTCATTTTTGCCTAAGCCGCCCTTTCGGGTTTTCAACTTAGAGAGCTATTCAGTTTTTCTTTTTTTAGGCGAAGTATTTCTTAACTGCATCTGAATTCACAGGACGAGTGAAATCCTCCCCATCCATAGTTGTAAGTATCAAAGCACCGCCTGAAAAGGCTCTCTTAACAACATACGGACCCTCATAGTTCGGAGTCCACTTGCCCCTGGAATCGGGCGCGAAAGACAAGACTTTCTTGAGCACAAGGTCACCTTCTCGGAACACACGAGGCTTAACCTTCTTATCAAAAGCTTTCTTCATTCTCTGCTGATACAACTGACCATGGCACATGGCAGTCAATCTCTTTTCTTCTATCAAGTTCAACTGGGCATAACGACTCTAAACCCATTCAACATCAGTTAACTTGGCCTCCATCAAGACTCTCATTGATGGGATCTCCATCTCTACTGGGAGTACCGCCTCCATGCCATAAATGAGAGAGAAGGGGGTCGCCCCTGTTGAAGTGTGGACAGATGTACGATAGCCATGCAAAGCGAATGGTAGCATCTCATGCCAATCTTTATACGTAACAACCATCTTCTGGATAATCTTCTTGATATTCTTGTTAGCAGCTCCAACAGCCCCATTCATCTTGGGTCTGTACGGAGAAGAATTATGATGTGCTATCTTGAATTCACTACACAGCTCTTTCATCATCTTGTTATTCAAGTTAGATCCATTATCAGTAATGATCTTATCTGGCACACCATATCGGCATATGAGTTGATTCTTGATAAACTTCATGACCACCTGCCTGGTCACATTTGCATACGACGCCGCTTCAACCCACTTGGTGAAGTAATCAATTGCTACGAGAATAAATCTGTGTACATTGGACGCTTTTGGCTCTATCATGCCAATCATGTCAATTCCCCACATGGAGAAAGGCCATGGTGATGAGATCACATTCAAAAGTGTCGGGGGAATATGAATCTTATCAGCATAAATCTGACACTTATGGCACTTCTTCACATACTTGCAGCAGTCAGACTCCATTGTCAGCCAATAGTAGTCTGCTCTCAACATCTTTCTAGCCATGGCATGTCCATTGGAATGAGTACCAAATGAACCCTCATGGACCTCAGTCATCAATAGGTCTGCTTCGTGTCTATCCACGCATCTGAGCAGAACCATGTCAAATTTTCTTTTGTAAAGCACTTCGCCATTGAGGTAGAAACTGCCTGACAATCTCCTCAAAGTCTTCCTATCTTTTACAGATTCCCCAGGCGGGTAAACCTGGTTCTGAAGGAAACATTTGATATCATAATACCACGGCTTATCCTCTTTTACTTCTTCTACTGCAAATACATGAGCTGGCCTATCCAAGCGCATCACGGTAATATTGGGAACTTCATTCCAAAGTCTGACCACAATCATTGAAGCAAGTGTAGCAAGGGCATCTGCCATCCGGTTCTCATCTCGAGAAATATGGTGGAAGTCAACCTTAGTAAAGAACGTTGAAATCCTCCTCGCATAATCTCTATATGGAATGAGGCCAGGCTGATTCGTTTCCCACTCACCCTTAATCTGATTAACAACGAGGGCCGAATCACCATATACATCAAGATGCTTGATCCTTAGATCAATACATTCCTCCAATCCCATAATACAGGCCTCATATTCAGCCCTATTATTCGTGCATTTGAAAGTTAGCCTTGCTGTAAAAGGAATATGCGCGCCATGAGGAGTAATAATCACGGCCCCAATACCATTTCCATACTGATTTACAGCGCCATCAAACACCATACTCCATCTGGAACCAGGCTCTGACCCTTCATCAAGTGTAGGCTCATCGCAATCTTTCACTTTCAAATACAGAATTTCCTCATCTGGGAAGTCATACTGAACTGACTGATAATCTTCAATAGGCTGATGTGCCAAATGGTCAGCCAAGATACTACCTTTAATAGCTTCTGAGCTCGATACTCAATATCATACTCAGATAACAACATCTGCCAACGGGCAATTCTCCCTGTTAAAGCAGGCTTCTCGATGATGTACTTGATTGGATCCATTCTGGATATCAACCAAGTCGTATGATTTATCATATACTGGCGTAAGCGCTTAGCAGCCCAAGCCAAAGCACAACATGTCTTTTCAAGCATTGAGTATCGAGACTCACAATCAGTGAACTTCTTACTCAGGTAGTAAATAGCATACTCCTTCTTCCCTGATTCATCTTGCTGACCAAGGACACAACCCATCGAGTCTTCAAGAACAGTCAGATACATGATCAAAGGTCTTCCCTCTACAGGTGGAGACAGAATCGGAGGCTCAGACAGATACTCTTTAATACTGTCGAAAGCTTTCTGGCAATCCTCGGTCCAATCATGGGACTGATCTTTCTGGAGGAGCTTGAATATAGGCGCACATGTGGCAGTCATGTGGGATATGAATCTGGAGATATAATTCAAGCGGCCAAGAAAACCTCGGACTTGCTTCTCAGTTTTGGGCGCAGACATCTCTTGTATTGCTTTGACCTTTGCAGGATCAACCTCAATACCTCTTTCACTAACAATGAAGCCCAATAACTTGCCAGAACGGACTCCAAATGTACACTTGTTGGGATTCAGACGAAGCTTATATTTCCTCAAACGCTGGAAAAGCTTCAACAAATGCTCTACATGTTCAACTTCCGTTCTTGACTTAGCAATCATATCGTCAACGTATACCTCGATCTCCTTATGCATCATATCATGAAACAAGGTGGTCATAACTCGTTGATACGTGGCTCCGGCGTTCTTCAAACCGAAGGGCATCACTCAATAACAGAATGTTCCCCAAGATGTGATGAATGTTGTCTTCTCCATATCCTCGGGTTCCATTTTAATCTGATTATACCCAGAAAATCCATCCATAAACGAGAAGACTTTGAACTTAGCTGTATTATCTACCAACATATCAATATGTGGTAGAGGGAAATCATCTTTCGGACTAGCTTTATTCAAGTCTCTATAGTCCACACACATCCGGACTTTTCCATCTTTCTTAGGCACGGGCACAATATTGGCCACCCATTGAGGATATATAGAAGTCACCAGGAACCCCGCATCAATGTGCTTCTGAACTTCCTCTTTGATTTTCACTGCCATATCAGGATGAGTTCTTCTGAGCTTTTGCTTTACAGGCACGCACTCAGGTTTCAAAGGTAGGAAATGTTGCACAATATTTGTATCTAGACCTGGCATGTCTTCATATGACCAAGCAAAGACATCGACGTATTCTCGTAGCAACTCAATCAACCCCTTCTTAACAGACTCTTCCAAGAGTGCCCCAATCTTTACCTCTCGCACACAATCCTCAGACCCCAAGTTGACTGTTTCCAGATTCTCAAGATGCGGCTGAATGATCTTCTCCTCATGCTCAAGTAGACGAGTAATCTCATCAGGAATCTCTTCAACGTCATCTTCCTATGCCTCAAATACAGGGAATTCAAAATTGGGAGATGATGTTGGGTCATTATGTTCAATGGGTTTGATCAACCTGCATAATGATTTTGGATATGAAAAGCTCTTAGAATTCAAACAAGGCAAATCATTATGCATATGGAAAGATTGATTTTATTCTATTTTTTAGGGTTTTATGTGATCACCAATTTCATGCAAAAAGCAAAAAGGGAAAATAAATGGAAAAACAAACATTTAACATGAATTTATTGAATGAAAATATCATTGTATTTATGCGCCAACAATGTCATCACTTCTCCTTTTGGCATGAGAGAAGGGTTTTTAAACAAAGTGATCATTACGTTGACTTATGGATAACCGTCGGAATATCCACAGCGACCCAATTGTTGCAGACCCCACCAGGGATGATGAAGTTGCCAGAATCCTTTGTATCTTCTTCTAAAACGGCAACGACCTCCTCATCTAGTCCAGTGTGGATGAAACCTCCACTCTTGAATAACCCTTGCTTGTTGAAAGTACCAGAAGAAAAGCCTATGCCAGCCCGGGATTCGTTGTCTTCTAACTCAATCATTTTTCCTAAACCAGTGGTTGCACCACACTCAATGGCCAACTTTGCATCTATATAAGAGAAGGAAGACAAATGGCTAACCAGGAGAGCCCTTTATCCCCCTACCACTACCAGCTACTTGTTTTTCACGAATTTCAATTTCTGTTGTAGGGTGGATGTCACGGCGCCTGCCTCGTGAATCTATGGTTTACCTAAGAGACAAATATACGATGGGTGAATGTCCATAACCTGGAAGGTAATCTGAAAATCACTTGGTCCAATCTTGATTGGGAGATCAACTTCCCCAATCACGGTTTTACGAGATCCATCGAAAGCCTTCACAACTACCCCACTTTGCCTCATGGGAGGCCCTTGATATGATAGCTTTGAGAGAGTGGACTTTGGCAATACGTTCAATGATGACCCGATGTCCACCAGCACATTGGACATGGCGTCGTCTCTACAACCCATAGATATATGTAATGCCAAGTTGTGGTCTCTTCCCTCCTCAGGGAGATCAGAGTCACAAAAGCTCAGGTTGTTACAAGCGTTAATGTTTGCGACCATGCTATCGAATTGCTCCAAAGTGACATCGTGATCTACATATGCCACATCCAACACCTTCTGCAGAGCCTCTCGGTGTGGTTCTGAATTTAAGAGTAAGGATAACACAGATATTTTGGATGGCGTTTGTAGAAGCTGGTCTACAACATTGTACTCACTTTTCTTGATGAGCTTCAGCATCTCATCACAGTCTTCTTTCACATTGCCACTCGGGCCAACAAAAGTAGGAGTTTTCAGTACGGAGGAGGGCTTAACAGCAAGTGCCGGATTCGGAGAATTCACGGCGTTCCCGATCGGGCGTTTAACAAAATCAGCATTAATTTGAGGCTTCGGCGGTGCTGAAAATACACGGGCACTACGGGTCAAACCGCTAACATCGGCAATATTCGCAACAGAAGAAGAGGGCAAGGACACCTCTTTCCCATTCTCTACTGCTACGACATTGTAGCGATAGGGAACTTCCTTTTCAGAAGAGTAAGGCACAGGACCAGCAGGCTTAATGATCAGAGCGGGAGAAGCCTTCTGCTTGCTACCATTGTACTTGATGATAACAGGCTCGGGGATCCAAAATACTGGAGAAATTACGTTGACCTCATCAGCATCTTCGTCAATATTTCTGTTTTGAAGGATCTCAATGACTCCTTCGTCCAACATTTCCTGAACATCCTTGCGCACCTGGCAACAACCCAATCGATTAATAGAGCAGACTCGGCACCTATCATGGTCATGCTCATAATGACTGTAGTTACACAACAAATGATGCATCTGGACCAGAGATTGTCGAATATGACTGACATATTTGACCTTGTATTTGCCAGGGCAACCCTGGACCATATTGATAGATTTCCCATGTTCGGGCAATGGGTTCTTCTTCACATTAGGACCTACGTCCTCAAAACATAAAATACCACACCTCACAAGGTCTTGAACCTTGGTCTTTAAAGGGTAACAATTCTCCACGTCATGGCCGGGAGCATCAGAATGGTAAACACAGTGCAATTCGGGCTTATACCACCACTGGGGGTTAGCAGGTATAGCCGGTGGGTCTCTCGGAGTAATCAACTTCCTCTCTATCAAAGAGGGATATAACTCTGCGCACGTCATCGGAATAGGATCAAAAGTGACATTTTTCCTCTCGTAACTTGTGTTGGTCTGATTACTGTTGCGAGGCTGGTAGGCCTGCTGTTGTGGACGGAGCTGTTGTGGCTGATATTGCTGAGGTGGTTGTTGATTGTTGCTATGTTGCTGATACTATTGATTATCTCTAAAGACAGGTGCTATATGAGCCACCTGGTGTTGGTTACTGTCGGGATTCACAGTCTTCCTCCTCACAGGGGGTCTTCTTGGTTTCTCATGGGAGGTCACAACATGTTCCTCTCCATCTTTCTTCTTTGCAAACGCCCCATAACGTTTGGCAGAAGAGCCTTCTTCTCTGGTCAGACGTCCTTCACGGACCCCTTCTTCTAGACGCATCCCCATATTTACCATCTCGGTGAAGTCAGAAGGAACGCTAGCAATCATCCGCTCATAATAAAAAGAACTTAAAGTCTTCAAAAAGATCTTAGTCATCTCTTTCTCTTCCAGCGGAGGCACGATCTGTGTTGCCACCTCTCGCCACCTCTGGGCATACTCCTTAAATGTTTCTTTATCCTTCTGGGACATGGCTCTCAAGTGATCTCTATTGGGAGCCATATCCACTTGTACTTGTACTGCTTGACGAAGGCTTCGCCGAGATCATCGAAGGATCGGATGTTCGCGCTGTCTAGACACATGTACCAACGCAAAGCAGCACCGGACATACTGTCCTGAAAGTAGTGGATGAGTAGTTGGTCATTATCGGTTTGAGTCGACATCTTCCTGGCATACATGACCAGGTGGCTGAGAGGACAAGTATTTCCTTTGTACTTTTCAAAACCAGGGACCTTGAATTTCACAGGGATCTTCACATTTGGAACCAAGCAGAGTTCGGCAGCAGACTTGCCGAAAAGATCCTTTCCTCTGAGAGTTTTCAATTCCTTGCGAAGCTCAAGAAATTGATCGTTCATAGCATCCATCTTTTCATAAACATCTGGACCCTCAGACGACTCAGAATGATAGATGGTGTCGTCTACCCTGGGCAAAGTATGCATGACAGGAGGAGGAACAGTAAGGACCGGGCTAGATGCCGGAAGAGAAGTAAAGGTAGGAACAGGACCCTCAGGCATGAAATTGGGAGGCATCCCCCACGGGAACCCGATTGGCATGGTTGTTGGAACAAAGTGTGCACTGGCAGCGGGCACAGTAGAGGAGACAATCTCGGAGATAACTGTCCTCTGGGGAGGAGTTGAAGGTGTCGGAGAAGACTGGCTCTGGGCAACCATGAATGACTCCATTAGGGCAGTCAATCTGGCCACTTCCTCTTTGAGCTCACGGTTCTCTTGCTCTAGTTGATCTATCAGTCTTGAAATATTGGCTCTAGTGTAGTACCGGTGAGTCAGCTTGTCTTCAAAATAAATGAAGGACACAGAGTTAGACCACAGGGCAAGGGACCGGAAACAAAACCTGCTTATGCATATGATGCATGCAATGTTTGTGCATATGATTTGTTTTTTTCATTTCAAAGGAACTTTAGAGTTTTATTTGCAAATTTTTGAAATATTAAGCATTTTATCACATATGGAAATATCTCATCAAATATTATCAGGGAAAAGAAGTGTAGCATCGTTAATCATATACAAGAGAAAAGGAAAATAATCATCTTATGGATCCCTAGAAACAATCATCTAAAGCTCGGGACACAGGAAGATAAGATGCGTGAAGCCTCTTCACCTCCCTCTCGTAGGCTGCCTCCATATCGGCCTTCTCTTTGGCGACTCGATCATACCACCTCTTCCAGAACTTAGAAGACTGAGGAAGTAGAGAAGTACATACATCATCAGGGTCATCCATAACCTGATGCTCAAGAAACTCAATCAACGCATCCTTCTCCTTAATCTGCTGAAGCAACTCTTCACGTTCACGGATCCAGGCACGTGAACGGTCTTCGTCTCTCAACTCCTCTACTCCTTGATTAGGGAGGGTTGAAGACCCAACCATAATCATAGGTGTAGGTCTCGGATACTCGTAAGGCATGAGATACTCAGACGCCCTCTTCCTAACCCAAACAGTGTAAGGCTCCAAAGCGATGCAATTCTTAGGACCCAACTCTTTCCTTCCTTTCTTATGAATCTTGCGCCAAGCGCGGACCATCCTAGCTTTCAAGCCTTGGGGATCTTTACCATCCCGAAAGAATACACCCTCTAACAGAATGTTATTGGGTTTATCCTTTAGGGGGAACCCAAGCTGACGACGTGCCAAAATAGGGTTGTAGTTAATCCCACCACACGTACCAAAAAGAGGTACATTGGAGAATTCGCCACAAGAGTCAATAATCTGCACCATCATACACACAGTTATACCAAGAGATATCATCATTAGTGAGAGACATAAGTCTCGTGGACCACCGTAGACATTCCTTGTTCTCCTTGAAAGCGACCGTCTGAGGTAAGTGAGAAATAAACCACTTATACAACAGAGGCAAACAACACACAATGGCGCCACCACCCTTTGCATTCCTCATATCCAAAGAGAAATAAGTGTCACCCAACAGAGTCGGAACGAGATTAAGAGTAGAGAAGATCCTAATAGCGTTCACATCCGCAAACTTGTCGATGTTAGGGAACAATACCAATCCATAGATGAGAAGTACAAATATGGCTTCAAAGGCATCCTCACTCATGGCCTTCCCATATATAGTGGCTTGAGCAATGAGGAACTCAGAAGGGAGACCTTGAATTCCACCTTTGGTAGTCATATGAGCACCAACCAGAGATTAATCTATGTGTAACATGTCAGCTATCTCTTGAGAAGTAGGAATACTCTCCAAGCCACTGAACGACAACTGGTTTAGAATAGGTATACCCACAAGGTAAGCATACTCCTCAAGGGTAGGCAAAAGCTGGAAATCCGGAAACGTGAAGCAACGGTACAAAGGATCGTAAAACTGCACTAATACACTCACCAATCCTTCATCCACCTGAGTAGTCAGAAGAGGAAGAAGCTTCCCAAAACGAGCCTTAAAACCCAAAGGATCTAATACATAGGATGTCAGCTTCCTTAACTCTTTCAAATCTGGTTGCCTGAAGTTGTACTTCTTTGTATTCCTTCTTTGTCTTTCCATGTCTGAAACTTTTGCAAATAAACCCCTTAAGTTCCTTGAAAATTTTCTTTATTATTTTGATGATATGGATGCATGGATGCATGAATGCAACAATCACACTCAAGGATCAAGCAAAGCACACCAAACAAAGGTCATGGGATGGATCATGTTATCCTTAATATCAACCATCCATTTTGGTGGATTATGGTTTACACCTTATCAACACCTCAGTTCCATTGATATTAAGGATACCTGAACGGATCAACCATGAATCAAGGGTTTGTTGTAAGTCACGAGCATGGAGTTAGGTCAATAACCACCCAAAGGGAGTGTACTAAGGTTTAAACCTGCCAAACATGTTCTACAAAAGGTTCCCATAGTCATCATCCCATCTTTTGGATATTATCGGAGAAATGACTACTCGTATTCCAAAAATATTCTCAAGAGAGACTCTTATGAGTGTAGTATCGCGTAACAATCGTATCAAATCCTACACTTGAACGACTTTCGCACTACATCCTACAAATAGGCCAAGATGGGCTTGGTAAACTAAGGTCCTTGGCTTCTAAGGTCTATATTGGAAAAAGTAATGTCTAACCACAACTTACTTGTGTGACATTATTGATCCCAACGTGACCTCCACCAAGTGAATGGGCTTGCAAGTCAACTTGCTAAGGAATAACTCCACACAAGTCGACAAGACTATGCCATTCTCCTATCCTAAGTGCACTCGAGTCCGGGTATAGAACTCATCTCACAAAGATCACCAAGCACACAAGGAATTAATATCAAACAATTCAATCATTACATACAATACAATAATCCCAAATTGCACAAAAAATATGTCACAAAATAAAAAATAAAAAAAATACAATACAACAAGTATTAAAAGTAGGCAAAACCCACTAGGATCTATTTTTATCCCCAGCAGAGTCGCGATTTTTCTGTAGCGGGGTATTTGTTACCATTAGAGATATTGACTAAATCCAAGGTAAACCATACAAGCCGAGTCGCCACCGCACTTCTATTTATCCAAAGGAATGGTTAGAAAGCGAACAAAAACCTAAAAGTTTTATCGAATCAAAAACTAGTAAAAATGTCAGAGATATGGGTAAGGGGGTTGGTTATGCAATGGGAAGGTATTAGGCACCCAAAACATCCTAGGTACTCCTAGGGAGCCCTTTTCACATTTGTTGCAAAGGTTGTTATTTTTTTTTTGTGAAAATTTATTTGTGCAAACATGATTGAAGAGATGAGAAGAGCGTGTATGTTTATCTAATGTACTACTTACTAAAAGAAGGGTCAAAAGAAAATGACTCGCACGGACGTCGCATCCACTGCATACGTATCTCATCTGAATCTGAGAATGAGAGTCTTCGTAGCTTGGCTACCTATGGGTTAAAGAGGAGTGTGCTCGCTAAGACATCGCGTCTTATGCCTACGTATCTCATCGGGATGAAAATCAGAGCAAAACGTAGTTCGACTAACTACGGGGTTAAGGGTTTGGATTTGGGGCAAACGACGTTACTACGCAATCTACCGGATGCTCGACCTTTGGAGACTTACTCGCCTGTAGTAGAAGGAGTAAACGTGTTCTATGGAGAAGAAAAATCAATGAATTTGTTTGCGTTTTAGGAATGCTCAGGCAAAAGGGAAGTCCTAGACGAAGGAACCTGCATAAAGTAAACACACAAAACATTGCCTCCTATCGAGGTCTTCCAGCTAAGAAAGCGGTAAAAATACGGGAAAATGTAAAAGTACAACACGGATAAAGATCCGAAGTAACAGTAATTAACGGAACAAGGAACCCAGAGATCTCTCAAGCTGGCACCATCAAAGAAAGTGAGTCAGTACAGGTAATCGGAATAAACCTCCAGGTGGTATCCCACAAATAAAGTGGAACACCAGGCAAACCATCTCTGCAAGAGTCATATGAGCCCTCACAAAACAAAACTCAACAAACAGGTTAGAGAAACAAGATAGGGTAACCAAGAGTTGCCCCCAAATCAAAATGTGACCACATGAATCATGTCATTAAAATTCACAAAAAGCTCACAAAAAGCAACCAAGGGTAGGAGGCCTAAACCTCTTGTCAAACGCATGCATCAAAAGGGTATCAAATTCACCCATAATACCTCATATATTTAGAGCATTCAAATTAAAAGCATAAAGTAATGGGAATAAGGCAAACCTGATTGGAGAGATCAATGAAATTGAGTTGCCCGGTTGGGTTTGCAAAACAATCTGAGGATTTATATGAGAGGGAATTGGTTCTTTGCCGATGAGTTCCCTTTAGTCTCTGGAGGTTGCTCTGAACTCTGTTAGCTCTTCTCTCACTATCTTTTTCCTGCCAGGGTAATAGGAATGGAATCAAATTTTGTTTCACTGAAACTCTGAATTTATAACCTGATTTTGTGGACCTGTGGGCTCAAATGAGAGAGGCCCAAGTCCAAAAATTTTCTGTTATATTTTATTTATTTATTCGTTTTTTTTAAACACGTGGGCTTCGCCTAGCGAGCATGACAGTTCATGAACAAACTTTTGCTCCTTCAAGATTAACGTTTTGACTGACGAATAGATCCCATTTGAACCTGTTGGAAGTATCTCAAGCCATTCCCTTGTGTTGACTGATCATCTAGATAGAACCCACAAAGTGTCTTGGATGATACTCAAGCTTCAAACAAAAGATGTTAGTGACACATTTTTGTGCTTTTGGTTAGTAAACAAAAGTAAGAGAAACAATGATGTATAATTCAAGCATGCTTGGTGATCTCAAACCAATCACAAGGAGTCCCACCCAAAGGCAAAGGGAACCAAGATGCTAAAGATCCTTGAGGCAATGCAAATGCAATATTATGATGCCATGAGGGATCTTAGGGTCGAAATTGGGGTCTTACAGTCTAAGAATCCAATTTTACATTCTAGAGTTAAACATATTGAGATTAAACATCACTTTATAGTTGACTATGCTCAGAAGAGAATTTTAAATTTTAAATTTATTGATACAGACCATCAATGGGCTGATATCTTTATGAAAACCTTGCTGAAGATAGATTTGTTTTCCTTCTAAAGAATTTAAAAATGGATTTATGTCCAGAATGCAAAAGATGATTATCTTAGTATGTTTGATTTCTCATAATGGTTCAATGAGATTTTGAGATTTATTGACTTTGAACAATCGAGTCTTCTGAAGTGAGAAGGTTTCATGAGTTCAAAAGTGTCTAGTCAGAACCTCTTTGATTAAACGTTTTATCTTATGGATACTGAATAGTTATTGTATTAATTAGCTGTCAATCAGTCTTTGTTAGCGTATCAGTTTTAAAGACAGTTGTCTTAGAAAACTGAATCGCTTCTAAACGGCCGAGTGACACATTGGGTGAAGAGATTTCTTGGAATTAAGTAAAATATCTCTATTCCCCTTTGTCAGAATTTTTCATTATTCAATATTTTGTCATGAATTAAAAACCTTTATAAAACCCACTTCACTCACATTCACACACTTACGCTACATTTCTCGTACACTTTCTCTCTTTCAAACAAAAAAATTCTCTGCAACCCTAAACCTTGTTCTTTATCATCATCATGGCGGAATCTCATCAACAAGCTCAACAATCCACATAAGCTTCTCAAGAAAAACAACAACAACCTCAACTGCAAGATTAGATGAAAAAAGGAATTCAGGAGCTTACTCTTTCAACTCTAGTCCCACAGTTAGAAGTTCTCTATGAGCTTCTTGTTGATTTTGAAAATCTCAAGGTCAATGGTTTTTATTGACCGAAGGAGTTAAGACTTAGGGCTGGAAAGGTTACCTTGAACGTCTCAAAGGACCTGTTTATACTGAGTTAGTGAATCAATTTTGGATTTTTTCCTACTACCACAAATCTTCAAATTACTTCATTCGTGTTAGGGCACAAAATCTCTATTTCTGAGAAGTCAATAGCTAAACTTCTCAACCATGATGGCTCTAGGAAGAGATGCTTTGAGACGCCTGCTAGGCGATAATGGATGAAATTGCTAAATTCATTTTCCAGGACGGGAAGAACTCATATAATGCCAAGAATATTCACAAACATCTTAGGTTTTGGTTCAAGATTCTTCTGGGGTGCATTCATCACAGACCTTCAACAAAAATTTATGGCTACATCAACATAGATCAGAAGTACATGTTGTACTATCTGTCATCTATAATCAAGATGAAATTGTCTTCAGTAATCTTCAAGTATCTGAGGGAACTGGTCAGAGAAACAAGAAATGATTCACTAAAGGCCAGAAAATAGATACCTCTGGGAAGATTGATTTTTGATTTTTTTTAAAGTAAGCTAGTTAAAACGCTGATGGAAGTAGGTTTGTCAAGGGAAATTGAATTTGATGTTTGCAAGGCCTTCAATGGAAGGAATTTAAAGAATATATGCTTGATCACAATAGCCATTAACCCTTCAGAACTTCTAGATAAGAAGACTGTTGGTTCCAGAAGAATTCCAGTGGATGACTATCCAATCTTCACAAAGGAAGATCCAATAGAACTTCTGGAATTATACATTGTTGATTGCTTGGCAACAGGTGTAACTCCAGTTGCTTATTCTTATGAAGAACTCCCAAATCATCCTACGGGTATGTACTATCTCAAGAGAAAGAGGAAGCTAAAGTGTTCTGGTGATGGACCTTCTGGAACTGCTAGACCCCATACCAAGATTGCTAGAACTTCTGAGAGTCTGAGAGATACAATGGGACCAGAAGTGGAAGTTGTCAGTTCTGAGACTGCTAGGCCTTCTGATGTGACTAATCCTTATACTAGACCTCATGTTAAGTCCCCTATGACTGAGACTCCATTTAATTCTGTTAGTTATGCTTTTTCTATTTCATCTACTCCTCTATAACTAACCCTATCATCATCTATCTACATTCCTTTTGGAACCATAACAACACCTATTTCAAAATAATAATTGTTTCTATAACAATCCCAATACCAATTCCAACAATAAATGAATCAACCTTCACTACTCTTGTTCCAATTCTTTCTGAAACAACAACAACTACTGCCCTAGTAACCATAACAATTAATCCACCACAAATACCACCAACTTTTCTCTCCCAGATTTTGAATCCAAATGAAAAAAACACACCTGAACAAACCCCCACTATCACAATTGAACAACCATTTAAACCAAAATCACCACTAACTACTGAACCAATCCCCACTAACCCTCAACCTAATTAACTAGAAGACTCCTTTTCTGATTCAATATTTTCCACACCCTCTTCAATCACACTCACCTGAAATGCTTGTCTTCCCATAAGACACACCAACACCACCATCTCCCACCCCTCAAACTAACCAGATAGATGAACCAGTCTTTGATACTTTAATGGAGAGTATCAGAAATAATGAACCATCAACTCCTGATTCTCCTGACCAACCCATAAACATCTCATCTGATACCGAAATAGAATATGAACATGAACCTCACCTCATCACAGATCTTGAGGATATTGATGATTTAGTTTGGCAGTTCGCAGAAGTAAATGAGCGTCTACATTTTGTGGTACACGATTCCATATATTGTGTCAATCCTGCTCAGAGTGATACCGCCTTGGATGATTTCAGAAAATGGATGAACTAACGCTCATGGGGGTTGAAGGAACTCTGTTATACAGCTTCTTAGAGAAGATTTTATGACAAGTTGTCTGAGGTTTTAGAGCCTCTTGTGGAATTATTCTCTCCAAGATCTCCTCTAAGATCTTTTCCCCCTCTAGAAATTATGGTCCCAGAATCTATAACTTCTGAAGTAGAAGTTGATGTCATGGTCACTCCTCCACCTTTATCTGGAACAAAACCACTTATGGATGCTAAAGATTCTGGTTCTGAATCCATTCCCCTAGTGATGAAGACTCTACAAGAACTGAAGAATGAGAATCACGTTGTTAGATATCGCCTGGACAAGCAGAATGAAATGTTCAAGGAACAGGCTGAAACTAACACCAAGATTGAGAGAATGATTCATGCCATTTTGTCTAGATTTCCACCCCCACCTTAGAAACTCTTTTAAAAACTTGTTATTTTCTTATTTTTTCATTTAAGTTTTTGTTATGTATCTTTAACTTTAATTATTTTGGATGAAATGAGGTTTCTTTTGTGTTATTACTTTGTCTCTTTCTTTCTGTATTTTCTTTCTTGATTGATGACAAAGGGGAAGAAGAGTGAATGTGATTTTGATACTTATTTCCTTTCTGAATCCCAGACATTTATTCTGATAATTCTATATGTTCTTAATCTGGAGAACTTTGATTAAGCTCATAATTATTCGTAACTTTTTCAGTCAAGCTAACCAGGTTATTCAGAACTTCATGATCAAAAGGCATCAACCAGACATATATGGTTTTTCTAACTAAGATTTAAATCGGGCAAGTTTCTAGGCAGACTTTGATACAAGAAATTGAGAATTTATAATCAAAGTTATGATACAAGTTCAATCAAGAGTTTGACAATATAGATCTTCTAATAACCATAATTTATGATATTTTAAATCAAAAAGGGTCAGAAGATATATTAACCAGGCTTTCTCGTTCAGGGAAGTTATTTCTTTCATGATGATTGAAATATTTTATATGTTAAAATTATTTCAAGTCTCAAATTCAGGGAGAGCTTGCAAACCTAACTATGAAGTTCTAGATTGAAAAATAATTTTAGTAATATAAAATTCAGGGGGAGCTTACAAACCTCACTCTGATGTTTTTATGTGATTAAACCAAGTAAAAACTGTTCATCAAAATTTATAGTTTTGTCATTATCGAAAAGAGGGACATTGCAAGAACAAGATTTGGTTCTGCATCTAGCCTTATGTTTTTATGAAAAAAATTCATAGACTCTTAGAAAATAATTTTGTACCATAATTAACTTTTTTGGTGTGAAAATATTATATTCAAGTTCTATCTCTGAATAAATGACATGTGATGTCATCAGTTCTGAACCTAGTGCACTCTGACTCTAGGATACATGGTTTATAAGATAATCAAGCTCTGGACTTTGTACTCAAGGATTTTGACTTTATGCTCATCCAAATCTTTGGTATTCTGATGCTTCTGAAGCTGATATGCTCTGAAGTCATACACTCTCAACAACTCTGAACTGTGTCACCAGACTCTAAAGACCAAGTTCTGATGAACTGGATCAAGACTCTGAAGACCAAGTTTCTGAAGTTTCTCTCAACTAGATTGTTACTCTTATCGTATGCATGTTTCACCACCTAACTGTCAGAAGCCTTTGAGTATTGAAGATAAGATCAAAAAGTTTTACGTAAAAAAGTAATACATAGTACAAGATCAAATGTCACTTCCACTACACTGATTTTGTGGGCTAAGGACTGCACTATTGTACCATTTTTCACAATCCATTATACAAGGATACAATTGCATTTTGGTATTCCAACTCTACCCTCCAACGGATCTTTTCATTGCCTATATAAAGGGAACTTGAAAGAATGAAACAATGCTACACATTCTAAGATATTATCATATACGTGAATAGTGCACTTTATGAAATATTTGAGAGAAAAGAGAACACACACTAGAACTTTTGTTCATACTCTTCATAGAATATATTTTGTGTGATAAACTTATTGTTCATTTGCGTATTCTGCTTTCTTAGAAGCATTTTATAAACACATTTTGTATCTCGATCTGTTTGATTGTATTTTCCTTTAGTGACTAGGGTTTAGTCAGAATACTCAAGAAATCATTGACAATTGATCTTTGTGTTGTAATCAGTTTGGTTATAATGGATTAATTCTTTGTTGATAAGGCGAAACCACCTTGGCGGGTGAAATGAAGGTAGCTTAGTTAACAGTGAACCATGAAAAAAGTAATTGTTTCATTATTTTTGTTCTTTATTTTTTGCTTGTTGTGTTGGATTGAATAAATTTTCATTTTTAGAAACCTAATTCAAGCCCCAATTTCTTGTGTTTCTCGTCACATTCAGTTTGTGGCATCGACGGAGGAAATTGGTTTTTATCAACTTGAGGTATACTCATTTTTATTTTCACTTGATGAAAAATTAATTTAAATGACAACCATATGATTAACAATGAGATGTTAATTGAAACTTTGAATCAATTTGAGTTGCATAATTGACGTTGTCGTCGTTGTATATATTGAAACTTTATATCAATAATAAATGAGTATATGGCATTTGTGTTGGGTGAGAATATGGGTATTAAATGGACTATAAAGACTTGAATAGACCAATCCCCTTAAACCATTTACAAAAACGTTTTCTTACGCAAAATCAAAGTTTAATAAGACAAACCAAATATGGTAGATGGAAACAAAATTTAGCAAATGGATTCAAAGATTATATGTTTCATTATCTATCTCTCATGAATGATTTAGTCAACATTGAACGTAACCAAGATAAAAGAAGTTTCTTTGACAAGCAATTTAACATTGATCATGATACAATTATAGGCATATCTTAAAATTGAGATATACCAATGATTGATTAATCCACACTTAGGATCATTACAATTTTAGTCGTGGAATAAAATAGTCAATGAACTAGATACATCGCAGACCTAAACTTATATGCTAAAACACTATAAGAAGGATTAAAATCTAGATGACATTATAAAGATGAACAAATTTAAAAGCATATGATCTAATTCATAAATAGTCTTGTTCGTTAGCCTTTGCCCAATTTCTAGATTTCCTATATATCATTTTTACCGCGACTTAGTGAAGCATTCTTATTCCACACTTCATCTGGCTTATTGAAAAATTTGGAATGCCGAGATGATCTTTATACAAAGATTTTGAAATGGATTCAACAAACTGAGCACGGTTGAATTCTTGAGAATTGGATTGACAGACGTGCATCCCTTTGTGTTGAAGACCGAAATGGGCACAAAAGCATTCACGAGTGAAAGCTGCAGTCTCCCACGAAATGGAAATTCAAGACCATTTAAAGTGATCTTGAATTTGCAATAAAAATACTTGATGTGATTCATATTAAATTTCTTGCTCAAAGCCAAAAACTTCAATAGACCATGGTTTTCAAATGGCTTCATAAAAATCAATTTACAGCGCAGTTGCAACTTTAAGCATAACATAATTCTCATTCTCGTAGAGTTTATTCATGAACTTCTTAATAATCTTCTTGTGGTCATCCTCAAAAATTAGATGAGTCATTTTATGAACCAATGCAGCCAGATTTTGGGAAGAGGCAGATGATCCAAAAGCAAAAGATGGGTTACTTAGAGCAACAATATTTATTCTTGGTCTAGGTGAGTCCTTATGGGCTCTCATTTTCGTACGTTTTCCTTTTGTAAATTCAGGAGGGTTGGACGAGGAGGCTTGGCATTTTCCATTTTCTTCTCTAATGAACCTTCCATTTTTGAACGGTATTAAAAAATGGAGAGATGGAGGTTAAGGGTTAATGAGATGAGATGAAAGATTGATGAAATGTGGGCATGTTATGAATGAAGAATGAAATATGGTAAAATGGGTTTACGATGATTTGAGAAGAAAGTGTTTTTATTTTAAAATGAGATAAGATGATATGAAGTGATGAAAATGTTAGTGGTATGCGTGTATGAATAATGATTAAGTGTAATTATTGAAAGATTTAAAAATGAAAAGGCGCATAATTTCTGAAAATTTTGGAATTTGAAAGGTTTGATTCGAGTCAGGGGATTTTTATTTGAATTAGGATGATACTTTTGAAGTTTGATTCGAGTGAGACCTTACTGTGAATCTAATCAAATATGCACAAATTCTACAAAACTTATTTTTATTTGAATCAAGACATGATGTGATTCGAATCAGATGGATAAAGGCCAAATGTGAGAAAACTTGAACATTTGGTTTGAGCCATTTAATGGTTTATTCGAATCAGAGTCTTAAATATCATTGTGATTTAAGTCATAGATCTTGGTGATTTGAATCCTGCACCAAAATTCTGAAACTTTTTTAAAGAATTTTGAACAGAAGTTTTAATTCATGATAAAATTTTAATACATAGTAATAAAAACTACAAAAAAAAACTTTAATGCGGATGATAAAAGCTTGATGAAAAATTGATGTCGATTGAAACTACATGACGCAGATGAATGGTATGCACATATGAATAGGATAAGAAAATGAATGCAATGCTCGGATGAGTGATATATGTGATGAACAAATAACACACCAAACACAGATGAAACACATAAAATTAGGTACATTATAACAAGATAAAAGAAAGTGGAATGAGCATACCAGTTTGACGGTCTAGGCTTTAACTTATTGCACACATGAAGATTAGTAAAAAAAATAATAATAACAAAAGGACAATATGATAAAACATAAATAATCTCGATACGATATCCTTTGCACACCTGGAAAGAGTTTTCAAACACTCCTTTACAATATATCAGATTGGAGTGACACATGTTCTGATTATCTTTGATTATTAAGAAGTGATTCCGTTGGTTTGAAATTATACATTAACAATCTTGGATAACTAATTCAACATTTTGAAAATGATACGACTCTTTTAAAACTCAATGTTTTGAATCTTCTTTGATGCTTGTTAAATAATCGGTGAACGCGCCAACATCTTCATAAAAATCATCTTCATCTTCCTTCACAACGACCTTGGAGGAGTAAGTCTTCAAGGAGGTGCTTGTTCTATATTCTCATGATCCTTTTACAAAAATTCAAACGTAGATACTGCACATAACTCAAAACTTCGTAAGCTCAATCCTAGATGGATTTAGTTACTATAAATTTCTCTGAAATGATTATAGAATTTTCAACACACTAAAGTTGGATTACTTAAAATAACTTTAGGTCATTCAGATAATGACACCAATCATGTGATAAGATTACCATAAAACATATTGAATTTACTATATTATAAAATTTTAAAAAAATACACAGGTTTAGATCATTCTACCTATATCCTAAAGTTTTGAAGTTGCATGACTTGATCAAAAGACCAACTTTGAGGCAACTTGTTAGGCAATAATATTGGGGTTAAATAGTCTAGGGGGGTTTAAAACACCAACCCCCTTAAACCATTTTCAAAAACTTTTACTTGGGCAAAATTAGAGTTTAATCAGTGAAAAAAATGTGGTAGGCCGAAGATAAATGTAGCGGATGGGATCAAATATTATATATTTCATTATCTATCTATCATGTGTGATTCAATAAAGATTGAGTATAATCAAGATAAAAGAAGTTGCTTTGGCAAGAAATTCAATATTGATCATAATACAATTTAGGCCATAGCTTAAAATTTATATATAATAATGATTGATTAATCCACACTTAGATTCATTACAATTTTAATCAAGGAACAGAATAGTCAATGAACTAGATACATCGCAGACCTAAACTTATATGATAAAACACTATAATCAAGATCAAAATCTACATGATATTCTATAGATGAATTTTTTTAAAGCATATGATATAACATAAAAAATTAAAGAAGTTAGGGAAAGAGAAATGTACACCAAATGTATAGTGGTCCAACTCATTCTTCCTTACTAGAGCTTAGTCCACTCTTCAATTGTTTTACCTTTGAAAATTGTAATGTTTTCCACTATTTGTAAAGATAATGATACAAGTATTTTGGTATAACATATTATCAGTAATATGAGCAATACAATCCCAAAGCATTAGCCAACACATATCTAAATTTTTATTCTCGTCTATTGAAGCAAATTACTTAACTGCACACATTCAAAAGATTCAATTATCTTCATCCAATGATATGGATAGACATAATAATCATGCTTCAAGCTTCTATTTTGCAACAACCTTTACTTGGCTCTAACGATTTCTTGTATGAGTGTTTTTTCTACCCAAGAAATATTGGACAACTCATAACTTTGTTATGTGGTAACCTTTACTGAGTTCCACCAGAGTCTTCCATGGAATACAAATAAAAATATTCTCTTGGTGGACAACCACCACCAGGTACCATAGAAAAAAGTGGTTTTTTTTCCTGATACACACAATAAAAACTTCTTAAAAAAACATTAGCTTCCTTAAAAAACATTAGCCACCAGGTACCATAGAAAAAAGTTGTTTTTTTTCCTGATACATACAATAAAAACTTCTTAAAAAAACATTAGCTTCCTTAAAAGAAACATTAGCTTTCCTAATGTGTTGGGTGAGAATATGGACTACAAACAATCTAGAAGGAAGGGGGGGGGGGGGGTGAATAGACCTTCCAAGTTAAAAATCATTTAAAAAAGGTTTTAATCAAGGTTGAATTACCAATTCTAACAAAACCTACAACTTATAGAATAATTTTCTACTAACAGAAAAATCCTTTCAATATGTAATTCTAGAAAGCAATAAACACAACAAAATTATGCGATCAACTACAAAATTAAATATGCGTGTGTGTATGTGTGTATGTGTGTGCGTGTGTGTGTGTGTGTGTGTGTGTGTGTTGTGTGTGTGTGTGTGTGTGTGTGTGTGTGTGTGTGAAAGAGAGAGAGAGAGAGAGAGAGTACACCATGATTTATAGTGGTTTGACACATTCATCCTCGCTTTGTGCTTAATCCACTCTCCAATTGTTTCCCATTGAAATTTGTTGGTCTTCTACTATAATTTGCAACAATATTACAATATTTCGTACAATCACTAGTCCAAAAATAAATGTTGAAAATTAAATTTCTTCTTTTCTGGATCTTGACTTATACATAGCTCCACGAACTAAAATTTATGTGAAATCTTTACTCGAGATCGCTTCTTGAATCTTTCAACCCCAATAACCTGCTCCTAAGTCTCCTTTGCACCAACTCCCTTACAATTCCGTTGGTATCTTAAGCGTTAGATTGTCTGAAGATTGAAAATAAATCCTACCCTAGTTGTAGGCTTCTAGACAACACTACCAAGGTCAACCTGGAGAGAAGAACCTTCTTATTTTTCACGGGAATTGTCACAACTAGTCACAACACTACACACTCTTGCAAGCCTATGAAATCTTAAGCAAAGATAAGATTCATATCCATGCAACAATGGAAAAGGAATGAGATAAAAGATGAAAGAAATTGTTTGCAAATGTTCAAGAAAGATTCAAAACCCTTTTGAAAATGGGAGAATAAGTTGTTTATGATTTTTCAAATCATCAATAAAGAATATGTTTTCTACCATTATGAAAGGTTTGAGAGTAAAAAATGATCTATAGGTGCTTTAGACGAAGCACAAAATGGTGAAAATCATGTTTTATTCAAGTCAAGAACACTTGGGGATTTAAGTCAAGTGACAAAGTAAGGTGAATAAAGATTTACACTTAAATAGAAACCCATTTCGTTGTGATTCGAGTTAAGCACAATGCATGATTTCACTCAAACAGGTTGTGATTCGAGTCATGTGTTGGTCATGATTCAACTCAATCTTAGAAGAGGCTAAATGAAGCTACATGGTTTGACTCATGTTGAAGTTGTGATTTGACTCACAGGTTGCATGATTCGAAGCTTGTCTGAGTTGTGATTTAACTCACAAGATAACATAGCTTCATGTTCCTCTCTGTTCAATTTTGATTCGACTCAAGAGATTATGTGATTCGAATCACACATCCAAAACCTCAAAAATTAATGTTTTTCAAAGTTGTTTTGAGATTTTACTTGTTTCATGACTTGAACCTATTTCAATTATGATTATTATTCTAAAAACTTGATTAATTAACTTAAAGCATAATGTTCATAGTTAAACATAAATAATTTGTATTATGCATGCTAAAATATGGATCCAAAACTTGATCCTAAAAGATGTGCATTTGAAGGGGAGATTCAAATATAAAACTAAACTGAAAATAAAGCTTAAGAGACAAGCAAGAAAACCACATGGAGGTTTTTCCCCTTAATGTATCAAAGACATGCAACTTCATAATCTATCTTGGATCTATCTCACCCACAAAATCTTTAGTGTTAAGCACCATAAGAATGGTTTCTGGGTATAAGGTTGAAGACGATGAAAGGTATCTAAAGTATCACACACAAAATAGGTAAAAACTATCACAAAATCCCAAGGTTGAATCAATGAGATAGTGTGTCCGTCAATGAAGAAAACTCTCATAGTTTTTCTAAGTTCATTTAGTCCCTAACAAGAGTGAGACGATCATTGTAAGAAACAAGAAGATTGTTGAAGCTTCTGGAGCCCAAATAAAGATAACTTTAACATCCCCATTTGGAATCTTGACATATAGAAGAATATCATTCGACATGTTCAATACCCCAACCAAATTTCAAAGGTGCTTGTTTTTTTTTATGTTTACTAAGATTGAAAACCCCTTTGAGATAATTATGAATGATTTTTCTGATTTTGGACATGTTACTTTTTACAAAAAATTTACAAAAGATATTTAAAAAATTTATAAACCTCCAAATAACCAGCTCATGTGGTTCACCAGTTCCACCGAGTATACTCTTAAAGTTATTCAGTTGATACAAAAGTGCATTTTAAAGTGGGGGTGTATTGTCCCTATTGGGTTGGGCCCTTCCCCATAAGGCCCCACCATCGAGACATAAGCACCCTTTTGCTACCCATATGTGAGGCGTTGTCTTAGCCTTCCCTGACCAGGATCGCTCCCACACCTGTAGCGTTCGTGACCAGCCTACTCAATTGTGTATCGATCGAAAGGCAAGGCGACACGTTAGTTAAAAAAATCATTTCAACCTTGAAAATGGCTATCTAAAGTTTTTCATGCAAGATAAAATTTGGGAAAAATAAATTTCTAAACCCATGAGCTTGACGCCTCGCACCCATATTAAGGAGGATAAAAAGTTAAAAAGTATAGTTTGTCCAATTTCCATTGTTTAGATAATAACCCAGTGTATTTTAGATAAAGAGGAAAGGATTCTAATTCCCCAACAACTAAATCCTTCTTTGTTATAACAAGATATGTCATTTTGAGTCAAGATGGTATGTTTGGATTTTCATTCAAGATTTTGTTCACATACCCTATTGCATGATTTTTTGTTGTTGCATTATTTAAACCATGAATCGCTTCACTAACGTAACTTCTAGCATCACACATAAACTCTAAGGAAAATCTAATATTTATTCTATTGTTTAGGTAATTGATGAGTAATACTCACAAAACTAGAGTTTTGAAAATTCACAATAATTATAACTGAAGTTGTTTGAAATTTTGAGATTTTTTGTGTCTTAAACGTTTTCTAATTTTTACCTTATTAATGATAAATAAAAATTTGATTGTAAAAGAAATCAGGTATCGAATGAGAATGATTAGGATCATTGAAAGTTCCAAAAGGTTAAAGGAAGGATAACGATTAATAATGATGTGTTTTGGAAAGAGGAGAAATTATCTACTTATATGAGAAAATGTAGCTCAAAAAAGAAAATGATTCATGGGCTCCTTAATGTATCTAATTGATTATGACCTAGGGTTAATCAATTCGATAGGCCAAATATGAAATATTTTCAAATTCACCATTATTAATAAATTAGAAGCTCCTTTAAACGATTAGGAGGAATTAAAAGAGTTAATCGATTAACCCTAGTGTGTTAATCGATTATTTAGTGCAAAAAACTCTCTTAAAGGTTTAGCCAAGCTAGTAATCAACTAGGTACATGCATAAAATATCTTCAGGTGACTTTATAAAACGAGAGAGACTTCAAAATCATTTGAGTGTGTGTGTGTGTGTGTGTTAGGTTTTACTTTGGATGTGTTTGTTTAAAGGATTATGATTATAATCCTGGGAATATTATTTCTTGGAAAATTAATACCATAAATTTTATTTGTGTTTATGTGTTTGGTAACTAATTGGATTTCCTTGGAATATTTATAAAATATATTTAATTTTTTTTTTATAAAATATAAAAGAGTTAAAATAATTTAGAGTGGAGGTTATAGGCGGATACCTCTTATTCTCATGGGAATGTAAGATTCTCACCCTTTTACATGGAGAATAAAAAATAAAAAATTCATGAGTAAATCATATTCCTAGGAATGAAAAGTACCCTGACATTATTTGATAAAATCTGAAATAAACGTGGGAATATGAAATTTCCAACCTCGCATTCCTAGGAATAAGATAAGAATCCATGAAACAAACACCCCATTAGTAACTTAGGAGTTACTCTTATACTTTTACAATACATTATTCACTCATACCCAGGACCAGGAGAGCTTTCACACTTTCTCTTTTTCACAACCTTGAAGCTTCAAGATCTCTTGCTTGATTCATTGTTGATTCAATATGGACTTTCTTCTTCTAACTAATGAGGCTTGACAAGACTTCTTTGATAGACACCATCATCAACATTTTCTTGATCAGAGATCCTCAAGGACTCCACCGAACACTACATGACATTAGGTGTTGTCATAATCAAAACCACCAAGATCATATGCAGATAGTTGTACCTACAAACACATCTCTCATAGAGCTGATTAAATAGACAAGTAGAGATAAATGATTAGAGTGTTTAATATCCCTCTTACAAAGAGTATACCATATTCTCCTTGAGAGTAAACTTCTCCCTTTTTGGAATAATAAAAAATATGAGATATAACACAAAGCATATGAGTGCAACTTTCCGCTAGATGTATTTTGCATGATGTCAAAACTAGGATACTTTAGTGTTAATGTATATTGTATAAGATCATTTGATTCTCGTGTACATCTTAGCATTAGGGAGCATAAAGACATTTGAAAATAAGTTGGAAAATGTCTCATACATAAAAAATGCATCAAAAACAAGTTTTGTGGGAAAATTTACCTAGTGGTCGATACATCAGTTTTATAGGTCGGCTCATGTACTACATTTTTAAAGCATATAGGATTTGTTAGATGTGCCGCTTCTATAGGTAGGCACATGACCTTGACAGGTCAATGCATGACCTATACAGGTCAACACATGCGTCGAACAGGCCGACTTATGACTTTCACGAGTCGTCTCATGCAACACATTTTTCTAAAAATTCACAACTTTTTCAAATCTTTTGCATTCCTTTTACCTCGAAACATGCATGCATATAAACACTTCATACATGCATCATTTATAGTAAGGTTTATAGAGAGTAAAACCTATACAAAACCAGGATTTCAAAGTATTATCATCATCTTCAACCTTATTCTATGCATACAAACATACCAATTACAATAATAATCATTCTTTGTTTGGGTGCCATCTAGAATTAGGGTTAATAACATCCAATTTAGATTGATTGTACTGTAAATTGGGTTGATATATTTGAGGGTTTCAAATAAGTAAACCGAGTTGGGGTTTTCCTTCAAGATCGCTTAGGGATTTGAAGGTTTTGGACAAGAATACGCAATCTGAATCCAATCGAGTGATGTTTTTGAAGAACATGAGGTTCTTGCAAAGGAGTAGCGTGGGAAAATGGATCACATTGGTAAATATTAAGTTATAACAATTGCATGTTTTTGGATTCTATCAAGTGAAAGCTTTGAAGAATAAGGGGTTTCTTGCAAAGAAATGGAGTGAGACGGGGAAGCAAATCGGTATTATTGGGTTATTTGATCAAGGGAAGAGAAGGTGTCAGAATCAACATCAAACTTAGAGTTCGTAGGGTTGAATTTCTACATCTCTCTTGTGTATATACATTTACAAAGTAAGGCTAATTTCATTATCTCAATTCGAGTTTGAATTGAGGGCAGACGTACGCATAGTGAGATCGATTGGGAAACTGCCTAAACAAATCCTTGTGTACTCTATATCTCTCTTTTATTTTCGATTTGTAAATTCTTGATTTTATCGGCCGTGCGATCAATTTGTTTGGATAATATATTTTATTACATTTTGAAATAGGTGTTGTTGAGTTGATCATAAAACTTTAGGTTGTGATTGGATTTTAAGATCAATAATACCACATAAATTTCCAAACAATATTGATTGCACACAAGGTATTCGACAAATTATTTCAATAGATTTTTTTGTGAATTATCATTGGAAGTATACTATCCTTGTTGATTTTCATTTATCTGGTTGTGATTAGTTGTGGTTGGTTAATTTGTGATTCATTATCATACCGTGATTACAATTATGCATATCCGAGCTTTTTGATAGCGGGTTCGGTTAGAGGATTTTGATCTGGGATACTTCCATTTACTTCTGCGCGCCATAAATTTTTCAAAACTATTTTTTGTCAAAGTTTTAACTTATGATCTATTCACCCCCTCTAGATCTAAGCCTATCGTCTAACAAATTGTATCACGAGCTCCAATTGATTTCATGCTTGAATATTTTATTATTATAAAATGGCTACCAGACCTAAATGGGCATACGATAGAGCACCAGTTTTCACCGGTGACAATTATGGCTATTGGAAAGCTTGTATGTGTATCCAGGGTGTGTGAGACGTCATCATTAATGGTCCTAATGAAACATGCTCAATTATGCAATCCCTTTTTTTACATGATCTCTAATGAAACATAACCTCAATGTGTTTAGTTTGTGAGTGAAGTACCAGATTTTTTGTGACGTTTATGGCGCTACTGTTGTCATATTTTATCAAGATAACTCTGAGATCAACTTTGTAATCACTTATTTGATGTTTAATCCATATAGTTTGTGTACAAATGCTACTCGCAGCAACATATTTTACCTCAGGTGTGGAGGCTACACTTGCTTGTTTATTGCTATGTTAATAGACAAGCGAGTTACCAAGTATGTGACACATATCACTAGTATTTTTCCGATCCAATTTGCAACCATCAAAATCAGAGTTAGAGTACCCTACTACGACATAATTCGTCCCTTTAGGGTACCATAAACCCATTATTGGTATGATAGTGAGATATCTCATAATGCATTTTACCGTAGTGAGATGTGGTTCTTTGAGGTTTACTTGAAAACAGACACAAAGACACACAACAAACATGATTTACAACGATATGCAATGATATAAAGGAGAGTAACGATAGTAATCGATAGATTGACGATTTGGTCTCTGTGGGATCAATATTCTTTTATATTACTCTGACGCGATTCGTGCACTTGCGAATACAGCGATATTTGATCACACTGAATCACACCGTGTTTTTGACTCGGATTTCACATGTTTATTAGGACTTTATTATCATTTTGTTTGTATTATGCTCTGTTTTATGTTATTTTCAGATATTTAGCTCTTTCGGGACCCTTTTAGAAGAAACGAAATAAAAAAACCTAAAATTAGGGTTTTTCGACAAATATCGTACACATGGCGTTGCACATGGCGGCCGCCAAAGGAGAATCCATGACTCATCAGCCCTCAACCAGGAGGTAACCGCCATGTTCCCATGATCTTACCCATTTCCACACATGGCAGGCGCCATGAAGGGATGGCGGGTGCCACCTTTGCAAATCACGTTCCCACTAAGGAGAAGTTGGAGGGCACTATGGTCTTTGCAAGCTGCTAAAATCCTCTATAAATAGTTCGTTCCATTTCATTTTCAAATCATCCAACTTAGTTTAAAACACTAAGACTATATTTATCATCTGTAAAAGCGGTAATCCTTCACATCGGGGGGTTATCGCACCTTAGTGAGATTGAGTTGGGTCACTTCGAGTTGCTATCGTCTTTATCTTCAGAGTCGGAGGTTTATTTTCCTTGTACCAGATTTAAAGCCTCCGTTTGGAGCAGGTTCTTATTTATCGCTTTTATTTAATTTCCGTCTCGCTTTATTTTATTTAATTTCCGTCTCGCTTTATTTTATTTAATTTCCGTCTCGCTTTATTTTATTTAATTTCCGTCTCGCTTTATTTTATTTATTTTCCGTCTCGCTTTACTTTATTTATTTCTGTCTACGCTTTACTTTATTTAAATTCTGTATACGCTTTACTTTATTTATTTTACACACTTTACTCGTTCTTTACGCCTCACATTCTAAAACAACTTTTCATCATGATTAATATCGTTGTGTTTGTTGGTATTACCAAGTCTGGCTAAATCTTTTAAAGGTTAGAATGTAAGGATCGCGGTTAAAGAGATGTTTCACATATTGAATCTGTAGAAATACTTTAAAGGCTGTTTTGATTTTTAACTTGAGTTTTCTGAACAAACTTGGTTAGTTTTAACTATTCAAGGAGTGCGAAAGCACCCTAGCTTAGTTAACTAGGATTTTTTTTATCACTTTAAGGAAAAACGATTTTTGAAACTGTTTTCTGACGCGTTGATAGATTTAAAATCAGGAAACTCCAAGGATAAAACTTACAAACCACCACCCCCGTACAAACCACCAATCCCATATCCGCAAAGACTTAAACAAACCAAAATCAATAACCAATACCAGAAATTTATAAAAGTAATAGAGAAGCTTCATGTAGAGATTCCTTTCACCGAAGCTATCACCCAAATTCCGTCTTACGCCAAATTTCTCAAAGACATCTTAACCAACAAGCGTAGGCTTGGTGATCCAAAACCCTTGGAATGCAACTTTATTTCCGAGGATAAACTCGCTAAGAAGGAGAAAGACCCTGGTAGTTTTTCTATACCTTGCATTTTAGGGAGTCATGTGATCGACAAAGCTTTCCTAGACTTAGGCGCTAGTGTGAGTTTAATGCCCTTAGCTGTGTGTAAAAGGTTAAACTTAAGAGAATTACAACCAACTAAGATGTCCCTCCAATTAGCCGATAGGTCTGTTAAGTATCCTGTAGGCATTTTAGAAGACATCCCAGTTAGGATCGGTTAACTTTATATCCCAACAGACTTTGTGGTCATGGATATCAAAGAAGATGAAGATATCCCTATCCTTTTAGGTAGACCATTCTTATCAACCGCCGGAGCTATAATAGATGTTAAAAGAGGAAAATTAACCTTCTAAGTAGGGGATAAAAAGATCGAGTTCATTCTTTCAAAATTCCTGATGGCACCAATTCTAGGAGACGCATGTTATGCGATCGATATCATAGATGAGTGCATAAGGGAATTTGATCGAGAAGAACCCGTGATCGAACCATTTTCAAACCCGAATGAAAAGGATGACGAGCTAGAGGAAACAGAACCTCACACTAACGAATGTTTGGATCTTACTCCAGACCTTTCACCAAATTCTCAAAAACCAGCTCAAGAACTAAAGGAATTGCCCAAAAACCTAAGATATGAGTTTTTGGATAAAGAAATGAACTGCCCAGTAATAGTTAGTGCCACCTTAAACCAAGACGAGACGAATTGACTCTTGAATGTTTTAAGAAGATACCCCTCTGCTTTAGGGTACAACATCTCTGATTTAAAAGGTATAAGCCCATCCGTGTGTATGCACAGGATCTCGCTAGAGGAAGATTCAAAACCTTCCAGAGAACATCAGAGAAGAATCAACCCTGTAATGAGTGAGGTGGTGAAGAAGGAAGTTCTTAAATTGCTAGAGGTTGGTATAATCTATCAGACCACTGATACTAAATGGGTAAGTCATGTACATGTGGTACCCAAAAAGGGAGGCATCATAGTCGTGCAGAACGAGAAGGCCGAGCATGTAGCTAAACGTATAGAAGACGGATGACGTATGTGCATAGATTATAGGAAGCTCAATAAGGCAACTAGGAAAGACCATTTCTCCCTTCCATTCATAGATCAAATGCTTGAGTGTCTTGCCAGACACTCTTACTTTTGTTATCTTGATGGATATTCTGGATTTTTCCAAATACCCATACACCCCGAGGATCAAGAGAAAACAACCTTTACATGTCCTTACGGAACGTTTGCTTACAGAGAATGTCGTTTGGACTCTGTAATGCGCCAGCTACTTTCCAATGTTGTATGATGTCAATCTTCGCAGATTATCTCGACGGAATTATGGAAGTATTCATGGACGATTTCTCGGTGTGTGGGTTCGACTTTGATAATTGCCTCATTAACCTTGAGAAAATCCTAGAGAGATGCGTAGAAGTTAACCTTGTGTTAAACTGGGAGAAGTGCCACTTTATGGTTAAAGAAGGCATAGTGTTAGGGCATATAATATCTGAAAGAGGCATTGAGGTCGACAAAGCAAAGATAGAAGTTATAGAAAACCTTAACCCTCATAAGACAGTTAGAGAAGTCCGTAGTTTTCTTGGACACGCCGGTCTCTACCGACGCTTCATCAAAGATTTCTCCAAAATAACAAAACCCCTGACCGGCCTTCTGATGAAAGACATTGAATTTATTTTCGATGAAAAATGTATCGAAGCCTTTAACCGTTTAAAACAAGCATTAATTTCAGCACCCATTCTACAAACTCCGGATTGGACTAAACCCTTCGAAATAATGTGTGATGTTAGCGATTTTGCTATAGGAGTTGTTTTAGGGCAAAGAAGAGATAAGAAACTACATGTAATATATTACACTAGTAGAACCCTAGATGTCGCTCAATTAAATTATACAACAACAGAGAAGGAACTCCTAGCTGTAGTTTTCGCAATCGATAAATTTAGGTCTTATCTTGTAGGATCTAAGATTATAGTCTATACAAACCATGCAGCTATCCGTTACCTTCTAAGAAAAAAGGATGTGAAACCTAGATTACTCAAATGGATCCTTTTGCTACAAGAATTCGACTTAGATATTAGAGGCAAAAAAGGAATAGAAAACATAGTTGCTGACCATCTTTCCAGACTAGAGCATTTGAAGCCAGACCATTTACCTATAAATGATGATTTCACCTATGACAGATTGATAGCTAAGTTAGATACCGTTCCCCTTGAACCTGATAGAGACAACCTTGGGACAGTTTCAGAAATTAGCAGAGTACCATGGTACGCTGATTTTGTGAACTATCTAGTCGCTGATATCATACCACCTGACCTCAACTATCAACAGAAGAAGAAGTTCTTTAAAGATATAAGACATTTCTATTGGGACGAACCACTCCTTTTCAAAAGGGGAACAGATAACATATTTCGACGTTGCGTCCCGGAAGAAGAAGTCAGAAATATCATAGAGCATTGTCACTCTTCACCCTATGGTGGACATTCAAGCACATCCGAGACATACACTAAGATCCTTCAAGCTGGTCTTTATTGGCCAACATTATGACGTGATGTCCATACTTATATTGTCCAATGTGACCGGTGCCAGCGCGCTGGAAACATCTCAAGACGTGACGAAATGCCTTTGAAGAACATCTAAGAAGTAGAACTATTTGAATTTTGGGGTATTGATTTCATGGGACCTTTTCCATCTTCGATGGGAAACAAGTACATTTTGGTAGCCGTTGACTATGTGTCCAAGTGGATAGAAGCTATAGCCGCACCCACCAACGACACAAGAGTAGTCATCAAGATGTTCAAGAATAATATTTTCCCAGATTTGGAGTACCACGACTTGTCATAAGTGATGGTGGATCACATTTTATATCCAGGATATTTGATAAACTCTTAAGAAAATATGGAGTAAAACACAGAGTAGCAACACCATATCATCCCTAGACTAATGGTCAAGTGGAAGTATCTAACAGAGAGATTAAGCAGATCTTGGAGAAAACTGTTTCAATATCCAGAAAAGATTGGTCTGAAAAGCTAACTGAAGCATTGTGGGCTTACAAAACTGCTTACAAAACCCCTATTGGAACTACACCATACCAGTTGGTCTACGGGAAGTCATGCCACTTACCTTTTGAACTCAAGCACAAGGCATATTGGGCCATTAAGACCCTGAATTTGGATTACCTAGCATCTGGCAAGAAGCAAATCCTTGATACCCACAAATTGGAGGAACTCCGCCAGAACGCTTACGAGAATGCCGTTATATACAAAGAAAGAACCAAAGCTTGGCATGACAAAAGGATTGTGAAAAAGGAATTTAATATAGGCAACTTTGTTCTCCTCTTCAATTCGAGATTACGACTTTTTCCAGGTAAGTTGCGTTCGAGATGGACAGACCCCTTTGAGGTTTCCAAAATCCTAAAATCAGGAGAAGTTGAAATCCGGAATAATTCCTATAATCCGTTTATCGTAAATGGACAAAGACTGAAGCAATATCAAGGAGGTGACATCCCCACAGAATGCCCTGGCCATACTCTGATCGACCCTCCATTTCCTACCTCTGATATATAAAGTTCGAACCGTCAAGCTAACGACGTTAAACAAGCGCTGCATGGGAGGCAACCCATGATTTCTTTTCCTTTGCTTTACTTTTACTATTTCAATTTACATTTTCATTTGTTTTGTGTATGTATATATCTATATTTAGACTAACATTTACAATATTTGCGATTTCAGGTGTCCTCTGTTTTTAACCTAACTTTTCAGGATAGAAAATTGCGACACTATGCCAGTGATCACCCATAGTTCTCTCTCTCTCTCTCTCTTCCAGGTTACTCCTACCCTATCTCATATCGAAACATTGAGGACAATGTTCGACTTTAGTGTGGGAGGAGATTTTTATCGCTTTCCTTTATTTTTATCGCTTTTTATCGCTTTCCTTTATTTTTAGTATGTTTTATGTGTTTTAGTTGTTTGCTTTTCCTTTCAATAAAATAACATGTGTTTGATGAGTCATCTGTGTAGTGTATCCGTATTTCTCCCATTTCTTTAACCTTACCAAAAAGAAATTTGAGCAAAGAAAACAGTGCATCTTGAATATTCAGGCTATAAGACAGGTTTATAACGGGATGTAAAAGACTTGGGAAAACTTTTTTTAAAATCGGTATTGTCTTATCACCGTAGGCTTCATGATTATAAGAGTCGATCCCGATACCCCATATGTTGTGGCCCCAATTTTTGTTCCAAATAAGTCCTTAAGTAGTTTATCCTTGCAGTCAGCTCCGGCATAAGCATGCTCTATGTAGGGGGCCGATGAAAATAAGTGAATGATCACAAAAATTCCTGCTTTATTCTCAAGTCGTATGAAAATCCGGACTAGATGACTCTCACACGGTCATTTAACCCAGCAAAATAATGACATATGCGAAACATGCAGAAGAAAAATAAAAAATACATATATATACATAAAAATAATAAGCCTATTTGTTGGTTGGTTCAGAGGTATCTGGTGCTGAACTTGGTAGAGTGGATTACGATCCAATCCCCCACAACTACAAATTGGGTTAAATAAAGGGGTTACACCAACTTATGTACCAGAGCGTCATGCTTAGAAAAAAAAAAAAATATATATATATATATATATATATATATATATATATATATATATATATATATATATATATATATATATATATATATATATATATATATATATATATATATATATATATATATATATATATATATATATATATATATATATATATATATATATATATATATATATATATATATATATATATATATATATATATATATATATATATATATATATATATATATATATATATATATATATATATTGTTGGTTGGTTCAGAGGTACTTGGTGCTGAACTTGGTAGGGTGGATTACGATCCAATCCCCCACAACTGTAAATTGGGTTAAATAAAGGGGTTACACCAACTTATGTACCAGAGCCCCATGCTTAAGATCATAATCACTAACCGGTCACTTTACTATGAGTATGTACGGATAACGGGCTTAATGTGATTGCACCTGAATGAAAAGGACTTGAAGAAAACGAAAAGAAGGCCTAGGCATGGTGGGGTAATGTGGATTGATTTGTACAGGAACGAAGCCTATGACCGCGGTTGCGGGAAGTGTCACTACAATATCCTTAGTTTGATTCGTTAGTACCTATCGATACATTCCTTGAATGAACTTATAAGTCTTTTTGCCTTGAATTAACTCTAGTTGATATTGTTTTTCTTGCATAAACTATAAAGAGTTTTGCTTGAGGACAAGCAAAGGTTTAAGTGTGGGAGAATTTGATCACATTGATTCACACCGTGTTTTTGACTCGGATTTCACATGTTTATTAGGACTTTATTATCATTTTGTTTGTATTATGCTCTCTTTTATGTTGTCTTCAGATATTTAGCTCTTTCGGGACCCTTTTAGAAGAAATGAAGCAAAAAGACCTAAAATTAGGGTTTTTCGGCAAATATTGTGCACATGGCGGCCGCCAAAGGAGAAGCCATAACTCATCAGCCCTCAACCAGGAGGTAACTGCCACGTTCCCATGATCTTACCCATTTCCACACATGGCGGGCGCCATGAAGGGATGGCAGGCGCCACCTTTGCAAATCACGTTCCCACTAAGGAGAAGTTGGAGGGCACCATGGTCTTTGCAAGCTGCTGAAATCCTCTATAAATAGTTCATTCCATTTCATTTTCAAATCATCCAACTTAGTTTACAACACTAAGACTATATTTATCATCTGTAAAAGCGGTAATGCGTCACATCGGGGGGTTATCGCACCTTAGTGAGATTGAGTTAGGTCACTTCGAGTTGCTGTCGTCTTTATCTTCAGAGTCAGAGGTTTATTTTCCTTGTACCATATTTAAAGCCTCTGTTTGGAGCAGGTTCTTATTTATCGCTTTTATTTAATTTCCATCTCTCTTTATTTTATTTAATTTCCGTCTCACTTTATTTTATTTAATTTCTGTCTCGCTTTATTTTATTTATTTTCCGTCTCACTTTACTTTATTTATATTTTGTCTCGCTTTACTTTATTTAATTTCTGTCTACCTTTTACTTTATTTATTTCTGTCTACACTTTACTTTATTTAAATTTTGTCTACGCTTTACTTTATTGATTTTACATGCTTTACTCGTTCTTTACGCCTCACATTCTAAAACAACTTTTCATCATGATCAATATCGTTGTGTTTGTTGGTATTACCATGTCTGGCTAAATCTTTTAAAGGTTAGAATGTAAGGATCGCGGTTAAAGAGATGTTTCACATATTGAATCTGTAGAAATACTTTAAAGGTTGTTTTGATTTTTAACTTGAGTTTTCTGAAACAAACTTGGTTAGTTTTAACTATTGAAGGAGTGCGTAAGCACCCTAGCTTAGTTAACTAGGATTTTTTATCACTTTAAGGAAAAATAATTTTTGAAACTGTTTTCGGACGCGTTGATAGATTTAAAATCAGGAAACTCCTTGGGTAAAACTTTCCAAATCAAAATCACTTTTCAACTAAGTTTACGAGTCTTATTTCTTAAAAATAAGTTTACTACTTTAGCGTTTTGTGCACCTTTTATAAGTGACAATAAAAGGCCTTAATTTAAGGGTAAACTCGGTTCTGAATACGCGAAAGCGACAGTTCCTGTTAAATGGATTCTTTTCAAGAGTAGAAAATATTGCCTCATAAGTAGTTCTATTTAGACAATCGAAACATCACTTAACTGACGTGAAATACATTCAAACCTGTCTTTATCTGCACTGCATTTATTATTTACCGTTATTTTACAACATCAATATCTCTTTTATACCGCCTTAGATAAACATCGTAACGATAGTAATCGATAGATTGATGATTTGGTCTCTGTGGGATCGATATTCTTTTATATTACTCTGATGCGAATCGTGCACTTGCGAATACAGCGATCAGTAGTATTTTTAGAAATGTTTCTCCAAGATACCTGCATAGTCAACAACTTCCACCTCTACAGATAAGGGGTTAGACTCATCAAAGGTTACAAGAATTGATTTTTCTATTGTCGGGGGTTCTTTTATTATAAACTCTAAAAACTTTGTTAAAGTGGAATATCCTAAATTATGTCTTCATCAGTTTTTTTTGTTAAATTTCTAAATATTATTCTTTTCGTTGTTAAGAACAGAGCATTTTCATCAAAAGATATGTAAGTTAGAAATATTTGGCTTCTTCCCTTTATATAACTCATAGGACACTTGCTTTTGAATTAGTGTTATCAAGACATAATTTATTACATAGCAAGAAGTGCTTATTGCGTTGGTCTAAAAATATTTATGAATGTTAGCCTCATTAAACACTGTCCTTACTAGCTCTTCTAGAAATCTATTTTCCTTTCCACTGCTCCATTCCATCGGAGAGTTTGTGAAATGGAAAAAGTAAGCTGAATTTCATTCTCATTATAAAATCTTTCGTAATTTATATGTTTTCATTATTTTAATAGTTAATAAAAAATTCAACTTTCATAATTAACATTCTTTAAAAGAGTTAAAGAATCTTCATTCAAGAATATAGTTTCTTTTTTGACATGATCACTTGAAGCAAATAAAAAATTACAATTTAGAGCTATTAATCGAATCTTCGACTAACTTTTAATTTTAATAAGGTTTAATACATGTTTTAGTCTTTTAACTTAATTTAATGTTCCACTTTAGTCTCTTAACTAAAAAATGTTAGAAGTTAGTCCCTTAACTTCACTTATGTTATCCTATTTAGTCTCTTTTGTTAATTTTTGACAAAAAAACGTTAAGTTCTGGTGATGTGGCGTGACAGAAAGGCAGTTGGTACAAACCTGAGTCACCATATGTAGTTAAAAACTGATACATTATTTAAACTCCGAAAACAAAACTCTCGTAGTTTAAACAATATATCTGTTTTTAACTAGATATGTTAACTCAGATTTGTACCGATGACCTTGCTGTCACGTTGCGTCACCAGAACTAAACATTTTTTTTGTAAAAAATTGACCGAATGGACTAAATAGGATAACACAAGTGACGTTAAGGAAGTAACTTGTAAAGTTTTTTAGTTAAGGGACTAAAAAAGGAACATTAAATTAAATTAAGAGATTTTATGATTAATTATGTCTTTTAATAACAACACAATCTCTTCAACGAGACACAAATTAGTAAATTAATTCTAACAAGAACTCTATATAATCACATTTCTTTAAAATTCTTTTATATTAATACAATTATTGCATTGAGACCTGGAAAAACGGAAAGAAAGAGCTCATTCTCTTTAAACACATACATTTGTTTGCATCTCTTATCATAAGATATTTTTTAATTTTTTCCCTCTAATATATGACTTTCTACAAATATTTAGATACATTTACTTATTTTCTTCAAATATATAATTTATAATATTGTTCTCTTAAATTCAAAACACTTTTAATAATATAACTCTCTCAATCTCAAAATAAATATTGTTTAATATTATTACACACGTATAAAAAATATAATAATATTATTATTATAAAATATTATATTTTATTAAATTAACTTTATTAATATATTTAAAGTAGTGCATAAAATAATAATTAAAGAATAAAATTAAAAAATTATTATTATTATTATATTTTTATATGACTAGCTAAAATATTAGTAAATTTAAAACGAATGAAAACATCAATTTATCTACATAAACATACATATATGCCAATATCTATGCATAAAAAGAATATTTCAAAGTGAAAAGGTCTATTTATTTAGTGTTAAATAGGTGAATCATTCATCATTGAGGATGTTATAAAAACGAAAAGAAAAAGTGGAGAAAAACATTCAACAAACATCCATAATTGCAAAGTAGATTCATGATTTGTGCACTTTATCATTTTTCACGAAAATTAAGGATGTTTTTCTCCTCCACTCCCTCATTGGGAGTGCACGTGGGCAGTAAAATTCCTTTATTTTCCCCCATGTCTACCGTGGCTTTTTTCTGAACTCTTTTGCAGGGTAGAAAATTAAAAGCTTGTAACATTATAGTAAAGACAATGACACATGCATAATGACTTTATTAAAGTCATAGCACAAAGTGTCTGTCTAGAGCTATTCAATTCTGAACATAAAAGCTGGAAAGATAACGATATACCGTTTTAATTTGTCTCTATCTCCGTATATGGTACTATCATAAAAATAACTGTTCTAATACTCCAACCAAATTAAACCAATTCTAAACATAGTTCAATCAATTGTTAAAGATAAGAAAATTTATGTCACCTTCTCTTAGATTTATAAAGTAACACTAAATTAAGAGACTAAAAGATATATTAAGAAAAAAAATCAAATACATATATTTTTATTTGTTGTGTTTATGATCAAAGTAGGAGAGGATAAAAAAGGTGATGTTGGATGAAAGGACACTGAGGCACTAATTAGTAGTCATGATCATGAGTGTAAGAAAAGAGCAAGCACACCACAATCGAGACTCTTGATGCTTATATAGAGACACAACACAAAATCCATTATCTTTCTTTTTCTCTCTCTACTTTAATCAATACAACTTTGCTGAATTGATTTTGTCTTTGCATGATACCAATGTGCAGCTTTTCTCTGTTTCTTTTTTCAAGTCTTGTTAATCGCCCGGATTCATCGTACCCCTCATCATACGTCTTTTACTTTTATTTTGGTTTGTGACTATCATACGTCTTTGTCTCCCTTAGCACATTGTTGCCATTTATATAGTATTTTCTTTTATACCAAGTTATAAACAATCCATCTATATATCATATTCTTATGAAAGTTTTTAGCACACACCCCACTTCTAGAATTAGACATCTAAAATGTAAAAAGTAAAAATAAATGGATGACGATAATGAAAATATGATACTGAATGATGAAATGGATTTTAAACTAGTCTCTCATATCATTTTAGTGGTTATGATTCATCTCTATAAAATTCATCTTTAAGTTAAAAATTGCATCAACTTATAAACACATATTCAACTCATATATTATCTGATGTGAGATATATTAGCACAGTCACGTAACTGCTCCTTGATCCTTGCCTCACCTTCCTTAATTATAGCAGCAACTATTAATTTAGAAATATTGTATAGTTATTATATATTCAAATTAGCCATTATATGTGTTGATTTGTTGTCTTCGTTTTAGCTGATTTGTTATACTATTATTGGCAACAAATTAATTTTCATAAGTTGTATCTCCTATTTATTCCATTCATGATTCACGTAAATGATATAACAAATCAACACATATAATGGTTAATTTGAATATATAATAACTATACAATATTTCTAAATTAATAGTTGCTGCTATAATTAAGGAAGATGAGGCAAGGATCAAGGAGCAGTTACGTGACTGTGCTAATAAGATATTTTAACGAGAACCATTACATGTTTTTACAATATTAGAGATACATTATAACTATTTTTAAAGTCTTATTAACATTTATGATAAGACGAAGTTGCAAAACTTTTTATTTTAATGTATGATAAATAAATAGTTTAAGGTATGTTTTAGTCCCATAATTTAATTTAATGTTTTACTATAGTCTCTTTATTAAAAAAATGTTATATATTTGTCTCTTAAAAAATGTTATGTTAGTCTCTTAGTCATTTCTATTAAATTTTTTGAAAAAATGCTAACTTCTATCTACTTGGAAATCTTGATGGATTTTTAATATATGGCCTGACTTTTTTTCGCGTGCTTATTTTTAGCTTTATTAATGAACTTATTCAATATATATTTATAGAAGAAAACTCGTTCACAATTTAATATTAGGAACCCTAGATCACACTTGCATGTATAAATGACGAAGACGACGAGGAATAAGAGCGGCGAAGAAGAGGAACGGTGAAGATTGTTGAAGAGAGACGAATCTGGTTGAAGATGCAATGAATACTAACTTTCATTGTTCATTTCTAGTCTTCTAATCAAGGTACGATTAATATTGTTTACCTTGTTAATAACGTTTATTTTTTCATTTGGGTATTGTGTTTTGTTGGAAGCAGAGAAATCGAAGAAATATGCAATTTGGAAAGAAGAATCCGTTTCAGATCTGTTGGTGAAAGTTATAAATAGTAGTGTTCGGGATTCTTTTATTCTATCAACACAGTTGTTAATTTTTCTACAAAAGATAGAGTTAAGAGCTGGAAATTCATGGAGCTCGAGACTTAGTGTTAACTCTCATGTACATATACAATACTTTTGGAAAATCTTGAATTTTCGTTTGACACATGTAACTGAACTTGTTCATGCATTTGTTTGTAAGATTATAATCCAAATGCGAAAGAAGGCTGGTGGAAGAAGAATCTAGAGGTGAAGGAAAATGGAATGCTTGATTTTCACTACTACAAAATATACATATGGTAACACAATACTACAACAGCCATTTTATCAACCGTAGTAATATCTTATTTTTAACGCACGTTTTTTTTTTATTTTAGTAAAACACTTTTCATCAGTATCACTCGTGGTCATAGAGTATGGGTAACAAGTTTCGAATCTCAGCATCAATATTTTTCTTTTTTTTCAATAAAAATAAATGTGTGTCCCTTAACATTTATTGTTATATAAAAATTGAAATTAGAATAACAATGGTTGTTTCAATCAACAATGGTTATATTTTCTATATTTCACTATTGTTGTTGTTTGCAACCGTTGTGAAATTCTTTCCTACAAAATTAAAACATAACAGGTTCTTTATCTCGTTCATAACACACAAGGGTGCCCTAACGAACGAGACGACATCGATAGCAAAATTTTCACCATCTTTATTCATTTCTTGAAACAAATGTCATTTTTTGGTCTCTTCCTCCTCTATGAAGTACGATATGTTATCTTTATGTGTTCGTTGTTCATTTCTCATTTCTTGGTTTCTCTCGTGCTTGTGGTGTGGCTTTCCTTTATGTGGTGTAGATTTTTGTTTTGTTGCAATTATACTACTGTGTTTTGAGTTAATTCAGATTTTGTGATGTTTTCGCTGTTTCAAAGCTATGTGTTATTATCATGTATCCTGATTTGCCATTGTGATGTTTTCGTTGTGATGATTTTGTTGTTTTTATTTTGGTGTTATAACTCTATTATGCTTTAAGTTTTGGTGTTATATTGTTGTGATGGACGTTGTGTGTGTAGAATTAGTGTGTCATTCACATTAGTCTTTTGATATAAATTTTAGAATTTATTATAGATCGTAGTTGAATGAAAGCTGATAGATTACGCCCGCCCGATGTATGAGAAATGAGTTCTTGAAGTCCTTGAATTCGCCGAACAAAATCTTCCTGGCAATAATGATGTCTTTTATTGTCCTTGTGTTAATTGCGGGATACTAAAAAAACGTTCAAAGAAAGAAATATTAAATCACCTATGTTGTGATGGAATATGTCAAAATTATACAACATGGATGTGGCGTGTATTAGCACAGTCACGTAACTGCTCCTTGATCCTTGCCTCACCTTCCTTAATTATAGCAGCAACTATTAATTTAGAAATATTGTATAGTTATTATATATTCAAATTAGCCATTATATGTGTTGATTTGTTGCCTTAGTTTTAGCTGATTTGTTATACTATTATTGGCAACAAATTAATTTCCATAAGTTGTATCTCCTATTTATTCCATTCATGATTCACGTAAATGATATAACAAATATACACTTTCTGTATATTCTATATGGTATCAGAGCTTGGTTCTAACTTATTATATCATTTACGTGAATCATGAATGGAATAAATAGGAGATACAACTTATGAAAATTAATTTGTTGCCAATAATAGTATAACAAATCAGCTAAAACTAAGGCAACAAATCAACACATATAATGGCTAATTTGAATATATAATAACTATACAATATTTCTAAATTAATAGTTGTTGCTATAATTAAGGAAGGTGAGGCAAGGATCAAGGAGCAGTTACGTGACTGTGCTAATAGCGTGGAGAAGTGGATAAAAATCAAAATGTAAAGTCACAAATGGATGAAGATGATTAATATATGGATGATCGACTAGAAGATATAATATATAGTATTAGAGAATCGTCTTATATGAAAGCTCATATTTATGATACTTTATGTATTGATAAAGATGAACCTTTATATAAAGGGTGCACAAGTTTTACATGATTGCCTGCTTTGTTAAAATAAATTAATTTGAAGGCAAAAAGTGGATGGTCGCATAAAAGGTTCACAAAATTACTTGATTTATTGAAACAAATTCTACCAGAAGATAACAATTTGTTGGATCGTTGTTATGAGGCCAAAAATATATTATGTCCAATGGGTTTGGGGTATATAAAAATACATACAAACCCTAATGATTGCATATTATATATGAAAGAGTATGCAAATTTAGGTAAATGTTCGGAATATGGTGAGTCGTGCGACAAGTTGAAGGATAATAATGGTGATGACAATAACAATGACAATGTTAGTAAGAAGCATCCTTCTACTAAAGTGCTATGGTACTTGTCAGTAATTTCAAGGTTTAAGAGACTTTTTGCTAATGCAAATGACGCAAATAATATTAGATGTCATGCAGATGAAAGAAACTATGATGAAAACATTCGCCATGTAGCTGATTCTTTGCAATGGAAGAAAATTGATTCATTGTTTTTGGATTTTGGCCATGAGCCAAGAAACATTGGGCTTAGGCTTGCCACAGATGGAACGAACCCCTTTGGTAATCTGAGTAGTAACCATTCTTTGTGGCATGTTCTTCTCACGATTTACAACCTATTTTCATGGTTGATAATGAATCGCAAGTATATGCTATTAAGTATGATGATTTATGGACCAAGACAACCTGGAAACGATATTGATGTTTATCTAAGTCCATTAATTGAAGATTTAAGAATTTTGTGGGAGGAAGGCATTGACGCCGATGATGCATATTTTGGCTAAAAGTTTAAGATGCATGCAATATTATTATGCACGATCAACGACTTTCCTGTATATGGTAATTTGGTTGGATATAGTGTGAAAGGACATAAAGCATGTTCTATATGTGAATTTAATACATGTTTTCACCTGTTTAAGTTTGGAAAAAATATTGTTTACCTTGGGCATCAGAAATCTCTAAAACCTAATCGTCCTTATCGTAGATTTCATAAGGCTTTTAAGGAGATCAGGAGTTTGAAATCACTCTTAAACCTTTAACTGGTGATGAAGTTTATCAATGACAAGAACACCTTAGTGTTGTCTTTGGAAAGAATAAAAATGGTCCCGTTGAGAGAAATATTTGTAAAAAGAGATCGGTATTCTTTGATCTTTCATATTGGTATAGCTTCAATGGAAGACATTCTCTTGATGTGATGCATGTGGAGAAAAATGTGTATGATAGTTTGATAGGAACGCTGATAAACATTCTAGGAAGTACTAAAGATAATAAGATCTCTCGTTTAGATATGGTGGAGATAGGTATACGACAACAAATGACTCTAGAAAATAGAGGAAAAAGAACTTATTTGTCTCCGGCGTATCACACTCTATCTAAAAAGGAAAAGAAAAGTTTTGAGGAGTGTTTGCATGGTATCAAAGTTTCCCAAGGTAACTCATCAAACATCAATAAACTTGTATCAATGAAATATCTCAAGTTAATTGGCTTAAAATCTCATGATTGTCATGTCTTTATGCAACAACTTTTACCCGTGGCTATCCATGACATCCTTCCAAAAAATATAAGAGTAATTATAACATGATTGTGCTTATTCTTCAATGTTATATGTAATAAAGTTCGTGATTTCAAAAAATTAGATGAATTAGAAGATGAGGATGCAATAATCTTATTTAAATGCAAGTGGATTCTCAATAACAATGATGTACAAACTGATGAGTTAGGATTCACATGGTTTGACTCTGGCAAGACAACTTATATGACCGAACCATTCATCATGGCTACTCAATAAAAATAAGTTTTTTATGTGACAGACCCTACGGACTTATCGAAGAAATGGTCAATTGCTCCCCAAGGAAAATGCATTCCTCATAGCGGTGAAATTTTTGATATTCCATTTGATCCTTCTTATGCAACACAAGTGCCTTCTTCATATGAAAAAATTGATAGAGATGATGTGTGTGTTATTCGTAACAATCATCAAGAAGGCATATGGGAAAATTAACAAGTAAGTATTGTATATTCTTCATTCATAATTTATTATAAGTTATAATTTATAAGTTTATTTACTAACAAGTACTGTTATTTGAAATTATAGGTGTTTAAAGTCAAGACATCAAGAGACAAGACACCAAGATACTATTATTTGATGTAGTGATGTGTAAATTGTAGGTGTTTTGTGTCGTTTTAGTTTTGATGTGATATATAATTTTTGGTTCTTAATGGAATTTTGTCTTTAAGATGTACTATAACTTTTCGTCTAATTCAATTCATAAATGGGTGTGTTGTTGTTTCTGGTCTGATACGATTAAGAAAAATTCAATTCAAAAAATTGAGAATTTTGTAAAATAAAAAAATATATATTGAAAAAACAAAAATTTAAATTCAATTCAAAAAATTGAGAATTTTGTAAAATAAAAAAATATATATTGAAAAAACAAAAATTTCACAACGGCAGTTTAATAAAACCATTGTTATAAGCAGGACACTATCCAAAATAATAAACGCCAAAAATGAAGTTGTTAGGTATCGAACCTAGAACCTATAAATTATGTCACAACGGTTGTTTATAACAACCGTTGTTATATGTAGCGCAATATCCTATTTACTACAATGGGAAATTGGTTGTTGTTGTAAACTACACACTTACAATCACACCCAACCTCATAACGGTTGGTCAGCCGTGATGGTATCTCATTATCAACCGTTGTGATAAGGATTTTCCGTAGTAGTGTTTTGTAGTTTTCTTTTTAAGCTTGCCTCTTACCTGTTTGTATAAATTTCCCAATTAATATTATAATGAAATGAATGAGATAACTCCTCATTGAGATATGTTATTGGGAACTTGCATAATCATTTAATTACTTAGGAGGTAAGAGTAATTGGATGGCACATAAGTTATGGTTCATAGTTTATACCAATTTCATAATGAAGCTATAATGTGATAATCCATAAGGCGGGTTTTCTTGCGAAGAACCAATTCTAGCCACAACAACTACAAAATGGTTAAACCATGGAAAGTTGTTCTCACCATTGACAATTCTAGTTCTAAGAAGAATAAGCTCCTGTATCACTTGAAGACCTAACCTTCAAATTGTGTTTATCTTTTGTGTATACCTTTTGTAGTTGTGATTATGTACACCTTAATATCATTTTAGTTTAATGCATTGGTTTAAATAAATAATGTAACACGACTCTTGTTTAATGTCATTATATTCAAGATTATGTTGATATATAAAAGTTTTAATTTGATCCTTTAACTATCTCTAATGTTCAATTTAGTCCATTTACTAAATTATTAACTCACTATTTTAACTTTTGACATGATGTCATGTCACGTATGCACAACTTAACATTTTTTCATAAAATTTAACATAAATAACCAACTTGACTAACTGAATAATTTTTAAATTACTAAAATGTGTTTTTTGTTAAATAAAGGACTAAAAAGAAACCTATAATTAAGTGAAAGGACTTCAACACTAATTAAACTTAAATAAATTTTATTCAAAATATCAAAGTTAGAGAAGACATTCATGGAGTCAAAATTTATCATAATGTTTTTATTATCTTATTTAATTTTTGGATGAATATTCTTAAAGCCACAACCATAAAATATTTTAGCAACCTATGCAGTGACATTTGGACAAGTGATTGATTTTCAAAAATTTAATTTTTTTTACTGCAAAGACATTTCCCAAATTGATAAAAATTCTAGTACTTATTCTTAGAGCGATTACATTATTAAAACAAAAAAATATTTGGGGTTTCCTTCCGTGATTGTAAGAATAAAGAAAACTATCTTTAATTTTATCACAAAGAAAGTCTTAAAAAAAGGTCAACTATTGGAATAATAAATGTTTCTTGAAGGTTGGTAAAAAATTCTCATTAAGTATGTGTTTCGAATTATTGCTATTTATTTCATGAATATTTTTCTTCTACCTTTATCCTTGAGAGCATGAAATTGAAAAGTTAACGAATGCATGTTGGTTGAACACTTCTAGTACTCGAAGTAAAGGGCTACTATAGTATTTTGAATCGAATCTTAGTCTCGACAGAGATAGTTTTATGTTTCGACAGAGTTGTGTATGTTGTAGTCGAAGTTTGTTCAGTTTTATAAGTTAACTTGTTGATTAAGTTAGCTTAGTGCTTAAGTTATCTTAGTAGTCTATAAATAGGTTGCTCTCTCAGGTTGTTGAGAGAGGATTAAATGTTGGTTGTTGTTATTCACTTGTAACTTTTTTCCATAATTAGACAAGTGAAAAGAAAAAAGGTTTTAACTGATTCTGTTCTTCTTATTCCCTCGTCTCTCTCTTTCGTAAAATTGAGGAATTTCTTATGTATGTTCAAGAAACCCGATATTTCTCATAGTTTAGTTTATTCTTGAAGGCGGTTGTTACAATAAGCTGGTGCGGTGAGCATGGGCATGATGTCATAAACAAAGTATAAGATTGAGAAATTCATTGGTGTGAATGATTTCGGTTTGTGGCGCTTGAAGATGCAAGCCCTACTGATTTAGCCGGATTTGTCAGAAGTGTTGAAAGGATCAGAGAGGATAGATATTAAGCTAATGGAGAAGGAGAAGACGACGATGATCGAGAAAGCCCATATTGCCATTATATTGAGCCTTGGTGATAAGATTATCCGATAGGTCTCAAAGGAGAAGACGACAACAGGTGTCTGGATAAAACTCAAAGGGTTGTACATGACTAAATCACAGGTAAATCATATGTACCTGGAGAAGGCTCTGTATTTATTTAAGATGAATGAAGATAAAGTCTTGATGGTGCAGTTGGGTACGTTCAACAAGTTGATCCTTAATCTAGAGAATATCGAGGTTAGTATCGATGATGAAGATCAAGCGTTATTATAGTTGTATTTTTTACCTAAGTATCATGCTCATTTTAAAGAAACTCTCTTGTATGGAAAAGATTCATTTACCTTTGAAGAAGTTCAATCAGCCTCGTACTCTAAGGATTTGAACAAATGAAAGGAGCATAAGCCATCGTTTGTTAGTCAAGGTTTGTCCGTTAAAGGGAAATTCTTGAAGAAAGACGGTAGGTCTGAGAAGATGAGAGTAAAGGTATGCAGAAGTCTTATAGTGGTGATGCTCCTTGGATTAGGTGTTACCATTGTAAGAAGGAGGGTCATACAAGAAAGGTGTTCCCTGAACGCCTGAAAGAACGTGGTGGTAAGGATAATGTGAATGCAACCATTGTTCAAGATGATTTTTTAATCGTTTGATGTCCTGGTAGTTTTGAGCAACACTTCTGCAAGGAATAGATCATGGATTCAGATTGTACTTGGCACATGACTCCAAACAAAGATGTGTTTGAGGAATTATGTGATCAAGATAGTGGATCAGTGTTGTTGGGAAATAACAAAGCCGACAAAATTTCAAGAATTGGATCTGTGAGATTCAAGCTCCATGATGAGTCAATAAAGTTGTTGACTGGTGTCAGGTATGTACCTGATCTGAAGAGAAATTTGATTTCTCTTGGTAAATTCGACAAGAAGGGATGTGTTATTAAAGGAGAGTAAGGTATCCTAAGAGTCATGAAGGGGTCAAAGGAAGTCTTGAGAGGCGTGAAGAAACAAGACTTATATACCCTTGAGGCTGAGGTTGTAAGTGGATCAATAGATTTATCTTCCATGAAACATGTGTCAAAGATAGAACTGTGGCACATGAGATTGGGACATATCATGAAAAAGGTCTTGTTGAACTAGGGAAACATAATCTTCTAGGTGGTGACGAAGTTGAGAAGCTGGAATTCTATGAACCTTGTGTGTTTGGTAAACCTGCAGAGAGAAGTTTAACAAAGACAAATAAAGAACACATGGATCCTTTGATTACATTCATGCTGATATTTGGGGACATGTAAGGAATCCTTCACGCTCAAGTGTAAAGTATTTTCTACTCATAGTTGATGAGTATTACAAAGAGTTATATGTATTCATCCAGAAGACTAAGGATCACACTTTTGAAAAATTCAAAAGTTGGAAGACTTTGGTCGAAAATCAGACTGGCAAGAAGGTCAAGAGGTTGAGAATCGATAATGGCCTTGAGTTCTGCAATGAAGCTTTCGAAAGTTACTCCTCAACAAAATAGCCTAGTTGAGAAATTCAATCAAACAATCATAGAAAGGGTTAGATGCAATTGGGTTAGTGTTGGATTAAAGAAGGTCTTTTGGGTCGAGGCTACTATGACTGCATCATACCTGATAAATAGGTGTCCCTCGACTTCCTTGGGGATGAAGACACCTTAAGAAGTTTGGTCGGTTCATCCTCCAAATCTCGACAAACTTAGAGTATTTGGTTCTGTAGCCTATGCTCACATTAGGAAAGATAAGGTCGAACATAGAGCTATGAGATACATGTTCATGGGGTATCCTTACGGAGTAAAAGCCTATAGGTTGTGGTGCCTAGAATAAGGTCACAAGAGGTGTATCACAAGTCGTGATGTGGTTTTCAATGAAGATGATGTAACATTTCTTCCTTTGAACGCTTCTTGATATTTTTGCAATTAACACAAGGATAATAAAAGAGACCATTATTGTTGGGAAGATTTGGTTCTACGAATTCAAGGAATTCAAGAACTCCTTTCTCATATATCGGACCTATTTTATCAACTTTTATTCAACTACGATTTATGACAAATTCTAAAATTCATATAAAAAGAATAATTTGAATGACACACTAATACTACATACACAACATACTAATATGGGTATATGCATACTAATATATCCATCACAACAATATAATCCCAAAACCTAAAGCATATTCATAACCAACCTCTATAATTCATGACATCAATCAACAACCCAACCATTTCATTTGGAAAACCAAAACCTAAAGCATATTTATAACCATATTTCTTTCTTCATTTGCAATAAAGTTAAAAAAACGAAAATAAAAACATAGCTTTATAATAACAAAACCATTACAACACGAGATTAGGACACATGACAACATCACATAGCCATATAACAACAAAAACATCATAAAATCTTAATAAAACCAAAACACAAAGTAATCCAATTGCAACAATACAAAAATCCATCAGATGGTCAGGACCATTTGAGGTTGTCAAGGTCTTCCAAAATGGTGTCGTTGAAATAATAGGTAAATCTAACGAGACATTCATTATGAATGGGAAGAGACTTAAACATTATCATTGTGTCGAAGACGGGAATTATTATACTAGCTTAAATTTAACATAGTTGCCTGTCACTTTGCAAGATAAAGTGCGCAGGAAAATTTGTCGAGCTACCGATGTTAAACATAGCGTTGCATGGGAGGTAACCCACGATTTTTGAATCTTATTTCCCCGATATAATAACGGTATATTTATTTTTATTGATCAGTACTAGCTTGACTCATGTCTCCTTTCAGGCTACATTCTTTCCAAGCTTATTCTCTTACTAACTCTAGAGATGTAGAACATCGATAATATGGAGATCACTTTCAGAAATGAGGCCCAGAGGCAGCCTTATGAGGCTCTGTTTCAGAGAGAAATGGAACTAACTAAGTACCCTGATGGCCAGACTATGTCCAACCTAGTTATTAGAGAGAGTGTCTGTTTTATGCTTAACCAAATTGGTTGGGATAGTTTTGCTGTGACAAGGAGATATTTTACGTGCCATAAACTAACCCTTGAGTTTTTAAGTTCCTTCTTTTATGATTCAAACCGTGGGATAGGGTTTAATAAAACCTTAACCACCTTTAGGTTGTTTGGGTATACCTACCATTTCAACCACTGTGAGATGGTTGATCTTTTAGGATTCCCTAGTGGCCCTGACATTTTTACTAAAGCTCAAGAGGATAGGATTATGGATAATGAATTTGATTATTTTTAGGGTAGCATTTCAGGAAACTCACACCCTGAGCCCAATTCCATGGACTCCAACATTATCCACAACCCAACCATCAAATATTTTCACATGATCCTGGCTTATACCCTTTTCGGGAAACAATAGAGCATTAGCTATGTATCCTGAGACGAGCTATTTATCATATTTTGTGTTTTTCAATCTAGGCCAGTTAATGCTGCCACTTTTATGCTTGCTAACCTAGATAAAATTGCACATGCTACCCACGGACCCATCCTGATAGGAGGCCTTATTACCATGATTGTTGCGGCCATCGGTCTTAAAACCCCACATTTCCATCTGACCCCTCTAGGAGATATCCGATCAATGAACATAGTATTATGTTTCAATCATATGCATATAATAAACCTAGGGCCAGATACATATGAATTGCTGATTAGAAACAAGGTGGTACACCATTTTACTTTACCTAACCATGAGAGGACCAGTGTGCACAACAAAGATAACTGGCTTTATGACCTAGAAGGTCAGAGCGAATCACCCACTCCACCTGAGACCCCTCATACCTATGAATACCATCCAACACCCCCTCTCGAACGCTCCTTCACATGCCTCTGAGGCTCATGCCATTCTTCACATCAATCATGCTGGTGCACTCGATGCCCTTAGGACCGACGTTTCCATTCTTCGAGAAGATGTCGCTACCATTCTCTTAGATTTCCATGGTTTTATGGATATGACACATGAGCAGTTCGATCATCTTTATCAATAGATCTACTATATCCGAAAATTCTTACATCCCAATGTCGGACGACGTGACTGATTCCTTGTTTAAGTATTACAACATTCCTACATTCCATTTGAAAGTGAGGACACTACTCCGTTTAAGTGTGGGGGAGGTTATTAATTCCCGTTTTTTCTAGTTTATGATGGTTATGCTTTCTAATTTAGGACTCATTTTAAAATTTTAGTCGAGCTACCGACATTAAACATTGCTCCATTTATGATGGTTATTAATTCCTATTTTTTCTTTTATTATATTTTCCGATTTTTCTTTCATTTTATGTTATGATATTTTTCCATTATGTTTTTATGCATTTTTGTTACTTTTTCAAAAGAAAATTCTGCACCACTAACAATGATGCAGACAAAAAAAAAGCTCAGAAGTCCAAAAGAGCAAGCTCAAGCGCACTAAAGGGCATTGCCACGAACCTGCAGAATGTAATAATCAGTCTTAAACTCATATTTTTTATACTTTCCCACTTCATCCTCTTAACTTTCAAACTACCCCCATTCATTAACCCTTTCCAAATCCTCCTTATTCCCAAAAGTCCCTCATTATTTCTTCACTCTTTCACCTTCCAACCTCATTGTTATATAAACCAACACCTACCATCACTAATTTCACCACTCTAACTCTTACATATTTATCTCTTCACTATACCTCATCTACAAACTCTAACTATGGCTCAAGGAGGAAATGTTTATTTCAATGGAGTAGTCTTCTGTGAAGGTAGAGATGGTCAGAAGCAGCAAAAGCACTACAGAGCTCTGCTGACCCGGGACATTGTTCCGATAAGGTATGCAGATGATTGTTTCTTACGTAGTCAAGGACTATATGATAGTGTATACTGGATTCTAGATAGGTTGAGTTTAACAAATTTTTATGCACGCAAAAATCCCACTTATGTTAGTTTGACCTTAGAGTTTCTTAGCTCCTTACTTTACACTACAAATAGTTGGACTGCTAGCACAATAATCACTATTAAATTTTGTATGTTCAACATGGAATATGAGTTTAGTCTTAACCAAATGGCCGACTTGCTACAATTTCCTCACAAAGAGGGTGTTATTTGTGAAACACCCCTGGATACTAATTGGCCACATGAAGCCGGTCTATTTTGGGAAGAACTAATTGGTAACTAGACTGATAGGTTTGAGGGAAATAACGCCACACAAATCTATAACCCAGTCATACGCTATTTTCGCCAAATGTTGGCACACACCATTTTTGGAGCGAAAACAAAAGTAGGATTAATGCTAAGCATTTATTTTATATACACTCTATTATGGAGCACACACGGGTTAATTCAGCCCCGTTTTTGTTGGCCCACATGCAAGCGGTTCACACCGTTAAGAAGGGGCACATTGCATTTGGAGGACTCATTACTTCCATAGCTCATGCCCTAGACCTGCACGCGGAGCTTTCTACGCTCGACCCTCTACCCATGCTCTCCCTAAACATTTATGTATGCCGCCACATGCGGTTAATTAAGAAAGGGAGTGATAGCCAACAAGATAGTCCCTAGTATCATCTTACCTTGCCCGAACCACACCATGTGCAAGTGAGGGCAAATTGGACCTAAAACCTGAATGTCGATGTTGAGGTCGGTCTGGTGCCCATGGACATTCGTGAGAATGTCGTTGCTGATGGTGACACTGATAATGAGTTTGATATGAGAAAGAGAGGTTCTCCTGTACACTAGTCCCCACCACACCACTCACCCCATATTCCTGCTTCACCTGCACACACCACATACTTTTCTGACCATTTTACAAGTATTTCTTCCGGAGCTACGCACGCCATACTTGATGATATACTCAATGAAATACGTGCTTGGAATGCCACCGACACTGAGAGAGACAACCTTTTATATGTTATGCATCAACAACAAACAAGTATGATACATCATATAGGCCAAATCTAAACACAACAAGCAAAAATGATGGAGCATATGGGTCAGATGCAAGTCTTTCAGACTAATATGACAAATGATATGCAACTGATCCAAGCCACCCAAGCTTCACTTCTAGAGCACCTGTGACACTTAAGGGCAACCCAGAATACCATGGTAGGTAATATTCAACAGGTTCATACATCATAAAATGCCATGGTGGAGCAGGCACATCAGTGGCGTACTTTCCAGGCCTCTATGGAGCACCGCCACCAATAGATGTTATATCATCTCCGTTTTTCCCAAGTAGTTAAGGATCACCGTAACAACCAATTAGACTCTTTATCTAAGCTATTGGATAACATGGATATCCAGATGTGGGGAGAACATGGTCAAGGTGGACACAAAAGAGGTGGGCATGGTCGAGGAGGACAGGGCGATTGGTGGAAAGGCCAAGGTCAAGGAGGAGGCCAAGGCAAATATTGATTCTATTGTCCAGGTTCTTCGTTCCTTTTTCTCAGTTTCATCAAAACATTGAGAACAATGTCTGGTTTAAGTGTGGGAGAGGAACGTCATCACTTTCATATTTAGTGCTTTCTAATTAGATTTACTATTTTTAGTTTATTTCATAATTTTAGGATTTTATCTATTTTTACTTTTTAGTATTGTTAGTAGAGTCGTTGCATGTGCTATCGAGTCTTTATGCGTGGTTTTTTGTTGCTTATTGATTTCCCACTTTCTTGAGCCATACCAAATTTTTTTGACTTACACTAACAATGCACATTTTGAAAGTTTTAGGCTATAAACAATACTTAGGATAGATTGTAGAAACTTGGGAAAACTTTACAAGATCAGCATCGTTTTAACATCGTGAATCTCCTGAATATGGATATCAATTTGAGTATTTGTCATGTCTCAAACTTAAACTCTCATCCTTTAATTTTCCTTAAGTAGTTTATTCAGCAATTAGCATTATCCCAAACACACACTATGGAATAAATTGATGCAAATAAGTGTATGATCTTAAGCTTAAAAGAGAAAAGAAAGATCAAATTAATAAGGATGTTCCTTCTAAGTTAGGTAACCCTCTCCCGGTCATTTAACCCAACGGTACAAGCCTCTTTCGATATATATATATATATATATATATATATATATATATATATATATATATATATATATATATATATATATATATATATATATATATATATATATATATATATATATATATATATATATATATATATATATATATATATATATATATATATATATATATATATATATATATAGACCTTAGTCACTAACAGATTATCTTGCTATGAGTATGGAAGGATAACGGGCTTAATGTGATTGCGCTAGAATGAAAAAGGATAGAGAGAAGGATGAGTAAATTAGGTTTATACATGATGACATGATTCATATTGGTTTGTATAGGGGGGAGACTTATGTCTGCACCATGCAAATTTGTGTTCCCATGATATCCCTAGTGAAGAAGTTAGTACCTATTGATGCAACTCTAACCGAAATTGAGTTTATAGCTTAGAATGATTATCCAATTGCAACTGTTTTCATGAGTCTGGATTTCAACATGCTGCATAATTTTCAAAAGTCCTTTTCATGTGTGTAGCAATTGCTTGAGGACAAGGAATGGTTTAAACGTGGGAGAGTTTGATAACACCGAAAAACATAGTTTATTTTGACTCGATTTTGCATATGTTTTATTATTATTTTGTTGCATTTTATTGTATTATGCTTGTGGTTTATGCGTGTTTCAGGTACTTTACGAGTAAGACTCGATTTATAAAGACACCGGACGAAAATGGCGAAAAACGGAGACAAGTGGCAAAAAAATACACTTGCAGAGACCTCTATGGCATCCGTCATGGCCCATGAAATGACTAGGAAAACATGAAACCCACCAGAGAGGAAAAAGGAAGGTTGAAGACAGAGTCCAAGGCTTGTGGAGACCGCCACATGCCTCATAAATAAAGTAGGCACATATAGTTAGGGTTCATCTATTTTGTCCCATCTATATAGTTCATTGTGTAAAATTGAAAAAAGATACTTGTACGTTTTATTCTTGCGCTTATTTGCTACAAGCACGGGGTTGGTCGAGAATGTCGTCAATTGCCCGGGCAACGAGAAGCCATTCACATTCCCCTATGCAACAAAGTAAGTTTATCTTAAATCTTCTAATCTATTAGACTTTATACTACAACTGAATGTAACTAATATATTTTCAATGTTTTCGATCTAGGTGGTCAGGTTTGAGGATGAACTACAACAGGTGTCCCAAACACGTTGTAGTAGTCTATCATAATCTTTTAGACCATATTGGATCAGACGCTGTATTACTACTAAACAACTCTACTTTTGATTTTAAAAAAAATTATCAAATTAAATATCCTCTAATCATGTCAATTTCTTATATAGTTTATCTGGAGGCCAAATCTGGGTTTTGACCATTAGGTTAACGACGATGACGCTGCAGTTTGGACATCAAAAATACCAATCATCTTATTCACTATTGTGGATATGCACCAAAGTGACTATGTGAAACTGTAGTTCGGCATGCAACAACAAATTCTAGAACCTCTGACATGTTTGGGAGATTGACATCAACACATAGTCGATGGCCAATGGGATTATTCTGATTGGAGAGACTTTTCTAAAGAGATGTATCGTCATTTGAGGAATCGACGTCAGCATATCTTAAACGAACCGATCATACATGGTGCTAGAGCAACTCAACATTATATGGCTTGGTTTAGGTTGGTTACAATGCCATAATTTGTGTCTGAGCCAAGGTATTTGATTGATCCACGCCAACAACCTTCATTATCATACGTCCAACAACAAATCCCTGACCTACAACCAACCCCGCATCATTACCAAACCCAGGAACAATGTCAACCCACTCAAACTCAACGACCGGCCTCACACCATCACCATACCATATACACCCAACCACCAAAAACCCAACCTCGCAACCAATTCATGCCACACACTCAAACTCAAAACCAGGAACCAAACCTTTACCACCAACAACCACACACAACCACCACATTTTTCTATTTCCCCGATGATTCATATGATTCCACCTCATCCTACCATAGCCCCCTACCAATGAACATATGTCATACCCTCAAATTTACCCTACCCCATATCACCTTCTTAAACCCTAATTCACGAGCACACATACCACAAATTTCATCTCATATGCATCTATACTTCACAATCTACAATAATCCACAAATTCAAGGCATGGGATTCATCTGTGAAGATTCAAGACCCTCATGCCATGTTGAGGTGTTCCCAAGCCACCTTAACATTAATCTCATCCTCAAGCCTCTCATAAATCATGGAGGATCACTCAAAGACATATCACTCACTCCCCAAATCTAACTTGGGTGGTGAGTCTCCTTTGAAGAAGCTTCAAGATTCATTTGGTCACCTAAGGACTAAACCCTAGTTCTTGACCCTCTTTTGGTTTGTACAAGTCATGATTCAACATGGATCTTGACCATGAAATTGAGGACCCCTAAAATCCAAAGTTTTTTCATTCCCTATACCTCTTAAACACCTCAATGTGACCCTTGCATCTCAAACCATAATCCATCTGGCTTTGGTTCTTGACAAACGTGTGGCTCAAGAAACCCTAATTTGGGGATCCTTAAACCATTTACCTTGCTTCATTTGATCGTAAAATCACCCTACCATTCATTCAACCTCATTTTATGTCCATTGTAATCAAAATCCACCATATAAACATTCATTCAATCTATGTTACAAGTAGTTGGTTTGTTCATGATTTTTCAACTTTCAATGCTTTGACCCACCCATCAATTTGACCCAAAATCATACCACAAGGATCCAAATATTATTTCCCATTATGGTATGATCACATGATATCAAAATATTCACCATTGTGCCTTGGAAATCAAGAAATCACAAAATCCCATTTTTATGTCATGTTGGTTGCATTTTGGCAATAGTGGCCTATGGGAAGTTCCAAAGACCATAACTTTCTCAATTCATAAGATTTTTAAATTCCACTTCGAACCAAATTTCCTAAATAAGTTCCTCTCCAACTTTGTTTCAAGTTCCAAGACCTAATTCATTAAGGAATGACTTCAAATTTGCTATTGGTCAAGCTTGTCCAACATGCCCACCATGCCCTAAAATCATGTCATGACCACTACTTTGACATATTTCCATTTCCAAAACATAAACCATTTTGACCTGGTTATTTTTGCATTAAAACAAGACCACGGCAAGGAATAAATGGCACAAATTGAGACAAAACACACGAGCCAATTTTATTTGGCATTGGTTCAAACATTGGTGACCATCCTGACGCACAAGCCATACCACACCAGTCAGAATTTGCAAATGGATACACCAAGTAACCAAACCAATCCCTTATGAGCCTAATGGTCCCTAAACACTTTTCATATGGCAGTGTGGTGTAGAAGGAAGTCAACTTGGATGCCAAAGCTCCTCACAATGCCAAAACCGATCCCATGTGTAAAATTCAGATTTTGCCCAAAATGGCAAAAAGCAAAATTCATAGCAAGTTATCTCTTTGCCCTTGTTTGTTCCAAATTGATGCTAAGGACCAAGACAAAGTGGTATGAGGTGCAAACAGGCTCAGGCAACAACCACACTTGTTCCCCATGATCCAACCTCAAGCATGCTTCGAGCCACCCAACAATCTGAAGAAAAACCTCGGCTCTTTCCCTTCAAACCATCCATAAACCTTCCCTATAAATATGTGAGGGTGTTCCCTTCATTTTGTAAGCTTGAAAGCCCCCCTAACCTCTACTGAACATTTGAGCTGAACCATCCAAAGCAGAGATTGCATTTTTGAGTTTCAAAATGTTTTAACTCCAAACAACCACCTAGAAACCTTCACTGACCTTCACTCAAGCTTTCCCAATCCCTAACTCATCCTCCCTGAGCCTCATCTTAGCTTAGCTCAGTCGTTGGAATACCTCATAGAGTTGTTTCTGATCAGGTAGTTTCATTCATCCCCACCTCTAGAACAAGTTACCATTGAACTCGAAATGTTCTTATGATCATTAGCCCTAAGTTTCTAGCTTTTATTACTCCATATTTAGAATTTAATTTTTAAATTAGGTTAGATGTGTTCATCTGGTTCGTGGTAAAATACTCCACACTCAGAGCCAATCAATGGCTCATGGGTGTGGAGGATGATTTGTTTATGATTATGCAAGTCAGTTCCATGTTAAAATCGGGTTAAAAACACTGATTTTTGAAGTTGGATTTTCAAAGTTCCAAGGTTGAAGACGACATCGAGTCGTTGCTTCACGCGAAATTTGAAAACAAAATGTGTCGTGTCCTGGTTGGTTGGCTAGCGAGAGAATTCCATTGATTCATTATGTTTATAATTTAGTTACTTCGGTGTGTTTGTTAACACCACCAAGCTATTGGTCCAGTGGGAGAGGGGGTTGATCCTCCCATGACCCCAAGGTCAGGGGTTCAACCCCCGACATGTGCATATCCTTTATTTTTTTTCCATTTATTTTATTTTATTTATTTATTTTCCCATTTCATTTCCATTTTGATTTATTTTTTATCATCATTATTTTTATTATTCTGAAAAAAATGTCTAACATATACCCCTATTATTTTTGCCTATAGTATTTGATTTTGTCTTATTTCAAGTCATTTGGATATTTTTCGAGGGACTTATGGAGTATTGAACCTTAGGGCCAATGAAATCTACTTTTTATCATGATGTTATTTTGGTTAGGGTTGATTGAACCTTCCTTGTTTAAAACCTACTAATGGATGATCAAGTGTTCATCTATGGTACTAAGAATCATGGATAAGTTGCCCCTACATCAACCAACTTGGGTCATTGGACATGTAGATGGGCCTTGCATATGTTAACTTGTGATTTCATCTAATACATTGTTATTTCTCTTGGTTTGTACTAATCCACTAACCCTTTATACTTACTTGTTTATATCATACACTAACTCTTATTACCTTGTCAATATTATACCTTGTCCTTATAACTTGCTAACTTAACAACTTAATTAATCATTAAGATTTCAACTTTGAGTTTTTTGCATGGTCTTTCATTTGTCAATCTATTGATAGATGGACTTGGGGTTGAATAACTTTCATTATTATAAATCTATGGCAAGTTGATCCATTTATCATCTTCCATACTTTACATCAATCAATAAGTTATCCCTTGATGTGCCATATTTTGAATCTATTGACCTAAGGATGGATAATCCTCAACTGTTGTTTCATTTTTCATAATCCCAACCTAACTTAACTTCACTAACTTTGATTATTACTAACCTTTTGTTATTATTATTATCATCGTTATATTTCATTCTTATTTACTTTTATGTCATTTACATTTAAGTACCCATCATCATTATCATTGTACAAACTCATCATGCATACTTTATCATTTATCTTTACTTTATTGTTATCATCACATTTAAAAACAACAAAAATATGATAAAATGATAAGACCAAAAACAATCCATTTCACTTAATCCACTTGGACTTAGAGGATCTCATCCTAGGTCTTTTGCTTGGAAGCCTTTTCCATTATCTTTGTGACACTTTGTGAAATGTGGGCTTCATTTGTACTTACATTTTGATTGTAAGAATGGCATCATGGCACCACCATAGGGGGACATGTTTGTAAGATAATTATCCTTTGTTTAGCTTAGGTAACTTTTTGCACACACCAGGTTTTTTCTTGGGCTACCTTACAACGAGACCCTTTATTTTCTTGTTGGTTACTTTGCATTCATGTTGCATAAGCCAAATTTCTCAATCAAATAAACAAACCATTGATCCAACGTCAAGTGACATTTTCTAAATCAAAATTAAAACACTTAATAACTACGATTAGTATTGTATGCCACGAGCCTTAAGTGGTGGAGAATGAGTGAGAATGGAGCACTCCTACCCTCACTCTGATTATTTTTGACGCAAGACGCTTGGCTTGTTGTCTAGAATATTCACCTTCTCCCCTAGATTTTAGTGCAATCTAATCACAAATATTATTTTCATAAACCCTTATTCGAGGTAAAATCAACATAATCCATCAAACCTAATTTATGTGCCTTAGGGCACCCATCCCGAAAATCCTTTTCTCAATGATAAAATCGATCAAACACACAAACATTTTATACTTCGAACTATGGAGCTCTGATTCCTCATCCCCGATGAGTGATACGTAGGCACAAGAGCCACAATCCTTGGCGAACACAATAGTAAAAAACAAAACCCCTCTCTTTCACACAATTTCTTTTGAAAAACAAAACAATAACGAGATAAATCCCTGCGTACGCCAACAACCCAAATGGTTCCCATGGAGTACCATGGACGTGAGGGGTGCTAATACCTTCCCCTCGCGTAACCGACTTCCGAACCCAAATCTCGATTGCGAGATCGATTCCTTATTCTCTTTTGAGCGCTTCCCGTCCGCATCTATCTTTTTTAGGGTTTTATCGACTATTTCCCATCGCTTCTCCGATAGAGGCATATTAAATAAAATTCGGTGGTGACTCTTCTGATCTTGCCTTCCTTTTGTCATTTCTCTTAAAACTTCTGATTTTCTTTATCCTGGTAGCGGCAACACCCAAACATCCCACCGCCACAACATCCAACCATTGTTTGACTTTCTTACACCACAAGAACCATTGCTTCGTTTGCAAAACGATTTAATGTCCAAATTCAGGCAACCATACCGTCCACAAACAACCCAACCACAACGACTCAACTACGACAACATGGGCACCAAACTCAATTACGACAACGTCGTTGGCGGCAACCCCTAGCTATTGGGGAGAAATGATGACAAAATTGTCAAATATCATTGGACCTTCCACAAGACCTTAACACTAACCACCACTGCATCATGTCAATAGTCAAAGACCTCAAACACCTCAGAAAAATCGTGGGGGACTTCGAAGGCAGGCTAACACATCGGGATGTGGAACAATGGGGCGTTTTGATCGGACGGATCATTGATTTTCTTGTCAATTGTTATGTATTTTAGCTTTATATCATAATATTGTTAATTATTTTTCATTTACTTTTTAATTTTAATTTTATATAATTATAATATAAAAAGTTTTTTTAAAAAATAAAAGCATGTGCCACATGCAATGGCGCATGCTTTTAATGTCATAATGCATGTGCCGATTACATTGGTTTGATTTGCATGCTAATGCTATGTGCATTAACGCCTTAGTGCAAGGACTACATGCATGCGCCATATCAACTGACATATGTTTTAGAGAAAAAAAATTATTTAAAATTATATTAATATTTTTTAAAAAAAATATATTATTTTAATATTATTTTTGAATAATTTAATTATTTTAAAAAAGAATTCCATAATCATGTCTCACCAATTTGAGATCCTATCCATTTTAAAAACATTGCAGTGAAGTCATACTATCACACTTGATTGACATGAACACTTTTCATAGTTAATGTGCATGCAATACCACGTTTCGATTTATCATTGGTTAAGTACATAATCAATTAGTCAAATATTGTGCAAAAACAGAAAGAAAACTAACCTGGGCTAGTATTGCATCATTGTTCCCTTTGAAAAGGTACCCTATGCTTTGCTTAGTTCCAAAAAAACAAAGCTAGTGGGTCCCATACTAGGAGACAAAGGGTATCCCATGATCAGTGACCTGCGATTGGGGCATCACAACAACTACAAACAGGTGCTTTATCAAAGTTGAGTTTGGACAAAACATCATGTGAAAATAAAGGAGGTTTTAAGAAGCATAATTATGGATCAAATTGATTCTAATGGTTTCAGACATTAGATATTTATGTCAACATCTTTCATTATCACTAAGTCGTGTTAATTAAGGATACTTAATTAATCTAACCGGCCTTGACCCATGCGGTTGTTTTCAGATTGGATTTTTTTTCTTTTGTAAAAGTTTATTGACTCATTTGTATTTGGGTGTAAAAATTTAAAGCCAAAAATATTATGAGCTTAATAATAGAATGCGTGGAAATTATGGAATCAAAATTCTAAAACGAAACTATTTAATTAGAGAAATTTATTTCATTATTACATGGAGGTTATTTAATTTAATAATCTTCTTCTAACTTAAGGAAATCAAATTCGTCGATAAAACTTCACGATTGTGAGGACTATTTCAAACAAATTTTGAAACTAATCAAATTCGTCGATATGAAACATTACAATAGCCAGGACTATTTCAAACAAATTTGGAAACCATGATCTTACAAATTTAGTCCAAAATAAAAAGAATCACACAGTTAAAAAAATTTCATCCTTTATTTATTTAAATTATAAATAAAATATAAAACTTGTATAAAAACATCAATACTATAAAAAAAAAATCATAATCATAAATAGCATAAAAAAGTTAATGTTTTAATCAATAACATCAAAAATATAACTGGAAGTCTTCCAGCAATATGTATCCAATTACAAAAATTCTCCTTTGTTAATTAACCTCTATCAATTTCTTCTTTTAAAAATTTTACAACAAAAATAATTGACTTTATGAAGATCTTTTAAATAAACAAGGCAATCTACTTCTCTTCATTTAATAAAACTTGAGTATACAAATTAATTGTACTACATCTAAAAAAAAATATTTTTAGAATCAATCATTATAGAAAAATATTTTTTAATTGATAAATCAATCATTTTTATTTTAAAATAAATAGAATTCCAAATTCTTAGATTAAATATATTATTATCTTTTGTTGAGAATGTAATTCCTTGTGTCGAAACATGCTAATCAGCAGAAATAAGAAATTGTCGAAATGTCGAAGAAGTGTATCTCAACATAATTTTAACTTAGTTTTATTTGTTTGTTTTAACTTAGTTAGTTAGGTTAGTTGGAGATTGATTGGTGTGCAAACAGTCTCAGCCTATAAATAGGGAGGTACCCTATCATTGTTTAAAAAATGCAGTTACATAAAAGAAAGTTGAATAAAATTACAGTTTAAAAGTAAAAAAGTTTCTCTGCAAAATACACAACTCTTATTTTTCCCTTTTTTGTTGAAACCCTAATTTCCTTTTCTTCCTCAATTCATCTTTCTTTTTTTATTATCAGTTGTGCAGCAAAATCATCTTGCAATCAAGTTTGGTTAATTCACTCGAGTGAAAAGTGAAGAACACGAGAAGTAATCAATCAGAAGATTGATTCTTGTTCATCAAGATTGATTTGGTGTAATTCCACATCACGAATTCATTTTAATTTCAACATCTGGTATCTAGAGCTTTAGCTGTGTGATTCTTGGGAAGCATAGCGCAATGAATCATCCAAATAGACTTTTTCCGTCGAGTCTCCAATTCTGAAGAATCAGAATTACAAGAATTGGTGCAAGCAGGTGAAGATCATTTTATGCTATCAAGATCTTTCGAATCTTGTTAAGGAGGGAGTGACGTCGCTTGCAGAAAACGCGACGGATGAACAAAAGGTTGCACATAGAGAATTGAAGAAGAAAGATTATAAAGCTCTCTTTGTGATTCATTAATTCGTTGATCCAAATAATTTAAAAAAGGTTAGTAATGTAGAATCAACGAAAGAAACATGGGAAATCTTGGAAAAATCGTTTGGAGGTGCTGAGAAGGCGAAATATGTGAGGTTATAAACTCACAAAAGAACGTATGAATTGCTTCAAATGGAAGAAAGTAAAAGTATAACTGATTTTTTCACTAGGGTTACAGAACTAGTGAATCAAATCAAGATATGTGGAGAAGCTTTGACATAAAGGTTAGTTGTCGCAAAGATCTTGAGGTCATTGACCCCAAAATTTGATCACATGGTAGTAGTCATATAAGAATCGAAAGAATTGTCAATATTGACGAAGGAAGTGCTTCAAGGAACACTTGAATCTCATGAACAAAGAACGGCTGAAAGAGCTGCAAGTGTAACGCCTCGACTTAGAAATTTTGCTATTTTTAATTATTTTTGTATTTATTGTGTGATTTAATTGATGTCATCAACTATTTATGATGATTGGGGGTATTTTGGCAATTTTATAATTACTAGGGTTGATTGATTATGAGAAATATTCATTTAATTGATTTAGTATTTTAAATAATTATTTAGGTATGTATTTAATTGATTTAAATATTTATTTAAATAATTATTTAAGGTGTGATATTATTTTAATATTAAAGTTAAATAATTATTTAGTCGGGATAATTAATTAAGATATTTAATTTTGGAAATTTGTTTAGTCATATGAAATCAAGAGACAGATAGAAACTAAAAAGTCAAATTAATATATTTTATTATTATTATTACAATTATTATAATTATAATTATTATAGTCATTATCATTATTATTATTATTATTATTATTATTATTATTATTATTATATTATGGTAAGGGAGAGAAAAAAGTATCTTGTATCGTAAAATAAAATTTTAAAAAAAAGATATAGATAAATTTTTTTGGAGAAAAACAAACATTGTCGTCAACATTGAAGAAACGTGAAGAATTGGGATACAAAGAGGATTTGAGAAGAAGATCTATTTCGAGGTAAGGAGGAGATTTTTTTTACTAATGGGTGCTTATGGACAGTCAGGATAGTGAGGGATCCTTACCCTCCTATGTCTGTATTTTTACTATACATGATTTATGGCCTTGTTTGTAACCAAAGGGATTTTGGCCAAAATCTCTGAGATCACTGATCATACAAATATGTTTGCATGTGAATTATGCCCTTTTGGGATTTTTTTTTTATGAATGATTGTATGTGTTTTGTGTGGATATGTCTATTTTTTATTTATGTTTTCTTTGTTGAAAGTGTTTTTGTATCTCTGTGTTTATCCCAAATGAGGTTTGTCTAACCCCTTTGGGTATAAATCTATGGTAATATCTCAGAAGTGTTTATAGTATGAACTTTGTTATAATATATGTTATGTATGTATGGTTGTATTGGTTTTTGGTATTGATCGTTGTCAGGATCTATGACCAAATGAGATTAATCTCATTTGATCACGGTTTGTTGTTCGGTAAGTTTATCGAGGAAATTTATTTCCGTAATTCCTTATAATTTATCATTAGAGACATAGGTATGATTATTAATATGTAGTAACATTATTCTTTTCTTTATTTTCCACAACTGACATACAGTAACATGCATATGTCTTTCGTTACTTTTCCATTACCGATACACAGTAACATGATTATCACTATAATATTTAAATAATACCTCTTCATATCATGTATAGGTTAATGTGGCGCACATATATGTTAATGAATACCGTAATACAAATACATAATTCCCATTTCATCATCGCAGAACAGTTCATAAATATTTTAATAATAATAATAATAATAATAATAATAATAATAATAATAATAATAATAATAATTTAATATTATTAATTATAATATTTTAGAGTTTAGTTAAAAATATTGAATTATTTAGTTTTTCGTAGAGTTATCACTCGTAAATATCATTATAGCACTTTTGAGCATTTTAGAATATTTGTGGGTACTCTAGAGTTATTTTTGAGATATAAGAATTATTACAGAATTGTTTAGAGTTCCTTGATAACTCTATTGAATTAATATAGAAGTGATAATTACTTTGAGAAATTATATAGTTATTGAAATTAATATATAAATAACTTTTGAGTTGGTTTAAGAGTGGAACCTATATTCTGAAGTGTTGTGGCGTTGATGCTTATGCATAATAATTATTTTGATGTTTGTATGATGTTTTGAGTTATGTTGATGAGATGTCATGTTCGTGCATCATACTAGTACGAAGATTAAGCAGGACTTCAGTCCAGTGACGTAGGACCTCAACCCAGTGATGTGAGACCTTTGTCTCGAAGTGATGTAGGACTTCGGTCTAGTGGTGTTAGGACTTTGGTTCAGTGATGTTAGAGTTGTTGTCTTGTGATGTGGGATAATATCAGTAACACACTCCTGATACCCAAAAACTTGGTACCACATCCATTTTGATGAGGCGTTGGTGCATTAGCATTGTATTATAATTTCTATTACAGATGTTGTTGTGCGAGAATAATTTTGAGTTTTATATTTAACCATCCTGCTGTTAATTTTCACTGTTAATATTTGTAAGGATTATTCTCACCCCTTTCTAGTTTGTTTTGTATTCAATACCCGTTGTACAGATAATCAACATCAGTGATTTCTTTTAAGTGGGAGATGGCTATGCATCTTATCTTTTCATATTATATTTATTTTCCACTGTATTAGAGGGGTATTGCTCTGATTACGTAACATCATGGGACGAGAATTTGATTTATGATGTTTATTGAACTTTATATGCGTTTTCCTTATCTTTGGATAATATGGCGATGTAATAATTTTAAGTTCCACTGCGAGTGGTACTTTTTATATATGAGTTGAAGTAATATCCTTTAGTTTATTTTATTCTTTATAATTGCGATTTAGGGAATATGGTGTTACAACAAGTAAGTCAAAGAGTGATGTGGCTTTGCAGACGCAATCAACAAGAGAAAAGAAAGTCAGGCGGAAGTGGTTTGACAATAAAGGTAGAGGATACTACAATAATTCATATGGCAGAGGAAACCATCAAGAAGGAAATTCATCGAATCAAATAAGACACTCATACCAAAGCAACCACGTAGGTGGTGTTGCAAGTAGAGGAAGGGGTGGTGGACGAAAACCTGATAAAAGTTACATTCAATGTTTCAATTGTCAGAAGTATGGTCACTACTCTAGTGATTGTCCTGAAAAATAAAATAATCAAGAAAATAACGCAAAGCTGGAAAATCATAAAAAAGAAGAGATGTTGTTGATGGTCACAACAAGAGATGAAGGAAGATTTAAGGACCAATGGAACTTGGACTCAGGATTCTCATCACACAAGACTGGTAGGAAATATTGGTTTGTCAACATAAAACCCTCGATGAAGAACATGATGAAATTTGCAAATGACAATACTATAGCAAATGAAGGTATTAGTGATGTCCTGATTATGAGAAAAGATGACAAAAGGTCAATAATTTCCAATGTATTGTATGTACCAGGCATGAAAAGTAACTTACTTAGCATGGCAGTTGGTCGAAAAGAATTACAAAGTGTCGATTGAAGACAAGATGATGAGAGTTCTCGACTCAGGTGGAAGGTTAATTTGAAGGCTCTCATGTCTCAGAATATAACCTTCAGGATTGAACTTAATGTGATAGAGCACAAGTGCCTTGCAGCTGCAGCTAGCATGGGTGAATGGATATGGCACTATAGACTTGGCTATCTCAACTTCAAAGACATCATATATTTGAAAAGAAGAAAAATGGTTTCATGGTTACTAGAAATCGACATTCCACATGAAGTATGTGACAAATGTGTGTAATCAAAGCAACAAAAAAAAACTCAGCAAGGATGCATGAAGCAAGTCGAAGGCAATTCTTGAAATCCTATATTGTGATGTATTTGGTCCTATCCAGGTGGATTCGTTTGGAGGTAACAAATATTGTATCACATCCATAGACAATTTTAGTTAAAACCCATGGACTTGCCTAATCAAGAATAAAAGTGAAGGGAGTGAGGTATTTGCCAAGTTTAAATCTATGGTCGAAAGCTCAAAATTTAGAGGATTGATGGTGGTAGAGACTATTTGTCGAAAGACTTTGACACATTATGTGAGAAAGAATGGATTGTGCATGAGATGGTTCCGCCCAACATTGCACAACAAAATGGAACTGTTGAAAGAAATAATAGAACCATTATGAATATTGTCAAAAGTATGTTGAAAGGCAAGCATATATCCAAAGAATTATGGGGAGAATCCGTATTAACTGCAACATATATTCTAAATAGATGTCCGACAAAAAGGCTAGAAGGAATCACACCAGAAGAATGTTGGTATGGTGTCAAGCCTAGCTTAAGTCATCTGAAGGTGTTTGGATCTATAACATATGGACATGTGTCTGATCAGTAGATAAGAAAACTTGATGACAAGTAGAGTCAAATGATTCTAATAGGATATCATTCGACTGGTGGATACAAGTTGTTCGACCTAGTGCATAAGCAAGTAGTGATCAGCAGGGATGCGATCATATATGAGCTTAAGTAATGGGATTGGACTGAAACTGTAAATAAGGATTCAGTAAGAATTTTATGTGAAGAACCAGTGAGTGAAGTCGAAAGAGAAATTCTAAAAGTAGAAGTCAGAGGTCAAGCAAGCACAAGAAGACCTCAAAGAACAAGATACATGCCTGTAAGTTTGCAAGAATGTGTGATTACATCAGATGATATGGCCGATGATGGAAGTGAACTGGTGCACTAAGCTTTCTATGTAGATGTCAAACCAGTCAATGCAGTTGAGGCATTAAAAGATTCGAAGTGGATGAAAGCAATGAATGAGGAACTGGAGTTCATCGAAGTTAACAACACTTAGTCACTTGTAAATTTTCCTCAAGGAAAAAAGGAAATCAATGTGAAGTGGGTATACAAGGTTAAGCTGAATCCTAAAGGAGAAGTAACTCGACACATGGCAAGAATTTTTGCAAAAGTATTTCTTCTAAAAGAAGGAATCAACTTTGATGAGGTTTTTGCACCTGTTGCTAGGATCGAAACAACCAGGTTGGTTGTTGGTCTAACAAACATGAACAATTGGCATATGTGTCAGATGGATGTGAAATTTTCATTCTTGAATATCCCCTTAGATGAAAAAGTTTATGTCGCACAACCAGTTGCTTTTATGAAACAAGGCAAAGAAAGCAAGGTATACAGGCTCCATAAAGTCGTGTATGGACTTAAGCAAGCTTCAAGAGCTTGGAATAAGAAGATAGATACCTTTTTAAGGGAGAGAGAATTTTTGAAGTGCACAACTGAGCATAGAGTATATTTAAGAAGAAGCAATAATGAATTTCTTATACTATGTCTCTATGTCGATGACTTGTTGATAACAGGTAGCTGCAAGAAAGAGATCAAAGACTTCAAAGGTGATCTTAGCGAGGAATTAGAAATTGTTGATATGGGCGACATTTCATACTTCCTTGGAATCAAATTCTACAAGAGTATTAGAGGCATGATGATGCATCAAATAAGATATGTAAGAGATATACTCAAGATTTTTGAGATGGAAGACTACAATTTGACTTTGACGTCTGTTGAACTAGGACTGCAACTGTCGAAAACTCAGAGGAAGATGATGTCGACCCGACACAATACATATGTTTTATTGAATCATTAAGATACCTTTGTTACACAAGGCCTGATCTAGCATATTGTGTAAGTATGATGAGTAGATTCATGGAGAAGCCAAATGTATCACACCTAATAGTGACGAAGAGGATACTAAGGTACCTGAAAGGAATTCTCAACTTTGGCATTTTGTTTCCTATAACTGATGAAGGAAAATAATGCAAACTAGTGGGTTATACCGACTCAAGTCGGTGTAGTGATGCTGAGGATAAAAAATCCACAGTTGGCTATGTATTTATGCTAGGTGGTGGTCGTCGAAGTTCTGTCATCGTGTGAAGTGGAGTATATAATTGCTTCTATTTATGCATGTTAAGCAACATGAATGGTGAATTTGGTCAAAGAAATTACAGGGAAAATTATGGAGCAATTACCATGAAGATCGACAACATGTCTGCTATCAATTTGGCGAAGAATCTGATAGCACATGGAAGAAGCAAGCACATCGAAACAAGTTTCCATTACCTTTGAGAGAAAGCAGCAAAAGTGAAGCTGAACTTGGAACACTGCAGAACTGAGAATCATATTGTATACATCATGACGAATGAAGTGTTTAAGAAATTAAGCTCTATTATGAATGTAAATAGCTTAGACACAATGAATTAGGTGGTGTGTTGAGAATATAATTCCTTGTGTCGAAGCATGTTGCTCGATAGAAACAAAGAGTTGTAGAAATATCGAAAAAGTTTATCTTTACATAATTTTGACTTAGCTTTATTTGTTTGTTTTAGTTGTGTTAGTTAAGTTAGTGGAAGATTGCTTGGTGTGTAAGCAATCTCAACCTATAAATAAAGAGGTACCCTGTCATTATTTAAAAAATGCAGTTGCATACAGAAAAGTTGAATAAAATTTCAATTTGAAAGCAAAGAAGTTTCTATGCATAATACACATATCTTCTTCTTCCCTTTTTGTTGAAACCCTAATTTTCTTTTCTTCCTCAATTAATCTTTCTTTTTTAGTATCAATTATGCAGCAAAATCATCTTATAACCAAGGTTGGTTGATTCACTCGAGTGAAGAGTGAAGAACAAGAGGAGTAATCAATCAGAAAGATTGATTCTTGTTCATCAAGATTGATTCAGAAATCTCCATAAGTTTGGTGTAATTTCACATTAGGAATTCATTTTAATTCCAACATCTTTGACATTAACACTATTCTCCAATTTATTATTTTTATTATGATAATATTATTTTCAGCACCAACATTTTTATCATATAAACTATCATTTTCAATGTTGCATCACCATTACTTTTTGAATCCACACTTTTAATCTCCATATTTTTAGTATTAACCATATTTTAAAGAATTTCAATATCAATTCTATAAGATTTAAATAACTTTTTGGTCCTTATAAGTTAGCGAGTTTTTGAAGTTGGTGTCTGTATCTTTTTTTTTGTCTAAGTCCCTATATCTCACTTTTTTGTTGGTGTTAATCCCTGAGATTAGAATTCTCTTAAAAATGTTGACTTGGCTAACGACGCACACATGAAAATGATTTATATTTTTCTGTGATTAATATGTGACTTATACAATTATTATTTAATTCCATGTAGACTAAATATTATTATTAATTTTTTTTATATTAAATGATAAAATTCAGGGATGGTTAGGGATGAACTTTTTTGGTGTTAAATTATTATTACTATTATTATTATTATTATTATTACTATTATTATTATTATTATTATTATTATTATTATTTTGGTACATCGATAGTCTTTGGTTTTTATGATGGTTAGGGATGAATTTTGGGTTTAAAAAATTTAGGGTTTGTATGATGGTTAGTGATGAAGATATGAACACAAACTCATAATTTTTGATTAAATATTCTTTTCGTCCCTATAAATTGGCACATTTTTGGTTTTAATCCCGGTAACATTTTTTTCTTTGGTTTTAGTTCCTAATTCTGGTTTTGAATTCATACATTCATGCTCAACCTTCATACAAACCCATAAATTTTCAGATCGATGAGAATATATGTGTTTGTTTATGAGGTATTCATGTATGTTTATTTAGTGCTCCACCATTTCAAACCATAACCATTTTTGTTAGTTTGATTTTGTAACTTTATTATTTACTCTTTCTCTCACAATCTTCACCATCATATTCCATTACAGTTTCATCTTCATGTTTATTTTGGAATTAAGATTTGGATTCTTAGTTTCTCAAAGTACCAATGTAATTTTTATGTATGCATGGTGGTGAAGTATTTTCTAAAACAAATACACTAATGCATGTATATACACCTATGCAAGCGCACTCATGCATTCTATATATATTATCGTTGTCATACTCATGTTTCATGAACATCAATTAGTGTAAACAAGGGCTATAGTTGTATGATCTCTCTCAAGAACAAGAACTGAACATCAATTTTTATATATTACAATTTCGGTGCAAGAGTTAAACAAAGTGAGCTCATGGTCGAGTGACATAGGTGCATATATTTTAACCAAAGGGTGAGGGTTTGAATTCCACAAAATTTGCAAAAATTTATTTTGTTAAATTTGTCATTGCCACGTGGACAAATAAAAAATAATTCTATAAGCCACATATTAACCACAGAAAAATATAAATCATTTTCACACGCCGTTAGTCAAGTCAGTTTTTTTTAACAAAATTTTAATCCAAGTGACTAACGCCGACACAAAAGTGAGATATGAGGACTTAGACAAAAAAAAAGATACATAGACCAAAATCAAAAACTCGCTAACTTACGGACACCAAAAGACTATTTAAGTCATAATATTAAAAGAAAATTGAAATTCTTTTATAATAAATTCATCAAAAAATCTTATTTGAGATTAAGAATTTCAACATCAATATTATTTTAAGAATTTTCTTCTTTTTTTCTTACATGTCTCATACTTATATTCCAAATTTCTAACCTTAGGAGACATAGACAAAGAATGAAAGAAAATTTAGAACCTAAAAATTCTCACAATTTTTTAAAATTAATTTTACAACATTAGAGTTGAATTAGACAATGTTGAAAATGAATTAATAAATAAAATTAAGAGATAATTAGAACTTAACAAAAAAATTTACAAATTAGTAAAGAAGAAGAAGAAAATAAGAGGAGTTAACAATTAAAAAAATAATTGTTTATTTAGACCGTCCATCTAAGTATTCATGTAATATTTAATAAATTAATATGTCTTAGATCGTAAAGTTGTGTGTATGCGTGTTCATATGTTAATTTCACTTCCACCTTAAATTATGATTATAGTTCTAACAATGGTATCAGAGCTATGGTTAGATTCGGTGGTGGAGCGAAAGAGGTGTCCTAATGTGGATTAAGGCTAGTGATATGGGTGACTCACTTGTGGGAAAGATTATTGGGATTCAAGTGTGAGTGATTAAGTCCTACATCAACAATATATATATATATATATATATATATATATATATATACATATATATATATATAATATATATATATATATATATATATATATATATATATATATATATATATATATATATATATATATATATATATATATATATATATAACTCACTAATCAAAGACTTGACACATAAAGTCTTTCATATGATTGTTTTCATTAAGGATGTCTTATATTAGTGGGAGTCACTCATTTTTTATATTTTATAATTTTGTTTTGATATCAATTCATACTTTATGCTAATATTATACACATAAACAAAGTTTACAAGGTTATTATCGTTATAACCATTTATGTATCGTTGGTGCAGCTATTAAATTTATAAATTTCAGTTTGATCTCAATAAAGACTTTAGTTGAACCAATTAGAAATAGACATGATTCAGATATCACAATACATGAAATTTTGATACTACTCATTAATATCAATTTATATCATCAAGTATATTGATGTGGTGGTCGTCGGAGTTTTGTCACGTTATGCGTCAGTGATGACCGCCACTGTGGTCCTATTATTGATGTGTGGGATGTACCAAATTGTAAAGTTAAAATCTAAAGATAATTATTATTCAGATGCCCGTGTAAAGAACTATGATATAATTATAAATTGATATATTGTCCAAGTGGGATATTGTTAGAATATTTTATATTTAAATATTATTTATTTCTTCTATTCCAATAATTATTATATGCATATATATTGATTATATTAGTTATTTATCAAATTAAGAGTTTTAATTGATTAAGTGAGAAAATAAAATTAAAAAGGCTAATTAGATTTATATTAATTAATTAATTAATTAATTGGATATGAGCTTAAATATGAGCGGATGTGAGAATGACTCATTTCAGAATAATAGAAACTCTAAATAGTCATCACACACACACACATACACACACACGCGCGCGTGCGCGCGGACACACACACATACACACACACACACACACACACACGCACACACACCACACACACACACACACACACACACACACACACACACACACACACACACACACACCACACACACACACACCACACACACACACACACACACACACACACACACACACACACACAACACACACCACACACACACACACACACACACACACACACACACAACACACACACACACACACACACACACACACAACACACACACACACACACACACACACACACACACACACACACACCACACACACACACACACACCACACACACACACACACACACACACACACCACACACACACACACACACACACACACACACACACACACACACACACACACACACACACACACACACACACACACACACACACACACACACACACACACACACACACACACACACACACACACACACACACCACACACACACACACACAACACACACACACACACACACACCACACACACACACACACACACACACACACACACACACACACACACACACACACACACACACACAACACACACACACACACACACACAACACACACACACACACACACACACACACACACACACACACACACACACACACACACATACATATATATATATATATATATATATATATATATATATATATATATATATATATATATATATATATATATATATATATATATATATATATATAGTCTATGTTCCCTAATGTAATATACAACAAAGACATTATATCTTCTTCCCATCCGACGTGTGTTTAATACATTACAAGTACTGGTTGAGAAAGATCCACAAGGCAACAAGTGTCACTCACTTCTCTCTACATTTTTTGTGTTTGAGAATTACCATTGTCATTGCCTAGAAAGCGTTCTCCTTGGATATGTCTAGATATTCTTGTAATTTTTAGTAGATATTGCATATATTTGATTTCTCCAATATATGTATGAAGGGGTATCGAATAGTGCGTTGACACAGGATGGAGACACAAACGATTTACCCATTACAATAGGTTTGTATAAAGGTTCAACCCTAATCCCCTATTTTTTTTTACTTAATTTTGGATATTCTTATGGAACATATCCAAGAGCTTGTACCGAGATGCATATTTTTTTGTAGATGATATTGTCCTTCTTGGAGAGTCAAATGAGGATTTAAATAAGAGGTTGGAGACTTTGATACTTGAGAGGTTAAATTTGAACATCTTGTAGAATTGGTTATTTTATGATACGCGTTCAACAGAAGGAAAACCATAATTTAGATATGTGTTGCTTAAACATTTGGGAGCAACGTTTTAGTATTGTCTGTGATTATTTGTTGTACAAAAACACTATGCATCATTTGTGAAATAACGGAAGAGTAACAGATTTTCAACAGTTCCATTGAAGACTGAACTAGTTGTAAGTGAGGACGACATACCGAACCAATATAAATACCAATGTACCATTTTCTCTATCCCTCTCTTTTAAATTTATGTATAGTTTGCATGTTCATAGGTTTTTATCGCTTTCTAGATTTGTATGGCCTTAGAGCTTTATTGTTTTCTAGAATTGTATGTTGTTAGGTTTATCGCTCATAGAATTTTAATATTTAAGCTTAGGGCTATGTTAAATTCTATATGCTAAACATTATTCCTCCTAATTATATGTGTATAAATCGTAATATTGGATTCTCTCTTAACCAATAAAATTCCATTAAAAAATTCTCGTTGTGAATCAAGTTCATTTAATTGGCGCATTGTATGTTAGTAGTTTCATCATTTTTATTTTCATTATATTGTCTTATAATTAAGTAATATGTGAACTCAGTCCATAATGAATATTTTCTAAAAATAGAAAATTATGGTTTTATATTAGAAATTATTTAATTAATTAAATTAAAGAGAAAATATGAGTTAGTAGAGAAATAAGGTATAATGAGGAGATTTAGAGAATAAGTTGGGGGTTGTAAGAAAAATGCATAAATGAGAGAATTATATCTTATTTATAAATAGAGGATTGTGAAAATTGAGGGAGGTTTATAGTACGTGAAAAGTAGGAGTTGGAGAAAATGTGAGAAGAACAAGTTTAGGGCTAAGAAGAGAAGAACAAATTCTGATTAGAGAAATTGCTACTAGAAAATCTAAGGTAAGAGGGAGAAAAGGCTTTCACTATGGATGTATTGCATGATAGGATAGAGAAGAGAGGTTCATGCTCTCATTAGGGTTGTACGGTTCTATTTTTGATGTGTTGTTATTGTGTTAAAATCTGAATAATTGATGTTTGGATGTGCTTGATTATGTGATTGGAAAAATTTATGAATCATTATGTCGCATCCGCGAAAAAACAACCGGCGGGAGCTGAAATAAAAACCCAACACAGAGCCGCCACTGCGCGTTATTTATCCCAAGATAGGGAAAGGAAACGCTCAGAGAAACCTGGAAAGGAAATGGTCTCGCGACCAAAGAGAAAGGGTAAGGGAGTCGGTTACGCAAGGGGAAGGTATTAGCACCCCTCACGTCCGTCGTACTCGACGGGATCCACGTTCTAAAATAAAGAAAAGGTTGCTAAACATCACACACACACACGGGGAACGCAGGTGGGGTTAAAAGAAGGGAGCTCGATAGGACGCCGCATCCTATGCCTACATATCTTGTCTGGAACAAATATCAGAGCCACTGTAGTTCGGCTCACGCACGCCAAACAAACACAAAACGCACAAACAGATGGCAAACATGGAGCCCGACAACCACTCGATGGAATTACGTCAGCATCCGAACCAAAACACGCACAAAACGGCAAACGTGGAGCCCGACTGCCAATCACTGGACTTACGTCGGCATCCGAACCAAACACACAATCAGATAACAGGTAAACACACACAAAAAAGAAAAAAAGGTGCCCGGAGAGGTCTCGCACGACCTCCTGCCTACATACCTCGTCTGGAACAAGGATCAGGGCGATGTAGTTCCCCCTAAAGGGAAAGAAAACCCAGCCAGAAACCGAGGGAAGACACACTACCAGGGAGCTGGACTCGAGCCTAGTGTTGTCATGCATCGTTACCCTATGTTCAGGTTTCTACCTACTTGCACAATTGCAAACTAATCCTATCCAGGAAAGAAGCAAGCATACAAGCATACAAACAGAACAAGCATCTCAAGCAAACATGTCAAACAAATATTCACATAGCACACACTATAACCAGTCAAGTGGGCTCAAACAATGGGTTTGACTGCCGAAGCAAGTCATCTGTACATGTGTAGTATTCGCTCTTAACCTTGCCATTACGAGGCTAAGGTGAAGCAGATGAAAAGGTGAAGTGAGGATGAGACCTCACAGCTCTTATCCCTGACCAGGGAGAGCTTCAGACAAAGGAGCGTGGGTCCAGAATGGAGGGACCCTTCTACGCTCAAAGACTCTGACTCGATTGTGCAACAGCACAGGATCTTGGGTTTGTGCCCCAATGCATCAACACACAGCCGTGCGAGCAGAGGGACGACTCACAGAATAGTGAGGGATAGATTGCATATCCCTAACTTCCACCAATTGCCTCATAGAGGACTTCACCTGCTTAGGCACAATATTAAACAATCACAAGCATCGCCTCTTAAGGAGGACTTCAGACAGTTTGCCCGGCCAAATAACAGACCGGGTCTCCAGACTACATGAAGAATAGAAGTACTACCTCAAGTGGTTTAAAAACCAAGCAACAGCAAGCAAGTTCTTAAAGAACTGTAAGCAACTAAAGGTACCTGAAAACAATCAAGTATCATCAGTACTCAGACAGACAACAATAAACAGCAAATGTTAATCAGTCAGACTATACAGATTAATGCACACAAAGGCAAGCTATAAGCTCAAGCTCAAGCTTCACAACCTACAAAACAAATTCATGTTAGTTCTCAACATCAAACAACATCAACTTAATCCACTTGGTTCAATCTCCTTAATCATGGTGCTTTTCATCCTGAAAAATCAAGCAAATGTGAGAGACAAGACCACTAGGCCAAGCCTAGGGTCCAAAAAGTGAGAAAAAAATCTAAACAACAAGGGATCTTCAACCAAAATCAAATTAATGCAATTCAAAAGCAAGAGCACTTAATCCCATACTCATATCACTCATCATATTTATTTCATGACCAAAACATGTCAACTTAGGTCAAATGCAACATCCAATGTTCAAACAGAATGAATTCCATCAAAAGCATACCAAAATAATTCCAAAAATCCTCAAATAATTCACACCTAAACAGGACATATTCAAGGTATAGCATGTCAATTTTCAGCTTAATTGGACAAAAGGAACTATGTCAATGAAAATCAAGAAATACAGACACAAATATTCAAGCCAAACCATAACATCAACACATGCATTCACTTCAAAAATTCACAAGTCAATGAAAACAATTAATAAATGAATGGGACCAAAACAGGGATGTCCTATCATGTGTCTATAACCAGCATACCAAATTTCATCATCATCCAAAACCATATGAGCATTTCACACAAGATATTCCAAACATATGTCACATGAACTTGCACATTTGACCAACAGAGATGAAAAATACCAATCAAATTGAAAATGCCACATAAAAATCCAGAAAAATGTACATAGCATCTCAACATATCAATGATCCATCATACAAAATTTCACTCCATTTCAACAATCATAGGCCAGTCAAACAATTTCATGAAGTTGCCCTAGTTAGGTGTGACACAAACTGTCACACCTAAGTTCAAAAATTCACATCTCACACCACAGGTATCAAAAATTCACAAACTTTATATGTAAATCACCAGCAACATGTCTAGAATCACCACAAAAATTTTCAAACATTTCTTTTAAGGCAGGAGAATTTCACAATGGAAATGGCAAAATGTACACAAAAATGACCTAAGTCAAACATCCCTAAGCAAAGTCAACAATTCATCATGCACAATTTCTAAAATTATACTCATTAAATTCTAGAGACAAAATGGGAGCTATAGAAAAAATCCTCATATTTTTGTGACCTTCCAATAATTTTCTATGAATTTTTTAAGGTTTATATGATTTTTAGAATAATTATTTAAGTGTTTTAATTTAATTAAAGGTCCAATGGCAAACTGGTAATTATGCGCGCCCAGGTTCAAAACGCACAGCTTCATTTTTACGCTGGCATCTCGTGATTGGCCAGAAACGGCGCTAAACACAAATTCAAAATGGCATTGCATGTGGACGGATCAAACGCGTTTTTTCTCCAGAAAATTCATCTTCATCTTCATCAATTTTCCAGAATTAGTAAGAACACGAAGAACACTCAATCTCAACCAAAATTTGCAAACTAATACTCGTTGAAAAGGTCTCACTCTCAGGATCTCAAATATGCAAACGATTTCAACTAATTCTTCCTAAATTTTCTGGATCGAGCATTTTAGGTTTTGCTCTCAAATCTTCTAATCAACATAACTTCCTCTACGTTCATCCATTTCTAAAACTAATTACATCATGATAACCTATGTTCTTCACTCTTCAAAACGCACACCATAATTGAAGCAATAGTGAATCTCGAATTCTAACCTCAATTTGAAGGCAGTGCTGAAATTGGAGTTGTCAAGGAGTTTTGATTCGAAACAGATGAAGCTTAAGCTTGTGGAAGTGGACTGGAATGCTCAGGTTCGATTGAATTAGCTTCTAATGGAAGAGTTCTTCAAAAGCCATGGATGCACCTTGCTTGAACAGTTGCGACTGGTGAGGAGTTTGATGTTGATTTCCAAAAACAGTCCAAGAAGAAGTTGAATGAAGATCAAACCAAAAAGAATTTTCGAGTTTGATGAAGAATTGGAAGAGATTTTGTGATTTTTGCCTTTTGTGTTCTTGAAGAATTTTGGTGAATTTGGAGAATTTTGAGATTGTAATTTGTGATTTCTGGGGATTGTAAAATTCTGTTAGAGTTTGTTATGATTAAGCTTAAGTACCTCCAATTAATCAAGCTCCTTAATCATCTTAATTAACATAATGCAATGTTTAGCAAAATGTCATTTTCCAAACTAAGGGCAAAATGGTAACTTCACATGCCAGCTCATTGACAGCTCATTGACAGCTCACACACTCTCAAAATGACATGTGTGAGCTGTTGCAACTTGTCTCATGTTGATTGGATGTGTATTTTGGAATTTCACTATGTGATGGCACTTTGTTCATTTTTTCAAGTTCATTTCAAAAGTCAATTCTCAAACCACAAGGCCTTGGCATGTTATGAGCATTCCAACAATTTTCAAATGTCATTTGTGAAGTGTTGCAAAAATCCCCATTCCAAAATTCTCATTATTTCTCAAGTTGGACAATTTTGCCCCTGGACTTTTAACTGTACAGTTGAAATTTGACTTTTTGCATTGACCATTTTTGAAGAAATCCAATTATGCACCATGAAAGTACATGTCAAATGGAGTTTGTGCATAAAAAGATCATTCAATTTGGACACTCCATGTGGAAGTTATGCCCCTCTGATTACGGGTCATTTTTGAAATTGAATGGACCATAACTTGTCAACCATACATGGGATTTTCAAGTTCTTGGACTTTTTGGAAAGGTGAGACCAAGATCTACAACTTTCATGTTGAACAAATTTTCATTTGAAGCTTTTTTGGACACGTAATTTTGAGGTCAAAAACTTTCCATTTTTGGAAACTTCCATTACAAGTCACTTTCTATTTTTGGCAGTTTTTGTTCTGACTTGATTTCCTCCATTCTTGAGCTCTGCAATGTCAAAGAACACTTGTTCCAACATGAATGAAGTGTATCCAACTCATTTCCACCTCCCAATCTATCAGATCATGCACAGTTGACCACAAAGTTGACTTTTTCAATTGATAGATGAATTTAGCAATGCATTGATCAATCTGAGCCCCAATCTTCTTATGAAATGGCTCAAGGGTGAAACCCTAGCCTCAATAATCTCAATACAATCATAGAATGATCCCCATATCCATCATAGACCCCTTCTCCTGATCATGCCCTGACTGGCCCAATGCAACTGATTAGGGTTGACCAGTGGTCAAAACCCTAATCTCAAGGAATCCTGATCCAACACTTGATTCTGCTGATGATAACAAACCATGATGATGATGATGTATCACTTCAATCAAGATGAAGACCAATATCCTTTGAGAATCATGAAACCCTAATTCATAGCCCAATCCTCAGATGGCCAATGATCAATCAATAAAACCCTAGCTTGCACTTTGACTTCCTCATCTTCTGAACCAGACTTGGGAGGATGGCTTGCACAATGTAACCACATGATATGCAATATGTAATGCCTAATGACCTAAAAATGATATGTAATATGTTAATGCTAGTCCCAAGAGAGGAGGGCAAATTTTGAGGTGTTACAGCTGCCCCTATTCAATCCACTATGAACCTGTCGATATGAACAGCCTCGGCTTTCAGATGATCAGGATGAAGAGTGATTGAATACCAAGAACAGACGAACAATTTGCACTCTGATGGGATAATAATTAACAATGCCCGTCAGAATCGGCGAAGAAGAAACTTGAAACAAGAATCCGTCTAGTACGGAGAAAACTCGGCTCGAACACCGAAAAACGTCGACCTGGATACCAAAATAAATGGTAACACAGGGATAACCATGGTCTGAACACCACATCCGCTCGGGATTATTATCTCTTTCTTTTTATGCTTTTCTTGAACCCCGAAATTTTCTCTATTTTTTTCCATTTTCTTGAACCCCAAAATTTTCTCTTGCGCAAATGATCCTCGGATCCCTGCATTTGAACCCCGCTCTCCTGTTTGCCAAATAATGAACCCCATTCTCCGATTTGAACCCCAGTCGCCTGACGATAACTCGCGATCGCCAATATGAACCCCGTTCTCCAGAAAATGCCGCAACATCTCATTTTCTCCATTTGAACCCCGTCTCCAGAAAATGCCTCAACATTTCCTTTTCTCCATTTGAACCCCGATCTCCAATCTCTCGTGATAATTCCGCTGGCAACGTCGGAAATAACACCAAACACCACTCTGAGGGCGACATGTCAGAGGGTATACCTTCACAAAAGGAAGGTAGCATGTGTATCTCTTCCTCAGAAGACACCTATAACGACATCCATTGGCCTCAGCCAGAGTCTAAGGTGACACATGAACAGAAGATAATCCTGCGGACCTCATCCTGGATATAATCTTCAACTCCAATCTCCATTTGAACCCCAGAAAATGCCTCAGCATATACTCTTCTCTGATTGAACCCCGATCTCCAGAAAATGTCGCAACACTTCCCTTTCTTCATTTGAACCCCATCTCCAGAAAATGCCTCAACATCTCCTTTTCTCCATTTGAACCCCGGAATCGCGCTGATCGCGTAACGTCTTCTGATATTATTTCCATCTCTGTCCGACGGAAACATTTCCTCCAATATCGCACTACTGGGGAACATTGCTGATCTGACGTCGTGATGCTGAACTCCTTAGAGTAACACTTTCGACCAGACACTGACTGATGACTGGGAAGAAACTCGACGTTTACTGGACATCGAACGATGATGTTTTACAGGACATCAAAGAAAACTCGACCAAACATTAAACAATGACTGGGAGAAAACTCGATGTTTACAGGCATCGGACAATGATGTTTACCAGACATCGAACAATGATGTTGACAAGACATCGAACAATGATGTTTACATGCATCAAACAATGATGTTTACAGGCATCAAACAATGATGTTTACAGGCATCAAACAATGATGTTTACAGGCATCAAACAATGATGTTTACAGGCATCAAACAATGATGTTTACAGGACATCAAACAAGGATGTTTACAGGACATCAAACAATGATGTTGACAGGCATCAAACAATGATCGACCAGACACTAACTGATGACGGGGAAGAAACTCGACGTTTACTCGACATCGAACGATGATGTTTTACAGGACATCAAAGAAAACTCGACCAGACACTTACTGATGACTGGGAGAAAACTCGATGTTTACAGGCATCGGACAATGATGTTTACAGGCATCAAACAATGATGTTGACAGGACATCAAACAATGATGTTGACAGGACATCAAACAAAACTCGACCAGACACTTACTGATGACTGGGAAATAACGCGACGTTTACTAGACATCGAACGATGATGTTGACTGACACCAAAGAGAACTCGACCAGACATTTACTGATGACCGGTAGATACTGTTGCTCCAAAAAATCCCAATACTGAACTCCTCAGAGTACCATCTTCCAACTTCCTTCAAAACCACATCCCAAGCGATAACCACGGCTCGAGTCGCGCTGATCGCGTAACATTCTCCGATCTTCATTTCCATCTCTGCCCGACGGAAAAGCTTCCTCCAGCATCGCACTACTGGGGTACATCTCTGATCCAATCATGAGGCTAAACTCCTCGGAGTAACACCTTGCTCGGCAGATGAAACCATCTCTCAAACAGTAACCACAGTTTGAGACTAGCTTATGCGTGCAATATGATGCATGATTGATTTTTCTGCGTAATGCTCCATAATTATGGAAATGCTACGTGCTTTATTATTTTTCTATGCAACATGCTATGCTATTTTTCTTCATGATGAATGTATAAAAAGTATCCCCCTCAAGGGATTCTGCTGGGGAGCACGAGACACTCTGCTGAGGAACTCGTCAATACTCCGATTCCACCCTGCTGGGGAATAATACTGCTGTTGGGAAAAGGCAACCCTTGCTGGGGAAGAACCTCCTTTGCACCCAATCCGCTCGAGGAAATGCTGGGGATAAGCACCACCAACATTCTGTGGGGATACAATAGTCTTTGATTTGCTGGGAATATCAATCCCGAACCTGCTTTGGGAAACCCTCACAGATATCTGACGGCTTTACTGGGGAAGTGCTCACAGATACTCTGCTGGGAAAACAGCCACCTCCAGGCCTGGCGACTGGGGAAAGCATCAATTTGACACCTGCTGGGGACAACCATCTTGACCCTGCTAGGGAAGCGAATGCCACTCCGTTGGGGACAACCCATTCAATCCACACGTAGGATACGCTCAGCTGGGGATGCAGATATCAGTCTGCTACGGAAACTCGTCCAATCCACTGGTAGGATGAACACTGCTGGAGATATATTTCATCGAAACCCGCTCCACTCGGGGATAGCAACCTTCTGACCTGGCTGCTGAGAAACACCATCTAAACCTGCCGGGGATAATCATCTCGACTCGGCTGGAGAAGTCACAGACCTTTGGATCTGCTAGAGATTTGGTCCTCTAATTCTGCTTGGGGACCTCGCTGGGGAAATGAGAAAAGTTGGCACAGAACACCCGTCGACTCGTCGAACCACGGTATCCACCTCCCAAACGCGTATCAGCTTTCCACTTTTGAGAATTCCCAGACTCGTCTGGACCTTTTCTGCTCCATCATCTTGTATTCCCAATCGCTCCGCGCTCGACGGAAACGTACTCCTGGGATTTATACATAATTTTCAATCTTCCGACTTTGAAGAGTCTTCTTGATTAATTTCAAAGGTCGTCGGACGCCTCAACGCCTCTTCGCCACTCTCCAATTCACCTGTCCCAGATCAGACTCTGTGGGGATTTGTTTTTGTCGACAAGCTTCCACATCACAACCTGCAAGTGAGTGAAGAATACCTAACAGTTCCTGCAAAACAGATCGTCAGATAAAACCGTGCCCCAGGCGTGTCAAGATTTCAACACTTGGGTCACTCAACCTTCCAAATAAGATTTCCAGCTTTCAATCTTATAAACATGCATTGGAAGGGACCTGTATGTCTTAAAATGCAAAATTCTTTATCAAAAATATCTGGATGTTTTTGCAATCAAAGCGGTAATGAAAAACAAAAACAAAATTATTTGACTGAACATGCATTTATTGACTGAAAAAGTGTGGCTCAAATGAGCAATACAAAGGAAGCAATTCCTGAAAAGAGGTAATCGCACACAAAAGGAAAAATCTATCCTAATGGCAATGTGAAACCCGTGATCTCATCGAGTTCCAACTCGGTTACACCCCATATGTCCTCAGACTCTCCGTGCTTTCTGCCTTCTGAACAAGACGATTCCGACTGATCCTTACCGGGTATTATCCATGATGCTTTAACCAAAGCGCAAACGATCATGCTGGACGCAGTTGTTCGTTTCAATCCCTCTTTTGCCTGGACCGCCCTTCCGGGTTTTCAGTCCACCGGGATACCCATTTTTGCCTGGACTATTTTCTTCTTTTCGTCCAGCGGGTCTCTTTATACGAAGTATTTTTTAACTGCGTCCGCATTCACAGGGGATGGAAAATCCTCGCCATCCATGGTCGTTAACAACAAGGCTCCGCCAGAGAAAACCTTCTTGACCACGAATGGACCTTCATAATTCGGTGTCCATTTGCCCCTTCGATCGTTTTGAGGAGGAAGGATCCTTTTCAGCACCATATCACCTACGTGATATACCCGAGGTCGCACCTTTTTGTCAAAAGCACGCTTCATCCGCTGTTGGTATAACTGCCCATGACAGATGGCTGCTAGCCTCTTTTCTTCAATTAGGCTCAACTCCTCATACCGGGTCCTTATCCATTCAGCCTCTGGCTATTTCGCGCCCATCAGGACTCTCAAAGAGGGAATCTGAACCTCAACAGGTAATACTGCTTCCATCCCATATACCAATGAGAAAGGAGTTGCCCCAGTAGATGTACGCACCGAAGTTCGATACCCAGGATACGAACTTCGTACTCAGTCACCACCGTGGTGCATTCAAACGTTATCCGGGCAACCGAAGCTTATTCACCTTAACCTCCCCATCAGACATCAGAATCCGTTCGGATTCAGGGTCAGGCCCCTCCTCCGGGATCGGTTACTCTCAATCTTTCGACTAGAGCACATCGAGATGTCCTCATCAGGGAACTCAAACTTCATCGGTTGATAATCCTCAATGGGTTGCGGAGCGATGTAATCAGACAATACACTCCTTGATTGCTTTCTGAGAGTATCCCAAATCAGTCAACATTCTCTTGCTCTTCTCGCAACCCGTCCGGTCAATGCTGGCTTCCCAAACACATACTTGATCGGATCCATCTCGAAATCCACAAAGTGGTATGAACCAGCATATACTGTCTCGGTCGGCGAGCAGCCTATGCCAAAGTACATTAAGTTCCCCGAGCAGTGAATGTATTGTTTCACAGTCGGTAAACTTTTTGCTAAGGTAAATTGCATGCTCTTTTCGACAAGACTAGTCATGCTGACCCAATACACCTCGCAGACCCCTCGAAGGCCGTCAAGTACCAGATTAACAATTTCTCCCTCCACAGGAGGTATCAGAATCAGAGGTTCCTGCAACTTATATTCTTTTATTTTTTCAATGCCCCTTGGCAATCATTATTTCACCTGACCGTTTGATTTTTTTTTCAACATCCTGAATATGGGTTCACACGTGGCTGTTAGATGAGATGTGAACCATGACAGGTAGTTCAATCTTTCTAAGAAACCACGAACCTCTCTTTTTCTTTCTCGGTTCAGGCATTTTTTTTTTTTTTTTTTTTTGGCAGGATCAACCTCGATTCCTCTCTTATAATGAACCCCCAACAGCTTACTGGCCTGCACTCTGATAGTGCGCTTATCTGAATTCAACCTCAGTTTGAATTGTCTCCACTAGTTTACTCAGCTTGGTCAAATCCACCAGATGCCCCTCTTCTGCTTGGGACTTTGCTATCATGTCATCAACATAGCATTCAATTTCATGATGAATCATATCATGAAACAAAGTCACCATGCCTCTCTGATAAGTAGCACTGGCGTTCTGCTTCTCTAGAGGACAGTCTCCTTTCCATGGTAGCTTGTGCACAACGACATCGGTATCCGACCCTGGCATATCCTGACACGACCAAGTGAAGGTACTCACATGTCCCTTCAACAGGGCTACCATTCTGCTCTCGACTCGCCTCTGAAGCGGCTCTAATTTTCACTTCCTTTCTGACCTCGGTGCTTGGAATAACAACCTCAATCCGCTCCTCATGCGGCCGAATCACCTTCTCCTCTTGTTTCAACAACCTGGCTAATTCCAGCAGATCACAACCTTCTTCGCCTTCTTCTTCGGCATGATTGCTCGGTTTGTCGAAGTCATATGAGGTGTAACCAAATTGTTATCAACGAGATCCGAAGAATTATTTTTGAATTCGGAACGAGACAAAAATGAAAAAGGAAAAATGAAAATAAACATTGCCATTTTTATTTGTTTTTAAACTGCAAAAATAAATGAAAAACAGGGAACACCGCTTTTTGACTGAAAAACATCCATTTATTAATGATGCAGAAATGTTGCAAATTATGAAACATGAGGTGGCCCTTACAATGAACCATTACGTGTCGGGCAACACGTATGGCTTTCATGCACATAAGACTAAAAACAGGAAAAACATTACTCTTCAAGGAGAGTGACCCGGATGATCTCTTCGGCCTTCCAGCTTCCTGGTACGCACGATTTTATCCACGATTCCAGTCCGCGGTCGCTGTCACTCTCTTCACCCACTGTATAGGCGTGATCTGAATCTAGCATTCCAGCACCGACAAAGGTGAACGACGGACGACGTCCTCTATTCTGCTCAGACGAGTCTTGACCTGGATGATAACCAATCCCAAACATATCCGCCTTTACCACAATGCCTATGATCTGTCCCCAGCCTGGGATCCCTCCATTTCTCACCACTTCCAATGCCTGCTTGTAAGAAGAAATGGACGGCTTTTTCTCTTTCTCAACACCAACGGCATTTTCCACCTTGACGGTTTCAGCGGCCAGACTGGGTGCTTTACGTCTTACATCATCCATTTCTGCTTTCATCCTTCTCTGAACCGTTTCCCCCATTACTACACACTCTTTTGTAGTGATGGCCGCACAACAATCATCAACACGAGGGAAAGCTCCATTTTTCATCGGGCGTTTTGGGACCACATACATGGGCATTCTTAACTGATCCTTCTCAGTCACCTCTACCCCTTTCTTGTCCTTCGACATCCTCTCCACTTTTACAGGACCATGCCTTGTCACGGGGTTAGCACTATCATCTGTCGTCGGTGCAAAATTGATTGCCTTAGAATCCACCAAGTCTTGGACCACATGCTTAAAAGCTTTGCAATCCTCAACATGATGTCCGGGTGCCCCAGCATGGAACTCACAGCTGACATTCTCATCATAACTGGCAACCCTCTGATCCGGTTTCCCTGGAACCAATATCCTCGGCTGCACCAACCCAAAATCCTTCAACTTTTTAAACAGAAAGGCATAAGTCACGGGCGGCTTATTGAAATGACGATCTGTCGTCCTCCTTCTCATTTGGCCCACTGCTCTTTGGGTCCTCTGTTGAGGTGGTGATTGCCGCTGTTGTGCAGATGAATCACCAACAGGAATGGTTACGGTGGCAGCATAAGGGTGGTAACGATCCTTACCGTATTCTCTTTTAGTCTGTGCACCACCTGATTCAACCTTCTTCTTGAGCTGACCATTGTCAAGGGATTTCTTCACTACGAATGACGGAGCTTTCCCATGAACTTTCTCCTTGATCATCCAACCCTCAATCCTTTCCAATCTCTCGGCCATGGCTTTCTGCCCCAAGGCAAGCCCTTGCACAACACTGAACAAATCCCTCACCATCTCTTTCAGTTCGAGAATGTCTATGTTCGGAAGATCCATCAGTCGAGGAGTATTGCGTCTGGTGAAGTATCTGTGAGGACGGGTTGAATGCAAAGGTACAACTCTACGAGCGCGAGCAATGATTCCTGCAAAACAGCAAACGGGTTAATATGCATGAATGCAACGTCTATCCATATGAGGAAAATTCTGTCCTTTGATTCTGGTTTCATCGAGACAGATAATATTTTGGCATTCACATTTTGAAACTCAAGATGTCTCTCAACCAGATTCTCAATCCATAATACTCCCCATATGGCTAGACGTGGGTTTAGTGCAGATGAATGCAAAATGAGAATGATGCAGATGTATGCAATGTACTGGGCCATCCTCCAAGTCCTCTGATCATCTACTGCTCTGAGCCACAACTCGGATCTCTGGACTGATCACAACCATCTGAGGGAACACGTAACCACAAATTCAACTCAAGGGTTCCGAAATAAACGGAACTGACAGATACATCATCATCATCATCACCAGACAATCTCTGAACAGATACCCACAACATCTGAATCGGCCCGGGGAATCCCGAAATAAACGGATCCCCACTGATAAACAACTCGGCCCGGGGAATCCTGAAATAAACGGATCCCCGCTGATAAATCACGGACAGCACTCCGGCGTCTCAGCAATAAATGACCATAAATCCGACTTATAAATATGACTCTGATCCACGGAACAAAAGGTCACCATCTGAGTCACCATCTGAACATGCATCTGAAAGAATCACCCTCCCCTCACAGGTAAATTCTAATCAGGTCATCCTAAGGCGGATAATAGTCTCGACAATCGGGCGGAGATACTCAATGGGTTTGCCCTTTCGGGTGTGCCATTGTAGCTCTCCTGAGATCGTCTAAACCAAAGATCCGGGAAATGATCGGTCACCAGAGTCAATAGTTCAGATGAAGTAACTCAACCAAAGTGGGGTACCCCACAGAGGAAAGCACTATCAAATGAACCTCGTCTGGCTTGTGGCATGTCACGTTGCAACATTATGCTGATTTAGCAAATGAGGAACGTGAGACCACACTAATCCTAGGTGTATACTCGGGCCTGGGTTTTAGCCCCACTCAGAACACCCACCCCAAAATAGAGGAACCACCTGCACAGAGGACGGCAACATGATAGTATGATGCATGCAAATATTTATGCAAATATATACACTGGTTAGAATAATAAATGCAATAAATAAACCAAAACAAGCAACCTAAACTATCCTAGAACGCTAGGAAGGACTCGCTTAGGGAAGATGGACCAGCACAGGTCTACATCTCGTAAGTCCCCAGCAGAGTCGCCAGCTGTCGCATCCGCGAAAAAACAACCGGCGGGAGCTGAAATAAAAACACAACACAGAGCCGCCACTGCGCGTTATTTATCCCAAGATAGGGAAAGGAAACGCTCAGAGAAACCTGGAAAGGAAATGGTCTCGCGACCAAAGAGAAAGGGTAAGGGAGTCGGTTACGCAAGGGGAAGGTATTAGCACCCCTCACGTCCGTCGTACTCGACGGGATCCACGTTCTAAAATAAAGAAAAGGTTGCTAAACATCACACACACACACGGGGAACGCGGGTGGGGTTAAAAGAAGGGAGCTCGATAGGACGCCGCATCCTATGCCTACATATCTTGTCTGGAACAAGAATCAGAGCCACTGTAGTTCGGCTCACGCACGCCAAACAAACACAAAACGCACAAACAGATGGCAAACATGGAGCCCGACAACCACTCGATGGAATTACGTCAGCATCCGAACCAAAACACGCACAAAACGGCAAACGTGGAGCCCGACTGCCAATCACTGGACTTACGTCGGCATCCGAACCAAACACACAATCAAATAACAGGTAAACACACACAAAAAAGAAAAAAAGGTGCCCGGAGAGGTCTCGCACGACCTCCTGCCTACATACCTCGTCTGGAACAAGGATCAGGGCGATGTAGTTCCCCCTAAAGGGAAAGAAAACCCAGCCAGAAACCGAGGGAAGACACACTACCAGGGAGCTGGACTCGAGCCTAGTGTTGTCATGCATCGTTACCCTATGTTCAGGTTTCTACCTACTTGCACAATTGCAAACTAATCCTATCCAGGAAAGAAGCAAGCATACAAGCATACAAACAGAACAAGCATCTCAAGCAAACATGTCAAACAAATATTCACATAGCACACACTATAACCAGTCAAGTGGGCTCAAACAATGGGTTTGACTGCCGAAGCAAGTCATCTGTACATGTGTAGTATTCGCTCTTAACCTTGCCATTACGAGGCTAAGGTGAAGCAGATGAAAAGGTGAAGTGAGGATGAGACCTCACAGCTCTTATCCCTGACCAGGGAGAGCTTCAGATAAAGGAGCGTGGGTCCAGAATGGAGGGACCCTTCTACGCTCAAAGACTCTGACTCGATTGTGCAACAGCACAGGATCTTGGGTTTGTGCCCCAATGCATCAACACACAGCCGTGCGAGCAGAGGGACGACTCACAGAATAGTGGGGGATAGATTGCATATCCCTAACTTCCACCAATTGCCTCATAGAGGACTTCACCTGCTTAGGCACAATATTAAACAATCACAAGCATCGCCTCTTAAGGAGGACTTCAGACAGTTTGCCCGGCCAAATAACAGACCGGGTCTCCAGACTACATGAAGAATAGAAGTCCTACCTCAAGTGGTTTAAAAACCAAGCAACAGCAAGCAAGTTCTTAAAGAACTGTAAGCAACTAAAGGTACCTGAAAACAATCAAGTATCATCAGTACTCAGACAGACAACAATAAACAGCAAATGTTAATCAGTCAGACTATACAGATTAATGCACACAAAGGCAAGCTATAAGCTCAAGCTCAAGCTTCACAACCTACAAAACAAATTCATGTTAGTTCTCAACATCAAACAACATCAACTTAATCCACTTGGTTCAATCTCCTTAATCATGGTGCTTTTCATCCTGAAAAATCAAGCAAATGTGAGAGACAAGACCACTAGGCCAAGCCTAGGGTCCAAAAAGTGAGAAAAAAATCTAAACAACAAGGGATCTTCAACCAAAATCAAATTAATGCAATTCAAAAGCAAGAGCACTTAATCCCATACTCATATCACTCATCATATTTATTTCATGACCAAAACATGTCAACTTAGGTCAAATGCAACATCCAATGTTCAAACAGAATGAATTCCATCAAAAGCATACCAAAATAATTCCAAAAATCCTCAAATAATTCACACCTAAACAGGACATATTCAAGGTATAGCATGTCAATTTTCAGCTCAATTGGACAAAAGAAACTATGTCAATGAAAATCAAGAAATACAGACACAAATATTCAAGCCAAACCATAACATCAACACATGCATTCACTTCAAAAATTCACAAGTCAATGAAAACAATTAATAAATGAATGGGACCAAAACAGGGATGTCCTATCATGTGTCTATAACCAGCATACCAAATTTCATCATCATCCAAAACCATATGAGCATTTCACACAAGATATTCCAAACATATGTCACATGAACTTGCACATTTGACCAACAGAGATGAAAAATACCAATCAAATTGAAAATGCCACATAAAAATCCAGAAAAATGTACATAGCATCTCAACATATCAATGATCCATCATACAAAATTTCACTCCATTTCAACAATCATAGGCCAGTCAAACAATTTCATGAAGTTGCCCTAGTTAGGTGTGACACAAATGGTCACACCTAAGTTCAAAAATTCACATCTCACACCACAGGTATCAAAAATTCACAAACTTTATATGTAAATCACCAGCAACATGTCTAGAATCACCACAAAAATTTTCAAACATTTCTTTTAAGGCAGGAGAATTTCACAATAGAAATGGCAAAATGTACACAAAAATGACCTAAGTCAAACATCCCTAAGCAAAGTCAACAATTCATCATGCACAATTTCTAAAATTATACTCATTAAATTCTAGAGACAAAATGGGAGCTATAGAAAAAATCCTCATATTTTTGTGACCTTCCAATAATTTTCTATGAATTTTTTAAGGTTTATATGATTTTTAGAATAATTATTTAAGTGTTTTAATTTAATTAAAGGTCCAATGGCAAACTGGTAATTATGCGCGCCCAGGTTCAAAACGCACAGCTTCATTTTTACGCTGGCATCTCGTGATTGGCCAGAAACGGCGCTAAACACAAATTCAAAATGGCATTGCATGTGGACGGATCAAACGCGTTTTTTCTCCAGAAAATTCATCCTCATCTTCATCAATTTTCCAGAATTAGTAAGAACACGAAGAACACTCAATCTCAACCAAAATTTGCAAACTAATACTCGTTGGAAAGGTCTCACTCTCAGGATCTCAAATATGCAAACGATTTCAACTAATTCTTCCTAAATTTTCTGGATCGAGCATTTTAGGTTTTGCTCTCAAATCTTCTAATCAACATAACTTCCTCTACGTTCATCCATTTCTAAAACTAATTACATCATGATAACCTATGTTCTTCACTCTTCAAAACGCACACCATAATTGAAGCAATAGTGAATCTCGAATTCTAACCTCGATTTGAAGGCAGTGATGAAATTGGAGTTGTCAAGGAGTTTTTATTCGAAACAGATGAAGCTTAAGCTTGTGGAAGTGGACTGGAATGCTCAGGTTCGATTGAATTAGCTTCTAATGGAAGAGTTCTTCAAAAGCCATGGATGCACCTTGCTTGAACAGTTGCGACTGGTGAGGAGTTTGATGTTGATTTCCAAAAACAGTCCAAGAAGAAGTTGAATGAAGATCAAACCAAAAAGAATTTTCGAGTTTGATGAAGAATTGGAAGAGATTTTGTGATTTTTGCCTTTTGTGTTCTTGAAGAATTTTGGTGAATTTGGAGAATTTTGAGATTGTAATTTGTGATTTCTGGGGATTGTGAAATTCTGTTAGAGTTTGTTATGATTAAGCTTAAGTACCTCCAATTAATCAAGCTCCTTAATCATCTTAATTAACATAATGCAATGTTTAGCAAAATGTCATTTTCCAAACTAAGGGCAAAATGGTAACTTCACATGCCAGCTCATTGACAGCTCATTGACAGCTCACACACTCTCAAAATGACATGTGTGAGCTGTTGCAACTTGTCTCATGTTGATTGGATGTGTATTTTGGAATTTCACTATGTGATGGCACTTTGTTCATTTTTTCAAGTTCATTTCAAAAGTCAATTCTCAAACCACAAGGCCTTGGCATGTTATGAGCATTCCAACAATTTTCAAATGTCATTTGTGAAGTGTTGCAAAAATCCCCATTCCAAAATTCTCATTATTTCTCAAGTTGGACAATTTTGCCCCTGGACTTTTAACTGTACAGTTGAAATTTGACTTTTTGCATTGACCATTTTTGAAGAAATCCAATTATGCACCATGAAAGTACATGTCAAATGGAGTTTGTGCATAAAAAGATCATTCAATTTGGACACTCCATGTGGAAGTTATGCCCCTCTGATTACGGGTCATTTTTGAAATTGAATGGACCATAACTTGTCAACCATACATGGGATTTTCAAGTTCTTGGACTTTTTGGAAAGGTGAGACCAAGATCTACAACTTTCACGTTGAACAAATTTTCATTTGAAGCTTTTTTGGACACGTAATTTTGAGGTCAAAAACTTTCCATTTTTGGAAACTTCCATTACAAGTCACTTTCTATTTTTGGCAGTTTTTGTTCTGACTTGATTTCCTCCATTCTTGAGCTCTGCAATGTCAAAGAACACTTGTTCCAACATGAATGAAGTGTATCCAACTCATTTCCACCTCCCAATCTATCAGATCATGCACAGTTGACCACAAAGTTGACTTTTTCAATTGATAGATGAATTTAGCAATGCATTGATCAATCTGAGCCCCAATCTTCTTATGAAATGGCTCAAGGGTGAAACCCTAGCCTCAATAATCTCAATACAATCATAGAATGATCCCCATATCCATCATAGACCCCTTCTCCTGATCATGCCCTGACTGGCCCAATGCAACTGATTAGGGTTGACCAGTGGTCAAAACCCTAATCTCAAGGAATCCTGATCCAACACTTGATTCTGCTGATGATAACAAACCATGATGATGATGATGTATCACTTCAATCAAGATGAAGACCAATATCCTTTGAGAATCATGAAACCCTAATTCATAGCCCAATCCTCAGATGGCCAATGATCAATCAATAAAACCCTAGCTTGCACTTTGACTTCCTCATCTTCTGAACCAGACTTGGGAGGATGGCTTGCACAATGTAACCACATGATATGCAATATGTAATGCCTAATGACCTAAAAATGATATGTAATATGTTAATGCTAGTCCCAAGAGAGGAGGGCAAATTTTGAGGTGTTACACATTATGTTTGCGAACATATAAATTTCTTCCATTTATGAGTGTTTGAAGCTTTGATCATGAATATGATTGTTGGTGAAATTGTTGATTTAATTGTATGACAAATTTCCATGAGCCATGATTGATTTATTTGTTATAAGATGTTTTTCTGTAACAATGTGGTGTACTGTGCATGATGCATGTTAGGTTGAGATGAGAGAGATAAAGAACAAGGGGAAATCTGGGATTTTTTTTTTGAAAATCAGAAGTGACAATCAATTGCTTCCCCATGAGAATCTATCGTACTCATGCAATTTGTGGAAGAAAACCAATAATTATGACAATCGATTTTCATAGGGATATAATAGATTGCATGGCCTTTTGAAGCGAATTTTGGAAAAGTCAGAATGTACATAAGTTTGATGAAAATCGAGTGTCATTCTATGGCAGTCGATTGTTGCAGGCCAATTTTTGAAAAAAGCTGTTTTGGACCATGTTGCACTAGCCGACGATTTAGGTCATAACTTTAGTTTCGTAGGTCCAAATGAGTTTCCATTTGAAATGTTGAAAAGCTAATGCACAGAGCTAGCTCAGGATAATGCTCAGTGAGATAGTTGATGCATAAGGGTATGTTTATTATAGGAATATATGTTATGAATCATATGAATAATTTCGTGAATCATGTGTTTACTTAATGATGAATTGATGTTATAATGAATTAACATGATTGAATGTTGTATGAATATGCATTTGATGAGGTTTTGTTGTTTGGTGTTGTTTGTTAAGTATCGTAACATTGATTAGTTTTTGTGTATTACGAATGATGTTGTGCATAATGGTGATAAATACATGGTGATAATTTTGGTGTTAATGAATGTTGTTAAAAGACACGTATCATGGTGTACGTGCTTCAATCCAGTTTTGGTGTGCTCTGGGCCTATGGTTGGGATTCAGGAGTGAGTAACTGGTTCTATATGTGAAATGCTGAAGCGTTACTTATGGTGATATTAGCGATTTGGTGTGCTTCAGTCCTATGGTGGGGATTCAGGAGCGAGATGGACATGTGTTGTCCATAATGGTACCACACACATAAGTGTCACGTTGAATCGTGAGTCGCATTTCATATGTATATATGCATGTTGTTATGAATAGGATTGAGACTATGGTGTTGTTGATTTTGTATGTGTTATGTTTTATGTTCTCTACCTTAACATTCTTTATTCTGTTGATTTGAATGTTGTTTTTCACCCTCTTTGCTTCATGTTTTCCACCATTGACATCTTACAGATACTCATGAGTGATCATTGTTATTGTGTGTGGTAGGTGACTTCTTGGAGCTACTCTTTATTTTGTTATTTCTCATTTTGTCTTACATTAGTGATTTTTAGTGCTCTGATCGTGTAACATCAGGGACATGAGTTGTTATGTTTTTGAGCTGATGTGGATTTTTTTTTGTTTTGAAGTTATCACTTCATTTATAATTGCTATGAAATGTTTTTCCGCTGCGTAATATTCAAATGTTTTGATGAGTTTTTAACATGCTGTCGTTGGTGACACCTTAAATTATCGTTTAAATTATCGTGTAAATATTTTAAAATAAGTTTCGAGGTTTAAGGTGTTACAATAGTATCCTCCCCTCTCACAATCCATAATCAATTTATCTTTCCATCCTCTTTGCCCATTTTCTATATTAGTACGAAAAGTAACAACAATAATACCATGATGTCTCCCAATAACCTGTGTCTGTGATAACACTTCGGTCTGAAACGAAAATATCTGTAAATCAAAACATATAATGAATGATTTATACTAGAGATACCATACCTCGATTAATAATTTCAAAAGATAGAAAAATATGAAAGTAAAACATACAAAATTAGTGGTGAAGAACGGACAAATTTTGTATAAGAATCATCCACCTCAGGTACGCATAAAAATTCGGTATATTGGCTTTTCAAAATATTTTGCATTTTACCATATTTTTAAAGAAATTTTGTAAAAAATTATACCCATTCTTTATAAATTCGATAAAAACACATACCAGATTTTTAAAAATCTGATAAAAATGCAATTTTTACTGTTATAGAAATCGCCTTATTTCCTTTTTTTTTTCCTACAAAATATATCACCATCATATATCCTAAATTGTATTAAAGTGCATTTTAAAACTATATTAAAAGTTTGAGAATTTAACTTACTACCCCATATTTTATACCTGACACCTCCATATCATGCGCACTTTTACCGTTAAATCATTGCTTTAAGATACCATTATTTTGAAACGTCCGATTAAATATTAAAAATTTCAGAACTATACTGAAAATTTTGAAAAGTTATGAAAAAATACCGAAAATCTTGAAAACTTATGAACAAATATTAGAAATTTTAAAAAATTATGATAAATATACCTAAAAACTTTAGAAAAATACAAAAACTCTTATACTAAATTTCAAAAAGTTGAAAATTTTCCTACTAAAATCCGGTAGTGAATTGTAAAAAGCTTCATTAAAATGCTAAAAAAATCCATCAACCTTAAAATAAATGAAATGAAGTTCGAGAATGAATTGTTTTGAGCTTTTTACCACCTTCATTTTCTTTTTGTGAAAATTTGAACTATTATAAATTTCATTTTTTATTTATTTTTGGTACCACATGAACTTTTTTCAAAATATCTATTAATTCAAAGATATTAGATTTAAACAAAAAACAATTTGATTTAATACCGGCTATTTTAAAATGCAATACTAAAAAGAGATTAATTGTTATGCACTGTCAGTGTAAAAAGTTTTACGTTGTCAATGCATTACAATCATCCGTTTGTATTACTTTTTAAATATTTAAAATAAAAGTCAAACATTTCAAATATATCAATGATTGTGATTAACTGACAGTGTAAAAAATCTTTACACTGTCGGTGTTTATCAATTAAATTCTACTAAAAATTTAGTTTATTATCAAAAATTTATAGTTAATTATCCAAAATTTTATTAGAATTTTTTGTCTCAATTTTATTTATAAAAGTTTGATAATTACCGTGAGTTAGATTTATCTTTACGGTGATAAGCTAAATTCTCTAAATTTAGTAATTTAGTAATTTCTTTACTAATTTATTTAGATATCTATATCTAAGTTAATATAGATGATCTAGGGAAATTTTTTCCTAAAATTAGGAGTTTTTGACCATGTCTATGATTTTTTTTAAACTCAATATCTGATTAAACAACTATCCAATTCTATAACTTTTACCCGTTCAAACATAAAAAATATATGTTTTTGTTCGGATTGATCTATTAAAATGTAAGAAGAAATAATAATTATTTAACTAGAAATCAAACGCAATATTTTAAAATTTACAACATTCACAACAACCATTTCTACTAAAACACTAGTGATGTTTCATATCTACCTCACATACACATCATAATTCAAGTGGTTGAGTTCATTTCACTTGTGATGCTTTCATCTTTCAATACTCCATACCTAGCACCAACTTTTCTCCATTCTTTCTCCTCATATAAGTGTCCATGCCTTGACAAATACCTCTTAAGCTCCATCCGAAGGTTCCTTATTGGCTACACACTCAACACACCAAATACCAAATCAAATAAATATAAGCTATTAGAACTTATATAAGAACAAAATTAAATTTTATGATTAAAACAAAAAACCTCAGCCTGAGATTTGAAAGCAAGCTTGAAGAATCCACAAGCAACAAAGTGTTTCCCAACAGTTTCTGCCAACTTGATTTGTCCAACCCAATAAGACGAAGTCTCAAGCCTATCAAAACGACATTTGCTGCAATTTGCTGCACTGTAAAACGGCGTTGCTTGCACTTTACTCTTTCCTATAACATGAGATGATGTAACCGGAGTTTTAGGCTCTGCGGAATCATTTTCTTGTTGTGGGAATGTGTCACTCTTTTTGTTCTTTACGAGGTTCGGATTTTCTGGTGATTTTGTATCCGTAGGTTGTGTTAAAGTGGTTGGTTGTTTCGGGTGTCTTTGTGCGATAACAGGTTTTGGTTTGGTTACGATGTTGTCTGATGGCTTTTTGGGAATATTAACGTTTGTGTTCCAAGCAGTACCAAAAACTCGGTTTTGTCTGAAACCAAAATAGAGAATCAAAATTGAAAAATCAAATAAGAATCTAATATTTCGCTGAAAAAAATGAGAGTTTGTGTTAAGATTGATGTCCAAAATTTATTAGTGTTAACGTGTCACTATCAGTGTCGTGTTTTCAGTGTTAGTTTTGCGAATGAAAATGATGAATTATGAAAACGGTTGATTACCTGAATTGAGTTTGTGATTCACTACCGCTGCCGATTTTGGGTGCTTGGTTGCGTTTTTGTTTCATTTTTGGTTTGGAGTCTTTGGTTTTTTCTGGAAGTAGAGTGGGAAGAGAATCCATGAAAAAGAAATGGAAAGAATTTGAACAAGATTGTTGAGATTGTAGGAAGAGAGGGCAAGAAGAGTAGTAGACAAGAATGTTGTAACCGTTAACGTGGGAGCGAACAAAGCGGGAACAGGTTTTTTGTTGTTAAGATTTTTGTTTTTTGTTTTAACTTTTTTATTATTATTAGGAATAAGAAAATGAGAGAAAAAAAAAACGATTATTGGACATGGGATGCTAATGGGCTATCAAAACAAAACATGAGAATTCTATCTTACACCTTTATATTTCAACTTATGACTATTATGTTCTTTTAATTTCAATCATAAAATGATTTTTTTTTCCTTTTCATTTATTTGTATAAACACCCGGTTAAAATATAAATATTAAAAAAATACAGATGCAAGTTTTCTATATGCAAATTAAGTCACTGATTAAAAAAGATTTTAAAATATATAAATTATTATTTTAAATATAGATTAATTGCGGTTCTTTTAATTTGCGGGGTTTTTTTTAGCGCAACGATTGCATATTTAACCGTTAAAACGTAGTTTTAGAAAATGAATGCAATTTTTTTTTTGCATTTTCATGTAAATATATAAAAAAATTGCAAAAAAGTTAAAGATTCTTTTAGATTTTTGAATTGTATAGATGCAAGATACAAGTTAAAGGGTGTTTGGTAGAATTTTCTCAAAAAACAAAATCATTTTTTGTTTGTAGAATTTAGTGAAATTCTTTTCTCACCAACACTCCTCTCAGAAACTCCTTAAAAATCTATAAATACTATTTTTGATGACATGTTTTTAAAGTATTTCTATCATAGAATTTAAATCCCACATATATTTTTGAGTTAGACATTCATTTTTGAGTTAGACAAACCCACAAAAGTCCACTGCATTGTCTCATTTTCCAACTAATCTTAGTTAAATTCATCGTGTCTTTGAATTTTCAACTATTAAACAAAAGATTAGTACATATTTTTTCAAATGTAAGTGTTACTACAATCCATTCTACAATGTATTTAGATTCTAGAATATGATCCTATTCCTTCTTCATCTTACAAGTATTTAAATTATATAACTTACAGAATTGCATACTACATACTTTTTTTTTTATGTGTTGATTTGTCTGTGCGGTAGTTTTTTTAATCATATGTGTTGTTTTGTTTAGATTTTTGTTAGTTTTCCAGTAATGAATACGAATTTTCTCAAAGACCACATTAGGGGGAACATATTCTTAGCGACTGCCTCGGTTAGGGAAGAACGTTTGCAGAAATATAGAGCACATAAATTCGAATCATCTAGCCATAACCCCCACATGAGCCACAACATAAAGAACCAAAGGTGCAAACTGAGTCATAGCCCGAGAGCTTGTACGATACATCGGTATTGACACTTTACAAGAAGCATGTGGCATGACCTATTTTGGAGGGTGAGGTCCAATAGTCTGTCTATTAATGTTTTTTAAAATTTATTTTCATTTCTCATTTTATATGGATTCAAATTTATTCTTTCTTTGTTCATTTTTGTGACATGGCACTTAAATGTTTCAGTAGCGACTAGAAGATCATTCATTTCACTACTTTATACGAAACATGATTCATTGGTGCAATCAAAGATAATGCAATGTTCGTTCTTACAATTCTAGGTTATAACCAGATAGATCATGACACGTTGGTTATTTTTTATGAGGTTACTCAAGTAGATAAGCAAATTTTATATATTAGTTATGTAGATAACAATAACGCTAGATGAAGTGTATTATACGCTACATATGTGAAGCTACGTAAAAAATATCCGAGCGCATCGCACGCTCGAAGATATAACAAAGTCGTCATCGAACTTTATTTATTCTCGAAGGAAAGGAAAAACATCGATAAAATACAAGGGAAGATAAAATGGATAAGGAAGTCGGTTATGCAAGGGGAATGTATTATGACCCCTAACATCTGTTGTACTCAACAGAAACCGTTTTGATTGTTCTTTGCTTGAATGGGTGTTACTATCTAAATATTATTTGTAATACCCTAAACCCTGCATACAATTTTAACGCATAATTTTAATAGAAATTACAATCACATAGGGTGGCACTCACATCAAACACATAATTTGCTCGGTAACACGGGTTACAACAGAATAGTTTAATGCACGCATTTGTACCTGCGATGTTTACACAACATCCAACTCATATGATTTGTACTCGGGATGTTTACATGACATCCAACTCATATGATGTTTAAGGTGTCATCACAGCGGAATCGTTAATAAAGAAATTAATCAACACTATTGCAACTCACAATATATATTCTCATAAACGTTAACTTCATAACATAATCAAAAGGAGTTCATAACAGTCAACTCAAAACAACTTAGAAAATATCAACAACATAAATAGTCTCGAATTCAAACATAAACAACATAAGAATCAATTCAAGTGTTTATCTCTCAATCCAATGTTACATGATCAGAGCCAGGCACCACTAGTCAAAGCGATAAACTAAATAAGTAACTCCAAAAGATATCTTCTACTTACTTCAGCAATACTACTCTTGAGTATGTGCATGATGCTCATGTAAAGGCAACATTCAAACAGAAGGGGTGAGAAATACATTCAAATAATTCAACGGTGCATAAATAATCATAGTAGAGTAAATACAACACAGTTCAAATATAATCCACTATGCACCACAATAAATGTATTCAAGTTTCACCCACTACATAATAATACATAATAAATATGCAAATGTGACTCTAAAAAACATCAACAGACTCATATGCATGCGGTACTGATCTCAACAATGGTTCCAATTACGAACCAGGTCTCAATCAATTGTGAACCCATGGGCTTCACTCAAAAAAACCTGAGCCTCACACCGAGCTCCAAGCCATAAAATCAAGCTTGGGACAATTACCAATCACCAACATCGAAACCTGCAATCGCCTCTTTCACAACAACAACTGATGATACATGAATGAATGTATGCATCATCACAATAAATAACCAACACAAACAGTATCACATCAACCGCATAATTTCATGTACAACACCAACATGATAGTTTCACATCGAAACTACACATCTCAACACAACATCTTATCATTATAAGTATAACAATTCATCTCATAATCACATCAACATTATCACAACAATTGAAACAACATAAACAGTATCACTATAACCACATCGATCACCATACTCAACATAGTAACACATTTCAAGCACATATAGTAATTCAACTCAATAAAATTATTAATTCACATACATGCAACTCATCTTTAACTCAACAACCCACCATAATACATCAATTAGACTCATCACGTATAATACATCAATTCATACTCATACGATAGCATATCGACATCACCACTTACACAATCAACACAATCATATTCAAATAATTATTTAAAATATAAAACGGAGTCGAAATCAAACAAATGAATATGTTCCTGAAATCTTAGAGAGACTATTTAATGAATATGATTTTTATTTCAGGACTTAATACACCAATCAGTTCAGTTTAATGAAACCACAAAAACGGGTACTCGCATCGGGCATAATGTTTCGCCTGACTTCAAAATGGTGCCAAACATGATTTACTTATGTTAAAATTATTTAGAATTCAAGTTGAAAATATCATTAAACCCTCTTTTCAATGCAACTTACCTCATCTCAAAAGGACTTATGAGACTCCAGTTACACTAGAAACAAGTTGACCAACGCATGACCAAATTTGCTAATGTTTATGATATAGAAACCAGAAAACCACTACTGTTGTAGCATTCCTAGACCGAGTTTCTCCACTTAGACATAAATATTATCGCGTTAGCTTTCTAACACAACTGACGGGGCCTCAAACTGACTTATGGAGCTCAAGATATGCCTGAACAAGTCGATCAATACTCCTTGTGTTTTCTGTGATTTCCTTACGGAAATTTCACTCCTAAACTCATCTTTTTCCAACTTAGACTTATCCTAAAAATCCCCTAATATGTCAAAATAGTTTATTTTAAAAATCTATTATTATAGGTCCATTACCTATCGTTATTTCACTATAAACCTATCAACCAACATCTAATTTCACAAAATTCTCAAAACTCTCAAAATTCATCAATAGAGTAACTCATTACTATTATTACTTGTGTCATACCATCAACGGGGTAATAACCCTTAACACCAAGGTATACCAACATAACTCTAAAACATATCAGAGTTACTCAAGTAGTAACTCTGACAACTATAAGGTAACTAATCCCTAACACCAAAAATAGCATATTTACGAGTTGCTAACACAATAGGTTAATTTACCATTATAACTCATCACATACTCATCAATATATCATCTAATAAAACAATTTAATAAATACAATAATGAATTTCATTGATTTCAAGAACACAATAACAATATATCAACACACAAATTTTCAATTCACATAATGACATATAATAACTGAATTATCATTAAATTTCCATCAACATTCATCATAACTCAGAGGACAAACAAACGCTATACGAGGTTAAGGAAACCCCTCTACCCTTTCATGATTTAGCACCCATAGATGAATAGTTTCTCCCCCTATACCTTAGATTTCATGATTTAATGGAAGAATAATTAAACTTTTTCTCCTAAGCCCTTCTTCCCTTTCCTCTTGCCCTAGCTCTTCTTTTCTCTCTTCGAAAATTTTCACGTAAGATGTAAACAGACTATTTCTCTATCTCTCTCCTATTTTCTAATAACCATATTCTTCCTAATTATGATTTCTCTATACTACCCTCAACTTAATCTTGTAACTACCACATTACCCTCAAAATCTCTACACACTCCACTTTTCCTCATAATTTTATTATTCCAATATTATTTACTCAATTAATTAAATAAACTCCTATTATTTAATTGCTAATATAATTATAAATCATTCTAACTTATTTCAACTAACCTCTGCATCCCACGTATTATAAACAAATAAAATACATCAATTCACAATTAATTTATGGATAAATCGATTAAATGACTAAATTAAAAATGAGGTGTTACAACTCTCCCTCACTTAAAAAAATTTCGCCCTTGAAAATTACTTCAAGTGAACATATTCGGATACGAATCCCTCATCTGGCTCTTAAGCTCCCAAGTTGTGTTTCCACCAGCAGATCCTCCCCAAGCTTCCGTCACTAAGCTAATCTCTTTACCACGCAACTGCTTCACTTCATGGTCCTCTATCCGCATGGGTGATGCCTTAACAATCAATTCATTTCTCACTTGCACATCATCCACTTGAACCACATAAGATGGATCTGGAATATATCTCCTCAACTGAGACACATGAAACAGAATATGAAGATTAGCAAGCGGCGGTGGCAACACAATCCGATAGGACACCTCCCATATCCTTTGCAGAATCTAGTAAGGACCAACAAAACGCGACGTGAGCTTTCGAGACTTCAAAGCTCAACCAACACAGGTTACAAGAGTACATCTCAAAAAGACATGGTATCCCCCTTGGAACTCAAGTGCTTTCCTTTGTCTATCATGATAACTCTTTTGGCGACTCTGAGAAGCTTTCATCTTCTCTTAAATCACTTTGATCTTCTCTATGGTTTGTTGGACAATCACAGGTCCAATCATAACACCCTCTCCTGACTCATACCAACACAAAGGCGTCCTACACATCCTACCATACAATGCCTCAAATGGTGCCATTCTAACACTCGAATGGAAATTGTGGTTGTATGTAAACTCAAACAATGGTAAAAGCTATCTAAAGCACCTCATTGTTCATGTGCACAAGCCCTCAACAAGTTCTATAGCAATTTAATAGTCCTCTCAGTCTGACCATCTGTCTGCGGATGGCAAGTGGAACTCAACTTCAACTTAGTTCCAAATGCAGTTTGCAAACTCTCCCAGATTTTTGATGTAAATCTCAAATCCATATCCAGCACAATACTCGAAGGTATACCATGTAACCTCATAAAGTTCATAGAAATGTTATCCCATTTCCACTATGGAATATTCAGCGGTTGCATCAGACCTAACGACTTCTGATGTTCAATCTTAGACTTCTGGAAAGTCAAACACGAATACACAAACTCAGCAACATCTTCCTTCATTCCTGACCACCAAAACAACCCCTTTAAATCTTGATACATCTTTGTAGCACAAGGATGAATACTCAATCCACTTCTATGACCCTCCTTAAGAATACTCTTCTTAAGCTCAGGTACATCAGGAACACAAACTCTATCTATGAACCTCATCACACCATTCTCATCAATTCTTAACTCTTCACCTTTTCCATGATTGATCAATATCAAACGATCCATCAATCCTAAGTCAATCTTCTGACCCTCTCTAATTTCCTCCAGAATACCAATAGTAGCTTCGACATACCTAACTTCACATTGTTATGAGTTTCTTCACACACTAAGTTCATATCTCTGAATCACTTAATTGTTCTAACTCTCGAACCATAAGCATCGACATGTGTAAGGATTTTCTACTCATTGCATCGGCTATGACATTATCTTTACACAAATGGTAACTCAAATCAAAATCACAATCCTTTAGTAGTTCAAGCCATCTCATCTGCCTCATATTCAACACTTCTGATCAAATAAATATTCTAAACTCTTGTGATCACTAAACACTTCAAATTTGGAGCCAAACAGGTAGTGCCTTCAAATCTTCAACATGAATACCACTGTTGCCAACTCAAGATCATGCGTAGGATAATTCTTTTCATGAACTCTCAACTGCCTCAAAGCATAATCCACAACTTATCCATTATGCATCAATACACCTCTCAGACCCATCTTCGAAGCATTACAATATACAACAAAAGATTCACATGGATTCGGCAAAATCAAAATTGGGCAGACGTCAACTTCTTCTTGAGTTCTTGGAATCTCTCTTCACAATGCACATCCCAAATATAGCCTTGACCCTTTTAAGTCAACTGAGTCAACGACAATGTTAACTTTTGAAAACCTTCAATGAACTTCCTGTAGTAACCAGTCAATCGAAGAAAACTTCTAATCTCAATGACAGACTTCAGAGTCTCCCATTGTAACACAGTATCTATCTTCGACGGATCCACACTTATACTACCACTAGAAATCACATGACCAAGGAAACTCACTTAAATATAGCCTTGACCCTTTCAAGTCAACTGAGTCAACGACAATGTTAACTTTTGAAAACCTTCAATGAACTTCCTGTAGTAACCAGTCAATCGAAGAAAACTTCTAATCTCAATGACAAACTTCAGAGTCTCCCATTGTAACACAGTATCTATCTTCGACGGATCCACACTTATACTACCACTAGAAATCACATGACCAAGGAAACTCACTAATCTTAACTAGAACTCACACTTGGAAAACTTTGTGTACTATTGGTTCTCTTTCAATATCTGCAATAAAATTCTTCGATATTCCGTAAATAGTCTCATACTATCGTCCTTCTTCTTCACTAACAACACCGGTGCACCCCACGACGAACACTCAGACGAATAAACTTCTTCTCAGGAAAATCTTCCAGTTGCTTATTCAATTCACACAACTTTAAAGAAGACATCCTATAAGGAGCCATCAACAACAGACTAGTATCAGGAACAAGTCTATAGAAAACTCCACTTTGCACTCTGGCAGCAAATCACTAATGTCTTCAGGAAACACTTCCGGAAAAATACAACATTCTCAAAACAATTGAATTAGCCAACACTGCACTATCGCATGCAATAACATGATGTGCAAGATCTCTACAGTTGGAACATCCAAGAGAAGCAGACACTTCTCCCCCACTTGTTTAATTCCTAACCTGCAAATGGAAAACAAAACAAGCATCGACAGTGTTCTCACACATATGTCGCATACTAGGGAATAAACATAATTAAACAACATGGTTGGATGGACCAACCTGCTCTGATACCACTATGTAACACCCGAAATCCCGCTTACAATTTTAATGCATAATTTTAATAGAAGTTATAATCACATAGAGCGTCACTCACATCAAACACATAATCTGCTTCGTAACACGAGTTATAACAGAATATTTTAATACAGACATTCGTACCTGAGATTTTTACACGACATCCAACTCATGTGGTATGTACTCGGGATGTTTACACGACATCCAACTCATCTGATGTTGAAGGTGTCATCGTAGTGGAATCATTAATAAAGCAATTAATCAACAATATTGCAACTCACAATATCTATTCTCATAAACATAAACTTCATAACATAAGCAAAAGGAGTTCATAACAATCAACTCAAAAAAAACTTAGAAAATATCAATAATATAAATATTCTTGAATTCAAACATAAACGACATAAGAATCAATTCAATTGTTTATCCCTCAACCCGATGTTACATGATCAGAGCAAGACATCACTAGTCAAAGCGATAAACTAAATAAGTAACTCCAAGAGCTATCTTCTACTTATTTCCGCAATATTACTCCTGAGTATCTGCACGGTGCCCATGTAAAGGCAACATTCAAACTGAAGGGGTGAGAAATACATTCAAATAATTTAATGGTGCATAAACAATCCGAGTAGATTAAATACAATACGATTCAAACATAATCCATTATGCACCACGATACATGTATTCAAGTTTCACCCACTTCATAACTATACACAATCAATATGCAAATGTGACTCTTAACAACATCAACAAACTGATATGCATGTGGTACCGATCTCAACAATGGTTCAAATTATGAACCAGGTCCTAATCAATTATGAACCCATGGGCTTCACTCAGCAGACCCTGATCCCCACACCGAGCTCCAAGCCACAACATCAAGCTTGGGACAATTATCGGTCACCTACATTGAAATCTGTAATCGCCTCTTTCAGAATAACGATAACTTATGATGCATGAATTAATGTATGCATCACCACAACAACTTAACAACACAAATGATCTCACATCAACCATATAATTTTCTATAGAACATCAACATGATAGTTTCACATCGAAACTACACATCTCAAGTCAACATATTATCATTATAAGTATAAAAATTCATCTCATAATCACATCAACATTATCACAACAATTGAAACAACATAACAGTATCATTATAACCACATCGATCATCATACTCAACATAGTAATACATTTCAAGCACATATAGTAATTCAACTCAATGAAATTATTAATTCACATACATGAAACTCATATTTTACTCAAAAACACACCACAACATATCAATTACACTAGTCACATATGATACATCAATTCATACTCATACGGTAGCATATCGACATCACCACTTACACAATCAACACAATCATATTCAAATAATTATTTAAAATACTAAACGGAGTCGGAATCAAACAAATGAATATGTTCCATAAATCTTAGAGAGTCTATTTTATAGAATATGATTTTTATTTCAGGACTTAATACACCAATCAGTTCAGTTTAACCAAACCACGAGAACAGATACTCGAATCAGGCAGAATGTTTCGCCTGACTTCAAAATGGCGCCAAAAATTATATACTTATGAAAATTATAAAAATTTACAGTTAAGAAGATCATTAAACCCTCTTTCTAACACAACTAACCTCATCTGAAAAGGACTCATGAAACTCCATTTACACTTGAAACAAGCTGACCAACGCATGACCGAAATCGCTAACGTTTATGGTATAGAAACCAAAAAACCGCTATTGTTGTAGAAATCCGAGACCCAACTTATCTACTTAGACATAAATATTATCGCATTAGCTTTCTAACGCAACTGACAGGGCTTCAAACGAACTTATGAAGCCCATGATATGCTTGAAACATGTCGATCAATACTCCCTTCATTTTTCTGCGATTTCTTTACGGGAATTTCACTCCTAAACTCATCTTTTTCAACTTAGACCTATCATAAAAATCCCCTAACATGTCAAAATAGCTTATTTCGAAAATCTATTATTATAGGTCAATTACCTATTGTTATTTCACTCTAAACCTATCAACTAAATCTAATTTCACTCTAAACCTATCAACCAAATCTAATTTCAGAAATTTCTCATAACTTTCAAAACTAATGAATAGAGTAACTCACTATTATTATTACTTGTTTTAGAACATCAACAAGATAATAACCCTTAACACCAAGACATACCAACACAACTCTAAAACATATCAAAGTTACTCAAGCAGTAACTCTGACAACTATAAGGTAACAAATCCCTAACACCAAAATAGTTTATTTACTAGTTGCTAACACAATAGGTCAATTTACCACTATAGCTCATCACATACTCATTAATCTATCATCAAATCAAACAATTTAGCAAATAAAATCATGAATTCCTTTGATTTCAAGAACACAACAACAACATGTCAACACACAAAATTGTAATTCACATCATGGCATATAAAAACAGAATTATCACTAAATTTCAATCAACATTCATCATAACTCAGAGGAAGAACAAACCCTATAGGAGGCTAAGGAAAACTCTCCACCCTTTCATGATTTAACACCCATAGATGAATAGTTTCTCCTCCCTTACCTTAGATTTCAAAATTTGAATAAAGAATCCTTGAACTTTTTCTCCTAAGCCCTTCTTCGCCATCCTCTTGCCCTAGCTCTTCTTTTCTCTCTTCCAAAATTTTCACGTAAGATGCAAATGGAATCTCTCTCTCTCTCTCTCTCTCTCTCTCTCTCTCTCTCTCTCTCTCTCTCTCTCTCTCTCTCTCCCCCCCCTATTTTCTAATAATCATATTCCTCCTAATTATAATTTCCCTATATTACCGTCAACTTAACCTTGTAATTACCACCTTACCTTCAAAGTCTCTACACACTATACTTTTCCTCATAATTTTATTATTCCAATATTATTTACTCAATTAAGTAAATAAACTTCTATGATTTAATTACAGATATAATCATAAATAATTCTAACTTATTTCAACTAATCTCTGCACTTCACATATTATAATAAAATAAAATACACCAATTCACAATTAATTTATGGATAAATCGATTAAATGACTAAATTGAAAATGGGGTGTTACGTTAATCGCAATGATCTGAATAAAAGGGAAAAAGTAAAAGAATAATTAGGGTGCTCGCTGAGGATCGGGGCCCTCGTGCCTACATATCCTTACAGTGCAATAAGGAAATCAGAGCTCTGTAGTTCATAGAACTCAGACGGGAAAAAAGGAAGACTTGATAGAATTGGTGTTTGTGATGTTTGAACCGGACAAAAGGATTATGGTGTTTAAACCGGGGAAGGAACTTGAAGTGGTGTTTAAACCGAATAGGTATTGAAATTTGATGGCAAATTGGTTAGTGTGGTATTTAAACCATAAGGTAAATTGGGTATGGAGTTTGAACCAAGGGATAACGGGATTGTGGTGTTTGAACCAAAGGTTGAAATAATGCGGTGTTTAAACCAAATAATGGTGTTTAAACCAAGCAGGTAATATGAATGTGGTGTTTAAACTAAGAGATGTGATAATGTGGTGTTTGAACCAAGGAAACAATATTTAAATCCAAGGATAGGCTAAAAGTGGTGTCTAAGCCGAAGGGTTGATGTTTGAACCGCCAGAGTGGTGTTTAAACCATAAGGTGGATGATAATGTGGTGTTTAAACCGGTTAGTGGTGTTTAAACCTAAAAATGATGTTTAAACCGAGGCAATGGTGTTTAAACCTAAAAAGTGATGTTTAAACCGAAAGGTCGGTGTCTAGACCAGAAAAGGGGTTTATGCCAATTCAATGGTAATGGTGCTCAACCAAAGCAATGGTAATTGTGTTTAAACCAGGAACGATGTCTAAACCTGAAAAGTGGTGTTTAAACCAAATGGACAATGTTCAAAACCTAAAAAGCGGTGTTTAAACCAAAGGGACGGTGTTTAAACCAAATGAGCGGTGTTTAATCCTGAAAAGTTGTGTTTAAACCAAAGGGACGGTGTTTAAACCTGGAAAGAGGTGTTTAAACCAAAAGGTTAGTGTTTTAAATCTGAAAAGTTGTGTTTAAACCAAAAGGTCGGTGTTTAAATCGGAAAAATGGTATTTAAATCGAAGGGAAACACAAGGATGGTGTTTAAACCAATAAAAGAGAGACAAACGTGGTGTTTAAATTGGAAAAATGGTGTTTAAACTGAAAGGGAAATGAGAATGATGTTGCACAAGATTTGGTAGTCATTTTACTTGAACCACACTAAAGTCTATGAGTAAAGGTGAATACTCTGAGCAACTGGGTCATTCGTCTAGTATCCAAGATATTCATAATGAGGATAGGAATGCTCCATCTAATCCCTTCTTTACTACTTAAGGCTCATGGCATGTGATACTTGAAGGAGAATTGCCATCCAAGGCGCAGCGGAATTTAAAATTTTCTCCATTTAGTGACTCTTACGAATGGGCATGATCAGTGATAGAATCGTTACCTCTTGTGGCGATTCAAACCTTTGGTGCAGATCTCTTGTAACGATCAAAACCTTGGATACAAATCCACGGAGCGATCACGAACGTCGAACAATGACAACGTCTCTACTCAGTCCACACGAACGGGTTCCTTCAATCTCAGTGCTAGCTGGTACGAATGAAGGCTTTGAGTGAGAGAGAGAGGGAAACGAAATTCCAAGTCTTCACTTGAGTGACAATGCTTCTACCCAAGGGTTCTATTTATAGAACCACATGTGTGGGCTTCAAGCTAAAAAGCCCACTTAAGTGTATTTTGGCCCATATCTTATAATATGCCCAAAATCACTTAAGCGTGTGGTACCTTACCATATTTCGTATTCCACTTAAGTGCACCGTACCTTACGATGTTCCTTAGTTACTCTATCTCTCATCAATCCGTCCTTTGTGTGTGACCCTGTAGGTTTTCGCGACGTTGGAAATTATATTAAATCACGCATTTAACATAATAAACAGTGAGCGGTATCTAGCAACACATCACTGCTACCCAAGTCACGAAAATGTCATGTGATCTGACAAGTCCTTCTATGATAATAATTATGTGTATAATTACCCCTTTGCCCTTATGTCTATATTGAACATAAGGTATAGACCGTTTCATCCTTGTCCAGTTCAATATTGGGCCCATAGACATTTATCCTGTTACGCAGGATGGGCAAATTCCATCTAGGTCACTCATGTCCCTCAGCATGCTTTGTGGAGTACCCATCAACTGTCTTTATGGTTATCCAGTTATGGACAACGTTGGATCAGCAACAAAGCACTCGACTCTACATCTAGGATCCATAGTGGTTTCAGGTCAAAGAGTGGTATACACCATTATCACCATGAGAATAACTTATGATACTTTGCATAACTTTCTATATAGTATTCTCATAGCGGGTCAATCCGGTATAAATATTACTCTTAATATTCATACCTATGTTTAAGACTTGATAACTCTTTATCCATGATCCATGAGATGTGATCATCAGTCTACAAACATAATAGTCTCAATGCTTTAATGTTATCCCACTTCACAATAAAGCTCGACTACGGATACTTTAAGAATAGTGTCCTTATGTTTAATGTGATCTCATGATTAAGTCATATTTGATACATTAAACGGACTAGCTATTCTAGGGACTTTATTAAACAAACATAATAAAGAAAAAGCCTTTTATTAATTAATAAATAATTCGATGCTAGTACCAAAAGTATTGGCCTCTAGGGCTTACACCAACAATACTCGTCATAACTGGAAAGCTACTGAAGAAGACTCTACTTGTTTCTCCTTATGATGAACTATTGTTTGCTTATTGTAGGAGGAGACTTGACAATTATTTGATTTGAATTGTACTAAAGTCTATGAATAGAGGTGAATGCTCTTAGCAACTGGGTCACTCGTCTCATACCCAAAGATATTCAAAATGAGGATAGGAATTCTCCCTCTCATCTCTTCTCTATTGCTTAAGGCTCGTGGCGCACAACTTGAATCATGATTGATAAGTATTGATACACCTTTGTTTTGCTTGAACAATAGTCCACTCTGTCTGCAGTGTATGACTTGTACTAACTTGAAGTCTTGATCTTGAACTTGATATCTTGAGTCAACCTCAGGGAGAATCATAGAAGATTCTTATTCAAACGAAGAAGATGGAGTTTTCTTAAAGGCATCATACAAGCATGATGATTATAAGGTAATCGAACCATCCTATAAGAAATTATTTAAAACTATTGCTAATTTGGTAAAATAAAATGATAAGATTAAAAAATTCAAATTAGATCTTAAGTAGTATCTAGCGTTTCTTGAAGAAATCAATAACATACTTAAATTAGAAATGGCCAATATTAGAAACTCAACAGAAGTTTGTGAGACTTGTGTCATGTTGAAAAAGGAAGTGACAAATTTGCATGAAACTCTAAGTAAATTTACTAAGGGGAAATAAAACCTTGTATAGATTTTATCGAGTTAAAGACCTTCTTTAAATAAAAGTGGACTAGGTTTTAAAATGAATAAAACACCTAGTGAAGGATTAAATAGGAAGAAAAAGAATCGACTTGTTTATAAATGCACACATTGTAACAAACTTGGTCATTTATAACCTTTCTATTTTGATAATTTGAAAAGGTCTAAAGGTAACAACCTTAGACCTTCTGGAGGAACTAACACACCTGAACCCAAGAAAGTTTGGGTACCACAGTTGAAACCCTAGTATGTTTTATAGTGATACTTTATAGCCCGATTCTTTAATGGATATTAATTGGGTTTGTGCAAAGAAAACAATATAACTTCTAGTATACATTATTTTTGAAGTCTTTAATCCAAAAATAATCGATGATGGTGGATCAATGATAGTAATCAAATCACGGTTTTTCATTGAGGATATCTCAACACTTCTGATCCCCAATGATTAGTTAACCTCATAATATATTGAGGGAATATGTCTATAGTGGACATATCCATCTTGTTGTTTGAACCAACTATCACATCCAAAGATTCATATAGAAGGACACACCACAATGTGTTGGTGTTCCCTTTAAGGGAAACTTTATCAAGAATTATTGATATTTGAGGTAGTACACCATTTTAAAGATGAAATGATTGGAAAACTTTGTTTAAATCATTAAAATAGTGGATTTAAGTTTGCTCATAATATAAAATTACTTTTGCTAACTAAAAAGATGAGTTTCTAAGTATTTCATGGAAATGATGTGCAAATAAAGCTGAACAGGGTGTAGAAAAGTAATAACCAAAAGAAAATCCAGCACAAGGCCCAAAAAGCACTAAGAAGGATGACTGATATAAGCCTAATTGATTGGCATATTGAGGTAGCCGATTGGAGAAGCTTGTTGCACATATTTTTAGACCAGATCTAAGCTAAACGTAGTCTCTAAGGAAATAAGATCGCCGCATTGATGATAAACACTCAATATCGTGAAAGATCTGATCATTCAATCGATTGGAGCCCTAAGCCAATCGGTTAGCACACCACTTTTGGAATAATTTTAATCTAACTTTAAATAAGCACAATCTCCATTAATGGCTTGCAAGAATTACACGCCTAAAATAATCATAAGGCACGTTATAAATAGGTATTCATCTCTCACTTTTTTGTATTGCATATTTTTCTCTCTAATTGTGTGAGTGTGAGGTTATTCTATCAAAATCGTCATGTCTAGTAGAAGACTAATCTTTTTATCCCACCCTCTCTTTGATTCTTTCACCACTCAACAACAAGAAACAAGATTCCTCCAATATTTTTCCAACAAAATCATTCTAAGAATTCACACCCTAGATTCAGATGCTTTTAAAGAATTTGAATTATTTAAGAATTTTGAAGACCTAAACCTATCCATCTTCTTTTAGAACCCCTCAAGAAAGGTTTATCCATCATTTGTCAAGATGTTCTTTTCAAATGTCTACTTCACTAATGGAATAGTTCGTTATGAAGTAAAGAGGCATGGGATATCTTTGCCACTGAAAGAGTTTGCAAACATCATAAATATTCCCCGTGAAGATAGCGTCCTCAATTTCGAAGATAAATGATACACCTTCAACCACGAGAATGATGCATCCTCTTTAATGAAGAATCCATCACCCTCTATACCGAATATATTCACTGCTGGATACATCCGCCCTGATAGTCACATGATCCATTATATGGATAGTCACATAATTTTTCCAAGAAAGATAAACTTTGGTCTCATAAATCAATTTGATAAGTTGAAGCTATATGGGTGATAGAGAATAAAATCAAGGCAAAATGGGTAAAGCAAGTAGTCCAATACATGATGGGAAGAAAGAAAGAAGGAGTATGCCTACCATATGGTAATCTGATCACAAAGATCCCAGAACACGCCGCATTTAATTATGGAGAAGAAGAATATGTAGAAGATGCAACAAAAATAGGAAAAGCAGTGTTAACAACAGTGAGATATGAAATTATCGATGGAAAAGTGACTGAAAAGCCCAAAAAAAGAAGAAGATAAAAATGGATGATCGAGAAGCACATATAGATATATAGGATTTTGACTTCATTATCCCTCAACTGCCCTCAACTAAAGACCTACTCAAAGTCATAATAAATAAGCTTGATGTGACCAAAGACAAGACCGACTTCAAAACCCGTCACTTTATCAAGGATCCAAGACTACCTCATGACTTGTTCTTGAATGATAATTTTGACGTAGAATAGTCTCACTTATGTACCTTACTTTCTTTTAGTTTGTTTCCTTTTTTCTGTTATTTTAAATTCTACAAATTCCCGCTTTCTGTACTTTGAATTTCATCAATTTAAATTAATAAAGTGTGATGTTTTTCCTTTCCTGAATGCTATTGTGCTTATGTTTGCTTATTTAAAATTTTCACATTCCATCTTTTACCCGCCTTTTTTTTATTTTGACGAAAAGGGAGAAGTATACTTTCAAGGAGAGTAAAGTATACTTTCTACTTAATTCAGGGGGAGTTTAACCTCTCTAACTATATATTTTTTTTATTTCTTTTACCACCTCTGTGAGAGATGTGTTGTCATCATCAAAATAAGGGAGAATATGGAACCATGTTTTGCAGGTTAAGTAATCAAGGAAGACCTCATGCTCTTAATGATGAATATGCTTTTGATGATGATAAATAATGCAAGCATAATAAGCGATTAAATATACACGCAGACTAAGTAGCATTTGTTGATCACTACAAATATCCTCTAATGATGGAACTTAAATGGAATATAACGCAAGTCTAATCTTCCAGAATAATTCAAGTAAGTGTCTATAAGATTGGATTAACCGACAAGTCTTAAAGCTTCAATGTATGAAAGAGAGAAAGTATGAAAGCTCGCCATGTAGCGTATGAGTGAACAATATGTTTTAAAAGAAAAAGGGCTTTTTTATAAATTTATATGGCTAATCACACGCGCGCACCCACACACGCACACACATACACACACACTAAAATATGTTTTCTAGCCAAAGTTTCTTAAAGACATATTCCTAAAATTGTTTTGAAGTTGTTCAAATGTAATTAGGAACTATCTGAATGATTTTGGGCAAAATTTATACAGTCCAATCATTCGGCACCTATACCCAGTCGATTGGGTCATCGTAAAAGTTTCCCTTAATCATTTAGGAAAGTATCTTAAAGAAAGGCAACAACTATATATCCTTTCCTTCGTTTTTAAAAATCCTAAATGATTAATTTGAGGCCTTCTAATCGATTGGACTAAGATGCCAATTGATTGACACATTAATTTTGGGCCAAGAAATTTACCTTTTTTGTGCTACCCTCTAGCCTATAAATAAACATCCCTTCCTTCATATTTTTACATCAAGAATCTTGAGTACTCTATCTCACATATCACTTCTCTCTCTAAAAATATTTTTCAACTTTCTCTCACTTATATTTAGCCGTATAGCTTCTGAGAAAGTCCTTTTGTTTAGTGAGGAATTATTTGTAATTCTGGAAGGGTAGTATTGTAAATTCACAAAGGAATATTTTACCTTTGTTGAATAATTCATCTATAACAGATTGTTTGTTTTGGGTTTAAAGCTAAACCTTTTAAAAGCTTTGGTGTGGGGATTTAGATTGTAAGTTATTGTTTTGATTCGTAAGCTTAGCCCGTTCAAAAGTTTGCTTTGGTTCGAGATCAACCCAACATAAAATCTCAACTTGGTTCATGGTTATCCTGGTAAAAACCTCGGTTCAATTTATAAGCTCATCTCGGTTAAAAGATTGCTTTGATTCGAGATAAGTCTGGTATAAAATCGCAGTGGTTCGTGGTCAGCCTATTTAAAACCTCAATTTGGTTTGTGAGTTCCGCTCAGTTGAAAAGCTCACCTAGGGTGGAGATAGGCCCGTGTAAAATCTCGGTTCAGCTTGGGAACTAACTGGTTCAAGTTTGTTTTTGGAAAGAAGACTAACTGCTTCCTTCCGTTGTTTCGAAGGAAGACTAACCATTTCTCTCCATTGTTTAATATTTTGTTGGAAGTTATCCTGAATATTCACTTTTCCTTGTATAAGGGGTGTCATACCCCAAAATTTTCCCTCCCCTTTTCATTTAAGATTCATTTGAATTCATGTACATTCATATCATCTAATGTACTAACATCATCTTAGATTCAAAAGATTGAGAATGTTTATACCTAACAAGGAGCTAGGGTTTGTTCGAGGATCAAATCCTAGGAGTTGTGATGCTACAATCAATGTAGAGAGCCCATCATGGGAATCAAGGTGCAAAACCCTAATGTTAGGTGCTTAAGGCCTTGGAGATTGGATTTTGGTGTTTCATCCATACCAAACCCTAATTCTTAATATGGGGGGTTTGTGTATCTTATGGTTTGCTTTGAGGTGGTAGAAACCCTAGTAGTGGTTCATAACATTGGTGCATTACTTGTGTTGATTGCTTCTTGGTCTAAGGTTCTTGTTTATTGCCTGGCACTTTGATCTTTGACCTGGTTAAAACCCTAGTCCATAGTGCTAGATGGTTGATCCAAGGTGCTTGCATTCATTAGTTCATTCATATTCCATTCATTGATTGCATGATTCTCATGGTCCATTCATGATCTGAGTCTTATTGCATTCACATTTCATCCATTGGTTTCATAGTTTCACTAATGTGTTAGAGTTCAAGCTTTCTAGTCTCATTGATTCAGTTCCATTGTCTATTTGGTCAAGTCATTACACTGATCAATTGGTTTCCATTACATTCATTTCCTTCGACTTGTTTTAGAAGGCATTTAAGTCATTTGTTTCATAATGAACTTGAAAGAAAATGATCATTTGACTTCAATTTTGTTTCGTGTGTTTCATTATAAGATTTGACCAAAGAAAATACATTACATTCATAAGGGCCACTAAATTCAGTAGCATTCCATATGAACAACACCATAGCAGGACAAATAATCAATCAAGCAGCAAGAGATAACAAGCCATATCAACAATTTAACAACAACAAGGCAATGCAGTAAAATCGAGCAAACCATTAGCAACTGAACTCATAACTAAGCATTTTCATTTAACATCACCAGCTAATTAAGTAACTAATCATTAACTAACAACAACTAACTCTCATTAACATTTCCATTACCTTTAACTCAAACAGCTCATTCGACATTTAACAAAAAATTAAACTAATTCAAAATATCAGTTACAACACTCAGTTTTAGAATTCACTTCCACTCGAGTTTCCAAATTCATTTCATCATTTCATCTAACATAACTAACATAATTAACTCATATCTAACACCGTGAATCACCTTTAACTGATTTTCATTCAATCATGAACTAAACATTTAACAGAGTTAAATTCTCTGTTAATTATAAACCTATAAAACCAGTTCAGAGCTTCATTCAATGATTATTCATCATCACTCTCCCTCATTCTTCACAGCTCTGCATTCACTACTTCACACACAAACTCTCTCCCTCTCAAACTCTCACACACAAACTCACACTTCATTCACGAATTTAGAGCACAGTCTCAACATACAATCTCTCAAGAATTTTAAGAAGAAGAAGAATAAAGAACAAAGAAGAAGAGGATTCGAGAAGATTCAAAGCATCTTACCTAAACTCCAACATTTCTCCGGTGAGTTGCTTCCCCTTTTCTTCAATGTTTCATAACATTCATGTTACCATGGTGTAGAAGAGGATTAGGGGAGTCAAAGCCCTAACCTCTAGGGATTTGATTCCGAGAATTAAGAGTTTAATTTTACATATAAGGTTTAAGGTTATTCAACTCATTGCTTCAATTTTGCCATTTAGCAGGAATTGGATTTTGTTATGGTGATTTTCAGAATCAGGTTGAAAGGATGAAGAGGATGGTATAGTCTGTTTAGATATTAGGTATCACCGCCGCCAGAGGCGACCTCCGACGCAGAGGAGGAGGCCAGAACTCAATGGAGGGAGCTTCAACATTTTGAATTTTAACATTAAGTCTTAACACGTGATAAATGTGTTCCTCATGTAACGCATGATCTGTTTGATGACTCATTCTCACTCACACTTCAGCTTGCTGAACATTGGGATTTTGGTCCAAAAATGTGTTATCCACACTGTCATACCCTAATTTTTACCCTAAGATCCCACATATCATCTGCATACTTGCATACAAACAAGGTCACCTCTTGGTCCTTCCTCTATTCATCTTTGTGTTTGCTTCTTCCAGGGATCACCAAACAACTCTTTGTTGGTGTTTTACCTTTATGTTTATATGATTAATTATTTATCTAACCACTAATCAAAATAGAAAAGATATGTTTTATTTTCCTCAAGTTTATTTTTCAAGGTAGGGTTTTTCAATCAAGAGTATCTCAAAGTTTTGTTGCCTACTTCTCAAGGAAAGTCAGAGGTTCATGTGTTTATTTCCATGCCTTCTTCAACAAGAAAATCCAAGATTTGAGCAGTATAATCTAAAGGCAATTAAGGACACCTTATTTTGATTTCATATGATCATCCATGTGCTTTGAAGTGCAAGTAAAGTCAAAAGAACACAAGCCTGTACAAAGAAGTTTGACCAAAAGTCAACATTTGAAGTCAAAGTTTTAAGGATCACAACTCCTTGAATTCTCAACATTTTGAATGCTTCTTTTTGAATATGACTCTTCTCAACATCCTCTACAAATTCTATTCACATGATAAGAGCCAATTATGCTTGGAGGATCATCAAACATTTGGAGACATTATAGGTCATTTATGGACTTAGTGAAATTTGACCTATTTTCAAGTGACTTTTTCTCAATTTTCAAGATTCATAACTTCTTCCACTTTCAACATTTGAGGCTGATTCTTTTTGCATAATATCATTTATGATTCCCTCCACAAGTTTGATTTAAGTATCAAAGTCAAATTATACTTGGAAGGCCATGGAATTCATTAAGACATTACATGTCATTTTCAGCCATGGAACACTTGAATTTTTCTAAGTTATATGATCAGTTTTTCATGACAACTTCAACATGACATGACTTTATGCTCAAACATCCAAATGCAACCTTTATTGGCACATTGTAATCTTTTCTATAATTTTAACACATTGCAAAAAGAATGGGATCAAAAAGCCTCCTAAGTAGGGTGCCCCATTGGGTTGAACATGGTGACTTGTAACTGAAGAAATTGTCATTGCCCGAATTTTAAACTTCACTAATCTCAATTCCAAGCCAAATTAACATGTGTTTTGGACCTAAATATGTTTAAACAAGTCTCTAGAAGTTAATTGACCCTTGAAATGCATCATTTGACTGAGTTTTGATGGATTGCAAGTCAGATTTTTCTCACATTCGGATCAAATCCGTTTTGCACGAACTCAACATCGTTCCATACGTATTTGGATTCAAACACATTCCCTATAAATAGAGGAAGCTACTGCATTCATTTCCAAGCTTTTAAGAGCCAAGAATTCCCTGCTGCAACTTAAAATTTTCCAGAAAAAATCAACTATCATGTTTTGAGTTTCAGCTTATTTCAATCCAATTTCTTGATTCCATTAGCATCTTCAGCATCCTCTGAAGCTTTTGCAATAATTCCCAAGCTCTAAGACCTTATGAAGTTCTCTAACCAGATCGAGCTTCATCAACTTCTGATCACCATCTGGACAAGGTAGTTCTGAGCATCATTTGAACTCAAACAAGTTACCACAATGTAGTCCTTCACCCTCTGATGCTTTCCTCTAACTTAGCTGGTGTTGATTGATCGTGTTCATCATTTAATTTTATTTTTCGTGGCTTGCTTGCTTTTGAAACTTATCTGAAATTCCCTTTGCTCAATTTAGATAAATGAATGTGAAGCATAAGATTGCATTATTGATGAGAAGAGGATCACAATGGTGGTGGTCTCGTGTTTTGAATTTACTAAATGATGAAACTCCGGTGAGAGTTCACCGAAGAAGATGACCGGAGTGTTCCAGGTCGTCTGACTTTGGCCAGACACATTGGACAAACGAAATGTTTTGATTGGTTGGATTTGAATTGGATTATGTGTGCTGCTTGTAGCGCGTTCCATCGTGCATCATAACTCGAGGAGTGTTGGATATGCCACGTCAATTAATGAAGCGTGATCCAACGCTCAGTGTTTTTCTGATTTTAATTATTTTTCTTTTATTATTTTTAATTTCTTTTTCTTTTTAAAATTCATAGAAATTTCATTTTACATCCAAAAAATCCCAAAATAATTTCTAAATTTCTCTTTTATTTCTCTTCATCTGATTTCTATTTTTTCACATTTTATTTCACTGATTTTCTATTTTTCATGAATTTTATCTTTTCTCCTTTGTTTTAGTTGGTTAAAAAAAATTCTTTTATGCATTTTTAAATTCTGAAAAATTTATTACATGCTTCTTATTTTATTTTCAACCTTTCATAATTTTCTTGGCCATTTATTACATGCTTCTTATTTTATTTTTCGTGGCTTGCTTGCTTTTGAAACTTATCTGAAATTCCCTTTGCTCAATTTAGATAAATGAATGTGAAGCATAAGATTGCATTATTGATGAGAAGAGGATCACAATGGTGGTGGTCTCGTGTTCTGAATTTACTAAATGATGAAACTCCGGTGAGAGTTCACCGAAGAAGATGACCGGAGTGTTCCAGGTCGTCTGACTTTGGACAGACACATTGGACAAACGAAATGTTTTGATTGGTTGGATTTGAATTGGATTATGTGTGCTGCTTGTAGCGCGTTCCATCGTGCATCATAACTCGAGGAGTGTTGGATATGCCATGTCAATTAATGAAGCGTGATCCAACGCTCAGTGTTTTTCTGATTTTAATTATTTTTCTTTTATTATTTTTAATTTCTTTTTCTTTTTAAAATTCATAGAAATTTCATTTTACATCCAAAAAATCCCAAAATAATTTCTAAATTTCTCTTTTATTTCTCTTCATCTGATTTCTATTTTTTCACATTTTATTTCACTGATTTTCTATTTTTCATGAATTTTATCTTTTCTCCTTTGTTTTAGTTGGTTAAAAAAAATTCTTTTATGCATTTTTAAATTCTGAAAAATTTATTACATGCTTCTTATTTTATTTTCAACCTTTCATAATTTTCTTGGCCATTTATTTGGTGTTTTGAAGGACTTTGTGGATTTTTCATTTTATTTCTATTTTTAAATTCATTTAAAAATATTTTTGGTGCATTTTTATTTCATTTAATTTCATTTTATATTTGTGTGACCTTTGAGAACTTCTGTTGGCCTTGGATCATGATATTTTGAATCCTAAGTCTCATCAAACTCAATGGATCTTAGGTGTTGATGAGGGTGAAAACCTTAATCCACTAAAATGGATGATTGATTTTGATGATGATTTGATCAAACTTTTGATCCAATTTGGGTGTGACCTCTATTGTCATCTCCTTCTTCATCTCATTCTTCATCTCCTTTTTTTCCCTTTGATCAATTGGATGGGTTGTGTCCATCTTGTTCATGATGTGTGGATTGGTATTTGATGAACTTTCATCATTTCAAATATACCCCCTAAGTGATCATGGATCATTTTAGGTACTTTGTATTGATGCATAAGTTTGTCCTAAGTGTCATGAAGTGTGGATTAAAGAAATGGACCATCCTTCTAGCCTTTGTGCTTGATCTTTCCTTTTTTTTGTGGCATGACTTTAGGAGGATGATTTACATATCATTTCTCTAGCATGTATTAACACTAAAATTATTATTGACCAGCCTCATATAGTTGTGACTTCTACATAAGTCCAATTAAGATTGCTTAACATAGCGCTAAATTTGTCCCAAAAGCAAAGACATTTTTATAAGTGAAATTGTAAGTCTCATACTCCTCATGATATTGTATGAAAATATTGCTCCCTTTTTCATTTGGGAGAGCTAGTGACATACTTGTTGATTTTTATCCAAGTTGGAGCCCTTCTCATAATGATGTATAGATTCATGTTTTCATGCTTGTGGGTGAATAGTTGAGTGTTCTCCAAAAAATGACCAAACCATCTTTCATTTTGATTACTAACATCATTTACTAACATTTTACTTGTATTAACTTTTACTTCCAAAGTCATTTATTTTGTGCCATTTTATTTTTATGTCATTCACTTTATACTTTATATTTAACATTTCATATCATATTATTCGTGATTATGTCATTTGTTCTTTGTCCATTTGGACTTCTTTTTCTTGTATGATACTAATAAAGAAAAACCTAAAAAATAACTTGGTTCTCCTAATTCATGGACTTGTGGTTACTATCCTTAGCAATGTTGTGGAGTTATGGACTTAGAATTAGAATCTTGAACTTTTCCCTGGGGTTTGTGATTTGATACCTTGGAATTCATCTGATACCTTTGATTTTGGACTTCCTTTGGAGATTTGGCTGAGTTACTTTGGTTTCATCTGATAAATGGATTATTATTTGTTTATTCTGGCTTGCTTGAGACTTAATCCAAAGGAGAGAATTCTTGCCTAACTTATATCATAAAGCTTGCTATCTCTTGGTTAGATTATTCCTCTCTAGATTTTACTTTATGCTCTAGGATAGTTTCTTCTTCTCCTCCCTTTCTTTAATTTTCAAAATCTTCTCCCTCTTTCCAAAAATCTTCTTTATTTCATACTTGAACAACTTTCTCAATAAACCTTGACTTTTCTCAAATGATTTTCAAAGCCTTTTCCCAATAAATGTTAATCCATATTAATCATTTTAGACCAATTTCAAAAGACTTAAAAAATGCATAACTCACTCAAACCATTTTGTGTCATTTGTGCACTTATTCTTTTAAAACTTTTCTCAAAGTTTAGACATGAGTCATTTTAATAGTTGAGATATAATTCTCCTATCCCCATAGTATTGATGATAATTATTTTCCATCTATGAGAGTTAGTGGCATACTTGTTGATCTTTATCCAAGTTGGAACCCTTCTCATGATGATGCAAATGCATCATACTTGTGGGTGATTAGTTGAGTATTCTCCTAAAAATGACAAAATGTCTTTTCATAAAAAATGAATCAAAACAAACACATTTGTCATTTTTACCATGAACTACGAGGTTTTGATCTTCCATTGCACTTTGTTTGTACGTAGGCATGAGACTCCAAAAAGTCTTGGCAAACACCAAAAGTTATAAAAAAAAATATTTCTTTTTCCATCTCTCCAATCTTTTGCAAACAACACATTTTTTAAAACTAAAATGTACATATTTTTCAAAGAGATTTCCATGGAGTACCATGGATGTTTAAGGTACTAATATCTTCCCTTTGCATAACTAACCCCCGAACCTTTATTCTCTTTTTATTAGTTTTTCTTTAAAACTGATTCAGGTTTTGTTCGTACTTTTCCTCTTTTCCTTTGGAAACAATAAAAGCGCGGTGTCGACTCTTGCTTTATGAATTAAGGTAATCAATATAGATTAGTCTTAAAATTTTTACCGCTACACACCCAGTTAGAGCTCACACCCCTGCTTTCCCTTGTTGAATTGATTTGGGCCCTGGTATGGGCCGACGCTAAGTGCACCTTGTTTTTGCTGAATGTGCCCCTCTGTTTGAACTATTGTTTGCATTTATTTAGATATTTGTTTGTTTTAATTATGTCACATTTTTGTATGATAATTGATCGTGTTAATGCAAGTTGTTAATAGAAATTAAATTAATAGTTTTAATTAGGTTTTTTTAACATGATTAATTATTTTAATTATAATTAATAAATTGTTTAGCTCTTAATTGATTATTTGAAAAATGATTAGAAAAAAATACATGTGATTAACCATAGTTTTTGTTGATTAAGTTTAGATGTTAATTCATGCGATAAAATTGTAAATTACATGATTTGGTTTTAGATTCTTTCATATTTTAGATTTTAATTGGTTAGAAATTGACCTTGCTCTTAATCTCTTTTAGGTTTAATGGCTCTTTTAATCAATGGTTTCTTGTAAACATTGATATGATACTCTGATTAATTGCATTCTAACCTATGGCATGTTCCCTTAGATATAGGTGCTTATGATTAAGTTCAGATGATTAATCCATAGGGTTTGTAGTCCTTATTTCTCTGTGCATGGATTCTCAACTGTTTTCACCCTGATTGATTTAGTTGATCAAAAGGTTGTGCTCAATCCCCCTGTCTATTCAAGTGATCAAAAGGATCTTGATCACTTGATAAGATCATTTCCATGTAATGGATGCACTAGATATCAAGATATCAACAAGTTCAAGACTTCACATTCAAGTAAATACAAGTCAGACATTACAGACAGACTAGATTACTATTCAAGCACTACAAAGGTTCTTCTTCAACATACTTAACAATTATGATACGAATTGTGTACCACAAGCTTTAAGCAATGAAGAATGATGAGATAGATTTTTCCAATCCTTGTTTAGACTACCTTTGAGTACGGGGCGTATGCCCTAGCTACTCAAAGTATTCTCCTCCATTCATAGACTTTAGTGCGATTCAAGTCTAACAATTGTTAAGTACTCTTCCACACAGATGTTGCATGCAGATTGGAGATCAAGATCTCAACCTCTAGGGTTTTCTCTTTTCCTTTTCTTCTATTTCCCTTTAAGACTAATACCATTTCATGGATAAACTCAAAAACACTTTGAAATACGATTAGAATTGTGCGCCACGAGCCTTAAGCAATGAAGAATGATGACATGGGTCATTCATATCCTTGTCTAGTGTACCTTTGAGTACGGGGCATAGGCCCTAGATACTTAAATTATTCGCCTTTGTTCATAGACTTTAGTATAAATCTAATAAAAAAAAATTTATTTTCAAGAATAAAGAAAACTCAACTCGTCAAATTCATTTTTGCCTTTGGGCACCATCTTCTTTTCAAAACCTTTTCAGAAAGTATATGTTACTTCCGTTCTACCATGAACAAAGCTTAAGTCTCCCATGCATGAGCATACAAGTAGTGTTTAATTGCTAGAGTGTGATCCAAGCACATCCATTCTATCGCAAACAAACAAACTCTTAAGTCTCCCATGCTCGAGTATACAAGCATTGATGTTTGTTAAAACGCGAACGTTAACATTGTTCATTAAAAACAACTAATACATTTGTATTTTCTACCATGAACTACAGAGTTCTGACTTCCTTATTGCATGAAAGAGCGGGGGAATTGTATGGTTCATAAAAACTTGGTTTTCAAAAACTTGTCAGATTATGATAAGAGTTTAAAATCATATTGAAAATTGTTTAAATGCTAAGGAGCAGAAAAATAAATTGCAGAATGTAAAGTGCGAAAAATAAAGAGTTAGGGGAAAGAGAGGAACTCCAAGAGTTATACAGGTTCAGTCCAGAAACGACTTAGTCCTGTCCCCAAGAATTGATCTTAAGAGTATCCAATAAATTTTGAGAGGTTTTAGTAAGTAATACTCATGAACCCCATTATACAAGGAAAATTGGTTAACTTCTGTCGCTACGCGAAAAATACAGAGTCGCCATCGATTTTTATTTATTCCAAAGGAAAGGGAAAATATCGAGATAACCCCACAGAATGGTCATCGCAACCACGAACAGGTTCGAAAGTCGGTTATGCAAGGGGAAGGTATTAGCACCCCTCACATCCATGGTACTCCATGGGAACCATCTAGGATGTTTGCGCTTGAGTGGATGTTGTTTATCAAATGTTTGCTTGCCAAAGGTTTGCGGAGTAGAGGTAGATTTTAAATTAGTGTGCTCGCCAAGGATTGGGTCCTCGTGCCTACGTATGCCCACTTGTTGAAGTGAGAAATCAGAGCCCCTTAGATCGTGGGTTTAAAAAGTGTTTGTTTGTTTTGTTGATTTTATTACCTTGAAGAAGGGTTTTCAACGCATCGCCTTAAGGCTCAAACAAAAGGTTTAAATGCGATGGATTGTTTTTAGGTTTTGAGAAAGGTGTTATTGATTTCGGATTGCACTAAAGACTATGGATAAAGGCGAATACCTCGAACTACCGAGCCAAACGTCTTGTGTTTGAAGTATTCAGAACGAGTGTAGGAAAGCTCCATTCTCATCCTTTCTTTACCATTTAAGGCTTGTGGCATACAATCCTAATCGCCATTTATTGTGTTTTTGAGTTTGATTTGAGAAAAGACCGCTTGACGTTGGATCAAGGGTTTGTTTATTGTTTTTTATTTAAAAAGGACCGTTTGACGTTGGATCAAGGGTTTGCTTATTGATTGTGAAAGAGTGATCACTCCTAATGCCTAAGGATAGCTAGCAAGCAATAATAAAGAAAGCAAGTAAAACATACATCGGAAAGGGGAGGGGGTACATGCAAAGTACAAGGGAGTGCAGCAAATAAAAAGTCTCATTGTCAGGTACCCCAAGAGAAAGCCTTGTGTATGCAATTGTGTCCTAAACTAGAAAGCACATAAATGATTACAATTTCTTGAGTCTTGAATGTTGCTTCCATGTTCGGCTCAAATAATAGTCCAAAGTCTTTTGCAAGGATCCTAATGAGAAGTCCCTAAGTCCATTATCCAAAGTTATTTCCATGCATGGGAATTATCTTCTTTTTGTATTTTTTAAGTCTTTACCATTTTTAGGTTCATTTTAAGATGAGATGTACAATATGGAATATAAAGCAAAATAAAGCAAAGTAAGTAAATGACAAAAATTAAATGTTAGAAGTTAAGTACAGAAAAGTAAAGAGTTAGAAGCGGAAATAAAAAAATTAGATGTTAGAATGCGGAAATAAAAGGAATTAGATGTTAATTGTTAGATGTTAGATCAAAGTAGAATAATATTCAAGAAAAAAATTATCCAACTATCAATTCTAAAATATTAACAAAATAAAATCCAAAACAATTAACCAACCAATGAAGATCTCACAAATCATTACCAGATTAAAGTCAAAAACAACAAACGAAGATTAGTATCCAAAATTAACAATCAATTAATATCTAAAATTATTAACCAAAAAAAAATCCAAAATTCACAATCAAATAATATCTTAAACAATTAACTAACAATTCTAAAATCATTAACGAAATTAAATTCTAAACAATTATCCTAATTAAATTCCAACATCATTACCAAAATTATTCTAAAGTTAATATCAACTAAATCAAGAACAAATCAATATTCTAAACTATTCCTAGTTAATATTCTAAATAATCACTAATTAATTCTAATACAAATCCTAAAAATATTAATCAAAACACAATTAGAATGTTAATCAAAATTAGAATCTAACCAATTGTCCAAAACATCATGGGCCTAGAACAGTTTCCAGCCCAATCAGGGAGAGTGTATGGACAATGGAGGGAGTATGTACAGGAGCCAGAAAATGATTGGGATGGATGAGGCCTAAGGCCTAACACGGACATGGAATAATAGGATGAAACTTCATCCTTCATCCTCTTCGCTCGCACGACGCAGCAACAAAGGGACAAGAAGAGAGGAAAACCAGGTCGCGCCAGACCTAGTCGTGCCGGCGACGGTGCTTACTCAAGATGAAGCTCCATGCATCCTCTCCCCTTCCGCTCCCTCGACCTAACGAAATCGAAACAAGTCTCAACCTAATACATCCAAGCTACGGCGACGCGACTCTTACCGGCGACAGAAGAGAAAGATCAGAAGCTTCGGTACTCAATGCACAATCCAATGATTCTTCAATCTCCTTTTACTTTTGTTATGGTCCACCTACGCGGCTTGCGATTAGTTATGGTGTGATCGTGCTTCAGATCGCAAAACTTGGAATGGTATGGTGGCGGAAGAAGATCGGACGACGGCGATGGCGGATGACGGTTGGAAGGTTACGAGCGAGAAGGATTTCGGACGGTTATGATTTTGAGAGAGAGGAAGAAGATTCTAAGAAAAAGTTCCCACCCTATTCAATGGTGAGCCTGCGAATTTATAGCATTCTGAACTTTGCATCCTGTTGCGTTTTGATCCTTTCATCGCCGTTTTAGTACGTTTTAGCTTGCTCGCGTTTCACCTTGTTGTGTATGCACACGCGTTTTGCTTTTGAGTTATTGCCGTTTCGCTGCTTGGATGCTACGGTGTTCATGTCGTTTACGCGTTGTTGTGCGTTCATTTGCTTTGGCTGCGTTTGATACCGGCTTGTTGGCGTTTTCTGGTTTGGCTTGAGTTTTTATACTGTTCACACCATTTGCGTTCATCAAGTTGTGTTTTACTGGTACTGCGTTTTGGCAGCTGGGGATTGTCGTTTTCACTTGCAACTGGTTTTTGACTTTTGTGCTGTTTTTCAGCTGTGGCTTTTATGCAGCTTTTCAAATTGCTTTTCACATTGCACTGCAGTTTCCTCAATTAGATATGTCAATGGATCTAAATGGACATTGGTTATTTGAAATCAGAATGGATTTGGAATGCTTTTTTGGTTATTGGAATGAATTATGGATAGATGTGGATATTTGGATGGATTGGTTAACTTGTAAATTGTAATTGGATTAAAATGGTTAATACCAAAAAAATTAGTGGTTAAATGGGCTTAAAGAAAAACAATGGATGAAGGGGCTTAACCATTTGGCAACCATGGCCCGTTAGAAAAAAGAAAGAAAATTCTATAACGATTAAAATTCTGAAAATTAAATCGAAACTTCTAAAATTAATTTGAAATAAAAGATAACTGATTTAAATTTCAAAATCAATTCGAATTTCTGAACCTCAATTTGAACCAAAATTAAATCGAACAAAAATTCATTCGAACTTCTTGAATTAATTTGAAATCAAAATCAGTTTGAAACTAAGACCAAATGAAAAAAGGTTATGATGCAATGGTGAAAAGATGAATTGGATAACGACATGCAGTGAACCAACGGGCCCAAATGATCACAAGACTTGTAAATCGTATTAAACCATGGTTGAATGAAATGAATGGATGAAGATGATATGCAAATGTTTGGGGTTAGTGACCTATACGATTATGTGAAGGATATGGCGAATTTTGGGGTATGACAACTTCCAACTAAACAATAAGACTAGGAATGTAGCAATTGAGTATTCTCTTCTAAACGATAGAGTGAAGCGGTTAGTCCTCTTTCCACGAGAATCTTGTAATCAACAAATCGTCTATATACAAGCATATGCTGATTCGATCAATCCTGTATGCATCATTGACATGCACTTCTTTTATTTATTTATATTAGTATTTATGTATTTCATAAAATAATTATACATTTTTTTATTTCTTAATTGATGTCTTAGCCAATCAAACAATACCACGTGGGTAGTATAGATAGGGTGTTTACACAATAGGTATATGCAGATCATGACTCTTCTAAATTGAAATAAAATTGTAATTATTAAAATAATCAATTTATAGTAAGCTAAAGTAATAAAAACAACACATTGATTAGAGACATTTAACATTTAGTTTAATATATAAACAACTTCTTAGAGCTCTTATGTTAAAATTATTTAATTGAAATTACCAAAAACAATAATTTTCTTATAAAAAATAACTAATTCCATTTCTTTCCTTGCTCAAAGTTATCACAATATGAACTGGTTCAACTTATTATTAAGCTTGAATGGACATCAATTTTATTTATTTATGATATATTGAACAAAATATAAAATGCTACCAAAAAAATATATGGCATAAAAAAATTACATAGTAAATAAATGTCAAAGTTTTAAAAGGCACAATTTTTTTAAAACATAACTCAAGGTTCAAATTTCTTAGTATAAATCGTAGAGCTCCTATTCCTAAATATATTTAAAAATATCGGGCTTTATCTTAATACTTATTTTGTAAATTGTCTTTCTCAAGTCTCTTACTTTTGACATGTCTTATATTTAAAAAAACGATTAATTGTGATGATCTTAAAGATTTTTATTTGAGATTTTATCAAGGCTAAGAGACATGTTGAGTGAGTTAAGGAGATAAAAATACTATATTGATTATAGACATTTACTATTAATTTTAAATTTATAAATGTCTTTTTGCATCTCTTAAGCGTAAATATTATTTAATTAAAATTAACAAAGTAAGAAATTTTTGTTTATAAAGTGATAAATAAATCACATTAATTACTTGTCATTGAGAAAAAATATGGCTCAAATTCTCATGTTCACTTATGTTTTGATCATATTTATTTCTTTATTTCTTGATGTATCCGATGGTGGTAAGATATTTTTTCATTATTATCAATTTTATATAATACTCAATATTTCATCATATTTTAATAATATTTGTTTTTTTTTTTAATTTGACATTGCAGTCCATATGTCCTGTGCTTATGACTCTGATTGTCCAGATATGTTTTTTCCATTTATTACGAAGTGTGTTAATTATGTTTGTGAGTGTTCTTTATAAACATATGATTTTAATGTTTATATTGTAAAAGTTTGATATTCACTCAAAAAATAATTGTAAATTGGCACTAGTCTTACTTTAATAATAATAATATTTCATTTTTCATAATATTTTTTATGATATTCACAAAATTTTATTTATGTTTCACTAAACTAAATTATAATTAACTACTTTAATAAATCATTGAAATGAGTTCAACCTGAATTTTATGTAATGAGTTTTTTACAAATAATTTTTTATAGTCGGTCAATAATGTGATAATATACATACCGTGGTGGTGATTTTAAGTTTTTAGAAATTTTGTGTTGGTCAGTGACTATACTACTCAGATGAAGTAAATAAGAATTTTGTTAATGCTTTTTTTATTATGGCTTTCTTAAAATTGATGATAAAAATTAAGATAGGATTGATTTTATTATTCATTAAAAGAGAAATGATCAATCAAACCGTTTACAATAATTTAATTAATAAATAATTTATATCCCAAAAAAACTATAACTAAAATTGACTGATAATTCTTGTACTTATTAGGAATAGAAATAAAAGGTCATATTTTACGAGAAAACGAATAAACACCACAAAATTTTATAGAAATCCAAAAATCATAATAATGCAATCGAATAATAGATATAAGGGTGTTTGCTGTGCGTTTTAGACGATTTTGACGCTAAAAGTCATTCAAACCGCAAGAGAATAAAATATACAGTTCGGTTTGGCTCAGTTGATTTTTAGATATAAAATCGAACCAAATCAATGCGACTTGGATTTGTTTAGTAAATTCGGTCTTTTACAAGATTTTTATTGAGTCATACATATCTATAGAGAATAACATACTTTTATGTTTAATCAGAATTTTTTTTTTAAATATCCAAAAATTTCAAAAAAATTTCAAAAATATCCAATTTTTCAAAATAATTACACAAATGGCCAAAATTGGCCATTTTTTACCCTTAGGCGCCACCCTAGTTGGCGCCTACCCTTAATGGGGAGGGCAAGTCGCCACTAGGGGTGGCGCCTATGCCCAAATCCATTTTTTTTTTTTTTTTTTAATGTTTTTTTTTTTTTTTAATTTTTTTTTATTTATAAATTTATGTTTTTTATTAAGTATATTAATTTATGTTGACACATATATTTTGTCTAAATTTTTTTATTTATATATATATATATATATATTAATTTATATATATATATTAATTTATATATATATATATTAATATAATTTATAAGTAATTAATATTATTTGTAAATTTTTGGAAAAAAAATTAATTTATATATGTATAAAGATATGATAGACAATATTTTTAAAGATAAAGATAAAGATATAAAGATAATAAACAGAAAATATTTTTATTTAAATAATAAACAAGGCAAATATTACAAAGATATGATTAATCACATATGATGCGGTCCCTTGTACGATCCGCACGGGGGAGGTCTAGTTACTCGCCTAGACGGTTCACGTGGTGGTGGTGCTTCCCTATTACCACCCCTTGCCCTAACGCGCCCTCTTGCCGCTTGCCGTTGTGGTTCGGTCGAAGTCCCTTCAGTGCTGTAGGAAAGACGGGTCCCCTCTGCGCCCTCGAAGCTTTGTCTCGGTGGGACAAACTGACTACTGCTGGGTGCGCCCTCGAATTGTGGTCTTTGGTAGTTTAGGGTTGAATCGGGTTGGCCAAAGTGCAATGTTTGTTGTGGTGTGTAGTAGTCCTGTTGGTAGTCCTCTTGTATACCCGTGTCGGGGCTAGGTGGAGGACTGGAAGAGCTTGGGAAATTGCCGTGTTGGAATTGTTGGGATTGGTGGAAGTAGGGGGATTGATATTGTGGTAGGTGTTGGGACTGTTGATGGTGGTGGGAATGTTGAGTTTGTTGTTGGTAGTCTTCATGGTATTGGGATTGAGTTTGTGGTATGTATTGTTGATTTGGTTGGGGGGTGGACATGTGTTGTGGTTGTTGTTGTTGGTAATATGGTGGTGGTGGTTGTTGTTGGTAATAAGGTGGTGGTGGTTGTTGTTGGTAAAATGGCTGTGGTGGTTGTTGTTGTTGGTAATAAGGTGGTGGTTGTTGTTGTTGGGAATACTGTGGTGGTTGTTGTTGTTGGAAATATGGCTGTTGCATCCGGGGATCGTCCAAATAGAACGGGTCAGACACAATCATTTCTGGATTGGTATTTGCTCTATACCATTCCACATATTCCCTTGTCGGCTTCATTTCGTTGGGCGCCACCGGAAATTGTAGAACATAGTGGGCACGGTCTTTCCACATTTTTCGAAACTCCTTAGCAAATTCCTTCCAATTTTGGGCATACCACTGGTGGCTGACTTTTTACGTGGCAGTGTTGGCATGCATAGGTGCAGACTAGGTGGGAGTTGTCTTGTCTTGGGGAAGACTTGGTGGAATCTGATGATGCAGAAACGTGACAAGTGTGAGGCATGCGTGGGAATCTTGCAGAATAGGTGCAGACTACGTGGCAGTGTTGGCATGCTTAGGTGCAGACTAGGTGGGAGTTGTCTTGTCTTGGGGAAGACTTGGTGGAATCTGATGACGCAGAAACGTGACAAGTGTGAGGCATGCGTGGGAATCTTGCAGAATAGGTGCAGACTACGTGGCAGTGTTGGCATGCTTAGGTGCAGACTAGGTGGGAGTTGTCTTGTCTTGGGGAAGACTTGGTGGAATCTGATGATGCAAAAATGTGACAAGTGTGAGGCATGCGTGGGAATCTTGCAGAATAGGTGTCACACTGTACAGGTCAGATGAGAAGTTAAGTGTCACAGAGATAGTAGAATCCAATTTTAGCTTTGATATCCCCCAATAATTTATTTAACGGTTGAAATTTGACTTTCAAATATTTATTATTGTGGTGTACGCGTGCACTTTCAAATATTTTTCAAAAAGAAAAACAAATAATTATATTGTAATTAAATTATTTTATGTTTTATTACAACTTTAAATTGAATACTTCATTTAGTTACGCCATACTAATTGGCGTATATGTGTTATAAAAGTAGAAAAAGTCCAAAACACCTGCATGGGATAGGTTGGAATGCATTAGTACAGACTAGGTGGGAGTGTTGCATTCAAGGGTGTGACACATGTAAGGCATGCGTGGGAATCTCTGAGACTTGGTGGTGAAGACTTGATGGGGAACAGGCATGCATGGGAATCTCTGAGACTATGTTCAGGCTAGGTGGATAGGTTGGAATGCATTAGTACAGACTAGGTGGGAGTGTTGCATTCAAGGGTGTGACACGTGTAAGGCATGCGTGGGAATCTCTGAGACTTGGTGGTGAAGACTTGATGGGGAACAGGCATGCATGGGAATCTCTGAGACTATGTTCAGGCTAGGTGGATAGGTTGGAATGCATTAGTACAGACTAGGTGGGAGTGTTGCATTCAAGGGTGTGACACGTGTAAGGCATGCAAGGGAATGTCTTAGGTATTCACAATATCTTCACAGCAATCTTCACACACATATCTTCACAGCAATCTTCAGTAAGATTCTTGCAGTATAAATATTCACACACATTTTCGCAAAGGTATTCACAATATCTTCACAGCAATCTTCACAAAACCTTGAAAATATCTTCACAAAACCTTCACAAAACCCTCACAAAACCTTCACAAAACCTTCACAAAACCTTCACAAAACCTTCACAATGTCTTCACAAAACATGTCATCTTCTTCACAATACAAAGTCAAAGCTCACGTCAACGGTGAGACTTATGAATGTGATAAGTCTGGCTTCCTATTTAGAAACACCGAATGCACTCGGTTTTGTCTAAATAGAGGAGCTGACTTCTCTTATCTGAAAAGGAAGATTGAGTCCAAACTAAGACAACCCGTGTCCCAAATTTTTTATCAACAACCTTTTTTTTCAGAAAACAACTCTGTCAAGTTTTATAAGTCATTGATTCAAAATGACATGGAGACACAATACATGCTTCGTAACCATGAGTACTCTGGTTACGACTACATAGTGTTGTACATTGTGTTGGAACAACCTCAACCAACTCAGAATATTCAATCACAGGTTATTGATCATGTGATTGATGACGAACAAGATGCTGAGCACCACGTTGAAGACGATGTGGTTGATGATGCTGAAGACGTGGTTGATGACTTGGTGAACCGTCATTCTGAAGACGAAGACCAACCTCAAATACCTATAGCGCAACGCTACTCACCTCCTGCGCACTTCACAACACTTAACTTGGGCGAGGATGAGCCCTCATCAGATATGTTCTACAACCCATATATGAGGTCTGATGAGGACTTAAAGAAGGGTGACCAATTTCGGACCAAGGAAGAGTGTCTGTTAGCAATAAAGAACTGGCACTTGAAAAATTGTGTTGACTACGATGTTATCAAATCAAATCCGGAAAGATACGTTATTGAATGCAAAAATCCGGAGTGTGGATATAGGTTGATGGCATCGTACAAGAAGAAGCATAACGCGTGGGTGATAGGGTCAATATCTCAAGCTCACATTTGCGTCAACACCAACATGGCACAGGATCATCGCAAACTTAGCCATGACATGATCTGCCATTCCATATTACCTCTAGTTGAGGCTGACCCGTCACTGAAGGTCAAAACAATTATCTCCCATTGTGTGGCTGTTTTCAAATATACACCGTCATACAGAAAGGCTTGGTTAGCAAAAACCAAGGCAATTGAACTGGTGTACGGTAACTGGGAGGAATCATACAAACAACTACCACGCTACCTGGCTGCACTACGATTGTATTCACCTGGGACGGTTACTATAATGGAGACCTTGCCTGCACAATCCCCTGACGGAACTCGTCTAGAAGGTAATGGAATTTTCCATAGACTTTTCTGGGCATTCCGTCCATGCATCATCGGGTTCACATTCTGCAAACCACTTGTTCAAGTCGATGGAACTTGGCTGTATGGGAAATACAAAGGATCGTTACTGATGGCGGTCGCACAAGATGGCAATTCAAATATTTTCCCAATAGCCTTTGCATTGGTGGAAGGAGAAACGGCAGCTGGTTGGAGTTTCTTCCTTAAGAATCTTCGAACGCACGTGACTCCACAAGCTGGCATCTGCGTTATTTCTGACAGGCACGCCTCAATAGACAGTGCATACAATAATCCAGCAAATGGCTGGCATGACCCCCCGTCTACCCATGTCTACTGCATCAGGCATATTGCACAAAATTTTATGCGGGAGTTCAAGGATAACTTTTTGAAGCAACATTTGATAAACGCGGGGTACGCATTAAACCAGCCTGGATTCCAATACTATCGCCGGGAAATAGTGTTGGCAAATTCTGATGCAGGGAGGTGGATTGATAATATCGACAGAGCGAAGTGGACTAGATCGTACGACGATGGGGTGAGGTGGGGCCACATGACAACAAATCTTGTGGAATCAATGAACGGCGTGTTTAAGGGCATACGTAACCTCCCGGTAACCGCATTGGTGAGTGCGACCTATTTTCGGATGGCAACGTTGTTCGTAACAAGGGGCAGGCGCTGGAATGAAGTGTTGCAGACGAGTCAGGTTTATAGTGAAGCCTGCATGAAGTTTATGAGGCAGGAATCCGCCAAAGCCAGCAGCCATCGGGTTACGGAGTTCGACCGCCATGGCCACACTTTCAGTGTCAAGGAAACAATTGACCACAACCAAGGGCTGCCCAGACAAGAGTATAGGGTCCTAATACCAGACCGTTGGTGCGACTGTGGTCAATTTCAGGCGTATCGTATGCCTTGTTCCCATGTCATTGCAGCGTGTTCACACAGCCACTTCGATGCATTATCGCTAGTGTCTCCAATCTACAAAGTTGCAACATTGCTCAATGTATACGACAATCCCTTTCCGGTGGTAGCATTGGAGGCGTATTGGCCAGAGTATGACGGGGAAATTGTTTGGCACAACGAATCGATGCGGCGGAATAAAAGTGGTCGCCCAAATAGCAGGCGCATTAGAACTGAAATGGACGTCGCAGAGAAAATGCAGAGGAAGTGTAGCATATGTAGACAACTAGGGCATAATAAGAACAAATGTCCATATCGTGGATCTAGTTCCACAACTTAGTTTTCACTTTCATAAATCTGTGTACCAAAATCATTTTAAATTAAAGTTTACTTTTTATTCCAAATAGAAGATGACACTTGAACAACAAACACAAACATCTAACATTACAACACCAATTACTAAAACAAAAACAAATACTGGAACAAAAACAAGTACTAAAACAAGAACAAGTACTAGAACAATAACAAATACAACAACAACATGACAAACAACCATTAAAATCTAAGAAATTACAACAGTTAACACTATGTCGTCTGATCCATGCATCATTTGGATGCAATCAATGTCGCTTTCAACTTCAACCCACCAGCGTATCGTTTCTCCAGTTTCAAATGAGAACCTTGTTCTAAGCCTCTGAATCCTTCTGATGACTTCACCAGGTTGGTAATCTCCCTCTAACCAAGACATCAAGGACCTTTTTAGTTGGTCCAACGAACGGATGTTCCAAAATTTCATCTCCATTGGGGGTTTCAAAGGCGAGAAAATAACATGCCCATCCCTTTTTAAGATTACTGGTTCAGGATCCGGGCGCCTTGATGATGTTCGCTGCCATGACGACGGTCTTGGGGATGCCATGAACTCAACTTGATATAGAAGGTGGTACGAAACAGTGTTGAAGAAAATGCAAGGAAATAACACTTTATTTATAGGAAAAGATCTGGGTTGTACACCAGTCTACCTAACCCTAATTCTCCCAAAAATTTATAAATAATATTATTTACTTATAAATTAAATTAATATATATATAAATTAATATATATATATATATATATATATATATATATATATATATATATATATATATATATATATATATATATATATATATATATATCTTGTAAATAAATATTTATATATATTAATTAAATGTGTATAATATTAATTGTTTATAAATTAAATTAATATATATATATATAAATTAATATATATATAAATTAATATATATATATATATCTTGTAATAATTTTATTTATATATAAGTGTTAATATAAATTAATATAATTTATAAAAAAAATATATTTATCAAATATCTAATATTTAAAAAAAAAAAAATAAAAAAAAAAATTAATAAAACATTTAAAAAAAAAAAAAAAAAAAAAAAAAAAAAAAAAAGGGATTGGGCATAGGCGCCACCCCTAGTGGCGACTTGCCCTACCCATTAAGGGTAGGCGCCAACTAGGGTGGCGCCTATGTACACAATTAGGGCAAATTTTGCCCATTTGTGTAATTTTTTTGAAAAATGGGTTAATTTTGAAATTTTTTTTAAAATTCAGGATATTTAAAAAAAAAATTCGTTTAATCATTCATACATTACCAAATAACAACAAAACTCATCATATTTAGACAAAAAAAATTCATTCGATATAAAAAAAATAAGATTAAAAAAAAGTGAAATAAAAAATAAAAAATAATAGTATAAAACAATAATAAAAACATTATAATAAAATAGAAAAGCCAAAGGAGATGAGAGATTAAAGAAGATGAAAAATAAAGAAGAAGAGATAAGTGAAATTAGAAAAGAAATGCGAGATAAAAACGTATTTGAAAGAAAGAACAATAGCATAAAATTGAAATGATGAAAAAGATAAAACATAAAAGACGAGAGATTGTAGTGGAAGAAACGAGACGTACAAGACAAATGAGATGAGAAGAATGTGTAAATAAGAGAAAATCATTCGTAATTGTAAGATTAAGGCATAATAAATTTGGGTTTTGGATTGAATGTGAGATTAATGAAGTTTAAGTTGTAACATAATACGGCTTAATTGTTGGAAAAAACCAGGAATGGAGTGGTGAAAAACAGTGTGTTTGGAAAAGATGAAGATGATAATGTGAATAGAGAGATAGAGAAATAGAGAAAGATTGAGAGAATTGAATCATATGGCATTAACCTTTCAACTATGACATACAATGTCTATTTATAAGGTACAAATTGGAACCACAAACAGGCCCAAGAATAACAGAAAAAAAACAGAATTGCAAAAACAGCTTATTTCCAAAACAACTTATCCAATAAGCTGTTTTCACTGCAGTGCTTTTTAAAGCTTCTATCAAGCATTTGAATTATTAAGGACTTCCAATACACCACCTTAATTCAAATGCTCCACACTCATCATGCTCAACTTCTTCACAAGTCTCTTGAACACATTACTTGTCACGCCTTTCGTTAACAAGTCCGCAACTTGTTCTTCGCTTCTGCAGTACCCTAAACGCAACTGTCCGGAGCTCACCAATTCTCTCAAATAGTGGAATCGCATTTCAATATGCTTGCTCCTCCCATGTGCTATGGGATTCTTAGCAAGGTTTATCGCTGAAATGTTGTCCACAAGTAGCAAAACAACCCCATTTCTACTGCTGTCCAACTCCTTACATAGATTCACCAGCCACACAGCTTGGCATGCACACATCGACGCTGCTATATACTCGGCCTCGCAAGAAGAGAGGGCTACAACCGGTTCCTTTTTCGAACACCAAGAGATTGGTGCCTTACCGAACATAAAGAGATACCCCGCCGTAGACTTTTGATCATCCTTATCTCCGCACCAATTGGAATCGGTGTATCCGAGTAACTCACAACTTCTGCCCATGTCGCTTGCCGGAAACAAAATTCCACAACCAAGAGTACCTTTCACATATCTAAGGATCCTCTTAACTGCTGCCAAGTGTGATACCTTTGGCCTCTCCATGAATCTACTCGCAATACCGACACTAAACGCCAAATCTGGCCGCGTATTGCACAAGTAACGCAATGATCCTATCAATCTCCGGTATTAAGTAGGATCCACATCTTGTTCTTCTTCACTCTTGGACAGCTGTAATCGTGTCTCGGCTGGTGTTGTGGCAGCATTGCAATGCTCCATATCACACCTCTTCAGAATTTCCATGGCATACCTTCTTTGGTGCATGAGCAGTCCCAATTTTGTCCTTTGGAACTCTATGCCTAAGAAGTATTTCATGATACCAAGATCACTCATTTCAAATTCCTTCATAAGCTCTCCTTTGAACTTTGAAATGTTCTTTTCACAATTGTCAGTAATCAACAAATCGTCCACATAAAGACAAAGAATGATTACTCCCTCACTTGCATCCGGTTTCACATAAACTCCATGTTCGGATACGCATTTCTTGAAACTAACATCGCTAAGAAATCCATCTATGCGTTTGTTCCAAGCTCTTGGAGCTTGTTTCAAACCATAGAGTGCCTTCCTCAACTTATAGACCTTTGCCTCTTGATTTTTGATCACAAAACCAGGTGGCTGTCTCACATATACCTCCTCATCAAGTGGACCATTCAAAAACACAGATTTGACGTCCATTTGATACAACGGCCAACTGTTGTTATTTGCCATCGCAACAACTAACCGAATGGTTTCATGCCTTGCAACTGGAGTAAACACTTCATCGAAGTCTATCCCTTCCTTTTGCAAAAATCCCTTCGCTACTGATCGAGCTTTATGCTTGATTATCTCGCCTTTCGGATTCGCTTTCACTTTGTAGACCCACTTCACACCTATCGCCTTTTTACCTTTCGGTAAATCAACCAACATCCAAGTACTGTTCTTCTCAATCGAATTCAGTTCTTCTTTCATCGCACACATCCACTTTGGATCGCTTAATGCCTCCTCCGTATTCACCGGTTCGGATTCGGCCATTAGAGCGAAGTGAATAAGATCACCCTCATTGTTGATCTCGTTATCTCGGAATAATTCACAATCACGGAGTCTTTGAGGCAATCCTCTTTGCCTTGTTGGTCGTCTACTTGATTCACCTGTTTCGGTTACAAAAGGTTGCTGTACAGTACCTTCAGCAGGCTGAGAATTCAAATTTTCCTGCATGAAATCGATTTCACCTTGAGGCAAATCGATTTCAACCTCACCAGAACCAGTTCCAGCAGCTCCAGAATGCTGATTTTCCTGCATGAAATCGATTTCATCTTGAGGCAAATCGATTTCCTGAACTGATATGGCAGATTTTCTACTGTCAAACTGCCGAAACTCGTCCACGATCACATCTCGACTTATCACAATCTTCTTGTTACTCATATCAAACAGCTTGTAGCCTCCGGTAGGATGATAACCAACCAGCAACATCATTTCACCCTTGTCATCTAATTTCTTTCGAATCTGACCCGGAATATGTCGAAACGCTACCGAACCGAAAACACACAAGTGACTCAAACTTGGCTTGTGTCCACACCATACCTCTTATGGAGTAACCTTGTCCATCTTCTTTGTAGGACACCTGTTTATCAAATAGGCAGCTGTAGAAACAGCTTCTCCCCACAACTCTTTCGGAAGATTTTTCGCTTTCAACATTCTACGCACCATGTTCATAATCGTCCGATTTTTTCTCTCGGCAACACCATTTTGCTGAGGTGTATAGGGTGGTACAACCTCACGCACAATACCCTCATTGTCACAATAACTCCCAAATTTCCTCGAAGTAAATTCTCCTCCTCTATCGGTTTTGAGAATTTTGAGTTTGTGACTACTTTGTCGCTCAACCATGGATTTAAATCGTTTGAACATATCAAACACCTCATCCTTCCTCTTGATTAGATAAATCCACAGCTTCCTACTGAAATCATCAATAAACGTGACAAAGTATCGGTTACCTCCATACGAATTGACTTGCATCGGCCCACACACGTCCGAATACACCACCTCAAGAAGATGCTTGGTCTTATGACCTGTATCCTTGCTGAAAACACTCTTGTGTTGCTTCCCTTGAACACATTCAACACACAACTCAGCTGGAACCACGATTCTTGGCATCCCAGTCACCATACCATGTTTATGCAACGCGTCGAGGTCTCGAAAATTGAGATGACCAAGACGGTAATGCCACAACCACTCCTCACGACTTGCCGCTGTAGCTAAACATCGATGCTCCATTACTTTCAATGCTATCTTGAAAGTTCGATTGGCAGCCATCGGTGCTTTAAGTACCAAAACTCCCTTTTGGTCCAAAACGCGCAATACCTTGTTTTCCATACGAATAATGTAATCTTTCTCGAGTAGTTGGCCAATGCTCAAGAGATTACATTTGATTCCTGGAATGTACAGCACATCCTTGATCAATGAACGACCACTATCTTTCTTCACGATCAAGACATCTCCAACGCCATCGGCGGATAACGTCATATCATCGGAAAATCTCACTTTATTCTTCGTGGCTTGATTGATCTTGACAAACCAATCCTTTCTTCCCGTCATATGAGTCGAACAACCAGAATCCAAGTACCACTCATCGCTACTTTGAATTCCATCTCGAACCGTTACCATTGCGTTTTTCTCCGAACGCGTTTCTGCAGAATTGTCTGCACTGCTGCCACTGCTGTCCAGCCCTTCTCTCATGCCATAATTCTCTTCCGTGATCATCACAAGAAGTGTATTATCATCATTCTCTTCTTCCCTAGCAAACTTCGCCTCATCCGTGCGATTTTCTCTTCGTTTCGCGTGGCAATACTTTGCGAAATGCCCAAGCTTTTGACAATTGTAAGACTTCACGTTACTTTTGTCGAATGGCTTGTGGGTTCCTTGATCACCCTCCTTGGAGCTTCCCTCACCTTTTTGCCCCTTTGAATTTTGTGAATCTCTACCACCAAAATTCTGGAAATTGGACTTCCCTCTCGGATGCCCTTTCCTCTCCGATCGTTTACTCTTCTCATGAAGTCGCGCTTGCAATGCTATTTCCGACTTTGCTTTATCGTTTCCCCTCTCACCCATTCGTTGTTCATGAGCTTCTAGTGAGCTTTGAAGCTCCTCCTTCGACAACGACGATAAATCCTTCGATTCTTCAAGCGCAACGACAATGTTGTCGAATCTTGGCGTTAAAGAACGCAAGATCTTCGACACAACATTCTGCTCTACCGTAGTTTCCCTGCACGACTTGATTTGATTCACCACACGCGTAATACGCGTCACATAATCGTTTATCGACTCCTTGTCCTCCATTTGCATTAACTCGAACTGTCGCTTGTGAGTTTGTAACCTCACCACTTTGGCTTTGACAGCCCCTGCATAAGCCTTCTCAAGAATCTCCCACGCTTGCTTTGCGGAATCGCAATCGCCTACTTTTTCAAAGTTGTCACCATCGACACAAGAATGGATCAAGAACAACGCTTTGTAATCCTTCTTCTTCTCTTCTTTGAACGTAGCCTTTTGAGCATTCGTAGCTCCTTCGACAAGAGACGTAACACCATCTTTGATCACCTCAAGAACGTCTTGATAGCCGAACAAAACCTTCATTTGCTTCGCCCATTTGTCGTAGTTTTTCAAGTCAAGGATTGGAAGATTGGTAGGTATTTTATCGTTTGAAACAGACATGATTGCAGCGGAATTGGATCCGAACCAAAGCTCTTGATGCCAAAATGTTGGAAAAAACCAGGAATGGAGTGGTGAAAAACAGTGTGTTTGGAAAAGATGAAGATGATAATGTGAATAAAGAGATAGAGAAATAGAGAAAGATTGAGAGAATTGAATCATATGGCATTAACCTTTCAACTATGACATACAATGTCTATTTATAAGGTACAAATTGGAACCACAAACAGGCCCAAGAATAACAGAAAAAAAAACAGAATTGCAAAAACAACTTATTTCCAAAACAACTTATCCAATAAGCTGTTTTCACTGCAGTGCTTTTTAAAGCTTCTATCAAGCATTTGAATTATTAAGGACTTCCAATATTAATTTGGTTTAGTTCGGTTTGCAAAATACAAACCGCAAACAACACTGAACTGTGTGATTTTGTTAAAAAATGACCCAAACATATCCGAACTAAATGTGATTTTTTATGATTTTGATTTAGTTTGATTTGTGATTTTCTATTTAGTTGATTTGATTTTAAACATCTCTATTAAATGATTACTTATATTTTCTAAAAGTTTATATTAAGTCCAATTGAGTTTATTAAATGAAGTATCAAATAATTATATATTCTATAAAAATTTAGAGTTAATCAATTCAATAATAAGTTTTAATTCAACATTTAGATTAGTAAAATTTAATGTTTATAATGAGTTATTAAGCAGAGTAACTAAATGCAAAAAAAAAAAAAACTATATATACATATATATATATATATATATATATATATATATATATATATATATATATATATAAATATATATATTATATATATATATATAAATATATATATATATATATATATATATATATATATATATATATATATATATATATATATATATATATATATATATATATATATATATATATATATATATATATATATATATATATATATATATATATATATATATATATATATATATATATATATATATATATATATATATATATATATATATATATATATATATATATATATATATATATACACGTATTTTACTTATTTTGAAAACTAAAAACTTTTAATAATAGTCATAGGATTTAAATCAATGCCTTAGATTTTAAAATATTTATTTAATGGTCACATGATAAAAATATTTATGTGCTATATATTTAAGCATAAACCCATCTACTAATTGTTGTCTCTTAAAATCTGAGGCAAATGTGAAGCATTGATTTAAATCCTTTGGTTATTATTAAAAGTTCTCATTTATACGTTCCAATATATATATATATATATATATATATATATATATATATATATATATATATATATATATATATATATATATATATATATATATATATATATATATATATATATATATATATATATACGTATTTTACTTATTTTGAAAACTAAAAACTTTTAATAAATGTCATAGGATTTAAATCAATGCCTTAGATTTTAAAATATTTATTTAATGGTCACATGATAAAAATATTTATGTGCTATATATTTAAGCATAAACCCATCTACTAATTGTTGTCTCTTAAAATCTGAGGCAAATGTGAAGCGTTGATTTAAATCCTTTGGCTATTATTAAAAGTTCTCATTTATACGTTCATATATATATATATATATATATATATATATATATATATATATATATATATATATATATATATATATATAATCAAAAAATTATGTTGATAAATTTATATCAAACTTGATTAATAACTTTATCAAATAAAAAAACACAAAAATAATAAAATTAGTTTCATAAGTTTTAAAATTATTATGTTATAACTATAATAAAACAAGAGTTCATTATTTTAAAAATCAAAATAAAATATTAAAATTCGGATAAGATGTTACATAATGCTGGAACAATGTGTGTGACAATAAAATTGTGCAATAGAAAAGATAAATGCGTAAAATAAATAATACTAGTAAGTGTTAAGTCAATTATTTGAAATGTCAAATATGTTTGGGGTGGTGTTAATCTAATGCAAGAAAATTCACTTTTAGTAGTCAATAGTACACAACAGTATTCTTAGTTGAATAAGAATTTTGATTGAAACAAATCCAATTAAATATAAATTTGATATGAATGAAATTCCAATCTTGTTAAAATAGCTCAAGGATACATATTTTTCAAATGAGAATGTGTTTTATAATCAAATATTTGTTTGGGCAGAAAAGAAAACAAATCTTGAAAGCATAAAATATACTTTATTAAAACTTGTGCGCCAAGGAAACAACTCGAGACAATTTTTTTTGTATAATGTTAGAACATTTGACCTAACATGTTGCTTTTATCAAATGCTGCATGAATCACTTTGTGATGGAATGTCTTACATCTTATCTTCACATTTTGTCTGCTAAATATTTCCAATCACATGTAATAGTAAACTTCCCATTTGACTAATTTTTAGATAAATTGAAAATATGCAAGATGTTATGCACATCTTTACCGACAATCTTTCGGGTAGATCTCAATTTCTAAAAAGGAACATTAATAGATGGTATGCACATCATTACACACAACATGTTAAGCATCATACATCAGATCAAGTGGAGCAAGCAAATAACATGTTAAAAATAGAGATCATATCTTATATGGAAAACTACTTGCATAAACAAAGGAATATTCTCAATCCCCCTATTTTCCTCAAAGGGACAGAGGGAGGAGACTTGCCAAATCCTTAAGGACCAACGAAACTAACAAAATATATTTTAAGGGACTAACATATACTATTTTTTAGATAAGGGAACTTTAAGTAAGCATGAGATAAAACTGTTATGATTGGTGAATTTACGTCATTCTTATTTATCAAGTAGATCAAGATTAAAAGAAATGATATTTTTAAAGCACATATCTCATTCTCTTTGGCATTAAGAGTTTGTTTTATAACAACTATTATAGTTCTTTTGTTTGAGATTCAAAAGTACCCCATAAGAAAAAGTTCAACATCTTCTTAATATCATCAATCAGAGAAGAAGGTAACATAAAAATACTCATGAAATAATTTGGAATATACTAGAGCATTGATTTGATGATAACTTATTGGTTTGCCTTTCAGAGACATTTGTTACTCCACAAGTTAATTTTTTCTAAATTCTTTTCTTGATGAATCCGATTTTTTTCTTTTTTCTCATGCCAATCATAGATGGTAGTCTCAAGTACATACATGTACCAAGGGCTATGTGAACACCGAGAAGGTTACCAATTTCCACTTTATCATGTTGGATAGTATTACTGTTGTAGAAAAATTTCAATCTTCTGATAATTGATTGTTTAAGTAGAAGTTGCCTTATAAATTTCACAAATATTTTTTATGGTCATGGCGTCATGACTTTTGGCCCTAAAAAAATCATCTAGAAATAAAAGTTGAGAAATAATAGGTGGACTATGACAAATCTTGACTCCATGTATATATCCTCTAACTTCTGCTTTTTGAATGAAATGTGAGAGCTCTTATGTGAAAATAATAAACAGATAAGGAGAAATCGGGTCTCTTTATCACATGCCTCTATTAGGTGTTATGGATCCCATAATACTTTCATTGATAATAACGTAAAATCAATTGATTCAACACACAACATAATTCAATAAATTCATTGACTTGAGAATCTCATTTAAGTAATCATTGCAAGAAGGTAGTTCTAGTAAATACGACCATAACTCTTACAAATATCAATCTTGAGAGCATTAACTTTCCCTCTGATTTTGAATTTCGTGTAATGAATAATTTCTATGGAGACCATGACATCATTTAGAATAGATATATTTGATGCAAAAGTTGATTAGTTTGAAAAAAACATAAAATAATTTTAAATAAAATATCCTAAATTTGTCAATAACCTAATTAAAAATAAGTGAGAGTTAACTAAACCTTCATAAAATAAAGGAATTCAAATAGTTACATATATATGAATTAAACTCCCAAAATTAGTTGTTAAAACATAGCCTAAATATATAAAATCATAGCTTAAATTTTATTCAGATATATCAATACTAAAATAATACTACATCCCATGATTTGTTGGGTCATCAATTTGGGGTCGCCATGAGGGAACATTTTTATATTGTGACATTTCTTTATGAGTAGCAAGCCTTGTGAGAGATATACCACACCTTGGGTAAATATGAGACGTGTCTCTCACAAAATGTGTTGTTCATAAAGAAAGATCCAATATAAAAAAAATGCTCCAATGAAAAATATATGCAGTGGAGGAAAACGGAGTTAATGATAACCATATTGCTTCTGAAACAAGACTAGAAATCTTCATACAGAACGTGAATTTGGAGATGAGGATCAACAAATATAACAAAGAGCTGCAAAAAGAATGTGTAAGCCCTCTAAGCGATATATTAAAGAGCTCTATGAGAATGAATCTAGAGAGTACAATCCTAGGTCGTCAAACTCCAATAAAAATATTCCCTCGTATTGAAACCCTAAATTTATGATCTAATAATATTCAAATATGTTGGTTCGAGTGAAGAATCAGCTCACTTGTATCGAAAGTCCTCTCACATGGTGGTGAGTAAGACACAATATACCGTTGAAAAAGTGTTAATGATGGTACAAATCTATATGGATGAAAGAACTTTCATTCGAGGGAGAACATTGTCGATAGACTCACACTGGGGGGTTTGAGAAAAACAAGTGCAAGTTAGAAATACTGAGAAACAAGTGTGCAAAAGTCACACATTGATTAGGAAAGTGGATATTGATCACTTTATAAGTGAAAGAACTTATACATCTATCACCTTAAAATTTTGAGTAAATATATTATATATCTTTCACAATGTACATTGCTCATAAATAAATACTTCAATGTAAAAAATATTTCCTCATATTGACCTCAAAATGACAACATAATTAATTATCATATTTCTATTCTTGAGCACGAAAACATAATATTTTCTCGATTCATATGATTTTCAGAATTGTTAGAGAATTTGTCAACAAAAAGATATTCCCTATAACACTTTTTAATTTATAAAGAAACGAGTTGTCACCTCTTCCATCTGTTATGTATACAACTATTATTTTTTTATAATTCATTAGTGCTGTTACTCTTTTGAGTTTTCCCCTTATCTATTACGAAAGGCTACAAGTTAATAAAAAATATAAAGAGATTTTAAAAAGTACAATGAACTTTTACAAACATGAATACTACTAAAGCATTTAATTCCAATTTTATAAAAGGCCTCTAACAAATCGTAAGTGCTAAAAATTATTTATTAGGAGTTAACAAAGCTTGAAAGTTATACTTATAAAGTGGTATAAAAATATTCTATTTATTTCAAGTAAATGAGGAAAAATATGATTCAAATTCTCATATTTATTTATGCTCTGAGTATTTTTCTTTCTCCATTTCTTGTTGAAATCAAGGGTGGTAAGTACTTTTTAACACCATGTTCTCATCTATCTTATATAAAATATTATGCCCCTTTTTACTAACATCCACTTTTCTTGTTTGACAATGCAGATGTCATTCCCTGCATTTCTCACTTTGATTGTCCAGCAAAGTTTCCCCTAAAAATGAAATGCATCGATGAGTTTTGTCAGTATGTGTTAGACTAAAAATTACATCTAAGTGTATAAATTGTATTTAATTCAATCAATATGTATTAGTTGAATTAAATGAGTGCAAAATATTAATTCGAGTTTAATATATTTAGAGTTTAATTGAAATATACTGACAATATAAAAGGTTTTTACACCGTCAGTTAATAATAGACGTTGGATATTAAAATAAATTTAACTTTTATTTTAAAAACCTATAAAACAATGCAAACGGATGATGGTGATGAATTGATAGTGTAAAACTTTTTACACCGACAATATATAATAATTAATCTCATATATTTATGTATTAATATTTATAAAATATTAATATTTATAAATTAATAATTTTAAGAAATATAATATTTGTATTTTTGGAATTTACTTTTAAATTTGTGCTAAGTATCTGAAACTCTTGTTATAACGAACTTAAAAATATATATTATTATATTATGCAAGTATTATTTCATTTGTTGTTCATATAAGATATCAGAATGTTAGTGTATGATTATAATAAATTATTTAATTAAATAAAACAAAATAAATGATTATGCTGAATAATTATGTATGATATATGATATACATAATTTACATTTTTAACATATTTATAATACTTATGATAATAATGTTAATTCTGATCGCCTTTCGAAGCTGGCATTACCATATTGATGGCTTTCAAAATTTTCAATAAAATTAAAATAATTAGTGAAATCCGTTATTATATTTTTAATGCATAAAGAATGCATATGAATATATTTTCAAAGTGATATTATTTGACATTACACAAAACTATAGTATTTGAGATATTCATGTGTTTTTTTTTAAGAAAAAAGATGATATTTACTTGAATAAAGTGATTTACAACCAGAAAAATAAACTTATGTAAAATAAACTATAGCCTAGTTTTCTCAAAATTCCAAATTAGTACCTTTTATCAATGGAAATAAAGCCACTTTAAACTAAGTTCAAGCTTCTTGCAAACTTGGTGTTGGTTGCTTGATCCATTTGGTTGTCGAGAAATGATGTTTTCCTTAAAGGGGTCATAAAGATGTATTTGAAATTATGTTAGTTAAGAATTTAGTTTTCGAGAAATGATGTTTTCCTTAAAGGGGTCATAAAGATGTATTTGAAATTATGTTAGTTAAGAATTTAGTTTGGGAATGGTTAAGTGATCATCTTCTTCTCTCTTTATATATGGGTTGAATACCCCTAATATTCAATTTCGATGCAATTGATGCTTGTAAAAAAGTCACATGAAAAGGTAAGATTTGATAAAGTACAAAGCTACAAATATCTCAGAGAGTTAGAAAATAAAGCATAATGTATGAATATATATATTTTACTATTTTTAATCAACTCTAATCAAATGGTTAATATTTATAAACACACAATTTTTTTAAAAGTACATTTTAGTGGCATGGTAATAAAGAGGCTTCTATTTGTTTATATTCATAATTAGAGGTTAATGATTGTTATAGTTGAATAATATTTGTGATAATGAATACACAAGTACTGATCTCAAACATGAATTATTAATAGTACTTGATCAGTGTATTTTGATGCACATTCTTTTATATATTTACTTATGTATTTTCGTGTTTTAGTTTGGTTATTTTTCCCTTTTAATGTGTTTTTATAATTTATCTTATTTTTACATTTATTTGTTTTTCGCAGTTTATTTTCAGCATTAGCAGTCTACACGAATAAATTCATAACTGGAGCTAGGAGTATCGGATCGAGGCGTGTTACCAGTAGTTGGAAAGCTAAGAGAAAGAGTTATGACTTTCATGAAGAAGTCAAAAGCTAATTCAGACTGTAGCATGGTTGAAAAATCCGTTAAAGCCTTCAGCACTAGATTTATATTTTGTGTTGGGTTATTTAGTTTGGGTCTGGGTTATGTTTTGACCAAATTAGGTTTATTCTACTTTTCCTATAACCTAAGCAGCCGAAAACAGTACACGATATCACTATTCACGAAAATTTGAAAGCTTGTACGAATTCCATGGAGAACTAATCCCTCTGATTCAATCTGCCGTAATTCATGTTCCAAAACTTGAGATTATTTTAATGTTAATTTTAGTTTAATTCCTTTCAATGATATTTTGTGTTCTTGTATGCTTAATTCGATTGCATGAAATATATTGATTCAATTTGGTTGATTGTATGATCCTAACATAGGCACGTCACATTTGCTTAATTCGTTTTTGTGTCTGATCAATCATGTTTGCTTAATCCATGAAAACTCATCCCGTTTGCTTAATTCGGACAATAGGATCATACATCTCACAAACTTCACCGCGCTTGTCATTGAGTTTGTATCCAAATAGGAATAGACAATCCGCTTAGGATATTAAAATTATATTAATCGATGATAGTAGGAACTGAATCGGTAGATTGAATTACTTCATAATCACTTATTTCATAACAGCTTATTTCAAGAATTGCTTTTAATAATCATTTTTTCTTAATCGAACACCAAACCTAACAACCCCCCCTAATTCTATTTACCTTTGGATAATAATAATCAAGAATCTTTGTGAGAACGATATCCGAGTTAAAATTGTCGCCGTACTACGTTTTTGAAAAACACTCATTTTGACCCGCGCGCGACAGTGGATCAAATTGGCGCCGTTGTCGGGGATTCTTGATTATAGTAATCGTTTTTAGAGTCATAGGTTTAGTGTTTATGCGTCTAGGTCCTAGTTTCCTCACGGTTCTGCCCAACTCGCGTTTTAGAGTCCAAAAAGTGAAAAAAATCGGTATTTGAGAAAATTGCGTCTGATTGAAAATCTGTTCCGACAGTCTTGTGTAAAAAAATTCTCTGATCATTTGTCCCTTACTACATAGTAGTTACGGGACTTTTCTTTCCATTTCCCAAATTCCTCTTTTTTCTATTTTTTATGAATTTTTTACTATTTTCATAGAGTCGAAAAAAATCGAAAAAATTCTCAAAATTATACTTTTAAGTCATTAGATTAAATTCGGTGTCACTTTATTTTTCTGAATTTATTTTGATCAATTCCCTTCTTTGTGTTTGTTTTTGACTTTTAGGGATATTGTCGGCATTTTGAATATTGTTGCTGCATTGCTGTGCGTTAGTCCTGGCTACTAGGTCTCGCTGTTCTGAACTTGTTGCTTTTGATCCTGAAGTAGAAAGAACTTTGCAGACACAATGTAGAGAAGTCCAAGCTAATTCATCACCCACAATTGAGTATGATTCTGAGTCCGACTATTTGCATAACTTGTTTGTTTCTGATTCTGAACTTGTTTTTGAAATGGCTGACAATAGAACCTTAAGGCAATTGGCTGCACCTGATGTGAATTATAATGGCTTGTGTATTGAATATGATGTTGTTGCTGTTCCTTTTGAATTAAAATCGGGTTTAATACACTTGTTGCCCAAGTTTAGTGGTCTTGCAGGTGAGGATCCGCACAAACATTTGAAAGAATTCCTGGTGGTATGTTCTACACCATTGAAGCCTAAAGGGATCACTGAAGATCACATCAAACTTCGAGCTTTTCCTTTTTCATTGCAGGGTGCTGAAGGAGAAGGGCGATCTAAAACGCAGCGGAATTTAAAAGTTTATACTTTAGTGATCCTTACGAATGGGCATGATCAGTGATAGAATAGTTACCTCTTGTGATGATTGAAACCTTTGATGCAGATCTACGGAGCGATCACGAACGTTGAACGACGACAACGTCTCTACTCAGTCCACACGAACGAATTCCTTCAATCTCAGTGCTAGCTGCTACGAATGAAGGCTTTGAGTGAGTGAGAGAGAGAGAGAGAGAGAGAGAGAGAGAGAGAGAGAGAGAGAGAGAGAGAGAGAGAGAGAGAGAGAGAGAGAAACGAAAAAAATGCAACCGCACTTTAATGCTTCTGCACAAGGGTTCTATTTATAGAACCACTTGTGTGGGCTTCAAGCTAAAAGGCCCACTTAAATGTATGTGTCCCATATCTTATAGTATGCCAAAATCACTTAAGCGCATGGTACCTTACCATATTTCATTCTACTTAAGTACACTGTACCTTACGATGTTCTACAATTCACTTAAGTGCACCGTACCTTACGGTGTTCCTTAGTTACTCTATCTCTCATCAATCCGTCCTTTGTGTGTGATCCTGTAGGTTTTCGCGGCATTGGCAATTATATTAAATCACGTATTTAACATAATAAACAATGAGCGGTATCTAGCAACACATCACTACTACCCAAGACACGAAAATGTCATATGATCTGACAAATCCTTTTGTGATAATACTTATGTGTACAATTACCCTTTTGCTCTTATGTCTATATTGAACACAAGGCATAAACCGTGTCATCCTTGTCCAGTTCAATATTGGTCCCATAGACATTTATCCTGTTACGCAGGATGGGCAAATTCCATCTAGGTCACTCATGTCCATTAGCATGCTTCATGGAGTACCCATCAACTGTCTTTATGGTCATCCAGTTACGGACAATGTTTGATCAGCAATAAAGCATTCGACTCTACATCTAGGGTCCATAGTGGTTTCAGGTCGAAGGGTGGTATACACCATTATCACCATGAGAATAACTTATGACACTTTGCATAACATTCTATATAGTATTCTCATAGCAGGTCAATCCAGTATAAGTATTACTCTTAATATTCATACCTATGTTTAAGACTTGATAACTCCTTATCCATGATCCATGAGATGTGATCATCAGTTTATATACATAATAGTCTTAATGCTTTAATGTTATCCCACTTCACAATAAAGCTCGACTACTGATACTTTAAGAATAGTGTCCTTATGTTTAATGTGATCTCATGATCAAGTCACACTTGATACATTAAACGGACTAGCTATCCTAGGGACTTTATTAAACAAACATAATAAATAAAAAGCCTTTTATTATTAATAAATAATTCGATACAAGTACCAAAAGTATTAGCCTCTAGGGCTTACACCAACAATCTCCCACTAGCACTAGAGTCAATCAGGCATACCCCTAATGCCCATAGATCTAGTATGACCATCATGCTTCTGCTGCGTAAGAGGCTTTATTAGTGGGTCAGCGATATTGTCAAGTGTAGGTACTCTGCATATTTTCATATCTCCTCTATCTATTATCTCTCGAATGAGGTGATAACGCCTAAGTATGTGTTTGGATCGTTGGTGAGATCTAGGCTCCCTAGCTTGTGCGATAGAACCATTGTTATCACAATAAAGACCAATGGGATCCATAATGCCCTACTATGCCAAGTTCACTAATGAACTTTTTGATCCAAACAACTTCCTTTGCTTCACTTGAGGCAGCAATATACTCGGCCTCGGTTGTAAAATCGGCAACTGTATCTTGCTTTGAACTTTTCCAGCTCATAGTGCCACTGTTTAAGCAAAACACATAACCAGATTGCGATCTAAAGTCATCCTTATCTGTCTGGAAGCTAGCATCGGTGTATCCAATTACAACCAACTCTTCCTGACCTCCATATATCAAGAATGAGTCCTTAGTCCTTCTCAAATACTTAAGGATATTCTTGACAGCTACCCAATGAGCATCACCAGGATCAAATTGGTACCTACTCGTTGCACTTAAAGCATACGAGACATCTGGTCGAGTACATAACATGGCATGCATGATATATCCTATTGCAGATGCATATGGAATCTTATTCATGTGATTCCTTTCTTCCTTAGTTGAAGGGGATTGTGTTTTTGATAGACACAGGCCATGTTGCATAGGTATGAATCCTTTCTTGGAATCATGCATATTAAAGCGTCTCAGGACTTTGTCTATGTACGTACTCTGACTTAGGCCAAGCAGTTTTTGTGATCTATCTCTGTAGATTCTGATTCCTAATATATAGGCTACTTCACCTAGGTCCTTCATAGAAAAGCATTTCCATAACCAAGACTTTACTTATTGCAGGGTAGGGACATCGTTTCCAATGAGTAATATGTCATCTACATATAATACTAGGAAAACGATCATGCTCCCACTAACCTTCTTGTAGACACAAGGCTCATCTTCGTTCTTGATGAATCCATATTGTTTTACTGTTTCATCAAAACGGAGATTCCTGCTTCTGGAAGCTTGCTTCAATCCATAGATTGATCTTTGTAACTTACATATCTTTTGGGCTTCTTCTGGTACGTCAAATCCTTCAGGCTGTGTCATGTACACATCCTCAAGAATATTCCCATTAAGGAAAGAAATTTTGACATCCATCTGCCATATTTCATAATCATGATATGCAGTGATAACAAGTAAAATCCGAACAGATTTAAGCATTGCAACTGGTGAAAAGGTTTCATCATAGTCAACCCCATGAATTTATTTATATCCTTTTGTAACCATTCTTGCCTTATGGGTATGTACCTTACCATCCATGTCAGTCTTCTTCTTGAAGACCAACTTGCATCATATAGGGTTAACTCCTACAGGAAGCTCTACCAAGGTCCAAACTTGGTTTGTGTACATGGAATCCATTTCAGATTTTATGGCTTCTAGCCACTTCTCAGACTCGGGACCAGTTATGGCCTCTTGGTAGGTCACAGGCTCATCTTGATCCATGAGTAATACATCACCTTGATCAGTTATGATATATCCATATCTCTCAGGTAGGTGACGTATCCTGCCAGACCTACGCTGGTCTTGTTCTACTTGAGCAGGTTGCTCTTCCACAACTACTTGTGTTTCCTGCTCTAATTCCTCCATAGGTGTATCAATGCTTTGTGATTCTTGAATTTCTTCAAGCTCTACTTTCCTCCCACTGATTTCTTTGGAAATAAAATCCTTTTCTAGGAAAACTCCAGTTCGAGCGAAAAAGACTTTTCCCTCAGAAGGATTGTAGAAGTAATACCCTCTTATTTCTTTAGGATATCCCACAAATAAGCATTTGTCAGATTTGGGCTCAAGCTTAGTTGAAATTTGTCGTTTCACATAAACTTCGCAACCCCAAATCTTCATGTAAGACATATGTGGTTTCTTACCACTCCATATCTCATATGGTGTCTTCTCAACCTTTTTGGATGGAACACGGTTAAGTGTGTAAGCAGCTGTCAATAGTGCATGTCCCCAAAAGGAGTTTGGAAGATCGGCGTGACTCATCGTGGATCGGACCATGTCTAACAGGGTTCGATTTCTTCTCTCAGATACAACATTCAATTGGGGTGTTCCAAGAGGAGTAAGTTGGTATAGAATCCCACACTCTTTCAGATGGTCATCAAACTCTAGGCTTAAATACTCACCACCTCGATCTGATAGATGAGTTTTAATATTCTTACCTAGTTGGTTTTGTACTTCATTCTTGAATTCCTCGAACTTTTCAAAGGACTCTGATTTGTGTTTCATTAAATACACATAACCATATCTACTGAAATCATTAGTAAATGTGATAAAGTACTGAGAACCTCCTCTGGCTGGTATGTTCAGTGGTCCACATACATCAGTATGTATGAGGCCCAAAAGATCATTCGCACTTTCACCTTTTCCTGTGAATGGAGACTTTGTTATCTTTCCAATTAAACAAGATATGCATGTCTCATATGATTCATAATCAAAAGAGTCCAAGAGTCCATCTTTATGGAGTTTAGAAATGTGTTTCTCATTTATGTGGCCTAATCGACAATGCCAAAGGTAAGTTGGATTTAACTCGTTAGGTTTCATCCTTTTAGTATTAATGTTATAAATAGGCATTTCGAGATCAAGGACATATACTCCATTGCTCATTTGTGCAGTAGCATAGAATATATCATTCAAATAAATTGAGCAACAATTGTTCTTTATTATAAATGAAAAACCAAACTTATCCAAACAAGAAATGGAAATAATATTCTTGCTAATTGCAGGTACATAATAACAGTTCTCTAACTGAATTATTAAACCACTAGGTAAAGTCAATACATAAGTTCCTACGGCTAAAGCAACAACCTTTGCTCCATTGCCAACTCGTAGGTCAACTTCACCTTTTGCCAAATCTCTACTTCTTTTTAACCCATGCACATTTGTACAAATGTGAGAACCGCATCCAATATCTAATACCCATGATGTAGAAGTAGATAAATTTATTTCAATAACAAAAATACCTGAAGTTGAAGTCTCTACTCCATTCTTCGTATCTTCCAGGTACTTTGGGCAGTTTCTCTTCCAGTGTCCGATCTTACCGCAACGGAAGCAGGTGCCTGCCTTTGCTATGCCTCCACTAGGCTTCAAAGCAGCAACAGTGAGTCTGGGTTTGGCAACTTCCTTGCCTTTCCCTTTATCACCCTGCTTGGTGGGTCTTTTGTTCTGTCTCTTTCCATTCCCGATCATCAGAATGGACTTCCCTTTTGACTTCTGATTCTGCTCAGCAGTTCTTAACATGGCTATCAGATCAGGAAGAGATTTGTCCATATCATTCATATTGAAATTTAGGACAAATTGACTGAATCTATCTGGCAACGATTGCGAGATCAAATCAGTCGCAAGTTCCTTTCTGAGGGGAAAACCCAACCTTTCAAGGTTTTCCACATACCCAATCATCTTGAGAACATGGGGACCTACAGGGGCTCCCTCAGCTAACTTGCCTTGAAAAAGGGCTTTTGAAACTTCAAACCTTTCATGCCTTGCTTGCTCTTGATAGAGCATTTTCAGGTGTTTGATCATATCGAACGCTGCCATGTTCTCATGTTGCTTTTGCAACTCTGAGTTCATGGTAGCCAGCATGAGACAAACAGTTTCATTGGCATCATCGACATGCTTCTTATAAGCATCTCTTTCTGCCTTAGGTGCATAGGTTCCTCTTCAGGAACAGGTTTCTCCAAGACATACAACTTTCTATCATGTTTGAGGACAATCCTCAGATTTCGGTGCCAATCCAGAAAATTTGTCCCAGACAATTTTTCCTTGTCAAGGATTGATCGCAAAATGTTGCTAAAGGTGTTTGTTGTCATGGTAATCTACATGAAATTAATGAAAATATAAGTATCAATAACATATTTAATTAGGCCTTTAATTAAATATGCTCCCACTATTTTACTCAAAACAAATGACCCTCATCATTTGATTCCGAAAATCCTGTTGGAAGATTTTCTAGTGGGTCGAGATCCATATTTCACTTTGTTCTAAGTTCGCGTAGGCGGATTACACAAAACTAGGTTATTTAGGTAGGAACTCCTTCCAATTGTATCTAATACAACTCTCGAATATTTTAGTTGGGTGAATAACTCCTTATTCCAATCCATCACATGGATCATGTCCAACTCTTGCTTCTAAACACATATAATCTTATTATAATTTGTTTAGTTAAGTTTGACCCATTGTTTTAGCAATTGGATATTACAATTATCCCATCGCACCTTACTAATATAGAACATGCACCTCGTGTAGGCGAAACCTACATTATCCGATACTAGTCTTGATGAGTGCTAAAACTTGGAAAGCATAAACTTAATATTTAATTTGAGGGAATTGCAATTATTCTGATCTCACCGGCTTATTTATCATATAAATCGTCTCTCACATGCATCAACATACATTCACATGCATCAACATACATAATGAAACAGTTATGGCCCCTATCGCAATTGTTCTCCCAAGCCAATGAGAGAACCTAAGCTAACCTAATAACGATCTAAGCTTCTCCAAGCAAGATCTTCAAGGTTGTCCTCCTTTGATATTGAATTCTTCTCTTTCTTCATAATATTACATTATAGAAACTCGTTTTACATACGAGGGAGTGAGATGAGAAAAGAAGTTACGTTAAAAGATTAAAAAGAGAGGCACGACACGCAGGTCGTATTTTAAAATCCCAAAATAAAATAAAGGAAAACTAAGGCCATAATCAATCACCACAAGACAATAATAATAAACACATTATTATTATTAATTTTAATTCTTTTAATTAATTAAAACCATTTTAAATTTCGGAGACCGATCACACTACGCAGAGTTAGTCGGGGGTCCGCTGCCCGGTCAATGGGGACGGTGCATCAACACAACTCTTGCGCAGTCACAAAACAGAAACCTCGAGAATTCTGACTTTGTGAATGTGACGACCGTCACAAGCATGTTACAACCGTCACGTCCAGCTTGTTACGACCGTCACAGGCCCATGACGAACGTCACGTAGCGAAAATAACAGAAACACCTAGAATTCTGAATCTGTGAATGTGACGACCGTCACGTCTAGCTTGTTACGATCGTCACAGGCCCATGACGAACTTCACGCGGCCAAAAACAGCGCTTTGAAACAGTCAACAGACGTGATCCAACAAGCCCTCAATTCACAACTCTTTGACGGTACAACCCTTGTGCCGTCAATAACCCTAATGCGCCAATTTCAGACCGTCAAACACACCTCGATTGTTTATTTAGTATGATTGATAAACAGGTCATTGCTTCACCATACTAATGTTGAATTCCGAAGCAAATGACCATTGATCGCTCAAAGGAAAACAACCATTAAGTGTTTGAATGAACGAAACAGAAACAATATATCATATATACCAAATTTTTGCATTAGGATTACTTATATCATATATATAACTTGATCGATCTCAATTGCGTAACCTATGGACGATTGATGTATCGCTGCTTCACCATACTAATGTCGGTTCCGAAGCATAGTCAACATCAATCATCCAAATCGTACACACATGATGCCGAATTTAATTACTCGTTTATTCTTTGATTCATTCTGTCTTTTAATCATATTAATACAGAAAATAAACAGCTATCCGATGCATGGTTTGGTAAGTGGATCTGATACCACTGAAGGAGAAGGGCGATCTAAAACACAACGTAATTTAAAATTTTCTCCTTTAGTGATCCTTACGAATGGGCATCATCAGTGATAGAATAGTTACCTCTTGTGACGATTGAAACCTTTGATGCAGATCCACGGAGCGATCACGAACGTTGAACGATGACAACGTCTCTACTCAGTCCACACGAACAGATTCCTTCAATCTCAGTGCTAGTTGCTACGAATGTAGGCTTTGAGAGAGAGAGAGAGAGAGAGAGAGAGAAACGAAAAAAATGCAACCGCACTTTAATGCTTCTACACAAGGGTTCTATTTATAGAACCACTTGTGTGGGCTTAAAGCTAAAAGGCCCACTTAAGTGTATGTGACCCATATCTTATAATATGCCAAAATCACTTAAGTGCATGGTACCTTACCATATTTCGTATTCTATTTAAGTACACTGTACCTTACGATGTTCTACAATTCACTTAAGTGCACCGTACCTTACAGTGTTCCTTAGTTACTCTATCTCTCATCAATCCGTCCTTTATATGTGACCCTGTAGGTTTTCGCGACATTGACAATTATATTAAATCACGTATTTAACATAATAAATAGTGAGCGGTATCTAGCAACATATCACTGCTACCCAAGACACGAAAATGTCATGTGATCTGACAAATCCTTTTGTGATAATACTTATGTGTACAATTACCCTTTTGCCCTTATGTTTATATTGAACACAAGGCATAGACCGTGTCATCCTTGTCCAGTTCAATATTGGGCCCATAGACATTTATCCTGTTACACAGGACAGGCAAATTCCATCTAGGTCACTCATGTCCATTAGCATGCTTCATGGAGTACCCATCAACTATGTTTATGGTCATCCAGTTACGGACAACGTTTGATCAGCAATAAAGCACTCGACTCTACATCTATGGTCCATAGTGGTTTCAGGTCGAAGGGTGGTATACACCATTATCACCATGAGAATAACTTATGACACTTTGCATAACATTCTATATAGTATTCTCATAGCGGGTCAATCCAGTATAAATATTACTCTTAATATTCATACATATGTTTAAGACTTGATAACTCCTTATACATGATCCATGAGATGTGATCATCAGTCTATATACATAATAGTCTTAATGCTTTAATGTTATCCCACTTCACAATAAAGCTCGACTACGGATACTTTAAGAATAATGTCCTTATGTTTAATGTGATCTCATGATCAAGTCAAACTTGATACATTAAACGGACTAGCTATCCTAGGGACTTTATTAAACAAACATAATAAATAAAAAGACTTTTATTATTAATAAATAATTTGATACAAGTACCAAAAGTATTGGCCTCTAGGGCTTACACCAACAAGTGCAGCAAAGGATTGGATATATTATCTCGAGCCAAATTCAACTGCAAGTTGGAATGCCCTAAAAAAAGTGTTCTTAGAGAGATATTTTCCTGCCTCCAAAGCTGCCTCGATAAGAAAGGAGATTTATGGTATTAGACAGAGTAATGAGTCATTCACCGAGTATTGGGAGAGATTCAAACACTTGGTATCCAGCTGCCCTCAGCACCAGATCACCGAGCAACTACTCATCCAGTACTTTTATGAGGGTTTAATACTGATGGATAGGAACATTCTTGATGCTGCTAGTGGTGGAGCACTTGTTGATAAGACTCCAGCTGCTGCCAAAGCCCTTATCGAAAATATGTCCCTTAATTCTCAACTGTTCACTACTAGAGACAATTCTGTGCAAAGCAAAGGCGTGAATCAAATTCAGGTTTCTTCCAACAAAGCTTTAGAGACCAGAATTGACGAGCTCACTGCCTTAGTTAAACAGCTGGCAGTAGCAAAACCTCAAACAACAACAGTGTGTGGTATTTATACTTCTCATGAGCACCCGAAAGATACTTGTCCTATTCTGAGAGACGAGTCCATTACTGAGCTGCCTCAAGCTTATGCAACCAACCTTTACAATCAAAACAGGTACAATAATACTCCTGACCTGTCCACCAACAAATACCATCCCAATTGGAGGAACCATCCCAACCTTCGATATGGAAACCCACAACAGAACCCACCTCAAGTGTCTGCCCCTGCACCTTCCGGACCATCCTTAGAAGATCTTGTCAAACAAATGGCCGCCAACAATCTCCAATTCCCACAAAGGACCGATTCTAGCATTCAGACCTTGAACATGCAAATGGGACAACTTGCTACTCAAATAAATAACATGCAAGCCCAAGGGTCGAACCAGCTTCCAGCCTAAACAGTTGTCAATCCAAAAGATTCTAATGCTAATGTGAGTGCAATTTCGTTGAGATCTAGAAAGGTTACAGAAACAACCCCTGAAAAAAATAAAAAATTATTGAGGTAACTTCTGAACCTGAACCTACTCCATCTGAACCTATTTCATTTGAAAAAATTAAAGAAAATGAGTATGTGCCACCAGTCCCCTTCCCACATAGAGTTCTGAAAAATAAAAGAATTGAGGAGAGAGACAAGGAAAGAGAGATATTGGATGTTTTTAGAAAAGTTGCGATAAATATTCCACTTATTGATGTAATTAAACATGTTCCTAAGTATGCAAAGTTACTGAAGGATTTGTGTACAAATAAGAGGAGGATTAAAGGAAGTGAGAGAGTTAACTTGGGAAGAAATATTTCTGCTTTTATTCAGCCCAAGCCTTCATCTGAAAAAAATACAGGCGAGAAAAATGTTTCAGCCATCACTCAGCTCTTGCCATAAAAGCAGAAGGATCCGGGAACTTTTACTGTCCCTTGTACCATCAGGGATAGTAAATTCGAGAATTGCATGCTTGATTTGGGAGCGGGCATTAATGTTATGCCTACTTCTATTTATAATAACCTTAATCTTGGTCCTTTGCAGCATACATGTTTGATCGTCCAACTGACGAACAAGAGCAATGCACGCCCGACTGGCGTAGTGGAAGATGTCATTGTCCAAGTTAACGATTTAATTTTTCTTGCAGATTTTTACATTCTGGACATGGAAAGAGAGACTAAGACAAGAAGAACTCCCATCATTTTAGGCAGACCGTTCATGAAAACGGCGAAGACAAAAATTGATGTTGATGATGGAACCATGTCCATGGAATTTGGTGACGTTGTCGCAAAATTTAACATTTTCGATGCCATGAAACACCCCTTGGAAGAGCATTCCGTTTTTCATATGGAATTGATATCTAAGCTGGTTGAGGACACTTGTTCTGATTTATTTTCACTTGATTTCCCATCTTTATCTAGTTTCGATGATATTTAATCATGTGTTGATTGTACTGACACTAACCTTTGTGTTGTGTGTGCTGAGATTGATGCTGCCTTGCAGCCTGATACATTTTCTACAGGTGAAGTTGTTGCCGATGAAGCTGTTTTTGCAGTTGATGCTCTTGACATCTCGGCTGCCCCAAGCATTCCATCCATTGAGCAACTCCCGTCTTTAGAGCTGAAACAGCTCCCTGAAAACCTAAAATACACTTATTTGGAGACAAATGAAAAACTCCCTGTTATTATTTCTTATAACCTTGATTTCGATCAGGAAGACAAGCTTTTGCAGGTTTTAAAGAAGCACAAGAAGGCAATCGAGGGGACATTAGACGACCTCCCAGGTATTAGTCCATCGATGTGCATGCACAGGATATTACTTAAGGATGGAGTAAAAACAGTAAGGCAGCCCCAAATGAGGCTTAATCCTTTGATTCTTGATGTTGTGAAGAAGGAGGTAACCAAACTTATGCAAGCAGGTGTTATTTATCCTATCTCTGACAGTAAATGGGTAAGCCCAATGCAGGTTGTACCTAAGAAATCAGGACTCACAGTGATAAAAAATGAAAATAATGAACTTGTTCCCACTAGAGTTCAGAACAGATGGAGAGTTTGTATTGATTATAGGAGATTGAACCAGGCTACGAGAAAGGATCACTTTCCTTTACCGTTCATTGACCAAATGCTTGAACGGCTTGCTGGTAAATCACATTACTGTTTTCTTGATGGTTTTTCAGGTTACTTTCAGATTCATATTGCACCGGAAGGTCAAGAGAAGACCGCTTTTACTTGTCCCTTCGATACTTTTGCTTACAGGATGATGCCTTTTGGTCTTTGCAATGCTCTTGGCACTTTCCAGCGATGCATGATTAGCATTTTTTCTGATTTCATTGAAAATTGCATGGAAGTCTTTATGGACGATTTCACTGTCTATGGTTCCTCTTTTGGTGCATGCTTGAGCAGTTTAAGCTTGATTTTAGAAAGATGCATCGAAACTGATCTCATTTTAAATTATGAAAAATGCCACTTTATGGTTGATCAGGGAATTGTGTTGGGTCACATAATTTCAGAAAAAGGAATTTCTGTTGACCCTGCTAAAATAGATGTGATTTCTACACTGCCTTACCCTTCTTGCGTTCGCGAGATTCGTTCTTTTCTTGGTCATGCAGGTTTTTACAGGCGTTTCATCAAGGATTTCAGCAAGATAGCTCTTCCACTGTCAAACTTGTTGAAGAATGATGTCACTTTCAACTTTGATGACAAATGCAAACAAGCGTTTGACTTCTTGAAGAAAGCATTGACCTCCACTCCCATAATCTAGCCACCAGACTGGACCCTCCCTTTTGAGATTATGTGTGATGCGTCTAATTATGTTGTTGGGGCTGTCCTTGCAGAAAGGGTTGACAGGGCTGCCCATGTTGTTTACTATGCTTCTAGAACTTTAGATTCTGCACAGTCAAATTACACTACCACTGAAAGAGAACTGCTAGCTATTGTTTTTGCTCTTGATAAATTCAGACCATATTTTCTAGGTTCCAAGGTTGTTGTTTTTACTGACCATGCAACATTAGAGTACTTGTTGAAGAAGCCGGATGCAAAATCGAGATTGGTTCGGTGGATGTTGTTGCTCCAAGAATTTAATGTAGAGATTAAAGACAAAAGTGGAGCTGAGAACTTAGTGACTGACCACTTGAGCAGGATAGAGAGAGATGCAAATCCTTTTCCTATTCAGGATGACTTTTCTTATGAGCAGCTTTTTCTTTTGCATGGGATTACACCTTGGTTTGCTGACATTGTTAATTTTCTTATTACTGGTGTTTTTCCTACAAGTGCATCTAGATCACAGATTCATAAACTCAAGAGTGATGCCAAATATTATGTTTGGGATGATCCATATCTTTGGAAGTTTGGTAGTGATCAGGTGATTAGGAGATGTGTCCCCGACTATGAGATTGAATCCATTTTGAAATTTTCTCATGCATCTCAAGTCGGCGGATACTTTGGTCCGTAAAGGACTGCAAGAAAAGTCCTTGATTCAGGTTTCTATTGGCCAACTGTTTTTAAGGATGCTTATGAGACTTACCGCACTTGTAAAGGGTGCCAGATAACAGATACAAACATCACTCGCAAGAGTGAAATGCCTCAGCAGCCTATACTTTTCTGTGAGGTATTTGATGTATGGGGAATCGACTTCATGGGTCCCTTTCCTGTATCATTTGGTTTCCTTTACATTTTGCTTGCTGTTGATTATGTTTCAAAGTAGGTGGAAGCTATCCCCACTAGGACTAGTGATTCTAGAGTTGTTGCAGATTTCGTCAGGTCTAATATCTTTTGCAGGTTTGGAATACCACGAGCTATCATAAGTGACCAAGGCACTCATTTCTGTAACCGCACCATGGAAGCTTTGCTCCGGAAGTATGGAGTTGTGCACAAAGTCTCTACTTCCTATCACCCACAAACTAATGGGCAAGCTGAGATCTCAAACAGGGAGATCAAACAGGTTTTAGAGAAAATGGTGCAGCCAAACAGGAAGGACTGGAGCCGTCGTCTAGAAGATGCACTTTGGGCCCAAAGAACAACTTTCAAGACACCTAGTGGGATGTCTCCTTATCGACTTGTTTTTGGTAAGGCATGTCATCTTCCTGTTGAGATAGAACATCGTGCTTATTGGACGGTGAAAAGTTGTAATTTGGAGATGCAACAAGCAGGTATTGAAAGAAAACTCCAATTACAACAGCTGGAAGAGCTTAGACTAGAGGCTTATGAAAGCTCTAGGATTTATAAAGAGAAAACTAAGCACTTCCATGATAAAATGATTTCTAGGAAGGAATTTTCTGTGGGCCAATAGGTTTTACTGTTTAACTCCCGCCTTAAGCTTATGGCTGGGAAACTTCAATCCAAATGGATTGGCCCTTTTGTTATTACTAATGTTTTCCCTTATGGTGCAATAGAAATAAAAAGTGCAGCTACTAACAAGACTTTCAAAGTCAATGGGCAGCACTTGAAGCTATTCCATGAAAGTTCAATGACTGAAGATGTCAGCATAGAGGAGCTTTCTTTGGAAGCACCTAACTACCCTGCAACTTGATCAGGGAGTCTTTCTTTTCTTCTCTCTATTTTATTAGTAATGTCTTTTCATTGAGGGCAATGCTTATTTTAAGTGTGGGGGAGGGAAATCGTTTGTTTCCTTTGTTTTCCTTGTTTTTGTTAGTGTTTTGTTTGTTTTTCAGTCATAAAAAAAAATAAAAAAAATGCATCTTCTTGAAAGTTTTAGGCTATAGACTGACTAATTTTAGATTAGTTTGCGGAGACTTGGGAAAAATTCACAAGATCGGTATCGTCTTAACACCGTGAGTCTCCTGCATATGGAAATTGATTCGAATTCTTATTATGTTTTAGCCTTAAATTCTCATTCTCTGACAGCTCTTGAGTAGTTTATTTCAGCAGTTAGCACAATCTCACACACACTCTACGCAGGGAAGCCGATGAATATAAGTGAGTGTTCCGAAAAAGAAAAAAAAAGATAGAAAAGGGAATGCAACTTCTAAGTTTGGTGACCCTCACCCGGTCACTTAACCCAACGGATGTAGAACCTTCAAAAAATATTAAAAATAAGACTCGTTGTCAGTTGGTTCAGCGGTTTCTGGTGCTGAACTTGGTAGGGCGGATTACGGTCCGATCCCCCACAACTACAATTGAGTAAGCAAAGGGTTATGCCACGCAAGTACTAGAATCCTATGCAAAAAGGATCAGAGTCACTAACCGGTCGCCTTGCTATGAGTGTGTGGAGATAACGGACTTAATGTGATTGCGCCTGAATGAAAAAGAGCAAAAAGAAGGATGAGTAAGTTAGACTTTAACATAATAACATGATTCGAGTTGATTTGTGTATTCAGGAGGTTTATGACTACACAATTGTGGACTAGTGTTCCTACGATATCCTTAGTGTGCAAGATTAGTATCTATCGATGCAAACTTAACCGAAGAAGACTTGTAGCCTAGGATGAGTAACTAATGATGTGTTTGTGTTTTCTTTGTTTTATTTTAAATTTTGCTCGGAATGCAAAAGTTCAAGTGTGGGGGAATTTGATCAGTGTATTTTGATGCACATTCTTCTATATTTATACTTATGCATTTCCATGTTTTAGTTTGATTATTTTTCCCTTTTAATGTGTTTTTATAATTTATCTTATTTTTACACTTATTTGTTTTTCGCAGTTTATTTTCAGCATTAGCAGTCTGCATGAATAAATTCATAACTGAAGCTAGGAGTATCGGATCGAGGTGTTCTACCAGTCATTGGAAAGCTAAGAGAAAGGGCTACGACTTTTATGAAGAAGTAAGAAGCTAATTCGGACTGTAGAATGGTTGAAAAATCCGTTGAAGCCTTTAGCACTAGATTTATATTTTGTGTTGGGTTATTTAGTTTGGGCCTGGGTTATGTTTTGACCAAATTAGGTTTATTCTACTTTTCCTATAACCTAAGCAGCCGAAAACAGTACACGGTATCACTATTCACAAAAATTTGAAAGCTTGTACGAATTCCATGGAGAACTAATCTCTCTGATTCGATCTGCCGTAATTCAGGTTCCAAAACTTGAGATTATTATAATGTTAATTTTAGTTTAATTCCTTTCAATGATATTTTGTGTTCTTGTATGCTTAATTCGATTGCATGAAATATATTGATTCAATTTGGTTGATTGTATGATCCTAACATAGGCACGTCACGTTTGCTTAATTCGTTTTTGTGTCTGATCAATCATGTTTGCCTAATCCATGAAAACTTATCCCGTTTGCTTAATTCGGACAATAGGATCACACATCTCACAAACTTCACCGTGTTTTTCATTGAGTTTGTATCTAAATAGGAATAGACAATCCGCTTAGGGTATTAAAATTATATTAATCGATGATAGTAGGAACTGAATCGGTAGATTGAATTATTTCATAATCACTTATTTCATAACAGCTTATTTCAAGAATTGCTTTTAATAATCACTTTTTCTTAATCGAACACCAAACCAAACAACCCCCCCTTAATTCGATTTACCTTTGGATAATAATAATCAAGAATCCTTGTGAGAACGATATCCGAGTTAAAATTATCGTCGTACTACGTTTTTGAAAAACACTCGTTTTGACCCGCGCGCGACAGCGGATCAGTACAAAAAAAATAATGATTTTCAACACTCTCCCTCAAACTGGTGAATGTATAACCATCATTCTCAATTTGTACATAATTCTTTCAAAGTTATTCTTATTCACCTCTTTCTTTAGAAAATTTGCAAGGTTACTTTGGAAGGATACACATGGAGTGTAAATAAGACCACTATCTATCTTTTGTTTAATGAAATATCTATTAACTTCAATATGTTTGGTTCTATCATATTGTAAATGAATCTCCTTTGACGAATGCATGAATTGACTAACTAAACTAATAACAAAAGCAACATAAGGTCTAGTATGTGAGATGTACACATGTTTTATGACTAATATATAATAAAAAAATTTATCAACCGCAATATCTTCTTTCGTGCTTCCCAACTTTACACTATGATCAACTAGTGTATTTGCAAGATTTCATGTTGTCTTGCCAGTCTCTTACAAAAGATCAATATTATATTTTTTTAGATATTAAACTTGATATCTTAAAATGGGAAAATTAAATTCCCAAAATGAATTTCAATTTTTCCATGGTCTTAATCTCAAATTCTTGGCTAAGCGTATGCTCAAGAATTATTGTTCTTCCTCATCATTATGTGTGACTATAATATCATCCATATACACCAATAAAAAATTACTCCCGTTATTTTAGACCGTTTGATAAATAGGGTATGATCTCCTTGACTTTTTTTGAAACCCGAACCTACCATAACTTTAGTGAATCTTCCAATCCATGCTCGTGGAGATTGCTTTAACTCATATAAATATTTTCTTAACTTGTACACAATGTTGGTGGCATTATGTTCATAGAACCGAAGAGGTACATCCATATAGATCTCTTCTTCAAGTTCACCATGAAGGGATGCATTTTTCACATCAAATTAATTTAAGTTCGAATTATAATTAGCTGTTAGAGATAATATCACCCCGGCAATATTCATTTTTGAAATTGGATAAAATGTCTATGAATAATATACTCCATAGATTTGAGTGAATTCTTTAGAAACAAAACTCGCCATGTACCTCTCAATTGACCGATTTGTTTTGTATTTAACAATGTATATCCATTTTCACCCTACAAATTTCTTTCTATTTGTTAGAGAAACCAATGCCCAAGTATTCTACTTATCCAGTTCCTCCATTTCCAAATCCAAGGCTTGTTTCCATTTCCTGTCAGACAATGCCTCATATAGATAGGTATTGTTGTAGTGTTCAAATTTGTGAGGAAGGATATACAAGTAGGTGAAACATGTTCAAAGCTTAGGTAATTGGATAAAGGGTAACGTGACTTTTTGGGTACAATTTATGGTATCTTTCGTAAGGGAAATTAGAAGATGTAAATATTTATAGTTTGATGGCAGTGGTGATGGATTTGTGTTGGATATTGGATCTTTTTCATGAAAAAATTCATAAATTTAATCACTGGAGTTTTAAGGGCTAATGGAATTGACCTCATGTAATGTCGGATATCTTGGATATAAGTAGATTCATAAATTGTCTTTCTTCTTGTATATACTAAATTCATCCCATATATTACATCAATTTAAAGATTTTCATCTTCTTCAAAGTGAAGTTTGTCATACCTTAATTTTTAATCCTAAGATCCCACAATATCATTTTCATCCTTGCATACAAACAAAGTCACCTCTTGGTCCCTCTCCCTCTCATCTTTGGGTTTTGCCTTTTGCATGGATCATCAAGCACCTCTTTGTTGGTGTTTTACCTTTGTGTTTATATGTTCATTACTTATCTAACCACTAATCAAAATAGCAAAAATATATTTTGTTTTCTTTAAGTTTATTGTACAAGGTAAGACTTTTCCATCAAGAGGATCAAGCATGGGTCCTCCGCTTGGGTTTATGTTGATTCCTTAAGTCAAAGTATGGTCAACCATTGATTCTCAAGGGGATATCTTTCAAGGCATGATCTCTAAGATTCTAAATCACCTTTTAAATCTCATTTTGATCAGGAGTACAACAAAGTTTTGTTGCTACTTCTCAAGAAAAGTCAAAAGTTCATGTGTTTATTTCCATGCCTTCTTCAACAAGTTACCTCAAGCTTTGAGCATTCCAATCAAGAGATATTCAAGGAGACCTTATTTTGAGTTCATATGATCATACATGAGCCTTGAAGTGAAATGGAATTCCAAGTATACAAGTTTGTTCCAAGTGGTTTGACCAAAAAGTCAACATTTGAAGTCAAAGTTCCAAGGATCACAACTCCTTTAATTCTCAACATTTTTTAATGCTTATTTTTTGCATATGAAACTTCTCAATATCCTATACAATTTTTTTTTCACATGACAAGAGTCAATTATGCTTGGAGGATCATCAAAAGTTTGGAGACATTATGTCATTTGTGGACTTAGTATAATTTGACCTATTTTCAAGTGACTTTTCCTCAACTTTCAAGGTCCAAAATTAGCATGTGTTTTGGACCTAAACATGTTAGTCAAGTCTCCAGAAGTTAATTGACCCTTGAAACACATCATTTAGCTGAGTTATGATAGATTGCAAGTCACACTTTTCTCACATTCTGATCAAATTCGTTTTACACAAATTAAGCTTGATTCCACACGTATTTGGATCCAAACACATTTCCGATAAATAGAGGAAGCTACTACATTCATTTCCAAGCTTTTGAGATCCAAGAAACCCTTGTTACAATATGAAATTTTCCAGAAAAACTCAACTATCTTGTTTTGAATTCCAGCTTATTTCAATCCAGTTTCTTGATTCCATTAGCATCTTTGGTGTCCTCTGAAGATTTTGCAACAGTTCCCAAGCTCTAAGACCTACTAAAGTGCTCTAACCAGATTGAGCTTCATCAACTTCTGATCACCATTTGGACAAGGTAGTTTTGAGCATCATTTGAACTCAAACAAGTTACCACAATGTAATCCTTCACCTCTAATGCTTTCCCCTAACTTATCTGGTGTTGATTGATCGTGTTCATCATTTTATTTTATTTTTCGTGGTTTGCTTTCTTCTTAAACTTCTTTGAAATTCCCCATGCTCAATTTAGATAAATGAATTTGAAGCATGAGGTTGAATTCGTGATGAGGAGGCGATCCCATTGGTGGTTGTCTCGTGTTCTGAATTTACCAAAAGATGAAACTCCAACGGAGGACCATCAGAGAAGATGACCAGAGTTTATCTCAGGCCATCTGAGTTTGGAGACACGCCAGACATTTGAAATGTTCTAATTGGTTCAATTTGAATTAGATCTCGTGTTTTATTTTGGTTAATTTCCATCGTGCGTCCCAACCTTGTAATTGTTGGATCTGCCACGTCAATTAATGAAGTCAGATCCAACGTTCCGTGTTTTTTCTGATTTTATTTCTTTTTCTGTTTTTATTTTTAATTGTATTTTCTTTTAAAATTCATAGTAATTTCATTTTTCATCCAAAAAATCCTAAAATAATTTCTAAAACTCTCTTTTATTTTTCTCCATCTGATTTTTATTTTTCCATATTTTATTTTATTGATTTTCTATTTTTCAAGGAATTTATCTTTCCTCCTTTATTTTAATTGGTTTTAAAATATTTTTCTACATTTTAAAATTCTGAAAATTTTATTATATGCTTCTTATTTTATTTCTAACCTTTTATAATTTTCTTGGTCATGTATTTGGTGTTTTGAAGGACTTTATGGATTTTTCATTTTATTTCTATTGAAAAATTTATTTTAATATCCATTTGTTGCTTTTTATTTCATATAATTTTATTTTATATTTGTTTGACCTTTGTGTACCTCTGTTGGTCTTGGATCATGATGGTTTTGACCATAGGTCTCATCAAACTCAATAGATCTTGGGTGTTGATGGGGTGAAAATCCTAACCCACTGAAATGGATGATTGATTTTGATGATAACTTAATCAAACCTTTGACCCAATTTGGGTGTGATCTCTCTTTTGTCCTTGTTCTTCATCTATTTCTTTCCCCTTGATCAATTGGATAACTTGTGTCCATCTTGTTCATGATGTATGCATTGGTACTTGATTAACTTTCATCATTTCAATTCTACCTCTTAATTGGTCATGGGTCATTTAAGGTACTTTGGATTGATGTATAAGTTGTCCTAAGTATTAAGAAGTATGGATTGAAGTAATGGACCATCCTCATAGACTTTGTGCTAGATCATTTCTTTTTTTTCCTTCCTTTTTTATGCGTGGCATGGCTTTTGGAGAATGATTTACATATCATTTCTCTAGCATGTAGTAACATAAATATTATTATTGACCGACCTCAAATAGTTGTAACTTCTACATAAGTCAAATTACAATTGCTTAACATAGCGCTAAATTTGTCCCTAAAGTATGTCATTTTCATAAGTGAGATTGTAAGTCTCATACTCCTCATGGTATTGTATGAAAATGTTACTTCCTTTTCATTTATGAGAGCTAGTGGCATACTTGTTGTCAAGTGATTTTTTTAAGAAATCTTTTCCTAATAAATGCTAATCCATCTTAAGCATATTCATACCAACTTCAAAGACTTAAAAAATACATAACTCACTCAAATCATTTTGTGCCCTTTGTGCACTTTTTCTTTTAAAACTTTTCTCAAAGTTTAGACATGAGTCATTTCCATAGTTGAGATATAATTCTTTTCCATCTAAGAGAGCTAGTGGCATACTTGTTGATCCTTATCCAAGTTGGAGCCCTTCTTAAGATGATGCAAAATTCTCATACTTGTGGGTGACTAGTTAAGTATTCTCCTTAAAATGAAAAAATGTATTTTTCCATAAAAAATGAATCAAAACAAACTCCTTTTGTTATTTTTACCATAAACTACGAGGTTTTGATCCTCCATTGCAATTTGTTGGTACGTAGGCATGAGACTTCAAAAGTCTTGGCAAACAAAAAATAAAAATAAAAATACTTCTTTCATCATCTCTCCAATCATTTGAAAACAACACCTTTTCAAAATAAGTGTACATATTTTCAAAGAGGTTCCCATGGAGTACCATGGATGTTTAGGGTGCTAATACCTTCCTTTTGCATAGTTAACCCCCAGACCCTTATCTCTTTTTATTAGTTTTGTTTTAAAACTTCTTTGGATTTTGTTAGTACTTTTCCCTTTAATTTTGGAAATAATAAAAGCGTGATGACGACTCTTTCTTTGTGAGTTAAGTTAGTCAATAGCTTAATCTCAAAATTTTTACTGCTACAAAAAAGTGGCGACTCTGCTGGGGACTAGTCCTCAGTGAGTTTAGCCTATCTTTTTTTATGTGTATATATTGTGTTTGCGGTTGTTTGTTATTGTTTATTCTATATGGTGCTTGATGATCTCTATGTGGTGAGATAAGTCTTATACCCGAACTTGAGTGCTCTTATGATAGGAGGGTGGTATAGTCTTATTTGGCTTACGTGGAGTTAATCCTTAATAAGCTGACTTGAGATCCCCCACTCAGTGGAGGCCCATTTGGGATTACTGATGTCATACGAGTAGTTGTAGTTGGCATTAATTTTTCTAACCTGGGATCCCGAGAAGTTGGCATTAATTTTTCTAACCTGGGATCTAGTGTGGTGGCTATTCAGGTGTAAACTTGAATTAGTTGTTACGCGATACTACACTTGGACGAGTTTATCTTGAGAATATTATTGGTTGGTGAGTAGTCGTTTAACCCGATGATATCCAAAAGATGAAATTATGACTCTGGGAACTTTTTAGAACCTTGTTCTACAGGTGATTATACCCTTAGTACATACATTATGGGTTGGTTCTTACCCTTGACTCCATGCTCGTGACTCTGAACCTTTGGACCTTGCTTGTGTGCCTTGTGTGACCTTGTTTGTCATTGTTGCATCATACATTAATTGCATTCATGAACATTTTCTCAGTTTTCAAGGAACTTAGAGACTCTCGTTGCAAACATCGCATATATTTTGATCATGGATATCGAAAGAAGGAATACTCGGAAATACAGTTTCAGATGTCCTCATCTCATGGAATTAAGGAAGCTAGCATCTTTTGTGGATGATCCTAAGGATTTCAGAGACCGTTTTGGAAGACTTTTTTCTATTCTATCTATTGATGTTAAGGATGGTCTTCTTTGTACTCTAGTTCAGTTCTATGATCTTGTTTACCGGTGTTTCACTTTCCCCGATTATCAGTTGTTGCCTACCATGGAGGAGTGTGCTTATCTTTTGGGTATGCCATTTTCTGATAAGGTTTCTTTTAGTGGGTTGGAAGGGATTCTCAAGTCTCGAATTATTGCTAAAGCTATTCACCTAAGGAAATCTGACGTAGATGCTAATCTCACTGTCAAAGAAGGTATTAGAGGGTTGACTTCAAAATTTTAGATTGAGAAAGATTTTTATTTTGCTAATGCTTTTTATAAGGTCCTCACCTTCTCGGGCTCCTAGGTCGGAAAAAGTAATGCCAACTACGACTACTCGTGTGTGAAGCTAGCGGAAATATACCCAAACGTATCGCACGCTCGAACATACAACAGAGTCGCCATCGAACTTTATTTATCCCCAAATGGAAGGGAAAACATCGATAAAACCCGGGGGAAAGAGATATACCGGGTAAGAAAGTCAGTTATGCAAGGGGAAGGTATTAGCACCCCAAACATCCATGGTACTCCATGGGAACCGTTTTGATTGTTCTTGCTCGATTAGGTGTTATAACTAAAGATTACTCACAAAAGAATGGGAAAGAAAGAGAATATATAAAGTGCTCGATGAGGATTGTGGCCCTCATGCCTACGTATCCTCATTGTGCAATGAGGAATTTAGAGCTTCGTAGTTCAAGGAACTAGAGGCAGGAGGCGGAAAGAAGTGTGATGGAAGTATTCGTTGAACCAAAGGATAGTATTTTGAACTCCAACAAGGGTGAAAATGTGACCCCAAGAGTAAACATGTATGAACCAACAAGTGAGGGACTACAACGCAATATCATTGTATTGGAACAACCAAAAAAGAAAGGAATTAGATGTTTGGGTTATGGGCCAAACAACTCTTGGTTCACAAGGAGGTACAAGATGGAGCACAAAGGTATCAGGTATTTGGTTCAAATAATAGGTATATCACATAGAGTGAATGAAGGTAGAATATGAGTGTATCATGGAGATGAAAGGAATAAAGTGACTAAAGTCACATAATAGGGGGATTTGGTAACAAGTGAAAGTGTATTGGAATCCATAAGAGAAATGAGATTCATACCATAGAGGTGTTTGGGTTAAGGGCTAAACAGCTCTAGATAGAAATGCGGACTATTCGTTAGGCGTCCTAAAAGGGTATATATGGAGTTCCAAAGAAACTGTATTTCGATGTCAAAGAGACAGTATGTCACTGGGTGAACGATTTATGACCAAAGGGTAGATAATGAATAGTGAAAGATATGAATGGTGCCCTAAGGCGAAAGAGGAATAATTAGAAGTATGCTCGCCAAGGATTTGCATCCTCGTGCATACGTATTCTCATCGTGTAATGAGAAAGTCAGAGCAATCGTGGTTCAGAACTATGAGAATAAAGGGGGAGAGATGCTTGTCTAAGCAACGGGGACTCACAAGACAAACACCAAGTCAAGGAATGATTGCAGTACTGGAGTGCAAGGAGTAGTATATCACTTGCTGGGGAATCAACAAATCGAGATCAAATAAGGATAATATATTGGATCTAAGGGAAGGATAGACTCTTAATTGAAGAGCAAAGTGGCGTCTTAGCCAAAAAAGAATGAATTAAATGTTTGGGTTACGGGGTAAACAACTCTCAATTGATGAGGTGGACTGTCGTTATCGTCCTAAAAGGATAGACAAGGATTCCAAGGAGAAGTATGATTGATCTAAAAAAGATGGTATTGATAGAATGAATGAAGAATGATTTATCGATAAATAGGGTTACAATAGATAAGGTAGCTCACGAAGAAACTAGGTTCTCCTGCCTACGTATCCTTATAGTGCAATAAGGAAATCAGAGCTTTCGTAGTTCATCCCACTAGGACTGAAAACAAGATGATGGAAGGCAAAAGAAATGAATGATTGAAATTGAAATGATTAGAATGGAGAATGAATAGACTTGGTAGTTACAGGATGAGAATCACACTAAAGTCTATGGGTAAAGGTGAATACGCTAAGCAACGAGCCAAACGTCTCGCACCCAAAGATATCCAAAATGAGTGTAGGAAAGCTTCAGTCTCATTACTTCTTTACCACTTAAGGCTCGTGGCATGTAAATCTCGTCTTAACCTTCAAGTAGTGAGAGAAGAATATTTGTAATTGTTTCTTGAGTTGATGAAGACCTTATCAATCGTTCGATTCGAATTGCACTAAAGTCTATGAATAGAGACGAACACGATGAGCGCTGGGTCATACGTCCCATACCCAAAGATACTCAGAATGGGGGAAGGAATACTTCAGTCCCACTCCTTCTCCATTACTTAAGGCTCGTGCCACACACTTCTAACTTTGATTTGACAAGCTTTTGTAGTTTCCACCTTTGATGTGCTTGAATAATTCGCTGCTTGGTATGACTGAGGATACCTTATTCGAAGATCTTGACTTGAGGCCTTGAGCTTCACAGCTTAGAAGAAAAGTCTCATTGAGTGACCAAGGGTCTTTTGGTCACTCAATTTAGACTGTGGGATTATACAAGTTCAAAAGATTTAATTAATCAAAATTGCTTATGATCAATTTAATCATGGGTTTTATTTTGGTTTTAGGGAATCAGGTTAATTCTACCCTAGAAGTTAGTACTTGTTAGAAACTATTCTAAGCGATCATGCATTGATTGATTAAAATTGATTGAAAATTCTAAATTAAAAACCCTAAGGGAGCATGTACATGTTAATTAAAGTCTTGATCAAACATTCTAGGTTAATTCTATTTCTAAAGGAACACGTGATTGGTTAAAAGCCATTAAATCACAAGATCAAAACAACGTCTAACAAGAATCAAGTTGATTAAAATCCATTAAGAACAATTAAAACTACTTTTAACGAAAATTCTACAATTCTAATTAATTCTAATTAAAGTCCTAAAATGTAGTAATCCTAAAACTCTAATTAAACCTAAAATTCTAAATTTCTAAAGTTCTAAATCCATTGTTTCCCATTAATTCCAAAATCTAAAGAGCTTAAAAGTCCTAATTAGATCCTAATCCACCTAGGATTTTAGATTCTGTTAGGAAGGTTATGTGTGGAACTGCAATTGAAAGGTTAATTCTTAATCATGTTATGCTAATTCGGTTAGATTTAAGTTGGTTGAAGTTTTGAGAGTTTGTTATTTCGGTTATGATTTGGTTGGGTCACTAATTGGTTAGTTTGTTAGGAGCATTCTATGTTGAAAACTCAGATTGAGGTCAAGTTGGTTAGCGGCCTTTTTTGACTCAGTTAGTGGTTTTGGTTAATTAAATTAAAATGCTATGAAAAGTTAGTTGGAATTTCAAATTGAACCTCAAGTGAAATATCGATTGAAAGGCTATTTTGTCTAAAATGATAGATACTGCCATAACCTTATGGAAAATACTGTTATGGTTCTTACGGTTAGAAATTAAGCCTTTTTTTTGTATTAAGTTTTGGGATTCAGTTAGTTACAGAATTCTGCTTTGGAGCTGTCATTGAAATTGCCGGGATTGTTTTGTATGTGTGGATAGAAGTTGTGCTATTATGATAGTGAATAATGCTGCTATGTTAGGGTTTAGGAGTTGAAAATCAAATAAGTGAATGTTAACTGGTTTAGCCTGAGTTTAACTGTCTATTTGTGGTGCAGGGCTATGGCGTACCGTCACATTGCTGCCTTGTGCGGACAACACAACTGGAAGTGCGGTCAGAAGGAGTCTGCTGTTATGGCTGTTGCTACCGTGAGACCGGTTTGGAGCTACCGAGGTTAGTTATTGTTGTTGTGTAGTTATGGATGAAACCAATTATGCCATTAAGTTCTGCATCAATCAGTGCTATGTGAATGAGTGAGATTAGTGAAAAATGAAAGAAATTCGTTTTTGTTGAGAAGTGAAGTTTAGTGATTGAAAATGGTTTTGATGAAACTCTTGATATGGAATGGAATGGCTATGTGATAAGTTCTTTAACTGAAATCAATTGAGTTGTCAGTTTAAAGGAGTAAGGAGTTTCGGTAATGTTCTTGAATAGTTATGCTTAACAATATGCATTGGATTGGCTTTTTTTTACAGGTGGCTCAAGCAAGTTTTAATCATGGAGATTGCTTGGAATGCCAAGGTGCATGTTTGGATTTTTGGACGCAAAATGTTGTAAATCGAAGTTACTTGGAATTAGCTATGGATGGGTGATTGAAATATGCTAGCTAGGGGGTTTGAGTTGTAGTGAAGTGTGTATGTAGTTAATGAAAAATGGCATAATGGCTTTGTCGATTTTGGAAATTTGTAGAAAAATGGTTGTATTGCACTTGTATTAACAGTTATGTAATGGTAATGCAGTAAATATTTGGCACGTTAGTTGGTTTGTAATGCTATGGCAATCAGTTTGAACATTGGATGATAATGTGTTATTATGGTGTGAAATGTTTGGGGAACCAACACTATGATGATAGGTTCTCAAAACTTAATGTTCTCCACTTGTGTTGTTATGCAGGAAGTGTTTATATGAGATGTGTATGGAATGGATATGGTGATGTTAGAACCTTCAAGTCACATGGAATGGATATGGTGATGTTAGAACCTTCGAGTCACATGTTAGTGTTAGATTTATTTTTGGAATGCTCACTTGTAATGTGCCATGAGCTTATCATGATAACTATGTATGTAAGTTGGATTTTTGAATGAAAGGTTGCTAATGGAAAGTTAGATTGTGTTTGTAATTTTTGACTTGATTGAATGGTTAATTCTAGAATTAGTAAATAGTTAATTGATTTAGAAAAGGGATAACATGTAACATGGTTGGGGAAAATGGATAGTTGGATTAAAAAATGGATTAATTTGGTTACATGGAGGATGAATTTTGGTTAATGGACTAGTTTGTATTTGAATTTTAAAAATGGATGATGAATGGATTAGATTGTAAAATGGATCTTTTGGTTTATTAAGTGGATAATGAATGGATTAGAAAATGAATAATTATTAAAATGGGCCAAAAAAACGTGTTTGGCCCACTAACGAAAATCAAGTTAAAAAGGACACCTAATAATGAAAACAATATTTTCTAAAATTAACCGGTAAAAGAAAAACGGGTGGTTATGGATTTCATGATAAAGGATTCAAAGGTAACCAGTTGACTTTGGTCAACGGGTTGACCAAAAAGTCAATAGTTGACCAAGAGTCAACCCGGGTAAAAACGTGTATTTTCTCATGGACAACCAAATATGGATCAGAACATCCTGAACTAAACGACTCATGTTAATGCTATGAATCAAACCAGGTGAATGTCAACCAAACCAAAGGTCATGCACAAGCTCCCTGATTAGCAAAGCCATGGATCAGGGTTTCAATCCATATGATGCGTAATACCGTAGTTCTTAATCCAGAACCCCAATTTTATCAACCGCAGACCCTAAATCCATGATACCTGTTAGCAGATGTTAATCATGAATGAATGAATATGGATGAGTATGGATGAGGTTAGATGGATATCGAGTTATAGGCAGATGAAAAAGCGAGAAGGAGGGCAAATTTTGGGGTAACTATAGCTGCCCCTATTTAATCTTCTTGTACCTGAATACAGGAATTGTGGAAGCTTTTCAGGTATTCAAGGTAGAAGAGGATTAAATACTAATGTATCCAAAAAAATTCCCATTAAGAGTGGATGTAATATGATGAGAGTTTTTTGGTTTGCCATGCCAAGGTTGGGCTTTGGGTTAGTCAACAAAACTGGATTTTTGGAATTTCTTATTTGCACGGTTTCATGTCATGCTTTATGAATGATATGCATGAGTGAAACGATATGATTTATGAAATGGTTAAGCCAAATGCTCATATAGAGGGCGGTGGGAGTTTTGGGATAGGATAATGGTCATCCAGACATGATTCTCTGACACCTACATCAAACTCAATAGCTGTTATAATACTTCTGGACTTGATCTGAAGAGAGCTTGTACTTGTGTAGCCTACCTCTGCCCCAATATACCGAATATCTACACCAATTGCCCCAGTCACCGGTTACAGAGTGGCCTCATCATCTGAGTATCTCAACTGGCTTGCCCCAACGTCTTGAAACTGTATTTCCTTGATTAACCATCTTGGGAATGATTGACTTCTCAGGCTCTTGGGGTAGCTTTCCCCAGTATGAGCCTTGAAGTAACTTTTTCCCCTATCTGGCTGATTCAGAGAGATTTGTAGAATCTTGACGTGGTCGTCCCAGAATAAATTTCTTTTGAAGAGATCTGAGTTGTGGGATGTAACGTGGCCTGGTTCACGGTTTTAGAAGGAAAGGATATAAGGCTCAAGATTTAATCTAACCCACCTATTCTTCGTGATGTTTCATCTTTCAGAAAAGGATTTTGAATATCAACAATGACGGTTAAGGAACCCTATGAGAGTATGGCGCGATAGCCACTCACCTTCTGTTTTGATTTGCAGTCACGGAGATTTGCTCTTTTGTTAAGGATTTTGATGTTGATCCTCTGATTCTTTTGCTTTGTTTACCCTGATTTTGCTTGGACTGATCCTTTGGGTCGGTCTCCCATCGGGATGCCCTAATTTTTGCCTAAGTCAATCCTGTTTTCAAGTTCTTGACTTAGCGGGCTTTTGTTTTCTTTTGATTTTTCCATTTTGTTTTTTCTTTTTGTTCTTGAACAAACACTATGATGCCGCTTTCTCGATTTATTGTGCGGGTCGTGACTATCTCACTTCTTTCATGGATAAGGGATAACCATTCTGGATTCGTGACCTCTTGAGAGGGATATGATATAATTGATTACTTGATGAGATACTCTCCTTCTGAAATTTGGATGCAAGTCTAAACTGAACTGAATACTACCCTGCCCCTGGTTTAACATGAGGGTTGGCATGTGTATAAAGAAAGAAATTCCTACTTCAAGGCCCAAAGGGGTTGACTAGGTATTAACTTCCTTATATCTCCGGTGTTTAAGGATCGAACAATGCCTTACATCATCAACACGGTCTTATTCAGAAGCATACATGCAACGATCTTGCGTATTTTCAATTGCATCATTCTCTTTTGATTTTATTTGACAAACAGTTTGATACTGATAAGAAAATATGAGTGAACACGAATGGGTTTATCAAAACATGCATGTTCATTTCATTATGATCTTTATTCAAAACAAACAAGTTCACAATTGAACGATGCATTGACACACAAGAAAATATAACAAATGAGACATGATTGAGTAAATATGATATTCCTAGCCTTGATACTCCTCCGAAGAAGAAACTAAATCTGAGCCATCTTCAACACTGACTGTGTTCACAACTTGTCCAAAGTGGTCTGGCAACAGGTTGGTTATAACATTGGGTCCTGCCTCAGAGAATGACAAAAACTTCTGGTCGATAAGCTCTTGTACTCTTGATTTGAACAACCCACACTCTTCGGTTGAATGTCCTATATAGCCGGCGTGAAACGCACAAGAAGCGTTAGGAATGTACTTCGGCCCATAAGGATAAACAGCTAGTGGTATCTCTTTTAGCACAATTTCCCCTTGATGAACAAGATACGGTAGCAACCGAGTATACGACACAAGGATCTTGTCATGCTGAGGATGCTTTCTATCAAACCGTCTGGCCTGCCTTTGCCTTTGATGGTTACATGGCACATCTTGTTGATTTTTTAGAGCTTGAGCCTGAGGAGGTTGCTGATATTGGGACGTGACACCATGTGAATGTGAGTAGCATGGCATAAGCATCTAATATACTTGCAACGGAGGACGAATATGAGGAATATCCATAGGATGGAACATTTGAGCAGAGTGCCCCAAGCCAGGCTTGATTGTCTGATAAGAAGTCTGACCATAATGAACTCCAAATAGGGTATAGGGTGCCCTAATGTGGGTGTACTGAGGTGCAACAGTAGTAGAAGATGATGCCCCAGGATAGACCAATAGTGTTCTAGGATGGTATCCTTGATTTGGATACTGCATAACAGGTTGAATCACATGTGGGGGAACTTGCACATGAATCAGAGGCCCTTTGTATTCAAACCTTTTCTCAACAGGCACTTCAGCAATCACAGGTGTAAAGCTCAACAACTTCTGATCGATGAGTTCTTGAACTCTAGCCTTGAGAACATGACAAGTTTGTGTAGAGTGCCCTACATATCCATCATGGTATCTACACGTGGCATGAGGGTCATGCTTATGGCTGCAGGGAAACTTAGCAGGTTCGATCTGTTTAGGCACAATTGCCCTAGCCTTAACCAATATCGGTAGCAGATGTGCGTAACTCACAGGAATTGGATCATAGCGAGGACGTCTCCCTTCTTGATCTTTATTTCCTTTGCTGATTTGCTTCTGCTTCATTTTTCGGTGGCTTTGAGCAGGCCTCTGATGTGGAAGTACACACTGTTCTTGAGGAAGAAGTGGCGGAAAGCCTGCAACAACCTTCTATTTATTGTATTTCTTCAGACTATCTTCAGCTTTCTCATCGATCACAGCTTGATTCGAGACGTTTGTTGTCATGCTATCCCAGAATAACCCTAAAACCATGTCAGCTATGTCAATGCTCTTAGTCTCTTCCATGATCCTCGGGTGATCGATGTCGACGAATCATTATCTTTCTGATGGAGGAATGGATAAGGTGAGTTTTCTGGTTAACATGCATGAAATGCAAATGAATGAATGCACTTGTTAGGGATGAAATGCAAATAATTATACCGAAAGCTCCACTTCATCAATGATAGTTTTACGAGAACCTTCAAATGCTTTGACAACTACGCTGTTGTACCTCATTGGGGCGCCTTGGTAAGAGAGTCTAGATAAAGTTGACTTTGGCAACACATTCAAAGATGACCCAGTGTCCACCAATACATTGGACATAGTATCCTCCTTACAGTTCATTGAAACGTGCAACGCCAAATTGTGATTTCTACCTTCCTTAGGAAGCTCTTCATCACAAAAGCTTAGATTATTACAAGAAGTAATATTGGCAACTATGTGGTCAAACTGATCCACGATTACATCCTACTCAACATAAGCCTGCTCTAGCACTTTCTGTAGCGCTTCCCTATGCGCTTCAAAATTCATCAGTAGTGACAGCATAGAGATCTTTAACGGAGTTTGGAGCAGCTGCTCCACAACATTGAATTCACTTCTCTTAATCCACTTTAGAACTTCATCATCATTGTTAGCCTTCAGTTTGCTGGATTCACCAGACTGACACATTGAAGCACTAACCAGATTCACTATTGGAGTCTCTGCCTTCTTACTTTTGGAAACATCTTCTACCCCTCCTGGAAAAATTGGACCAAACACGGACCACTACGGGTCACCTTCGCTATATCTGCAATATTAACTACTGAATCTGCAACTAGTCGAGAAATTTCTTGACCGTTCTCTATCATAGTGGCATTGTATTGATATGGCACAACTTTATCGGATGCATACGGGACAGGGTCCGCTAACCGTATTACAAACAGTGATACCGATCTATTGACATTGTTGTTGTTGCTACTATCAAATTGGATAACTACCCACTCAGGGGTTTTAAATACAGGATCAATCACATTCACATCATCTATATCCCTCGACTGTAGAATCTGGATTACATTCTCATCCATCAACTTTTGGATATCTCTCTTGACAACCATACACCCATGGGGGTTAACACTGCATATTGTACAACCGTCATGGTCATGTTCACAATAATTGATTAAACACAAGGTTTTATGCATTTTCACCAACGAACTACGGATACGTCATACATCAAATACTCAGAAATTCCTTGGACAGCCGTCCACCATGTTAACAGTAGCATTAGCATGAGCAGGCAAAGGATTGGCTTCCACATTTGGCGCTCTATCCTCAAAGGACACCATACCACTCTTTACAAGTTTTTGGACCTCATATTTTAATGGATAGCAGTTCCCTATGTCATGGCCAGGGGCTCCCTGGTGAAAAGCATAGAAAAGTTCAGGTTTGAACCACAATGGAAGTGACTTAGGGATTTGTGGAGGATTTCTTGGCTGAATGAGGTTCTTGAGAACCAATGATGGGTACAATTCTGCGTATGCCATAGGAATATGGTCAAAAGAGACCTTCTTCCTCTCAAAATTTTGTTGATGTAGCGGTAAATTCATGACCATCAAGCTATGGATAAGCTAGACGTCAATAAAACCAGAGTCGCTGCCGCGCTTTTATTGTTTCCAAGAGAAAAGGGAAAAGTACGAACAAAATCCAAAAATAAGAAGTTTTCAAATCAAAACTAATAAAATGCCAGAGATTACAAGTAAGGGGGTTGGTTACACAGAGGGAAGGTGTTAGCACCCAAAGTGTCATAGGTACTCCTAGGGAGCCCTTTTTTGTGTGCATATGTGCTTTTGTATAAAATGATGTCTGCAATAAATAGATTGGAGGGATGAGAAAATAACTCATTAATTATATTTTTGTGTTTGACAAGACCTTCGAACTTGTGCCTACGTACCAACATAAAATGAGGGATCAAAATCTCGTAGTTCGTGGTATCAATTTCAAAGTGAGTGAATTGCTTTTAACAAAATTTTAAGTTTAACAAAGGCACAAAGGGCCTAAAAATGGTTTGGATGGGTGTTGGTTCTTTTTGGATTTTTAAATTTTAAGTCAAATATAGTTAAGTTCATTTACAAGTTTGGTTAAGAAAAGAGTTTAAAAATTGAATGGCACAAGGCCAAAGTTTCTAATTTGCAAAATGGTCTAAGTTTAGAAACCAAACACAAGCAAAGAAGATTTTAAAAGGGAGGGAGAGATTTGAAATTAAATAAATGAGGAAGAGATGAAGAGACTAATCCTTAGAAAAAATTAAAAGTTAAGAGTTGAAAAGATCTGACCAATGGGCTGCAATCCGATAGACAAGAATGTCATATAGAAACCCAAATTTCCCTTGGACTTTAGAATCAAGCAATATCAATATACAAATAGAAAAATAAAGGGAAAGACATCAAATAAAGATGGCCACATCCAAACTTAGCAACTCCATGATCTTCTCCATGATTCCCCATGTACCAGATGACTTCAAAAAGGAGCATTAGACATAGGTTCAAAATAAAAGCTTCAATATGATCATGTTGTAGATGAGCTCAAATAGATCTTCAATAATGTATCAAATGAAAGTTCACTTCTCAAGCACTTGGTTTCATGAAAGTTGGCATTGGCCAAGTCTTTTGCATAAGGAGTGTTGCCTAAGTCTAAGTCCAATGTCTCAGATCAATCCAACAGTCCACACAAAATGTTTTTTAGGGTTTTTGTTCTTATTATGTTCATTAAGGTCAAAAGACCATAAATACAAACAAGTGTATACAAACACAATATAATCACAAGATAATGCTCAAATGAGCAAAGTGAAAATGACGTTAAGTAAACAAATTGAATGGTATGAATAATGACAAATGAATAATGGCTTGAAATTAAATGTTAATTATTAGTTGGTTAGAAGTTAGTATTGCTTTTGCTTTGGTTTTGTTTAAGTCATTCTTTGGAACACTCAACCCACTTATCACAAGCATGGATCCTTGAACTAAGACATCTTCCAAAGGAAGGAAAAAAGGCCAAGTTTCCACACAATACCATGAAAGAGGGGAGACTTACAATCTCACTTACTAGAATGTTATGCCTTTTGTGTCAACAATTTAGCGTTATGTTAAGCAATCGTAATTGGACTTATGTAGAAGTCACAACTATTTGAGGTCGGGCAATAGAGATTTCGGTGTTAATGCATGTTAGAGACATAGTATAATGGACTATGCTCATAAAACATACCCCACACAAAAAGAATATGCAAAAAGGTGGACCTAATCTCATCCATACTCATATTGATTTTGCAATCAACTAGTCTTAGGATCTAGAGATATCATAGGCCCATGACATAAATGAATCAAGAAGAGGAATAAGATGAAGAGGGAGGGGAAATAGAATCAACACAAATTGGTCAAAGGAGGACTTTTACCAAATTAAGATCATTCATTCATTTTGGGAGATGAAATGTACATTTAATCAATTCCCTAAATTCAATGATCTTAACTCAACAAAGTCAAATCAACCTTGACCAAGGCCCAACAACATAAGTCAAGCTCAACAAGTCAAAATTAGAAGCTCAACACAACTTAATTTGCATTTAAATAATTAAAATCAACTAAAATATGCATTAAATTAAATTATGGTTTATCAAATTCCTAAAACCTCATCAAAACACCAAAGAAATGGCTATGAGATTTATCATAGGTCAAGCAAGGTAAAAGGACCTTAGAGAAAAAATTTCATCATTTTTGGAAACTTAAAACTATTCTTAAACAATTAAAAAAATCACAAAATCAATTAAATCATGAAAAAATATTAATAATGATCCAAATAATAATTTTAATTCAGAAAATGAAAGAGGAAATTATTTAATTTTTTTTAGTGAAACTCATATTTTTTGGATCAATATTAAAGTTAATACGAATTAATGAAAATAAAATGAAAATCAAATAATCAGAAAAAACGTGGACCACTTGATCTCTCTCATTAATTGAGGTGGAAGATCAAGTGGTCACAAGCGCGCAATCCACGATGGAATCTAGTCAGCGTGCCACAAACTTGGTAATTCAAACCAACACACAAGATTATTTCATTTCAAAAGGATCATGTGGCTCTGAACATGCCAACTCGCCACTGGAGCTACAACTCCGGTCTCCTTCTCAGGCAAGCCTCGTCGGACTGGTTCAATCATAACCATCATCAAAATTAAAAAGAAGGACATGATTTCAAAGTAAAAATGGCACTGAGCTTGAATCTATCCTCAATTCATCCTAACTCCAAGTATATTGAAAGATACAAGGAGTTGAAATTTGAGGTGCACAATCTGAGTTGCTTCGATTTGACCTCAAAGCAACTCAATCTTGTTGCCTACATTTGTAGGACTTCAGACAACCAAGGATCCAAGAGAATTATGGATAATTGTGTGAGAATCGAAGAGATGAAATTTTCTGGAAAATACATTCAATGTAAGTCTGAATTCAACTGTTCTTGCTTTGATTCGTGCTTGATCTTGCTCAAAATTCTTGCAGGAGTAGATTAGAATGATCAAAAGGCTTTGGATCCCTGGAGTTTTGAATCTCAAAACAGTGAGATTCAAACTCAATTTCCAATGGAAATTCTCAGGTTTATCCTCTCAAATGGAAGGGTTTGGTGTTTGGGATCAAAGCTGGCGCGAAGGGGGTCCCCATTTCTGATGCATAGGGTCTCTATTTATAGCTAATTCAAATGATATTTGCACCCTTGAAGTGAACTTCCAAATTTGGCAATGAGTGATGCATGTGTACATGGGCATGTACAGGCTCGTGAAATCATTCCATTTGGTCATTAATTGAGTGTACATAAGTCTAAGATCATGTTCGAATGCTAGGCAAATGTGCATGGAAGTTTGAAATTCAATCTTGCCAAACGATGATGCAATGTTTAAGCCATGCACATCCCATTCAAATCTTGTACAAAATGGATGAAATTGGACTTTTTGGAAAGGTTAGATCAAGAGGAACAACTTTCATGTTGGACACTTTTTCATTTGAAGCTTGTATCATGATGAATTTGGATGTGGAAGTTTGGAAAATTAAACATATCAAAAACATTTCTAAGTGTCAAGCCATATGTTCACTTATTCCACCTCGGCTAACTTTTTATGTGAGCTCCAAATGAGAAATGTTCATTCATCAAAGTTGTATACCTCTAAAATTCTTTAAAAATGGTCACAAATTTGACCTCATTTGGATTTAATATGAAGGAGTTATGCATTTTTGAAGTTAAGGAAAATCACTTGTTCAATGGTATTGGTCCAAAATGACCTATAATGTATCCTCATATCACATGCTCATAAAAGTTGAATTAGCTCTTAATCCAAACATAATAGTTTAAGCATATATCTTGAATTTAATTGTGAAACTTGGAAAATTTCATCTCATAAAAATTGAGCAAGTTATGGCCTTGGGAAGTTGACCTCCAAATTAGGGTTTAGACAAAAGGACATATAATCTTTCACCATAAAAAATGACTTTCCAAGCAAAACTAGCTCTATACCCCAACATGAAAGTTTTTTGGAATGTAATTTAGAGTAACTTTTCTCTTAGAATAATTTTAATATGATAGAAATTGTAGGAGATAGGGTCTAGGGAATCTCAGTTTTGATTAGATGAATTCCTCTGGTCAACCACCATGAACCAACTTGCTAGCTTGCAATTCTCTTGACTTTTGGAACTCATGTGAGATCATATATGCATAACATGATGAAATTTGAAGTATCCCTTTAAATATTTAATCAATTGTTGAATAAGCTTGTTGATGAAGTTACACAAGATATGTAGATGAATTAGGGTTTCCAAGGCAAATCATCTCCAAACTCTTGATGATTACTTTGATCAAACTAACATGTGAAGCTCATGGGGATTCATATATGATGCCTAAAGTCATTGTAACTCATTCTTTATTGAGCTTTTAGCAATGAGGGTCTTAAACCCTAGATATGAGCTTGATATATTAAAGGTGAGCATGTGCCCTACCTACAAAAGAGTTAGACAAAATGCAAGGACATATTTTTGGGATTTTAGTTAGTAAAGATGATAAAATACAAAGTATGATACAATAAAATGGTGCTTGGTGATCTCTCCCAATGCAAACCCAATGAAGGAGGGGTAAGGAGGATGCCAAGGTGTGATCCCAATGCTAATGCATATGATAAGATATCATGAGGGATCTTAGGGTAAAAAATGGAGTCTTACAGCTGCCCCTATTTAAGGACGTTCTAACTGAGGAGATGAAGGTTAAAATCTTCGTATCGACTCAGTAGAATGGGCTTAAATAACAACATATAGAAACAAATTTTGGTCCCTAAGAGACCTCATGATGCATATGATATGAATGTTATAATAAGTCTTTGTGGGGAAATATTGCCACAAAGGAAAAGAATTCAGAGAGACCGAAAGTCCGCAGTAGTATAACGCATTCCGTAAGAAAAACTCATTGGGGAGACAGAGACTCTAAGGGGATAAAAAGGTTGTGCGTAGGCCAGGATACGACTTATAGAAAACTTGGGGACACGAGGGATTCCATGAAAATAAAACAAATGGAAAGACTCAGCCAGGGGACACAAGGACATTTGCAGGGGAAACGGGTAAATCAGAACAAAACTGAAATACTCGAACCACGCAGGAACAACGATTTCACTAAGGAAATACGCACTCAAACTCAAATGGGGAAGAAAACATCTTCGACATAGAAGGAGCAGAAGTATATCATCCGCTATTGGCTACTGGGTACGGGGATAACAAAATCTGACAGAGAGGACATCTGTTATCGATTAGGGTAAACATATCAAGGATGACTCACTGAGGGCCGCCAGGAGGCATATTCATTACCGATTACTGGGTAAGAACAGACTTGCTGGGGGAAAAAATAGGATTTACAACTACCAGTTACTGGGCAGAAGACCAAAGGGAGAGAATATCTGTCACTAGTTAAAGTGAACATATCAAGGATAAACTCAAAGGAAAGAAAATCTGTCATCGGTTAAGATGAACATATCAAGGATAGACTTTCCTAGGGATGTTAAGAAGGATACCTGTCATCGGTTAAGATGAACATATCAAGGATAAATCGCCTGAACCAAGTAGGAATTACATCTATCAAATGATGGATAAAATACCACAAAGAGAATATCCGTCACCGATTAGGATGAACATATCAAGGATAAACTTTGAGGGGAAGAATAAGACTTATATCTATTAGTTACTGGATAGAAAACCACAAAGAGGATAACTTTTGTAACACCTCAAAATTTGCCCTCCTCTCTTGGGACTAGCTTAACATATTGCATTTCATTTTTTAGGTCATTAGGAATTTGCATATTTGCATATCATGTGGCAACAACAAGCAAATCATCCTCCTAGGTCTTGATCAGAAGATAAAGAGGTTGAGATTCAAGCTAGGGTTTCATTGGATTGATCATTAACCATCTGAGGATGTGTGATTCAAATTAGGGTTTCTTGATTCTCAAGGAGATTGATCTTCATCTTGGTTGAAATGGTACATCATCATCATGGTTTTATCATCATCCAAGAGATTCATTGCTTGATCAGATACCTTGAGATTCAGGTTTTGACCACTGGTCAACCCTAATCATTTGCATGGTGCCAATCAGGGCTTGGCAAGGAGATGGGGTTTTCAGTGGATATGGGGATCATCATATGGTTATATTGAGCTTGTGGGAGCTAGGGTTTCATCATTGAGCCATTTCATCAGGAGTTTGAGGCTCAATTTGATCAGTCAAGCTGAAATTCATCTATCAGTCAGAAAAAGTCAACTGTGGTCAATTGATGGATTTGGAGGTGGGAGAGAGTTAGAGACACTTCATTCATGTCTAAACAAGTTTCATTTGGTATTTCAAAGATCAAGAATGAAGAAAATAAAGTCAGATGGAAACTTTCCAAAAATAGAAAGTGACTTGTAATTGAAAATTGCCAAAAATGGAAAGTTTTTCTCCTCAAAATTACGTGTCCAAAAATGCTCCAAATGGAATTTTGTTCAACATGAAAGTTGAAGATCTTGTTCTCCCATTTCCAAAAAGTCCAAAAACATGAATTTTTCATGTGTGGTTGGCAAGTTATGATCAAATCATTTTCAGAAAAAGTTGATTTTCAAAGTGGCATAACTTTTGAATGGAAAAGCCAAATTGGGTGATTCTTTTTTGAGCAAACCACATTTGACATGTACTTTCATGATGCATCATCACATTTCATCAAAACTCATCACATAAAAAGTGTATTTTTCAAGTGGACTTAATTTTAAAAAGTGGAGGGAAAAAGTGATTTTGCAAAATATCCATTGTTTTCACATGATTCCTTTTGCACTAGCTCACATACACCATTTGTAACTTGCTGCAACAAAGAAATTCCACTGTTACATTGGTTTGGCATAAGTGAGGGTGAATTGGTAATTGTCCATTTAGCATGAAAATGCATTTTCACTAATCTATTCCATTAGCACTAATCATGTTTACTAACATCATTAACATAGCATATATAAACATAATTCTAACTGTTTTTTGATTAACCATAATAGAATTCAGATCTAGATCTGAAATTTACCAAAATTCTTCATCTTTCTCTCTCACTTTTTTTCCAAAAATCTCCAAAAACCTTGCATTGTTCTTCATCAATTCATCATCTACATGCATTATTGAAGTTAATTGAAGCAAGATTTCTTCATTTCCAAGCCAAATTTTGGACTGTTAAAGTGAGGTGCAACAATGGCAATTCAAGATTTCATCAAGATCGTGCGTAATTGAGCAACAAGACTTGTTCCATTCACTTCTACAAGCATCATAGAAGTTCTGTTTTCACATTTCAAGGCCTAAAACGCGCGATTTAGCAACTGTCCTCAAATTAAGGTGAGTTTTCGACTTCAATGATTCTTGAAATTGATTGATGCTTTGGATAGATCTTGTTTAGTAGAGAATTCTGCACTTTGAACCACTAAATTTGGTTGAGAAACAAGGAAGTTATGATGATTTGAAGTTTCATGCATGTTTATGTTTGCTATCGATTTTTTTTATTTAGGAGGAATTAGGCTAAACTAATTATAGATTCATGATGTACGTTGTGAGACCTTTCCATTGATATAAAGTTTGTCCAATTTGGTGGAGATTTGTTCTTGGACCTATGAACATGAAGAACACATGATGAACATTCAAAAATTTTCCAGAAAATGCATTTTGATCCAAAATTCGTGCTACTGTTCATGGCCAGGATGTTAGCGCGCTACTGTTTTGAAATGTGACCTCACTTCGAGTCTTGGCCGTGGCATTTTCGTTTTTGCCTTATTGTATTTATTCCACATGACTTCACATGCCTTGTTTCATTTTTTTAATTTTTTCATGACATTAGAAAATCCATATCTCATCCAATTTTTGTCCAAATAATGTGAGAATTTTTGTGGAATGATCCTTGTGATCTCTAGTTTTTTATGGTGATTTTTCCAGAATTTATGCACGTGTGGATTTTGAAAATGCTTAGGGTTTGCTTTGACATGTCATTTTGTGCACCATGCTCACTCTTTTACTCATAAAATGATGATGCTTCATTAGAAATTCATGAAATTTTTTGTGCTTAAACTAGACTCATTCATGGTCATTTGGATATGTGGTTTGTAATTTTTGAGTTCCTGGATTGAGAGTTATGACATGATCTTTGGAGGTGTTACATTTTGTGCCATGCCATGCTTTATGCATCTTCTTGATTTTATTTTCTATGCTTGTTAAACTTGAATTGAGCTGGATTTCTGCATGAGAATACTTGTGAATGTTGAGAATACATGTGAAGTTTTCTGGAATTTTTGAATCCATTTCCTATTTGATTGGGATTTTTATTTGCTGTTTAGTCATTTGTTGATGTTTTGTGAGACATGCTTCCATTTGATTTGTGAAATCCTGGTTATTAATTGGATGGATGTGAAATTTGGCATATGTATTATAGACATCTTGAAGAGCATTTTGGCTTTGGTCTCATTCATTTATCATGTTTGATTGCTGTTTTATGATTGGTTGAAGTTGATGCTTGTTTTGATGTCATGAATGAGCTTGCTTGAATTTGTGTTGACTTTCTGAATTTCATTGACCTGCTTCCCTTGATCCAAATGAGCTGAAATTTGGTATGATTGACATGTTATGAATTCTGTTTGATCATGATTTTTTTGAGGATTTATTGAAATGTTTTGATATTGATTGGATTGTGATCATTCTGTTTGCTCCAATGTGATTCCAAAGTGCATAGTTTGACATGTTTTGTTCATAAAATAGATTTGGTGCATAGTTTTGATGTGAGACCAATTGGACTTTATTCTGGAGTGATTTATCTTGATTCTTGTTGAGTTTCACTTGCTGTTTTAAATTTTTCATCTCCTTTGGACCCTAGGCTTGTCCTAGTGGTCTTGTTTCTCATGTTTGAATGTGATTTTCAGGTTGAAGAAGCAAATGTTTTAAGGAGATTAATTCAAGATTGATTGAGTTTGGTTTATATGCTTGTTATGAACTAACTTGGTCTATTTTGTAGGATGCTTAGCTCACTTGCTTTGGACTTGTGCTTTACACATGTGATTGATTGTGTTGACTGTTGGCTCTTATCCTGTTTGTTTTGACTTTGTGATTGGTATACTGATTGTATTTGATTGATTTCAGGTACATTAGTTGCTAATAGTTCCTTGAGAACTTGCTTTTGCTGCTGCTTGGTTGTATAAACTAATTGAGGTAGAATTTCTTTTCTCCATTTAGTCTGGAAGACCTGGCCTGTTACTTGGCCAGACACCTGTCTGAAGTCCTCCTTAAGAGGCAATGCCTGTGATTGTTTATTTTTGTCCCCAAGCAGGAAAAGACCTTGATTAAGGCAATTGGCAGACACAAGAGGTGTGTAGTCCACCTCCTGCTATTCTGTTGAGTCGTCCCTTGGCTCACATCACATGTTGATGCCTTGTGGATCCTAACCCAAGATCTTGTACAGTTGTACAGTTGAGTCAGTGTCATAAGTGTAGAAGGGTTCCCACTTTCTGGACCCACACTTCTTTGTCTGAAGCTCTCCCTGGCCAGGGATAAGAGCTGTGAGGCACACCCCTCACTTCCACTTCATCTGGCTTCACCCTGACTCTCAATGTCAGGGTTAAGAGCTAACATCACCTGACACAGTTGTGTTGCTTTTGCAACTTAACCCTTGATTGAGCCCACCTTGTCTGGATATAGTGTGTGCTAACTGTGAATGTTTGCTTTATTTTGATTATGCTTGCATGCTTTGCTTTGCCTGTTTAGGATTAGCTTGTTGCCTGTGCAAGTTAGGATAGAAACCATAACATAGGGCAATGATGCATGATAACATCTAGGCTCGAGTCCAGCTCCCTAGTAGTGTGTCTCCCTTTGTATCTGGTTAGAATTTCTTTCCCGTTCAGGGGAACTACGTAGCCCTGATCCTCATACCAGATGAGGTACGTAGGCAGGAGGTCTTCTGAGATCTCTCCGGGCACTTTTTTTCTTTTTTGTGTGTGTTTGCTTGTTAACCCTCTTGTGTGTCAGGATATGGATGTAAGCCCAGCGATTGGCTGTCCGTATCCTGAGTGTGTTTGTTTGGTTCGGAAGCCGATGTAAGTCCAGCGATTGGCATTCGGGTTCCAGGTTTGCCTGTGTTTGTGTGTGTCTTGTTTGGCGTGCGTGAGCCGAACTACGGCAGCTCTGATTCTCGTTCCAGACGAGATACGTAGGCATAGGATGCGATGTCCTAGCGAGCCCTCTCCCCTCTTCTCCCACCTGTGTTATTGTGTGTGTGTGTGATGTTTGTTTTAGCAACCTTTTCCTATCTTTTAGAGCGTGGATCCCGTCGAGTACGACGGATGCGTAGGGGTGCTAATACCTTCCCTTCGCATAACCGACTCCCGTACCCATTCTCTTTGGTCGCGAGACCATGCTTTTTCCAAGTTTACTTCGAGCGTTTCCTTTCCCTCTTTTGGGATAAATAACGCACGGTGGCGGCTCTGTGTTGTTTTTGTTTCAGCCCGCCGGTTGTTTTTCGCGGATGTGACAGCTGGCGACTCTGCTGGGGACTTACAAGATGTTGACCTGTGCTGGTCCATCTTCCCTAAGCGAGTCTCTCCTAGCGTTCTAGGATAGTTTAGGTTGCTTGTGCCGCTTTATTTATTGCATTTATTATTCTGACTGTGTATATATTTGCATAAATATTTGCATGCCTCATACTATCATGTTGCCGTCCTCTGTGCAGGTGGTTCCTCTGTTTTGGGGTGGGTGTTCTGAGTGGGGCTAAAACCCAGGCCCGAGTATACACCTAGGATTAGTGTGGTCTCATGTTCCTCACATGCCGGTTGGGCATGCTGTTGCGACGTGACATACCACAAGCCGAACGAGGTTCATCTGAGAGTGCTCTTCCTTAGTGGGGTTTTCCACTTTGGTTGGGTTACCTCTTTTGAGCTATTGACTTCGGTGACCGATCTTTCCCGGATCTTTGGTTTAGACGATCTCAAGGGAGCTACAATGGCACACCCGAAAGGGCAAACCCATTGAGTATCTCTGCCCGATTGTCGAGACTATTATCTGCCTTAGGATGACCTGATTAGAATTTACCTGTGAGGGGAGGGTGATTCTTACAGATGCGTGATCAGATGGTGACTTTGATGGTGACTGATGGTTCCGTGGATCATGGTCTTATTTATAAGTCGGATTTATGGACACTTATTTCTGAGACGCCGGAGTGCTGTCCGTGGTATTTATCAGTGGGGATCCGTTTATTTCAGGATTCCCCGGGCCGATTCAGAGGATTGTGGTTATCTGCTCAGAGATTGTCTGATGATGATGATGATGTATCTTTCAGTTCCGTTTATTTCGAGAACCCTTGAGTTGGATTTGTGGTTACATATTCCTTCAGATGGTTGTGATCGGTTCAGAGACCGGGCTTCAGTGCAGTAAATGATCAGATGACTTGGAGGATGGCACAGTGCATTGCATTCACGCATCAGCATCATCCACCATTTTGCATTCATCTGCACCTAACCTATGCCTAGCCATATGGGGAGTATTACTGATTAAGAATCTGGTTGAGAGACATCCGGATGTCAGAATATTATTGTCGATTTTTTATCCGTCTCGATGAAACCAGAATCAAAGGACGGAATCTTCCTCATATGGATAGACGTTGCATTCATGCACATTAACCTGTTTGCTGTTTTGCAGGTATCAGTTCTAACGTGCTTGATTGTTTCAGGAATCATTGCTCGTGCTCGCAGAGTCGTACCTTTGCACTCAACACGTCCTCACAGATACTTCACCCGACGCAACACTCCCAGACTGATGGATCTCCCTAATTCAGACATCCTCGAGCTGAAGGACAAGATGAGCGAACTGATCAACATCATGCAGGGTTTTGCGGTTGGTCAGAAGGCTTTGGCTGACAAAGTTGAGAAGCTCGAGCGGGCTTCTGCTGCTAACAGCGGTGTTAACCTGGATGGTGTCTCCAACCAGGGGCTGGGTGGTTCCCGAGATGGTGAAAAAAGAACGACCGTGGGTATAGTGAACGATGCCGGTGGTTTTGGTGCTGCCACTAGTGGTCAACCCGGTCAGATGGGTAACAACATGAAGGACAGTCTGTTCCCGCCTTTCTTTGGGGTTGAGGATGATAGAGAGGAAGACAGGGAAGCTGACCATTTCTCTATGCACAATGAGCCGTTTGGACAATATGGTGTCCAGCCACCCAATAAAGAGATACAGTTGCTGGCTGAGAAGATCAGGGCTCTCGAAAGCCATGCTACTCCTGGGGTTGTGAACATGTCGAATATGGGGTTGGTTGAGGGGATTGTGATCCCACAGAAGTTCAAGGCGCCCTCATTTGACAAATATAATGGAAGTTCCTGCCCAAAAACTCATCTTCAAGCCTTCGTCCGCAAGATCTCTGCATACACCATGGACCAAAAGCTCTGGATGTACTTCTTCCAAGACAGTCTGTCTGGAGGATCCCTGGAGTGGTACACCAAGCTGAAATCTTCTGATGTTAAGAGCTGGCAGGATCTAGACGATGCCTTCTTTAAACAATACCAAATCAATGCTGACATGGCTCCTAGTCGTACCCAGCTGCAGGGTATGTCTCAGAAGTCAAGCGAAGGGTTTAAAGAGTATGCACAAAGGTGGAGGGAGTTGGCTGCCAGAGTTCAACCTCCACTGGTGGACAGAGAGATGTCTGATCTCTTCATGGGTACCCTGTAGGGGGTTTTTGCTGAAAGAATGGTAGGTTGTCCCGTCACCAACTTTGCTGACATTGTGGTGGCTGGGGAGAGAATTGAAAGTTGGCTGAGAATGGGGAAGATCCAGGGTTGTAATGCTTCGTCATCAGGATCGAAGAAGCCCTTCGGAAATGGCCAAAGGAAAAATGAGGGTGAATCGAGTGCTGTGTATGCCCAGAGAGGACACGGTAGGGGTCGTTACTACCAGCACACTGCTGCGGTAACCACCCCTACTGGTAATCAGTCAGTACGACAGCAACGTCAGCCACCTCAACAGAGAGTCGGGTATCAAGTGAGGGGTAAAGGGATTGATCGTCAGTTCGATAAGCCGCCCGTGACATATGCTGTTCTGTTCAAGAAGTTGATGGATCTTGGGTTGGTTCAGCCAAGGACGATGGTTCCGTTAAGATCAGACCAGAGGCCTCCTAATTATGATGAGAACGCCCAGTGTGAATTCCATTCTGGTACACCAGGGCATAACATTGAGGGCTGTAGAGCTTTTAAGCATGTTGTCCAAGATCTGGTAGACTCCAAGGCCATCAATTTTGCACCGTCACCGATTGTTAATGATAATCCCATGCCGGCGCATGGTCAGGTGATGGTGAGTGCAATTGCTGAAGATTCGGATCACGCCTGTGCGGTAGGTGAAAAAACTGACAGTGACTGCGAGTTTGACGGTTGGATAAAGTCGTGCGTACCAGGGAACTGGAGGGCCTAACAAGATCATCACTGTCACTCATCCGGAAGAGTAATGTTTTCTGTTTCCAATTTTGTTTGCATGAAAGCCATACGTGTTGCCCGACACGTAATGGTTCATTGTAAGGGCCACCTCATGTTTAATTTTGCAAGTTTTGCATCATCAATAAATGGATGTTTTTCAATTAAAAGCGGTGTTCCCTGTTTTTCATTTATTTTTACAGTTTAAAAAACAAATAAAAAATGGCAATGTTTGTTTTCATTTTTTTTCCTTTTGATTTGTCTCGTTCCGACTTCAAAAAAAATAATTCTCCGGATCTCGTTGATAACGATTTGGTTACACCTCATATGACTTCGACAATCCGATCTATCATGCCGAAGAAGAAGGCGAAGAAGATTGTGATCTGCTGGAAGATTAGCCAGGTTGTTAAAACAAGAGGAGAAGGTGATTCAGCTGCACGAAGGGCGAGTTGAGCTTGTTAACTGGTATACCGCCGAGGTCAGAAAGGAAGTGAAAGTTGGGGCCGCTTCAGAGGCGAGTCGAGAGCAGAATGGTAGCCCTGTTGACAGAGCATGTGGATACCGTCGCCTGGTCGTGTCAGAATATGCCAGGATCGGAAACTGGTGTCATTGTGCAGGCTACCATTAGGAGAAGACTGTCCTCTAGAGAAGCAGAACGCCAGTGCCGCGTATCAGAGTGACTTTGTTTCATGATATGATTCATCATGAAAGTGAATGTTATGTTGATGACATGATAGCAAAGTCCCCAAACAGAAGAGGGGCATCTGGTAGATCTGGCCAAGCTGAGTGGACCAGTTGAGACAATTCAAACTGAGGTTGAATTCATATAAATGCACTATCAGAGTGCGGTCCGGTAAGATGTTGGGGTTCATTATAAGAGAGGAATCGAGGTTGATCCTGCTAAAAAAAAAAGGAGAAAAAAAAACAAGAAATGCCTGAACCGAGAACATAAAAAGAGGTTCGTGGTCTATTAGGTAGATTGAACCACATGTCATGGTTCATATCTCATCTAAACAGTCACGTGTGAACCTATACTCAAGCTGTTGAAAAACGGATCAAACGGTCAGGTGGAATAATGATTGCCAAGGGGCATTGAAAAAATAAAAGAATAAGTTGCAGGAGCCTCTGATTCTGACGTCTCCCTGTGGAGGGACGACCATCAATTCTGTACTTGACGGCCTTCGAGGGGTCTACGAGGTGTGTTGGGTCAGCATGACGAGTCTTGTCGAAAAGAGCATGCAATTTACCTTAGCAAAAAGTTTACCGACTATGAAACAATACATTCACTGCTCGAGAGAACTTGCTGTACTTTGGCATAGGCTGCTCGCCGATTGAGACAGTGTATGCTGGTTCATACCACTTTGTGGATTTCGAGATGGATCTGATCAAGTACATATCTGAAAAGCCAGCATTGACCGGACGGGTTGTGAGAGTGCAAAAGAATATTGACTGATTTGTGATGCTATCAGAAGGCAATCAAGGGGAGTGTATTGTCTGATTACCTCGCCCAACAACCCGTAGAGGATTATCAACCGATGAGGTTTGAGTTCCCTGATGAGGACATCTCGAGGTGCTCCAATCGAAAGATTGAGAGTAACCGATCCCAGAGGAGAGGCCTGACCCTGAATCCGAACGGATTCTGATGTCTGATGGGGAGGTTAAGGTGAATAAGCTTTTTGTTGCCCGGATAACATTTGAATGCACCAGCAAGGGTGGCTGAATAAGAAGCTTGTATCCTGGGTATTGAATCTCGGTGCACCTACTGGGGCAACGCCATTCTGGTTGGTATATGGAATGGAAGCGGTGTTACCGGTTGAGGTTCAGATTCCCTCTTTGAAAGTCCTGATGGACGTGAAATTGCAAGAGGCGGAATGGGTAAGGACCCGGTACGAAGAGTTAAGCCTGATTGAGGAAAAGAGGCTGGCGGCCATCTGTCATGGGCAGTTATATCAGCAACGAATGAAGCGTGCTTTTGACAGAAAGGTGCGACCTCGGGTATATCACGTAGGTGATATGGTGCTGAAAAGGATCCTTCCTCCTCAGAACGATCGAAGGGGCAAATGGACACCCAATTATGAAGGTCCATTCGTGGTCAAAAAGGTTTCTCTGACAGAGCTTTGTTGTCGAAGACCACGGATGACGAAGATTTTCCATCCCCTGTGAATGCGGACGTAGTTAAAAGATACTTCGTGAAAAATTGACCTGCTGGACAAAAAAGAAAAAAGTCCAGGCAAAAAGGGGCATCCCGGCGAACCGAAAAAAAAAGAGAAAAGGTTCGGGCAAAATTTAGGGATAATAAAAGAAAATAACTGTACACCCGGCAAGTCGAAAACCCCACAAGGGCGGCTTGGGCAAAAAGGGGTATCCCGGTGGACTGAAACCCTAAAGGGCGGTCCAGGCAAAAGAGGGATTGAAACGAACAACTGCGTCTGGCATGATCGTTTACGCTTTGGTTAAGGCACATGGATAATACCCGGTAGGGATCAGTCGGAATCATCTTGTTCAGAAGGCAGAAAGCACGGAGAGTCTGAGGACATATGGGGTGTAACCGAGTTGGAACTCGATGAGATTACGGGTTTCACATTGCCATTAGGATAGATTTTTCCTTTTGTGCGCAATTACCTCTTTTCAGGAACTGCTTCCTTTGTATTGCTCAATTTGAGCCACACTTTTTCAATCAATAAAATGCATATTCAGTCAAATAATTTTGTTTTTGTCTTTCATTACCGCTTTGATTGCAAAAACATCCAGGTTATTTTTGATAAAGAATTTTGCATTTTAAGACATACAGGTCCCTTCCAATGCATGTTTATAAGATTGAAGGCTTGAAATCTTATTCGGAAGGTTGAGTGACCCAAGTGTTGAAATCTTGACACGCCTGGGGCACGGTTTTATCTAACGATCTCTTTTGCAGGAACTGTTAGATATTTTCACTCACTTGCAGGTTGTGATGTGGAAGCTATTGACAAAAGAATCCCCGTGGAGTTCGATCGGGGACAAGAGACGGACGAATGGTGAAAAAGACGACGAGACGTACGATGATCCTGGAAATTAATCAAGAAGACTCTTCAAAGTCTGAAAATTGAAAGGTCTGTATAAAACCCAGGAGTTCGCTCTCCGTCGAGTGCGGAGCGGTCGGGAATACAAGGGGATGCATCAGAAAAGGTCCAGACGAGTCTGGGAGTTCTCAAAGTTGGAAAGCTGACATGGGAGTTGGATATGAATATCCTGGTTCGACGAGTCGTCGGGTGTTCAGTACCGGACTGTCCTCCTCCCCAAGCAGAGTCGTGAGGACTAATTCCCCAGCAGATTCAAGGTCTGCGACTTCCCTAGCAGAGTCGTGAGGACTAATTCCCCAGCAGACTCAAGGTCTGTGACTTCCCTAGCAGGGTCAAGATGGTTATCCCCAGCAGGTTTCAGATCGATGCTTCCCCAGTCGCCAGGCCTGAAGGTTGCAGTTTTCCCAGCGGAAGTATCTGTGTGTGGTGGTGTCTCAAGCAGAGTCGGGATTGATATCCCCAACAAGTCAAAGACTGTTGTATCCCCACAGAGTGCATTGGTGGATTTTTCCCCAGCATTTCCTCGAGCGGATTGGGTGCAAAGGAGGTTTTTCCCCAGCAAGGGTTTCCTTTTTCCCAGCAGCAGTGTTGTTCCCCAGCAGGGTGGAGATTGGAGTGGTAGCGAGTTCCTCAGTAGAGCGCCTCGAGCTCCCCAGAAGAGTCCCTTAAGGGGGATGATTTTTATACATTCATCATGAAAAATAAGCATAGCATATTGCATAATAAATCGCGTAGCATTTCCATGATTATGGAGCATTGCGCTGAAAAAGTCAATCATGCATCATATTGCAAGCATAAGCTAGTCTCAGACCGTGGTTATTGTTTGAGAGGTGGTTCGCCCAAAAGGAAGATGCTACTCCGAGGAGTTTGGTACTGTATCAGCAGTATTCCCCCAGTAGTGCGATACTGGAGGAAACTTTTCCGTCGGGAAGAGATGGAAATGAAGATCGCGATCAGCGCAACTCGAGCCGTGGTTACCGCTTGAGATTTGGTTTCGCTGGATGGTGAAGGTGTCGCTCCGAGGAGTTCAGCATCATGATTTTGAAGCAACAGTATTTCCCAGTTAGTCCCCCGACAAGCGTCTGCCTGGTTTTGACATATGTGGATGTCATCCTTGCGATACCAGTAAGTGTCGTGTCGATCCTCGTCTGGTCGAGTTTTCTTTGGTGTCAAGTAAACATCATTGTTCGATGTCCAGTAAACGTCGAGTTTCCTCCCGGTCATTGGTTAATGTCTGGTCGAGCTTTCTTCGATGTCCAGTAAACATCATTGTTCGATATCCAGTAAACATCATTGTTCGATGTCAAGTAAACATCATTGTTCGATGTCCACTAAACATCATTGTTCGATGTCCTGTAAACATCATTGTTCGATGTCCAGTAAACATCATTGTTCGATGTCCAGTAAACATCATTGTTCGATGTCCAGTAAACATCATTGTTCGATGTCCAGTAAACATCATTGTTCGATGTCCAGTAAACATCATTGTTCGATGTCCAGTAAACATCATTGTTCGATGTCCAGTAAACATCATTATTCGATGTCAAGTAAACATCATTGTTCAATGTCCAGTAAACATCATTGTTCGATGTCCAGTAAACATCATTGTTCGATGTCTAGTAAACATCATCGTTCGATGTCCAGTAAACGTCGAGTTTCCTCCCAGTCATCAGTAAGTGTCTGGTCGAGTTTTCTTTGGTGTCTGTCAACATCATTGATTCGATGTCCAATAAACGTCGAGTTTCTTCCCGGTCATTGGTTAATGTCTGGTCGAAGGTGTACCCTCTGACATGTCGCCATCAGAGTGGTGTTTGGTGTTATTTCCGACGGTGCCAGCGGAATTATCACAAGAAATGGAGAAAGGGAAATGTTGAGGCATTTTCTGGAGAATGGGGTTCAAATGGAGAAAAGGAGACACGAGGTGTTTTCTGGAGAACGGGGTTCACCATGGCGATCACAAGTTATCGTCAGGCGACTGGGGCTCAAAGGGAGAATGGGGTTCATTATGTTGGCAAACAAGATGTCGGGGTTCAAATGCAGTGATCTGGGATCATTTGAGCGAAAGAAAATTTCAGGGTTCAAGAAAATGAAAAAAGAGAAAATTTCGGGGTTCAAGAAAATGAAAAAAAAGAGAAAAATTTCGGGGTTCAAGAAAAGCATTAAAAAGATAATGATAATCCCCAGCGGATGTGTGGTGTTCAGGCCATGGTTATCCCTGTGTTACCATTTATTTTGGTATCCAGGTCGACATTCTGTTTCGGTATTCCGGCCGACTTTCTCCGTACCAGACGGGTTCTTCCTTCAAGATTGTTTCTTTGCCGATTCTGACAGGCATTGTTAATTATTTCCCATCAGAGTGCAAATTGTTCGTCTGTTCTTGGTATTCAATCACTCTTCATCCTGATCATCTGAAAGCCGAGGCTGTTCATATCGACAGGTTCACAGTGGATTGAATAGGGGCAGCTGTAACACCTCAAAATTTGCCCTCCTCTCTTGGGACTAGCTTAACATATTGCATTTCATTTTTTAGGTCATTAGGAATTTGCATATTTGCATATCATGTGGCAACAACAAGCAAATCATCCTCCTAGGTCTTGATCAGAAGATAAAGAGGTTGAGATTCAAGCTAGGGTTTCATTGGATTGATCATTAACCATCTGAGGATGTGTGATTCAAATTAGGGTTTCTTGATTCTCAAGGAGATTGATCTTCATCTTGGTTGAAATGGTACATCATCATCATCATGGTTTTATCATCATCCAAGAGATTCATTGCTTGATCAGATACCTTGAGATTCGGGTTTTGACCACTGGTCAACCCTAATCATCTGCATGGTGCCAATCAGGGCTTGGCAAGGAGATGGGGTTTTCAGTGGATATGGGGATCATCATATGGTTATATTGAGCTTGTGGGAGCTAGGGTTTCATCATTGAGCCATTTCATCAGGAGTTTGAGGCTCAATTTGATCAGTCAAGCTGAAATTCATCTATCAGTCAGAAAAAGTCAACTGTGGTCAACTGTGGTCAATTGATGGATTTGGAGGTGGGGGAGAGTTAGAGACACTTCATTCATGTCTAAACAAGTTTCATTTGGCATTTCAAAGATCAAGAATGAAGAAAATAAAGTCAGATGGAAACTTTCCAAAAATAGAAAGTGACTTGTAATTGAAAATTGCCAAAAATGGAAAGTTTTTCTCCTCAAAATTACGTGTCCAAAAATGCTCCAAATGGAATTTTGTTCAACATGAAAGTTGAAGATCTTGTTCTCCCATTTCCAAAAAGTCCAAAAACATGAATTTTTCATGTGTGGTTGGCAAGTTATGATCAAATCATTTTCAGAAAAAGTTGATTTTCAAAGTGGCATAACTTTTGAATGGAAAGGCCAAATTGGGTGATTCTTTTTTGAGCAAACCACATTTGACATGTACTTTCATGATGCATCATCACATTTCATCAAAACTCATCACATAAAAAGTGCATTTTTCAAGTGGACTTAATTTTAAAAAGTGGAGGGAAAAAGTGATTTTGCAAAATATCCATTGTTTTCACATGATTCCTTTTGCACTAGCTCACATACACCATTTGTAACTTGCTGCAACAAAGAAATTCCACTGTTACATTGGTTTGGCATAAGTGAGGGTGAATTGGTAATTGTCCATTTAGCATGAAAATGCATTTTCACTAATCTATTCCATTAGCACTAATCATGTTTACTAACATCATTAACATAGCATATATAAACATAATTCTAACTGTTTTTTGATTAACCATAATAGAATTCAGATCTAGATCTGAAATTTACCAAAATTCTTCATCTTTCTCTCTCACTTTTTTTCCAAAAATCTCCAAAAACCTTGCATTGTTCTTCATCAATTCATCATCTACATGCATTATTGAAGCTAATTGAAGCAAGATTTCTTCATTTCCAAGCCAAATTTTGGACTGTTAAAGTGAGGTGCAACAATGGCAATTCAAGATTTCATCAAGATCGTGCGTAATTGAGCAACAAGACTTGTTCCATTCACTTCTACAAGCATCATAGAAGTTCTGTTTTCACATTTCAAGGCCTAAAACGCGCGATTTAGCAACTGTCCTCAAATTAAGGTGAGTTTTCGACTTCAATGATTCTTGAAATTGATTGATGCTTTGGATAGATCTTGTTTAGTAGAGAATTCTGCACTTTGAACCACTAAATTTGGTTGAGAAACAAGGAAGTTATGATGATTTGAAGTTTCATGCATGTTTATGTTTGCTAGCGATTTTTTTTATTTAGGAGGAATTAGGCTAAAGTAATTATAGATTCATGATGTACGTTGTGAGACCTTTCCATTGATATAAAGTTTGTCCAATTTGGTGGAGATTTGTTCTTGGACCTATGAACATGAAGAACATTCAAAAAAATTCCAGAAAATGCATTTTGATCCAAAATTCGTGCTACTGTTCATGGCCAGGATGTTAGCGCGCTACTGTTTTGAAATGTAACCTCACTTCGAGTCCTGGCCGTGGCATTTTCGTTTTTGCCTTATTGTATTTATTCCACATGACTTCACATGCCTTGTTTTATTTTTTTTTATTTTTTCATGACATTAGAAAATCCATATCTCATCCAATTTTTGTCCAAATAATGTGAGATTTTTTGTGGAATGATCCTTGTGATCTCTAGTTTTCTATGGTGATTTTTCCAGAATTTATGCACGTGTGGATTTTGAAAATGCTTAGGGTTTGCTTTGACATGTCATTTTGTGCACCATGCTCACTCTTTTGCTCATAAAATGATGATACTTCATTAGAAATTCATGAAATATTTTGTGCTTAAACTAGACACATTCGTGGTCATTTTGATATGTGGTTTGTAATTTTTGAGTTCCTAGATTGAGAGTTATGACATGATCTTTGGAGGTGTTACATTTTGTGCCATGCCATGCTTTGTGCATCTTCTTGATTTTATTTTCTATGCTTGTTCAACTTGAATTGAGCTGGATTTTTGCATGAGAATACTTGTGAATGTTGAGAATACATGTGAATATTTCTGGAATTTTTGAATCCATTTCCTATTTGATTGGGATTTTTATTTGCTGTTTAGTCATTTGTTGATTTTTTGTGAGACATGCTTCCATTTGATTTGTGAAATCCTGGTTATTAATTGGATGGATGTGAAATTTGGCATGTGTATTGTAGACATCTTGAAGAGCATTTTGGCTTTGGTCTCATTCATTTATCATGTTTGATTGCTGTTTTATGATTGGTTGAAGTTGATGCTTGTTTTGATGTCATGAATGAGCTTGCTTGAATTTGTGTTGACTTTCTGAATTTCATTGACCTGCTTCCCTTGATGCAAATGAGCTGAAATTTGGTATGATTGACATGTTATGAATTCTGTTTAATCATGATTTTTTTGAGGATTTATTGAAATGTTTTGATATTGATTGGATTGTGATCATTCTGTTTGCTCCAATGTGATTCCAAAGTGCATAGTTTGACATGTTTTGTTCATAAAATAGATTTGGTGCATAGTTTTGATGTGAGACCAATTGGACTTTATTCTGGAGTGATTTATCTTGATTCTTGTTGAGTTTCACTTGCTGTTTTAAATTTTTCATCTCCTTTGGACCCTAGGCTTGTCCTAGTGGTCTTGTTTCTCATGTTTGAATGTGATTTTCAGGTTGAAGAAGCAAATGTTTTAAGGAGATTAATTCAAGATTGATTGAGTTTGGTTTATATGCTTGTTATGAACTAACTTGGTCTATTTTGTAGGATGCTTAGCTCACTTGCTTTGGACTTGTGCTTTGCACATGTGATTGATTGTGTTGACTGTTGGCTCTTATCCTGTTTGTTTTGACTTTGTGATTGGTATACTGATTGTATTTGATTGATTTCAGGTACATTAGTTGCTAATAGTTCCTTGAGAACTTGCTTTTGCTGCTGCTTGGTTGTATAAACTAATTGAGGTAGAATTTCTTTTCTCCATTTAGTCTGGAAGACCTGGCCTGTTACTTGGCCAGACACCTGTCTGAAGTCCTCCTTAAGAGGCAATGCCTGTGATTGTTTATTTTTATCCCCAAGCAGGAAAAGACCTTGATTAAGGCAATTGGCAGACACAAGAGGTGTGTAGTCCACCTCCTGCTATTCTGTTGAGTCGTCCCTTGGCTCACATCACATGTTGATGCCTTGTGGATCCTAACCCAAGATCTTGTACAGTTGTACAGTTGAGTCAGTGTCATAAGTGTAGAAGGGTTCCCACTTTCTGGACCCACACTTCTTTGTCTGAAGCTCTCCCTGGCCAGGGATAAGAGCTGTGAGGCACACCCCTCACTTCCACTTCATCTGGCTTCACCCTGACTCTCAATGTCAGGGTTAAGAGCTAACATCACCTGACACAGTTGTGTTGCTTTTGCAACTTAACCCTTGATTGAGCCCACCTTGTCTGGATATAGTGTGTGCTAACTGTGAATGTTTGCTTTGTTTTGATTATGCTTGCATGCTTTGCTTTGCCTGTTTAGGATTAGCTTGTTACTTGTGCAAGTTAGGATAGAAACCATAACATAGGGCAATGATGCATGATAACATCTAGGCTCGAGTCCAGCTCCCTAGTAGTGTGTCTCCCTTTGTATCTGGTTAGAATTTCTTTCCCGTTCAGGGGAACTACGTAGCCCTGATCCTCATACCAGATGAGGTACGTAGGCAGGAGGTCTTCTGAGATCTCTTCGGGCACTTTTTTTCTTTTTTGTGTGTGTTTGCTTGTTAACCCTCTTGTGTGTCAGGATATGGATGTAAGCCCAGCGATTGGCTGTCCGTATCTTGAGTGTGTTTGTTTGGTTCGGAAGCCGATGTAAGTCCAGCGATTGGCATTCGGGTTCCAGGTTTGCCTGTGTTTGTGTGTGTCTTGTTTGGCGTGCGTGAGCCGAACTACGGCAGCTCTGATTCTCGTTCTAGATGAGATACGTAGGCATAGGATGCGATGTCCTAGCGAGCCCTCTCCCCTCTTCTCCCACCTGTGTTGTTGTGTGTGTGTGTGATGTTTGTTTTAGCAACCTTTTCCTATCTTTTAGAGCGTGGATCCCGTCGAGTACGACGGATGCGTAGGGGTGCTAATACCTTCCCTTCGCATAACCGACTCCCGTACCCATTCTCTTTGGTCGCGAGACCATGCTTTTTCCAGGTTTACTTCGAGCGTTTCCTTTCCCTCTTTTGGGATAAATAACGCACGGTGGCGGCTCTGTGTTGTTTTTGTTTCAGCCCGCCGGTTGTTTTTCGCGGATGCGACACCTTTTTACTGGGTAGAATACCACAAGGAGAATATCTGTCACCGGTCAGGATGAGCATATAAAGGATAAACTCACAACAGGGGAAGAAAATATCCGTCATCGGTTAGGATGAACATATCAAGGATATACTTTATGGGAAACGTGAAAACGAACCCGCCGAGGAGAAAAAGGGGTTACTTTTGTCGAGTATTGGGAAAGAAGTAACAAACTGCAAACTAAGAAGAATATTACCAGCTACCGAGTAATAGACTCTTAGAGGACCATGGACATCTATCTAGGTAAGATCTAGAAAGAAACGGTTAATCAAGACTCAACCCAATGAGGATATAACTCAAGGGGAGTGGTTCCATCCAGATAATCAACTAGGGAGTGTAAGACCCCAATTTTGACCCTAAGATCCATCATGCAATTTCATCATATGCATTAGCATTGGAATCACACCTTGGCATCCTCCTTACCCCTATTTCATTGGGTTTGTTTTGGGAGAGATCACCAAGCACCATGTGATTGTATCATACTTGTATATTATCATTTTACTAACCAAAATGCCAAAAATATGTATTTTTATACGCCTAACTTTTTGTAGGTAGGGCATGATCCTCATTGATCTATCAAGTTCACATCTAGGGTTTAAGACCCTCATGGCTAAGAGCACAATCAAAGATTGATACACAATGTCTCAAAGCATCATATATGAGTCCCAATGATCTCTACATGTCATATTGATCAAGTTTTCTTCAAGAGTTTGGAGGTGATTTGCCTTGGAAACCCTAGTTTGATTGGGTATCTTCAGTAACTTCTCCAACAAGCTATCTCACCAATTGATCAAATTTCTCAAGGTACACTTCAAAATTCATCATCTTATGCTTATATGATCTACCATGAGCCTAAAAAGTCAAGAGAATTGAAGGTTAGCAAGTTGGTTGATGGTGGTTGGGCAGATGAATTCATCTGATCAAAACTGGGTCTCCCTAGACCCTATCTCCTACACTTTTCACCATATGAAAATGATTCCAAGAGAAACATTACTCTAAATGACATTCCAAACAACTTTCATGTTGAGACCTAGATCTAGTTTTGCTTGGAAAATCATTTCCTATGTTGAAACATTATAGGTCATTTTGTCTAAACCCTAATTTGAAAGTCAACTTCCCAAGGCCATAGCTTGCTCAATTTTTATGAGATGAAAGATTTACAAGTTGAAAAATCAAATTCATGATGTCTACTTAAACTTTTATGTTTGGAGTGAGAGCTAATTCAACTTTTATGAGCATGTGATATGAGGATACATTATAGGTCATTTTTGATCTATACCATTGAACAATTGATTTTTCCAAACTTCAAAAATGCATAACTCTATCATTCTAAATCCAAATGACATGCAATTTGTGGCCATTTTGAAGGTCTTTGAAATAGATACAACTTTGATGAAGACACGTTTCTCATTTGAAGCTCACATAAAAAGTTAAGCAATGTGGAATATTGAGATATATGACTTGACACTTAGAAAAAATTTCAATATGTTGAAATTTCCAAACTTCCACCTCAAAATTCACCATGATCCAAGTTCCAAATGAAAAAGTGTTTAACATCAAACTTGTTTCACTTGATCTAAGCTTTCCAAAGAACCCAAGTTCATGCATTTTGGATAAAGTTTGTTAGGTCTGCACATGGCTTTAATAGAGCTGCATGATTGGAAGAAATCAAATGCCAAAAATCAAATTTCACATTGCCTTGACATCCAAGTCTCATTTGAACTTTAGAAAAAATGCAAGTGGATCAAATTGGATTGCTTCATGGGCCTGTACAGCCTATGCAAGCTTGTGCATGAAATGTCCAAATTTAGCAATTTTTCAAGTGTGCAAATATCAATCCCAATTGCTATAAATACAGGCCCTTGGAGCTCAATTTAAGGACACCTTGTGCGCCAGCTTTGCCCCCTAATTGAAACAGTCACATTTCAAAGGAAAACCTGAGAGTTTTCAACTTGAAAATTGAGTTTGAATCTCACTGTTTGGAGATTCAGAAACTCCAGGATCCAAACTTTGTACCATTATCAAACCTCTCCTGCAAGCTTCTCAAGTGTGATCAGATCAAGGTTGAAGCAAGCAAGATCTATTTCTACATAGCATTAAAGGTAAATTTCAGAAAACTTCATCTCTTCGATTCTCACTCAATTCTCATCAATTCTCTTGGATCTTTGGTTGTCTGAAGTCCTACCAATGTAGGAAAGAAGATTGAGTTGCTTTGAGGTCAAATAGAAGCAAATCAGTTGTCACACCACAAAATTCAACTCCTCATATGTTTTTATATATTTGGAGTTAGTTGAAATTGAGGTCAGATTCATGCTCTACGCCATTTTTTCTTTTAGATCATGTCCTCCTTTTTCATTTTCTTGATGGTGATGAGTGAACCAGTCCGGTGGACCTCGCCTGAGAAGGTGACCAGAGGTCCTGCGTCGGTGGTGTGCTGGACAGGTTCTGAGCCATTGATCTCTTTTAAAATGTTTAAATCTCATGTGTTACTTCTGAATACCAAGCCTACACCGCGCCCACTACAGTGCATCATGGAACGCGCGCTGGTTCACTTGATTTGCCACCTCAATTAATGAGGGAGATCAAGTGGCTCACATTTTTTTGATTTTCTAATTTTTGTTTTAATTCATTTGATTTTCATTAATTCATATTAATTTTAATATTGATCCAAAAAATATGAGAGTTTCACCAAAAAATTTCAAATAATTTCCTCTTTCATATTTTGAATTAAAATTATTTTTTGGATCATTATTAATATTTTTCATGATTTAATTGATTTTGTGATTATTTTTAATTATTTAAAAATACTTTTAAGTCTTTAAAAATTCTGAAATTTTTTCTCCAAGGTCCTTTGACCTTGTTTGCCCTATGATAAATCTCATGGCCATTTCTTTGGTGTTTTGATGAGGTTTTAGGAATTTGATAAACCATATTTAATTTAATGCACTATTTTTAGTATTTTTAAATGGAATAATTGCCAAATAAATATGTTGAGCCATTTTGATTGATTATGTAAGTTTGACTTGTGTTGTTGGGCCTTGCTCAATGTTGATTTGACTTTGTTAGGTTAAGATCATTGGATTTAGGGGATTGATGGAATGTACATTCCATCTCCAAAATGAATGAATGATCTTAATTTGGTAAAAGTCCTCCTTTGTCCAATTGGAGTCCTCTTCATCTTATTCCTCTTCTTTATGCATTCATATTATGGACCTATGATGTCTCTACATCCTAAGGCTAGTTGATTGCAAAATCAACATAAGTATGGATGAGATTAGGCCATTACTTTTGTATATTCTTTTTGTATGTGGTATGTTTCATGAGCATAGTTCATTATACTATGTCTCCAACATGCATTAACACCAAAATTCTATTGTCTGACCTCAAATAGTTATGACTTCTACATAAGTCCAATTACGATTGCTTAACATAACGATAAATTTTTGACACAAAAGGCATAGCATTCTAGTTAGTGAGATTGTAAGTCTCCCCTCTTTCATGGTATTGTGTGGAAACTTGACCTTTTTTCCTTCCTTTGGAAGATATCTTGGCTCAAGGATCCATGCTTGTGATAAGTGGGTTGAGTGTTCTCCAAAGAATAACTTAAAATATAAAAGAAAAAGCAAAAGAAATACTAACTTCTAACTTATTAACAACTAACATTTAATTTCAAGTCATTTACTTTAATGCACTTTATTTTTAAGTCTTATTCATTTGCCATTATTCATATCATTCTAATTGTTTATGTTAATGTCATTTTCACTTTGTCAATTTGGACCATATCTTGTGATATATTGTGTTTGTGAATATTGTATTTGTTTGTGTGGTCTTTGACCATTAATGTACATAATAAAAACAAAAACCATAAAAAACATCTTGTGTGGACTGTTGGTTTGATATGAGATTTTTGGACTAAGAATTTAGCCAGCACTCCCTATGCAAAGGACTTGGCCAATGCCAACATTTATGAAACCAAGTGCTTGTAATCTGAGACTTCATCTGATACATCATTAGAGTTCCATTTGAGTTCATCTACAACACGATCATTGTGAAGCTGTTATTTTGAACTTGTGACTTATGGCATTGTGGAATTCATTTGCTACATGGGCAAATTTGGAGAAGATCATGGATTTTATAAGCTTGGATATGGCTATCTTTATTTGATGCCTTGCTCTTCAAGTTAATATTGTGTGCATTGTTTGTGGCTTGATTATAATGTCCAAGGGAATTTGGGTTTCTATATGACATTCTTGTCTATTGGATTGCAGCTCATTGGTCATATCTTTTCAACTCTTAACTTTTAAATTTATGCTTAGGATTAGTCTCTCCATCTCCTCCCCATTTCTTTAATTTCAAAATCTCTCCCTCCTTTCAAAAAATATTTGCTTGTGCTTGTTTTTCTAAACTTAGACATATTGCAAACTAGAAACTTTGGCTTTATGCCATTACCTTTTTAAACTTATTTTCTTAATCAAACTTGTAAATATACTTAATGTAAGATCCCAATTTTGACCCTAAGATCCCTCATGCAATTCCATCATAAGCATTAGCATTGGGATCATACCTTGGCATCCTCCTTACCCCTTTTTCATTGGATTTGTTTTGGGAGAGATCACCAAGCACTTTGTGATTATATCATACTTGCATTTTATCATTTCACTAACCAAAAATACCAAAATATATGTCTTTGTATCCATCTAACTCTTTTTGTAGGTAGGGACATGATTTCCTTGATTCATTGATCACATCTAGGGTTTGAGACCCTCATGAACAAAGAGCACCATCAAGAATTGATTCAATGATGGTTTTGAGCATCATATATGAGTCCCAATTGTTTCTACATGTTATATTGATCAAGTTTTCTTCAAGAGTTTGAGGGTGATTTGCCTTGGAAACCCTAGTTTCACTTGGTATCTTGAGTAACTTCTCCAACAAACTATCTCACCTATTGATCAAATTTCTCAAGGGGCACTTAAAAAATCATCATATTATGCATATATGATCTACCATGAGCCAAGAAGGTCAAGAGAATTGGAAATTAGCAAGTTGGTTGATGGTGGTTGGCCAGATGAATTCATCTGATCAAAACTGGGTCTCCCTAGACCCTATCTCCTACAATTTTCATCATATGAAAATTATTCTAAGCGAAAACTTACTCTAGATGACATTATAAACAACTTTCATGTTGAGACCTATAGCTATTTTTGCTTGGAAAATCATTTTCTATGTTGAAACATTATAGGTCATTTATTCTAAACCCTAATTTGAAAGTCAACTTCCCAAGGCCATAACTTGCTCAATTTTTATGAGATGAAAGATTTCCAAGTTACATGATTAAATTCAATGTGTCTAATTCAACTTTGATGTTTGGAGTGGGATATAATTAAACTTTTTTGAGCATATGATATGAGGTTACAGTATAGGTCACTTTTGATCTATACCATTGATCAATTGATTTTGCCAAACTTCAAAAATGCATAACTCTATCATTTCAAATCCAAATGAAATGAAATTGGTGACTATTTTGAAGGTCTTTGAGAGAGATACAACTTTTATGAAGACACTTTTCTCATTTAAAGCTCCCATAAAAAGTTAAGCAAGGTGGAATATTGAGACATATGGCTTGACACTTAGAAAATTTTCAATATGTCAAATTTTTCCAAACTTTCACCTCAAATATCTCCAAGTTCCAAGTTCCAAATGAAAAAGTGTTCAACATAAAACTTGTTCCTATTGATCTCACCTTTCCAAAGAGCTAAAATTCATGCATTTTGGATGAGAAATGCATAGGCTGCACATGGCTTAAACAGGCTGGTATCATGTGTCATGGATCAAACTTCAAACAACAATGCTCACTTGCCTTGCATTCCAAGCTTGCTTCAACACATCTGAACTCAAATTTAGACTTATAGCAATCATTTGATAGGCCTAGGCATGCCCATGCATCTGCTTACATCGCTTTGCCGATTTTAGAAACTTGAATGGAGTGTGCAATTAACCCTTGAATTCTCTATAAATTGAAGCTCAATCACTTAGAATCAACACACACACTGCGCAAGCTTTGTCTCCCCACAGAAAACGCTTCATACCAAGAGGAGAAACCTGAGAAATTCTTTTGAATTTGAGCTTGAATCTCCACTATTTTGGAATTCAATTCTTCAGGAGTCCTTTGATTCTAAGCCATTCCATTCCTCTTCTACAAGTAACTGAAGTGAAGCAAAGCACGATTCAGATCAAGATCTAGCAAGTTCAAACCTCCATTGAAGGTATTTTGCAGAATTTTTCAACTCTTTGATTCTCTTTGTTTATTGCTCAATTTTCATGATTGTTGTGTTGGATGAAGTCCTACCAATGTAGGTAAGGTGTTTGAGTTGTTTTGATGCTGAATCGAAGCAACTAAGGTCATGAACCTCATTTTTCAGTTCCACATATCTCTCAATATAGTTGGAATTGGAAGAAATGAAGGTGATATTCTTGCTCAGTGATGTTTTCTCTTCAAAATCATGTCCCTGTTTGAAATTTTGGTGATGGTTGATGATGACCAGTCCGGCGAGGCTTGCCGGAGAAGACAACCGGAGCTCTGGCTCCGGTGATGATGTGGTTAAGGTCTAGACCGTGTGATCCAATCCCTGCGTTCTAATCTTGACCGTGCATTGTGATTAACAAATTTGCTATGCAGTTGACTAGCGCCTTGGTGGAACGTGCGTTGTGGATCATCAGATCTGCCACCTTAATTAATGAGGGAGATCTGATGGTCCACGTATTTTTGCAATTTCTGATTTTCCATTTAATTCATTTTTTTCAATAATTCATATTAAATTTAATATTGATCAAAAAAATATGGGACTTTCACCAAAAAAATTCAAATCTTTTTCTCTTTCATATTCTGAATTAAAATTATTTTTTGGACCATTATTAATATTTTTCATGAATTAATTGATTTTCTTTTGTTTTTAATTGTTTAAAAATATTTTTTAGTGTCCAAAAATTATGAATTTTTTTATCCAAGGTCCTTTGACCTTGTTTGACCTATGATAAATCACATGGCCATTTATTTGGTGTTTTGATGTGATTTTAGGATTTGGACAAAACATATTTGAATTTAATGTATTATTTTAATACTTTTAATCGAATAAATGCCATTCTAATAGTGTTGACCATTTGGATTGACTCGTTTGAGTTTCTCATTTGTTGTTGGGCCTTGGTCAAGGTTGATTTGACTTTGTCAAGTTAATATTATTGGATTTAGGGGATGAATAGAATGTACATTCCATCTCCCAAAATGAATGAATAATATTAATTTGGTAAAAGTCCTCCTTTGACCAATTTGTGATTTCATTCATCCCTTTCCCTCTTCATCTAATTCCCCTTCTTCATCTATTCATTTTCAATTGGCCAATGACATCTCAAAGTCCAAAATGCTAGTTGATTGAAAAATTAACATGAGTGTGGATGAGATTAGGCCACACCTTTGCATATTTTTTTATGTGTGGTATGTTTAATGAGCATAGTTCTTAATACTATGTCTCCAACATGCATTAACATCAAAAGCTTATTGCCCAACCTCAAATAGTTGTGACTTCTACATAAGTCCAATTACGATTGCTTAACATAGCGCTAAATTTGTGACATAAAAGGCATAAGCATTCTAGTTAGTGAGATTGTAAGTCTCCCCTCTTCCATGGTATTGTGTGGAAACTTGGCCTTCTTTCCTTCCTTTGGAAGATGTTTTGGTTCAAGGATCCATGCTTGTGGCAAGTGGGTTGAGTGTTCTCCAAAGAATGTCTTGAAATCAAAAGCAAAAAAAAACTAACTATTAACTTACTAACCATTAACTTTTACTTTCAAACTTTTACTTTTAATGCAATTTACTTTTAGCACTATTATCATTTGTCATTGCACATATCATTCTAATTGTTTATGTTTATGCAATTTTCACTTTGTCCACTTGGACCATATTGTGTGATATTATTTTGCTTTGTGTATATCTTGTTTGTTTGATTGGTCTTTGACCATTAATGCACATAATAATAACAAAAACCCTAAAAGACTTTTGAGTGGACTGTTGCTTTGATCTCCCCAATTGGACTTAGAATTTAGGCAACATTCCTTTGCAAATAGACTTGGCTAATGCCAATTTGTTGAAAAACCAAGAACTTGCAAGTTTGAATTCATCTAATACATCATTCTAGATCTCTCCAGATTCATCTGCAACCTTGTTCATTGTTAAGTTGTTATGTGAACCTGTGATTTATGGAATTCATCTGCTACATAGGCTATTTTGAAGAAGATCATTGGAGTGGATAAGCTTGGATGAGGCCATCTTTATTTGATGCCTTTGCTCTTCAAGATTGATATGATTGTGCATTTGTGTGTTGCTTGAATCTAAAAAAGTCCAAGGGAATTCTGGGTTTCTATTGACATACTTGTCTATTGGATTGCTCTCATTTGGTCAGACCTTTTCAACTTTAAACTTTTAAATTTCTTATATATAGGGTAGTCTGTTCATCTTATCCCCATTCCTTTAATTTCAAATCTCTCCCTCCATTTTTAAAATCTTCTTTTTGTGAACTACTCTTTTGTTCTAAACTTTGACCACTTTCAAAAAAAGTAGAAACTTTGGCCTTATGCCATTGCATTTTCAAACTTATTTTCTTAAATCAAACTTGTGAATAAATTTAACTATATTTGACTTAAACTTTCAAAAAGCCCAAAAAAAGAACTAACTCATCCAAACCATTTTCAGGCCTTTGCGTCTTTCAAACTTAATTTTTGTTAAAACCAACCAACTCACTTTGAAATTTCTAGCACAAACTACGAGGTTTTGATCCCTCATTTATATGTTGGTATGTAGGCATAAGACCGAAGGTCTTGTCAAACACAAAAATATAATTAACCAATTCTTTTCTCATCCCCCCATTCTATTTGTTTTGCCTAAGCCGCCCTTTCGGGTTTTCAACTTAGTGAGCTATTCTGTTTTTTTTAGGTGAAGTATTTCATGACTGCATCTGAATTCACAGGACGTGTGCAATCCTCCCCATCCATAGTTGTAAGTATCAAAGCACCACCTGAAAAGGCTCTCTTAACAACATATGGACCTTCATAGTTTGGAGTCCACTTGCCCCTGGAATCGGGTGCGAAAGACAAGACTTTCTTGACTACGAGGTCACCTTCTCGGAACACACGAGGCTTGACCTTCTTATCAAAGGCTTTCTTCATCCTTTGCTGATACAACTGACCATGGCACATGGCAGTCAATCTCTTCTCTTCAATCAAGTTCAACTGGTCATAACGACTTTGAACCCATTCAGCATCAGCCAACTTGGCCTTCATCAAGACTCTCATTGATGGGATCTCAACCTCCACGGGGAGCACAACCCCCATACCATATACAAGGGAGAAAGGGGTTGCCCCTGTTGAAGTGCGGACTGATGTATGATAACCATGCAAAGCAAATGGCAACATCTCATGCCAATCTTTGTACGTAACAACCATCTTCTGAATAATCTTCTTGATGTTCTTGTTAGCAGCTTCAACAACCCCATTCATCTTGGGTTTGTAGGGAGAAGAATTATGATGTGCAATCTTGAACTCGCTACACAGCTCTTTCATCATCTTGTTGTTCAAGTTAGATCCATTATCAGTAATGATCTTATCTGGCACACCATAACGGCATATGAGTTGATTCTTGATAAACTTCACAACCACCTGCCTGGTCACGTTTGCATATGACGTCGCTTCAACCCACTTGGTGAAGTAATCAATGGCTACGAGAATAAATCTGTGACCGTTGGACGCTTTTGGCTGTATCATGCCAATCATGTCAATTCCCCACATAGAGAAAGGCCATGGTGATGAAATCACATTCAGAAGTGTCGGGGGGATATGAATCTTATCCGCATAAATCTGACACTTATGGCATTTCTTCACATATTTGCAGCAGTTAGACTCCATTGTCAGCCAATAGTAGCCTGCTCTCAACATCTTCTTAGCCATGATATGCCCATTGGAATGAGTACCAAATGAACCCTCATGGACTTCAGTCATTAACAGGTCTGCTTCGTGTCTATCCACGCATCTGAGCAGAACCATGTCAAAATTCCTCTTATAAGACACATCACCATTGAGGTAGAAACTACCAGATAATCTCCTCAAAGTCTTCCTATCTTTAACAGATGCCCCTGGCGGGTAAATCTGACTTTGAAGAAAACATTTGATGTCATAATACCATGGCTTATCATCTTTTACTTCTTCAACTGCAAATACATGAGTTGGTCTATCCAAGCGTATCACAGTAATATTGGGGACTTCATTCCAGAATTTCACCACAATCATTGAAGCAAGCGTAGCAAGAGCATCTGCCATCCGATTCTCATCTCGAGGAATATGATGAAAGTTAACTTTAGTAAAGAACGTTGAAATCCTCCTCGCGTAATCTTTATATGGGATGAGGCCAGGCTGATTCGTCTCCCATTCATCCTTAATCTGATTAACAATAAGGGCCGAATCGCCATAAACATCAAGATGCTTGATCCTAAGATCAATACATTCTTCCAAACCCATAATACAGGCCTCATATTCCACCATATTATTCGTGCATTTGAAAGTTAGCCTTGCTGTAAAAGGAAAATGTGTGTCCTGAGGAGTAATAATCACTGCCCCAATACCATTTACATACTGATTTACAGCGCCATCAAACAACATGCTCCATCGGGAACCAGGCTCTGCAAATGCAGTCTGAGTTTGAGATGGGCCTTGTTGGAGAACTGACCTACTTTCTTGGGCTACAAGTCAAGCAGATGGAAGATTCTATCTTTCTATCTCAAAGCAAGTATGCCAAGAACATTGTTAAGAAGTTTGGCATGGAGAATGCAAGTCATAAAAGGACACCTGCTCCTACACATGTGAAAATCTCCAAAGATGAAAATGGTGTCAGTGTAGATCAAAGTCTATACAGAAGCATGATAGGTAGTCTGCTATATCTCACAGCAAGCAGACCTGACATTGCATTTGTTGTAGGTGTTTGTGCTAGATATCAAGCTGAACCAAAAGTCAGTCACATAAACTAAGTAAAAAGAATACTTAAATATGTCAACGGCACCAGTGACTATGGGATGTTATATACTCATGGATCTGGATCTATGCTAACTGGTTACTGTGATGCTATCTGGGCTGGAAGTGCTGATGATAGGAAAAGCAAATCAGGAGGATGTTTAGCAAGAAATAAAATTGTGTATCTCTATCCACTACTGAAGCTGAATACATAGCAGCTGGGAGTAGTTGTTCTCAACTGGTTTGGATGAAAAAAATGTTGACTGAATACAATGTAACACAAGAAGTCATGACATTGTACTGTGACAACCTGAGTGCTATAAATATTTCCAAAAATCCTATTCAGCACAACAGGATAAAGCACATTGATATTCGTCATCACTTCATTAGAGAACTTGTGGAAGAGAAGATCATAACACTGGAGCATGTTTCTACTGAAGAGCAATTAGCTGACATATTCACAAAAGCTTTGGATGCTAATCAATTTGAATGTTTAAGAGGGAAATTGGGGATTTGTATTCATGAGAATCTATAGCAATCAAAGGAGTTTGTGGTTAATATCCCAGAGGATATTTCAAACAAAAATAGCAAGGATTTTAGCAAGGTGTTTATAAGAAGAAGATGCTACTTCCTCAGACTGAGGTATGAAGGTTCCCCTGGTATGAAGACTTTGTGCTGTGATGAAGACTGGGTTGGTTTGGCTGTTCTGTGTGCTGTTCTGGATGATGATGCTGAAGAATTTGTTTTTTTTGTTGAAATGTGTGTAATTTGTGGCAGTCCTTACTAATGCCTTGATATAATATTTGGGCTCTTAATGAGTTCCATGGATTTCTAATTATCTCAGCTATTGCAGCTGTGTATAATTGTGGTTTGTATCTCCTAACATTTATGTTTTAACATTTTATATGTTATAACATCGGTTGTGACATTCTCTGCTAGGATATTTGACATTTATTTTGTCTAATTGGTCACCTTTGGTCAATTTTGACTAAAAAGGGGGAGAATTGTTTATGTGGAGCAGTTAAATTTTTGGAGTTGTGTGGAGATGTATGTGCTGGTGTAGTTGAACAGATGAACGGCTACTGTTGAAGGAGATGTGTAAAACAGAATGTTGTTCTATTCTGTGATGTTGGGGGAGATGTCTCATGTTCTGTGCAACTATTATTGAAGGAGATGTCTGATGTGGGACAAGATGATGTTCTGTTCTGTGATGTTGAAAGAGATGTCAGAAGGATTTTTTGATTGTTACAGGTGTTGTTATTATTAAAGGAGATGTCTGTGTTGCACAGACTTAGGGGGAGAAGTAGTACCCTTCTGCTGCTGCTTAAACTGTTGTTTAACTGCTGATAGTTTTTCTTGTGAACAAAAAGGACAGATATATGTTTTAGCCAAAATTTGCCAAAGGGGGAGTTTGTTGGTTCTAAGTGTTGGCAGCAATTTTGGTAAAACAAAGAGTGTTCACAAGATGTTGCATGTGATGTCTTAACGTAAGATATCTATGTACCTGCTGGAGTTTAAAAAATATAATTATGCAGGATTGTTTCAGGATGTCATACACAATGTCATGACATCTGATATTATGTACCTGCTGGAAATTATAAATGGAATTATGAAGGATTGTTCCAGGGTGGTCAGACCCGATGTCATGACATCATGTACATAGAACATTCAGGGAGAATGTTATGTGTTTTATGATTGCGCATTTAATGGAAATCTATGTATGATTGAAGATCTGATTTGCAGGCGCATTCAATCATTAATTACAACCTGATTTACTTATTTTCCAAAGAGATCTAACCAGCTGTCATGAGAAGATTTAATTGGAAAATAGTTTTAGGGTTTTCAAGATGTCAAAGCCCAGCTGAATGCTTCTATAAATAGGACATGGAAAACCTGATTTGTTACACAACCAATACTGAGTGAAATATTGAGAGAATATAAGGGTTTGTGTCTTGTTTAGTCGTGAGACTTGTAAGCCATTCAATTCATCCATAGATGATTGAATTGGTCTGATTTGTGAGTTGTAATTTGTCACTCTAAGCTTTTAAGCATGAGTGTGTGTCTACTTGATTGAAGCTGTTAAGTAAGATCAAGTGTGTGTCTACTTGGTTGAAGATCAAGTGTGTGTCTACTTGGTTGAAGATCAAGTGTGTGTCTACTTGATTGAAGATCAAGTGTGTGTAATTGAAAAGTGTCTTCTTTTCAGAGTAATTGTTGTTTAAAATCCCAGGTGTGATTGAGGGGGAGTGAGTGGGTTCTCATATCTAAGAGTGCTTAGGTAGAAGTTGCACGGGTAGAGATTAGGTGAGAAAGATTGTAACTTGTTGAAGTGTACGGAGAGTCTTTGAACTGATTCTATTTAGTGGATTTCCTTCCTGGCTTGGTAGCCCCTAGATGTAGGTGAGTTGGACCGAACTGGGTTAACAATTGCTTGTGTCTCTTGCATTACTATTCTTTATCTTTATCCTGTTTGTATTATTCAGATATTAGTGTCGTGACATTACCTTTGACATCTCATATCTGATACCAGAATTTCATCATCCACATATATTTGAGCCACCATGAGTTTTCCTCCTTCATTCTTAACAAATAAGGTCTTGTCAATGCCTCCCTTCATGTATCCATTGTTAATGAGAAACACTGTGAGTCTGTCATACCAAGCCCTGGGAGCTTGTTTCAAACCATAGAGGGCTTTCCTCAACTTATACACATGCTTTGGAAGATTTGGATCTGTAAACCCTTTAGGTTGTTCAACATACACTTCCGCATTTAAGTAAACCATTCAAGAAGGCACTTTTTACATCCATTTGGAACAGTTTAAACTTCAGAATACATGCCACTCCAAGTAATAGTCTAATGGACTCATGGCGAGCTACAGGGGAAAATGTTTCATCAAAGTCAACTCTTTCAACTTGAGTGTATCCCTGTGCTACTAATCTTGCTTTATTTTTAGTAACCACCCTTTGTTCATCAGATTTATTCTTGTAGACCCACTTTATTCCAATGACATTTATTCCTTCAAGTCTTGGAACCAGTTCCCATACTTCATTTCTCTTGAATTGGCCTAACTCTTCCTGCATGGCATTGATCCAGAGTTCATCAGTCAAGGCTTCCTTGACATTTCTAGGCTCAATCTTGGACACAAAACAACCATGTGAGATCACTTCCCTTAATCTAGTTGTGACCCCTTTATTTGGGTCTCCTATAATGAGATCTTTAGGATGATCCTTCTGAATTCTGATAGAGGGTCCTTTATTAATTTTGACAGCTTCAGGTTCAGCTTGAGTAAGTTCACTCTCATTACTTTTGTCTGGGAAATCAGCTGGGGGATCATTTTGAGATGTCTCAACATTGTCTGTGACATCAGTCTGTTGATCACCAACCACAACATTGATAAATTCCATCATTACTTTTGTTCTAGAATTAAAGACTCTAAATGCTCTATTGTTTGTTGAGAAGCCCAGAAATATTCCTTCATCACTCTTGAATCCATCTTCCTTCTTTGTTCACGATCAGTCAAGATATAACATTTGCTACCAAACACATGGAAGTATTTGACTGTAGGTCTTCTTCCTTTCCAGACATCATATAAAGTAGTAGGAGTCCCTTTCTTCAAGGTTACTCTGTTGTGAACATAGCAGGCTGTGTTCATAGCTTCAGCCCAGAAATGGTAGGGCAATTTCTTAGCATGAATCATAGCTCTGGCAGATTCTTGGAGAGTTCTGTTTTTCCTTTCTACCACACCATTTTGCTGAGGGGTAATAGGAGATGAGAACTCATGAGTAATTCCTTCAGATGCATAGAATCCAGCAAATTTGCTGTTCTCAAATTCTTTCCCATGATCACTTCTGATTCTTATGACCTGACTTTCTTTTTCTCTTTGAAGTCTTAGGCAAAGATCTTTGAATACCTCAAATACATAAGATTTTTCCCTTATAAAATTGACCCAGTTGTATCTGGAGAAGTCATCCACCACCACATAGGCATACTTTTTCCCACCAAGACTTTCCACCTGCATAGGTCCCATCAAGTCCATATGGAGAAGTTCCAGCACTCTGGAAGTGGTGTCATGTCTGAGCTTCTGATGTGACATCTTTGTCTGTTTTCCAATCTGACACTCCCCACAAACTCTTCCTTCATCAATATTTAAGTTTGGGATTACTCTGACAGCTTCAACAAATATAATCCTCTTCATTCCTTTAAGATGCAGATGACCCAATTTTTGATGCCATATCTTCACTTCTTCTTCTTTGGCTAGAGTACACATTGATGAATAACCAGTTTCTTGAGAACTCCACATATAGCAGTTCTCCTTAGACCTGACTTCTTTCATGATTACTTCATTTTCTTTATTAATAATCAAACATTCAGTTTTTGTGAAGTTTACATTTAAACCTTGGTCACATAGTTGACTGATGCTGATTAGGTTTGCAATCAGTCCTTTAACAAGTAGGACATTGTCAAGGTTAGGGACTCCAGGGCAGTTTAGCTTTCCAATCCCCTTGATTTCACCCTTTACTCCATCACAAAAGGTTACATAGCTGGTGGCATGAGGATGAAGATCAATTAGCAGGTTTTTGCTTCCAGTCATGTGTCTGGAGCATCCACTGTCAGAATACCAGTCTTCTTTGGCTGAAACTCTGAAGGAAGTGTGAGCTATCAGGTTAGTAACACCAGTCCTAGGAACCCATTGTTTTCTGTTGACAGGGATGTGATGTTTGGATCTAGGTTGATGATGAGAAGGACTAGGATAGCCATACAACTTATAACATAAAGGTTTTATGTGGCCAAATTTTCCACAGTAATGACATCTCCATCTTTGGTGTTTTCCTTTATGTTGTCTTCCCTTATGATGTTGTGACACATGATGTGACATCTTTGGTTTGCTACCAGTGTGACTACACTCAGGTTTGGATTCATTGAACCCAAGGCCAGACTTGTCTCCTGTCATTTTTCCAGTCTGAAGAATTTTGTCTAAGGTGTCAGATCCATTGTTTAGCATTCTGACATACTTTGTCATCTCATCCAGTTTGGAGTTCAAAAGCACTACTTCAGTCTTCAACTTAGAGATGGTTTCCAAGTGTTCTGTCTTCTCATTCTCCAGTTGTTTTATCACTTTCTTCTGACTTTAAACTTGTTGACACACTTCTTCACTTCTGTGACACAACCTTCTGTAGGTAGTGGCTAACTCATCAAAGGTTACTTCATCATCACTTGAGTCTTCATCAGAACCCCATCTTCCAGTCAAGGCAGTCACAAGATTTGCAGACTCTCCTTCTGTTTCACTTTCATCAGACCAAGTAGAAGCAAGACTCTTCTTCTGTTTCTTGAGGTAGGTCCCACATTCATCTCTAATGTGTCCATACCCATCACATTCATGGCACTGAACTCCTTTTCCTTCTTTGGACTTTTCATCATCTCTTGCTTTTCTTCCAGCATTATTGGACCTACTGATGTCAGATGAGATGTTCTTGACATTAGACTTAGACCTTACATCCATCTTTTTCAGAAGTTTGTTGAACTGTCTTCCCAATAATGCTACATCATTTGCTAGATCTTCATCAGTATCTTGACCACTTTCTTCCTCTTTCTCTTCAGTGTTTGACATGAAGGTTATGCTTTTGATTTTCTTTTCAGATCCATCACACATTCCTAACTCAAATGTTTGGAGGGATCCAATTAGCTCATCCACTCTCATATTGCAAATGTCTTGAGACTCTTCTATGGCTGTCACTTTCATGGAAAATCTCTTAGGAAGTGACCTGAGTATTTTCCTTACTAGTTTTTCATCTGACATCTTCTCACCTAGGGCTCTTGAGGCATTAGAAATTTCAAGGATATTCATATGAAATTCATGAATATTTTCATATTCTTTCATCCTCAAGTTTTCAAACTTGGTGGTGAGCAGCTGCAGTCTAGACATCTTCACTCTAGAGGTGCCTTCATGAGTGGGTTTGAGAATATTCCAAGCATCTTTAGCCACCTCACAATTGTTCACCAATCTGAAGATGTTCTTATCAACCCCATTGAATATAGAATTCAATGCTTTAGAGTTCCCAAGGGGCTAGATCATCCTCTTCCTTGGTCCATTGTTCCTCAGCCTTCTTATTAGTTGTAGCTTCTCCTTCCTTAGTAATAACTGGATGTTCCCAGCCTGTTAAAACAACCTTCCAAGCCTTATTATCCAAAGATTTCAGGAAGGCTACCATTCGAGGTTTCCAGTAGTCATAGTTGGATCCATCCAGAATAGGTGGTCTGTAAACAGATCCTCCGTCTCTTTCCATAGTACCAGAAAGTAACGTCCCTAGATCTCACCCAGAACCAGAGCAAGATGCCTACTCTGATACCAATTTAAATTCTGGTATCAGATATGAGATGTCGAAGGTAATGTCACGATACTAATATCTGAACAATATAAACATGATAAAAGATAAAGAACGACAATACAAGTGACACAAGCAATTATTAACCCATTTCGGTGCAAACTCACCTATGTTTGGGGGCTACCAAGCCAGGAAGGAAATCCACTAAACAGAATTAGTTCAAAGACTCTCAGTAAACATTACAAGTTACAGCCTTTTCACCTAATCTCTACCCGTGTGACTTCTATCTAAGAACTCTTAGATATGAGACCCTACTCACTCCCCCTCAATCACAGCAGTGATGTAAAACAAGTATTACAATGAAAAGAAGACACTCTTCAAGAACACATACTTGATCTTGCTTAAAAGCTTCAACCAAGTAAACACACACTCATGCTTCAAAGCTTAAAGTGGACAAATTACAACTCAAAAGTCAGTCCAATTCAATCATCTATGGATGAATGAATGGCTCACAATACACACGACCACACAAGACTAAAACCCTTATTCTCTCTCAATATTTCGTTCGTTATTTCTTGTGTATTAAAACCATGTATTCCATGCCCTTTTTATAGAACTGTTTGGCTGGGCATGGACATCACAAAACCCTAAAACTATTTTTCATTCATATCTTCTCATGACAGCTGATTATATCTTGTTGGAAAATAAGTCAATATGGTTTTAATTACTGATTGAAGGTGCGTTCAATCATTACATCAATCACACATAGATTAGCATTAAAAACGCAATCATACAATACATAACATTCAGACTGAATGTTCTGTATACATATGTCATGACATCGGGTCTGACATCTCAGTAAAATCCTGCATATCCACATTTTAAACACCCTGCAGGTACATGTTATCTTATGTCAAGACAACCCTTGTGACAACTTGTGAACACTCTAGGTTTTACCAAAATTGCTGCCAACACATAGAACCAACAATACGGATGTAGTCAAAAAATACTACGCTTAAAAAAAAGAGAAAGGAAAAAGCCCGATAAGTTGAAAACCCGAAAGGGAGACGTATGCAAAAATGGGTATCCCGGTAGACTGAAAACCCGAAAGGACGGTCTAGGCAAAAATTAGGGATTTAACAAAATCGAGAGGTTGCATCCCACAAAGAATCTTTTTTCACTCCTCAGTGAGTCAATCCAAAGGCTTCCCCAACAAGTCAATATGTTCCCTCTACTTCTGAAAGCTAGATCAAAGGATGACCAAAGGCATAAAGATTATAGCAGAGTTGGAATTTGGTGGAAATTCGAGATATTTCATTGCCATTATACTTTTTCAGATCCTTTTCACAATCACCTCTTATAGGAATTTCTTCCTTTGTATAAAGCTCCCATTTTGGGGACCATATATCAATAAAATCATTTCCCTCAGATGTGTTCAACATTTTATTTTTTTCTGCTTTGTTTGTGAACTGTGACTTTTTCTAAAAAAATGATATCATTTTGGAAATTCTTTGATAAAAACAGCCCCTTTTTCAAACAAAAACTTTAAGGGAAACAACATCTAATTACATCTCTTTCAAATTGTTAAGGGTAATCAAAAACATGTTTGGCATCCCCGACCTGAAATTGCCTCACAGTCCCTATGGACTTGACCAATCAAATTCTTCCCCGACAGAAATCACCAGCCATTGCACCTAGTGCTCACTTGGATATTGGAAATTCCAAATTTCTAGTACCGAGAAGTCATCACACTTTCCCCGTTATTTTTCTCAAGCCCATCCATACTTGGCATAACTTGCAAACCTCGCATTTGCATAAGTCCCCTACAGCAGCCCAAACATGCATGAGCATATTACATACATAACATCACATCATAAGTATATTCTGAAAACATAATGGATTTGTCAAAATCGGAATTTCCCAACCATCGTTAGGGATTTTCCCCAGTAGAGTCAATATTCAATTTTCCTAAGCAGAGTCGGGTATTTCTGGCCATTGCTAGAAATCGTCACTAAACTGTTTCCTCTCAAGTTTTTCTAGAAAATTCAGGTATTCTTATTCGTTGCTAAAAGAATCATCATTGTACTTCGTCTATCCCAAGAGAATCATCACCACGTTTTCATCCCCGCATATTCAGCCATTCTTAGCCGTTGTTAAGAATCATCGTCAAACTCTCTCCTTCTATTATTAGACATGAGGTGTTTGGGTTCACTCCCCAAGCCAAGTCTGATTTCATAGTCATGGCTAGAAATCATCTTCAAAGTTTCTCCACAATACGAGTCAGGTATTCCCGTCTTTATAAGGAGTCGTCGCTGATATGCTCTATTCCCCCAACAGATGTCAAGTATTCCAGCTGTTGCTAGGAATCATTCTTGAACTCTTGTATTTTCCTTAGTAGAGTCAGGTATTTTAGCCATCACTCAGAATCATCATTGTACCTTCTTGAGAGGTTTATCCCTTAGTCAAGTCAGGTATTCCAACCTTCACTGAGAATCATCACTGAATGACTTTCTTTCCCCATAGAGTCGGGTATTCTAGCCATTGCTAAGAATCGTCACCGTAACTTGTTTATGTCCAGCTAAGTCAGGTATTCTAGTCGTTGATAGTAATCGTTGCTGAACTTAGTTGTTTATTCCCCACCGAGTCATGTATTCTAGTCGTCGCTGAGAATCATCACTGATTTCACTCGGTCAATCCCTAGTAGATATCAGGTATTCCAGTTGTCTCTAGGAATCATCGTTGAATCTATTTGTTCCTATCAGAGTTAGGGGTTCCATCCGTTTCTAGGAATTACCTCTTTTTCCTCCCCAATCGTTGCTAGGGGAAGTCTCCTTTTCTCTCTTTCCGATATTTTCATTCCCCAACAGAGTTCTTTCCCTTCATCTTCTTGAGACCTTACCATCAAAGATACTTATGTTGCGTACATCGCCTGCATGCATAATCATCATTACCCTGCATGATCCCTACAAACCATTTCATACCACCCTTATCACCAACAAAACAAATTTCCGATTACTCCTAAGAGTATTTAATCCCCTCCTACCATTAATGTATTGGAAGTCGTCACTATCCATACCTTCGGGTCCGAGAAGATTAAATAGGGGCAGCTGTCATACCCTCAAATTTGCCCTACCCCATACCATCTTCTTAAGTTTTAAAGCGTAAGCATACATCCCATACATATCATCTCATGTGCATACAAACTCAATGGTCACATTAATCCACAAGCCCAAGGCATGGGATTCATCTACAAGGCCCTAAGATCCTCTGATCATGTTGAGGTGTGCCTAAGCCACCTTATCCCTAATCTCAACCTCAAGCATACCATGAGGCTTGAAGGATCACTCAAGATATCTCACTTACTCCCCAAGTCCAAATTAGGTGGTGAGTCCCTTTTGAAGAAGCTTCAAGATTCATCTAGTCACCCAAGGACAAAACCCTAGCTCTTGATCTCATTTTGGCTTGTATAAGTCATGATTAACCATAGATCTTGACCATTCCATTAAGTACCCCTCAAATCCAAAGTTTTTTCATGCCCCATACCCTTCAAACATCTCAATTTAGTCCCTACGCCTCAAACCCTAATTCATCTGGCCATGAAACTTGATGAAACTTATGCCTCAATAAACCCTAGTTTAGGGATCCTTCAAACATTTATCTTGCTTATTTTTGGACATCCAATCACCCTACCATTCATTTAACATCATTCATGTCCATTATAATCAAAACCAATCATGTAAACATCCATTCAATCCATGTTACAAGTAGTTGATTCATACATGATTTTTCAACTTTCCATGACTTGATCCACCCACCAATTTGACCTAAAATCATTCCACAAGGGTCCAAACTTACTTTCCCATCATGGTATGATAATTTTAACTCAACACATCCATCATTGTGCCTTGGAAATCAAAAAATTAAAAAATCACCAAATTAGGTCATGTTGGTTGGTCACATTTTGGCAAGAATGGTCTATGGGAAGTTCCAAAGACCATAAGTTCTTAATTTTCCAAGATTTCTAAATTCCACTTTGAGCCAAATGTCCTAAATAACTTTCTCTCCAACTTTGTTTCAAGGTCTATGACCTAATTCATTGAGGAAAATGTTCAATTTTTCTATTGGCCAAGCTGGTCCAACCTGCCCACCATGCCCTAAAATCATGTCAGGACCACTACTTTGACACGTTGTCACACAAAACTTTTTGACCTGGTTCTTTTTGCATTCAATCAAGGACATGTCAAGGATCAAATGACACAATTTGAGACAAAATGCACAAGTCAGACATGATCAACTCAGAATTTACAAAACCATTCTCCGAGTCACCAAACCATTTTGATCTGATCCCAATAGTCCTCAAACATATTGCATAGGGTATTGTGGTGCAAATGGAAGTCAACTTGCAAGACAAAACATCCCAAGGATCAAAGCCCAACCCCATGTGCAAAATCAGAAAATTCCCAAAATGGCAAAAAGTGAAATCTGTAGCAGGCAAACTAAGACCCCTGTCTGTTCCAAACCAATGCAAGGGACCAAGGCAAAGTGATATAAGCTGCAAGCAAGGTCATAACACTGTTATTTCATGCTTCCCCAAGTCCATCCAAGGCATGCTTCGAGCCATTCAACATTCTGAAGCAAAACCTCATAAACCTCTCACATAACCATCCACACACCTTTCCTATAAATAGGGGAAGGTGCCCCCTTCATTTTCTAAGCTTGAAAGCCCCTCAAACATCTGCTGAGTTTTTCACCTAGAGCTTCAAAAATAGAACATCGTGTTTTGAGTTTCAGTAAGTTTCAACTTCAAACAACCACCCATAAACCTTCACCAACCATCATAATTGGGCCATTGACCCAGTGGGTGAGGGGGTTTATCCCCCCATGACCCCAAGGTTAAGGGTTCGACCCTAGTGTGTGCAACTTTGTTTATTTTATTTTGTTTCCTTTTCATTTAATTTATTTTTACCCTATTTTATTTCCAATTTTGAACTATTTTTTTACCCCATTTATTTTATCATTATGAAAATATTTTGAACATGGACCCCATTACTTTCTTCTCTAGAATTTATTGGTACCTTGTTTCATTTCATTTGAGAAATTATTTATGGACTTATGGAGTCTTGAGTCCATGGGCTAATGAAATCCACCTTGGTCATGATTTGTTTGGTTTATTACTTCAAACCTACTAATGGATGATCAAATGTTCATTCATGGTACTTTGAAGAATGGATATGTTGCCCCTATTTCAAACAACTTTGGTCATCTGACTTATGGATGAAGCCTTACTTGTATGTATGCTAACTTGTGATTTCATCTGATACATTGTTATTTCTTTTGTTCATACTAACCTACTAACACTTTATGCTCTTTCGTTTATACACTAATCCCTTTGTTAACTTGTTACTATTATGAATTGTTCAATATAACTTGTTAAACAACTTAATCAATCTATCAACTTTGAGTTGTATAGTCTTCTCTTTGTCAATCTATTGATAGATGGACTTAGGGTTGAGCAACTTTCTTTGTTACAAATCTATGGTAAGTTGATCCATTGATCATCTTCCATACTTTGTATCAATGATAAGTTATCCCTTGATGCGCCATATTTTGAATCTATTGACCTAAAGATAGATAATCCCCTAATGTTGGTTCACTTGTTCATAACCATAACTTAACTTTACTTTAATTACTACTAACCTTTTGTTATTATTGTCATTGTTATTTTCTATTGTTATTATTCCATTTCTATTTACTTTTATGTCATTTACATTTAAGTACCCATTATCATCATCATTGTATAAACTTCATCTTACATTCTTTACTATTGTCTTTAAGACTTGTCATCATACATTAAAAACAAAAAAAAACATGATAAAATTACAAGACAAAAAACAATCCATTCCACTTAATCAACTTGTACATAGAGGATCTCATCCCAAGACCTTTGTTTTGTGGCCTGTTTCATTACTTTTGTGATACTTTGTTTCAAACTTTGAGTTTCATTTGTACTTACATACCTGTTGTAAGAATGACATCATGGCATAGGTTACTTTTGCACACACAAGCCTTTCTCTTGGGCTACCTTACAATAAGACTCTTTATTTTCTTATTGGTTACTCTGCATTCATGTTGCATAAGACAAATTTCATAATCAGATAAACAAACCCTTGATCCAACGTCAAGTGGCTTTTTCTTAATCAAACTTAAAACACTTAATAACTACGATTAGTATTGTGCGTCACGAGCCTTAAATGGTGGAGAATGAGTGAGAATGGAGCATTCCTACCGTCACTCTGTTTATTTTGGACGTAAGACGTTTGGCTTGTTATCTAGAATATTCACCTCCGCCCCTAGACTTTAGTGTAATCTAATCACAAACTCTTTTTATAAACTCTTGTTTAAGGTAGAATCAACAGAACCCATCAAACCTAATTTTTTGTGCTTTAGGGCACCATCCCGAAAACCCTTTTCTCAAAGGTAAAATCAATCAAACACACAAATATTTTATACTCCGAATACGGAGCTCTGATTCCTTATCCCCGAACGAGTGATACGTAGGCACAAGGACTATAATCCTTGGCGAGCACCCTAATAAAACACCAAAATCTCTCTTTCACACACATTCTTTTGAAAATAAACAATGACAGATAAATTCCCACATGCGTAAAACAACTCAAACGATTCTCATGGAATACCATGGAAGTGAGAGATGTTAATATCTTCCCTTTGCGTAATCAACTCCCAAACCCTAATCTCGATTACAAGACTGATTCCCTATCCTTTTCCTAGCGCTTCCCGTGCACTAATCTCTTCGAGATTTTTATCGACTATTTTCCCTCGCCTTCTCCGATGGAGACACACAAATAAAATTCGATGACGACTCTTCTGATCTTTTTCTCGCTCAAAGGTTCCGATTTTCATTACCATTTGACTTTTTTTTAAGAGAAAGAGTTCGGTAGCTACGCACGAAGATGTATTTTTATAATATTTTTTGACATAGTCTTAAAGTTTGGCTAAAAAATACATGTGAATTAGATAAGTTCAAAAATACAATTCCAAATTCTATAGATAAATTTGACATAGTCTTAAAATTTGATTTTTAACGGAAAAACAATTCCCCTTTTATAAAAAAAACACCAATCTATTCAATTCAGTAGATTAAATCTATGGTGCACCATATATAGCCTAAAATGACATGGCATATTAGAATTTCCCATTATATATCGATAAAATCCCAACATGAGACTTTTTATTTTAATTCTTTTATCATATGTGAGCTACCTTTGAAAGTTTGAATTTTATAATTTTGCTAACATGAATAAAATCATTTAATTTTGTATATATTACATAAATATTTTCTCCTACTTTTTCTGATCTAATAATCATCTTTTGTTTTATTGATTCATCTCATTTCATTTCAAGTTACCATTTCCACCTCTTTCTTTCTTCATTTTTCACTGATACGTTCTTCCTTAGTTTTCTACGTTACCATGGCGAGAAGCGCCTCTCAATCATCTCAATCGGCATCTTCTGCCGCCACAACACGACCGGGCGTCATGGCTCCACGCGGCTCCGCTGCCGCTACAGCCGGAATGCGCCGTCGCCGCCTCGGCGGTGGAAACACCACCAGCTCCAGCTCTGCCGCGGGAGGATCCGGCGGCGGAAACAACATGCTGCGATTCTACACCGATGACGCTCCTGGATTGAAGATATCTCCAACGGTTGTTCTCGTAATGAGTCTCGGTTTCATTGGCTTCGTCACCGCTCTTCATGTTTTTGGTAAACTCTACCGTTACCGATCCGCCGCTGGCGCTGCCGCTTGATTTTGTCTCTCGATCTTGAATCTGATTTAACGGTTTTTGGATCTGATGCTTAATATTCCGAAACATGCATGTTTTTAGTTTTTATTTATTTATTTATAACCTTATTTTGTTTCATTTTAAATTTTATTTGACTTGATTAGGCTTTCTATTTTTTCTAGCTATGAATTATTGGATCTTCTTGGAAGTCAATTTTCGCCATTTTTAATTATTTAGTTTTGTTCATTCATTTGTGCAATACGGGAATCTATATATAAAAGGAAAAAGGTGCAATAGCTCGTTTTAACAACTTAAGCCTCTACTATTATATTTCCAGTTATTTCTGCTTCTTAAGATGTATACATAATTGCATATTATTACATTTCCATGAGTAAATCATCATGGGTACAATCATGGTCTTAAATTGCGGTCCGCTGATGCGTTAATCTCTGCATCCGCATCAGACCGCAATTGCGGCGTGATTTGAAATCACGCGTTCAATCTCATTAGAATTCGCATCGAATAATTTCATTAACGTTTCTTTATATATTTTCATCTTAATTCAAAGTTTGAGAATCCAAAACCTCATTTTACATCTCATTTATAATGTAAAAGATTAACATCAAGAATTTTTGAATGATGTATTTTAAATTTTAATAAAAATTCACGCCGTAATGACCGCAATCACAACAAATGCAACCGCATCCGTGATCACAACCACAATTTAAAATATGGCTATAATTGCAGTGAATCCTAGGAGATCTTGATTTCGATTCATGCTATAAAAATTATGATCTCTACAAAAATATTTATGAAAATTATGTTTTATTTTTTAGTTTTAGCGTCATATTGTACTACTCAAATTATAATGAACCCAACAAAGGTGCAATATTGTTAGACGGTATAATTATGATGTCAATAATACTAATGACATTTCAATTCATATAATAATAACAACAATAGAGTTTATGATGTCAATAATACTAATGACATTTCAATTCATTTAATAATAACAACAATAGAGTTTATGATGTCAATAATACTAATGACATTTCAATTCATTTAATAATAACAACAATAGAGTTTATGATGTCAATAATACTAATGACATTTCAATTCATTTAGTAATAACAACAATAGAGTTTATTAATTAAAACATGTTTCCCAATATATAACTATATAGATAAAATATTGAATTACAGAAGGTTATATAACCACTTTGAGAATGCAAATTCTAATTAACATATTGGACAAACTATTCAATTATTTGGTGGAGTGAAATAATTCAGTCTCACACCTTACATCAAAGGAGCATAACAGTGCGTCTGCAACCGTGTTTGTTTTGACGGGTTTGTATTGGATGTCATAGTGGTAGCCAAGTAGTTTAGACAAATAGAACTATTGCTTCGGGGTTTGGATCACTTGAGTATGCAACTCCATAACGAAGAAATGGTTAGAAATAAATCCTTTTTGTATTTATGAAAAATGTGTGGGAATATTAGAGGTTTGAATATAAACTTGATAGGTAGGAGAATTATTTATGGAAGAGAGAACTTTGTATTTTTGCTTGATACAAAAGTATAGGATTACATCTCTATTTATAGTACTCTAAGGAAAACTCTAGACACACTAATTCTAGAGAGTTCACAACGGTAGACATTCAAAGAGTATTTTAGAAAATATTACAACCCTAAGAAATATCTAGACACTCCAAATACTACAAGAGTTTTCTAGAAACATCATCCAAAATAAATTAAGCCCAAAAATCAAATAATAAGGTGAGGACCAAATCAAGTTTAATATTTCAACATTCCCCCTTAAACTTGATTTGTGACTCCAAGCATATTCCTTAACTTCACGAAAGTTTCCAACTTGAGTGGCTTGGTGAAAATGTCAGTAGCTTGATCTCTAGACATCACATACTTCAACTTCACCTTCTTCTTCTCGATGCATTCTCTTATGAAGTGGTAACGGGTGTCGATGTGCTTACTTCTTTCATGAAATACAGGATTCTTTGCCAAAGCAAACGCTGATTTATTGTCAACACATATTTCCACAGGATCTTCTTGTGGCATTTTTAACTCTTTCAACAAATTCCTTAGCCATATTTCATGAAAAACACATGATGTGGCGGAGACATACTCAGCATCACAAGTTGACAGTGTGACGATAGGTTGCTTCTTTGACATCCAAGTGAAACCAGTATCTCCCATAAAGAATACAAAACCAGTAGTGCTCTTTCTATCATCCAAGTCTCCACTCCAATCGCTATCACTATAGACAATAATCTCATAATTGTTAGAAGAGTAATAGTGCAAGCCAACGTTTGTTGTACCTTGAAGTGAGTTGTTGTTGGAGCTTCCATGTAGCGACTTACGACTCCTACAACATAGAGAGTATTTGGCCTTGTACTTGTCAAGTAACACATACTTCCAACCAAACTTTTGTAAAGAGTTGGATCCATAATCTCTCTATTTTCATGCTTACTCAACTTGCTGCCACATTCCATCCGGGTGCCAACTGGATTGACATCATCCATCTTGAACTTCTTAAGGACTTATTTGGCATAACCTTCTTGGGTGATAAAAATTCCTTTGTCTTCTTGCTTTTCTTCGATGCCGAGATAATATGCCATGAGCCCCATATATGTCATCTCAAATTCATAAACATGTCTTTCTTGAACTCTTCGAACATGCTTAAATTGTTCCCTGTGAAGATCAAGTCATCAACATATAAGCACACAATCAAAATATCTTCACTTCGCACTTTGATATAGAGTCCATGCTCATATGGACACTTGATAAAGTTATTGTCTTGAAAGTACTTGTCAATTCGAACATTCCAAGCTCTCGGTGCTTGCTTGAGTCCATATAATGCCTTCTTCAACTTCAAGACTTTTTCTTTTTTCCCTTTTACTTTATAGCCATGTGGTTGCTCGATATAAACTTCTTCTTCGAGAAAACCATTCAAGAAGGCCGACTTCACATCCATTTGATAAATCTTCCATTCATTTTGGGCTGCCAAAGAAATGACCAGTCTAATAATTTCAAGACGAGCAACGGGGGAAAATACTTCATCATATTCAATTCCTTGTCTTTGACTATAGCCTTTCGCCACCAATCTAGCTTTGTATCTCTCCACACCTCCTTTTGCATTCTTCTTCGCCTTGTACACCCATCTTACTCTGATTGCTTTGTGTCCTCGTGGAAGTGTAATAAGTTCCCATGTATCATTCTTTGTGATTGACTTGGTTTCTTTTTCCATGGCGTCTCTCCACTTTACGCTTTCAACTGCTTCTTGATAGCTTAGAGGCTCGCAATTACCCAAAAGGTAAAAAAAATTAATGTCATTTATGTTTTCGGTTACCTCATAAAGCTCTTCAATACTCCTTAGTCGTGGTGTCCTTTCACTTGAGCTTGTTTCATCCAACCTTCGTGTCGGTGTGGTCGGTGGTGTAATATTTTCCTCTATCATTGGTTGTTCCATTTTGTCGTCTTCTTCAAAGTAAGGAAGAAAATTGTACATGTCTTCTTGAACAATCCAATCCCAACAATCTTCTTCTTCGAACTCCACATCATGACTTATGAAGATCTTTCCACTATTTGGATTATAGAGCTTGTACCTTTTAGAGCTTGAGCCGTAACCGACGAATACATACTTCTCACTTTTATCATCGAGCTTTGTTCTCCTTTCATCAGGAACGTGAGTATAGGAAATGCTTCCAAACACTTTGAGGTGAGAGATCCCATGCTTCTTGTGGTGTCTTCTCATGCACGCTTCTTGTTGGGGAACAGTTTGTCAGGTAAATCGCACATGCCACTGCTTCGGCCCTAAAACTCTCTCGGCATCTTCTTGCTATTAAGCATGCTTCGCACATGTTAAGTATGGTCTGGTTATTTCTCTCTGCTACTCCATTTTGTTATGATGATCTTAGCACTATTAATGGGCGGCGGATTTCATGGTCTTCACAATATGTTTGGAACTCATTTGAAATGAACTCTCCTCCTCGGTCAGATCTCATGGCCTTAATGGAAAGACCACTTTCTTTCTCCACAAGGGCTTTGAACTTCTTAAAGTTTTCAAACACTTCTGACTTATCCTTCAAGAAATAAACCCATGTTTTTCTAGAATAATCATGCAATAAAGAGGAGAAAGTATTTACTCTTACCAAAACAGTTTGGATTGATTGGTCCACAAGCATCGGTGTGTATGAGTTCTAGTGGTTTTGTCGCCCTTGACGTTGATTCCTTTGGAAAGCTTTTCTGGAATTGCTTCCCAACTAGACATCCTTCACATAGTTGGTATGGGTGGTTTATACTAAGCAATCCTCTCGCCATTTCCTTCTTTGACAAACATTTTATAATGTCGAAGTTGAGATGTCTGAATCGTAGATTTCATAGCCACGAAGAGTCGGTATAGCAAGTCTTACAATACTTTGCAACATCATTTTGAATGTTCAAGAAGAACATTCTATTCTTTGACATAGGCACCTTAACAATCAAGTTATGTCTATAATCTCTTAAGAAAAGACTATATTCTTTCAAGTGGATGCCATAGCCTTTCTCTAATAATTGTCCCAAGCTCAAAATATTATTCTTCATGTTAGGAACATAATAAACATTGGATATGAATTAATGACTTCCATTCTTTAAGCGTATAAGAATTTTACCTTTGCCTTTGACTGGTATCTTTGAGTCATCTCCAAATGAGACATTGCCAATTGTCGCTTCATTGATCTCTACGAACATGCTTCGATCGCCGCACATGTGATTGCTTGCGCCGGTGTCGAGGTACCATTTGTTTATTTTCTCTTTAACTTGGTTTTGGCACGCGAGCAACAAATTTATTTCTTCTCCGTCTTTTCCTTCTACAAAGTTAGCTTTCTCCACAACCTTCTTCTAGAATCTACACTCAGATGCATAGTGATCGATCTTGTTGTAGTTGAAGCACTTGATTTGTGATTTGTCACACCTAGACCATGAATTTCTTCTTCCACGACCTCTTGTTGCTTGTGGATTCCAACTTCTTTCTCCATTGTTAGAGTAGTTGTTGTAACTGCTTATTCCTTCTCCTCCATGTCCTCGCCCACGACCTCATCCTCTTTGACTCTTGTAATTCGCATAGTTTGTTTCCTTTATGTTGATTTATAGTAGTTTTTACATAGCCTCCTTTTGTTTAATTTTTCTCTTTTGTTTTTCTTCGTATGCTTGTAAGGAACCCATGAGTTGCTCAATAGTCATGGTCTTTAAATCCCTGTTTTCTTCAATGTTGGTAACAATGAAGTCAAAACTTGGATTTAAAGTGCGAAGTATTTTCTCCATGTCTTTTACCTCATCAACATCTTCGCCATTTCTTTTAAGTTGATTGACTATGGCCAATACTCAAGAAAAATAATCAGAAATTGACTCAGACTCTTCCATAAATAAACGTTTAAAATCACCTCTAAGAGTTTGAAGACGAATCTTTTTCACCTGTTCCACTCCTTTGTCGCAAGTTTGAAGTTTGTCCCATGCTTCTTTGGTCGTTGTTGCGTTGGAGGTCTTCTCAAATGTATCTTCATCCACCGATTGATAAATGAGGAAGAGAGCTTTCTTGTCTCTCTTTCTTGACTCCCTCAATGTCTCCTTTACACCTAGGCTTAACGAGGCTTCATCTTGCTCATTGAAGCCTTTCTGAATGATATCCCACACATCTTGAGCTCCTAGTAGCACCTTCATCTTGATACTCCAATTGTCATAGTTGTTCTTTGTAAGCATTGGCATTTGAAAAGGGAAACCTCTATTCGCCATTTTTTTAGAACCTTGAAGCTCTGATGCCACTTTGTTGGAAATAAATCCTTTTTGTGTTTACGAAAAATGTGTAGGAATATTAGAGGCTTGAATATAAACTTGATAGATAGGAGAATTATTTATGAAAGAGAGAACTTTGTATTTTTGTTTGATACAAAAGTGTAGAATTACATCTCTATTTATAGTACTCTAAGGAGAACTATAGACACACTAATTCTAGAGAGTTCTCAACTCTAGACATTCAAAGAGTATTCTAGAAAATATTACAACCCTAAGAAATATCTAGACACTCCAAATAGTACAACAGTTTTCTAGAAACATCACCCAAAATAAATTAAGCCCAAAAATCAAATAATAAGGTTAGGCCCAAATCAAGTTTAATATTTCAACATAAATGATCTGTAATAATGAACAAATTTCTCAAAAGATGTTGTCTCCATCTCTTGATAGAATTGGTGATGACGTGTGATTTGCGTAAATAATTCAAAGCTTTTGTCATCCTGAGACAAAAGAGCTTGTCAAAGTACACAAATGGGTGATCACCTTGTAGTAAGACAACTCCCATGGCGTGACTAGATGTATCAGTCTGTACCACAAAGGGTTTGGAGAAATTAGGAAGTGTCTGAACCGGGACACCTCGGACAAGGAGAGCTTCAATACCTCAAATGCCACTTGAGCTTCAATGGACCATTTAAATGCCTCCCTTTTGAGAAGAGTCGTCAAAGGTTGTGTTATCACTGGATAATTATGCACAAACTTTTGATAAAACCCCGATAGTCAAAGGAACCCACGCAAGCTTCTGAGAGATTTGGGTGTTGGCCAATCACTAAAGGCTTGTATCTTAAGAGGGTTTGGTGCAACTGTGCCTGATTGCACTATACGTCATAAGTAAGAAATTTGAGTTGCCTAAAGGAACCCTTGGAAGGCTTCAAGTGAAACTGATTTTCAGACCATATATTGAAAACTTGAGTTAAGTGAGTGATGTGGTGAACCATAATATTGTTAAAAACCAATATGCCATTAAAAAACAATGACACACTTCCGCAGTAGTGGTAAAAAAAATCTCATTCACGGTGGTTTGGAATGTTGTAGGTGCATTGCACAATCCAAAGAGCATGACACAATACTCATAGTGGTCGTCATGTGTTTGAAATGCATTATTGTGCGTGTCTTAAGAGCCAAACGAATTTGATGAAATCCTAAAGTCAAATCTAGCTTGTAGAAGATCTTGGCATGTCCTAACTCATCAAGTATTTTGTCAATTGTTGGAAGGGGAAGCAACCGTGAATGGTGAGAGAATTCAGAGTTGGATAATCAACACACATCCTAAATGTGACATCTTTCTCTTTAAGGAGTAAGGCCGGTGACGAGAAGGGGCTATTGTTGGGTCGAACCCAACCAGACTGTAGCATTTTGGTGATTTGGGTTTCAATTTCAAGTTTTTGTGAATAATGGTACCAATATGGTCGAACATTGACTGGTGAGGCATTGGGTTGGAGTGGATATGGTGGCCGGTGAGGCGAGGATGAGGTAGTTGGGTGGGCTCATAGAAAATAGGGGTGTATTGGTTAAGTAATTGGTGGAGTATGGAGGTTGTAGAGGTGGCGAGGAGTCTTGAGGAGGGGGGTAGAGACGCGAAGTGAGAATAAATACGTAGTGGAGTAGCTTTTGATCAATTGTTGGATTTAGTGAAAGAACGTATAGGAAAGATAAAGTCATGTATTCTCAGGCAACTCGATACACTGATAAGTATGTATGAACTTCATAATTAAGTTCAAGTAATCCATTAAAATTGGCCCTAGTCTTTTTAGCCATTGGGCCCCTAAAACAACACCAACGCTTCTTAAACCCAATACATAGAAATCTAACAGGAAAGAATGACACTGAATGGGCCTGGGAGTTTTCAAAAAAAATTGAGAGCATACTAATTATTTTCCACTACCTACCATGACCCTGAGAGGAGAAATTGGGTTGTAGGCCAGACCTAATGATGAAGCCACATGCTCTAGCACAAAGTTGTGTGTACTTCCCCATCAACAAGAATAAAAATAGAGTGGCAGTCAATAGTACCTGATACATTAAAGGTATCTGAAGCCTGGTGGCTGGAGAGAGCATGAAGATTGAGTTACACCAGTGCTTGTAGTTGTGGCTCATCGTCAAAAGAGAGATCTGAAGTGGCAAGTTCTTCTAATTATTGAGTCATAGCAATGTCATAATCTCCAACGACCATAAAAAACAAATGCCCTCTATAATTGTGATTACATAAATATTTTCGTCACAATTAAAACATAACCCTTATCCCAACGTTCTGCCATTTCTATTTCTAAGTGGTGGCGAAATATGGGTTTGGAAGGCGAGTTGTAGAATAATCCCGACGAAGGAGACACATAAGAAGATGTGGTAACACGAGGACCATGTAACTCCAATTGTGGCCTAATCAGAGAAGGAAATTTGAAATGGTTGAAACGATGAAGGTCTTGCAACTTATCTTATTGTAATCTGACATGGTCGGCAGCTTATGAGATGAACGATGGTTTTCTTGTCAATACTTCCCTACGAATCTCCATTTTGAGCCTCAAAATAAAGAAATCCAACACATCCACAGGAGAGAGTCCAACAATCAATTTTCTAGACCTTCAAACTCGACCAAGTAAGTAGAGATTGTGGAAGTTTGGGTGATTTTAAATAAATTACCATGTGGGTCGTCGTATGCAATTGGCACAAATCACATTTTTCAGAGCTTGGAGGAATTGTGGCTAAGAAATAATCTGATTGTTTCGGTACATCCATTGGTACCAAGAGAACGCTAGGCCATCGAGGTAGAAAGAAATAATGTTGATGCAGTCCTAATTAGGGGCCTCATGGTACATGAATAATGGACTAATCTTGAAGATCCAACCATGCACGCTTGCGCCATCAAAGCGAGGGACATCCAGCTTGAGGCAATGTCATTGAAGCATCGTCGCCGTCGATCCGGGTTTGGATTCATGAGTGTGTTTTTCTTAGATACGTTGTGACAAGTCTTCTAATGAAAGGCATACGGTGGAAAGTTGGTGAGAAAGCTCGTCAATGCGTTCGATGGTGGGTGAACGAGAAAATGATCCGATCATGGTGGGGAAGAGGATCAATGAAAGCACCAATGTTAAAGGATGATTATCTGAAATCTAGGATTGAGATCCATCATAGAGAATTAGAGTTAAGGGAATTAATAATGATTAATTTCATTTATAATCTCCACAAAGGAATTACAAATGGTTATACAAACACTTATGAAATGCAACAAACTACTAACAGATTCCATAGTCTAAGGAATTCTTTGGTGGAGTGGAATAATAGACTGACGCATTTCATCACTAATGATTCTTCTATAACCTCACTAAAATCTCACTTATAAACAAAAAAGTCTTTCAGCTTCACTGAAGGCATGAGTTTTCTTTTGGGCCTTGATTATAATGTGTCTCGGTCAGATGGATCATCCACTTGAACTACTTTGACTATTTCTTCAACAGAGGTGCATATAACAGAGACTTGTGTATTTAAGGGTGCGATTGGTGGCCAATTACCCTCATTCTTTTATGCATTTGATTGTCTTTGTCTCCTTCCAACTTTCTCTCTCTGAAAGTTTGACACGTCTATGACTTCAACATAGATAAGAATGTTGGTTGGTCGACATGATTTTCCTTTAATCTTCTCATTGAATGTTCACAGTCAGAAACAATACTTGAATTCTACATGAAATTTTAGTATATGGTCCTACGCACTTGAACAAACATTAATATACCCAATTATTCTTTAAATACTTTGTTAACATAAAACCTAAGGTATATGGGACAAACCAATTTTGTTCCAACAAAAAGTGTATAAGGATATTCAAAATTTAAAATTTTTAGTCAAATAAAAAAGATTATAGTTGTCAAATCGAATAATATTTGTAACAATGTTCAAGATAGAAAAATATGTCATAATGTGCATCCTAGAAAGGCAAATAACAAGAATCATTTATATGATCATAAAAAGAAAAATGAAACATACTTGTTTTTATTGCAATTATATTGGTCATACCACTAATGTATGCTATATTAGAAATTTTAGTGTATCTATTGGTAATTATGCATGAGTTAAGAATGAAACTAACCCAAAAGGACCCAAGGAAAACTCGATACCTAGACAAAACTATTAATTATCTTTTATAGGTATGTTTGGAAACCATATTCTAAAATAGTAAAATAAAATTTGGTTGTTCAAGATACAAGGAAATCATATGATATGGTAAAATTAAAAAAAATCATTAATTGAAATTTCCACTTTCAAAGAGCGTTATGGAGAATATAATTGTCTTAATATATGCTATTACATTATTTCATATAATTTATTCATCTATCATGATGCATCTTTCCCTATATTACTTTGCTTTGCATCTTATTTTGTTTCTAATTTTTGATCATGTCAAAAGAGGGAGAAGATGTATGGTTGTTCTTGTCTATTTTATTTATGGATACCAAAACTTGAATTGCAAAATAAAGGGGGAGATATATAAAATATGGGAAGTATCAAATGTCAAACAAAAACTTTCCATCAATATATTTTATCATCATAAAAAATTGGGAGATTGAGAAGAAGTTATTTGTCATCTATATAATGTAGATTTGATGTAGACAAAGATTGATGAAGCTATCTGTAGCGGTGTATTCATTACCATTGGAGATATTGACTAAATCCAAGGTAAATCATACAAAGTCGAGTCGCCACCGCACTTCTATTTATCCAAAGGAATGGTTAAAAAGCGAACAAAAACCTAAATTTTTTACAAACAAAACTAGTAAAAGAAACAGAGATCTGGGTAAGGGGGTAGGTTATGCAACGGGAAGGTGTTAGGCACCCAAAACATCCTAGGTACTCCTAGGGAGCCCTTTTCACACTTGTTGCAAAGGTTATTGTTTTTGTGAAAATTTATTTGTGCAAACATGATTGAAGAGATGAGAAAAGAATATACAAGTATTTACATTTTTGTGTTTGGATGGATGAACCCATTGCCTACGTACCCTCTTATGAAAAGATTAGGATCAAAACCTCGTAGTTCGGGTAAAAAATTTCAAAACAATAAGTGGATTGATTGGTCCAAAAGCCTTAAGGTCTTTTGTTATCAAAGGGAGAAAACTCAACCTGAAAAACCACAAGTCCACCATGTGAGGATAACTTCAACATGCTAGTGAGGGGTTAACCCTATAATAAGCATGGAAGACTTATTGTCCATCACTAAGGACAAAGGTGAGTATTACATCTACCACAAAGATAACTCAAACCTAATAGCTAAAGGTTATGAAAAATTTGATTAAGAAGTGGACATTGGAACCACAAAAAGAACATTTGAATGGGTTATATTTACCAATTAGAAGTATATATAAAAATGGTCAAAGTTGACTTAAAAATTCAATTCAAAATAAGTCTTACGAAAAGAAAGTTTGAAAATCAAAAGCATAAGGCTTAGGTTTCTAATGTTGAAAACAAAGTCAAAAGTTTGCACAAAAAGATTTTGGTTTAGGTTAGGGTGGAGAGATGAAGAAAACAACAAGGTGAGGGTTAAGAAATAAAACCACACTAGGAGTTCCTCTCTTGAGATCATATAGATGATCCAAGTAAGTTGCCATCCTTTGGAATAAGCAAGCACAAAGCATAAGCAATCACATAAGTTTCATAAGAGATCCTCAATAAAAGGAAATAGAATGCCAATACATGGACTTACACCCGACTCCTAAAAACAAAACGGTAACAAAATGCCAATACATGGACTTATATCCGACTCCTAACAACAAAACGGAAAGAGAATGCCAATACATGGACTTATATCCGACTCCCAACCATAAAAAGGAAACAGAATGCCAATACATGGACTTATATCCGACTCCCAACCACAACAAACAAACATCAAAAGCAAACACATCAAAAGCAAACATCACAATCTATATACATACAAGAGGCTCAAAACAATGGGTGGGCTTTAGTCAAGAGGGGTCATATCAACCTCGACAAACAAGCCAAACTGTAAAAGGGTAATTTGTAGCTCTTAACCACTAACATTGAAAGTTAGGGTGAAGCTGATCAAAATGGAAATGAGGATGAGACCTCATGCTCTTAACCCTGGCCTGAGTGAGATCATGACAAAGAAGGCGCGGGCATCCAGAAAGTGGGATCCTATTCCACTTGATAGACACTAGACAAAGATCTTGGGTACATGTTCAGAAGCATCAGCACGTAGTGCGAGCATAAAGAACGACTCACTAAATAATGGGGGATTGGCTACTAATCCCTTCTATCCATCAATTGCCTCAACTCTTGGAGGTCTTATCAAGTATCACATGCCTCATCTTGGAGGTCTTTGGCACAAATGTAAACAAACACAAACAGAGCCTCTGAAGGAGGACTTGCCAGCAAAAAGCCTGCCAAAAAGGTGACAGGACTTCCAGACTACATGAAGTAAGAAGATAACTACCTAAGTGGTGTGTCGGCCACAATCCAAAGCTCAAGCAAGAGCTAAAAGCAAGCAACTAAGGTACCTGTACAAAAGCTAACCAGTTAATACTTTAGTCAGAAAACCAACAGACAAACAGTGAAACCTTTCAACAATTATACAATCCAATGAACAATGCTCAAGCACTCAAATGAAATCATGAGCTCAAGCACATCACTTAAAATCCTACAAAACCAACATAAGTTAGAACTCAAATCATTTGCATCTCACAAAGTGAGAACAAATCAACCATCAATGCTAAATGTCCAAACCTGAAACACAAAGCACAGTTAGTTTATGCACAAAACACTAGTATAAAGACCAAGTTCAAAACCAAATCAAATGACCAAAACAGAACCCAATCTTCCACATAATGCACATCCAAACATGTCACAAAATGTCCTCAGAAGGACCAGCATCAATTCAAAAAGCAAATGCCTCAAATGGCTCATGTAATGCAATGATCACAAAATATGCACAAAGTGAACTTCCAATTTAGAAAATCCACATCAAAATAGAAATACATGAAATGACCTTGAAATTTTTTATGCGAGTTCCTCATGTCATGAACAAACAATATGCAAAAAATCAAATCCAGAAAGGTCCAAATGCTATATGATCAAAAATGCACAAATTGAATGCCAAAAATGTGACACAAATTGTCACACTATATCTTCATGTGTCAAAAAGGATGATAGCATATGAGAAAAAATCCAAAACAGTGTTAAAAAGTTCACAACATGTATGATCATTAAGCACACAAAAAATCAAATCAATTGGCTCAAAGATAAGGATTTCAGAAAGCAATGAAGGCAACATATCAATTTAACATAATGTTCAATCAAAAATTCACAAATCACAAACCAGACATCAACAATTCATGAAAATAATTCCAGAAAAAAACTAGACATCAAGACAAAACTATGAAAAAAAATTGGAGTTAATTTGGATCATTTTTCTATTTTTTATGATTTTTCAAAGATGAGCAAAATAATTGAAATACATGGAAAAATATGGAGGGAAACAATTATTTGAATTAAATTCAGAAATAACATGAACCACACGATGAGGCGCGCAATCCACATCAACGGATCAGATTCAAACAAATGAAACGATGCATTTCATTAATCTATGTCATCAGCCCAATCAGCGAGTCAAACGTACGCATGGCAAGTCAAAGGCAGGGCATCCGATCAAACAGACACGAAGCGCTCGCATGACATCCACATGGCAAACACGCAGGCAAACCCTAGGAAATAACCAGACGCTGGAGTTGTAGCTCCGGTCGTCTTCCCCGGCCAACTCCGGCGGACTCACGACCAATTTTTTTCCAGAATTCATCAAACCATACATCAATCGAACCGTCATGCAACATAGAATCCAAATATCAATTCAAATCAAACTAATTCCTCATGAATTTTCCAGATCGAGCAAAAACATTTCCTAGATCTAAACTGAAAGTTCATCATACAACCTCAATACTCAACCATTTTTAAATCTAATCACATGTACATTCTCTACTAAGCAAGCTCTACACATCTAGGTACAGAAAATAGCAAAAGGAGAGGATGAATTTTTCATCACCTGGAAAGGCAGGTTGTTCTTCACGCGTGATCAAGCTCTCAAAAGCTCCAGATCTACTCCACTACACTTGACTTGAAGCTTTGTGCATAAAGAAACAATTGAAACCACCTGGATCTAGCTCAATTTCCAACTTCCATTGATATGAGTTTGCACTTGAACTGCTCGAATCTGGACTGAATTGCTCAAACCAATGGTTGATTCTTGCTCAGAATTGCATGAGGATCAAGAATCTACAAAAATATTTGGTGTTTGTGTGAAGAAATTGAAGAATCGAAGAGAGAGAAAAATGGAGGGAGTTTTGAAATTCAGATCTAGAATGGTTCTGTTATGGTGATTATGGTTAGGGTTTGGCTTTTATATGCCCTGCTAATCATACTGAAAATCAAATTAGCCATTTGTTAATCATGATTAGTGAGATGTAAATCAAAATGCAAAAATGCAAAATGAGCTCATTATGACCATGCTACACGTGAGACATCCCATGCAAGGCTTGAATCCACTTAAAATCAACCAAGGATCATCTTGGAATTGTTGTTTTGCTTGTATCATAAGCCAAATTTGAATTGTGGAAATTCCCTCCAAAATTATCACATGAGAAATGATGAGCATACACACTTTTCCCATGCATGGCAAAGGCTACTTTGAGATGTCTTGATCAAGAGAAACATTTTGCAAAAGGAATGGACCAATTTGGAGCATTGCATCAAAAGTTAGGCCATTTTGAATTTCCATGTACACTTTATGATCAAATGACCATAACTTCTCAACCAATCATCATATGGACATGAATTAGGACTTTTTGGAAAGGGGAGAGAAAGATCTACAACTTTCATGTTCACCAAAAATCCATTTGAAACTTCTTTGATGTTGAAAAGTCAAGTTGAATGTAGACCAAAAACTTGCCAAATTTGGAAACTTTGAATTACAGGTCATTTTCCATTTTTAGTAACTTTTGCCATGACCTTTGAATCTTCAAGATGGATGATTAGAATGATGAATAGGCTCTATTTGAACATGATTGAGGTGTCTCAACTCATTTCCCCACCTCATAGCCCTCAGTTGACTGCACAGTTGATTCTTGGTCCTCAGATGACCTTGAAATGCCTTGATTAGCTTGAGCCTCTACCACTTGGGGAAATTGCTTCAAAATGAAACCCTAGCTCATGTAAGCTCCATATAATTATCATGTGATCCTCATCTCCAGGAAAATACTTCATCTCTTGCACACTGGATCTCCTTGAAGCTCTTGACCTGGTGATTGCTTAAGCTACAAACAACAAATGTTAATGACATATTTTTGTGCTTTTGGTTAGCGAATAAAACAAGAAAAGCAATGATATACAATTCAAGCATTCTTGGTGATCTCAAACCACTCTCAAGAGATCCCTACCCAAAGGGAAAGGGAGCCAAGATGCTCAAAGATCCTTGAGGCTATGCAATGCAATGTTATGATGCCATGAGGGATCTTAGGGACAAAATTGGGGTCTTACAGATGCCCCTATTTAAGGTCATTCTAGCCGGAGAAGTGAAGGTTAAAATCTTCGTCTCGACGAGGTAGAATGGGCTTAAATAATAACAAAGAGACAATTTTTGGTCCCTAAGAGACCTCATAATGCAAATGTATGTATGCAAAACAAACAATCCCTGTGGGGATATGTGTCCACAAAGAAGAAAAAGACATACGGAGAAATGACAATCCATAGAAGTAATACACTCACTAGGGAATAGAGACTCTAACGGGGACTCTCATGGGGATAAGAAGAAGAAATGCATGAGCAGGTCACGACTTGAAACTAGGAGAAGAGGACTGAAACCGCGTGAGCAGGTCACGACTCAAAGCTGGGGAAAAGAGTTTCCAAGGGGAAAAAATCCGATGGAAAGACTTGAGCTGACTCAAAAATGCATGTGTTGGGGAATACGCCAACACAGCAAAACTATCCGCAATGGATACTTCGGATAAAAAATCCGGACTCAGGCTGAGGAAAGATCTTAACAAAACATCCTTGTCGGGGAAAATACATGTATTGGGGAATATGCCAATACAGCAAAACTATCCGCAATGGATACTTCGGATAAAAATCCGGACAAAAACAATCCACTAAGGGACTTCGCTGAGGGATGTCTTAAAAAAGACTTTCCTGGAGACGCAGCGGGATGAGGTGTTACCGGTTACTGGGTAACAAGCTCAAAGAGACATGTGATCTGATCACCGGTAAAAGGGTGAGAGAACAACAAGCTCAGGAAGAATGAATATCTAAGACCGGTATAAGGGTGAGAGATATCAATCAACCAAACCATCAGAGGAAGACCTAAAAAAGGCATATTTCAACTCAGGAAAATCTGACTCCACAGGGGACCAAAGTCATAATAGGGAGCAGAAGGAAGGAACACCAGGGATACCGGTTACTAGGCATATAATAGGTGACCAACCGAAATGTGAATTGGGGAATATTCCCAAAACACTCATCATCCGAAAGGAGGGTTGAAAAAAGCAAACTCGACTTACAGGATGGACATTCGATTCCACAACAGGGATACGAATCTTACTCGACTGGGGAAAAACACAAGGCTTCGACCAAAGATTGCATGAGATATATTATCTATTACCGTCAGAACATAGATAATATACTCGCATGGAAGATTATCCACAACCGGTTACTGGGTTAATAAAGGATAAATTGACCGAAAAGAAAGGCATCAGGATACCAAAACTAGGTATATAATGATGACCAATCAAAGGGAGAAACAATCATTATCAACAAAGGATAAATGAGAGATAACTCACTGGGGATACATTGACAAAGGCAACGATCCAGGAGACATATCACCGGTTACTGGGAGATATGCTCAAAAAAGGGGGCAACAAACATCACCGGCAAACGGTAAATGAAAGAGGACCCGCCGGGGATAAGATTGCTTACTCAGAGCAATTATCCACAAGGAGGAAGGGAATATCAATACCGAATACTGGATAATGATAACCGTCAAAGAGGGGATTACATCTACCGAATATTGGGTAGAAAACCACGGGAGAGTAACCGTCATCAACTAGGATGAACGACAAAGGTTAACTCTGCAGAGGGGGAAAATATCTTACTCAACTGGGGAAGAACAAAAGGCTTCGACCAGAGAGTGCATGAGATATACTATCTATTACCGTCAGAACGTAGATAGTAAACTCGCATGGAAGATTATCCACAACCGGTTACTGGGTTAATAAAGGATAAATCAACCAAAAAGAAAAAGGCATCGGGATACCAAAACTAGGTATATAATGATGACCAATTCAGGAGAGAAACAATCGTTACCAACAACAACAGGGTAGACGAAAGATGACTCGCTGGGGATAAAATTGCAAGCGCAAGGCAATCACCCAGGAAAAAGAGGGAGTATCAACATCAAACACTGGATGAAGATAACCATCAAGGAGGGGATTACACCTACCGGATACTAGGTAGGAAACCACAGAAGAGTAACCGTCATCAACTAGGATGCATAACAAAGGTTAACTTTGCGAAGGGAGGAACATAGGGTTTAGAACTACCGGTATAAGAGTAGAAAACCGCAAACTCCGCTAGGGGAAAAAAAGTAGGATTTACAACTACCGGTATAAGGGTAGAAAACCACAAACTCCGCTGAGGATAAGGTGAATAATTATCGGTTACTGAACAATTATTCATTTATCACAGGGAAACACCAGAGACAGTCACGAGAGGCCAATTTAGGAACAAACCAAAAAAGGCAAACTGAATCAAGACTCATCCTAATGAGGATATAACTCAATAGGGAAACCCATCCCAATATATGTGTTGGGAGGAAGCGGAAACAACCGTCGTCCACGAGGATATAACTCAGTGGGGAAATGGCAGGAAAGATAAACACTTTCTGCTTATGGGTTGACTCTATATTGAGGGATCAGACACCGACATCTGCTTGGGGAGATACATACATCACCAGATAACAGGAGACAACAAACAACGATATATGGCAAAGAATGCAACATGAATATCTGAATGTTATAAATTTGAATGTATATGCATGATTTATATATGATGAATGCTGATAAACACACATATCTAACACACAGGTCCAGGAATCAACCACCCGGTACTACATCTCAAGAGAGAAAGCCAGGATCACCAGAGAATATCCAATCTGCTGGAGATCCGGGATGCTAGGAAGAAAAGACCTTGCCGGGGAATCAGAGATACCAGGAAATCACCAAATCTCTAGGGATGAATCATCAATCAATCCGGTTGGAAAAGAGTTCATTGCACAGGCAGACACTGCCACAAAGCAACTCTTCTGGGGATCAGAGATACCAGTAAACAGCAAAGATCTCTGCAGGGGATGACATCATCATAGATAAGATCCAACACACCAACGACTCCGCTGGGGATCTATCTGAGGAAGATAACGTCGTCACAGATAAAATCCAACAACTCTACTGGGGATCTATCTGAGGAAGACAAGGGGAATCTGGTGATCCAACACCAAGTACCAAATTCACCAAGGAGATCACACCTTCTGAGGAGAAAAGATTGCTCTTCCACTGAAGGAGAGAGTGGTGAACATCTCAAACAAACATACCACTCGGGGATGAACCATAAGTCTCAGCTAGGGAGAAGAGCTTAATGCACAAGTAGAATCTGCCAACCAAGCCACTCTACTGAGGATGAACTATTACAGATAAAATCTACCACACCAACAACTCCGTTGGGGATTTATCCGAGGAAAATAACATCATCATAGATAAGATCCAACACACCAACAACTCCGCTGGGGATCTATCTGAGGAAGTGAAGGAATTCTGGGGATCAACCACCAAATACCGAATCTTCCAAAGAGGACATATCTGCTGAGTAGGGAAGACCACTGCTCTGTTGAAGGGAGGGGAGGTGAAAAACCTCAACAAGTACTCTGCTCGGGATGACCCAAAAGGCTCCGGAGGAAGAGGATACAGTGATGCCAGGGATATGAACAAATGTCTTACCCTGTTGGAAATCATGCCACCCTTGGGAGAGCACTGAGGATCTCTTAAGTATCCTTTCATCATTGTGAATGTTCACTTAGTTTAAAAACAATTTGTGAAAAATTCATTTTTCAAAACAATGATATTTTCTCAATTAAAACATGCACAACATTTGTTGAGTAGAAACAAATAAGAGCGCAAATAATTGGATAAAGGCTCAAATTTATTTGATGGAATGGTAGCCTGCAAATGGCAAGACTCCATAGATCTTTACAAGTTTGAAATTGGTGATATATATTGGAAAAGGGCTACATTGAACATAATGACCATTTCTCCACCAATTCTGAATTCGATATATTCGAAGCTTTGGTTGACGACGAATGAACAAGAATCTCTGATGGATGACAGATGTAGAACACAGTCTTGTCAGGATGCAGTTACTTGCCAAATCCCTAATTTTTGCCTAGATTGCCCCAGGATGAGGTACTCAATCTAGCGGGATGCATATATTCATTTTTTATGTCTCTAACTTTTGCCTGGATCGCCCTTTCGGGTTTTCAATCCACCGAGACGCTCATTTTTGCCTAAGCCGCCCTTTCGGGTTTTCAACTTAGCGAGTCATTCTGTTTTTATTTTTAGGCGAAGTATTTCTTGACTGCATCTGAATTCACAGGACGAGTGAAATCCTCCCCATCCATAGTTGTAAGTATCAAAGCACCGCTTGAAAAGGCTCTCTTAACAACATATGAACCTTCATAGTTTGGAGTCCACTTGCCCCTGGAATCGGGCGCAAAAGACAAGACTTTCTTGAGCACAAGGTCACCTTCTCGGAACACACGAGGCTTGACCTTCTTATCAAAAGCTTTCTTCATTCTCTATTGATATAACTGACCATGACACATGGCAGTCAATCTCTTCTCTTCAATCAAATTCAGTTGGTCATAGCGACTCTGAACCCATTTGTAAGACCCCAATTTTGTCCCTAAGATCCCTCATGGCATCATATCATATCATCACATTGCCTCAAGGATCATTGTGCACCTTGCTTCCTTCCCTATGGGTGGGTTATCTTGTTGAGAGTGGTTCTTGATCACCAAGCATGTTTTGCCTTTGTATATCATTGCATTTCTTTTTATCACTAACCAAAAGTACAAAAAATATGTCATCTAACCTTTGTCTTGCAGATGAAGCAATCAACAGTCAAAGCAGTCAAAGGCAGTCATTGAGCAATAGATGGTGGCCATTCTTGAGAATTTGGACACCACAATCATTATCAAGAGTTCATATGAGCTATGATGTTATTTTGAATCAAAATCCTAAGTGGTAGAGGCTTGAATTTCATCAGAACATTGTCAGGTCCACTGAAGGCCTAGAAAGTCAACTGCCAAGTCAACTGTGGATTTGAAAGTGGGAAGTGATTAGAAATACTTAATTCATGTTCAAACAAGTCTCATTTGACATTTAAAACATCAACATTGAAGAAAATAAAGTCAGGTCAAAACTTTCCAAAAATAGAAAGTGACCTATAATTCAAATTTGCCAAAAGTGGAAAGGTTTTAACCTAACTTCAACTTCAAATTACATCACCAAAAAAGCTTCAAATGAAATTTTGTTGAACACGAAAGTTGTAGATCTTTCTCTCCCATTTCCAAAAAGTCCAAGATCATCAATTTCTCATGTATGGTTGAAGAGATATGGTCAAAACATGGCAAGGTGTGCTTGAAGATTCAAATGGACATAACTTCTCAACCAAAGCTCCAATTCAAGTGGTTCTTTTTGCTAAATTCTCATTTTGACCTCTAGTTTCCAAAACACACATTGCATTACACCAATTGTCATCACATAATCATTTGCATTTCACTTGATTTTTGGAGGGAAATTTTAAAGTTTAAAATTGGTGCATTATTTGAACATTTTATCATTGCCAATAGCTCCAAAATGACATTTTGAGTGAATTTGAACACAATTTCGTGTACTGTTCACCATGCATTTTCATGCATAGGGTGAAATTGCCAATTTGCATATGCACCTCATTCTTGCTAATCCACTTACCATTTGCTTAAACATGATTAAGAGCATGATTAGGAGGGGGTATATAACACAAACCCTAACTGTTTTCAGCTAACAACACTCATAATTTCATATCTAGATCTAGAATATACAAATTTTCTCTCACTTTTTTCTTGCAAATTCTTCACAATCAATCCACTTTTCTTGATCAATTCATCATCTGGAAGCAACTTTGAGCAAGATTGAAGGAAAAATCAAGAGAATCAGTGCAGTTTGAAGCAGGCTCGAAGCTTGGAAGCATCAATGGTGAAATCTGATTTTGGAGAGATCGTGCACAATTAAGCTTCAATTCTTCATCCAATCATCCATACAAGTGTTATAGAAGAACTTTTGAGCATTGCCAAAGCCTGAATCAAGCGAATTCCAAAGTTGCTCTTCAAGAGGTCATGAATTGATTCTCTCCTTTCTCAAAATTCTTATGCTATTATTGTTGATCTCTTAATGCTGGTTAATCTGAGCTTTAAATCATTGAATTCCATGCATAATTGAGTGAGATACGATTGTTTAAAGTTTTGATGATGAAACTTATTCTCTTCAATCCATGCGTGTTTGTTGATTTCTTGATGAAATGTTTGTTGATTGTTGATGTATGATGCAAGATCTGCATGTTGATATGCTCAATGTTAATTTCTGGAACTTTTGGAATTTTCTGGAAAAAATTGGATGAAGATCTTCATGATCTTCATCGTGTTCTTCATATGTTCTTCAATTTTTCCAGTTACCTACGAATTTTCTTGCAACGTTCATGATTTCCTGCGAATTTTTATGCTTTGCATGTGTTTGTGAAAAGCTTGATTCTGATTGGCTCATGCAATTGCCATGCGTGCGTTCTCATTGGTTACTGCATGTTGACTTGCGTTGACTCTGCCAGCGTTTTAATGATATGCTGCATTTTGCAGCTTGGCGCCTATTTCATTTAAAATGCTACTCAGTTCGATTCCGTGCCATGCCAAAATTCAAATGCCATGCATTATTTTCCTTTTCCCTCCATTCATTCATATGATATGCTTCATTATTTTTTTATTTTTTCTCCATCTTCCAAAATTCATATTAAATTGAAAATTGCTCCAAAAAATATGTGGTTTTTTGCATTGTGTTGCATATCCTGTCTATTATTTTTTGATCATTTTTCCATAAATTGTGCTTGGATGGTTTTTGTTTTGTGCTAGGGAATTTGAACATGTATGCATTTTGTACCTTGCCTTGCCATATCATTTGTGAAATGCTGAGCTTTTATCCAATGAATATGAAATTTTACATGTTGAAACTAGACACTTTGCTTGAAATTATGGTGTTGATTTGGTATTTTTATCATGTGTCATTGCTGTTTTATGATCATGTTAAGGTAGGTGTGACAATTTGTGTCACACCTTTGCTTGTTCAACTTATGTAATGCATTTTCCATGCCTAATGATCTCCAATTGTCCTGATCTTATGTGTGATACATATTATGGATGTTGTGAATGAGCATGAATTTTCTTGGAATTATTTGATTGATTCCTGATTTAATTGAGATTTTTCATTCTGGTTGGTCACATTTGAGCTTTAAAATTGCCTTGAACTTCAATTGATCATGAAATGCTTTTGGTATATGATATTGATGTGAGACCTTTTGGATTGTTTCAAGATGTGTTTGAAGTCGATTCATGTTAATTTTCAGCTTCTGTTTTGAATTTTTTCTCCATCTTTGACCCTAGGATTTGACCTAGTGGTTTGCCTCTCATGTTTGAGCTTTGATTTCAGGTTGAACATCCAAGTTACATGGTTAATGATGCTCCATCATTTGAGCATTGATGTTTTCCTTTGATTACTAATCTTTGTGTGTTTTGTAGGTTGATGTTGACTCATTTGAGTTTGACCTTTGGCTTGCACATTGTGAACCTTGTCTGTTTGTCTGATATTAACTGTTGGTTGTTTGTCTGTATAGTTGTACTGATTTGTTTGATGTTTCCATAGGTACATAAGTTGCTTAAGTTCACTTTGAACTTGCTTTTGCTTGGTTGCTTAACCACTTAGGTATAACCTCTCTTCTTCATGTAGTCTGGAAGACCTGTCCTGTTATGTGGGCAGGCACCTGTCTGAAGTCCTCCTTATGAGGCAATGCTTGTGATTGTTTACTCTTTGTGCCAAGCAGGAAAAGTCCTCTTATGAGGCAATTGGTAGATAAAAGAGATGTGTAGTCCATCTCCTACTATTCAGTGTGTCATCCCTTTGCTCACACAATGTGTTGATGCATTGTGGATATTAACCCAAGATCTTATAGAGTCAAATCATTTGTGGAGAAGAGTTCCTACTTTCTGAACTCCCACATCTTCTGTTGTTTAAAGCTCTCCCTGACCAGGGATAAGAGCTATGAGGCACACCCCTCATCCCCATTTCATATGCTTCACCCTAACTCTCAATGTTAGGGTTAAGAGCACAACATACCCCATTCCAGTTGACTGTAAAGTCTAACCTTGTTTGAGCCTAATTGATTGTATATAGTGTGTGCTAACTGACTTGTTTGTCTGCTCACTTGATTCATCTGTGCATATTTGCTTGAGTGTGCCTTTGTGCATTTATTATCATCATTTGTATATCATTTCATAAACTTTGCTTTATAGCATTTTGCTTTGTCCATGGAGGAGACAAGCATAAGTCCATTACTTGGCAGTTGTTCCTATGATATGGTGGGAGACTAGTATAAGTCCATTGATTGGCATATGGTATCCTTGTTGTTTGTTTGTGAGACTAGTATAAGTCCATTGATTGGCATCTGGTATCATTGTTTGTTTTAGGAGATTGATGTAAATCCATTGATTGGTATCCGGTATCCATGTTTGTTTGTGAGACTAGTATAAGTCCATTGATTGACATCTAGTATCATTGTTTTGTTTTAGGAGATTGGTGTAAATCCATTGATTGGTATCCAATATCCATGTTTGTTTGTGAGATTGGTGTAAGTCCATTGATTGGCATCCGGTATCACTTTGCTTTGCTCATTTGCTTATTTGCATTGTTGCCTCATTCCAAAGGAATCACTTGAATCATCTACATATGATTTCAAGAGGTGAACATCTAAGAAGTTTTACTTCCTCACCCTCCCACCTTTTGTTTCTTTAAACCTCCATCTGTGCATGTTAATCCAAAACTTGAAGAATATTGTGCAAACATTTTCATTTCTTTTCAAATTAGAAACCTAGGCCTTAGGCCTTTGATTTTTCAAAACTCATTTCATAAATGCTTCTTTGAATTGAATTCTAATCATACTTTGACCATCTTTTGTGAATAAATCCTAATTGGTTAATCTCACTCATTCAATTGTTTTGTGGCTTTGTCCATTCTTCATAAGTTTTCATACATTAGCCATAGGTTTGATTTATCCTAGTTGGTTGATGTTAACCTCACCTTGGTCCTTAATGATTGAATTGTAAGACTTCCTTGCTTATTATAGGGTTAACCCCTCACTAGCAAGTTGAAGCTTTTCTCACATGGTGGACTTGTTGTTTGTATAAGGTTGAGTTTTCTCCCGTGGATAACGAAAGACCTTAAGGCTTTTGTTTTAAAATGAACTCACTCATATTTTGGAAATCTTTTAGCCGAACTACGGTGTTTTGATCCTTACCTTCCATGGAAAGGTACGTAGGCAACGGGTTCATCCGTTCAAACACAAAAATAATAACTTGTATATTCTTTTCTCATCCCTCCAATCCATGTTTGCACAATAAATATTTCATAAACAAATAACATTTCGTACAACAAGTTGTGAAAAGGGCTCCCTAGGAGTACCTAGGACGTTTTGGGTGCCTAACACCTTCCCATTGCGTAATTAACCCCTTACCCAGATCTCTGATCTTTTCATTAGTTTTCTATGTGTAAAACTTCTTAGGCTTTTGTTCGCTTTTTAGCCATTCCTTTGGATAAATAAAAGTGCGTTGACGACTCGATTCTTTGTATGCTTTGCTTTTGATTTAGTCAATAAATCATAAAGTGACGAATACACCGCTACAGAAAAGTGGCGACTCTGCTGGGGAACAAATCCTTGGTGGTTTTGCCTACTTTTCACCCTTGTTGTATGATATTTGTTTATTTGTTATATGACATATTTTTGTACAATTTGGGATTACTGTATTGATTGTAATGTTTGAATTGCTTGATATATAATTGTTGTTTGCTTGTGATCTCTGTGAGATGAGTTCTATACCCGAACTCGAGTGCACCTTAGGATAGGAGAATGGCATAGTCTTGTCGACTTGTGTGGAATATTCCTTAACAAGTTGACTTGCGAGTCCATTCACTTGGTGGAGGTCATGTTGGATTAATAATGTCACACAAGTTATTTGTGGTTAGGCATTATTCTTTCAATCATGTGCCTTAGAAGCCAAGGACCTTAGTTTACCAAGCCCATCTTGGCCTATTTTAGGACGTAGTGCGGAGGTCGTTCAGATGTAAGATCTGATGCGATTGTTACGCGATACTACACTCATAAGAGTCTCTCTTGAGAATGTTTTTGGAATACGAGTATTCGTTCCTCCGATAATATTCGAAAGATGGGATGATGACTATGGGAACCTCTGATAGAACATGTTCGGCAAGTTTAAACCCTAGTACACTCCCTTTGGGTGGTTCTTAACCGAGACTCCATGCTCGTGACTCTCAACAACCCGTGATTCATGGTTGAGTCGTTCAGATATCCTTAATATCAATGGAACTTGGGTGTCGATAAGGTGTAAACCATAATCCACCAAAATGGATGATTGATATTAAGGATGATTGAGCTGGTTCATGTACCGTTAATATCAATCGAACTTGGGTGTCGATAAGGTGAAAACCATAATCCACCAAAATGGATGATTGATATTAAGGATACTATGAGCTTTCCCATGACCTTTGTCTGGTGTGCTTTGCTTGATCCTTGAGTGTGATTGTTGCATTCATACATTCATGCATTCATCCGCATTCATATCATCAGAAAAATCAGAAAAATTTCAAGGAACTTAAAGGGTTTATTTGCAAAATTTTCAGACATGGAAAGACCAAAAAGGCATACAAAGAAGTACAGCTTTACACAGCCCGATGTGAAAGAGTTAAGGAATCTGACATCCTATGTATTAGATCCCTTGGGTTTCAAAGCTCGTTATGGGAAGCTTCTGCCTCTGTTGACTACTCAGGTTGACGAAGGGTTGATGAGTACTTTGGCTCAGTTCTATGATCCTCTGTACCACTACTTCTCTTTTCCGGACTTTCAGCTGTTGCCTACGCTTGAGGAGTATGCTCATCTTGTGGGTATTCCTATTCTAGATCAGGTGCCGTTCAGTGGCCTAGAGAGTATTCCGACTTCTCGAGAGATCGCAGACTTGTTGCACATAGATGAATCTCTTATTGAAGCGCATATGACCACCAAAGGTGGAATTCAGGGCCTTCCTTCTGATTTCCTCATCGCTCAAGCTACCGCTTATGGGAAGGCCAGGAGTGAAGATGCCTTTGAGGCCATATTCGTGCTGCTCATCTATGGATTGGTATTGTTCCCCAACATCGACAAATTTGTGGATGTGAACGCCATTAGGATCTTTTCAGTTCTTAATCCCGTTCCTACTCTGTTGGGTGATGCCTATTTCTCTTTGCACCTGAGGAATGCAAAGGATGGAGGAGTTATTGTGTGCTGTTTGCCTCTGTTGTATAAGTGGTTTATTTCTCACTTACCGCAGACGGTTGCTTTCAAGGAGAACAAGGGATGTCTACGGTGGTCTACGAGACTTATGTCTCTCACTAATGATGATATCTCTTGGTATGATCGCGTGTATGATACTGTTCAGATCATTGACTATTGTAGTGAATTCCCTAATGTGCCTCTTCTTGGTACATGTGGTGGGATCAGCTACAATCCTATCTTAGCACGTCGTCAGCTTGGGTTCCCCCTAAAGGATAAACCTCATAACATTCTGTTAGAAGGTGTGTTCTTTCAGGAGGGTAAAGATCCCCAAGGCCTGAAAGCCAGGATGGTCCGCGCTTGGCGCAAAATTCACAAGAAGGGTAGAAACGAGTTGGGTCCGAAGAACTGCATTGCTTTGGAGCTGTATACCTCTTGGGTCAGACAGAGAGCTTCTGAGTATCTTATGCCATATGATTATCCGAGACCTACACCGATGGTTGTGGTTGGGCCTTCAACCCTCCCTAACCAAGATGTAGAGGAGTCGAGAGAAGAAGACCTTTCACGTGCCTGGATCCGTGAAAGAGAAGAGTTGATTCAACAGCTCAAAGAGAAGGACGCTCTGGTTGAATTCCTTGAACATCAGGTGATAGATGATTCGAATGATACCTGGACTTCTCTGCTTCCTCAGTCTTCCAAATTCTGGAAGAGGAAGTATGATCGACTTGCTAAGGAGAAAGCGGATATGGAAGCAGCATATGAGAGAGAGATCAAGAAGCTTTGTGTATCTCGTCTTCCAGCATCTCGAGCTTCTAGGGAACCATAGGATGTTCATTTTCCTTTTCCCTTGTAATAATCAACAATGCTGTACTTCTTTGCTTGAATATATTTGATGAGATATTTTCCATATGCTATTAAATGCTTAATATTTAAAAATTTGCAAATAGAACCCTAAAAGTTCCTTGAAATTAAAACAAAGCATGTGCACAAGCATTGCATGCATCATTTTGCATAAGCAGGTTGTTCTGGTCTTCTTGTCTGTGGCCTAACTCTGTGCTCTTCATTTATTTTGAAGACAAGCTGACTCACCGATACTATACTAGAGCCAATTCTGCCAGAGTGATGAATCAGTTGGAACAAGAGAACAGAGAGCTGAAGGAAGAGGTCGCCAGATTGGGTGCTCTGATGGAGCAATTGTTGGCTGCTCAGAATCAACCGTCTCCACCTCCTGCAACTCCTCCCCAGAAGGTTGTTATATCAGAGGTTGTGTCTTCGACTGTGCCAGTTGCTATTGCCCATTTTATGCCGCATGCCATGCCAGCCGGGTTTCCGTGGGGTATGCCTCCTGGTTTCATGCCTGATATTCCAGCCCCTACTTTTGCTTCCATGCCGGCATCTAGCCCGGTCCTTGCAATGCCTCCTCCTGTCGTGCATACCATTCCCAGGGTAGACGACACCATCTATCATTCTGAGCCGTCTGAGGGCCCAGATGTTAATGAGAAGATGGAAGCTATGAATGACCAATTCCTCGAGCTCCGAAAGGAATTGAAGACCCTCCGAGGGAAAGATCTGTTCGGCAAGTCTGCTGCCGAGTTATGCCTGGTTCCCGGTGTGAAGATTCCGGTCAAGTTCAAAGTCTCTGACTTTGAGAAATATAAGGGGAACACCTGCCCTCTCACTCACCTGGTTATGTATGCCAGGAAAATGTCTACTCAGACTGATAATGATCAGCTTCTGATCCATTATTTCCAGGATAGTTTGTCCAGTGCGGCTCTTCGTTGGTATATGAGCCTTGATAGCGCAAACATCCGATCCTTCAACGATCTTGGCGAAGCCTTCGTCAAGCAGTACAAGTATAATGTTGATATGGATCCTGACCGTGATCAACTCAGGGCCATGTCTCAGAAGGATAAAGAGACATTTAAGGAGTACGCCCAGAGGTGGCGAGAGTTAGCAGCTCAGATTACTCCTCCGCTGGAAGAGAAAGAGATGACTAAGATCTTTTTGAAGACTCTTAGTTCATTTTATTATGAGCGGATGGTTGCGAGTGCTCCCTCTGATTTCACCGAGATGGTGAACATGGGGATGCGTTTGGAGGAAGGTGTCCGGGAAGGACGGTTGTCTAAAGATGAGAGCTCTTCTAAACGATATGGGGCGATTAAGAAGAAAGATGGGGAGGCACATGCTGTGCAATCCCATGCTAAACTAAGAAGACCCTCTGATAGGAGGAAGCATGCGCGTCACGCCAGCAGTCAGTATCAGGTGGCTCATATAGCACCTGTTTTCAGAGATAATTCTCAGCAACATCAGCATAATCAGCAACAACCTCAGTATCAACAGCAACATCGTCCACAGCAACAGGCTTACCAGCCTCGTGGCAGTACCAGTAATCAGGCCAATCTGAATTATGATAGGAAAAAGATCAGTTTCGATCCCATTCCTATGTCATATGCCGAATTATATCCTTCCTTATTGGAGAGGAAACTGGTTACTCCCAGAGAGCCTCCGGCTGTGCCTGCTAACTCGCAGTGGTGGTACAAGCCCGATCAACATTGTGTTTATCATTCCGGTGATCCGTGACACAATATTGAAAACTGTTATCCATTGAAGACCAAGGTTCAAGACCTTATGCTATGCGGCATCCTAAACTTTGAGGACTCAGGCCCGAATGTTACGAAGAACCCATTGCCCGTGCATGGGAAGTCGGTTAACATGGTCCAGGGTTGCCCTGGCAAGTATAAAGTCAAATATGTAAGCCATATTCGACAGTCATTGGTCGAGTTGCATCGTCTGCTGTGTCAGTACAGTCATATGGAGCACGACCATGACAGATGCCGTATCTGTTCTGTTAATAGATTGGGTTGTCGCCAAGTGTGAAGAGAGCTTCAAGAGCTGTTGGATGAGGGTACCATTGAGATTCTGCAGAATCGAAATGTTGATGAAGATGAACCAGAGGTGAATGTGATTTCTCCTGTGTTCAAATTGCCCGAGCCTGTTGTCATCCGTTACGATGGTAGCAAGCCGAAGGTTTCTCCTTCTCTGGTAATCAAGCCTGCAGGCCCCGTGCCTTATTCATCGGATAAAGCAATTCCCTTCCGTTATAATCCAGTTGCTGTGGAAGATGGGAAAGAAGTGCCGTTGCCTTCAACTTCCGTTGTTAATATTGCTGATGTGAGTGGATTGACCCGTAGTGGTCGTGTGTTTTCAGCACCTAAGCCTCAGGCTAGAGCTGTTGTTTCTGATTCTGCTGAGCGTCCGGTTGGGACTGCGGTGAATGTTCAGAATCCGGCACTTGCTGTTGCCAAATCCTCCTCTATACAAAAGACTCCTGTTTCTTCTGTTGGCCCGAGTGGCATTGTGAATGAAGAATGTGATGAGATGCTGAGCCTCATCAAGAAGAGTGAGTACAACGTTGTAGACCAGCTTCTACATACTCCATCCAAGATCTCCGTGTTATCTTTGCTTCTGAATTCAGAACCCCATAGGGAGGCTCTGCAGAAAGTTTTGGATCTGGCTTATGTTGATCACGACGTCACAATTGAATAGTTTGACAGTATAGTTGCAAACATTACTGCTTGCAACACTTTGAGTTTCTATGACGCTGATCTCCCTGAGGAGGGAAGAGACCACAACATGGCTTTACATATATCCATGAATTGCAAGACTGATGCCATGTCCAACGTGCTGGTGGACACTGGGTCATCTCTAAATGTATTACCGAAAACCACTCTTTTGAGATTGTCATATCAGGGGCCTCCTATGAGGCAGAGTGGTGTTGTTGTGAAAGCTTTTGATGGGTCGCGTAAGACCGTGATTGGGGAAGTTGATCTCCCAATCAAGATTGGACCAAGTGATTTCCAAGTTACCTTCCAGGTTATGGATATCCACCCATCTTATAGTTGTCTCCTTGGTAGACCATGGATTCACGAGGCTGGCGCCGTGACATCCACCCTACACCAAAAGCTGAAATTTGTTAAGAATAAGAAACTGGTTGTGGTAGGGGGAGAAAAGGTTCTCCTGGTTAGCCACTTGTCTTCTTTCTCATATATTGATGCTGAGGATGAAGTTGGAACGCCTTTCCAAGCTTTATCTATTGCTGAGCCAATTGAGAAAAAGTCTCCTTCATTTGCTTCCTACCGTGATGCGAAACTGGCCATTGAATGTGGTGCAGTTGCTGGTTTGGGGAAGATGATTGAGCTTGAAGACAATAAATCCCGGGCTGGCATTGGCTATTCTTCTGGGGCATTCAACGAGCAAGGGCTGTTCAAGAGTGGAGGTTTCATCCATGCTGATCAAGCTGAAGAAGCTGCTGCTATTCTAGAAGAGGATGCAGAGGACTTGAGCAACTTCATCATACCTGGTGGTGTCTGCCATAATTGGGTCGCTGTGGATGTTCCTACTGTCATCCATAAGTCAGCGTAATTTGTTCACTTTGTTCAAAACCCTTCTCCCATGCCAAAAGGAGAAGTGATGACATTCTTGGCAGCATTTATACAATGATATTTTCATTCAATTAATGCATTGTTAAACATTTATTTTTCCATTTGTTTTCACTTTTTGCTTTTGCATGAAATCAGTGATCACAAAAAAAACCCTAAAAACAAGAATAAAAGCATCTTTTCATCTGCATAATGGTTTACTTGTTTAAATTCTAAAGTTTTTATTATCCAAAATCATTATGCAGGTTGATTCTAAAACCCATTGAACATAATGATCCAACGCCATCTCCCAATTTTGAATTCCCTGTATTTGAGGCAAAGGAAGATGATGTTGAAGGGATTCCTGATGAGATTACCCGTCTCCTTGAGCACGAGAAGAAGATCATTCAGCCGCATTTCGAAGATCTGGAAACAGTCAACTTGGGGTTTGAAGATTGTGTTCGTATGGTGAAGATTGGGGCACTTCTTGAAGAGTCTGTCAAGAAGGGGTTGATCAGTTTGCTACGAGAATATTCCAATATCTTTGCTTGGTCGTATGAAGACATGCCAGGTCTAGATACAGATATTGTGCAACATTTCCTGCCTTTGAAGCCTGAGTGCGTGCCTGTGAAGTAGAAGCTCAGAAGAACTCATCCAAATATGGCAGTGAAGATCAAAGAGGAAGTTCAGAAGCAAATTGATGCGGGGTTTCTGGTGACTTCTACATATCCTCAATGGGTGGCCAATATTGTGTCTGTGCCTAAGAAAGACGGAAAAGTCCGTATGTGTGTTGATTACAGAGATTTGAATAAGGCTAGTCCTAAAGATGATTTTCCTCTATCACACATTGATATGTTGGTAGACAATACAGCTAAATTCAAAGTCTTTTCCTTTATGGACGGATTTTCCGGATATAATCAGATCAAGATGGCACCCGAAGATATGGAGAAGACAACATTCATCACACCTTGGGGGAACATTCTGTTATCGAGTGATGCCCTTCGGTTTGAAGAATGCCGGAGCCACGTATCAACGAGCTATGACTACCTTGTTTCATGATATGATGCACAAGGAGATAGAGGTCTATGTTGATGATATGATTGCTAAGTCCCGAACGGAAGTTGAACATGTTGAGCATTTGTTGAAGCTTTTTCAGCGTCTGAGGAAGTTTAGACTTCGTCTAAATCCGAACAAATGTACATTTGGAGTCCGTTCCGGCAAGTTGTTGGGTTTTGTTGTCAGCGAGAGAGGTATTGAAGTTGATCCTGCAAAGGTCAAAGCAATACAAGAAATGCCTGCGCTCAAAACTGAGAAGCAAGTCCGAGGTTTTCTTGGCCGCTTGAACTATATTTCTAGATTTATATCCCACATGACTGCCACATGTGCGCCGATATTCAAGCTCCTCCGGAAAGATCAATCTCATGATTGAACCGAGGATTGCCAGAAAGCTTTCGACAGTATCAAAGAGTATCTGTCTGAACCTCCGATCTTGTCTCCGCCTGTAGAAGGAAGACCTCTGATCATGTATTTGACTGTTCTTGAAGACTCGATGGGTTGTGTACTCGGTCAACAAGACGAATCAGGGAAGAAAGAATCTGCTATCTACTACCTCAATAAGAAGTTTACTGATTGTGAGTCTCGATACTCTATGCTAGAGAAGACGTGCTGTGCTTTGGCTTGGGCTGCTAAGCGTTTGCGCCAGTACATGATAAATCATACAACTTGGTTGATATCCAGAATGGATCCAATCAAGTATATCTTCGAGAAGCCTGCTTTAACTGGGAGGATTGCCCGTTGGAAGATGTTGTTATCTGAGTATGATATCGAGTATCGAGCTCAGAAAGCTATCAAAGGTAGTATCTTGGCTGACCATTTAGCGCACCAGCCGATTGAAGATCATCAGTCTGTTCAGTACGACTTCCCAGATGAGGAGATTCTATATTTGAAAATGAAAGATTGTGATGAGCCTACACTTGATGAAGGTCCGGAACCTAGTTCCAGATGGACGATGGTGTTTGATGGCGCTGTGAATCAGTACGGAAATGGAATTGGGGCAGTAATCATTACTCCTCATGGCACGCATATTCCGTTTATAGCAAGGCTAACTTTCAAATGCACGAATAATATGGCTGAGTATGAGGCCTGTATTATGGGATTGGAAGAATGTATTGATTTGAGAATCAAACATCTTGATGTGTATGGTGATTCGGCTCTAGTGGTTAATCAGATCAAGGGTGAATGGGAGACAAATCAGCCAGGTCTCATTCCATACAGAGATTATGCGAGGAGGATTTCAACGTTCTTTACTGAAGTTGACTTTCATCATATTCCTCGAGAAGATAATCGGATGGCAGATGCGCTTGCTACGCTTGCTTCCATGATTGTGGTCAAATATTGGAATGAAGTTCCCAACATTACCGTGATGCGCTTGGATAGACCAGCTCACGTGTTTGCAGTTGAAGAAATGAATGATGACAAGCCTTGGTATTTTGATATCAAGAATTTCCTCCAGAACCAGGTATACTCGCCTGGGGCATCTGTGAAAGATAGGAAAGCTTTGAGAAGGTTGTCAGGCAGTTTCTACCTCAGTGGTGAAGTGCTGTATAAGAGAAATTTTGACATGGTTTTGCTCAGATGCGTGGATAGACACGAAGCAAACCTGTTGATGACTGAGGTCCATGAGGGTTCATTTGGTACTCATTCCAATGGACATGCCATGGCTAGGAAGATGTTGAGAGCAGGCTACTATTGGCTGACAATGGAGTCTGACTGCTGCAAATATGTGAAGAAATGCCACAAGTGTCAGATTTACGCGGATAAGATTCATATTCCTCCGACACTTCTGAATGTGATTTCATCACCATGGCCTTTCTCTATGTGGGGAATCGACATGATCGGCATGATTGAGCCGAAAGCGTCCAACGGACACAGGTTTATTCTCGTAGCAATTGACTACTTCACCAAATGGGTTGAAGCTGCTTCGTATGCGAATGTGACCAGGCAAGTGGTCGTGAAGTTTATCAAGAACCAACTGATTTGCCGTTATGGTGTGCCAGATAAGATCATTACTGATAATGGATCTAATCTGAATAATAAGATGATGGATGAGTTGTGCACTGAGTTCAAGATTGCACACCATAATTCCTCTCCTTACAGACCAAAGATGAATGGGGTTGTTGAAGCTACTAACAAGAATATCAAGAAGATTATCCAGAAAATGACAGTTACGTACACAGATTGGCATGAGATGTTGCCATTTGCTTTGCATGGTTATCGTACATCTCTCCGCACTTCGATAGGGGCAACCCCTTTCTCTCTTGTTTACGGCATGGAGGCTGTTCTCCCAGTAGAGGTGGAGATCCCATCAATGAGAGTCTTTATGGAAGCCAAGTTGACTGATGCTGAATGGATTCAGAGTCGTTATGACCAACTGAATTTGATTGAAGAGAAGCGATTGACTGCCATGTGCCATGGTCAGTTATATCAGCAGAGAATGAAGAAAGCATTCGATAAGAAGGTCAAGCCTCGTGTGTTCCGAGAAGGTGACCCCGTGCTCAAGAAAGTCTTGTCTTTCGCGCCCGATTCCAGGGGCAAGTGGACTCCAAACTATGAGGGTCCATATGTTGTTAAGAGAGCCTTTTCAGGCGGAGCTTTGATGCTTACGACAATAGATGGGGAGGATTTCACTCGTCCTGTGAATTCAGATGCAGTCAAGAAGTACTTTGCCTAAAAAAAAGTATATAAGAAAAACAGAATAGCTCGCTAAGTTGAAAACCCGAAAGGGCGGCTTAGGCAAAAATGAGCGTCTCGGTGGAGAACCCGAAAGGGATATCCAGGCAAAAATTAGAGACTTGAAAAATGAATTTGCATCCCGCTAGATTGAGTACCTCACCCTTGGGCAATCTAGGCAAAAATTAGGGATTTGGCAAGTAACTGCATCCTGACAAGACTTTCTGTTCCACAGCCGTCTTTTCATCAGAGATTCTCGATTCGTCGTCAACTGAAGCTTCGAATACATCGAGATTCAAATTGGTAGAGAAAGGATCATTATGTTCAATGTAGCCCTCTTCCAATATATATCACTGATTTCAAATTTGTACAGATCTATGGAGTCTTGCCATTTGCAGGCTACCATTCCATCAAATTAATTTGAGCTTTTTATCCAATTATTTGTACTCTTATTTGTTTCAATTCAACAAATGTTTTGCATGTTTTAATTGATAAAATGTCATTGTTTTAAACAAATAAATTTTTTCCAAATTGTTGTTTTAAACAAAGTGAACATTCACAATGATGAAAGGATACTCAAGAATTTCTCAGTGCTCTCCCAAGGGTGGCATTGATTTCCAACAGGTAAGACATTTTCCTGGCTTGGTTGTATCCTCTTTCTCCAGATTTTGTTGGTTGGGGTTGTTCCCCAAGCAGAGCTTTTGTTGGGGTTGTTCCCCAAGCAGAGTGTTTGTTAGAGACTTCACAGTCCTCTCCAACAGTGTTCTCTCCTCAGCATGGTTGCTTTCCTTTGGAAGATTCAGTGGTGGATGGTTTGACATCCCGGTATTTCACCACTTTCCTCAGCACAGTTGCTAGCAGAATTGTTGATATGATATACTGCATTTATGCTATATCTCCCCATCAGAGTGCTTGTTGAGGTTTTCCACCTCTTATCCCTTCAGCAGAGCAGTGATTATTTTCCTTCTCGGCAGTTGTTGGGTTTCTCTTAGAAGGCTCAGCATTTGGTGGTTGATCCCCAGCTCTCCTCCTCATCCTCGGTGGATTCCCCAGTAAAGCCGCCAGTAGATTTGTGGTATGGTGGATTATATCTGAGAAGTTTCCTGCAGAAGTTTTGTGCTTCCCCTGCAGAATCCTCAATAGGGTTGGTATCCCCAACAGAGTCGGAATTCCCGCCAAGAGTTGGTATTCTCAATAGAGTTGTTTTTGTGGCAGTTTCTTCCTGTTGAAATCTCTGTTTTCCCCAGTTGGGTCGGTTGGTGATCTATCATCCAGAGATTTGGTTGATTTCCTGATGCTTTTGATCCCTAGTAGAGTGGCTTGTTGCAGAAACTACTTCTGTGATCTATTTTTCCCTCAGTGGGTGTATTCCCCAATGGAATGGCTGACAGTATGCCCAGTAGAGTTGCTTGTGCAGTTAGATTCTACATGGATGATCCGTTCTCCCTTTGTGGGTTGTTCCCCAGCGGAGTTATTTGGAAGTTGCTTTCGTGGCAGTTCTCGCCTGTGTGGTGAATTCTTGTTTTCCGGTTGATATTGAGAATCTCCCTGCGGATATTTTGGGATTTCTCCATTTCCCTAACAAATTTGTCTTTGTGGCTGTTTACGCCTGTTGTGACCTTCTGTTCTCCAGTTGGGTTGTTTGTTGATCCATCACTCAGAGATTTTGTGGTTTCTTTGATATCTCTGATCTTTTGCCTCCCCGCAGATCTTTGCTTTTAGCATGTGGATCTCCAGCAGATTGGCTCTCCAGTTGGATTTCTTGGTTTTTCCTCTGGAAGTGTAATACCGGGCGTTTGATTCATGGGCCTGTTTGTGTTAGATATGTCTGTTTTGTCAACATTCATCAAACATAAGTTGCGCATATTCATGCATACTCATAAACATTCAGATATTCATGTTGCATTTTTTGCCATATATCTCTTGTTTGTTGTCTCCTGCTATGGGTGATATAGATCTCCACAATAGATCTCCCCCAAGCAGATGTCGGGTGTTTAATCTCTCGATATAGAGTCAGCCCATAAGCAGAAAGTGTCTGTCTTTCCTTATGCAGTTCCCCACTGAGATATTCCTCGTGGATGACAGTTTTTTCCGTTTCCTCCCAACACATATATTGGGATGGATTTTCCTATTGAGTTATATCCTCATTAGGATGAGTCTTGATTCAGTCTGTCTTTTCGGTTTGATCCTGAATTGGCATTTGTCAACTGTTTCTTGTGTTTCCCTGTGGAATAAATGAATGAATTGCCCAGTAACCGGCAATAATTCTTTTATCCCCAGCGGAATCTTTTGGGCCTCTACCCTCATACCGGTAGTTGTAAGTCCTATGTTCCCTCTTCTTGGCGGAATTTATGGTTATATACCTTTTATTCCTCAGCAAGAGACGTTGGTTTTCTACCCAGTAGTCGGTAGTCGTAAATCCTAGCTTTTCCTGCTCTTCAGCAGTTGGTGGTTTGTTATAAACCCTATTTTGTGTCCCGTGCGGAATTATGATTCTTTCATTACCCACGCGGATGTTTTGGTTTTCTACCCCGTATTCGGTAGTTGTAAATCCTATGTTGTTGTGGGTTTTATTCCCAACGGAGTCTGTGCTTTCTTGTGGATAATTGTCGGATGCTAGCAATTTTACCCTTAGCCAGAGTTGGTATTCTACCCCGTATTCGGTAGTTGTAAACCCTAATTTCTCCCCTTTGTAGAGTTAACCTTGTTGATTCATCCTAACCGATGATGGTTACTCTTTGTGGTTATCTTCATTTAATATTCGATGTTGATATTCCCTCCTTGCTCCTGGATAATTTCCGGTTGCTAGCAATTGTATCCCCAACAAGTCCTTGTGGATAATTGTTGTTTATGCAATTCATCCCCATTGGGTCGTCTTTCATTTACCCTTTTGCTTGGTAATGATTGTTGCTCCTTTTGATCGGTCATCTTTATATACCTAGTTTTGGTATCCCGATGCCTTTCTTTTCGGTTGATTTATCCTTTATTAACCCAGTAATCGGTTGTGGATAATCTTCCATGCGAGTATGTTATCCACGTTCTGACGGTAATGGATAGTATATCTCATGCACTCTTCAGTCGAAGCCTGTTGTGTTTCCCCGGTCGAGTAAGATTCGTTGTTCCTTTTGCGGAATCGAATATTCTTTGTTCCTTGGATAATTGCCGGATGCTTGCAATTTATCTCCTGTGAGTTGTCTTTCGTTTGCCCTGTTGTTGTTGGTAACGATTGTTTCTCTTTTGTGGTTGGTCACCTATTATATACCCTGTAACCGGTATCTATGGTGTTTCTTCCTTTTCGAGTATATTATTCACGTTCTGACGGTAATGAATGATATATCTCTTTCACTCTTTGGTGGGAATCCTTTGTTGATTTTCCCCAGCGGAGTAAGATTCGTATTCTTTGTAGAATTGAATATCCATCCTTTGATAAGTTTGCGTTTTGCTCTTTTCAGGATGATGAGTGTTTTGGCATATATACCAATTCACGGTTTCGGTTGGTCACCTATTATATACCCAGTAACCGGTATCCCTGGTGTTTCCTTCCATGCGAGTGTATTATCTACGTTCTGACGGTAATAGATAATATATCTCATGCGAGTATTCTATCCACGTTCTGACGGTAATGGATATTATATCTCATGCGCTCTTTGGGTTTGTTTCCCCAGCTGAGTAAGATACGTTTTCCCGTTGCGGAGTCGAATGTCCATCCTGTAAGTCGATTTGCTTTTTTAAGCCCTCCTTTCGGATGATGAGTGTTTTGGCATATATACCAATTCACGCCTTGGTCGGTCACCTAGTATATACCCAGTAATCGGTATCCCTGGTGTTCCTTCCTTTCTGCTCCCTATTATGACCTTGGTCCCCTGTGGAGTCAGATTTTCCTGAGTTGATGTACCTTTTTCAGGTTTCTCTCAGATGTTTGGTTGATTGATATCTCTCACCCTTATACCGGTCTTAGATATTCATTCTTCCTGAGCTTGTTACCCTTATACCGGTAACACCTCGTTTCTTTGTTGCTTCCTCAGGAAAGTCTCTTTGTTAGACTTTATCCAGTGGAGTTTCCTGTTGTGATTTTTACCCTTTTGTTGTATTGGCGTTTTCCCCAATATATGCAATTTTTTTCCCCGGCAGGGAGGTTCTTTGTGAATCTTTCCCTAGTCCGAGTCCGGATTTTCATCCGAAGTATCCTTTGTGGATAGTTTGAGTCAGCTTGTGTCTTTCCAATGGATGTGGCTTCCTTTGGAATTTTCTTCCTTTCCCTGTTTGAGTCCTTCACTCCCCGGTGAGGTCTCTAGTCCAGTCGTGTTTTGTTCACGCCGTGTCAGTTTTACCCTAATTCAGAGTCGTGTCGTGCTCACGCATTCTTTTTTCTTTTTCTTATCCCCATGAGAGTCCTATTAGAGTCTCTGTTCCTGGTGAGTGTATTGCTCCGATGGATCGTCCCTTCTTTGTGGACCCATATTCCCCACAAAGTTTTGTGTCTTTTGCATGCATACATTTGCATCATGAGGTCTCTTAGGGACCAAAATTTGTCTCATTACTGTTATTTAAGCCTATTCTACCGCGTCGAGATGAAGATTTCTAAACTTCACTTCTCCGGCTAGAATGACCTTAAATAGGGGCATCTGTAAGACCCCAATTTTGTCCCTAAGATCCCTCATGGCATCATATCATATCATCACATTGCCTCAAGGATCATTGTGCACCTTGCTTCCTTCTCTATGGGTGGGTTATCTTGTTGAGAGTGGTTCTTGATCACCAAGCATGTTTTGCCTTTGTATATCATTGCATTTCTTTTTATCACTAACCAAAAGTACAAAAAATATGTCATCTAACCTTTGTCTTACAGATGAAGCAATCAACAGTCAAAGCAGTCAAAGGCAGTCATTGAGCAATAGATGGTGGCCATTCTTGAGAATTTGGACACCACAATCATTATCAAGAGTTCATATGAGCTATGATGTTATTTTGAATCAAAATCCCAAGTGGTAGAGGCTTGAATTTCATCAGAACATTGTCAGGTCCACTGAAGGCCTAGAAAGTCAACTGCCAAGTCAACTGTGGATTTGAAAGTGGGAAGTGATTAGAAATACTTCATTCATGTTCAAACAATTCTCATTTGACATTTCAAACATCAACATTGAAGAAAATAAAGTCAGGTCAAAACTTTCCAAAAATAGAAAGTAACCTATAATTCAAATTTGCCAAAAGTGGAAAGGTTTTAACCTAACTTCAACTTCAAATTACATCACCAAAAAAGCTTCAAATGAAACTTTGTTGAACATGAAAGTTGTATATCTTTCTCTCCCATTTCCAAAAAGTCCAAGATCAGCAATTTCTCATGTATGGTTGAAGAGATATGGTCAAAACATGGCAAGGTGTGCTTGAAGATTCAAATGGACATAACTTCTCAACCAAAGCTCCAATTCAAGTGGTTCTTTTCGCTAAATTCTTATTTTGACCTCTAGTTTCCAAAACACACATTGCATTACACCAATTGTCATCACATAATCATTTGCATTTCACTTGATTTTTGGAGGGAAATTTTAAAGTTTAAAATTGGTGCACTATTTGAACATTCTATCATTGCCAATAGCTCCAAAATGACATTTTGAGTGAATTTGAACACAATTTCGTGTACTGTTCACCATGTATTTTCATGCATAGGGTGAAATTGCCAATTTGCATATGCACCTCATTCTTGCTAATCCACTTACCATTTGCTTAAACATGATTAAGAGCATGATTAGGAGGGGGTATATAACACAAACCCTAACTGTTTTCAGCTAACAACACTCATAATTTCAGATCTAGATCTAGAATATACAAATTTTCTCTCACTTTTTTCTTGCAAATTCTTCACAATCAATCCACTTTTCTTGATCAATTCATCATCTGGAAGCAACTTTGAGCAAGATTGAAGGAAGAATCAAGAGAATCAGTGCCGTTTGAAGCAGGCTCGAAGCTTGGAAGCATCAATGGTGAAATCTGATTTTGGAGAGATCGTGCATAATTAAGCTTCAATTCTTCATCCAATCATCCATACAAGTGTTATAGAAGAACTTTTGAGCATTGCCAAAGCCTGAATCAAGCGAATTCCAAAGCTTCTCTTCAAGAGGTCATGAATTGATTCTCTCCTTTCTCAAAATTCTTATGCTATTATTGTTGATCTCTTAATGCTGGTTAATCTGAGCTTTAAATCATTGAATTCCATGCATAATTGAGTGAGATACGATTGTTTAAAGTTTTGATGATGAAACTTATTCTCTTCGATCCATGCGTGTTTGTTGATTTCTTGATGAAATATTTGTTGATTCTTGATGTATGATGCAAGATCTGCATGTTGATATGCTCAATGTTAATTTCTGGAACTTTTGGAATTTTCTGGAAAAAATTGGATGAAGATCTTCATGATCTTCATCGTGTTCTTCATATGTTCTTCAATTTTTCCAGTTACCTACGAATTTTCTTGCAACGTTCATGATTTCCTGCGAATTTTTATGCTTTGCATGTGTTTGTGAAAAGCTTGATTCTGATTGGCTCATGCAATTGCCATGCGTGCGTTCTCATTGGCTACTGCATGTTGACTTGCGTTGACTCTGCCAGCGTTTTAATGAAACGCTGCGTTTTGCAGCTTGGCGCCTATTTCATTTGAAATGCTACTCAGTTCGATTCCGTGCCATGCCAAAATTCAAATGCCATGCATTATTTTCCTTTTCCCTCCATTCATTCATATGCTATGCCTTGATCATTTTTCCATAAATTGTGCTTGGATGGTTTTTGTTTTGTGCTAGGGAATTTGAACATGTATGCATTTTGTACCTTGCCTTGCCATATCATTTGTGAAATGCTGAGCTTTTATCCAATGAATATGAAATTTTACATGTTGAAACTAGACACTTTGCTTGAAATTATGGTGTTGATTTGGTATTTTTATCATGTGTCATTGCTGTTTTATGATCATGTTAAGGTAGGTGTGACAATTTGTGTCACACCTTTGCTTGTTCAACTTATGTGATGAATTTGCCATGCCTAATGATCTCCAATTGTCCTGATCTTTTGTGTGATACATATTATGGATGTTGTGAATGAGCATGAATTTTCTTGGAATTATTTGATTGATTCCTGATTTAATTGAGATTTTTCATTCTGGTTGGTCACATTTGAGCTTTAAAATTGCCTTGAACTTCAATTGATCATGAAATGCTTTTGGTATATGATATTGATGTGAGACCTTTTGGATTGTTTCAAGATGTGTTTGAAGTTGATTCATGTTAATTTTCAGCTTCTGTTTTGAATTTTTTCTCCATCTTTGACCCTAGGCTTTGACCTAGTGGTTTGCCTCTCATGTTTGAGCTTTGATTTCAGGTTGAACATCCAAGTTACATGGTTAATGATGCTCCATCATTTGAGCATTGATGTTTGCCTTTGATTACTAATCTTTGTGTGTTTTGTAGGTTGATGTTGACTCATTTGAGTTTGACCTTTGGCTTGCACATTGTGAACCTTGTCTGTTTGTCTGATATTAACTGTTGGTTGTTTGTCTGTATAGTTGTACTGATTTGTTTGATGTTTCCATAGGTACATAAGTTGCTTAAGTTCACTTTGAACTTGCTTTTTCTTGGTTGCTTAACCACTTAGGTATAACCTCTCTTCTTCATGTAGTCTGGAAGACCTGTCCTGTTATGTGGGCAGGCACCTGTCTGAAGTCCTCCTTAAGAGGCAATGCTTGTGATTGTTTACTCTTTGTGCCAAGCAGGAAAAGTCCTCTTATGAGGCAATTGGTAGATAAAAGAGATGTGTAGTCCATCTCCTACTATTCAGTGTGTCATCCCTTTGCTCACACAATGTGTTGATGCATTGTGGATATTAACCCAAGATCTTATAGAGTCAAATCATTTGTGGAGAAGAGTTCCTACTTTCTGAACTCCCACATCTTCTGTTGTTTAAAGCTCTCCCTGACCAGAGATAAGAGCTATGAGGCACACCCCTCATCCCCATTTCATCTGCTTCACCCTAACTCTCAATGTTAGGGTTAAGAGCACAACATACCCCATTCCAGTTGACTGTAAAGTCTAACCTTGTTTGAGCCTAATTGATTGTATATAGTGTGTGCTAACTGACTTGTTTGTATGCTCACTTGATTCATCTGTGCATATTTGCTTGAGTGTGCCTTTGTGCATTTATTATCATCATTTGTATATCATTTCATAAACTTTGCTTTATAGCATTTTGCTTTGTCCATGGAGGAGACAAGCATAAGTCCATTACTTGGCAGTTGTTCCTATGATATGGTGGGAGACTAGTATAAGTCCATTGATTGGCATATGGTATCCTTGTTGTTTGTTTGTGAGACTAGTATAAGTCCATTGATTGGCATCTGGTATCATTGTTTGTTTTAGGAGATTGGTGTAAATCCATTGATTGGTATCCAGTATCCATGTTTGTTTGTGAGACTAGTATAAGTCCATTGATTGGCATCTGGTATCATTGTTTTGTTTTAAGAGATTGGTGTAAATCCATTGATTGGTATCCGGTATCCATGTTTGTTTGTGAGATTGGTGTAAATCCATTGATTGGCATCCGGTATCACTTTGCTTTGCTCATTTGCTTATTTGCATTGTTGCCTCATTCCAAAGGAATCACTTGAATCATCTACATATGATTTCAAGAGGTGAACATCTAAGAAGTTTTACTTCCTCACCCTCCCACCTTTTGTTTCTTTAAACCTCCATCTGTGCATGTTAATCCAAAACTTGAAGAATATTGTGCAAACATTTTCATTTCTTTTCACATTAGAAACCTAGGCCTTAGGCCTTTGATTTTTCAAAACTCATTTCATAAATGCTTCTTTGAATTGAATTCTAATCATACTTTAACCATCTTTTGTGAATAAATCCTAATTGGTTAATCTCACTCATTCAATTGTTTTGTGGCTTTGTCCATTATTGATAAGTTTTCATACATTAGCCATAGGTTTGATTTATCCTAGTTGGTTGATGTTAACCTCACCTTGGTCCTTAGTGATTGAATTGTAAGATTTCCTTGCTTATTATAGGGTTAACCCCTCACTAGCAAGTTGAAGCTTTTCTCACATGGTGGACTTGTTGTTTGTATAAGGTTGAGTTTTCTCCCGTGGATAACGAAAGACCTTAAGGCTTTTATTTTAAAATGAACCCACTCATATTTTGGAAATCTTTTAGCCGAACTACGGCGTTTTGATCCTTATCTTCCATGGAAAGGTACGTAGGCAACGGGTTCATCCGTTCAAACACAAAAATAATAACTTGTATATTCTTTTCTCATCCCTCCAATCCATGTTTGCACAATAAATATTTAATAAACAAATAACATTTCGTACAACAAGTTGTGAAAAGGGCTCCCTAGGAGTACCTAGGACGTTTTGGGTGCCTAACACCTTCCCATTGTGTAATTAACCCCTTACCCATATCTCTGATCTTTTCATTAGTTTTCTATGCGTAAAACTTCTTAGGCTTTTGTTCGATTTTTAGCCATTCCTTTGGATAAATAAAAGTGCGGTGGCGACTCGATTCTTTGTATGCTTTGCTTTTGATTTAGTCAATAAATCATAAAGTGACGAATACACCGCTACACCATTCAGCATCAGTCAACTTGGCTTCCATCAAGACTCTCATTGATGGGATCTCCACCTCTACTGGGAGTACGACCTCCATGCCATAAACAAGAGAGAAAGGGGTTGCCCCTGTTGAAGTGCGGACAGATGTACGATATCCATGCAAAGCAAATGGCAGCATCTCATGCCAATCTTTGTACGTAACAACCATCTTCTGGATAATTTTCTTGATATTCTTATTAGCAGCTTCAACAACCCCATTCATCTTGGGTCTATAAGGAGAAGAATTCTGGTGTGCAATCTTGAACTCGCTACACAACTCTTTCATCATCTTGTTATTCAGATTAGATCCATTATCAGTAATGATCTTATCTGGCACACCATAACGGCATATGAGTTGATTCTTGATAAACTTCACGACCACCTGCCTGGTCACACTTGCATATGACGCTGCTTCAACCCACTTAGTAAAGTAATCAATTGCTACGAGAATAAACCTGTGTCCATTGGACGCTTTCGGCTCAATCATGCCGATCATGTCAATTCCCCACATGGAGAAGGGCCATGGTGATGAAATCACATTCAGAAGTGTCGGAGGAATATGAATCTTATCCGCATAAATCTGACACTTATGGCATTTCTTCACATATTTGCAGCAGTCAGACTCCATTGTCAGCTAATAGTAGCCTGCTCTCAACATCTTTCTAGCCATGGCATGTCCATTGGAATGAGTCCCAAATGAACCCTCATGGACTTCAGTCATCAACAGGTCTGCTTTGTGTCTATCCGCATCTGAGCAGAACCATGTCAAAATTTCTCTTATAAAGCACTTCGCCATTGAGGTAGAAACTGCCTGACAATCTTCTCAAAGTTTTCCTATCTTTCACAAATGCCCCAGGCGGGTAAACCTGGCTCTGGAGGAAGCACTTAATGTCATAATACCATGGCTTATCATCTTTCACTTCTTCAACTGCAAATACATGAGCTGGTCTATCCAAGCGCATCACAGTGATATTGGGAACTTCATTCCAATACTTAACCACAATCATCGAAGCAAGCGTAGCAATAACATTTTCCATTCGATTATCATCTCGAGGAATATGATGGAAATCAACCTCAGTAAAGAACGTTGAAATCCTCCTCGCATAATCTCTATAGGGAATAAGACCAGGCTGATTCGTCTCCCATTCACCCTTGATCTGATTGACAACGAGGGCCGAATCACCATAAACATCAAGATGCTTGACCCTCAGATCAATGCATTCTTCCAATCCCATAATACAGGCCTCATACTCAGCCATATTATTCGTGCATTTGAAAGTTAGCCTTGATGTAAAAGGAATATGTGTGCCCTGAGGAGTAATAATTACTGCCCCAATACCATTCCCGTACTGATTTACAGCGCCATCAAATACCATACTCCATTTGGAACCAGGCTCTGGCCCTTCATCGAGTGTAGGCTCATCACAATCTTTCATCTTCAAATACAGAATCTCCTCATCTGGGAAAACATATTGAACTGACTGAGGATCCTCAATCGGCTGGTGTGCCAAATGATCAGCCAAGATACTACCTTTAATAGCTTTCTGAGCTCGATACTCAATATCATACTCAGATAACAACATCTGCCAATGGGCAATCCTCCTGGTTAAAGCAGGCTTCTCAAAGATATACTTGATTGGATCCATTCTGGATATTAACCAAGTCGTATGATTTATCATATACTGGCGTAAACGCTTAGCATCCCAAGCCAAAGCACAACATGTCTTCTCAAGCATTGAGTATCGAGACTCACAATCAGTGAACTTCTTACTCAGGTAGTAGATAACATACTCTTTCTTCCCTGATTCGTCTTGCTGACCAAGGACACAACCCATTGAGTCTTCAAGAACTGTCAGATACATGATCAAGGGTCTTTCTTCTACAGGCGGAGACAGGATTGGAGGTTCAGACAGATACTCGTTGATACTATCGAAAGCTTTCTGGCAATCCTCGATCCAATCATGAGACTGATCTTTCCGGAGGAGCTTGAATATCGGCGCACATGTGGCAGTCATGTGGGATATGAATCTGGAAATATAATTCAAGCGGGCAAGAAAACCTCGGACTTGCTTCTCAGTTTTGGGCGCAAGCATCTCTTGTATTGCTTTGACCTTTGCAGGATCAACCTCAATACCTTTTTCGCTGACAATAAAGCCCAATAACTTGCCAGAACGGACTCCAAAGGTACACTTGTTAGGATTCAGACGAAGCTTATACTTCCTCAAACGCTGAAAAAGCTTTAACAAGTGCTCTACATGTTCGACTTCCGTTCTTGACTTAGCAATCATATCATCAACATATACCTCAATCTCCTTGTGCATCATATCATGGAACAAGGTAGTCATAACTCGTTGATGCGTGGCTCCGGCGTTCTTCAAACCGAAGGGCATCACTCGATAGCAGAATGTTCCCCAAGGTGTGATGAATGTTGTCTTCTCCATATCCTCGGGTGCCATCTTGATCTGATTAATCCGGAAAATCCTTCCATAAATGAGAAGACATTGAATTAGCTGTATTGTCTACCAACATATCAATATGTGGTAGAGAAAAATCATCTTTCGAACTAGCTTTATTCAAATCTCTATAATCCACACACATCCGGACTTTTCCATCTTTCTTAGGCACGGGCACAATATTGGCCACCCATTGAGGATATGTAGAAGTCACCAGAAACCCCGCATCAATTTGCTTCTGAACTTCTTCTTTGATCTTCACTGCCATATCAGGATGAGTTCTTCTGAGCTTCTGCTTCACAGGCACGCACTCAGGCTTCAAGGGCAGGAAATGTTGCACAATATCTGTATCTAGACTCGGCATGTCTTCATACGACCAAGCAAAGATATCAACATATTCTCGTAGCAATTCAATCAACCCCTTCTTAACAAATTCTTCCAAGAGTGCCCCGATCTTCACTATTCGCACACAATCCTCAGACCCCAAGTTGACTGTTTCCAGATTCTCAAGATGCGGCTGAATGATCTTCTTTTCATGCTCGAGTAGACGGGTAATCTCATCAGGAATCTCTTCAACATCATCTTCCTCTGCCTCAAATACAGGGAACTCAAAATTGGGAGATGGCGTTGGATCATTATGTTCAATGGGTTTGGAAATCAACCTGCATAATGATTTTGGATATGAAAAGCTTTTTAGAAATCAAACAAGGAAAACCATTATGCAGATGAAAAGATTGATTTTTTTTAATTTTTTTTTAGGGTTTATGTGATCACCAATTTCATGCAAAAAAGCGAAAATGGAAAATAATTGGAAAAAACAAACATTTAACATGAATTTATTGAATGAAAATATCATTGTATTTATGTTGCCAACAATGTCATCACTTCTCCTTTTGGCATGGGAGAAGGGTTTTTAAACAAAGTGATTATTACGTTGACTTGTGGACAACTGTAGGAACATCCACAACGACCCAATTGTTGCAGATCCCACCAAGGATGACAAAATTGTCAGAATCCTCTGCATCCTCTTCCAAGACAGCATCAGCTTCTTCCTCCTGACCGGTGTGGATGAAACCTCCACTCTTGAACAATCATTTCTCATTGAAGACCCCAGAAGAAAAGCCAATACCAGCCCGAGACTTATTGTCTTCCAGCTCAATCATTTTTCCTAAACCAGTAATTGCACCATGCTCAATGGCCAATTTTGCATCTTTATAGGAAGTAAATGAAGGAGTTCTCTTCTCAACAGGCTCAGCTATAGATAAAGCTTGGAAAGGAGTTCCAACTTCATCCTCAGCATCTATGTATGAGAAGGAAGACAAGTGGCTAACCAAGAGAGCCCTTTCTCCCCCTACCACTACCAGTTTCTTATTCTTCACAAATTTCAGCTTCTGGTGTAGGGTGGATGTCACGACACCAGCCTCGTGAATCCATGGTCTGCCTAAGAGACAACTGTACGATGGGTGAATGTCCATAACCTGGAAGGTAATTTGGAAATCACTTGGTCCAATCTTGATCGGGAGATCAACTTCCCCAATCACAGTCTTACGCGACCCATCGAAAGCTTTCACAACAACTCCATTCTGCCTCATGGGAGGTCCTTGATAAGACAGTCTGGAAAGAGTGGACTTTGGCAATACATTCAGGGATGACCCAGTGTCCACCAGCACATTGGACATGGCGTCGTCTCTGCAATTCATGGATATGTGTAAAGGCAAGTTGTGGTCTTTTCCCTCCTCAGGGAGATTAGAGTCACAGAAACTCAAATTGTTACAAGCAGTAATGTTTGCAACAATGATATCGAACTGTTCTATTGTGACATCATGATCTACATATGCCACATCCAAAACTTTCTGTAGAGCCTCTCTATGTGGTTCTGAATTCAGAAGCAAAGATAACACGGATATCTTGGATGGAGTTTGTAGGAGCCGGTCTACAACACTGTACTCACTCTTCTGGATGAGCTTCAGCATCTCATCACAGTCTTCTTTCAAATTGCCACTAGGGCCAACAGAAGTAGGAGGTTTCAGTACAGAGGAGGATTTAACAATAGGTGCCGAATTCAGGGTGCTCACAGCGTTCCCAATCGGGCGCTCAACAGTATCAGCATTAGCCTGAGGCTTCGGTGGTGCAGAAAACACACGACCGCTGCGGGTCAAACCACTTACATCAACAACATTCACAACAGAGGAAGATGACAAGGACACTTCTTTCCCATCTTCTACAGCAACAGCGTTGTAACGGAAGAGAATTTCCTTTTCAGAAGAATACGGCACTGGACCGGCAGGCTTGATGATCCGCGAATGAGAAACCTTCTGCTTGCTACCGTCATACTTAATGATAATAGGCTCGGGGATCCGGAATACTGGGGAAATCACGTTGACCTCTGGCTCATCTTCGTCAACATTCCTATTCTGAAGAATCTCAATGACTCCTTCGTCCAGCATTTCCTGAATATCTTTGCGCACCTGGCGACAACCTAATCGGTTAATAGGGCAAATTCGACATCTATCATGATCGTGTTCATAGTGACTATACTCGCACAGCAAACGATGCAACTCGACCAACGACTGTCGAATATGGCTGACATATTTGACCTTGTACTTGCCAGGGCAGCCCTGGACCATGTTGACAGATTTCCCATGCTCGGGCAATGGGTTCTTCTTCACATTAGGACCTACGTCCTCAAAACACAGGATGCCGCACCTCACAAGGTCTTGAACCTTGGTCTTCAACGGAAAGCAATTCTCCACGTCGTGGCCGGGAGCACCAGAGTGGTAGACACAATGCAAATCAGGCTTATACCACCACTGAGGGTTAGCAGGTATAGTTGGCGGGTCTCTCGGAGTAATCAACTTCCTCTCTATTAAAGAGGGATACAGTTATGCATATGTCATTGGAATCAGATCAAAAGTGATCTTCTTCCTCTCATAACTCGTGCTGGTTTGATTACTGTTGCGAGGCTGGTAGGCCTGCTGTTGCGGACGATGCTGTTGCTGCTGATATTGCTGAGGTGATTGCTGATTGTTATTATGCTGATGATACTGTTGGTTATCTCTGAAAACAAGTGCTATATGAGCCACCTGGTGCTGATTACCGGCGGGACGCAGGGTCTTCCTCCTCACAGAGGGTCTTCTGGATTTCACATGGGAGGTCACAGCATGTGCCTCTCCATCTTTCTTCTTTGCAAACGCCCCATATCGTTTGGCAGAAGAGCCTTCTTCCATGGTCAGACGTCCTTCTCTGACCCCTTCTTCTAGCTGCATCCCCATATTCACCATCTCGGTGAAGTCAGAAGGAGCGCTAGCAATCATCCGCTCATAATAGAATGAACTCAAGGTCTTCAGAAAGATCTTGGTCATTTCTTTCTCTTCTAGCGGAGGCACAATCTGAGCTGCCAACTCTCGCCACCTTTGGGCGTACTCTTTGAAAGTTTCTTTGTCCTTTTGGGACATGGCCCTTAGCTGATCCCTATCGGGAGCCATATCCACATTATACTTGTATTGCTTGACAAAGGCCTCGCCAAGGTTGTTGAAGGATCGGATGTTCGCACTGTCAAGCCCCATATACCAACGCAGAGCTGCACCGGAAAGACTGTCCTGAAAGTAGTGGATGAGCAACTGGTCATTATCAGTCTGAGTTGACATCTTCCTGGCATACATGACCAGGTGGCTGAGAGGACAAGTATTCCCTTTGTATTTTTCAAAGTCAGGGACCTTGAATTTCATCGGAATCTTCACATTGGGAACCAAGCATAATTCAGCAGCAGACTTGCCAAACAGATCCTTTCCTCTAAGAGTCTTCAATTCCTTGCGAAGCTTAAGAAATTGATCATTCATAGCGTCCATCTTCTCATGAACATCTGGGCCTTCAGACGGCTCAGAATGATAGATGGTTTCGTCTACCCTAGGCATGGTATGCACGACAGGAGGAGGAACAGCAAGGACCGGGCTAGATGTCGACATAGAAGCAAAAGTCGGAGCAGGACCCTCAGGCATAAAGCTGGGAGGCATCCCCCACGGAAACCCGGTTGACATGGCTGTCGGCACAAAGTGTGCAATGGCTGCAGGCACAGTTGAGGAAACAATCTCAGAGATGACTGTCCTCTGGGGAGGAGTTGAAGGCGTCGGAGACGACTGGCTCTGGGCAGCCAAGAACGATTCCGTCAAAGCACTTAGTCTGGCGACTTCTTCCTTGAGTTCACGGTTCTCTTGCTCTAGATGATCCATCAGTCTTGCAGAGTTGGCTCTAGTGTAGTACCGGTGAGTCAGCTTGTCTTCATAATAAATGAAGAGCACAAAGTTAGACCACAGGACCAGAAGCTGGGAACAAAACCTGCTTATGCATATGATGCATGCAATGCTGGTGCATATGATTTGTTTTTATTTCAAAGGAACTTTAGGGTTTTATTTGCAAATTTTGGAAATATTAAGCATTTTATCGCATATAGAAATATCTCATCAAATAACATCAGGGAAGAAGTACATCATTGTCAATCATATACAAGAGGAAAGGAAAATAATCATCCTATGGATCCCTAGAAACAACATCTGAAGCTCGGGACACAGGAAGATAAGCTGCACGAAGCCTCTTCACCTCTCTCTCATAAGCTGCCTCCATATCTGCCTTCTCTTTGGCGAGTCGATCATACCTCCTTTTCCAAAACTTGGAAGACTGAGGAAGTAGAGAAGTCCATGCATCATCAGGGTCATCAATAACCTGATGCTCGAGGAACTCTATCAAAGCATCCTTCTCCTTGATCTGCTGAAGCAACTCTTCCCTTTCACGGATCCAGGCACGTGATAGGTCTTCGTCTCTCAACTCCTCTACTCCTTGGTTAGGGAGGGTTGAAGGCCCAGCCACAACCAAAGGTGTAGGTCTCGGATATTCGTAAGGCATGAGATACTCAGATGCTCTCTTCCTTACCCAAGCAGTGTAAGGCTCCAAAGCGATGCAATTCTTAGGACCCAACTCCTTCCTTCCTTTCTTATGAACCTTGCGCCAAGCGCGAACCATCCTGCCCTTCAAGCCTTGGGGATATTTACCCTTCTGAAAGAACACACCCTCTAACAGAATGTTATTAGGTTTATCCTTTAGGGGGAACCCAAGCTGACGACGTGCTAAAACAGGGTTGTAGTTAATCCCACCACACGTACCAAGAAGAGGCACATTGGAGAATTCACCACAAGAGTCGATAATCTACACACCATCATATACACGGTTATACCAAGAGATATCATCATTAGTGAGAGACATAAGTGTAACACCCTTCTAAAATACCCCGAATATATAATTAAAATAACAACATATCAATCAGAGTAAAGATGCAATTAAGGGTGTCACACGACCACTTCACACCATAATAACTGTCATGCTTCTTTATTTAATCAAAATAACATTTTTTTGCATAATTCGCAGCGGATAGAAATCAAATCAACCAATCAAAACATATAACATATTACATGTAAAATGGGTCAACAACCAACAATAAAACAACTAAAACATTCCGTCCCGATGTTACATCTATCAGAGCATGACCCACTAAGGAGACTACACTAGACTCCAAGCACTAGCTTCTACTCAATCACTGCTCGTTACCTGAAAAATAGTTGTAAGGGTGAGTTCCTCAATCGATATAATAAGCATTATAAAATATCATGCAATGTTAAGTAATTTAACACGTTTCATCACCCAAATCAGATTACACATTCAGCAACGGCAATATCAACTCAATCATACTCAACATCAACACAACACACAACACACATATAATACTGGAATACATCCATTCATACTATATTCCATACAACAAACCAACACAATGCAACTCTAATGAGACTCGACTCGTCATGCATGTGGTACCATTCGGAGTAAAACTCCCAACTTAAAAATCATTTCCATTTTATTGGGCATCAAGGCATAAGCCTTCAACTTTCAACTTTTGCCAATCCAGACCAACGTGGTGTGAGCAAAGCTCCGACTTAATGCATATGGATTTAGATGACATGCACGACTTAAAATTTCGACAACATGATAATAATAGCAACACAACAATGGTTTCAACATAAACAACTTATAATCAACTTTGGCTCACCAAGCCTACAACTCAGTATCTTTAACAACTTTCCGTACACGGAACAACTCAGCAACATACTTGTATCGACACTTCATAACATAAACTCAACAAAATTACTCATCACAATTAACGATAATATCACCCGACTCACCCCGACGAATTCCATTAAATTCTGAGCAAAAATTCGATTTTTATCACTTTTCCAACAGTGTTAACCGGTTAACGCCCTGGGTTAACCGGTTAACGCAGGACAGAACACGCTTTCTGGCCATTTACAACAGTGTTAACCGGTTAACGCCCTGGGTTAACCGGTTAACGCAGACAGATTAGCAATTTTCACAAATTACAACAGTGTTAACCGGTTAACACCCTGGGTTAACCGGTTAACGCAAGACAGAAAGCTGTTCCTGCGCTAACACGAAGCAGAATGCAGAATTCTCCGCATTTTCCGCCGTTGGAGGACTTCCGGACCTCCGATTCCAATTTCGTAAGAAGCGATACGTTCGGAAAATCACAATACACTCAATTACAGATTTAAGTACAACTTTAACACACTTATCCAACATAATTTCTCAGCATTCAACATCCCAATTAGGGTCAAATCAACGGTTTATCACTACCCCTTACATGTTAATCTATAATACCCGTTAAACGACGATAAACCCCCCTTACCTGATTAATCCGGCAAATCTTTGAGCTCCAAGCTTTTCTCTTCTCCAACCTTTGCCCTTGCTCTTCCTCTTTGCCCTTTCTCCACTTTCCACTTTTCAGCCGCTTCTCTGTTTCACGTAGAATCTTTTTACCAAAAATGGGATTCCTTTTCCTTATTTCACACTTATATAATTTTCCAATTTATATTATTATCCCAATAATAATAATTCGATAATTCCAAAAATAATAATAATAATAATCCAATTATCTAATTAAATTAATAAATATATTATTAACTTAATTTAATAATTATCGTATTATTATCGGGGCGTTACAACTCTCCCCCACTAAAAGAGTTTTCGTCCTCGAAAACATACCTCAAGCGAACAACTCCGGATAAGACTCCTTCATCTGAGTCTCCAGTTCCCAAGTCACGTTGCCACCTGCTGGTCCTCCCCAAGCTACCTTCACCAAGGCAATCTCTTTACCCCGCAACTGCTTCAACTCTCGATCCTCGATCCTCATAGGTGATGTTTCAACAGTCAGGTTATCTCTCACCTGTACATCATCCACTTGGACTACATGCGACGGATCAGGAATGTACCTTCTCAACTGAGACACATGAAAAACTTCATGCAAATTCGTAAGTGACAGCGGTAAAGCGATACGATAGGCTACCTCTCCTATCCTCTCTAGAATCTGATAAGGACCAATAAATCGAGGTGTCAACTTCCTTGACTTCAAAGCTCGACCAACCCCAGTTATCGGAGTAACACGAAGAAACACATGATCTCCCTCTTGAAACTCAAGTGACTTCCTCCTCTTATCATGATAACTCTTCTGACGACTCTGAGCAATTCTCATCTTCTCCTGAATCATCTTAATCTTTTCCGTAGTTTGTTGAACAATCTCCGGTCCAACCACAGCACTCTCACCGGACTCATACCAACATAAAGGTGTCCGACATCTTCTACCATACAAAGCTTCAAACGGCGCCATACCAATGCTCGAATGAAAACTATTGTTGTAGGTAAACTCAATCAAAGGTAAATAACAATCCCAAGTACCTCCTTTTTCCAAAACACAAGCTCTCAAAAGATCCTCTAATGACTGAATCGTCCTCTCAGTCTGACCATCAGTCTGCGGATGATATGCAGAACTCAATCTCAGCTTAGTTCCCAAAGCCCTCTGCAAACCTTCCCAGAACTTCGATGTAAATCTAGGATCTCTGTCCGAAACAATACTCGACGGAATACCATGCAAACTTACAATCTTCTCAATATACAACTCAGCTAATCTCTCTAACGGATAATCCATTCTAATCGGAATGAAATGAGCCGATTTCGTCAATCTATCAACAATCACCCAAATAGCTTCAAAACTCTTACTTGTCCTCGGTAAACCAGAAACAAAATCCATACTGATACTATCCCACTTCCACTCTGGAATAGCCAACGGTTGCATTAGCCCAGACGGCTTCTGATGCTCAATCTTTGACTTCTGACAAGTTAGGCACGCATACACAAAACGAGCCACATCTTCTTTCATTCCGGGCCACCAAAATATTTTCTTTAAATCCTGATACATTTTAGTAGCTCCTGGATGAATACTCAAACTGCTTCTATGACCCTCTTCTAGAATGCTTCTTTTCAAAATCGCATCATCAGGAATACAAATTCTTTCCCCCAATTTCAACACACCTCTCGCATCAATCTTAAAGTCACTCTTCTCTGATTGACCACAACGATTAAGGATATCTACTAATTTCGCATCCAATGTCTGTGCCTCTCGGATACTATCCATAAAATCATTATTAATCTTTAGCATTCCTAGCATTACACTCTGCGGTGTTACTACGCAAACCAAACTCATGTCACGAAATTGCTCAATTAATTCTAACTCCTTAATCATCATTGCTGACACATGCAAGGTCTTTCTACTTAAAGCATCGACCACAACATTTGCTTTTCCTGGATGATAATTCAACCCGAAATCATAATCCTTAAGCAATTCTAACCACCTACGTTGTCTCATGTTCAGCTCTTTCTGATCAAATAGATACTTTAAATTTTTTTGATCGCTGAAAACTTCAAATCTGGAACCATAAAGGTAATGCCTCCAGATTTTTAGCACAAACACCACAGCAGCAAGTTCAAGATCATGCGTAGGATAGTTCTTTTCATGAATTCTTAACTGTCGCGACGCATAAGCAATTACTTTATTATTTTGCATGAGCACACCTCCTAAACCCATCAATGAAGCATCACAGTAGATTATAAACGGTTCCTCCGGATTTGGCAAAGTCAAAACCGACGCCGACATCAACCTCCTTTTTAATTCATTAAAACTTTCTTCGCACTGAACATCCCACACGAAAGCTTTACCTTTACCAGTTAATTTAGTTAACGGAAGTGTTAACTCAGAAAATCCTTCAATAAACCTTCTATAATATCCAGCTAATCCCAAAAAGCTTCTAATTTCGGTAGCCGACTTAGGGGTCTCCCATTGCAAAACAGCTTCGACCTTGGAAGGATCTACAGCAATACCTTTTCCTGAAATTACATGGCCGAGAAAACTGACTTCTCTTAACCAAAATTCACACTTGGACAGCTTCGCAAAAAGTTTCTTATCTTTCAAAACATCCAACACTAATCCCAAATGTTCCTTGTGCTCTTCTTCGGACTTAGAGTAAATCAAAATATCATCAATAAATACTACCACAAAATGATCCAGATAAGTATGGAAAATACGATTCATGTATTCCATAAATACTCCCGGCGCATTAGTCACACCGAAAGGCATCACAGAATACTCATAATGTCCATACCGAGTTCTGAACGCTGTCTTCTGGATGTCTTCATCTTTCACTTTGATCTGATGATAGCCCGATCTCAAATCAATTTTACTGAACACACAAGCACCCACTAATTGATCCATCAAATCATCTATTCTCGGTAGTGGATACTTATTCTTGATCGTTACCTTATTCAATTGTCTATAATCAATACAAAGCCTCATACTACCATCTTTCTTCTTTACTAGCAACACTAGAGCTCCCCACGGTGACACACTTGGTCTTATAAACTTCTTCTCAAGTAAGTCTTCCAATTGCTTCTTTAATTCATACAATTCCGATGTCGACATTCTATACGGTGCCATCGAAATAGGCCTAGTACCAGGTACCAGATCAATAGTAAATTCAACTTCCCTCTCTGGCGGCACACTAGGAATTTCATCAGGAAAAACTTCAGGGAATTCTTTCACCACTAACAGTTCCTCAATCTTAGCTTTACTCTCAACCGACAACGTCGCCATCAAAGAAAACATCTGAGCTCCCTCTTTCATCAATTTTCGCAATTCTTCGAAAGGTAATAAGTCAACTCCTTCCTCTTCAGGAGTGGAAAACCTTACCGACTTATGATGACAATTTATATGAACATAATTATACTCTAACCAGTTCATACCAAGAATTACATCCATCCCATCCAACGGCAAACATACTAAATCAACATAGAAATCTCTATCGAAGATCGACAAAGGACATTTTAAACATACCAAAGAAGTAGTTATTGATCCCTTAGCTGGGGTCTCAACAATCAATTCACCATCCAAAGCGGACAATTTTAAACCCAGTCTTCGAGCACAGTTAGCAGAAATAAAACAGTGTGTAGCACCGGTATCAATAATAGTAATTAAAGGAGTACCATTTATGAAACATGTACCTCGGATAAGTCTGTCCTCACTGGAGGTTTGAGTTCCGGTCAATGCGAACACTTTTCCAGTTTGAGATCTCTTTGGCTTCTGACACTGACTTCCAATATGCCCCTCTTCGCCACAATTAAAACAAATCATTTCCTTGTGCTTGCAATCAGCTATTGCATGGCCAGTCTTACCACAGCGAAAACACCTCTTTACTTCAGCAGTGCATACATTACTCTTATGACCAGCCTGACCACATTTGAAGCAAACTATACCAGCAGGATCACCTCCCCTACTAGTCCTCTGAGCCGGAGCAGCTCCTTGTTTCCCTTTTCCCACGGGGCATCATACGGCTTGCCACGGTTTTGATGTTGCTTGCCCCTGCGGTAACTGACAATCTTGTAATGAGCATTATTGTCTTCTTCAAATATCCTGCAGCTATCAACCAATTCAGTAAAAATGCGTATCTTCTGATACCCAACAGCCTTCTTAATTTCAGAGCGCAGTCCGTTTTCAAACTTGATGCACTTTGAAAACTCAGCACCAGCACCAGTGTAATGAGGATAAAATTTGGACAGCTCCACAAATTTTGCAGCATAATCAGTGACAGACATGTTTCCTTGCTTCAGCTCAAGGAACTCAATTTCTTTCTTACCACGGACATCCTCCGGATAATACTTTCTCATGAATTCCCTACGGAATACATCCCAAGTAATGACTTCACCTGCCACGGTCAACCTCTCGTGAGTCTCTAGCCACCAGTCATCAACTTCGACTGCTAGCATGTGAGTACCATACCGAACCTTCTGAGCTGGAGTGCAATCCATAACACGGAAGATTCTCTCGATCTCTTTCAACCATCCCAAGGCTGCATCTGGATCATGCTTCCCTTTAAACACCGGCGGATTCTCTCTTTGAAAAGTCGCCAAGCTACGTGATCCAGCATCTCCACCAGCATTTGGCAAGTTCTGCACAGCTTGTGCCATTGCTTGCATTGCGGCAGCCATTGCAGCATCATTCCTTCCAGCCATTCCAACTTATCAATACAACACAACTTAAAAGTTAGATTAGTAACAATACACAATTGTTACACAGTAACGACACGACAACTGGCCGAACAGACCGACCTGCTCTGATACCACTAATGTAACACCCTTCTAAAATACCCCGAATATATAATTAAAATAACAACATATCAATCAGAGTAAAGATGCAATTAAGGGTGTCACACGACCACTTCACACCATAATAACTGTCATGCTTCTTTATTTAATCAAAATAACATTTTTTTGCATAATTCGCAGCGGATAGAAATCAAATCAACCAATCAAAACATATAACATATTACATGTAAAATGGGTCAACAACCAACAATAAAACAACTAAAACATTCCGTCCCGATGTTACATCTATCAGAGCATGACCCACTAAGGAGACTACACTAGACTCCAAGCACTAGCTTCTACTCAATCACTGCTCGTTACCTGAAAAATAGTTGTAAGGGTGAGTTCCTCAATCGATATAATAAGCATTATAAAATATCATGCAATGTTAAGTAATTTAACACGTTTCATCACCCAAATCAGATTACACATTCAGCAACGGCAATATCAACTCAATCATACTCAACATCAACACAACACACAACACACATATAATACTGGAATACATCCATTCATACTATATTCCATACAACAAACCAACACAATGCAACTCTAATGAGACTCGACTCGTCATGCATGTGGTACCATTCGGAGTAAAACTCCCAACTTAAAAATCATTGCCATTTTATTGGGCATCAAGGCATAAGCCTTCAACTTTCAACTTTTGCCAATCCAGGCCAACGTGGTGTGAGCAAAGCTCCGACTTAATGCATATGGATTTACATGACATGCACGACTTAAAATTTCGACAACATGATAATAATAGCAACACAACAATGGTTTCAACATAAGCAACTTATAATCAACTTTGGCTCACCAAGCCTACAACTCAGTATCTTTAACAACTTTCCGTACACGGAACAACTCAGCAACATACTTGTATCGACACTTCATAACATAAACTCAACAAAATTACTCATCACAATTAACGATAATATCACCCGACTCACCCCGACGAATTCCATTAAATTCTGAGCAAAAATTCGATTTTTATCACTTTTCCAACAGTGTTAACCGGTTAACGCCCTGGGTTAACCGGTTAACGCAGGACAGAACACGCTTTCTGGCCATTTACAACAGTGTTAACCGGTTAACGCCCTGGGTTAACCGGTTAACGCAGACAGATTAGCAATTTTCACAAATTACAACAGTGTTAACCGGTTAACACCCTGGGTTAACCGGTTAACGCAAGACAGAAAGCTGTTCCTGCGCTAACACGAAGCAGAATGCAGAATTCTCCGCATTTTCCGCCGTTGGAGGACTTCCGGACCTCCGATTCCAATTCCGTAAGAAGCGATACGTTCGGAAAATCACAATACACTCAATTACAGATTTAAGTACAACTTTAACACACTTATCCAACATAATTTCTCAGCATTCAACATCCCAATTAGGGTCAAATCAACGGTTTATCACTACCCCTTACATGTTAATCTATAATACCCGTTAAACGACGATAAACCCCCCTTACCTGATTAATCCGGCAAATCTTTGAGCTCCAAGCTTTTCTCTTCTCCAACCTTTGCCCTTGCTCTTCCTCTTTGCCCTTTCTCCACTTTCCACTTTTCAGCCGCTTCTCTGTTTCACGTAGAATCTTTTTACCAAAAATGGGATTCCTTTTCCTTATTTCACACTTATATAATTTTCCAATTTATATTATTATCCCAATAATAATAATTCGATAATTCCAAAAATAATAATAATAATAATCCAATTATCTAATTAAATTAATAAATATATTATTAACTTAATTTAATAATTATCGTATTATTATCGGGGCGTTACAATAAGCCTCGTAGACCACCGTAGACATCCCTTATTCTCCTTGAAGGCGACCGTCTGAGGTAAGTGAGAAATAAACCACTTATACAACAGAGGCAAACATCACACAATAGCACCACCACCCTTTGCATTCCTCATATGCAAAGAGAAATAGGTATCACCCAACAGAGTCGGAACGGGATTAAGAGCGGAGAAGATCCTAATAACGTTCACATCCACAAACTTGTCGATGTTGGGGAACAATACCAACCCATAGATGAGAAGTACAAATATGGCTTCAAAGGCATCCTCACTCATGGCCTTCCCATAAACAGTAGCTTGAGCAATGAGGAACTCAGAAGGGAGACCTTGAATTCCACCTTTGGTAGTCATATGAGCACCAATCAGAGATTCATCTATGTGCAACAGGTCAGCTATCTCTCGAGAAGTAGGAATACTCTCCAAGCCACTGAACGACAACTGGTCCAGAATAGGTATACCCACAAGATAAGCATACTCCTCAAGGGTAGGCAACAACTGAAAGTCCGGAAAAGAGAAGCAACGATACAAGGGATCATAAAACTGCACCAACACGCTCATCAACCCTTCATCCACCTGAGTAGTCAGAAGAGGAAGAAGCTTCCCAAAACGAGCTTTGAAAACCAAGGGATCTAATACATAGGATGTCAGATTCCTTAACTCTTTCAGGTCTGGCTGTCTGAAGTTGTACTTCTTTGTATTCCTTCTTTGTCTTTCCATGTCTGAAAAATTTGCAAATAAACCCCTTAAGTTCCTTGAAAATTTCTTTTATTATCGATGATATGGATGCAAATGGATGCATGAATGCAACAATCACACTCAAGGATCAAGCAAAGCACACCAAACAAAGGTCATGGGATGGATCATATTATCCTTAATATCAATCATCCATTTTGGTGGATTAGGGTTTACACCTTATCAACACCCAAGTTCCATTGATATTAAGGCCATATGAACGAATCGACCATGAATCAAGGGTTTGTTGCGAGTCACGAGCATGGAGTCTCGGTTAAGAACCACCCAAAGGGAGTGTACTAGGGTTTAAACCTGCCAAACATGTTCTACAAGAGGTTCCCATAGTCATCATCCCATCTTTCGGATATTATCGGAGAAACGACTACTCGTATTCCAAAAATATTCTCAAGAGAGACTCTTATGAGTGTAGTATCGCGTAACAATCGCATCAAATCTTACATTTGAACGACCTCCGCACTACGTCCGAAAAATAGGCCAAGATGGGTTTGGTAAACTAAGGTCCTTGGCTTCTAAGGTCTATATTGGAAAGAGTAATGTCTAACCACAACTTACTTGTGTGACATTATTGATCCCAACATGACCTCCACCAAGTGAATGGACTCACAAGTCAACTTGCTAAGGAATAACTCCACACAAGTCGACAAGACTACGCCATTCTCCTATCCTAAGTGCACTCGAGTTCGGGTATAGAACTCATCTCGCAAAGATCACCAAGCAAACAAGCAATTGATATATCAAGCAATTCAATCATCACATACAATACAGTAATCCCAAATTGCACAAAAATATGTCACAAACAAATATAATACAACAAGGGTGAAAACTTGGCAAAACCCACTAAGGATCTTGGATCCCCAGCAGAGTCGCCACTTTTCTGTAGCGGTGTATTCGTTACCATTGGAGATATTGACTAAATCCAAGGTAAATCATACAAAGTCGAGTCGCCACCGCACTTCTATTTATCCAAAGGAATGGTTAGAAAGCGAACAAAAACCTAAAAGTTTTACAAACAAAACCAGTAAAAGAAACAAAGATCTGGGTAAGGGGGTTGGTTATGCAATGGGAAGGTGTTAGGCACCCAAAACATCCTAGGTACTCCTAGGGAGCCCTTTTCACACTTGTTGCAAAGGTTATTGTTTTTGTGAAAATTTATTTGTGCAAACATGATTGAAGAGATGAGAAAAGAATATACAAGTATTTACATTTTTGTGTTTGGATGGATGAACCCATTACCTACGTACCCTCTTATGAAAAGATTAGGATCAAAACCTTGTAGTTCGGGTAAAAAATTTCAAAACAATAAGTGGATTGATTGGTCCAAAAGCCTTAAGGTCTTTTGTTATCAAAGGGAGAAAACTCAACCTGAAAAACCACAAGTCCACCATGTGAGGATAGCTTCAACATGCTAGTGAGGGGTTAACCCTATAATAAGCATGGAAGACTTATTGTCCATCACTAAGGACAAAGGTGAGTATTACATCTACCACAAAGATAACTCAAACCTAATAGCTAAAGGTTATGAAAAATTTGATTAAGAAGTGGACATTGGAACCACAAAAAGAACATTTGAATGGGTTATATTTACCAATTAGAAGTATATATAAAAATGGTCAAAGTTGACTTTAAAATTCAATTCAAAATAAGTATTACGAAAAGAAGTTTGAAAATCAAAAGCATAAGGCTTAGGTTTCTAATGTTGAAAACAAAGTCAAAAGTTTGCACAAAAAGATTTTGGTTTAGGTTAGGGTGGAGAGATGAAGAAAACAACAAGGTGAGGGTTAAGAAATAAAACCACACTAGGAATTCCTCTCTTGAGATCATATAGATGATCCAAGTAAGTTGCCATCCTTTGGAATAAGCAAGCACAAAGCATAAGCAATCACATAAGTTTCATAAGAGATCCTCAATAAAAGGAAACAGAATGCCAATACATGGACTTACACCTGACTCCTAACAACAAAACGGAAACAGAATGCCAATACGTGGACTTATATCCGACTCCCAACAACAAAACGGAAACAGAATGCCAATACATGGACTTATATCCGACTCCCAACCATAAAAAGGAAACAGAATGCCAATACATGGACTTATATCCGACTCCCAACCATAACAAACAAACATCAAAAGCAAACACATCAAAAGCAAACACATCAAAAGCAAACACATCAAAAGCAAACATCACAATCTATATACATACAAGAGGCTCAAAACAATGGGTGGGCTTTAGTCAAGAGGGGTCATATCAACCTCGACAAACAAGCCAAACTGTAAAAGGGTAATTTGTAGCTCTTAACCACTAACATTGAAAGTTAGGGTGAAGCTGATCAAAATGGAAATGAGGATGAGACCTCATGCTCTTAACCCTGGCCTGGGTGAGCTCATGACAAAGAAGGCATGGGGATCCAGAAAGTGGGATCCTATTCCACTTGACAGACACTAGACAAAGATCTTGGGTACATGTTCAGAAGCATCGGCACGTAGTGCGAGCATAAAGAACGACTCACTGAATAACGGGGGATTGGCTACTAATCCCTTCTATCCGTCAATTGCCTCAACTCTTGGAGGTCTTATCAAGTATCACATGCCTCATCTTGGAGGTCTTTGGCACAAATGTAAACAAACACAAACAGAGCCTCTGAAGGAGGACTTGCCAGCAAAAAGCCTGCCAAAAAGGTGATAGGACTTCCAGACTACATGAAGTAAGAAGATAACTACCTAAGTGGTGTGTCAACCACAATCCAAAGCTCAAGCAAGAGCTAAAAGCAAGCAACTAAGATACCTGTACAAAAGCTAACCAGTTAATACTTCAGTCAGAAAACCAACAGACAAACAGTGAAACCTTTCAACAATTACACAATCCAATGAACAATGCTCAAGCACTCAAATGAACTCATGAGCTCAAGCACATCACTTAAAATCCTACAAAACAAACACAAGTTAGAACTCAAATCATTTGCATCTCACAAAGTGAGAACAAATCAACCATCAATGCTAAATGTCCAAACCTGAAACACAAAGCACAGTTAGTTTATGCACAAAACACTAGTATAAAGACTAAGTTCAAAACCAAAACAAATGACTAAAACAGAACCCAATCTTCCACATAATGCACATTCAAACATGTCACAAAATGTCCTCAAAAGGACCAGCATCAATTCAAAAAGCAAATGCCTCAAATGGCTCATGTAATGCAATGATCACAAAATGTGCACAAAGTGAACTTCCAATTTAGAAAATCCACATCAAAACAGAAATGCATGCAATGACCTTGAAATGTTTTATGCAAGTTCCTCATGTCATAAACAAACAATATGCAAAAAATCAAATCCAGAAAGGTTCAAATGCTATATGATCAAAAATGCACAAATTGAATACCAAAAATGTGACACAAATTGTCACACTATATCTTCATGTGTCAAAAAGGATGATAGCGTATGAGAAAAAATCCAAACCAGTGCTAAAAAATTCACAACATGTATGATCATTAAGCACACAAAAAATCAAATCAATTGGCTCAAAGATAAGGATTTCACAAAGCAATGAAGGCAACGTATCAATTTAACACAATGTTCAATCAAAAATTCACAAATCACAAACCAGACATCAACAATTCATGAAAATAATACCAGAAAAAACTAGACATCAAAAGAAAACTATGAAAAAAAAATTGGAGATAATTTGGATCATTTTTCTATTTTTTATGATTTTTCAAAGATGAGCAAAATAATTGAAATACATGGAAAAATATGGAGGGAAACAATTATTTGAATTAAATTCAGAAATAACATGAACCACACGATGAGGCGCGCAATCCACATCAATGGATCAGATTCAAACAAATGAAACGATGCGTTTCATTAATCTATGTCATCAGCCCAATCAGCGAGTCAAACGTACGCATGGCAAGTCAAAGGCAGGGCATCCAATCAAACAGACACGAAGCGCTCGCATGGCATCCACATGGCAAACACGCAGGCAAACCCTAGGAAATAACCAGACGCCGGAGTTGTAGCTCCAATCGTCTTCCCCGGCCAACTCCGGCGGACTCACGACCAATTTTTTTCCAGAATTCATCAAACCATACATCAATCGAACCGTCATGCAACATAGAATCCAAATATCAATTCAAATCAAACTAATTCCTCATGAATTTTCCAGATCGAGCAAAAACATTTCCTAGATCTAAACTGAAAGTTCATCATACAGCCTCAATACTCAACCATTTTTAAATCTAATCACATGTACATTCTCTACTAAGCAAGCTCTACACATCTAGGTACAGAAAATAGCAAAAGGAGAGGATGAATTTTTCATCACATGGAAAGGCAGGTTGTTGTTCACGCGTGATCAAGCTCTCAAAAGCTCCAGATCTACTCCACTACACTTGACTTGAAGCTTTGTGCACAAAGAAACAATTGAAACCACTTGGATCTAGCTCAATTTCCAACTTCCATTGCTATGAGTTTGCACTTGAACTGCTCGAATCTGGACTGAATTGCTCAAACCAATGGTTGATTCTTGCTCAGAATTGCATGAGGATCATGAATCTACAAAAATATTTGGTGTTTATGTAAGGAAATTGAAGAATCGAAGAGAGAGAAAAATGGAGGGAGTTTTGAAATTCAGATCTAGAATGGTTCTGTTATGGTGATTATGGTTAGGGTTTGGCTTTTATATGCCCTGCTAATCATACTGAAAATCAAATTAGCCATTTGTTAATCATGATTAGTGAGATGTGAATCAAAATGCAAAAATGAAAAATGAGCTCATTATGGCCATGCTACACGTGAGACATCCCATGCAAGGCTTGAATCCACTTAAAATCAACCAAGGATCATCATGGAATTGTTGTTTTGCTTGTATCATAAGCCAAATTTGAATTATGGAAATTCCCTCCAAAATTATCACATGAGAAATGATGAGCATACACACTTTTCCCATGCATGGCAAAGGCTATTTTGAGATGTCTTGATCAAGAGAAACATTTTGCAAAAGGAATGGACCAATTTGGAGCATTACATCAAAAGTTAGGCCATTTTAAATTTCCATGTACACTTTGTGATCAAATGACCATAACTTCTCAACCAATCATCATATGGACATGAATTAGGACTTTTTGGAAAGGGGAGAGAAAGATCTACAACTTTCATGTTCACCAAAAATACATTTGAAACTTCTTTGATGTTGAAAAGTCAAGTTGAATGTAGACCAAAAACTTGCCAAATTTGGAAACTTTGAATTACAGGTCATTTTCCATTTTTAGTAACTTTTGCCATGACCTTTGAATCTTCAAGATGGATGATTAGAATGATGAATAGGCTCTATTTGAACATGATTGAGGTGTCTCAACTCATTTCCCCACCTCATAGCCCTCAGTTGACTGCACAGTTGATTCTTGGTCCTCAGATGACCTTGAAATGCCTTGATTAGCTTGAGCCTCTACCACTTGGGGAAATTGCTTCAAAATGAAACCCTAGCTCATGTAAGCTCCATATAATGATCATGTGATCCTCATCTCCAGGAAAATACTTCATCTCTTGGACACTGGATCTCCTTGAAGCTCTTGACCTGGTGATTGCTTAAGCTACAAACAACAAATGTTAATGACATATTTTTGTGCTTTTGGTTAGTGAATAAAACAAGAAAAGCAATGATATATAATTCAAGCATGCTTGGTGATATCAAACCACTCTCAAGAGATCCCTACCCAAAGGGAAAGGGAGCCAAGATGCTCAAAGATCCTTGAGGCTATGCAATGCAATGTTATGATGCCATGAGGGATCTTAGGGACAAAATTGGGGTCTTACACTATCAAAGAAGAAAAGGCTTAAGAAGACACATGATGAATGCTTTCCAATTATGAAGATAATCAAGAGATGAATCAAGCTAATGAATTATGATTAAGATTCATTACAATTCATGAAATAATATTTTAAATGCTAAAAAATTTAACTCTTATTTGATCTACAAATTTCTTACATGTTTATGCATAAAAACGATGAATGTCAAACCTTTAAAACTGCATTTTACACATTCAACATTCATTATGTTTTTTTCATAAATTATGGCAGTTCAAACCGCATAATATGACTTTCATAACCGCCGTGATTATCTTATTTTTGGTAAACCGGTTACATGTTGATTGTGTTTCAAACTTTTTAAACGTTGAAAGAATGGTAATCAATTACACTCGGTTGTAAGCAGTTACACTATATAAAAATGCAAATTTTCATGAACCAACATCATTCTAAAACGTGGCAAAGCCTTATGGAATCATTTCAAACATGTGCAATATATATATTCGTAGAGGTTCCTAATGATATATATAGTCACCATCATCCTTTATTTGTTTATAAGGAAGAAGAAAATAATGATAAAACATATAAGTTAAAGGGAGAGACTAAAGTTCGAGAGTCGGTTAAGTAAGAAGAATGTATTAGGCACCCCTCACCTCCATTGTACCCAATGGGATCCATCTCTAATTCTAGGGTTAGTGTGTGTTACTAAGGAAAATTTGCTTATGTTACTTATAATTGCTTAATCTATATATTTACAAGGAAAACATTATTATATAGAGAAAATGATTAATTAATAAAGAAGGATACAAAAAAAATGGTTATTGTACTCGCTAGAGTGCTACGACTATATGCATATGTACCTTCATGTTTGATGAGGGATCAGAGTACCGTAGTTCTTCTAAAAAGTGTTTGTTTGTTTGATTGATTTTAAATCATGAAAAGGTTCTCAACACATCGGGGACGGAGAAAGTATTTGATTTGAAAATGCCCCAATGCACAAGAGTAGATGACTTATAAATTGAATGTGTGGGGTTGATTTTAATTTACTTGTTAATTGCGAAGACATTATAGTTAATTTGATTAAAAACAGATTAAATGTCATAGTTATTTTTAATTATGAGGAATATTTAACAAAGCTAATTATTAAAAGAAAGATTAATATTATTCATTTATTTAAACCCTAATTATCATTATTCTAACCTTAATTATTATCTAAACATTGGTCCTAATATTAATCATAAAAATTATCCTAATAAAAATCCTAATTATAAAATATGTTTATTTTTTATTTCTTATTCTTATTGATTACAATTATAAAATAAACTTTAATTAATATTTTTATAATTTTTAATTAACTTAATCAACTATTAATATTAATCTAACAATTATTATACAATTATTAATTTTACAAATGAAAAAATAAAGAAATTAAATAAATAAACACAGGGGCTATAACTATAATTGTTTAAGTAATTAGGATGAGATCTAGGGGTGTGAAAAGCAAGGGAGAGAGGCCCATCGACTTTGAGCCTATGCGCTGGAGGGAGTCAACGGAGGGAGATAGTAAAAGGTTGACTCTCTTTGGACCTTTTGATCAAGATCTAATGGATCTGATGGTGTGAGATCTCAACATTTGATTGTGCTGATTGGTCAAGGTATGCATAATGAAAGGCTATGATTAAAGGTCAATGAAGGAACATGGTACTTATGGGTACACACTGGCTGACTTGAGTCAACAAAATGATTGGATGGGAGCACGTCACGTAGGCCTGACGTAGATACACTCAACGGGGGTATATAAAGAAAACTCCTTCAGAAGATTTCATTTCTTCTCTTGCTTTCTCTCTCTTTGCTCCTACTCTCTTCCTCTATGCTCTTCTCACTCTCAGATTTCTTCCCTTCGACCACCCTTTAATCCCAGAAACCATCATCTTCTCCCGGTTTCCGATTGATACTCAAATGAAACCTCCAAACACTTAACCGGTGTTCATCCAAATGATGAACACGACTCAAAAACCCTAACCCCAAAACTTTAGAACCCTAACCCTAACACACTACTCAGATGAACCCTAACTGGTTTCTTGTGAACCCTAACCCTACCCCAACATACCCTAACTTAAACGTGGATGAACCCTAACCCCTCTCGACAACCCTAACTCATTTCCTTTAGCCCAGAATCCCATATCTTCATCATGTTTGTTATGATGAAGATGAATCTTCATCTCCTACCTTCAACCCTAAACCCAGAACTATCATCAACCTACTCAGAATCACATCAAACAACCCCCAAACCCTAGATCATAACCTCTTTAACCTCAATCAAGCATCAAAATAGAAAATCAAAAATTTAAAAAGCCTTAAACCAAATCATAAACCAAACCCCTAAACAATAACAATCAAACAAAGTGACATGGCATATTCATATGGTTTCAAGAATAAAGAAGAAGATACATGTCCCTTCCCTTCCTTGCTTTTTTCTTGATCTGGTTCCTCTATTTTCTTCTTCTGATCTCCCTTTTTTCTTCTTCTTTTGCAGGTGAGACTTGGAGGTTGAGCTCGAAGGAATTAGGGTTTCAATGTGAAACCCTAATCACTATTCGATTTGAGCTTCAAGGGAAGGTTGGAAATTGCAGAAGCAATAAGCTAGGGTTTCTTATTTTTTTTCGTTTTTTCTTCTTAATCTTGTTTTTGATTTTGTTATTTATAGGAATAAAATTAGGTTTAGAACTAAAGTCAGATTGTTGTATTAGGAATTTTTATATTTGATTAATTGTAATTTGATTTGATTATGTTTAGAAAATTTTAGGGTTTTGAGATCTAATAGTATCTGGTCCGATTTTCCTTGTAGTTTGTACAATGTAATGAATCTATGAATATATTTGAAAAGTTTTGATTGAATTTGAAATTGTAAGATTTTTTCTTGATCCAACTCTGCTTCCAATTGCGCGCAAATTAGGGTTTGAGGGTAAATTGGGGAATTGGTAATGAATTCGGTGAAGGAAAATTGCGATCCAAAATGCAGCGAAAATTAAAATTTTCTCCTTTAGAGATCCTTACGAATGGTCATGATCAGTGATAGAATATTTACCTCTTGTGACGATTGAAACCTTTGGTGTAGATCTCTTGTGACGATCAAAACTTTTGATGCAGATCCACGGAGCGATCACGAACGTTGAACGATGACAACGTCTCTACTCAGTCCACACGAACGGATTCCTTTAATCTCAGTGCTAGCTGGTACGAATGAAGGCTTTGAGTGAGAGAGAGAGAGAGAGAAAGAAAACGAAAATAATGCAACCGCAATGAATTCATCTGCACAAGGGTTCTATTTATAGAACCACTTGTGTGGGCTTCAAGCTAAAAAGCCCACTTAAGTGTATTTTGGCCCATATCTTATAATATGCCCAAAATCACTTAAGCCCATGGTACCTTACCATATTTCATATTCCACTTAAGTGCACCGTACCTTACGGTGTTCCTTAGTTACTCTATTTCTCATCAATCCGTCCTTTGTGTGTGACCCTGTAGGTTTTCGCGACGTTGACAATTATATTAAATCACGCATTTAACATAATAAACAGTGAGCGGTATCTAGCAACACATCACTGCTACCCAAGACACGAAAATGTCATGTGATCTAACAAAACCTCCTGTGATAATAATTATGTGTATAATTACCCCTTTGCCCTTATGTCTATATTGAACACAAGGTATAGACCGTGTCATCCTTGTCCAGTTCAATATTGGGTCCATAGACATTTATCCTGTTACGCAGGATGGGCAAATTCAATCTAGGTCACTCATGTCCCTCGGCATGCTTCGTGGAGTACCCATCAACTGTCTTTATGGTTATCCAGTTACGAACAACGTTTGATCAGCAATAAAGCACTCGACTCTACATCTAGGGTCCATAGTGGTTTCAGGTCGAAGAGTGGTATACACCATTATCACCATGAGAATAACTTATGACACTTTGCATAACTTTCTATATAGTATTCTCATAGCGGGTCAATCCAGTATAAATATTACTCTTAATATTCATACCTATGTTTAAGACTCGATAACTCCTTATCCATGATCCATGAGATGTGATCATCAGTCGATATACATAATAGTCTTAATGCTTTAATGTTATCCCACTTCACAATAAAGCTCGACTACGGATACTTTAAGAATAGTGTCCGTATGTTTAATGTGATCTCATGATCAAGTCACACTTGATACATTAAACGGACTAGCTATTCTAGGGACTTTATTAAAAAAACATAATAAAGAAAAAGCCTTTTATTATTAATAAATAATTCGATACAAGTACCAAAAGTATTGGCCTCTAGGGCTTACACCAACATTCGGGTCATAAGCTTGACCCAATTCGGTGATGGACTTGGGTCATGCTTGACCTAGTCGAATTGTGGACTTGGGTCAATTGTTTGACCCAATTGGATTGGGCTTTTGCTCGTTCAGTCAACATCTTGACCAAAAAAACAATACCATCACCACTTTAATAAAAAATTACCATAAAAAATCCAATTAAATTTATATTGTACACTAATCTAATCTAACTATTTTAATCATTCTTTAAACCAAATTCAATTAATTTAATTAATATCAATAAATATTTTATTAATTTAATTATTCAAAATTCGATTAATTTAATTGATCAATATCTAATTAATTTAATAATATTAATCTAACTAATTTAATAACTAAAGGCTAATAAACGAAAATGTTATGTTAAATTAATCCAGGATTGTCATAAATTAGCAGATAATCAAGTTATGATCAGAGACTTTAAAAAATCAAAAAGGTCCCCCTTTGATTTTTTTAGGCCATTAAGGTTGATCTGATGACTCATACGGGCTCTAGACATGTTACTGACATTGATTTTAAGTTAGGAGAAAGGGTAATCAAAATTTAGGATATATATATATATATATATATATATATATATATATATATATATATATATATATATATATATATATATATATATATATATATATATATATATATATATATATATATATATATATATATATATATATATATATATATATATATATATATATATATATATATATATATATATATATATATATATATATATATATATATATATATATATATATATATATATATATATATATATATATATATGGACGGAGCCAGAAATTTTATATTCTGGGGACAATATATTAATTTATGAATTTGTAGCATAATATATCTACAACGAATATAATTATAAATTATAAATATATATCATATTATAAAGTTTATCTTTAAAAAAAATTAATAAAATTTAAATTTTTTATTTATGTAATTATTTAATTTCATTATCAACAATAATATTTATCTATCTACTTTTATATATAAGTAATTGACGATTATATGAGTAGTTGATGGTAATTTTTGATAATGACATCTTAGTATTAAAATAAAAATATATAAAGCGATTTTTAGTAAAAATATTTTAGTAAAATATTATTTTAAAATTAAATAAAAACTCAATTTAACTATATTTTAATCGAACATATTTTAAACTCAAAATTAATTTTTAAAATAAATAATTCACAAAAGAAACCGTAAACAATTATTCATATATTTACATCCTTTTAAATTATTTTTGTATAATAAATTGGTCATTTAAGTTTTTTTTATAACAAATTGGTCATTTAGATTGATTTCAAATCTTTTTCTTAGTGTTTAGAACATTTAGAACATTTAGAGATTTCTCATTGCACTTCATCATTTTCATAACCACTCAAATAATTACATCCACAATTTACTCATTTACAGTCTTAAAAAAGACTAATGATGCATATGTTTGATAATTTAAAGGACCGAGTTGTTACACATAAAAACTTAAATGACAAATCTATTACACAAAAATAATTTAAAAGATTTTTGATATAATTTTGCCTATATATCATATAATTTTAAATTATAAATTCATAACAAAATACTTTTTTAATTATTTGATAAATTACTATTTTTAAAATAAATATTTTTTTATCAATTATTATATAAATATATAATAATATTTAAAAAAATTTAAAAAATTAGTGAGGACACATGCCCCCCTTATCACATAATGTGCAAACTATAAAGAATCCCAGACAAACAATACACAACCTCATCAATAATATTATTACTAAGAATGTCAAAATACACTTAAACTATTAAAATAAGAGCTAATACAAAACAAAGCTAAATACAAAAAATAATTAATAGAAACATAGAAGCTCGCAGTTATTAGTTATACAATACATGTGAGCATATCTTATGAGTGAATGTATATCAATACCCGAGAACACTGTCCCAGAACAGATAGCACACGTAAAATTTTGTATGCTACTCATTAAAAAGGTTTACATATATTGTGGAGAGCTGAAGGGCATACAACTTACAATAAAATTGAATAATAGTTCTACTAAAAATAACAATTAAAACCTGTGTAGCCAAATCGGCAATAGTTTGGCACCACTTTGGACACGTCGATCTAGTTTGTCATAAATAATATTCCATTCTGCATCAAAAATTGATTGATATTGTAATGGATCAGATAATATGTAGAAAACACAAGTAAGTAAAGAAGAAAGTCACGCATGTTACCTCCAGGAACCTGCAGAAGAAAACCTGAATATTTATTACGCCATTTCCACACAAAAATGCTTAAATGGTACATGCACGACATGGAATCTTTTGATGACAAACATATGGCATGACACTATATGAACCGACAGCTTTCCTCAAATGCGACGAGCATGTGTTAAAATGATATCTACTATAATAATAAACATAACAAGATAACCTAACACTGACTCATGAAGTTTTTAATAACAATATATAAAACTCCATGTGTATAGCCATGATTGGGTGAATGGTACAAAGACTAGTAGTACCTTTTGGTGGCAATCGGGACAGTAGTGGTATTTATGCCAGAGGCAGTAGAACAGTCAAGAGTAATATCCAATGATGCCCCATGTGTCTATTTAGAGAGAAAAGAAAAACATAATAATGAAAAAGTTTATGAAATTTTGTATTTGATATGGAAAAGTTTGTTCCAAAGATTAGGACAACAATTTTCTATGGCCTTTAATTTTACAAAAGACTCCCAATACATTGTGTTCGTGTTTAAACAAGACATGCTAAACAATAGTTGCGGTCAAGAAACAAGTTCAAATTGCTACACATTTGACAATTCCATGACCATGAATATAAACAATTACCTATACTACTACAGCCCCAGCAGCATCACCGAACATAATACAGGTTCCTCTATCTGTCCAATCAATATATCATGAAAGAGCATCAGCTCCGATAACTAGAACATTAAGAAATCCACCCCCTGCATTCACACAAATAAAGAGAAATGAATTTCACCATATTGAGTCAATAAAATAACTAATTCATACCCCTAATGTGACAAGGAGCTGATAATAAACCCAACACAAATCCACTACAAGTTGTCTTAATATTATAAGATAATGAAAAACTTCAGAGATAGGTATGTCAGTTCCCTTAAGTTTTATTCTTTCAAAATTATTTCTTTAACTTAAGTACTGAACGAGGTTTGCAAGCTTCTCGGAGTACAAGGCTTAAAATTTTGATTCCATAAAATCTTTCGTTAAAATACTTTATAATGTTAATGGCAACACACTATTTAGATCAATACTCTTCTTCCCCTTACTAATGTTTGGGATATTATCAACTAAAAAAATGATCAAAATCATTACTCTTTTCCCCCTTTGTTATTATAAAAAAGAATTATAAAATGATCAAAGAGATTAAATGAAGACATAGGAAATGAAAATATTCATTCAATTGAAAAAGATACAAAACAGTTGGAGGAAATACAGAGAGAAACAACATACAGACATATGGACATAAGAGCATCTAGAGAATTTTTCTAAGAATCACGCTTCCTCTTCCTTTGAGTTTCCATGTCCGTAACACCTACAAGCTTATTTCCCCAGGAGGTCTCAAGCTCTTCAGTTTGACCTGCCATTTGTACTTCCTTAGCTATCCCTTTTTGAACAAACAGTTCAGAGAAAACTCTCCCAAAAGGAATGAAGGAAAACTCACCCTCGCGAGAGGTCAAGATTTTACCTTTCAGATAGTTAAAGATAGAAAGAGGTAGATTAACCCATACTCTTGAGATAGAGATATACGGGAGATGTTTGTCATCCATAGACAAGAAGGGCGAGTTCCCATCCCTTGGTAAAAAATTTGTGATAATCAGTTGATACCACAAATTAGCAGCAGGAGTTAGATCAGAAGCTTTTGAAGAGTTTCCATAACTTTTAGTGATGTTGAGAATGTATTTGCGAAAGGTGAGGTTGGTTCTGTACCACTCAATATTGAAACCATCTTCTTCATACTGAATGACAACAGCAATAAGGGAAGGAGTGATGGTAACATGATTGTTTAAAACAACAAATCGAATTTCCTCAACATTTTCATCATTAAAATGAATCAAAGCATTCACCCAAAGGATTTTGACAAGGATGGAAAAGACTGGACCAGGAAGCATTTCAAAGTAGTTTCCCTAGTGTTGAGAAGTGACAAGGTGATGAATGTTGGACCATATGGCTTTTAGCTCTTCAAAGTTAACAACTTGTTCCAGGATAGTAACAAGCTTGGTTTCATCATCGTTGAAGGTTTCGTAAGAAGTCATTAAAGACATATGTGCTAAAAGGAGATGAGAGTGAAAGGAAAGAAGGAGTGAGATGATAAGAAACAAGACATGGTTTATATAGAGGTGTAGGAGAAAAAGAGTGAGAGTTTTTAAAAAGACTCAAGACTTAGAGAGAAATGAGAGGGAACACAAACGTCACTATGAAAACTGAAAAGAAATGAATCAACATGAGACGTTTGAAATAATCATTATTATTCTAATTAATTAATGACATAGAGAGCGCCAAATTATGATTTCATTTTATCCAGGAAAATAATAATTATCCAGAGATACTACAAGCGTTTTTGACAACATAGAAGATATTAGGACAATTGTCATATATCTTAGCCATACCAAAAGTACTTGAGAATAACCAAAGATTTTCATAGATCAAAAGATAGAAGGTTCCCAAAAAGGGTTCTGACTTCAAATCTTTTGACCGTGACAACCTTCTCATTAAGAGAGTTGGCTGGTTCAGAGGCAAATAACTTAGAATCAGATTTTACTATTCTGATACTTCTCATACTGATATTTCATTATTCATTCAAGATAAAATTTTCTTTAAAGTTCTTCCATATGAGAAGATTCTTATATTTAGCAAGGGATTTTAGATAATATACCGGCTCATTGAAGGTCTGTATTAGTGAATATCCTTCTGAAAATTTATTTTGATGACATGATACTTATATTAGTATGGTTAGCACTTCGAATGCAAAATACGATTCTTAGATAAACATAAATAAAAAGAGTTATCAAGGGAAAAGGAATGTTACTTTTATTAACTTGATAACCTTCTTGTTCAGAGAATCTGAGAGTCTGAGTGTTGTATCCAGATATTGATTTCTTTCATCTTTCATTTCCAGATTGGTGTTCTTGTTTTAAATTCAGAGTCTATATAACATAAATTCCCATAGGGATTTTGGCTTAAATAACATTCTGACTCTGTTCAAGTATTCTTAGTGTTACTGAAATGATGTCAGCCTCAAATTCTAAATACTTTTGCATTCAACAATTTTCAGATTATCTTTCTTCAAATTCTTTGCCTTCAGAGTCTGAGTAGCCATCCTTTAAATTTGTAAACTTTTCAACTAGCTTTGACTTTTCAGATCCAAGCTTATCATCAAACTTAACATGAATTAATTCCACAACAATTCTTGTTTTAGTGTTCGGTGCTCTATAGCCTTTGAGAAATTAGATTATTCTAACATGATACATTTTGTGCGTTGGAATCAAACTTGTTCAAGTTTTGTTAGTATAAAATAATACAAATATATCATAGGCATAACGATGGAATAGTTACCAATAGTTCCTATATCAATTGTATTATTCTCTTGATATCCCTCATAACCTTCAGAGCCATGAGGCTTAAGTTCCAGATCTTGGAGCAGATGTCTTCTTCTCTTGAATGTTGAGAGCTTCTGCATCATGTTCCAGGATTGATATTCTTACCTGTAGCGGTAAATTCATGACCATCAAGCTATGGATAAACTTAACGTCAATAAAACCAGAGTCGCCAACACGCTTTTATTATTTCCAAAGGAAAAGGGAAAAGTACGAACAAAACCCAAAAGATAAGAAGTTTTCAAATCAAAACAAATAAAATGCCAGAGATTACAGGTAAGGGGGTTGGTTACACAGAGGGAAGGTGTTAGCACCCAAAGTGTCTTAGGTACTCCTAGGGAGCCCTTTTTTATGTGTGCATGTGTTTTTTGGTATAAAATATGTTTAATAAAATAAAGTGGGGGGATGAGAAAAGAATTCATTGATTATATTTTTATGTTTGACAAGACCTTCGGTCTTATACCTACGTACCAACATAAAAATGAGGGATCAAAACCTCGTAATTCGTGGTAAAAATTTCAAATAAGTTGGTGAATTGCTTTTAACAAAAGTTTAATAAGAAAGGCACAAAGGGCCAAAAGTTTGAATGAAGTTGTTAGTTCTTTTTGTCTTTTGAAATTTGAAGTCAATATGATTAAGTTTATTTACAAATTTGATTTAAGAAAGAGTTTGAAAATTCAGTGGCATAAGGCCAAAGTTTCTAATCATTAAAGCAAAGTCTAAATTTGAAATTACAAGCAAAGAATTTTTTTGAAAAGGGGGAGAGATTTTGAAATTTAAGAAGTGGGAGGAGATAAAGAGGTTATCCTAAGCAAAAATTTAAAAGTTAAGGGTTGAAAAGATCTGACCAATGGGATGCAATCCAACAGACAAGAATGTCATATAGAAATCCATTTTCCTTTGGACTTTTATCAAGCAATAATCAATAAGCAATGAAAAATATCCAAACATCATGAAGATCAAGGCATTAAATAAAGATAGCCACATCCAAATAAGCAATTCCCATAGCTAAGTCTTCATTATCTTTCCATGTATTAGATGAAATATTCCTTGATCAACTCAGAGCAAAGCATCAAACATAAGATTAAACTAACAATTAAGCACAGAGACAGAGTAACAGATGAATTCAAATAAATCCTAAGGCTTGTATAAGATGAAGGCACAGTTCACAATAGTTCAGTCTCAGAATGTTGGCATTGGCCAAATCCTTTTTGCACAAGGAATGTTGCCTAATCCTAAGTCCAAAAGTTCAGATCAAGTTCAACAGTTCACCATATGTTTTTTAGGGTTTTTGTTATTATTAGGTATTTTAGGGTCCTAAGACCACAAAAAAAACCAAAACACACAAACAATATATATATATATATATATATATATATATATATATATATATATATATATATATATATATATATATATATATATATATATATATATATATATAATCACAAGATATGGCTCAAATGAGCAAAGTGAAAATGACATAAACATAAACAAGTTATATGAAATGTAAATGGCAATGAATGATAAGTGACTGAAATTTAAATTGCATAATAGTAAGTGACTTGAAAATAAAACAATATTAACAAGAGTTAGTCAAATGTTAGTCAAAAGTTAGCGGTGTTAGAGGTGATTTTTAATTGATTAGGTCATTCTTTGGAGAACACTCAATCATTCATTCACAAGTATGAATCCTTAAACCAAGACATCTTCCATGAGAAGGGCTCCAACTTGGATAATTCAACAAGTATGCCACTAGCTCCCATGAAAGGAAAAAAAGTCAAATCTCCATACAATGCCATGAAGAATGGGAGACTTACAATCTCACTTACTAGAATGTTATGCCTTAAGGGTCAAATTTAGCTCTATGTTAAGCAATCATAATTGGACTTATGTAGAAGTACCAACTATCTGAGGTCGGGCAATACAAATGTATATGTTAATACATGTTAGAGATTTGGTATGAAGAACCAAACTCCTAAAACATATCACACACTAAAAGAAAAGATCAAAAGGGAGGTACCTATCTCAGTCACACTTGTATTGATTCATCTGACACAAGGTCATTGATGAACCAATTAGCCTTTAGACATTAGAGATTTCATTGGTCAAATGTTAGAATGGGGAAGAATAGGGATGAAGATGAAGAGGGAGGGGAAGATAGAAACACAAATTGATTATGGGAGGAATTTCATCAAATCAAAACCATCCATTCATTTTGGGAGATGAAATGTACATTTCATCAATCCCTTAAACCCAATAGTTTTGATCCAACAAAAGTCAAATCAACCTTGACCAAGGCCCAAACAGAAAGTCAATAATCACAAGACCATAAAAATGGCTCAACACTATTTTTAAGCATTTAATCAATTAAAAATCAATTTAAAAATGAATTAAAATATATTTTAATTTGGTCAAAACCTAAAATCCCTTCAAAACACCAAATAAATGTCCAAGGGATTTATCCTAGGTCAAACAAGGTCAAAGGACCTTAGACAAAAAAATTCACTATTTTTGAAAAGTCAGAAGTATTTTTAAACAATTAAAAATATGCACAAAAACATTTAATTCATGAAAAATATCAAAATTAATCCAAAAAATAATTTTAATTCAAAATATGGAAGAGAAAAATATTTAAAGATTTTTGGTGAAAGTCCCATATTTTTTGGATTAAAAATAAAATTTCTATGAATTAAACTAAATAAGCGGATTAAATGAAAATTCAGAAAATACAAAAAAACAAGGGCCATCAGATCTCCCTCATTAATTAAGGTGGCAGATCTGATGGCCAAGCGTGCGCGTTCCATGATGCACTGCAGTCAACGCGTTGCAAACTTGGTATTTAAAAGCAATGGATCAAATTAAAACGTGGGATGATGATCAAAGGGTTTTGAACATGCCAACACACCGCCAGAGCTAGGGCTCCGGTCATCTTCTCCGGTGGACCTCATCGGAATGGTCCACCATAAACCAAATGAAAAATGAAAAATGAGCACATGTTTTTGAAGAAAAAATGCCCAAGAGCACGAATCTGACCTCCATTTCTTTCAATTCCAAGAATATTGAAAGATACATGGATTTGAAATTTGAGGTTCATGATCTGAGTTGCTTTGACTTGACCTCAAAGCAACTCAATCTTGTTGCCTACATTGGTAGGACTTCATCCAACCAAAAATCAAATAGAATGTTGAAGAATTGAGAGAGAATTGAAGAGAGAAAGTTTATGAAAAATCACCTTCGAGTAGCTTGAATCTAGCTTGATCTTGATATACCAAAGAGGTTCTCAAGGCTTGGTATCAGATGAATGATATTAGCCAAGATAACTCAGTCTCAAATAATGGCATTGGCCAAGTCCTTCAAAGCATGGGGATGTTGTCTACTCTAAGTCCAAAAAGTTCAGATCAAGACAAGGGCAGAGGTCCAACAGTCCACCAACATATTTTTTAGGTTTTTTGTTGTTATTAAGTATTTTAAGGTCCCAAGGCCACAAACAGAATAAATCACAAGCTCACAGTATATACAAGCACAAAGATATGGCTCAAGTGAGCAAAGTAAAAATGACTGAAACATAAACATCTTGCATGAAATATAAATGACAATGAATGATAAAAGTACCAAATTTTAAATTGCATTAAGTAAATGACATTAAAGATAAATCAATAAAAAAGAAATGTTAGTGAAGGAAAACCATGGTTTAAGTCATTCTTTGGAGAACACTCAACTATCCACTCACAAGCATGAAGATATAAACCAAGACATCATCCATGAGAAGGGATCCAACTTGGATAAATCAACAAGTATGCCACTAGCTCTCACAAATGGAAAAAGGTTAAGTCTTCACACAATACCATGAGGAATAGGAGACTTACAATCTCACTTACAAGAATGTTATGCCTTTGGGACAAATTTAGCTCTATGTTAAGCAATCATAATTGGATTTATGTAGAAGTCACAACTATCTGAGGATGGGAAATAAAAATATTGGTATTAATGCATGCTAGATACATGGTATAAAGAACCAAGCTCCTAAAGCCTACCACACACATAAATAAAAGGATGGGCCTATCTCAATCAAGCTCATGTTGATTCATTTGACACAAGGTCATTGATGAATCAACTAGCCTTTGATTATCTGAGAATTTACTGGTCAATGAAGGATTGGGGAAGAAAAGGGATGAAGATGAAGAGATGAAGTGAAATAGAAAATGAAATCCCAAATTGATCAAGGGAGGAATTTCATCTGATCAATATTATCCATTCATTTTGAGGGATGAAACTCACACTTCACCAACCCCCTAAATCCAATAGTATTTATGAAATGGAAGTTCAAATCAACCATGATCAAGGCCAACCAGAAGATGAAACAACACAAGGTCAACCAAATGGCTCAACATAATTTTTAAACTATTAATCAATTAAAAACAATTTTTAAATGAATAAAAACAATTTTTAAATGGGAAAAACCTCAAATCCCTTCAAATCACCAAATAAATGGCCAAGGGATTTATCCTAGGTCAAATAAGGTCAAAGGACCTTAATCAAAATTGTTGGGAATTTTTGGAAAGTCAAAAGTATTTAAAAATAATTAAAAACAAGTCAAAAACTATTAAATTCACAAAAAATATCAAATCAAATCCAAAAAATGATTTTAATTCAAAATATGGAAGAGGAAATTATTTAAAGATTTTCGGTGAAAGTCCCATATTTTTTGGATCAAAATTGAAATTATTATGAATTTAACAAAAATGAGCAATTTAAAATATTAACAAGAAAATAAAAGAAAATAGAAAAAACGAGGGCCATCAGATCTACCTCATTAATTGAGGTGACATATATGATTGTCAAGCGTGTATCATCCACCCTGCACCCTAGTCAACGCGCATGTATACTTGGTAATCATAACGAAGGGACAGAATTAGAAGCTATGGACCAGATCAAATGGCTTGGATCTCTCCAGCGCACCACCGGAGCCCTAACTTCGGTCATCTTCTTCGGTGACCTTCACCGGACTGGTCCAACCAAAAACTTCACTAAAATGAAAGATCTACATATGGTTTTAAAGAGAAAATCAAGGGGAACACGAATCTGACCTCCATTTCTTCCAATTCTCGTTATACAAAGAGATATGTGGCATTGAAAAATGAGGTGGATGAACTGAGTTGCTTCGATTTGACCTCAAAGCAACTCAATCTTGTTGCCTACATCGGTAGGACTTTAGCCAACCAAAAATCAAGTGAAACTATGGAGAATTGAGAGAGAATCGAAGGCTTGAAGTTCAAGAAAATTCACCTTTTGTTTGCAGTGATGGAGCTCGATCTCAATTCCAATTCACTTGGCCTTGCTTCTACTTGCTTGCAAGAGATGATTTGGATACAAAAGGCTTTGAGTTCATTTTATAGGCATGGCAAAGTGTTATTCACACTATTTCAAAAAATTGTCAAAAATAGTAACTTGTATGCATGGTTAAATGGGCATGCATTAAAGCCCAAATGATGATTGTAAAAGGTCCAAATTCATGCACATTTGGTGATGGGATCACTTCATGAGGCCATGCAAAGTTGTGTGAAAATTAAGTACAAAAGTTTCCAAGTAGGGCCATGCAATGTACCTATGCGTAAGTCCCTCAAATTTAATCCAAATATCATGATATTTTATTCTTTGGAGAGATAGCATGAAGAGGAATAACTTTGCTGTTGAAACTTTTTATATTAGGATCTTGGATGATGATGAATTTTGGTGTGGAAGTTGGAGGAATCAAACATAGTTGAAAATTTTCTAAGTTAAAAGTCAAATGACCCCTTTTTCCACCTTGAATAACGTTTTCTATGAGCTTCAAATGACTTTGATTCCTTCTTCAAAGTCGTAAATCTTTCAATTCTCTTCAATTTGGTTACAAATTTGACACCATTTGGATTTTTCATGATAGAGTTATGGATTTTAGAAGTTGAGGAAAAATGCTTGTTCAATGGTAATGGCCCAAAATGACCTATAATGTTTCCTCTTAGCACATGCCCTTGCAAGTAGAATTTCACCATTCTCAAAGAAGAAAAGTTGGAGATGACATATTTAAATTGATCATGAAACTTATATTATCTTCATATCATAAAACTTGAGCAAGTTATGGTTCTTGGAAGTTGACCTTCTATCTAGGGCACAAACAAAATGACCTATAATCTTTCATCATAAAGAGTGACTTTCCAAGCAAAATTAGCTCTTGAGGCCAACATGAAAGTTGTTTGGAATGTCATAATGAGTAAATTTTCTCTTGGAATCATTTTCATATGACAAAAATTGTAGGAGATAGGGTCTAGGGAATCCTAGATTTGACCAGTTGGCTTTTCTGGTCAACCCCCTTGAACCAACTTGCAAACTTGAAGTTACTTTGCCATTTTTGGGCTTATGGAGGATCATATATGTATAATATGAAGTAAAATGGAATATACATTGATAATATTGACCAATTTGTTGAAGAAACTTGTTGAGGAAGGCACACAAGATAATCAGATGAATTAGGGCTTCCTTGACAAACAAGCTTCAAACTCTTGATGAAATCTTGATCAAAATGACAAATAAAGAACATGGGGATCCATATATGATGTTTAGAACCAATGTGAATATTACTTTGATTAATATCTTGCATTAAGGGTCTCAAACCCTAATATGAGCTTGATGAGGCATATGTGGATGCACACACTACCTACAAAAGAAATAAAGCTACACTAGACATATTTTTGGTATTTTGGTTAGCAAACAAATAAAAACAAAGTATGATACAATCATAAATGTGCTTGGTGATCTCTCCCAATGTAAACCCAATGAATGAGGGGCGAGGAGGATACCAAGGTGTGATCCCAAAGTCAATGCAGGTTGATGAGATGGCATGAGGGATCTTAGGATCAAAATTGGGATCTTACAGCCACTATTGATAACACTGATTGAAATTCAGTAAACAGATTTTAAAAGTTTAATTATGAAAAAATGAGGTAGATGAAGGAAACAAAATAAAATTAAACCATTGGTCTTACATTAACATAATTCCCATACATTCCAGGAGGTCGTGGACATTGAATACCAAATGTAGGATCAGGTTCAGGACAGAGACTGCATTTTCTTAGAAGCGGAAAGCAAAATGAAATAACTGATGTTAGAAGAGAGACATGGCATGCTTCAATAATATGCAGTACATTGGAGGTGTGAAACGCACAAAATATAAACAGACAAGTGAGATAGGAAAAAGTACTGCAAAATGAATAAACATAATATAATGAACAACAATAATTTTCTTCATTTGGTTCGGTCCTTTAATCCTTTGTCCTTTGTCTTCCTTAGTTTCTTTCCACCTTGATTTGTTTTTTCATTTAATAGAAATAAAGTCGGAAAACAATAGGATAAAAATAAACAATATACCTTGACCCGATTCTCTTTCTTGTGAAGATGATTTCGACATCAAATAGTAATATAAAGTGTAAGTTGGTTAAATAAAGCTCCTGCAAATTATTGACACAAAATTAACAAACTAACCAAGCCTAACTAAAATCCATTACACAAACTAAGTGTGAGATAAAGACATAATTCCTACCTAGTATACCTCCAATAACCCCAATAATAACCATTGGGAATAACTCTACAAACGAATAATCCTCTTGACCACTGAAAATAAAACCAATCAAGATGAAGAGTAAAAGAAAACAAAGACTTAATGTTGAACTGATAGTAAAAACGTTGATAGATCAGATCTTAACTCTGATACATCCCATATTATTAACCTGTCTGATCCAAAATGTCCGTATTTTCCGCTCCTACACTACCCCATCGTAGTTCGCACCACAATATCCACAAAATGTAATGTGAAAAAGACACACCACCACATTAGTTGACTCCTCTCCCTTTAACAATACAATAAACATAAATAATATTGCACATGAATAAATATAGAAGTGAAATAGACACACAATCTTTATTGCATAGGATTATAAGAAAACTGAGTTATTTGATTAAGAATCAAAAGTTCTTACCAGGATGTAATATCTTCCATTACAAACAACACACCACCAACTAGAGCTCTAAATGTAGCAGCAACTCCAGCTGCACACCCACAAGTTACCTTTTCAAGACATCAATAGAATAAAAAATGAGCATTTTCTTCATACCATTTAGGGTTGGAGAGGAACATTGAAGCAATGGAGGTTTCCGTTTTGGTAATGCGGATGGGAGAATTATGGAATAAAATGTAATATAGTACATTTATATTTCAACATGAATCCTAAAATTGCAAAATCGTAACCAGCTTCGCCCTTATATTTGTTTCTATTATCAAATGCATCAGTGATATTATTGACACAGTTTCAAATTCATTCCCAACATTACCAACTTAATATCATTATAACCTCTAGAAATATCAACTAATGGAAGAAACTTAATTAACATTTTGCAATTTTAATCGGCTATTCTTCCGACATTTCAACAAAAGCCCATAAATACAAATATTTTGCTTCAGACATTTCAACAAACATTTAGTACATGCATTTGGAATCTAAATAATTAATATAGTTTCAGTTCAATTGCAACTACTTGGAAATTACCCAAATTGCCATCCTATATTGAATTATTAAAGTCAGCATTGGTTGATATAGATTTCAAAGTATAATCACCAGTTGGGATGATTATGTTAAGATGATTTAATAGAAAACAGTTGTAAAAAGATTGTTAACCTGTTTGCAGTGGAGTCCACTCCAGTTACTACTTGCTTCAACAAATACTAGATTAAAAGCAAGGTGGAAAAAGATCCGTAAAAAAAACAATATACGACGAATTTCTTGAGAAGTGTGAACAAAACACACGTTGAAAACTGAGTGTATGACTTATGACTCACACACTGTAGTTAGAAGAGACACTGCAATAGAGAGAAATCAAATCAGTGGCTGCTGACTTGACACGTCATGCAAAACTAATCATCTCTTGGCTTTGATGTTTTATGAATGATAACTTCCTCTTTCTTTTACACTGACAGTCTTTTTCTGGGTCCCACTCTCAACCAGGAAGTACTCACGGACGGTACCAATGCATAATCTCTTTGTTTTAATAATATACAATTATGCAATAATCATTTTCATTACTTGCTGTAAAGCTTACTCGCTTTTTCTTTGATTTCTAGTTTCTCCTTAAAATATTATTTTCTGTCTACCAAGCTTTTTTTCTTTCTTCCAATCTGTCTAAGTATCCTCTAGTAAAATCGGTTTCGAACATTTTGGTAAATAGAAGTCATGGAAAAAAAATTAGACTTAACGTTTATTTGAGAAGGAAGAGTTTTGAGACGATGAGAGTTAAAAAAAAATAGAGAATTTTTAAATATATTTTAAAATAATTTTTGTAAAAGGTGATACATAACTATTTATTGTTAATATATTTTAAGTTTTAGATTCTTATAATAATTTAGTTTAAAATTTAAAAATGTATATAAACCTTTATTTAATTTTTTTATAATTTTTATGTAATATTATTTTTGAGTTCTAAAATTCTTCTTTGATAAATTTTTAAAATTTTTTAAAACTCAAATAGGATGTGAAGAATTTCTCTATTTTCAAAGAGCATAATATAGATAGACCATGTCATATCAGTATTGTCTTCTGTTCTCTTTTGAAAGATTATAATTTTACTTTGTTGATCATTCAGTCTCTAAGAGTTAGATTATGATGTGTCATAATATGAGGGTAACAAAAGTCCTTGCTCAAATGAGTATAATTTCTCCTTTCTAAAAAGGATTTGGAAACCCTTTAGAGAAGATTTGAGAAACATGTTTGATCAATTTCATTTTTTTTATCTCTACTTTGTAGTTTCGCATCCTACTTTGTGATTTTGATCTCCTAAATTGAATAACCCTCTCATTTTGGTGAATTTAGGTTGATTTCTTTGGTGAGATACTTGTATAAGTTAGTGGCTAAAGTGTTGGTCACTAGGCTTGAGCTAGTGATGGATACAATTATTTCACCTAATCAATCGGTTTTTCATAAAGGAAGAATGTTGGTTGATTGAGTGGTGGATGTCAATAAGGTGATAGATTTGGCTAAGAAATCTAATAAAACATGACTTTTTTTAAGGTGAATTTTGATAAAGTGTATGATTCAGATAGTTTGAGTTTTTGGAATTATATTCTTATTAGATTTGATTTTAATGAAAGTTGGAGGACCAGGATGAGAATTTGTGTGTTCGCTGATAACCTTGCGGTGCTGGTTAATGGGTGTCCAACTTAAGAGATTAGTATCCAAAGGAGCTTGAAACTAAGAAATCCTCTGGGGCCATTTCTTTTTTCTTCTTATGGCTGATGGGCACTGAGGAGGCCGATATTTTTCTGAGGCCGATATTTTTCTAGACTTAGGGTGGAATTGTCTGAACCGGTGGTATCTCATCTTTAGTATGCATATGACATAATCCTTGTGGCGTACTCTACCATTGCAAATCCGTAGAGTGTTAAAGCGATCCTAAGAGTTTTTTAGATGACTTTGGGGGCTTCGACTTAATTCTTTAAGAGTATTCTTGCATGAGTTAATGTGGACCCCTTATTTCTAACCTCGTTAGGTGATTTCCTTAATTGTGAGATTAGGATCCTTCCTCCTTGTAAGTACCTTATATTGTCGGTAAGGGCTAGTCCTAAGCTTGAATCTACTTGGGACCCTTTAGTCAATTTGCTGACCAAGAAGCTTCATTCTTGGAAGCACACATATTTTAGTTTGGGTGGTTAGTGGTTCTTCTTAATTCAGTGCTTAATGCAATTATCATATTCTTCTTGTCCTATTTTTAGATACTTGTAAAGGTTTAGAAGAAGCTTAATTGGTTACAAATAAGATTTCTTGGGGAGGGGTGAAGGGGGAATCTGAGATATCCTAGTTAAATGGGGCAATGCATGCATGTAAGCCTAAGATTAAAGGGGAATTAGGAATTAGGGGCCTTCGACTAGTTAATCTAGCATTTTTGGCTAAATGGAGATGGAGGTTGCTTACAGATGCTTTAGGTTTTTTGTGTGATATTATTGTTTCCAGGTATGGTACTTTAATTGTTTCATCTCTTTTGAGGGGGTTAGGGTTTCGATCTACGTCTACTTGGTGGAAATGTATGCCTCTCCTTGAGTCCAAAGAGGATGACCCATCTATTTGGTTTGTTGATGTTATCCTTAGGAAATCTTGGTCAAATGTATAAGCTTCCTTTTGGAATGATCTGTGGTTAGGACCCATTCCCTTAAACTTTAAGTTCGTTGGTTTGTTTTCCAACATCATTCAAATAAATGGGTTGGTGAGAGAGATATGTCTAGTGGATAATGCGGAACTTGTTTGGGATCTCACATGGAGGAGGTCCTTCTTTCTCAAATGGAGGAGACTCTTCTTTCTTCGAGATTTACATATGTTTGAAAATATTCTTTCTTTATTCTGAGAAGTTGTTCTTTCTCAAGATAGAGATACGCGGATTTAAAAACATTCAAGAGATGGGTTTTTCTCGCTTTCCTCTGCTTATTTTATTCAGTAGCTGGTTCTTTTTCGTCTCTTATGATTGAGAATTTGACCATTCCCCTTATTTGTGTAACTTGGACTTGTCTTCAAGTGATGATCTTCTCATGGAAGCTTCTTCAAGATAGATTATGTTATAGAGAAAATATGTCAAAAGGGGGTGGGGGAGATCACTGATCCTAGTGAGATTTCTTATCCATGCCCGCTTTGTCGATTTTGATTGTATGATTAATTGTGTTGTTTATATTGATATACACACACACACACACGCACACACACACATACACACACACACACACACACATACACACGCCCGTGTAGAGCAAAGGCATAAGACTCAACGCCCTGCACCGACCAAATGCCCAATAATGTGAGACCCACATGTTCTACCTGTTCCACTAAGCCCAAGGAATAAATATTTTCACAAATATTTTTCAAGTATACAATTTCTAAAATCCACTTCCATTACGGTTATCTTGAAACCTAACTGACTTGGGCATTGGAGTGTTAACCATACATGTACCCTCACCCCCTATGAACCGTTGTATCAAAGATAACAAACATTGATTCAAGATCGACATCAATCAACAACGTCGATTCAATACCAACACTCTTGAGTCAAGAAGCGTCGTGATTGTAACCTTCGATCCTCGATGCTGCTCACGAAATCACTAATGAAACTGTGTTCCATCGCAGCTTCCACAATCTCATCCATTTCTGGTTTCGCAACGGAACACTTGTGCTGTCTGTGGGAAACGACTTTAGATTCCAGTGATTTCCATGATTCCATGTTTTATTCTTAAATATGAACTCTAAAAGCGTCTCACGTGAAGAAATTGAAGTCTCAAGAAGCCAAAATCCAAGAACTGCACCGTTTGGATCCACCAAGTGCGGTCTGATTTTGATCGAATGGTTATATCGACCCAGAACCACCACAAACTGACCATGTGGACATTCTTAGATCGAGATCCAGTTCTGCTACATTTAGGTCAACTAGAAGTCTCGACCTCAAACACTTGAGGAAACTAGTATGTGAGCACCCTTAGATCTAGATTCAAACTCGCGGGGCCGAGATTGATCGAGTCCTATTTCGCCTTCAGTCGAGCAATGTTATGGGCCCGTCTCTACCAAATGAACCTTTGGGTGGATCTCTTCAAATCTGATCTAAAGTTCCTCACGAACCAGAGAAAGCACATAACAAACCACTTCCAAGAGGTGTGGCAACACAAACATGACAAGCCAATGTTGGATGTCTCATCATCGTAAAAGCCTCATGCCGAATATCTTATCATCGTAACGATAAAAGCACGGTCCCGGACAATAAAAAAGGCTCTGGGACTGTGAAATGAGTGTAAGACCCCAATTTTGATCCTAAGACCCCTCATGCAATTTCATCATATGCATTAGCATTGGGATCATACTTTGGCATCCTCCTTACTCCTCTTTAATTGGGTTTGTTTTGGGAGAGATCACCAAGCACCATGTGATTGTATCATACTTGTATTTTATCATTTTACTAACCAAAATAACAAAAATATGTCTTTGCATTTGCTTAACTCTTTTGTAGGTAGGGCATGATCACCTTGATCTATCAAGTCCACATCTAGGGTTTAAGACCCTCATTGCTAAGAGAATAACCAAGGAATAATCCACAAGAGCTCTAAGCATCATATATGAGTCCCAATGATCTCTACATGTTATTTTGATCAAATATTCTTCAAGAGTTTGTAATTGGTTTGCCTTAGAAACCCTAGTTCATTTGGGTATCTTGTGTAACTTCTTCAACAAGCTTCTTCACCAATTGATCAAGTTTCTCAAGGGACACTTCAAAATTCACCAGCTTATGCATATGATCTACCATGAGCCTAAAAAGTCAAGAGAATTGCAAGTTAGCAAGTTGGTTGATGGTAGTTGGCCAGATGAATTCATCTGATCAAAATTAGATCTCCCTAGACCCTATCTACTACAATTTGCATCATATGAAAATGATTCCAAGAGCAAAGTTACTCTAAATTACATTCCAAACAACTTTCCTGTTTAGGTCTAGAGCTAATTTTGCTTGGAAAGTCATTTTCTATGTTGGAACATTATAGGTCATTTTGTCTAAACCCTAATTTGAAAGTCAACTTCCCAAGGCCATAACTTGCTCAATTTTTATGATATGAAATATTTCCAAGTTGAAAAATCAAATTCAAGGAGTCTGATTCAACTTTTATGTATGGAGTAAGAGATAAATAAACTTTTATGAGCATGTGATATGATGATACATTATAGGTCATTTTGGACTAATACCATTGAACAAGTGATTTTCCTCAACTTCAAAAATGCATAACTAACTCATTCTAAATCCAAATGATGTCAAATTGGTGACTATTTTGAAGGTCTTTGAAATATCTACAACTTTGATGAAGACACTTTTCTCATTTGGACCTTACATAAAAAGTTAAGCAAGGTGGAATAATTAAATATGTGACTTGACACATAGAAAAAATTTCAACATGTTGAAATTTCCAAACTTCCACCTCAAAATTCACCATGATACAAGTTACAAATTGAAAAGTGTTCAACATAATAGTTGTTCCTCTTTATGTAAGCTTTCCAAAGAGTCATAATTCATTCATTTTGGACTAAGTTTGATAGGTCTGCGCATGGTGTAAACAGGCATGTATCAGTTGGCAAGATTTATGATCCAAATGTTCAAACAACTTTGCCTTGCCATTCAAGCTTCATGCAAACCTCATTTCAGTTGATTTTGGGCCTAAATGGATTGCTTCATGGGCCTGCACACGCTCATGCAAGCATGTGCATTGCATTACCAAATTTGGACAATTTTTCAAGTGTGCAAATAACACTTCTCATGGCTATAAATAGAGATCCCCTGCATCAATTCAAAGGACCCTGGCGCGCCAGCTTTTCCTCCACACTTCAAACCCTCACATTTGAAAGGAAAACCTGAGAATTTTCATTTTGAAAATTGAGTTTGAATCTCACTGTTTGTAGATTCAAAAACTCCAGGATCCAAAGCTTTGCATTATTTTTAAGCCACTTCCACAAGCTCCATAAGCAAGATCAAGCACGAATTGAAGCAAGAGAGATCCATTTCTGCACATCATTAAAGGTAATTTTCCAAAATTTTCTTCTCTTTGATTCTCTCTTAATACTCATCAATTCTCTTGGATCCTTGGTTGTCTGAAGTCCTACCAATGTAGGCAAGAAGATTGAGTTGCTTTGAGGTCAAATCGAAGCAACTCAGTTGACACACCTCAAAATTCAACTCCACGTATCTCTCTATATATTTGGAGTTAGTTAAAATTGAGGTCATATTCGTGATCTGCGCCGTTTTATCTTTCAGATCATGTCCTTCTTTTTCATTTTTATGATGGTGATGAGTGGACCAGTCCGGCCAAGGTCGCATGAGAAGACAAGCGGTGCTTTGCTCCGACAATTATGTGACGTGGTCCAGAGCCATTGATATGATTTAAATTGTTTTAATCAGGAGCATATATTGTAATTAATAGGCGTGTGAACGTTTGACTCAAGCGCATCATGGAACGCGCGCACTTAACCACTTGATCTGCCACCTCAATTAATGAGGCAGATCAAGTGGTCCACGTTTATTTGATTATCTAATTTTATTTTTTATTCCTTTGATTTTCATTAATTCATATTAATTTTAATATTGATCCAAAAAATATGAGAGTTTCACCAAAAAAAATTTAAATAAAATCTTCTTTCATTTTCTGAATTAAAATTGTTTTTTGGATCATTATTAATATTTTTCACGATTTAATTGATTTTGTGAATATTTTTAATTGTTTAAAAATACTTTTAAACCTCCAAAAATTCTATAAAAAAATCTCCAAGGTCCTTTGACCTTGTTTGACCTATGATAAATCTCATGGTCATTTCTTTGGTGTTTTGATGAGGTTTTAGGAAATTGACCAGCCATATTTAATTTAATGCATTATTTTTATTATTTTTAATTATTTAAATGCCAAATTAATTGTGTATAGCCATTTTAATTGACTTTGCGAGTTTAACTTGTGTTGTTGGGCCTTGGTCAAGGTCGATTTGACTTTGTTAGGTTAAGATCATTGGATTTAGGAGATCGATGGAATGTACATTCCATCTTCCAAAATGAATGAATGATCTTAATTTGGTAAAATTCCTCCTTTGTCCAATTTGAGTTTGATCTATTTCCCCTCCCTCTTCATCTTATTCCTCTTCTTTATGCATTCATATTATGGACCTATAATATCTCAATATCCTAAGGCTAGTTGATTGCAAAATCAACATAAGTATGGATGAGATTAGGTTCCCCACTTTGCATGATATTTTTGTGTGTGGTATGTTTCATGAGCATAGTTCATCATACTATGTCTCTAACATGCATTAACACCAAAATTCTATTGCCCGAACTCAAATAGTTGTGACTTCTACATAAGTCCAATTACGATTACTTAGCATAGCACTAAATTTTGATCCAAAAGGCATAGCATTCTAGTTAGTGAGATTGTAAGTCTCCCCTCTTTCATGGTATATTGTGGAAACTTGGCCTTTCTTCCTTCCTTTGGAAGATGTCTTGGTTCAAGGATCCATGCTTATGGTAAGTGGGTTGAGTGTTCTCCAAAGAATTACTTAAACAAATGCAAAGAAAAAGCAATACTAACTTCTAACTCATTAATAACTAACATTTAATTTCAAGTCCATTACATTCAATGCAATTTAATTTTTAAGCTCTATTCATTTGCCATTATTCATGACATTCTAATTGTTTATATTGATGTCATTTTCACTTTGTCCACTTGGACCATATTTTGCGATATATTTTAATTGTGTATATTGTGTTTGTTTGTGTGGTCTTTGACCATTAATGTAGATAATAAGAACAAAAAACCCTAAAAAATATCTTGTGTGGATTGTTGGTTTGATCTGAGACAATTGGACTTAGAATTTAGGCAACACTCCCTATGCAAAGGACTTGGTCAATGCCAACTTTCATGTAACCAAGTGCTTGTGATTTGAAACTTCATCTGATACATCATTGAAGATTCATTTAAGTTCATCTGCAACATGATCATTATGAAGATGTTATTTTGAACCTGTGATTTGTGTCATCTTGGAATTCATCTGATGCATGGGAAAATTTGAGGAAGATCAGGGCGTTGCTAAGCTTTGATGTGGCTATCTTTATTTGATGCCTTGCTCTTCAAGTTGAGATTTTGTGCATTGTTTGTTGCTTGATTCTAAAAGTCCAAGGGAATTTGGGTTTTTATATGACATTCTTATTTATTTGATTGCAGCCTAGTGGTCAGATCTTTTCAACTCTTAACTTTTAAATTTTTGCTTAGGATTAGTCTCTTCATCTCCTCCCCACTTCTTTAATTTAAAAATTTCTCCCTCCTTTCAAAAATATTCTTTGCTTGTGTTTGTAGATTTTCAAACTTTGACCACTTTTGCAAACTAGAAACTTTGGCCTAAGCCATTGCATTTTCAAACTTCTTTTCTTAATCAAACTTTTAAATAAACTTAATTATACTTGACTTAAAAGTTTCAAAATCCAAAAAGAACTAACTCATTCAAACCATTTTTAGGCCTTTGTGCCTTTCAAACTTAAATTTTTGTTAAAAAGTAATGCACCCACTTTGAAATTGATACCACGAACTACGAGGTTTTGATCCCTCATTTTTACGTTGGTACGTAGGCACAAGTCTGAAGGTCTTGTCAAACACAAAAATATAATTAATGAATTCTTTCCTCATCCCCTCATTCTATTTTTTTTCCAAACACCATTTGTACAAAAACACATATGCACACAAGAAAGGGCTCCCTAGGAGTACCTAGGACACTTTGGACGCTAACACCTTCCCTCTGTGTAATATATATTTAAATTAAATCTTAAACCTCGGTTTTGCAAAATACCGACATAAAATGTTGCCCAGAATTTGAGCTTTGATTCACATCTCCTGCAATTTTATGTTTTATTTAGAACAAAAAATGCACTTTTATTTTATAATTCATCTAATCCATTAGTTATCTAGAAAATTGAGATGAATACTTTAAGTAATATTTTATTTAATTAAATTGAACACAATTTTTACCTCGGTTAGGTCCCCTCGGTTTTGCAAAAATCGAGATGAAAGCTATAAACACTATTTTACTCCTTCATCAAGATGAAAAATCATTCACTTTTTGAACACTAGCGAATAAAAGGAACATCATTCTTCTCCATCAAACTAAAGAACGCCATTATTCATCTTCTCCAAGGAGCAAGGAAGCTTAAACCTCAAACCAACATTTTTCTTTGAGTTTGTCATCATATTTCCAATATGTAATAATTTCTCCATGACTGTTGTTGTTCTTGTTCTTGTTCTTGTTCTTGTTCTTGTTCTTATTCTTGTTCTTGTTCTTGTTCTTGATGTTCTTGTTCCTAACGATATTGGGATTTTTTGGTGTCCTTGTAAAAATTTCCGAAATAGTCGAAAACATCTAGGGGATATTATATTCAATCATTTAGATTGTGATGGAATTATTCAAAATTACACAAAATGGATATGGCATGTTGAAGTGACAAAAAAAGACTTGGTTCACATAGAGTTGAATTTGATGAATGTATGAAATGATACTCTAGAATATATGATTTGTGATATTGGAGTAGTGCTTTTAAGAAAGCTCATGTGGAAAAAACTCTACAAAGAGACATGGAAAAGTCGTTATATCCGGGATTAATTTTTTTTACAAGATTGTCAGTTATTTAAGAATATTTTATCTTAAGGCAAGATGTGGGTGGGCGGATAAAAGTTTCATTGAAGTTCTTGAATTGTTACAAGAAATGCTTTTATAAGGTAACACATTTCAGAATCTTAGTTATGACACCAAGAAGATATTGTGTCCAATGGGTTTGGACTATGTCAAAATACATGTATGTCATAATGATTGCATATTATATAGGAAATATTATGAAAACATGAACAAGTTCGCGAGGTGTGAGGAGTCACGCTACAAGTAGAAGGGCACTGATGTTGAAGATGATGATTGTGTAACTAGAAAGGGTGTTCTTTCCAAGGTAATATGGTACCTACCGTTAATTCAAAGGTTCAAGAGACTGTTTTCTAATCTAAATTATAACATCCTGAAAATTGATTAATCTATTTAATCAAATTATTCATATTTTTATTTAATTAATTAGTATATGATACTCTTTTAATTAAATATATTATGATTTGTATGTGTATGTGGTATATGGTGGGGTGTACTGAGAGTACTGGTGGCTTGATAGAATGATTAGAATAATTATAAACAAACAGAACTAGTAGTTGTTTTTAATTAATTAAAATAAATAGAAATAGAGGTTTTGGGGTGAAAATAGAAAGTAAGAAGAAATAGGGGAAGTAATGAGAATTATAAGAGGAGTTAAGCCAAAGTGTAATTAATAAAAGGTTTAATTAGGTTTTAATAAAAATGGATTAGAAAATCTAAGAGTAGTCAGTACGTGTTATTTTGAAAAAAGAGGCAAAGTGAGAGCAAAGGTTTCGGAGGAAATCACCATAGCCAAAGCCTAGAGTTGCTGCTGGAAATTCAAGATAGGGGGGACTACTTCGTATATTGGTGTAGTTAATGAAGGGTAGTGAGGACTCATTAATCCTCCTCTAAGTTTTCTCCTATTTGTTATTGTTGATTATGTGTACATTATTACTTATGAATACATGTATATTTCATTTTGATTGATGTTGTTGTGTGAAATTTGTGTACTCATTTCATGTGAAACTATATGATTAAATTCTAAAATTTGGTGTTCTTAAGAGTTGGGTTGCAATTATTGAAGGTGATGATGATTTTGAATCAAATTGATGTAATATATGTTAATCGGTGCCTATTTGGGTTTTTTAATATTATATTAACATGTATGATTGAATTTTGTGCGTTTGAGATTGATTAGGGTCAAAATTGGAGCTTTGAAAGGTCATTCATGGTGGAAAATCACACTTTTGACACTGTTGTTATGGGCTATCATGCTCAGCCCGATCGAGGGCTCTCTTATCGAAATTTCTCTCAGCGCGAGAGGGCTCGCTCAGCAAAATTCCATGTTTCTGGTTTTTCTAAAAGTCTCACTTAGCGAGTGATTCGTCACTCTGTGAGAAAAGGTTTCGTTAAGTGAAATATACATAGTGAGGTATCTCTCATTTCTGAGATGTGCGTCCAGCGAGAGAAGAACCCTCCTAGCAAGGGCTCGCCAAACAAGTTATAGGTCTCCCAACGAGGGTGACAGTGCAAAATTGAGTCATCTCGAGTTAATTTTGTGACAATGTGTTGTTTTGGCGATAAATGGATATTGTCATGTAATGTTTGGGACCATGTGTTTCTATTTGATGAGGATCAATAGATTTTTTTTAATTGATAATGATTATGCACGAAATGGTTAAGGTTATGTTGAGTGGTGTTCCATTGATTCATAATGAGAATTGTAATGATGATTGATGATTAATTATATGAAGAGTACATAATCGTTGTATATTATGGTGGTAGTTCGAAGGGGGGGACTACGTTGTTTCTATGTTGCATGTTGTTTATAGTTCAGAAATGTGAACTTGGTTTGTATGAAGAACCATCGTTGATTGGTACCACATGCATAATGTTGATGTCGTGAGTCACATTTAATGCATATATACATATTATGATGGGAAAGGTGTGAGAGTGCAATGGTCTGGTTTGTGTATTGAATGTGTGATGTGTTGTGTTTTAACTACCCTCGCATTCTTTATGCCGTTTTATATTAAAGTTTATTATAACCCCTTTTATATTATGCTATCCATCATGGACATTTTGTAGATAATCAGGAGTAGAGTTTTGTTGCTGTGAGTGAAAGATAGCTTCTTGGAGCTTACCTTCGTTTAATTATCATTCTATTTTATTTTAGTGGTTTAGTTCTCTGATCTTGTAAAATCGGGAACAAGACACTTTTATTATGTTTTGAGTTGGTGTCGAATTATGATATTAAAGTTTGGTACTTTATTTAAGAAGCTCAATTTGAAGTTGTTATTATGTTGATTTCCGCTACATGTAGTTAAATGTTTTCGAAATTTTTGTTGGTTGGTTGTTGAAGTGACACCTTAAATTGCTGAGTGATTTTTTTTATATAAGTTTCATGGTTTAGGGTGTTACAATAATGGTATCACAGCGGGCCAGTCCATCCATCTAGGTTGTGTAACTTTGTTTGTTTCCTGGTATGCGACATGTGTATGAAACATTGTTGGTGCTCATTTGTTTTTCTAATTGTTTGCTAGGAGGAGCAGGATTGAAATAAGTGGGGGATAAGCTTCTTCTTATCTGAGATGTTTTAGGTGTAGAGGGTTGGTTTAGCGTATCGCTGATTGCAAGAGTGCAGGTTTTTGGATGAGGTTATGTTATTTCTTAGACCCGAAGAGAGTGAGGATTCGAGATTCATGTATGTCGGTCAGGTTAAGATGTCTTCAAGGGAGAATGATCAGGTGCTCGTGATGTTCGCTTTGTGAGTGGAGAGAAATGTTGCGGACGGCGATATGTCATTGTATGTGAAGTTCCTGATGTTTTTCCTGAAGATATTAGTGAATTGCTTCAAGTGTGTGAAGCCAGGTCATCGAGCTGCTGGATGTAAGAGTAATACTTTGACTTAATATAACTATGGAGAGTATGTCACATTAGTACTCAGTGCTAAAAACCAAAGAAGACTCAGTCTGGATGGAAAGTTTTTACTTTGTCTGGAGTAGAGACTATTGCATTTGATAACTAAATTTGAGGTACATGGTTTATTAATAGTATTCCTTTGATCACTATTATTTATACAGGTGCAACATGTTCTCTTATATCTTTTGAGTGTGTGAAAAAATTGAATTTGAACTTGTCTACTATGAATGGTAGCATGGTCACATATACCCCAACTAATTGTTCAGTGACTACTTCGTTGGTGTGTATGAATTGTCCTTTGAAAATTTATGGTATAGATTTTGGGATTGACTTATATTGATTTCCTCTAAGTAAAATCGATGTTATTCTGGGTTGAATTTTTTAGAGTTCAACCATGTGCAGATCAATTGTTTTGATAAATCAGTGAAGTTTCTTGAATCTAAGAAGAGTACGGAGTCGAGTTTCATGACCGTGAGACAGGTAGAGATGTCCTTGAGAGAGAGTTCTCAAGTGTTCATGGTGTTCGCGTCCTTGAAAGGGAGGATGCAATAGAATGATTACGGATCTACCTATTGTGTGTGAGTTTCCTAAAGTGTTCCCAAATGACATTAGTGATTTGCCGCAAGAGCGTGAAGTTTAGTTCGCTATAGACTTAGTACCTGGTATTACTCATATGTAAATGGTGTCGTATAGGATGTCCAATTTAGAGATGAGTAAGATGAAGAAGCAATTAGAGGATCTACTTGAGAAGAAGTTTTTTTGATCGAGTGTTTTATTTTGGGGAGCGTCGGTGATGTTAGTTAAGAAGAAAGATGGTAGAATGAGGTTGTGTGTTGACTATCGAAAGATGAAAAAGGTTACTATCAAGAGTGAGTATCCTCTTATGATAATTGACAATTTGATGGATCCGTTGGTTGGTGCTTGTGTATTCAATAAAAATGATTTATGGTCAGGTTATCATCAAATTTGTGTGAAATCAGACAATATTCCAAAAACTACATTCAGAACGAGATATGGTAACTATGAGTATTTTGTGATGCCATTTGGTGTTCTAATGCATCTGATGTGTTTATGGAATATATGAATAGGATTTTTCATCCTTATCTAGATCAGTTTGTGGTTGTGTTCATCAATGATATTTTGATATATTCTAAGTCTGATGAAGAGCATGTGGAGCATCTGAAACTTGTGTTGCAGACCTTGAAAGAAAAGAAGTTGTATGCGAAGTTATCCAAGTTTGAGTTATGGTTATGAGAGGTGATTTTCCTCAGGAATGTAATTTTTAGTGGTGATATTATTGTTGATTGATAACATGAAATAATATCACATTTTTGGACTCGATTTAATTAAATTATATTATTATTTGTTTCAATTTATTTCATATTATTCGATACTACGTGGTATTTTCCCTTCTATTTGTCTCAGGTAACTTATTTGAAGCATAAGTGAAAAAGGAAGAAAAGGGGGTGCAAAAAGAGGATGAAAGCAAATTCCACTAAAGCCCAGCCCACAATTACAAGACAGAAGCGCTGAAGCTGTGACGACCGCCACACAAGGTGTGACGAGTGTCACGCCCCCTGCTAAGTGTTACGAGCGTAACACAAGATGTGACGAGCGTTACACCCCCATTCCTATATTTTTGGGTTTGACGCGTAACAGAAGCAACGGAAGCACGTTCCTCCTCTTTCTTCGCTTGACCAATTGACATGAGAAATCTACCAAAGGGAAACGGTTACAAATGAGAGTAATATAAATAGAGCCAAAGATGCCAACCCTGCAGCTCTCTCGGTCTCGCTTCTTTTTCCGCCGTGCAAGCATTTACAACATTAATTTTCTACAGCTTTCTATTATTAGCAATTTTTATATTTCCTTTTCTTTTCCAGTCAATTTTCAGAGCACTTAATAAATTTTTCACACAATAGTTTCTACATCGGAAATTATTGTGTATCTTTTACTGGATCTAACCTTACGTTAGATCATAGTATTTTATTTCTTTGCTTTTATTTTCCTGTCCGATTGAAGATTGCAAGAACAAATCCAACCGGTCTGTGGTGGAGTGTTCAAGATTCCCATTAATTATTCAGGTTCTTTAATTTATTGTTTTAATTTATATATGCTTTGCATTACTGTTTATTTATATTGTTTGCCTGATATGGTTTTATTTAAGCATGATAATTGTTCATACCTGTTTAGCATGTCCGGCTAATTAATTTAGATATCGGTATGTAAAGTAAGCGGAATAAGGAATCAAAACTAAGTTGGTTTAATTTTATTTAAAATTAAAGTCACTCTTTTTATGGTCTCAATTTACAGAGTTAATACCAAGGTTTTTGTACGAAAGTAAAAGACATAAAGAAGTTAGAATCAATAGAACGACGGTTTGAGTTTTTAACTGGACAGTGTAAATTGGACATTAATTCTAAATCAGGGCGAAAGCAATTTTTAGAGTTAATTAAATTCTAATCTTTTTCAAAAAGTAATTTTAAAGGTTAAATGTGAGGACGAGAGTTAAGCATTTAAGTTTAATTATATAATCTAAGTCAATAGAGCGAGAGTTTGAGACGAGGGTGTTTAAACGGTTATTATTTTAATGAAAAGAGTTTCTATAGATTCTGTTGTTTTCAAAAAGTGATTTTGGACTTAACTAATAAGTAACAGCTACGTTAACATAAAGTCATAGTCTATTCAACAGAGCGAGAGTTTGAGATAAGACTTTTAAATCAATAGTGTCTACTGAAAAGATTTATTTTAAAAACCAAGAAACCAATGAAGATTTGATTCCCTAATTACGACGAACTACATACCGATATCCGCTTAATTAATATTTAAATTAGATCCAATTTTAGTTTTACTTTTCCCCCTAATCATCAAAGTATCATCCGCCTTAGCTTTACGAAGTAACCTTAGAAAACGGTATATCGATTCATAAGTCCCTGTGGGATCGATATCTTTTAAAACTACGCGATAGAACTGTGCACTTGCAGTTAGTACCCCAATAGACTTATAAAGTCGCGATCAAGTTTTTGGCGCCGTTGTCGGGGACTTTTATTTAGTCGATATCGTAACCCTTCTGTTACGCTGTAGAGACTAAGGAAATTTTTTCTTTCTTTCGTTGATTTGTATGCCACACACTCGCTCACAAGGCGAGCCGTTTTACTTACGAATCAACGACATTGAACTATATCTCCGAGTCTTGCGACGAATTCGGGAATATCGTGCTGCAAACAATCTCCCTCCTATCGAAGTTCCCGACATCAAAAATATTCTTCCTTCGCCGATACCCGAGATGGCAGAACCAGCTCGTGCTCTTCGAGATTACGCCGCTCCATCGCAAGATGAGCCGCATTCGAGTATTGCTCCACCCGCAATCGAAGCAAACAACTTCGAACTTAAACCTTCACTGTTACAAGCAGTGCAACATAATCAATTCTCTGGAAATCCTACCGAGGATCCAAACCTTCATTTATCCGTATTTGTCCAATACGCTGATACTATTAAATCTAATGGTGTCACTTCAGAGGCGATTCGACTTCGTCTTTTTCCCTTCTCGTTAAGAGATAAAGCTAGAAGATGGCTTCAGTCTCTTCCTTCCAACTCGGTCACCACATGGAATGAGTTGAAGAAAGTCTTTCTTGCCCGATATTTTCCTCCAAGCAAAACAACTATGTTGAGAGCCCAGATAAATGAATTTAAACAGAAAGATAACGAGTCTCTTTTCGAAGCATGGGAAAGATACAAAGACATGATGAGACTTTGTCCACACCATGGTTTAGAGGACTGGTTAGTAATTCATACCTTCTATAATGGTCTCTTATATAACACAAGGTTAACAATAGACGCCGCCGCAGGTGGTGCGCTTATGGATAAACCTTACGCTGATGCTTATTAACTTATCGAGAGCATGGCCCAAAACCATTATCAGTGGGGAAGCGACCGAACAATGGTAGAAAAACCTCAAACGAAAAGTGGCATGTACGAGATAAGTAGCCTTGATCATGTTAATGCAAAAGTGGATGCTCTGGCCCAGAAAATTGAAAGTTTAAATGTATCACCTCCAGCCATCGTGGTTGCCGCAGCTCAAAATTACGAAGTCTATGGAATCCAAGGTCACACTCCTACAGATTGTCAACTCCTAACAGGAATCCAAGCAGAGCACGTGAATTATGCTCAAGGAAATCCCTACTCGCATACCTATAACTCAAACTGGAAGAACCATCCTAATTTTTCATATAAGAGCAATAATGCTTTATACGCACCAGGACAAGCTCCCAGTCAAGCCCCAGTTATACCCCCTGGATATCAAAAGCCGACCCCATCTACACCTAACAATAATGTTCCTAGGAAATCCAACTTGGAAATCATGATGGAGAACTTCATAGCTTCTCAACAGCAAACCAATAAAGATTTCTTAAACCAGAATGTACACACTAGCGAACAAATCAAACAACTAGCAAGTAAAGTAGATGCCCTGGCTACCCATAACAAAATGCTGGAAACATAAATATCACAAGTAGCTCAACAACAAGCGCCTACCGCTGCCCCAACTGGTACATTTCCTGGACAGCCCCAACCTAATCCGAAAAGCCACGCTCATGCAATCATATTGAGAAGTGGAACAGAGGTAGAAGGACCGTCTGATCCAAGAATTGAAAACCAAAACTCTAAAAAGTCAACTGAGGAAGAAAATAAACCTAAGGAAAAGGAGGAAAGTAATAAGGAAACCGTAGAAAAGAAAGAACCTTATGTACCTCCACCACCTTATAAACCACCTATCCCTTACCCTCAAAGGCTTATTAAAACCAAAGATGCGGGCCAATTTAAAAACTTTGTTGACTTACTGAAACAATTAAACGTCACAATTCCTTTTACAGAAGCTATTACACAGATGCCCTCATATGCTAAGTTCTTAAAAGAAATTCTTTCTAATAAAAGGAAACTTGAAGAAAGCGAAACCGTTACACTCATTGCTGAATGCAGCGCTATAATCCAGAATATGCCTCCTAAACTTAAAGATCCTGGTAGTTTCTCTATACCCTGTCATATAGGAAAATTTGTCATAGACAAAGCTCTATGCGATTTAGGAGCCGGTATCAGTGTTATGCCTTTATCCATATGCAAGAAACTGGAAATGGGAGAATTAAGACCAACTAAAATGTTTGTGCAATTAGCAGATCGTTCCGTTAGATATCCTGTCGGAATTCTTGAAAACGTTCTCGTGCGCATAGGTCAATTCTACATTCCAACCGATTTTATAATTATGGACATAAGAGAAGATGAAGTTACACCCATTATATTGGGAAGACCATTCTTAGCAACCGCCGGTGCTATCATAGACGTAAAACGAGGACGGCTCACTTTCGAAGTAGGAGAAGAGAAAATTGAGTTCATTCTTTCCCAATTTTTGAAAGCACCTGCAATAGACGACACATGTTACTTCATGGATATCATCGATGAATGCATAAAAGAAACAGAGTTAGAAAATGACAAATTGTCTGACTATCGTGTAGAAGACAGACTTAACCAATGTTTAGCAATGACATCGGATCCTACGCAATGCCTTAAGAAACCAAACCTCGACCTGAAAACACTTCCCAAAAATCTGAGATATGAATTCCTAGACTTAGAACTTGAACGACCAGTGATAGTTAATGCAGACCTAGGAAAACTCGAAACCGAAAAACTCCTACATATCTTAAGAAAATACCCAACCGCACTAGGATACAACATCACCGATCTTAAAGGGATAAGTCCTTCTATTTGTATGCACCACATCATGCTAGAAGAAGACTGTAAAACTTCTAGGGAACATCAGAGGAGACTAAACCCGATCCTGAGTGAGGTAGTGAAAAAGGAAGTAACAAAGTTATTAGAGGCGGGTATCATATATCCTATATCTGATAGCAAATGGGTTAGTCCTGTACACGTAGTACCAAAGAAAGGAGGTATAACAGTTATTGAAAATGAAAAAGGAGAAACTATAACCAAACGAATCGAATCGGGATGGAGAATGTGCATTGACTATAGGAAACTAAACAAAGCAACCCGAAAAGATCATTTCCCTTTACCATTCATTGACCAGATGTTAGAACGATTAGCAAAACATTCTCATTTTTGCTATCTAGACGGATACTCAGGCTTCTTTCAAATACCAATTCATCTTGATGACCAAGAAAAGACAACATTCACATGTCCTTTTGGTACCTTCGCTTATCGACGAATGCCGTTCGGCTTGTGCAATGCTCCTGCAACCTTCCAAAGGTGCATGATGGCAATATTCGCCGATTTTCTCGAAAACATCATGGAAGTATTTATGGATGATTTTTCCGTATGCGGACAAAGCTTTGAAGAATGTCTTGAAAACCTAGAAAGAGTTCTAGAACGATGTGTAAAAGTAAACCTAGTACTTAATTGGGAAAAATGTCACTTTATGGTACAAGAAGGAATTGTTTTAGGACACATCATATCAAATAGAAGAATTGAAGTAGACAAAGCCAAAATAGAAGTAATCGAAAACCTTCAACCTCCGAAAACTGTGAGAGAAGTACGAAGCTTCTTAGGACATGCCGGTTTTTACCGACGATTCATTAAAGATTTCTCTAAAATAACTAAACCTTTAACCGGATTATTGATGAAAGATGTTGAATTCATCTTCGACAATAAATGTTTAGAAGCATTTCAAACGCTTAAACAAGCATTGATCTCCGCGCCCATAATGCAGGCTCCAGATTGGAATGAACCATTCGAAATAATGTGTGACGCAGGTGACTACGCCGTAGGTGCTGTCTTAGGACAACGAAAAGATAAAAAACTTCACGTCATATATTACGCAAGTAGAACCCTAGACGAAGCACAAATGAATTACGCCACGACCGAGAAAGAACTTTTAGCAGTAGTATTTGCACTAGATAAATTTCGTTCTTACTTGGTCGGAGCTAAAATAATCGTTTACACTGACCACGCCGCCATTAAGTACCTCTTAACAAAAAAGGACGCTAAACCTAGACTCCTAAGGTGGATTTTGTTGCTATAAGAATTCGATTTGGATATCAAAGATAAGAAAGGAACTGAAAATGTAGTAGCAGATCACCTCTCTAGACTTGAAAACCTGGAACCGGAAAGAACATCGATCAACGATGATTTCTCGTACGATAAACTTATAGCTACTTTGGAAGAAAATAAAGCTGATAAACAGGTAGAGACCACCCTAGCTATATGTGTTACACCATGGTACGCCGATCTCGACAATTATTTAGCTGCCGGAATAGTTCCACCTAATCTATCTTACCAACAAAAGAAACGATTCTTCCATGACATAAAACATTATTACTGGGATGACCCTTTACTTTTCAAAAGAGGCCTCGATGGTATCTTCCGTCGGTGTATACCTGAAGAAGAGGTAGAAAATATAATCCAACACTGTCACTCCGCTCCTTATGGTGGACATGCAAGTACATCCAAGACCTGTTCTAAAATCCTACAAGCCGGTCTTTATTGGCCAAACATATGGAAAGATGTACATAATGCCATCAAGAAATGTGATAGATGTCAACGCACAGGAAACATATCTAGACGTGATGAGATGCCACAAAAGGGCATTTTGGAAGTAGAGATTTTCGACGTGTGGGGAATAGATTTCATGGGACCTTTTCCGCCTTCTTTTGGTAACAAGTACATACTCGTAGCAGTTGACTACGTATCAAAATGGATTGAAGTTATAGATTCTCCAACAAACGACACACGAGTAGTAACTAGACTCTTTAAGAATATAACTTTCCAAAGATTTGGTGTCCCAAGAATAGTAGTCAGTGATGGAGGATCGCATTTCATATCTAAGGTACTCGAAAAACTACTGTTTAAGTATGGTGTAAAGCATCGAGTAGCAACACCTTACCATCCTCAAACCAGCGGACAAGTGGAAGTGTCTAACAGAGAAATTAAACAAATATTAGAAAAAACAGTCGCCACCTCAAGGAAAGACTGGTCATCAAAACTATCCGAAGCTTTATGGGCATATCGAACCGCCTACAAAACTCCCATAGGAACAACCCCATTTAAGCTTATTTATGGAAAATCTTGCCACCTCTTCAGTAGAATTAGAACATAAGGCCTACTGGGCTATTAAAAATCTAAATTTAAACTATAAGGCCGCTGGTGAAAAGCGAATTCTTGACATAAACGAATTAGAGGAACTTCGACAAGACGCCTATGAAAATGCCAGAATCTACAAAGAAAGAACGAAAAAATGGCATGATAAACGTATATCAAGAAAAATCTTAAAACAAGGCGATATAGTCCTTTTGTTCAACTCTAGACTTAAGTTATTCCCAGGAAAACTACGTTCTAGATGGTCAGGCCCTTTTCAAATCACCAATGTCTTTCCAAGTGGAGCGGTGGAAATTAAAGGAAAATCTATTGAACCATTTATCGTAAACGGGCAGCGTCTAAAACATTATCATTATGCTGAGAACAATGAAGATTCACAAGTCCTGCACTTAGACGTAATGCCTCCAGAATTTATAGATCATATTTGATAGTTTTTATGTCGAGCTTGCGACATTAAACAAAGCGCTTCGTGGGAGACAACCCACAAATATTTTTTATTTTTATTTCTTCTTTGACTATTCTTTTAAATTTTATTTAGTATTCATTCTTTATTTATTTTAATTTATAAAAAATTTCTTCTTTTCTTCTTTCGGCATTTGGCCAAATCCTGACTAAAACTCTTGTTTTTCTTTTCTCTAGCTAACACTAACCTGATGGGACAAATTGATCGTATGGGTATCAAATTCAGAGGGAAAGCTCATAAACAAAAGTTTGAGGAACTAGCAGAGAGAGAGATGCTACCTAGCTTGTATGCTGATGACTGGGCAATGACTGCCCTTGGACTAAGAGAAAGTGTCATGTATTTGCTGAGTCAAATAGGGTGGGAGACCACTCCTATTCGAAGACAATTCGTCACTTACCGGAGACTGACTCTAGAATTCCTTAGCTCTCTGATCTATCTACCCAGTCATGGAAAAGGAATAAGCAGAGGTTTCATTCAGTTCAGAATGTTCAACATGGAGTATCAATTTAACATTCAAGACTTTACTAACCTTTTAGGTTTCCCTACCTCTTTTGATACATTCACAGTGAGCCAAGAAGACCTTTTTGAATATAGAGAACTTGAACATTTTTTGGGGAAGTTTGATTGGAAATGATGACCCCGAGGAACATGAGTTTCTTTCTGGAAACATACATAACCCGGCCTTTCGTTATTTCCATAAGATCCTGGCCCACACCCTTTTTGGGAAGAAGTCAAATATTACTACAGTATCACGTGATGAACTCTTCATCATATTTTGTGCTTCCCAGAACCGTCCAGTGAATGGTGCCACTTTTATGTTGGCGAACTTTGACCGCCTTATCCAAGATGAACGAGCACCGATTCAAATAGGCGGATTGATAACCATGATTGGTAATGCTATCGGATTACGTCAACCTATGCTTGACCTAAGCCCTTTTTGTGGCATTGCGACTATGAGTATACCCTCCCTTTTCAACATTATGTTTATAGAAAACCTCGGGCCTGAAGAGTTCGAACTAATAATTGACAACCAAGTTCTTTGCCTATTCATCTTGCCTAGTCCGAGGACTAGTGTTCATAACCGCAATAACTGGCTCTACAACCTGAACGGAACACCTTCTCCTGCTAAATCTACTTAATCCATCTAGGACTATGAGATTTGTGATGACCAGATTCCTTATGCTGAGTCTGACCCTCAGACACCGTCTGGTTATTATGATATTGACCCTCCACCTAAACCTATCCCGACCGAAGAGTCGGCAATACCAGATCTTAGACATCATATGCCCGGAGCTAATTTTAACACCACCATTCAAGCTTTGATGTCAGAACAAGACGCCCTCAGAGAAGAGTTAGCTAATATGGGACAAGAATTTCTGGGATACATGAGCAGCATGACAAATCAATTCCACGAGTTGCTAAACCGTGTTAACTCATTCGCTCCTCTGGCCAGAGATCCAGCAAGTGGCTAGAAGTTGTTTTTCTTAGTTACTTAGTTTTAGTTTAGGCTATTTATTAGTTTTGTTTCACATTATTTTTAATATTAGTATTTGTTTTTCTTTCGCATGTTTGCTTTTGTTTTCCAATGTTACATTATGATTATTTTATGAAGCTATTGCATTATTGGTTTATTTTATTTAGATCTATGCAATTTCTATAATTACAAGTAATGATATCCACTATATGCTAATAATTACTATGCCTGTTAAAGAAATACATATATTATGGTAGTAGAATAGCATGCAAGGCAATTTAAAAGCATTACAATAGCAAAATAAAATAACAAAAATAAAATATAATAATAAAAACAAATTATGAAGCACCCACGCAAGCAGTGACCGTTGCAAGCTGACTGTGTGACGAGCGTCACACACGCCATCACGGTCGTCACACCAAGTGCCTGTGACGCCCGTAACACCCCTGTCACGAGCGTGACACCTTCAGACTAGGTGAACGTTAGTAACCGTTGGGACACGACCGTTCACCCACCCCACTTTTTACCTTCCCCATTCACTTACCCATTTACTCACATTTACCCACATTTAATTATTTTTCACCCACTCCCTTTCCAACTTCCAAAACTTTTCCTATAAATACCCACCATACCTTTCTTTCTACATCATCCCAACATACATTTCTCCATACAAAATCCCTTTTCATCCCTTCTCCTCCTTTCAACCCACTTATCAGTATGGCGGGAAACCAACAATTCAAAAATATCATCTTCCGATCCGAAGATGATAATTATCAAAGGGAGCAGTTCAAGCGTTTCCAACAGCGAGGTGTCGTATCTACCAGGTATCCTGATTTAAATTGTTTACAAGAATTAGGATTACTTCAGGGTATACAATGGATGCTCCGCCTGCTGATTTAACCTTTCTATGCACACACAATCAACCTACCTACCCATCTCTCACCTTAGAATTTTTAAGTTCTTATTCGTACAACACTCCTACCGGTGAAGACAAGTACTTAACCAGCACCGCAACCTTCCGCATGTTCAACACCGAATACTCACTATCCCAGGATCAGTTGAGTGCCATGCTACAGTTCCCTATAGGAGACCGAGTTCACCCAAGAATCCCTCCGAACTCCCAGTGGCACATAAACTCCTTTGACCTCTTTAGAAAAATATCCGGTGTGGAAACCAACAACTAGTATGTACTACTTGCTTCGCATATACATAACCCAACCATACGGTATTTTATCCGCATCCTGCAAAACACGGTTTTTGAAAGACCGAACAACAGCAAAGTCAACGCCAAGTAATTATTCTTCCTCCACTGCGTCTTTGAAATGGATACAAAGGTAAACACTGCTTCTTTCTTATTTCATCATATCCGCACCCTATGTGCTAGAGACCGTCAACCTTTTGTGATTGGAGGATTAATAACCTCCATAGCACTTGGTTTGAATCTAGGGGACCGACTTCAAAATTTACAATCTCTCCCACCTCTATTTATGGATATAAGCTATTGTCGGTCCAGCCGCCTAATCAAAAACAGGGTAGGCGGAAGATACTATCTTATGGTAAACAACCAAGAAGTCCCAAGTGTTGTTTTACCCAACATTGCCCTCACAGATGTCACCAACCCCAACCGCTTCATCTACGACCTTAATGCTCCCGAAGCTACCGAGCCTACACACGCAAACCCGCCTCCAGACGAGTTTGAAGAAATGGAGCAAGGTGATCAAGGTCCTGAGCAAAAATCAATCCCGCTCAACCCTTCCGATAATGCAACTGGTCCATCCTCACGACGTCGTCGACGAAGAAGGCCAGCAACCAACGACGACATCATGGATGCTATTGATGGTATGCAAGCGCAGAATCTCGAAGTGATGCAAATGATGTGCTAGATGCAACAACAACAAGAAGCGAGGAATGCAATAACCGACCAGCGGTTCACTGAGTTGCTCAGCAGGTTTGACGACTTAGGAGTACGTCAACGATCACCAGGTCCAAGAACAAGAGGCGGCAGGCAACATTGACTTTAGTTTCTTTTTCTGTTTTCTATTTCTTTTGTTTTCTTTGAAACATTGGGGACAATGTTTCATTTAGGTGTGGGGGGGAAAACCTTGTTCTTTCAACCTTCCCTTTTCAAGTATGTTATTTTCCCTTTCATTGTTATTTCCCTTCCTTATTATGAAAAAAAATAAAATTATAATATATATTTATTTTAAGTTAAGTCCCTAGTGTGAAAATTTTCTATTATCTATTCCCCTCAATTTTCTTGAGCCATAACAAAAATTCAACACACTCAGTAAATATAAAGGTTGCTTATTTTATCAAACTTGAGTGAAATCAAGACAAAATTATTACCATACTAACGCTCTAAACAAACCTTAACATGTTAGATCAGAAAAGTACCTATTATACCAATCCCTTGAACTTTTAGTTTTATAGTAACCCGGAGTAGTTTATACAAGAAGTCATCATCATGTTAATAGCAAACTACGTGGAGAGCCGATGAATATAAGTGAATGATTCCCAAAATAACAAAATAAATAAATATATATATATATATATATATATATATATATATATATATATATATATCAGGAAATGCACTAATTAAGTTAGGTGATCCTTACTAGATCATTTAATCTAAAGGTTGCAGATCATACAAAAGCATAATACGAAAGATCCATTATGAGTTGGTTCAGCAGGTATCTGGTGCTGAACTTGGTAGGGCGGACTACGGTCCGATCCCCCATAATTTGCAATGGACTAAATAACGAAGTTATCCAACTTATGTACCAGAACTTCAAGCTAAAAAGGGGATCAGAATCACTAACCGGTTACTCCACTATGTGCGCGAAAAGATAAAGGGCTTAATGTGATTTCGCTAGAATGAAAACGGGTGAAATAAGAGTAAAGGAACTAGGATAGCTATAATGGCGTTACTCGAACTGGTTTGCGTAAGGTGGGGTTATCTGAGGTTGTAACGGTAGTTGTTGATGTTAAGGTTAAGCTCAGGTTATTTCTAATTGAGATTTACTTGCAACCTATTACGACTTGATTTGTGTTTGGAAATTTCATCTGGCTAATACTTTAAACTGATTTCTATACTGTATCTTGCTTGAGGACAAGCAAAGGTCTAAGTATGGGGGAGTTTGATAACATGAAATAATATCACATTTTTGGACTCGATTTAATTAAATTATATTATTATTTGTTTCAATTTATTTCATATTATTCGATATTACGTGGTATTTTCCCTTCTATTTGTCTCAGGTAACTTATTTGAAGCATAAGTGAAAAAAGGAAGAAAAGGGGGTGCAAAAAGAGGATGAAAGCAAATTCCACTAAAGCCCAGCCCACAATTACAAGCCAGAAGCGCTGAAGCTGTGACGACCGTCACACAAGGTGTGACGAGCGTCACGCCCCCTGCTAAGTGTTACGAGCGTAACACAAGGTGTGACGAGCGTCACACCCCCATTCCTATATTTTTGGGTTTGACGCGTAACAAAAGCAACGGAAGCACGTTCCTCCTCTTTCTTCGCTTGACCAATTGACGTGAGAAATCTACCAAAGGGAAACGGTTACAAATGAGAGTAATATAAATAGAGCCAAAGATGCAAACCCTGCAACTCTCTCGGTCTCGCTTCTTTTTCCGCCGTGCAAGCATTTACAACATTAATTTTCTACAGCTTTCTATTATTAGCAATTTTTATATTTCCTTTTCTTTTCCAGTCAATTTTCAGAGCACTTAATAAATTTTTCACACAATAGTTTCTACACCGGAAATTATTGTGTATCTTTTACTGGATCTAACCTTACGTTAGATCATAGTATTTTATTCCTTTTCTTTTATTTTCCTGTCCGATTGAAGATTGCAAGAACAAATCCGACCGGTCTGTGGTGGAGTGTTCAAGATTCCCATTAATTATTCAGGTTCTTTAATTTATTGTTTTAATTTATATATGCTTTGCATTACTGTTTATTTATATTGTTTGCCTGATATGATTTTATTTAAGCATGATAATTGTTCATCTGTTTAGCATGTCCGGCTAATTAATTTAGATATCGGTATGTAAAGTAAGCGGAATAAGGAATCAAAACTAAGTTGGTTTAATTTTATTTAAAATTAAAGTCACTCTTTTTATGGTCTCAATTTACAGAGTTAATACCAAGGTTTTTGTACGAAAGTAAAAGACATAAAGAAGTTAGAATCAATAGAACGACTGTTTGAGTTTTTAACTGGATAGTGTAAATTGGACATTAATTCTAAATCAGGGCGAAAGCAATTTTTAGAGTTAATTAAATTCTAATCTTTTTCAAAAAGTATTTTTAAAGGTTAAATGTGAGGACGAGAGTTAAGCATTTAAGTTTAATTATATAATCTAAGTCAATAGAGCGAGAGTTTGAGACGAGGGTGTTTAAACGGTTATTATTTTAATGAAAAGAGTTTCTATAGATTCTGTTGTTTTCAAAAAGTGATTTTGGACTTAACTAATAAGTGACAGCTACGTTAACATAAAGTCATAGTCTATTCAACAGAGCGAGAGTTTGAGATAAGACTTTTAAATCAATAGTGTCTACTGAAAAGATTTATTTTAAAAACCAAGAAACCAATGAAGATTTGATTCCCTAATTACGACGAACTACATACCGATATTCGCTTAATTAATATTTAAATTAGATCCAATTTTAGTTTTACTTTTCCCCCTAATCATCAAAGTATCATCCGCCTTAGCTTTGCGAAGTAACTTAAGAAATGGTATATCGATTCATAAGTCCCTGTGGGATCGATATCTTTTAAAACCACGCGATAGAACAGTGCACTTGCAGTTAGTACCCCAATAGACTTATAAAGTCGCGATCATTGATCCATCAAAGGCCGATGATGTGTTGCAATGGTAAACTTTGAAGCTTGTTATTGAGATCAGAAGTTTTCTTGGTTTAGCTGGTTACTACAAAAGTTTTACCGAAGGAATTTTGAAGTTGGCATTGCCTTTGACTCAGTTAAATCGAAAAGTTCAAGCTTATGTATGGAGTGTTTAGTGTGAAGAGAGTTTTCAAGAACTCAAGAAAAATCTGACATTAGCTCCAATTTTGATCTTGCCAATTCCAAGTAAACCATTTATTGTGTATTGTGATGCTTCAAAGATAGGTTTGGGTGGTGTATTGATGCAGAATGGTTAGGTTGTGGCTTATACTTCTAGGTAGTTGAAATCTCATGAGAGGAGTTATCCTACACATGATATAGAGTTGGCAGTCGCGGTATTTGTGTTAAAAATTTGGAGGCATTATCAGTTTGGTTCCGTATTTGAAGTTTTCACTGACCACAACATTTGAAATACTTGTTCGATTAGAAAGAGATGAATATGAGGCAAAGGAGGTGGCTCAAATTTTTGAAGGATTTTGATTTTGGTTTGAGTTAACATCCTGGTAAAGCAAATGTCGTAGCTGATGGTTTGAGCAGAAAGTCATTGCATATGTTAATGCTTATGGTTTGAGAATTGGAGTTAATTGAGAAATTCAGATATCTGAGTCTATTATGTGAAATGACTCCTAACAGTGTGAAGTTAGGTATGTTAAAGTTGACTAGTGGTATTCTCAAAGAAATAAGAGAATATCATAAATCAGATTTGGGATTGATTGACCGGCTAGTGTTAATCAAACAAGGAAAATGAGGTGATTTTGGACTAGATAAGAATGGTGTTATGCGGTTCTGTGACAGAGTTTGTGTACCTGATATGCCAGAGCTTAAGAAGAGTATTATTGAGGAGGTCCCAAAAGTAGTCTGAGTATTCATCCTGGTGCTACTAAAACGTATCAAGACTGGAAGGAAATGTTTTGGTGGCCAAGAATGAAGAAATATATAGTTGAGTTCGTTTATGCGTGTTTAACTTGCCAAAAGTCAAAGATTGAACATCAAAAGTTGTAGGTTTTGATGCAACCATTGGATATTCCTAAATGGAAGTGGGATCATATTTCCATCGATTTTGTGATGAGTTTGGCTAAGACTTATAAAGGGAATGATTTAGTTTGGGTTATAGTGGATAGATTGACTAAATCATCTCATTTCATCCCGATTAAGATCAATTATTTATTGCAGAAGTTGGATAAAATGTATATTTCTTTGAGCAATATTTTTGATAGAGATCCGAGATTAACATAAAGGTTCTAGGGGAGTTTGAGGAAGTCATGGGTACTAAGTTGAGGTTGAGTTAGGCTTATCATCCATAACAAATGGTCAGACAAAGAGGACGATCCAATATTTGGAGGATTTGATGAGAGCTTGTGTTTTGGAGCAGGGAGGTAACATGGATAGCTACTTACCATTGGTTGAGTTCACTTACAACAACAATTTCCATTCTACTATTAGAATGACACAGTTTGAGGCTATGCATCGTAGAAGGTGTAGAACACCTTTGTGTTGGTATGATTCTTGTGAAAGTGTTGTGCTTGGAAGTGAGATTGTTCAGCAAACTATCAAGAAGATCAAGGTTATCCAAGAAAATATGAGAGATTTAAAGGTGAGAAAATTACACAATAAGGGGGGGATGGATTGAGTATGCCTAAAAAGTCTCTTTTCACTTCAGATTCTGGAACATCAGATTTTGAACTACGTTCAGAGTTTGATACCAGAATGAATAACAATAGTGAAAGGTTTATTTCCTCTCTTAACTTTGTTTTAGAACCTAAGGTGTCAAGCTTATATTTTGATACAAGTAAGAGGCTGAATCAAATCAGAGTATGAATTCAGAGTTTGTTGCACAACGAAATGTAAATGCAGAAGTAAATAATTAGACACACAATATATCCTGGTTCTTCTCAAACCGAGAGTAGTCCAGTTGATCAGTGGATTTTGATGCACTTTATTCTACTATTATACTTAGGAAAATCTATAGTTTATTATATTATTTTTACTATTTTAGTGTATTTTTATATTTAAGTTTATTTTTGGTTTTATTTTATTTTCGTACTTTATTTTCAGCATAAATAATTATTTCATACCTTATTACTATGCAGATCATAACTTGGGCTAAGAGGATCAGATTGATGCATTCTAATATGCGTTGAAAATCTGAAAGGATAAGCTAAAAGTTTCATGTTGAAGTAAAAAGCTGATTCTAAGTGAAGGAGGGTCTAATAATTCGTTGAAGTTCCAGACTTAATTAAAATAGTTAGTTTGGACCAGTTTTTGTAATTTTCGGGTCGGATCCTATAAGGGCCCGAATTTACCTTTTATTATATTAGGTCTTTCACTACTATAGAAATCCTAATTCTGAATTTTGATGATACAATATTGCTTAGAAGATTTCATGGAGAGTTAGTTTCCAAAGAGTTGGTCTGTTGTATTCGAATTCCACCTTGAGGTTTTTATTAATTTTAGTTTAATTTCAATTTCTTTTCAATTCTTCCTATATACTCGTTTGCTTAATTCGATTACTTTTGTTTGCTTAATTCGATTGTTTCTTATAGGATAGAGTTGATTAAATTTGATTGTTTGATGATCCTTAACTATAATCACGTTAGCGTAGCTTTTTTGTTATCGTGTTTGATTAAGTCGCGTTAGCTTAATTCGCGTCTGCTTAAATCCATTTGCTTAATTTGGAAATTAGGAAAATACATCATATAATACCAATTTGCACTTGTCAGTGGGTATTGTAATCGAATGGGATTGAATCTACTAGGGAGTTGAAATTATAAGAATCGATGATAAGTCGGAAATCGATACAATATATTAGCTTATTTATCAATTTTGCTTTTACCTTTAATCATTTTCGATTTAAGTTTTGAACCTTAAAAACCCCCTTCTTTTTATTGTTTGGTTATAACATTCAAGAGTCCTTGTGATACGATATTCGAGTGTTGCTTCCGTTTTACTACACTTTTAAACTCATTTTGACCCGTGTGCGACAACGGTCACCTGTCCCCTTGCAGAACAAGAGTTTTTAACTATAATCAAACTATTTACAATTGCTTAAGCCAATAGCTTAAGACTTCCTGCTCAATCAACCTAGATCGAGATTTCCTTCTCTGCCCTCAAGCATGAGACTTCATTTCCTAAATAACTCATTCAGGACTTTCTACTTCGCCCGCAAGCATGAGACTTCAATGCTCAATCACAATGATCGAGACTTCTTTGCACTGCCTAAAGCTTGAGACTTCAATGCCTGAATAACCTGTTCAAGACTTCTTGCTCTAGCCGTAAGCATAAGACTTCAGTGCTCAAGCACCCAACAAGAGACTTTTTTGCTCAAGCACCCAACAAGAGACTTATTTGCTCAATCTAACAAAAAGAGACCTGGTCTGAGCACATCGCCTAGAGTCTTCAGATTCTCTTAACAAAAGAGATTGATATTAACCTTATTTTTTTGTTAGTGCTTTTTGGTTAAGAATATACACAAAGATTACACACTATTGAGAAGAATATAAGTTGATTTCTCCTAAGTATGAAATATTGATGTTTTCAAACCTCTTCTCTTCAGGCACAAATTTCCTTCTCTGTTGTGCCTTTATGTTCTGATGATCTTCTTGATCATTTTCACTCTGCTCTCACACACTTAACCCTTGTGGACTCAGATGAATTGTGGCACTAGTCTCACACCATTGTGTTATTGACCTGTATTATATTTGAAACCGTAAATGTCATGTTGTTGCTATACACGTGCAATTTCGAAACACTTTTTGAACACTAACATGTACTCATTAATGCCTAAAGTGTTGTCGTTGTATTTAGAAATAAATGATCATATTTTTATTGATCGGGTACTGGTCTCACACTGTTGCGCTATTGACCATTAACTGAGTGTTTTGAAATCGTAAATGCAATAGATCAGACATCGGTGTCACACTATCGCACTATTAACTGGTACCTGAACGATTTGAAATTATAGATGCAAAAAAATTATCGAATACTGGTCTCACACTATCGTGCTCTTGACCAGTATCTAAACGTTTTTACTATCATGAAAAACATTTTGAATATTAAATCTTAAAAACCAGAACCCAAAAAATAATGCAAGACTAAAATAGGTGCCAAACCATTCACTGAGTCCCGTCGGAATGACGATCCTTACATCCCAGATTCTAGAAATTTAGCCGAACATGGATGCATAAATAAATAAGCAATTATAGGTTTTCAAATTAAACAAAGACATAGTAAACAACTTATAATAATTCAAGGCGATGGTTGCAGATGAATTTAAAGGAAAGTAATAAAAACTCATAACAATAACAATAATGGAAAAATTTATAAGGCGAATTGTAAATGGTGGAAAGTAAATGCTTCAGAATTATAAATGGCAGAAAATAAAGGCGGGAAAATAATAACTTAAATGAACCTGAAAATAAACTGGAAAGTAAAATTGAGTTGAATAACTTTGAATGATGGCAAGATTGTTTTATTCAAGCGTTATACAATGAATGCGTAAAAACACTAAGGTATAGTAGTTCATCGATGTGAGAAAGCTACTACTTTACAAAAGTGATTTATGCTTAAAACTAAAACTCCCTAAACATTGCACTAAACTTCCATCCTTCGAAACTGAATGCTAGTCTTTTATATAGTGAAAAACTGGTAAAAATTGCTTCCAAGATCGTGTGAGAAGTAGCGGAGATAAACCAGGGAAATGGGAGAAACTTACTCATTTTTGTTGCAGTTTTTAAGGAAACGCACTGCATGACGAATGCCATGATGCTTGTGTCAATCTCCACAAGTGTAAAAAGATTATCCTGACAAGCTTGCACTGCATGGCAGACTCCATGAAGCTTATAGTTATCGCCACACCCTTTGATTGTGCCTCTTCTCTCTCTCTCTCTCTCTCTCTCTCTCTCTCTCTCTCTCTCTCTCTCTCTCTCTCCCTCTTTGGTGGGCTCCATGACTGCCTAGTCGTGGCTGGTGCAATGGCAGGCGCCATGTAGGTGGCCATCAATTAATTTTTGCCATTTATCTATGTTTTGTGTCATTTTCGTTTGATTTCTTCATGTATCGACTCCTACTTGTAAAATACCTAAAACATACACAAATTACCAGCATAACACTACAAAATATGATAAAGTGACACTAAAACATGTGCAAATCAAGTCAAAATAAGCTATGTGTTTTGGTGTTATCAAACTCTCCCACACTTAAGCATTTACTTGTCCTCAAGAAAATGCCACACATATGAAAAAGACTTTTGAAAATTATGCAGCATATAGAAATCAAGACTCATGAAAAATAGTTGCAATTGAATACTCATTCTAAGCTACAAACTCAATTCTGGTTAAAATTGCATCAACAAGTGCTGACTTCCACACTAAGGATATCGTAGGAACACAAATATGCACGGTGCAAACATAAGTCTCCCTCCTATACAAACCAATATGAATCATGTCATCATGTCTAAGCATAACTTACTCATCCTTCTCTATATCCTTTTTCATTCTAGTGGAATCACATTAAGCCTGTTATCCTTCCATATTCATAGCAATATAATATGTTAGTGACTATGATCTTATTATCATTATATATTTTTCTTTTCTTCTCACTTTGTAATATTAAAGAGGCTTGCAGATTGGGTTAAATGACCGGGTGAGGGTCACCTAACTTAGAAGGAATGCTACTTTTTATTAATGTGGTCTTTCTTTTTCTCTTTTAAGCCTAAGATCATACACTTATTTGCATCGACTTCTCGCGTAGTGTGTGTTTAGGATGATGCTAACTGCTAAATAAACTATTTAAGGAATATTAAAGGATGAGAATTTAAGGTTATGGCATGACAAGTACTCAAATTGATATCCACATTCGGGAGACTTAAGGTGTTAAAATGATACTGATCTTGTAAAGTTTTCCCAAGTCTCTACAATCTAACCTCAATTTAATCTATAGCCTAAAACTTTCAAAAGATGCAATGAATCTCAGAGTCAAATTTTTTGTTATGGTTCAAGAAAATGGGAAAATCGATAAACAACTGAAACCACGCATAACATGCAATGACTTAACTAACAATTAAACTAGAAAATCCTAACAACATGAAATAAATAACTAGAAGATAAATCTAACTAGAAAGCGATAAAATGAAAGCTAGTAAAGTTCCTCCCCCACACTTAAACCAAACATTGTCCTCAATATTTTGATAAAAGTGAGAAAAAGGAACGAAGAACCTGAAATGAGTGACTCAGCGGCAGCCACGACCTCGGTTCCAACCATGTCTTCCATGACCATGAAGATGGTTGGAACCGAGGTCGTGGCCGTGATTGAGTCACTCATTCCAGGTTCATCCATTCCCACCTGTAGTGTTGTCATCAACTCGGTCAGATAAGCTATGTTAAACTCAGTCTTTCTTGCGTAATCGTGTTATTGATCCTGGATTTCCTGAATATGTGTCATCATGTCAAGTTGTTATTACTGCATAGCAAGAAACATGGTGCCACGCTCTACCTCAGCATCATTCCTTCATTGGAGCTCCTGGAGAGCCTCATCAAGGGTCGTCTAGATAGCAACATAGTTATACTCTTGAGGGGTTTGCTGGGTGGATGCCTGCTATATTTGATGTATATACTGCATCATCTATGTCTTTTGTTGATGCATGACATGTAACACGTTATCCCTCTCAGCATCTATAATATTTCTGGCACATATCTCACTAAGTATATTATCAAGCGTGGTTTGCATGGCCCCGGAAAAAGTACCTGCCAAATGGTCAGAAAAATGTGTGGTGCCTGCAGGTGAAACAAGAATATGTGGGGAGTGGCATGGTGAAGGCTGGTTTACAGAAGAGACTCGCTCTCTCTGATCATATTCATCATCGGTAGCATCATCAACAGGGGCATTCTCATGAATGTCCATGGGCTCCGATTCAGCCTCAGGATCAGCTCGTAATTCATAGGTCCAATTTGCCTCATTATACACATCAGTGTTGTCTGGACAAGGTAACATAATTCCATGATTGGCAATGTTATGGACCATCAATAAAACTTTTTTATCCGGCCTGACTCTAATAAATCCCATGCTCCAAGAGGCTCGGAGGTCAAGGGAACGGGGTGGTAAAGGCTTAAGTATAACAAGCTCTGTATCAAGCCCCAAAGTATGATCAATCAAGGTAATCACTCCTCCAAATGAAATAGATCCCTTGCTAGAGGTTCGAATCACATGCATGCGAGCTATCATGAATGGGGCCGAATTAATCAGTGTCTGTGAAAAAGCAGCTTGTAAATAAAACATTTCTTTAGCATTAGCCTTATTACTATTTTCTTGGAAAAAATAATGTCAGCCAATATTGGCGAAAGTAGCGGATGGCTGGGTTGTGAATTTGAGATGCCACATTGCCCTAAAAACTATTTGTTGCGTACCCTGTTAACCTTTTCCAAAAATGTACAATATTGTATACCCAACCTGTGTCTAATGGGGCTTCATATATAAACCCTTCCCCATAAGGTAAATTCAATAACTCAGCAAGTTGGTTGGTGCTATATGCAAATTCCTTATTAAACATTCTGAACTTGATAGTCCCGAAAGTACAAGTAGTACCGGGTTGTACCGTGTAAATAAGGGAACTAAGAATTTCTCTAGTCAACCTAGCATACTTTTCATCCTTACGTGCCTAAAAATGAGACAATCCTACTATACCAATCATCCAATTAACATTATCTAATAACCCTAACCTATGTAATCAAGTATTGTCGGCATACCTCATCGGGATAATATCCCAGTTCAGCAGAGCTTCGAATTTCTTTTGTTATTTCTGGCCATCTCTTCCGTCCTGAAAAATCACACCTTCAAAACAAACATTTCTCTCTTGTGTCATTGTTGAGAACTAAGGAATTTTTTATGATGAAGTATGGTATGGAGGAAAATATGTAAGAATGAGAATGGTGAAAATGGTGACGGTAAAGGTTGGTTTATATAGGAATGAAAGTGGAAGGTGAAAAAAATGAAGGAATGGAATATTTTTGGGAATATGGAAGAATTGAATGTGGGTAGATGAAACGGGTTAATGTTTGAGCGAATGGGATAGTTAGAAGTTGAGAGGATGGAGTGGAAAGACAAAAAATGGGTTAAAATCAGTATTTTTTTTTTGTTTCTGAAGCGTGTGGCGAACGCCACGCTCTGGAAATTGGGATTTTATTGATTTAGTTATTGTGGAAAACGCCATAAAGGGTGTGGTGACCGCCATACATTCTAATGCATTTTGGCTTGCTCTTTTGGGCTTCTGGACTATTTTTGGCCTGCATCATTGTTGGTGTTGCATAAGTGTCTTTGAAAATAAATAATAGTGGATATGTGTCATCATGTAAAGTTGCTGCTGTTGTATAGCTTGGAACATGGTGTCATTCTCTTCCTCATCATCATTCCTTAATTGGAAATCCTTGAGAGCTTCATCGAGGGCCTTCAGGACAACAATATAGTTATACTTTTGCGGGGTTTACTGGGTGGATGCCTACTGCATTTGATGCGTATACTGCATCATCTCTGTCATGTTATCTCTCTCAATATCTATAACATTTCGGGCACGTATCTCACTAAGTATACCATCAAGTGTGCCTTGTGTGGCCCCAGAAGAAGTACTTGCAAAATGGTTAGAAAAATGTGTGGTATGTGCAGGTGAAACAAGAATAAGTGGGGAGTGGCATGGTGGAGGCTTGTGCACATAAGAGACTCGCTCTCTCTGATCATATTCATCATCTATAGCACCATCAGCATTGATATTCTCATGAATATCCATGGGCTCCGATTTAGCCTCAGGCTCAGCTCGTAAGTCATAGGTCCAATTTGCCTCATTATGCACATCAGTGGTGTTTGGACACGGTAAAATAATGCCATGAATGGTAATGATATGAACCATCAACAAAACTTTCCTATCCGGCCTGGCTCTAATAAATCTCATGCTCATAGATCAAGGGAACATGGTGGTAAAGGCTTAAGTGTAGCAAGCTCTGTATCAAGCCCTAAAGCACGAGCAGTGGAGGTAATCACTCTTCCAAATGAAATAGATACCTTGCTAGCGGTTTGAACCACATGAATGGGGCCAAATTAATCGGTGTTTATGCAAAAACAACTTATAAATAAAACATCTCTTTGACATTAGTCTTATTACTATTTTCCTGGCCAAAAATAGTGCCAGCCAATATTTGGCGAAAGTAGAGGATGGTCGGGTTGTGAGTTTGAGATGCCATATTGCCCTCAAAACTAATTGTTGCATACCCTGTCAACCTTTTCCAAAAATGTTCAATATTTTATACCCAATTTGTTTCTAATGTGGCTTCATAGATAACCCCTTCCCCATAGGGAAATTCAGTAATTCAGCAAGTTGGTTGGTGCTATATCTAAATTCCTTATTAAACATTCTGAACTAGACAGTCTCGGAAGTACTAGAAGTATTGGGATATACCGTGCAAATAAGGGAACTAAGAAATTCTCTAGATAGCCTATCGTATGTTTCATCCTTACGTGCATAAAAATGAGACAAGCCTACTATATAAATCATCCAATTAACATTATCTAACAACCCTAACCTATGTAAGCAAGTATCGTCGGCATACCTCATCGGGATAATATCCCGGTTCAACAGAGCTTAGAAATCCTTTTGTTTTTTTCAGCCGTCTCTTCCATCCCGAAAAATCACACATTCGAAACGAGGATTTTCCTCTTGTGCCATTGTTGAGAACTTGGGAATTTTTTATGATGAAGTATGGTATGGAGGAAAATATGTAAGAATGAGAATGGTGAAAATGGTGATGGTAAAGGTTGGTTTAAATAGGAATGAAAGTGGAAGGTTAAAATATGAAGGATTATTGGGTGACTTTTGGGAATATGGAAGAATTGAATGTGGGTAGATGAAATGGGTTAATGGTGGAGCCAATGGGATAGTTGGAAGCTAAGAGGATAGAGTGGAAAAGGCAAAAATTGGGTTAAAAATATTTTTTTTTTGTTTCTGGAGAGTGTGGTGGCCGACATAGGATTTGTGGCGAACGCCAAGCTCTGAAAATTTGGACTTTTTGGATTTAGTTACTATGGAGAACACCATAAACGGTATGGATACCATCATACCTTCTAGTGCACTTTGGCTTGCTTTTTGGGCTTCTGAATTATTTTGGCTTGCATCATTGTTAATGGTACATCATTTTCTTTGAAAATAAATAATAGTGAATATATGTCATTATGTCAAGCTGATGCTGCTGCATAGCTTGGAATATGGTGTCACACTCTTCCTCAACATAATTTCTTCGTTGAAGCTCCTAGAGATCTTCATCAAGGGCCCTCCGGATAGCAACATAGTTATACTCTTGTGGGGTTTGCTGGGTGGATGCCTCCTGCATTTTATGCATATACTGCATCATCTTTGTCTGTTGTTGATGCATGACATGTATTATGTTATCCATCTTAGTATATATAACATTTTGAGCACGTATCTCACTAACTATATCATCAAGTGTGGCTTGCATGGCCCTGAAAGAAGTACCTGCAAAATGGTCAAAAAATGTATGGTGTGTGCATGTGAAACAGGAATATATGGGGAGTGACATGATGAAACAGGAATATATGGGGAATGGCATGATCGAAGGCTCAGGAGTGTAAGTACTGATGGTGATCATTTCGAGAATGAATCCTTGGTCAAACTTTTAATAATCTTCGGTTTCCATGACCACTAATCAAGCCATCTCTCATATCTTTCACCTTTTCTTTTCTTCCTTCTACGAGGTGGTTCATTCTTATGAACTTGTGGTGGTGGTTCTAGCTTTATCCTGAGTATCAACTTTTCAGGTTTGGGTTCAATTCTTCCATCCACCACTTCAAAGTCCAACCTTCCTCTCTTAATACTAATGAGTTACCTAGTTTCATGGTCCTCTAATTTTCTCTTTTTATACAGGATATCAGACAAAGGTGCATTGGTGTGAATATTTTTCAATACCTACACATACCTTTTGGATTGGGAGTCTATCTTAACTTCCATAGGCCTTTGTGGGAAAGGAATTTGTGGGTTATAGGGAGGACTAACAACATAAGGTGCTTCCTTTTCTACCTCTTCGACAACCTCCCTTTGGGGTGGTGTTAAGGGATCTTTCTCAATCTCTACTCTTTTCTCACCAGAACTCTCCTGATTATTATCCTCCTTAGTACTTTCTATTTGTTTTTCACCACTGGTTGTTACAATATCTTCATGTTTCTCAGGGAAGGGTCCTAGAGGTGTTTGTGCAAGCAGGAAGATATGAGTCTAAAATGCTTCGTTGTGAGTCACGAGGGACTCGACCACAATGTTCAGCTGTCTAAGGGTTTCATTAGTATGAAGACTTTTTTTTCTAAACTCCTAATTCTGGAGAATTTGTGTCGCCATAAAGTGTTCCATCATGGATTCCATCCTAGAGAGAGTTTGCATTACAATAAAATCCACCATTAATATTTCGAGGTCGGATTTATGGGAATCTTGCGGTTCCTCAAAATACTGAGAGTGGTAATTATAGAGAAAATTTGGGTGATCCATCCACCTAGGATTATAGTAATTGAAACAAGAATTCCTTCGTATATACGACACAACAATGGAGTTACGGTGTTGACTAAAATTCCCAAGCAACGACGCCAAAAAATTGATGCATATTGTTATGATGATAATGAGAATTGTTATGATGATTGATGATTAATCATGTGGAGAGTACATGATTGTTGTTTATTGTGGTGGTAGTTTTGAAGGGGATTTACGGTGTTGCTATGTTGCATGTTGTTTATGGTTTAGAAGGGTGAACCCGGTTTGTATGAGGAACCATCATTGATTGGTACCACATGCATAATGTCGATGTTTTGAGTCACATTGCATGAATATATACATATTATGATGGAAAAGGTGTGAGATTGTAGTGGTGTAGTTTGTCTATTGAATGTGTGATGTGTTATGTGCTTATCTATCCTCGTATTCTTTACGTTGTTTTATATTGAATTTTATTCTCACTCCTTTTACTTTATGTTATCCACCATGGACATCTTGGATATAATCAGGAGTAGAGTTTTGTTTCTGTGAGTGGAAGATATATTCTTGGGGCTTACCTTCGTTTAATTATCATTTTATTTTAATTTAGTGGTTTAGTGCTCTAATCTTGTAACATCGAGAACAAGACGCTTTTATCATGTTTAGAATTGGTGTCAACTTATGATGTTAAAGTTTGATACTTTATTTGAGAAGCTAAATTTAAAGTGGTTATTATGTTGATTTTCGTTGCATGTTGTTAAACATTTTCGAAAGTTTTGTCGATTGGTTGTCAAAGTTACACCTTAAATTGTTGAGTAATTCTTTTTATATAAGTTTTGGGGTTTAAGGTGTTATATAAATGACACAAAGAATACTAGATGGCATGCAGATGGAAGAGTGTGTGATGGAAAAATTCTCCATGTAGCTGATTCATTGCAATGGAAGAGAATTGATTTGTCATTTCTAGATTTTGCCCTTTAGCCAAGGAACCTTAAACTCGGACTTGCCACCGAAGAAATGAATTATTTGGTAATTTGATTACTAATCATACTTTATGGCATGTTCTTCTTATAATTTATAACCTATCTCTATGGTTGTGCATGAAACACACATATATGATGTTATTAATGATGATTTCGGGTCTAAAACAAACAGGAAACTACATAAACATTTATTTAAAGCCATTAATTGAAGATTTAAGACTTTTATGGGAGGAAGACATTGAAGACTTTTGTTTATTCATATACATGTGATGACTTTAAGCTGCATGCCATGTTATTTTGCAAAATCAATGACTTTCCTGCATACAATAATTTGTCTGGGTACAACGTCAAGGGACATAAAACGTGTCATATATGTGAAGAAGATACATGCTTCCACCAATTAAAAAATGAAAAAAAAACTGTTTACCTTGGACATCAAAAATTTCTAAGACCTAATCATCTATATTGTAGATTGCATAAGGCTTTTAATGAAAAGCAGGAGTTTGATATCGCTCTAAAGCCCTTAACCGAGAAGGAAGTTTATAAAAGACAACAATACATTAATGTTGTTTTTAGAAATAACAAAAAAGTTCCCATGGGGAAAAATATTTGGAAAAAGAGGTCGGTGTTCTTTGATCTTCCATATTGGTCTATTCTTGATGTAAGACATTTTTTTGATGTGATGCATGTAGAGAAAAATGTATGTGATAGTTTGATTGGAATACTTTTCAACATTAAAAGAAATAAAAAATATATTAAGAAATCCCGTGAAGATATGGTGGTGATGGGTATACAAGAGTTAGCCCCAAAAGATATACGAAATAGAGCATATTTCCCCCTAGCATGTCACACTTTGTCTAAAAAAGAAAAAAAAGTTTTTGCGATTGTTTGCAGGGTATCAAAGTTCCCCAAAAGTACTAATCAAATGTGAAGAAACTTGTGTCAATGAAAGATCTCAATTTAGTTGGCTTAAAATCTCATGATTGTCATATCTTGACGCAACAACTTCTACCAGTGGCTATCAGTGGCATTTTACCAAAAAATATAAGGATAGTTATAACCAGAAGAAGCTTTTGAGTTTTGTACAAACTATTTGTCCGAAGTGAACTTTATATGAATTCCCGAGTCTCATCATGATGCAAGATATAATGGTAGAGGTATTCAATGTTTAAATGTTAAGAAATTTGATCGAGATGTAGTTGTTCAAGAACATTTGTATATATTGAATAACGTTGATGAAATACAATCTTACTTGTCTGCTCACAAAAGTCTTATCAAGGAAAGTTTCCCCTGGATGAGTGAAAAAATGTTGATGATAGATTATAACAAAAATTTCAAAACTTTGTTAAATGAAAGAGTTTTTAAAGAGAGTAGCGCATCAATGACAATTAAATGGATATCACATATGCCTATGTTTAACGTTATAACTTGGAGTGCATACGACATTACTAAATTTCTATTCTATACAAAATCAAAGGTTGATCGTAGTACCATGAAAAATAACCGGGTTATAATTGAAACTAAACCCATGTACTTCTCTAGTTCCATAGATGACAATAATGTACTAGCATCTAAAGCGTACTTTGGGGTCATTGAGGAGATTTTGGAGATTGATTATGTTACTTTTAAAGTGCCGTTATTTAAGTGCAAGTTGATTAACGAGTAAGACTGATGTTGAAACTGATGAATTAGAATTCACACAGGTTCATCTTTAAAAGGCAACTTATATGAGCAAACCATTCATCATGGTATCCCAAGCAAAACAAGTTTTTTATGTCACTGATCATTCTAACACAAGATGCTCAATTGTTCTATAAGGAAATATATTTCTGATGGTGATGAAAATCAAAATTTAAAATTTGAGACCACTTCTTTCACAACACATGTACGTCTCTCATCTAAAGAAAATGGTTCAGGTGATGTACATTTTATTCGTCCTGATCATCAAGAGGGGAAATGAGAAAACTGGTAAATGTTTTATATTATATAGTAATATATATTTATTCTTTTTTTTATATTCTTTTTACTAAGGATTTAATTTTGTTGTTGTTGATGATGATCATGATTGGTTTCAAATGTTATTCAAATTATAGGTGCTTAATGACTAATAACAAATTACATAAGAGAACTTTAGGACGACCTACGAGAATTTGTGTTTTGGTTATTGCTTTTGTTGGTTAATAATTTGTTTTAGTTTTAATTTGTTATAAACTTATAAGGTGTATGCTATTTTGGCTTTGCAAATGGTGTAAACAATGAATATTTTTAGAATAATGTTTCTGTTTGAGAAATGGACAAAAGGTACAATGCTTCTGTTTCATAAATGACTAAAATATGATTTTGTAATACAGGTTCAAACCTAAATATAGGAAAACAAAGAAAAATTAAATAACAAATATTTCTCCTAGGTTAATATTATAATCCAGGGTAATAATACTTCTCTATTACCTCAATTTTTATGATAACCGAATGAAAATGTGGGGTGCGCCATCAAGTTCTAAAAATAATAAAAATATTATTGTTGGGGATCAAACCCAAGTGCATAACACTTTACCCCTTGGTTACTCCAAACCCAAGGATTAAAATGGCAAGTTTTCATGAGGCCCTTCGTTACCTCGCCTGTGTAGTCGAGGTTAAATCCTCGTCGCAACCGAGGTTAAATGTTTTTTATATTATTGCAAGGGAAAATTAGAAGGTCAGTCGGGGTGCAAGTCAAGAAGAAGGACGACCCATGTCTGATGAAGCACGTAGAGCATAACTACCCAATAGATTCTACATGAGACAAATTCTGAAGGGAATCAAAAATTTACTATACACCACAAATGTGAGTAAGAATCTCTCCAGCCTTTCATCAAATATCAAAGCATCCAAGATGCAGCAAAGAAGATCTGAGTCCATAGGTGTTGACCCAATTCGACCACGGGAAGCAAAGTTGGATGCATCCAGCATAGCTCACACACCTCCCAAGCCAATGACCTTGTCCTTCAGATCAATCGACCATCAAGCCACCAGGATAATACATCGAGGGATAAGCAATCAATACAAACTTGCAACTGACAGCAAGATTTAATTAATGTATTTTAAAATTAATTATATGGGTGTTGATGACCGATCTAAAGATTTCCATGGGTGTTGTCAAGGAATCTTTGCACGTTTGACTACAGAAATCAACCCCTCAGCGTCGAGCACGCCTTCGAAGTTCAAGGGTGATGCCGAAGACGCTTTGCACATTCGACTTCAGCAATCAATTTCCCACGACACCTTGCATCCTTTTAGAATCCATGGGAGGTGTCAGACCCTTTGCACGTCCAACTACAACAACTGATTCCCTCAAGGGTGCTATAAGAGATGCTTTCCACGCCAGAACACAACATTCAAATACCCCTTGTCAAAGACACACACGCATTTACGTGTAGCTGGAGCACCCCCTTAAGATTTTGCCAATCTAAGGGAGAGAGTGGTGGAGCCTTGAGAAGTGCACCTCGATTTGAGCTTTACCTCGAGGGTTGGGACGAGGATCCCTTACCCTTGGCCAGGAATGGTCCTCTGTGATGCGGAGCATAATTCAAAGAGCATGGCCGCATCTAGTCGGTTTTAATGTCCATCATCTGTAAGTAAAATTCTAAACATAACCACACTCAACTGGAATCATGCCTTATTCGTGCAGACATGATAAAGGCATAGCCTCATCTAGTTATTTCTTCATGAAATACTTACTGATACAATTGAAAATATAAATGCCCGGAGCCAAGCTCATATTTCATATGGTTTGATCCAACATACAAACACATTGAGTTGTACTCATTCTCCCCCCGTGTAAGCACGCTCCCCTTATAACCACACTTGATTGGCTAGGAATTTCCTCAAAAGATCATGTACATCTTAATGTGACACACTCTCAAATAAGCATCCGGACATGGCTTGTAAAAAGACTTAAGGTCATTTATACATTAAACATATATTATTCATCTGTCTTTATAGAAAACATATTGTGCAAACTGCATGGCTCAAAAGTAAGCCCTAACTTTCCTCGAATCACAACCGTACAATAACAAATAAGAAGGAAAAAATAAAAATAAGAAGGAAAACGAAAGGCCTTCAAACGTCAACACCCGACTCCGAAGCACCGAGATCACCTCTGATATCCTCTATAGGAACCGCCAAGAAAGGATTCAGCTGATCAACAATGATATTAAGGCCGAGACAAATCTCTTGTGCCTGCTCAAACATTTGATCCCAGACCCTACATATGGCTTCCACAAACCGTTGAAGGGATTCCTAAGATCTTTGTCGTGCAGCATCCACCTCCTCCTCATGGCCTTTCAAAGCACGGTCCAGTCATCCTTCTTCTGCTGGAGAACTTTCCGATTCGCTTCGAATGCCCGACACACTTGAGCTACCTCTTTAGAAGCCTTTTTCTAGCATTCCTCTGCATCAACAAGAAAAGTTGTCAACTTAATTATCTAAGACACCAAAATAGACGGACGATCGTACCGATCTACCTCTTCCTGCAAAGAGTTAACATAGTAAACTTTTTCTTGCAGCAAGGTCAACTCCTTTTTAGCTTCAGAATTTCCTAATTCAAGGGCTTCACATTTCTCCTTAAGCTCATCCCGCTAGAGCCCATAACATTCTCCTAACTAGCAACTACCATAGAAACCAGGGATCTGGCCCTGAGCAAGGTATATGAAACATCTGCAAAAAGTCTTCAGCTGTCAGTTGCAGATAAGCTTCGAACAAAAGCCAAAATTTCATTAGCGACGACAACAACAAATTCCTCGAAGTGCATTATACCCGAGACGGAAGAATGGAAGGAATCCAGAAAGAAAGGAGTAAGAGCCTTATGCTCGGAACCCTCGAACAAGAGATCCTATTTGGAAGAGCCTTCTTCAATAGGAGTGAATATCACCCCATGTTCTCTTGGCAGGGGAAGAGGACGATGAAGGCTTATGAATATAAACACCAATTGCCGCAGTAGTCAACTATTCCACCTCAGGGGTTATACCTGGGGTAGTATATGCGACTACCATCAGGGCCGCCACTACACAAGGAACATGGACTGCCTGAACAAAAGTAGAAGCATTAACAAGAGCCACTGACATCTTGAAAGACAGGTTGGTCGTAAGACCCTGATCCTTGGCAAGCGCATGAGTCTTCTGTAGTTGTTCCATGTTATTTGCAAGACATGTGTAATATTTATTTAAAAAAAGGTGCCTCGTGTAACACCTCAAAATTTGCCCTCCTCTTCTTGAGACTAGTTTGACACATTGCATTTCATTCTTAGAGCATTAGGCATTGCATTTTGCATCTCATATGGAAATAAGAAAGTCATCCTCCAAAGTCTTTTCAGAAGATGGAGATGTTAGGAGATTCAAGCCTGAGGGTTTCTATGAATTGATTATCAACCCTCTGAGGGTATGAGCTTCAATTAGGGTTTCTTGATTCTTCAAAGGTCTTGAGCATAATTTTTTTTGCAAGGATATATTACCATCATCATGGTTCTATCATCATCAAGGGTTTCATAGTTCATCCTCAAGTTCCTTTGGATTAGGGTTGTGACCTTTAATCAACCTTAATCAATGCCATTCTTCTAACTAGGGTTTCTCAAAGAGATGAGGTATTTTCTTGGGATGAGGATCACATGGTTATCATAAGGGGCTTACATGAGCTAGGGTTTCATTTTTGAGCAATTTCCCCAAGTGGTAGAGGCTCAAGTGGATCAAGGCATTTCAAGGTCATCTGAGGATCAAAAAGTCAACTGTGCAGTCAACTAAGGGCTATGAGGTGGGGAAATGAGTTGAGACACCTCAATCATGTTCAAATAGGGTTCATTCGTAATTCTAAACATCCATATTGAAGATTCAAAAGTCATGGCAAAAGTTACTAAAAATGGAAAGTGACCTGTAATTCAAAGTTTCCAAATTTGGCAAGTTTTTGGTCTACCTTCAACTTGACTTTTCAATATCAAAGATGTTTAAAATGGATTTTTGGTGAACATGAAAGTTGTAGATATTTGTCTCCCCTTTCCAAAAAGTCCTAATTCATGTCCATATGATGATTTGTTGAGGAGTTATGGTCATTTGATCACAAGGTGTGCATGGAAATTCAAAATGGCATAACTTTTGATACAATGCTCCAAATTGATCCATTCTTTTTGCAAAATGCTTCTCATGTTCAAGTCATCTCAATTTGACATCATTTGGCTCAATTGTGCAAGAGGAATCATGGTCAAAATATTCATTATTTCACATTGGTTCAAAGGATGGTATCATGCTAAAAGTCAAAATTTACAAAGAATCAAGGCAAGGCCTCAATTCAGCATGCTTCATGGATCATATTTGAACAAGAATAAGCCATTGCTATGCATGGAAAGAGTTTGTATGCTCATTATTTCACACATGTTCAAATTGAAGAAAATATTCAACATTCATTTTTGGCTTAAGATGCAAGCTAATTGATATTCAAATCATGACCATTGGATGTTCTTAAGTGGATTGAGATCATAACATGGCATTGTGCACGTGTATTATGGGCATATGAACTCCATTTGCATTTTTGCAAGATGCTTCATATCTCACTAATCTTGATTAACAAATGGAAAAGAGGATTAGCATTGTGATTAGCATGAAGTATAAATACCAAAACCCTAGCCATAACCGCCATAACTAACTTTTGAGATCAAAATTCAAGAAACTCTCCAAATTTTCTCTCTCTTAGATTTGCATTTTTTTCCACATAACTCTCAAATATTTTTGAATATTCATGATCCACATGCTTCACTGAGCAAGAATCATCCATCATTTGGTGCAATTCATCAAGAATTCGAGCAGTCCAAGCACAATCTCATGTTGATGGATTTTGGAAATTGAGACGAATTCAGGTAGTTTCATCCAATTCTCTTTACACAAAGCTTCAACAGAGGTTCATAGGAGTGGATCTGGAGCTTCATAGCTTGTGAGGACACGATTTCAGAGACTTCCATTTCAGGTGAGTTGAAATTCACTTCCTTCTTTTGCTGATTTTAAGTCATAGATTGGTAGATCGTGTTGCATAGGTCATGGATATATGCTTAGAATTGAAAATGAGTGAGAATTGAGGAAGTTAGGTTGAATGGAAGTTTGGATCTCAAATCTTATTCACTTCGATCTGCAAAATCTAGGAAGAGTTAGGGAAAATCAATAGGAGATTTGGAATCCTCGTGGAGAGACGGTTCAAATGGTATAGGTTTGGTGGATTTCTAGAAAATCTCACGGCGGCGCCACCGCGCGTCTCGCCGGAGAAGACGACCGGAGCTGTAGCTCCGGCGTCTGTGCATTGTTAGGGTTTCTGCTGAGGTGTGAGCCATGTGTGCAAGGCGTGACAAATTGGTTGGACACGATCCACTTGACCAAGTCCACGCGTGCTTGGACTAGTGACTGTTAGGCATGGCAACATAACCCGTACCCGCCCCGAAGTTGACGGGGAAAACCCGCTTTGACTGGGTTTGGGTTTGGGTTTGGGTTTTCCCCGATTATAAAATATGGGGACGGGTCGGGTAATGGGGACACTAGTACCCACCCCGAACCCGCCCCGTTTATTTTATTATGTACATTATTATTTATTTTTGATGATTTAGAATATTAAATAAGTGGCCAATGTTTTAATATTTTGATTTGTATTAATTATTTAAAATATTCGAAATGTATGTATGATATTTTTTTAGATTTTTTCATTTTCTTATTTATAATGTGATTTGATTTAAAAAAAAATATTTCTATTAAAAAAATTGATTTCACTAAATGGATGGTGGCGGGGCGGGGATACCCGAACCCAACCCGAACCCGTTTGGGACGGGTTTGGGTTTTAATTCTCCCTAAACCGTCCCCGACCCGCCCCGTTGCCATGCCTAGTGACCGTGTATGCTGACACATTAATGAAACACAGCATTTCATTGTTTTGAATGTGAGCCATGGATCTCACAAGCGCGCCATATCCAACGGTTCAGGATTTTTCTGATTTATTTCAAATTATTTCATCTCCCTCCATTTTTGTTTGGTTATTCAATTATTTTGCTTATTTTATAAAATTGATAAAAAAATGCAAAAATGGTCCAAATGAGTCCTAATTTTTTTTCATAGTTTTGTATGGATGTCTACTTTTTTATGATGTTGATTTCATGAATTGTTGATGTCTGGATTTTTACATGTGAATTTTTGAATCAATGTTGTGTTAATTGGACCTAGTACATTTAATGCATTGTGAAATTCTCTATGTTGAACCATTTGATCCAATTTTTTGCATACATGACATTCATACATGACATGAATTATTGGTCACTGGTTTGGAATTTTTCTCATATGTTATCATCACTTTTGACACATAGAGAAAAATGGGACAATTTGTGTCACATTTTTTGATAATGAATTGGTGCATTTTTGTTCACATATCATTTGAATCATTATGGACTTGATTTTTTGCATGATGATTGTTCGTGACATCAAGAACTTGTACAAAAAATCTCAAGGTCATTGCATGCATTTCTGATTTGATATGAATTTTCTAATTTGGAAGTTTATTTTGTGCATATTTTTGGTCATTACATGGCATAGGCCATTTGAGGCATTTGATTATTGATTTGATGCTGGTACTTTTGAGGACATTTTGGGGAGTGTTTGAAGGTGTAATATGTAGAAGATTAGGTTCTGGTTTGGTTATTTGGTTAGGTTTTGAACCTTGTCTTTGTACTAGGGTTTTGTACATAAACTAACTTTGTCTTGTGTTTCAGGTTTGGACACTTATCATTGAGGGTTGGATTTGTTCTCACTTTGTGAGATACAAAATGCATTTGAGTACTGACCTATTGTTTTTTTGTAGGGTTCTAATTGATGTGGTGAACTCATGAGCTCATTTGAGTGCTAAGGCACTTATGCACTGAATTGTGTAACTGTTGGAGAGTTTCACTATTTGTTTTCTGTTTGTGTAACTGAAGTACTAACTGTTTAGTATTTGTACAGGTACCTTAGTTGCTTGCTTGCTTTTGCTCTTGCTTGAGCATTGGATTGTGGTTGACACACCACTCAGGTAGTTAGCTTCTTACTTCATGTAGTCTGGAAGTCCTGTCACCTTTTTGGCAGGCATTTTGCTGGCAAGTCCTCCTTCAGAGGCTCTGTTTGTGTTTGTTTACAATTGTGCCCAAAGACCTCCAAGGAGAGGAATGTGATATTTGATAAGACCTCCAAGAGAAGAGGCAATTGACGGATAAAAGGGATTAGTAGCCAATCCCCCGTTATTCAGTGTGCCGTTCTTTATGCTCGCACTACGTGCTGATGCTTCTGAACATGTGCCCTAGATCTTTTGTCCAGAGTCTGTCAAGTGGAATAGGATCCCACTTTATGTATCCCCACGCTTTCTTTGTCATGAGCTCACCCTGGCCAGGGTTAAGAGTTATGAGGTCTCATCCTCATTACCACTTTGATCTGCTCACCCTGACGTTCAATGTTAGTGGTTAAGAGCTACAGATTACCCATTACAGTTTGGCTTGTTTGTCAAGGTTGATATGACCCCTCTTGACTAAATCCCACCCATTGTTTGGGACTCTTGTATGGATATAGTGTGTGATGCTTGTTCACTTGTGCTGGTGTGTTTATCTGCTTTCCTCTTCTCAGCTCCATTTCTGTAGGAGTTGTAGGATTGATTTCTGAGGAAGTTGAATGCATGTTAGAGACCTCAACTTAGGGATATTTGATTGCATGACAACTATTAGGCTCGAGTTTTAGTCTCCCTATTAGTTTGTTGTCTCCCTGGTCTCTGGTTAGGAGAGTGTTTTACCCCTGTTAAGGGGAACTACGTCGCCCTGATTCTCATACCAGATGAGATACGTAGGCATGAGGTTGTGAGCAATCTCTCCGGGCACCCTTTTTCTTTTTTGCTGTTTTATTTTCGTGTGTTTGTTCACCTTTTTTCTTTGAGTCTCTGTTTGTTCACCTTTATTCTTAACTTGTGTTTACCGTTTCAGGTCGTTGTTTCGGGTATTTATTTATTTGGTGTGAGTACCTGTTTGTTCAGCGTGTGTGTGGTGGTATGTTTATACCTTGGGAGATTTCTTCTGTTATTACTTGGGGATCATATTGGGGTTTACCTGTATCATTTGGGGTTCATCTTGGGGTTCATCTGTGACGGTTGTCATTCATGTTGGGGTTCATCTTCGGGGTTCATTTGTGATGATGGTTATTCATTTGGGGTTCATCTTTGGGGTTAATTTGTGGTGACTGGCTGGATAGTTAGTTACTTTGTTGGGGTTCGTTCTGATAACCTTTTTCTTTGATGTATGCTGGTTAGCGTCTGTTATTGTTAGGAGTCGGATATAAGTCCATGTATTGGCATTCTGTTTCCTGTTTTTGTTTGTTGTTGTTAGGAGTCGGATATAAGTCCATGTATTGGCATTCTGTTTCCTGTTTGTTTGTTTTGGTTGGGAGTCGGATATAAGTCCATGTATTGGCATTCTGTTTCCTATTTTTGTTTGTTGTTGTTAGGAGTCGGATATAAGTCCATGTATTGGCATTCTGTTTCCTGTTTGTTTGTTTTGGTTGGGAGTCAGATGTAAGTCCATGTATTGGCATTCTGTTTCCTTTTGTTTGTTTGTTGTTAGGAGTCGGAGGTAAGTCCATGTATTGGCATTCTGTTTCCTATTGGGTGTGTCTTTTGACGTCTCAGCGTCCCTTTTCGGTGTCTTGTTTCGGCGTGCGTTAGCCGAGCTACGAGTGCTCTGATTCTTCTCTGGATAGAGAAGATACGTAGGCATAGGACGCGATGTCTTAGCGAGCATGTCTCCCTTTTTCCCGAACTACGTTTACTCTGATGTTTGTTTCTGACAAACTACGTAGGCCCAGGATGCGACATCCTGCCGAGTCCATTTCTTCCGTCTTCTTGCTTCTTTCACCTGTTTATTATTCCAGTTTGTGCAATTTCTTTGAGCAGTTTATTAGCAACCCTTTTCCTTTCCTTTGAGCTATCTTTTGAGCGTGGATCCCGTCGAGTACGGCGGACGTGAGGGGTGCTAACACCTTCCCCTTGCGTAACCGACTCCCGTACCTTGTAATCTCTGGTCGTAAGACCGTTCCTTTCCCTTTCTTAGGCTAGTCATGCGCTCCCTTTCCGTCATAGGATGAATAGCGTCGGTGGCGGCTCTGTATTTTTCTGCCGGTTGTTTTTCGCGTTGCGACACCTCGGACCCATACTCACCAAAGAGTTTTTGTCTCTCATAATGATAAGATGCACTAATAATGGCGCAAGTACCTATTCACATATTCTTTTGGTGAAAAGAGATTACTTCGTCTGGACCAAATCCTTCTTCATATCTGAACCCTTGATACCAGGTGTATAAGTCTTCCTTCTTCTTCACCTCCTTGAGGGACAGAGGAGTCAACCCAAAATGATAAAAAAAGGTATAGGCTGGTTAAAATTAACTCTAGAAAAATACTTATGAAAGCCTCTTTTGCAAGAACGGGTACATTCCATCGGGGATAAAGACGAACAGAAGGTCAGATGAGCCTCACAGGTGACAGATTTCACCAACATGAAATGCTCTAGAAAATTACCCCAGTCAAAGGAAAAATGGCGGAACCAAGGTACTTGAGGGCGAAGGGAGATAAATCCTTGATCCCGGGCGTTATCCTGAGAAGTACGGGCCACTGAAAAAAGGTCAAAAAGGAGCCACAAGAAAGGTTTGCAAGATTTATACTTGACATAGATTTGAAACACCTTCGTAGAATCCCACACTCCAGGATGAAGCCGCGAGGGGGAAACCTTCAAATGGTCTAGGATGGCCACCTCAAAAACAGATAAGGGCAACCGTATCCCTAACCTGGTGAATAGGAATTCATACAGAGGAACCAAACATCCCTAGAAAGAGCTACATATCCTTTCATCCAGGCCTACTAGGAGAAATGACCAACAAGAGGGATTGTCAACCGTAATGCCAACTTTTATGACAACCTTGACAATGTTCATGACGAAAGGAATCCCAACTATTTCAACGTCTACCTAATGATATCTATTGGTATTAGACGACTTAATTAGTCAGAATCCCTTGTGCGCCAGTACGTTAACTTTATAATGGTCATGGGGGAAAATCCGGGATACATCATTAGACTGCCCCAGGTACTCCAAGTGACAAGCAATTTCAGCATCGCTAGGTTCCTGACCAGTCACCCCCTGTATGTTTTAACAAAGATGTTGGCACTTTCTCTGCTTCGACGAGCAATTTCTTTTTCTACCTTTGTCAACACCTGTGAGGAATAAGTTTCTCGACAAAGATTTTACCCCTATCAGACCATGTTGAAAAGAGAATCTTCGAAGAATTGATAGAAGAAGTCTCATCTGAAAGATATCCTTCAGACGACCCTTCCATTTATAAATCTTCACTCAAAAGGATGACTTACGGTTTAAAATTCCCACTTATAGAGGAAAAGGGTTGTGAGTCACACTCTATTCCCTTTCTTGAAGAGGGAGAAACACTACCCTTCAAATCAATTTTTATGTTAATAGGGTTATTGCTTAGCAAACATACAGTAAAATACTGAATGAAAAGATGAAAAGAAGAAAGGTACCTCGAAATGTAAGGTCGAAGGTGATAAATCAAAGAGAAGGTCAATGAGTCGAAGCTTTAAAGCTTTGAAATTTTGAATGTGTAACATCACTAACTCCTGAAGAAAATTCTCTTAGAGAAGAGTGAAAGACTCAAAGAGACAAGAGAAACTCAGTCTACACGATAGCGAAAATTTTTCCTACTCTCTCTTTCTATCCATATATAGGAAAATGCAATTGAGCGGATCAGATTGAAAGCAAGAAGCAAGTTTAGATCAATGGTCATATTTCATCCAGGTAACTCACCCAAACTCAGAAACCTACGTCACGCCACTCCACACCTTTTCATGTCACGCATCAAGAGAAAAACGACAAAAGGTTTTGATGATGAGATTGCATTTAATGCTCACATTCTCCATTACTCTTTGGCAAAGACAAACCAGTACCTGTCAGGCGACACCTGTGCAACCATTCTCAAGGGCCGGTCACGACTACTAAAGACTCCCTCGATATCCAGAATGCACAATGAGTGTTTGAGACAACTATTTGTGTTGGTTTAAGGCCTAAGACTCCGGGCCGACCAAAGGCTTAGGACTCAACGCCTCGCGCCGACCAAAGGCCCAATAACGCGATGACCACTTGTTCAGCCTGCTCCACCAAGCCCAAGGTATAAATACCTTCACAAAGGTATTTCAGGTACGTAATTTCTAATCTCCACTTCCGTTACGGTTATCTTGAATCCTAATTGACTTGTAAGTTGGAGTGCTAACCATGCAGGTACCATCCTCTGAACCGCCGTATCGGAGATAACATACACTGATTCAAGATCGACACCGATCAACAAAGTCGATTAAATATCAACACTGTTGATCCAAGAAACATTGTGATTGCAAACTTTGACCCATGGTGATGCATCACGAAATCACTAGGTTCGTTGGATCGTAGCTTCCGCAATCTCAGCTATTTTTGGTTCTGCAATAGAACAATATATATATATATATATATATATATATATATATATATATATATATATATATATATATTGGTTATAAATATACATTTCTTATTTTCTATGAATTATTTTAAAAACATTAATATTTTTTATACTATCATTTGTTTAAAGTATTCAATTTCGCTTCCTTCTAAACTCACAAAGATTTTGTGTAAACCAATTTTAATTTGTAACTAGATTCTTAAGAATAAAAGTATATTTTACTTTATATAAATTAATCTCTCAATTTAGAAAAGTATCTTTGAATGTTGAAACCAGCTAAAATCTTATACTTTGGGTCCACACTAGTTGTCGACATAATTTTTACATAGCTAATGACTAGTTATTTTAATTTTTTTACTATAAACAAATATATTACTCCGTTAGCATGTTGTTTACGACAGGATAGGAGATTTTAATATTTTCAATCTTCACTCATAGAGTCTTTCAAATTGTTATCATATATAAAAGTCTCTTCAAATTTTAAGAGTTGTTAATTGTTTTCTTTTTATAAACATGACTCTAATTATATAATTATTTTTTTAATTTATATAATAAATAATTTTATGTAAATATTAATTAATTCTCTTTTATAAAGACAAAAATAGTAAATTTATACAACTGATTAATAAATTTAATAATTAACCTTTTTTTTTTAAAATAGTTTATTTACACAAAGATGTCCTATATTTAAGAATAAAAGTAGTATAATTTAACAAATTAAAATTTATTTCTCTTAATTTTTTTTAAATTATTAAAATTTATAAATAACAACAATTTTCTTATATTAATACATAAATCAATAAATAAATATTATCGACATAAATTGAATTCTTTACTAACAATTTATAATGCGCTGAGATCGGTTTGAGTCACCGTCCCACTTGTTTGTTATTTGTAGCCTTGGTTAGAGTGTTTGGTATAAGATTTTTAGTTGATTGTACTTCATGATAGTTCTTCCCTGTGATATAAGCATTTTTTGAGGTCCTCCATTCTTTAGGTATTAGGGGCTAAGGTTAGATGGAGATTTTTATGATCTGACACGGGCAGTGGTTTGGACCATTTAATATGTGCGTAATGATAAAAAAAAATCGGTGTTTTAACAAATGTAAAATCGGTTTTTTTTGTTAGACTTGATTTTCTTAAGGTTACCTTTATAGTCTTTCTTCTTATTAGATTAACTTCAAAATCCTATCCTATGCTTAAACCAATAGTGGTTTCATAGGTCGGTCTCTCTTCCAAAGTGCACAATTGTTTTGGTTTTTGCCTGTTATCTATTATTCTGTTATTGGCAAAACATTAGTTTTGAACACTAGCTTGGTTAGCTTTTGCGGGGAGCCGTGACAAGGTCGACTCCGGAGGTTTCTCTGTTTGGTGGCTCCGGAGTGATCTATTCAAATGTTTTCTCTTTTGTTATTTAATATGTTTTTGGCCTTTGACATTTCTTGTGTCTTGTATTTGACTATTGTATCTGGATTTTCGTCTTACCTCTTTATATATATTATTTGACTTTAAAAAATTCATTTAATTTCAGTAACACATGAATTATCCAACCATTATAAGAAATGGTTTTATATATATATATATATATATATATATATATATATATATATATATATATATATATATATATATATATATATATATATATATATATATATTTTTTTTTTTGTGATCCTCATAAATATTTTAAGTTTTGTTTTAATCCCTCAAAATATTTTTGTAAAGAAAGGTTCTAATAAAAAATTTCATCCACACTTTTGTTTTCTAATAATAAAACCATTGTTATTTCTATTACTAAGTTGTAAAAATCTTCGTTTTCTAATAATAAAATTTTTGCTAATTCACTTCCTAAGTAATAAACCGTCGTTGTTATTTCTATCGCTAAGTTGTAAAAATCTTCATTAAATTGTATGAGGGACCGAGAATGTGGATGAAATTTTTTAAAAAGATCTTTGAAAAAATATTTCAAGGAATTAAAATGAAATTTAAAATATTTATAAAGACCATAGACGTATTTAATCTAATTTTTTTATCCAACCACCTCTAAATTGATTGTTTTTGCTTGATGTATACTATCTCGGTTTTTTTAATAAATATTTTGGGAAAAAAAATTATTATAATATAAATCATTTTATAATATCAATAAATTATCAAAGATATTTTTTTATTATACTCTTTAATATTTATTATTCTCTATTCTTTCAATAATTTTTCTTTTCATATCACAATTACTATTTTTTCTTAATACATGTGAGAAATCAAAATCAAAAACCACTCATGACTTATAAAATAAAAATTATCTTTATTTACAAATAATGTTTAATTAATCTCTCCTATAATATGAGACTCTCAATACATCAAATTGCAAGGTTATGCATGTATTCGGTACTACTTCTCCAACTCATCAGTCAACTTAAATCTTCTCAATCTCAGCGGTCAACTTAAATTTAATGAATTTTCTTTGCTTACAAAAAGAAACAGTGTTTCTTACACCATTAATTGGGTACTTAGTAGTTACTACTACTTCTACTTAGCTACTATTTATAGAGAGAGAAAGTGAAAACAATATCTTTAGAGAGAGAGAACTGAGCAGCAAGTGGTCCAGCTGAGTCCATATCTCTTACCGACTCCATGAGCAGCCGCGTTAGATAAGTAGAGAATAGAGAAAGAAAGAAAGAAACATAACAAGTTAAGAAATAATATTTCTTTTATATTTATTCTCTTCTCTCTTCTCTCTTTATTCAACTCTCATTCCAAACTATATAACTTTCCTCATCATTCACATGTAGTAAAACCCTACTTCAATTTCTTATGAGATATATATTATATTTTCTTAGCACAAACACAAGCATCAAGTTGCTAATTAAGTGCTTTTAGTTGCACACAACTTTTTTGTTTTTTTATTTTGTTTTGGAAGTACTTTCCAACTTCAAACTAGTTTTAGTTTTGGAATTTGCTATAGGTTTAACTAGTTTAGGACACACAGTTTTTCTTAAATTCTAAAATGATGTCCAAACAAGCCTTTTCAGTTTCACCTCATTCCAACACCATGAGAGGTTCCTCATCGAATCATCTTCAAAACCCTAATCCGAACTCAATTCCACCTAAGAAAAAAAGAAACCTACCTGGAACACCAGATCCAGATTCAGAAGTGATAGCCATGTCGCCGAAATCATTGATGGCGACGAACCGTTTCTTATGTGAAATCTGCAACAAGGGATTCCAAAGAGACCAGAATTTGCAGCTTCATCGACGCGGACACAACCTTCCGTGGAAGCTGAAGCAAAGAGCTAACAAAGATCAAATTCGGAAGAAGGTTTATGTGTGTCCTGAGAAGAGCTGTGTGCACCATGAACCTTCTAGAGCTTTAGGAGATTTGACAGGAATTAAGAAACATTATAGTAGAAAACATGGTGAGAAGAAATGGAAGTGTGAAAAGTGTAACAAGAAATATGCTGTTCAATCTGATTGGAAAGCTCATAGCAAAATTTGTGGAACTAGAGAATACAAATGTGATTGCGGCACAATTTTCTCCAGGTATATATTTACTATACATCTTTCACTTTCAATGTTGCAGTAACCGTAAAACCATTGGATTTGAGATAACTCAGATCCAATAGTTTCACGGTTTCTACATTAGTCTTTGTATCTGATGTTCCTGCAGAACTATTCAACTTAGCTGGTTTATCGGAAATGATTTTAATGGAAGGAATATATGTTTGGAATAAGTATTAAATGAGTGTTCAACTATAAATCATTCATATATTTATTATTTGTGTTGACTATTGCTAATAAATTAGGAGGGACAGCTTCATAACGCATAGAGCTTTTTGTGAAGCATTGAGTGAACAAACTGCAAAGATATCAATACCAACAGTTCCAAGAAATTTTCATAATGATCATTTCACAAATACTCAAACTCCAAGGATCTCTCAAATTTTTCCTGGCTTTCAGTTTCACTCCGAGTTTGTTGGTTCGGGAACATCGTCGTCATCACTATGGCCAGTGCTAGAGCAAACAAATTATCAACAAGTTCTTCCTAGTAGTGATGTAATGCAACAAACAATGGATGTGTTTGGATCACAAACACAATGGTTGAATCATAATAGTAATAATCTATCTTTGCCAATGCTACATGGAGTAATGAAACAAGAGGAAGAAGAAAACAAAGATTTGTCTCATAGTGTAATAAGCTCATTGTACTTGAGTAGTAGTCAGAATCCACAAGGAGGATCATCAAATCACATGTCAGCAGCAACAACGTCGCTGTTGGAGACAGAATCTCAAATGGGATCTACAAGGACAGTTATTACTAATGATGATGATAACAACAACAACAACAACAACAGCAACACACTCTTTAACAATGTGAACAACTTTAGCATTGTTGACAAATTCTACAAGCAAGGTCATCATGAAAGTGAAGACTTGAATGAGTTGGTGAATTTGGAAGGAGGTAGCAGAACCAATTTTGGAGGTGAGTATTTATTAAATGACTCATTTGGGACTGTGAACGTGAATGGTACCAAGAATTTAGACCATGTGGCGATGTTGGTGAATAGAGAGACAAGAATAACAAATCGATATTTACGTGATTCGAGTTTAATGTCAAAAGACAAAAACCAAATGGGATTTACAAGAGATTTTCTTGGGGTTGGAGATGATGATGAGTCAATGAGTAGATCAACTTTTTTGCAGCAAGAGCTTGATGGATTTCATGGAATGGGATCATTAGGGAATAATCTGCAGAGCCAGTTTCGTGGTGGTGGAGACTATTGCTAGAGTTTGGAATTTGAATGAAAGTATAGCTCAAAGAGCTAAGAAACTGTTGAGTAAATATCTTAATCTTAAGTTGCTTTGTACTCTTATTAACCGCAACATGTGAACTTAATGAGAGATTAGGAAAGTATCATTATGATTCTAAATTGCGGTTGATAATGTAGGAAAATGCAGATAATGAGGCTGCAATTATTGTTGCAATAATTGAGAGATTTCTAAAATTTTTATATTGCTGTTAAGATTGTGACTTAAAAGTATGAGTACTATTACCAAAGTATTTTGAGAATTAATCTTTTTGAAGTCACTTGAATTTATAGAGTTTGAGTTCTCAATATCTGTTGTTTTACTTTTACCAATGATGATAAAAACATAAGACACTGATATATGATATATGATAGTATTTGAGATTTATCAGAAAAAAATGTATAAATGGTATTGAAGCAAATAAAAATATAATATTTTGAAATATTTGTCTGAATGATATGACACATGTCCTATGAATGTGATACAAATGTCAAACATCGATTCAAAAGTTGTCGAAACAAATAAATATCAATTCTTTTATATAATTGTCAAAATTTTGCTACATGTATCGTGCTAATGTCATACAATTGTTTGAGTGTGTTTTTTTTTACTTTGTTCTTTATGTCTTTGCGCGCACTAATAGTGCTCTTCGTTACAACTAAAAAAGAGTGTCTTATAAGTGTCGAACACATACGCATGCAAGATACACAACACTTGATTTTCTACGTAACTTGATTCTTGATTCTGTTGTTTCTTTCTAATATACGATTCCTTCGTTATAACTAAAAGAATGAGTATCTTATGAGTGTCGAACGCATACGCATATGCATGTAAGACACGCAACACGTAAATTCTTAAAGATATTTGTGCTTTCTAGAATTTAAATTTATAATATCTTATTAAACTAATGATATATGTTATGATTGTGATTATAGATTTTAATATAAGACTACGAGTACAACTACTTGCCAATTAAATTTTGATTTGACTTGAATTTAGATAGAGTTAAAATCCTCAATATTATAGAACCACTGAATTTAAGTTTATAATTTTCTACTAAGCTAATGACACTGTTGAATAACTACTATTTATGTATTTATCCTGAATAAAAATATATGAATCATATAACTCTCCTATATGTATATATTTATATATTAACAACTATGTGGTAGCTAGCTAAGTTTAAATAAAATTGAGTTCAAAAAAAGAAAACGCAGTGGCTGAGATTGGTAGTTAGAGTATCCAAAGAGGTGTTAGAAAAGTGATATAGTGATGCACAGTAAACATATGGTAATTTCACGTGTAATAGAAACGATAAAGAGATCTCGTGAAGAACATTGGGACCATTGCATGATAGAAGGGACAAAAATGATATATAGAAGAGAAATGATTCCAAAAGACACACACAGGGTGATTCTCTCACTTATGGAAGGTCCCTACCCTACACTTAGTACTAAATATATGTAGTCTTCTTTCCATGCATGTCTTGTTTCGTAGAGGTGTAGAAGCATTAGCTGGCTTTTTTCTATAATAACACTGATAGAGCCTTTCAACTTCGTACATACTATTTCGTTACCTACCTGGTGGTGCTGCTGCTCATGGTGCCTCTCTCTCTCTCTCTCTCACCTATCATCTTTCTTCATACTGTTGAGACCGTGAAATGATTTCAACTGTGAAAACAAATAATATATTACTATACAAAGATAGATATGCTTTTCTTCTACTTTTTCAATATGTTTCACTTTTTATTTAATGGATATATGCACTTATGCACTACAAGTAAAACAATTTTACACTATTAATAAAAATACAGTATTGTAGTATATATATATTGCTACAAACTTCTAAATTACTCTTAGATATAATGTGTATAAAAATGTTAGAATAACCTAAATTATTATACTAATATTTTTTTAAAAATTTAAAAATAATTAAAATAGTTTTAAAGAATTTACTACTATTAAAAGGTTGGTGATTTGATTTTATAAATAGGCAATTCATATTTTATAATTAATCATTTAAAAAAATCAATGTCATTTTTTTACTTTAAAGCTTTAAACTATAATGTCTATTGCAATATAACCATTTCTTATAAAAAATGATTTTTTATTAAGAATATAGTTCAAGGCTTTATAGACTTTAAGGCTATACAAAAAGTGGTTTTTTTTATTAAGAATAAAAGTAGCATTTAATGAGCTTCTACATACTTGAAAAGAACTTTATATAATTACATATATTTTTGAATTTCAACAAACACAATTTATATAAATTATTTTTTAATTCTTTACACAACATATATTTTATAATTCTTCTCATATTACTTTATATTATTTAATTAAAAAAAATATTATTTATTTATATACCAAAATCATCATTATTGTTGTGTATTATTTAACTATAATAGAGAATTATAAGATTTGCTAGTTTAGTTTTCTAAATATTATTCATTTATATGTCAAAACAATGTTAATTTCTTCTTTTTTTAATTAGTAATTTATTCACTTACACGCATATTTTTAAATATTCATAAAAAAAATTCATTTAAATTTTTATAACATATTCCATATTTTGTAGCAATATACTAGTATTTTATTTTAATTTGTATTCATTTTTGTATAATTTTTTTTTACATGTATATATAATATTTATTATTTTTAAGTATGAATCAAAATCAGTATATTCACTCGCAAATATTTTACATCAAACACCGCATTAAATTTGGATAAAAATTATATTTTATTATTTTCTTACTTTCTTACATTAGTTCATCCATATTTCAAATAAAATATTTTCATAGATATATATCAAATGATTTTTAGTTAAGATTTATTTTTAAAGTTAGAAAAATATAAATATTACCAAACAACTTTAACTTTATTTATAAAGCTCTTATTTCAACTTTAGTTTAAAAGTAACTTTTACAATCGAAAAAAGCTCGGCCAAACGATACCTAAACAATTTTCTAAAACTATATTATATCAACTATTCAAATACCAATCGTGGTACCTGAGTTACGTTCGATCATACATTAAGCGTAGTTATATTACCTACTTATTATTCCAAAATCTTCCCAACTACTTCTAAAAATTTCCCTTTTACTATTAACCCACTCCAATAACTTTTCTAAGCTATGGATAACACCATTCAATCATCATCTATTTCTGTCCCTAGAGATATTTTTTCATCTCAAAATTTATGGGGCGTAGTAGGAGAAGGTTTCACTGCTCCCACAGATACTTCAGCTCTCAATGCAGCTAAAAAAATAGTTGAAGAAAAATAAACAGAAAAATTCAAAAGCGTTGTTCACTTTGCAACAAGCGGTGCCTGATGCAATTTTTCCAAAAATTATGGGAGGTAAGACTGTCAAAGAAGCGTGGAACACATTGTTAGAGGAGTTTCAAGGAAGCGACAAGATACACGTTGTTAAACTTCAATCTCTAAGAAGAGATTTTGAACTATTGAAGATGAAGAAGTATGAGACACTTAAAAATTACTATGCTAAAGTTAAAGAAATGATTAATCAAATAAGAGTTTTTAGATAGGATATTATTGACAAGAAAATTATTGAGAAAATTTTAATTATTATCCCCAATCGTGACAATGATTAAGGAAAGCAAATATATGTTCACTCTATCAGTGACAAAATTAATTATGAGCTTTCTTGAAGCATATAAGTAAAGATTGTATAGACATACAGAAGATACACTTGAAAATATTTTCCAGTCAAAGCTCAAAATTCAACCGCAAAATAAAGAAAATAAAGGAAAGAAAAATTAAGGAGAAACATCCAGAAGAAGAGAAGTTTCTATAAATTTCCTCAAGAACAGGCCAGATAAAAATTCTCCATGCAATATATCTAAAAGGCTAGGCCACACAGATAAATATTATTGGTATCATCATATGCCACAATGCAACCATTGAAAGAAGTTCGGGCACATAGAGAAAAATTGTCGCAACAAAAATAAGCATCAAGCTAATATTACAGAGGAACGTGATCAAGAACAAAGTACGTTCTATGCAACTCAAGAATCAATAAAAAAAAGAGGAAGCTAGTACTTGGATAATGGCTGGAGCAAGCACATGACCAATGATAAGACTATTTTCAAAAGCATTGACGACTCTGTCAAAGTCAAAATTTGATAGGGAAATGGCAGTGTGGTAGAATCAAAAGGCAAAGACATTGTCATGATGAAGACAAATAAATGTAAGTAACTCATCCATGATGTCTTACTAGTTCCTATCCTAAAAGAAAATCTTTTAAGTATTGGCCAAATGATGGAGAGAGGCTACACAATTCACTTTGAAGAAGGTGTATGCAAAATATTCGACAACAAAAATAAAAGGGTTGGGATAGCCTAAGGGAAGATGGAGAAGAGAAATAAAAACTTCCTTCTAAATTTGACATATGCAACTAGCATTTCCATGAAGGTACAAGTTGACGATTCATGGCTTTGACATCAAAGATTTGGCCACTTCAACGCGTATGCCTTTAAGTTGTTACATCATAAGAACATGAAGAGAGATCTTCCAAGCATAATGGAGAACAATGAAGTGTGCGAATGATGTTTATTCGGTAAAAAACACCAATTTTCATTCTCAATAGGAAGAACATCACTACGCCAAAAAGGTTTTTTAACAGCGCATTTTAGACAGCGCTTTTAAAAGAAAGCGCTGTCTAAGGTTAAAATAAAAATAAAACACGGAAACTGTTCTAAAAAAATAATGAAAGCGCTGTCTAAGGGGGGGTCTTAGACAGCGCTTTTAGAAAGCGCTGTCTAAGACCCCCCCTTAGACAGCGCTTTTAGAAAGCGCTTTTAAATATAGACCTTAGACAGCGCTTTCTCAAAAGCGCTGTTTAAAGTCTTTCAATTAAAAAGAAAAGGATAATTTACCTAAGTCCAGTGTTACCCCATTCAAACCAAAACCTGCTTCAAGGCTCACCGTACTCCCTCCGTCTCCTTCGCGCCGGAATCGCCTCCGGCAGCGGCGATTTCATGTTGAGGTTAGAATTTGTGTATGTTGCGGTGGCATTTGCACAGCCCATGTGTACAGTGGCCCACTCCATTTGCAGCAACAGCCGTAAGCAAACCCTTCTCCATTTAATTTCACAGTAAAATGCATGCTATTGCGTTCTTCGTCCTCTTTCTAAAATCTACTCCTCTTAAACTAACTACCACTATTTCATTATTCATACCTCGAATCGAAATAAACAAACCCTAGAACTATGGCGAAGAAACGCGTTCCCGATTGGCTCAACAGTCCTATCTGGTCCTCCCCCTCCGAACACAACCGCTTTTCCGCCGCTTTTGACCCACCGGAACCTCCCTCTCCACCCCCTGTCACCGTCGAAGAAGATCCTCCTTTAATTCAACATCGTACAAATCACAATGGTATTGCCACTTCATCTCCCTCTTCTTCTTCATCCTCTGCTTCTACTTCCTCCGCCGATGACATGTCCATCTCTCGCCGGGCCCAGTGCCAGGCTCAATTGTTAGCCGAGGTAGCTTTCGTTTCACTCCATCATCCTTACTCTGAAATAAAAAAGCTTATAGTTGTTATTGTTCAGTTATGATGATATTGCTAACTCTTTGGTTACTAATAGTTATCTAGGAAGGTCATAGATATGCGGGAATTGAGGAGAATTGCTTCTCAAGGGATACCTGATTTTCCTGGTTTACGTTCTACTGTCTGGAAGGTAACTTCCTTTTCATTTTTCTTTGAAATTTCAATTAAGCCTTGGTATGGATGAACAATTTAATTAAGTGTTTATAGCATAATGGTTGTTTATCATATACGTGTTTATGGATAAGCTATTTTTATAACTTAACACCAAGTAAAGTTAAATGGTTTTCATATAACCTATAAAATATAAACTATTTTCATTAGCTTTTTTGAAGAGCTTATGGAAATAAGCTGAAAACAATTTATGAACTTGTTATATACTGTTCGTATAAGCCCTCACAAGTATTTAGGTCAGTGATGATAGATAAACTCAAATAAGTCAATTCAAATAGGTCCAAAGTCAAAAATCAATGTATATAGATGTTGCAATTTATTTATTTATTATTTTTTTTTGCAGCTTCTGCTAGGTTATCTACCACCTGATCATGCCCTTTGGTCCTCTGAATTGGCAAAGAAGAGGTCACAATACAAACGTTTCAAACAAGACATTCTTATCAATCCTGTAAGTTAGTTGATTTTGTTGGTTATTCTAACTAGTCAATATTCTATTTGCTTTGTCTACTTAGCCCCCGTCTGAATATTTTTGTGGCTAGTTAGTCAGAAATCACGAGGAGGATGTGGGACTCTGCTGATTATGATGCCGACGAAGTCAAATGTGAGACCAGGTGCATGCTTTCTAGATCACAAATCACTCACGGGGAACATCCTTTGAGTCTTGGCAAGACCAGCATTTGGAATAAGTTTTTCCAGGTACTAGTCTATGCAAACTTTTTTCTATATTTGAAAGCTACCCATTTTCCCCCTCTGTGTGAACTGTGTTTATGCTTCTTTGCACCATTGTCTTTATCATAATTACTGTATTCTCTGTTATGAGGCAAGCTTCTAAACTGTTATAATATATGGTATGCAAGTTCTTCATGTCACGGCTTATTTTATTTGTAGAATAACACATGATCTCCAGGTAATTATATTTATCAAACACGCTGCCACATACAGCTGATGGTCTTGCACTCTTGCTGTTATTGATATTTTAATTTTGGAAAATGCTAATGAGTGCCCTTAGTGCATTGTTTAAGTAATCAAAAGTGGTAACTTCCTCATAGGAAGTTGTGTATTTATTACTTCTACATATGTTTTGACTTGTATTTTCAAGACTATTTATTTTTATGAATACCTTAGCAGTGGCCTCAGGGAACTTGTTAGCTCAACCCTTTAATTTTTAATAAAGTAAATACTCCTTTTTATGTCACAAACTATCTGAATGTATCTCATAACGTGCTGTACTCTGGGCAGTGAAGGGCTATTGTGAATCTGTGATAGTAAATGTTGCTAGGCTTGTGGAATAGTGGGTATTGGGCTATTAGAGTTTGTAAATAAACACTGATGGATGGAACTCCAAAGTTATTTGGTTTGAATGGAACTCCAAATATTTAAAGTAGAGTAGGTCTTTTTGCCTCTGAAGGAATGGTTCATTTGACTTCTTTGGAAGTGGCATGTAATTTTCTTTTGTTTTCTCCATTTTATTATTAGTCTGCCACTATTTTTTTTTGTATCTCATGTCGATTCTCATTAAAAATCAGATATTTAATTTTGGAACTAAAGATGGGAAACCAGCGGATACTTTGTCGCGAAAACACTCATATGTTCTGCAGCCGGTAACTGGGAAAGCAAAGTACTCAAAGCTGCATTCGAGTGAAGTTGCTGATAGCAAACAACCATTGCAGACGGCTGTTGTGAATTTGGATGATGTTACAATCAGCTTATCTAAGGTTCATTTGTTGTTTCTCTTTTGGTCATTTTGTTGTGTGAGATTGTCATCATTTTTTAGGATAATCTTTGCATTTCTGTCTTTGCAGGATGGATACAGAGATATGATGAAATTAGCAGACAACTTCGCTACATTTAATCAACGTCTAAAGTATGCTCATTTCCGTCCACTGGTGCCAGTAAAAGCTGATTCCAGGTCTTGGTGGAAGTATGCTTACAGAGCTGTATCCGATCAGATGAAAAAGGCAAGGTATTTAACTTCAATTATATTCACAGCCTTATACATTACTTGTCAACTGCTAAGATTTTGATTGTTAATTACTGTAATAGGGTTATAGATAGAGAAGAGGAGAAAGGTTACATATGGAAAATGGGAGGAATATGAGGTGTGTGTTGAGTGTAATTCGGGTTGACATGTATGTTATTAGGCAAAGAAATAGCATCTCTGACTATTTTCTGCTCTAGGATTACTCTCTGTTGTAATTTCTTTTTAATGTATGATATACAAATTTGCTTTTATAATTGTAAAGTATGCAGTAACTTCAGAACATGTTTATTCCAATGAAAGCGATATTCTTTTTATAGGAAATAGTCCATAAAGATACTTCATAAATTGAGGGATTAAGAAATAAAATAAACATAAAATTCCCACATTGTTTTTTTTATCTAACCAGAGGTCACTAGCTTCATATATAAAAAAGCATGCTTGTTCAAATTCTAAGACTGAGGATCTATGGGCTGCACTTGAGGAAGGATCTGGTGAACCTGTGAATAAGTTAATGACCACATGGACTAAGCAGCAAGGATATCCTGTTGTATCTGTTAAAGTCAACAATCAGAATTTGGAGTTTGATCAGGTACCATTGCATCCAACCTTTTCATTAGTTTCTTGTCGTGATTATCTTCAGAGAAAACCCTTTATGTGTATTGTAACTTGGGAGCCTTGTATGTTTATCGGCAGTCACAATTCTTGTCAAGTCGTGCTCAAGGGGAAGGCCAATGGATTGTTCCAATAACATTATGCTTTGGCTCATATGACGTCCACAAAAATTTCCTCTTCCAAACAAAATCTGAAACACGTGATGTTAAAGAGTTACTCGGTTCCCCGATTACCGAAGACAGCAAATCTTGGATTAAAATTAATGTGGAGCAGGCTGGTTTCTACAGGGTGAAATATGATGAGTTGCTTGCTGCTAAACTTAGATATGCAATAGAGAAAAAAATATTATCTCCATCAGACCGGTTTGGTAAATTAGATAATCTCTTAACAATTTAGTTCCAATGGTAGAAGAGGAAAATACTGATAATTTGTGAGTTACTACTTTGACAGGAATTTTGGATGATACATATGCACTTTGTAATGCTCGCAAAGAATCATTGACCTCCTTGCTTAACTTGATGGCAGCTTATAGGGAGGAAGATGATTATACTGTGCTCTCTAACCTGATATCAGTAATGCTATCTTCCCAATATTGCTCATTAGTTACATAGGTTATTTATTGGATCTAATTTCAGTTCTCTTGTTTTACAGATAAGTTCTAAAGTTCAAAATATTGCAGCTGATGCAGTTCCAGACTTGCTAGATTATTTCAAACAGTTTTCTATTAATGTTCTCCAGTACTCTGCAGAGTAAGTTGGTTTTTATTGCGGTTAACGATTTTTTTAAGGAATTAGAGTATTTCTGCTACAACTTTCCTGTTTATATTGCTTTGCAGGAGGCTTGGTTGGGATCCTAAACCAGGAGAAACTCATGATGATGCGTTGTTGAGAGGAGAAATTTTGACTTCCCTTGCTGAATTTGGACATGATCTGACACTGGATGAAGCAAGCAGGCGATTCCAGGCTTTCTTAGAAAACAGAAATACTCCACTTCTTCCACCTGATATAAGAAGGGTTCGCTGCAGCATCATTAGAAATTTTGAACATATGGAATCTTCTTATGTATTCTTCTTTTGATGACTTTTTTTAATGTTGGCAGGCAGTTTACGTGGCTGTAATGAAACGGGCAACCAAATCTAACCGCTCGGGTTATGAATCACTTCTGAAACTATACAGAGAAACTGACCTAAGTCAGGAGAAAACGCGTATTCTGGGTAATGAAATATCTTCAGTGAAGGCATAACAAGGTATTTGGATGGTGTGGAGTCCTTTCTAGAAATACTTTCAATTTAATATTTCAGCCATTAAATTTGGATTTTACTTTAGTTTTGACTGTGCTGCTCACCTATAATCACATACACTGTTAGGAACGGTAACTCTCCTAAAGAGGAAACCGAGGAATTCAATTTCAGTGAAGAGGACTGGAACCAGTTAAATAAAATGATCGGGTATAAGGAGGGTGATGATGGGAAATCGGATGTAAATAGCAAGGCAGATGTTGTTCATAAATTTGTGTAATTAATGTGTACATTTGTAGTATATGTAATGACTTGTAAATGTGTACATAAATTTGTATATATTATGATACATTTAAGGCAAAATTGGTTTGAATTGGTATATATATATATTTGTTAGCCAAAAATTGGTAGAAAAAAGGCCAAAATGGCATGTATAAAATGTGATAACTGTCTGTCAAAATCTGGTTGAAAACAGGTAGAAATTCTGGTTTATAAACCTGGAAAAAATGTGGTTTAAAACAAAAGCTTCAAAAATTTTCGTATACATTAGACAGTGCTTTTGTAAAAAGCGTTGTCTAAGGGGGGGATTAGAAAGCGCTTTAGGCAAAAGCGCTGTCTAAGGGGGGGGGGGGGGGGGGGGGGGGGGGGGCTTAGACAGCGCTTTTTGAAAAGCGTTGTCTAAGCCCCCCCCCTTAGACAGCGCTTTTTGAAAAGCGCTGTCTAAGCCCCCCCCTTAGACAGCGCTTTTGCCTAAAGCGCTGTCTAAGGTATACCTAAAAAAATTAAAATAGGGGGGCTTAGACAGCGCTTTTTGAAAAGCGCTGTCTAAGCCCCCCCCCTTAGACAGCGCTTTGGCCAAAAGCGCTGTCTAAGGTATACCTAAAAAAATTAAAATAGGAGGGTCTTAGAAAGCGCTTTTGGCCAAAGCGCTGTCTAAGGGGGGGGGGGGGCTTAGACAGCGCTTTTAAGATTTAAAAAAGCGCTGTCTAAACCTTTAGCAGCGGAGGTTTAGACAGCGCTTTAAAGCGCTGTCTAAGGCTAAAAAAAGCGCTGTCTAAGGTCTTGTTTGGCGTAGTGCATGGAAAGCGAGAGACTTGTTGGAGCTAATACATATTGACATCTGTGGACCAATAAGGACGCCATAACACGAGAACAATAGATACTTCATACTCTTCATTGATGACTTCTCTACAATGACACAAGTCTATTTGCTAAAATAAAAATCAGAAGTCTTTGGAGTATTCAAAAAGTTCAAGTCCCTTGTTGAAAATCAAAGTGGAAAACAGATAAAAGTACAAAGAATTGATCGCAACAAAGTGTATACATCTTGCGAGTTTAACATGTAATACCCTAAACCATGCAACTTATATATAAAGGATTACTAGAAAATTTAAGGTGTTATAGACATTTTGAAAACATGCAGCGAAAAAGTAAATAACATACAACACATGTCATCACATGCTCACCTTCACTTAGGGTGTCATCGTAGAGGAATCACATTAATCGTGGTAATAAAACATATTGACTTCAAATTGGGTCTTACAAAGACGTAACTTTCACAAAATGATTTCAAAATGAATTTCAATATCCAACTCTCAACAACTTTAAAACAACTCAACATAATAATTATTGAACTTCACAAAACAAGTAAGTCGATATCAATCATAAGAAAAGAAAACATTGTTCTCCCCCAGTGTTAAAGAATTAGAGCATAGTGACTAAGAATACGATAACTAATGAAAATAAATCCAAGAGCTATTTCTCACTCACAGTAGCAACTCTACTCCTGAGTATCTGTAAGATGTCCATGATGGACAACATAAAAGAAAAACAGGTGAGAATTCACATCAATAATTTAACGGCATAAGCTACGAGGTAGAATTCAAACATCTACACATTCAACAACAATCACATGACTTCATTCTCACACATAATCCATCATCATACATAAAACAATCACATATTCATCATTTAAATTATGCAATGTGACTCACAACTTCAACCAGACTCATATGCATGTGGTACCATATCATCATCAATTGGTTCACTCATGAACTGGGTTCACCCTGCTCGAACCCTGAATCCACCCTGCTCGGATTCAGGACAAATCACCAATCCACCATGCTCGGATTGTAACTTTCCTCTTTCATCAACAACAACGACATAATGAATGCATGTCACAACACGTCAATATGATAACAACATAATATTTAAAGTCCCCTTCTGACAATAAACAAATCATACATTGACCCAACGATAATAGTTCCCCTCTCGAGTTATCATCCTACAACAACATACTCACAATTCAACAACAGAATTCACTCTCATACAACAACATCTCATCATCATAATTCATGACAATTAACACAACATCATCATCACGTGTCCATATATCCATCTCTTATCTAATAACTCATGGATTCAATTAAAAATCATGTTTAATCATTAAGTCATATCAAAACATCATTCAAACATTAGCTAACATAGCCTAGTAGTACCCAAAACATCCATAAATGTCAAAAAAAATCAAAATTTGCAACTTAATATCATCAAAAGAAGCATCTAAGCCCACTACAGACTTATGACAGGTTACCTGTCACGGATGTGATGCCTGTCAGTGACCTCAACACTTCAAAATATCTCCTATGTAATGATCGGCTTAAAAAAAAGTCTGGGAAGCATGACGGGTTACCCGTCACTGGCGTGACGCCTTCCATCGACTTGCAACATGCATAATTCATCTTTTCCAAAGAAGTTCATTGCATAACTCCTATTTTTCATTACAGGCATACAAAATCGATCCAAAACATTACACACATGTTATATATTCATCAATAACATCTAATTTAATCAAATAAACACCTTTAATTCATGGTTTTCATAAAATCACATTATTCACAAAACCTTTAAAATAGCAATAATGATGAATATGTATTAACTCGTCAAAACATAATGTGCAATACATCATAGCACACAAATTTCATCAATAATCATCATCACATACATCAAACCAATCATCAATAACATAATTATGTTAAAATCCTAATGCCCTATTGGAGGTTAAGGATTCCTCAATTCTACCCCTCATGCATATACATGTTATTGAGGTAGTTCTCTCCCTTACCTGGTTATCCTAGCACTAGCGCAAAATTCTGATTTTCAATTCGCTAATCCCCTCCAAGTTCTAAGCCTTCTCTTGCACTTTCTCTAGGCCTATTCTTTATTCTCCAATTCTGGTTATACATACTGATAAAAACTCCCTAAAACTAGGTTATGCTTCTAATTTACATCATAAGGGTAAATCTTATTATAATTCTAATTCCGCCCCAAACTCTTATTCCTCGTACTCCTTCCTCCCTTCAAATCCTCATAAATCACACTTTAGTTTCAAACTTTCTACTTTCACTTAAATTAAATAAATATGATAAAATACTATTATTTTACCTGTTAAAATAAACTCTAATAATTTAGTCAAACTCTACTAGCCTCTAATAACTCTCCATACTCTCACCTTAATATCACACACCTCGACATCCTTACTTATTTAATTAATATTATCCAATAATCATATAAATGCATAAAAATATTAATAAATCAAATAATTTCAATAAATAAAAAACTGGGGTGTTACAACTCTCCCCTAATTAAAGAATTTTTGCCCTCGAAAATTACCTTAAGTGAACAGATTCTGATACGACTCCTTCATCTGGGTCTCAAGCTCTCAAGTTACATTTCCACCAGTTGGTCCTCCTAAGCTACCTTCACTAAGGTAATCTCCTTACATGCAAATGCTTCACTTCCCGGCCCTCTATCTGCATAGGCGATGCCTTAACAGTTAGGTTATCTCCCACCTGCACATCATCCATTTTGATCACATGCGACAGGTGGTAAAGCAATCTAATAGGCCACTTCTAATATCCTTTACAAAATCTGATACAGACCAATGAAACACTGAATGAAATTTCGTGACTTTAACACTCGACCAACACCAGTTACTAGAGTTACTCTCAAAAACACGTGATCCCTATCTTGGAACTCAAGTGCTTTCCTTTGCTTATCATGATAGCTCTTTTGGAGACTCTGCGAAGCTCTCATCTTCTCTTGGATCACTTTGATCTTCTCCGTGGTCTGTTGAACAATCTCCAATCCAATTACAACACCCTATCCATACTCATACCAACATAAAGGTGTCATACACCTCCTACCATACAACGCCTCAAATGGTGCCATTACAATGCTTGAATGGAAATAGTTGTTGTATGTAAACTCGATCAACGGTAAAAAGATATAATGAAATACCTCTTCGTTCTAACACACATGCCCTCAACAAGTCTTCTAAGGGTTAGATAGTCCTTCATGTGTGACCATTTGTCTGCGAGTGATAAGCAGAACTTAAACATAGCTTCATACCCAAAGCTTTCTGCAAACTTATCCAGAACCTCGACATAAACCTCAGATAACTGCCAAATACTATAATGGATGGAGTCCCATACAAACTGACAATATTCTCAATATACATCTTTGCTAGCCTCTCTAATGGATACTTAAATCTAATCGGAATGAAGTGAGCTGACTTAGTCAACTTATCCACAATAACCCAAATGGTATCACAATTAATCACTTTCTGTGACAAACCAAACACAAAGTCCATCAAAATGATATCCCACTTCCACTCAAGGATAGAAAATGGTTGCATCAAACCCAACGACTTTTGATGTTCAACTTTTAACTTCTGGCAAGTCAAACACGCATGCACGAGCTCAACAATTTCCTTATTTATTCTTGGCCACCAAAACATCTTCCTCAAGTCTTGATACATTTTAGTAGAATCGAGATGAATACTCAAGCCACTCATGTGACCTTCCTAAAGAATAATCGTCTTAAGTTCGGGCATATCTGGTACACAAACTCTATCTCTGAATCTTATCACACCATTCTTTTGATTCTGAAATCACTACCTTTCCCTTGATTAATCGGCACCAACCACTCAACCAATGTTAAGTCGATGTAGCGGTAAATTTATGACCATTAAGCTATGGATAAACTTAACGTCAATAAAACCAGAGTCGCCACCGTGCTTTTATTGTTTCCAAGGGAAAAGGGAAAAGTATGAACAAAACCCAAAGATAAGAAGTTTTCAAATCAAAACTAATAAAATGCCAGAGATTACAGGTAAGGGGGTTGGTTACACAGAGGGAAGGTGTTAGCATCCAAAGTGTCCTAGGTATTCCCAAGTAGCCTTTTTTTGTGTGTACATGTGTTTTGGTATAAAATGATGTTTTCAATAAATAGAGTGTGGGGATGAGAAAAGAGTTCATTAATTATATTTTTGTGTTTGACAAGACCTTCAGACTTGTGCCTACGTACCAACATAAAAATGAGGGATCAAAACCTCGTAGTTCATGGTATCAATTTCAAAGTGAATGAGTGCTTTTAATAAAATTTTAAGTTTGAGAGAGGCACAAAAGGCCTAAAAGAGTTTGAATGGGTGTTAGTTCTTTTTGTCTTTTTGAAATTTTGAGCCAATATGATTAGATTCATTTACAGATTTGATTAAGAAAAAGAGTTTGAAAATGCAATGGCATAAGGCCAAAGTTTCTAATTTGCAATAATGTCTAAGTTTGAAATCACAAGCAAAGAATGTTTTGAAAGGAGGGAGAGATTTGAAATTAAAGAAGTGGGAGGAGATGAAGAGACTAATCCTAAACAAAAATTTAAAATTTAAGAGTTGAAAAGATCTGACCAATGGGATGCAATCCAATAGACAAGAATGTCATATAGAAATTCAATTTTCCCTTGGACTTTAGAATCAAGCAATATCAATACACAAATAGCAAGGTGAAGAGAAAGGCATCAAATAAAGATAGCCACATCCAAGCTAGCAACTTCATAGTCTTCTTCTTAAGCTTTCATGCATCAGATGACATACTCCTTAAATAAGTCAGAATAAGGCATTAGACACAGGTTCAAAATAACAATTGCCTCAAGACCATGTTGTAGATGAACTCAAAAGGGATCTCAAAACTTGCATCAGATGGAAATTCAATTCACAAGCACTTGGTTTCAGAAAAGTTGGCATTGGCCAAGTCCTTTTTGCATAGGGAATGTTGCCTAATTCTAAGTCCAATGTCTCAGATCAAATCCAACAGCCCACACAATATTTTTAAGGTTTTTGTTGTTATTATGTACATTAAGGTCAAAAGGTCACAAACAAATATAATCATAAGATATGGCTCATGTGAGCAAAGTGAAAATGACATTAAAATAAACAAGTTAAATGGTATGAATAATGGCAAATGATAAAGACTTGAATTTAAAGTGCATAAAGTAAATGACTTGAAATTAAAAGTTAGTCAAATGTTAGTTGATTAGAAGTTAGTATTTGCTTTTGCTTTTCAATTGTTTAAGTCATTCTTTGGAGAACATTCAACCCTCTATTCACAAGCATGGATCCTTGAACTAAGACATCTTCCAAAGGAAGGAAAAAAGACCAAGTTTCCACACAATACCATGAAAGGGGGGAGACTTACGATCTCACTTACTAGAATGCTATGCTTTTGGGTCAAAATTTAGCGCTATGTTAAGCAATCGTAATTGGACTTATGTAGAAGTCACAACTATTTGAGACAGGGCAATAGTAATTTTAGTGTTAATGCATGTTAGAGATATGGTATTATGAACCATACTCCTAAAACATACCACACTTAAAAGAAAATGGCAAAAGGGTGGACCTAATCTCATCCATACTTATATTGGTTTATGAACCAATTAGCCTTAGGATGTAGAGATATCATAGGTCAATGAAATAGATGGGATATAAAGGGATTGAAGATGAAGAGGGAGGGGAAATGAAATAAACTCAAATTGGTCATAGGAGGACTTCTATCAAATTAAAATCATTCATTCATTTTGGGAGATGAAATGTACATTTCATCAATCCCGTAAATCCAATGATTTTTGTTGATTCCTTAGGATTGGCATTAATTTTAGAAAACAAATAATGTAATCATCTCTGTTGTTTTAATATGTTGGGTTGAAGAAATTCAACATCTGGACCAACATGTCATGTACGATGTCACGACATCAGGTCTGTGACATCGCACATGTGTAGGAAACTGAATAAATTAATTCAGTATATGTCATGGGATCAGCAAGGATATCTGGTGAATATCCTAACTCCCATGTGGAGGTCTTGAAGACTAAATCAGAATATATATAGGCTCTAAACATGGAGATATATATGGAGAGAGTTTAGGAACTTGAAGACCTTGTTTGTAGCAGAATTTTTCTGCTGAAGTTGCAACAGCAAAGAACAAGTCTGCTGCAGTTTTCTGAAGGCCCAAATCCAGTTGGGTGATTAGGTTATAAATAGCTGATTGTAATCTAGTTTTTGTAAGCCTCTTAGAATGAATTTTTAGGGGTGTGTGTAAGGTAAACCTCCCAATCTGTGGGAAGGTTACCATGTGTTTCTCAGTGGTAAACCTGAGAGTGTTTGTCACTCAAAGCCTGTAGGCAAGAGTGATTATGTTCTTGAATGAAGCTGTGAAGCAAGTTCAAGGTGTTTGCACATTACATTGTATTTGTAGTGATAGGAATGGAAACTGGAGGTTTCTATCTAGGAGTTCCTAGGTATAGATTGCATTGGGTAGGGATTAAGTGATGAGTTGTAAACGGGGGAGTTTAACTCTGAATTGATACTACTAATAGTGGATCTTCTTCCTGGCTTGGTAGCCCCCAGATGTAGGTCATGTTGGACTGAACTGGGTTAACAATTTCCTGTGTTTGTTTTCCTTCTGTATGATATAATCATGTCTGCCATAACTAAGCATGTATTCCAGTCTGTTCATCAAGATAATAGCAGACCTGATACATAGCCTTCTGTTGGAATGTCAATCAGAATGTTTTGACATTCATCAACAACAGCACATACTGTTTAATAAGCTGATGAATTCAGTTCAGTATGTAGTGAAGTCTGGAGTTCAAGAGCACAACAGACCTGGCCAAAAGATCATTGTGAAACTGTCAAACTGGATGTCTTGACAGGTCTTCCAGTAAGCTGATACTGAAGTAGAGACTGGTTGGTCTTTTACAGTACAGCAAATTTAGCACAGTCTGTTTTCAGGAACCAAACAGACTTAGCATAGGGTTCTGGACTTGGATGTCAAACGGAATGTTGTGACATTCACTCACGACTGCATATGCTAAATTGTTGGATGGTTAGTTTTCTGTTTCAGGATTTTTCTCAGGCTATTCTTCAGGAATCCACCAGCTGATCTAAAATCTAGGAAACTAACAACTAAGCTACAATTAATGAACCTAACAAATAATCTATTTGTTAGCTCCTTAATAAGTGGAGATTAGTTTAACTTGTTACAACCTTTAATCTAGGAAATACAAGTACATGACCAACAAACTGGAACAATGTAACAGATGATGTCCAAAATAGGATTTAGACATCGTGCTGATAACTGTGTAGGAAAACAACAGTAGTGAATGTGTTCCTCCATTCTAGGATGACAGAGAAGGAGAGGATGTGACACTGTGAAAGGGTGCACATTAGTACAGAGTGTAATAACTGTCTTGCTGTATTAGGTACAATGTTAGATCAGATGTCATGACTTGAAGTAGAACATCTGAATACTGACTACACCAGAACTTCAATTGGTATCAGAGCAGGCATCCTGTTCTGTCTCTGGATGAGATCCATGGGTGATACTTTCTGGTAGCTGGCAAGGAGTTATGTTAGTACTGAAGCTGGAACCTGTGTAAGGTTCTGCAATTCCCTGAATGGTCCCTTGAAGTAGGTGGATGGACTGTTCATGACAGGAATGGTGTGTACCTGTCTCTGGAGGTTGGCTATTGGCCTGTGTGTGGGACAGCTGTGCCAGTACTAAAACACATTCAAACCTGGTATGGTCTTGGAGGCCAATCGGGTGAAGTGTGTGTTCATAGGTTGAGTTGTATTATGATTTCCGCTGCATAATACATGGCAAAACTCAAACTCTGATGTAGTTTCCCCTCATGTGGATGAAAGGCTGCTGTGTTCAAGATCTCATCATAATCTACTGAAGATGTCAAAGATACTTGAGTCCCCTCAAGTCCACTCATCATGACGTTCTCACTTCAGGATGGTAAGAGTCACTTAATCACTGATTCTCTTACTCTCTTGAGTAGTGTATATGAAGACCTTGAAGACCTTCAAGGAAGGTTTGTTCCAAGGAGGTGGAACCAATGTTCTATGTGATGTTAGAACATGTTGTTCAACAAGTATGCAGCTACTGGTTGAAGAGCAGATGTTTTAGGGTTCAAACAAAGGGATAATTCTGTTTGGAACCTACTCCTGACCTGGAAGAGGAGACATCCGTGTGTGCTAAGTTGACAAACGCAGGGTCAACTGGGTGTGTGCTCAAGAAGGTCATCCCTAGAAGTTGAGCTAGTTGAGATGTGACATTGTGCAATCTCCTGCTGTTTGGCATATCCCTGCAGGTTGATCAGGATTGGATAGTTGTTCCCTGAAGTACTATGGTGTGTTGGAAGACAAGTCTCCTGGAGGTTAGCAGTCAATAATGGGGTAACCTGATTGTGATATCATTTAAGGGGGCTGGAACCATGAATCTTGTTATTCAAACACCACGTTTAGAAGTGGCAGTTCTTACTAGGAGTGAGAATATGAAGATTCATAGGTTGGTTGAGGTAATATGCTCTGGCAATGCATATCTACCATTGACTGGTGGTGTTTGTCTCACTAGTACTTATGGTCAGCTGAAGTCTGATTGGTCTGATTGGAGGAGTTAGTTGCCACTGGTAGGGATAGTGTATGTCATGTTGAGACATATGTGTACAATGCATGGATATTGGTGTGGAGTATCCATGATTGTTGATTTGAGGGGGAGTTTTGGTCAACCCCCTCACGTTTGGTCAGCCTAGGGTCAGGTTGGCTGTTGACCTGTGTCATATGGGTTCTGGTTGATGTGTGACACATTTGCAAGGAAGGATTCATCTCTCTCATTCCTAAGGGTGAATCTAATCTGGAAAGAGTCTCAAGACTGTTGAGGTGCTTGCAAGCAGAAGATGTTGACACAAGAAGAGTATTTTCAAAGTATTCTTATGGTGGAAGTATCTGAAAGGATAATTGGGAAAGGATTTAAGATCAATGTCTACTTGTGTCAAGTACAAGTACTTAATTGATTATCCTTGGAGCTCAAGATAACTGATGTTCTTAAAGATGTTGGAACATCACTTCTTCAAGACCCTGTGCAGAATCACAGGAAGGACAGTACATTGGCTTATGAGCTATCTCTTTGGTGGCAGCAAAAGCATATGATCTCTGAAAAGGTTTCCTGGCAAGAAACATGTTCAGCCTTGGTATGTACAAGAAGAAGAAGACATCATAGTCTTGATGGTGGTCACTTGGATCAGTTTAGTTCTGATCTAGGTAAGGAAGTGCATTGGCTAATGCACACTGTGGAGTTAAGAACAAGTGGCAGCATTCTTAACCTCATGGAAACAGCCTTGCTGTAGGAAGTGGAATCCTTGGCCGAGCTGAAGGGTTAGTTCCCAACTGGTCCTTCTGAAGACTCATACATCAGAGTGTCTGATGTCTTTGGAGAAGTAGCAGGGATTCATCAAGGTGTAAGCCTGGATGACTTAACTGCAAATCTGCAGGATGGAGGTTGTTTACTCAAACTTGGTTCACAATCAAGTCTATGAGAACATTGAACTCTGGTTCTGTGAAAGGGAGGAAGTTCTTTCAAGTGGCAGAAGAAGGAGCTGAATTCAACAGCTGGATGTCAAGCACAATGCCGTGACATTCGGTTCAGCATCAGATTCTTAGTTGGTGAAGTGGCACATCAACTTGAGATAGAAGGATCTGCAGGGGTGTAGACTGGACAGTTCAAAAATTGAAGTTCAAATCTCACTTGGAAGGTCAGAATATCTTTGGGAGAAGTCTGATAAACTTGGGAAGGTCAAAAAGCAGCATTTGACTTTTTCATATGAGGATTCATGAAGGAGGTAATCAACCAGTGGCATTTGGTCTATCTCAGAAGTGAGTTCTAAGAATCAAGATAATCAACATATGGCAGAAGATTATTCTTGAGTAAGGTCTGAGACTAATTACTTTCGAGTAGAAAAGTAGGAAGTTGAAGACAAAAGGAGGGGCTTCCATTCATCCCTTGGAGCTTGTGGTAGAAGTTCTGAGCTATCTATGGAAGACTGTCTCTGGTAGTGGGATGAGAGTGTATATCCCTATGTATGTCTGGGTTCCTCTGGCCCAAGCTGAGGACTCAGTAATATCTGAAGTCTATCAGATAGTGCTCCTTGTGATGCTGTGAAGGAAGTCTCAGCTGATGTTCAAACATCTTGTGAAGTGATCTTCTGTTCTGGTTAGAAGAGAAATTGACACAGAGTGTGGATGTGTTCAGCCAAGAGGGTTGGACAGAGGGTGCGCTCTTGAAGACATGAAGATGCGTCTTATGTTTTCCTTTCATCAAGTGGTCTGGAATCTCTTTGAATCAGGAAGTATGTGAAGGTCCAACCTTGGGGTGTTGGATATGATCATGTGTGACCTCCAAGAGAGTAGGTTGTCCATGACAGGGGGAGTTGTGCCTTTGTGCTGCAAGCAATCACCAAGCTTGTGGTCTATGTGCTCTCAGATGACTAGGTAGTTATCAGGATGCTGTGATGTATGTCAAGGCTGAGTGAGCAGAAGAATGTCTGACCGGATGTCATGACATTGCCCTGGACAGTGCTGTTAATTCCTTCTGAATCTTAAAGTCATTAGGAATTATAAGGGTGATGTGGCTAAGTCTGATAAACCAGAATAAGCCTGTTGGCTACAGCTGTGTGGTACAGGGGGAGTAACCATCAACTGAAGTGTGAAAAGTTGGCTGTAGCAGTGCTAGGTGTCAAGTATCTACTGTTGAATACTGGCTGAATGCAGGAATGTTAAGACATCGCGTGCAACGTGTCTGACTGCATATATGGAATGGTCTCCATGCACTGGAACGGCTGTTTTGGAAAAGAAACAGTCAAGAGCTATAAAAGGTATTCAAAGATAGTCTGAGATTTTGTTGGTGATTCTCTGACTGTTTCTCAGCAAAAATAAATGCATCTTGACCAAGCATTTATTTCTACCGGAAATTCCTAGGCACGGGCTGGACTATTTAAAGGATGCAATAGCCCTCTTCCTCTCACAAGAAAAACACTCCATTCTCAGAATCATGGGGTATGTTAAGGTTTGGGCAAGCTGCGCCTGGATCTGGTTTTGTGAAGGGTGCCTTTACAAATGTTTAGCTAAAAAGGGGGAGAGAAAATATAGTCCTAGGGTTGAGAATGTACCAGAAGAAAGCCAACTGTGGATGTGGCAGCAAACAGAAGTTGGCATCAGGCACAAAATCCACCAACTGGGTTTACCACTTGTGTCTTGTGATCTGAGTTAAGAAGACAGTTGTGCCTTGTGATCTGAGTTACATTGTCTATGTACTCAGCATTACATATTCTTCTGGAAGCTCTCCGGTTGAGGGGAAGGGTTCTGGTACAACTGAGTATTGTCCCCCTTCTTCCCCATGTACACCAACTTTGGTGTTTGTGGTGGTGGAGCCAATGACGGAGATGAAGAGCATTCCCAAATTGGGATGTTTTGTCCAGTGTATTGTTTATTTGTTTTAGCTAAAATTTGCCAAAGGGGGAGATTGTTGATTCCTTAGGATTGGCATTAATTTTAGAAAACAAATAATGTAATCATCTCTGTTGTTTTAATATGTTGGGTTGAAGAAATTCAACATCTGGACCAACATGTCATGTACGATGTCACGACATCAGGTCTGTGACATCGCACATGTGTAGGAAACTGAATAAATTAATTCAGTATATGTCATGGGATCAGCAAGGATATCTGGTGAATATCCTAACTCCCATGTGGAGGTCTTGAAGACTAAATCAGAATATATATAGGCTCTAAACATGGAGATATATATGGAGAGAGTTTAGGAACTTGAAGACCTTGTTTGTAGCAGAATTTTTCTGCTGAAGTTGCAACAGCAAAGAACAAGTCTGCTGCAGTTTTCTGAAGGCCCAAATCCAGTTGGGTGATTAGGTTATAAATAGCTGATTGTAATCTAGTTTTTGTAAGCCTCTTAGAATGAATTTTTAGGGGTGTGTGTAAGGTAAACCTCCCAATCTGTGGGAAGGTTACCATGTGTTTCTCAGTGGTAAACCTGAGAGTGTTTGTCACTCAAAGCCTGTAGGCAAGAGTGATTATGTTCTTGAATGAAGCTGTGAAGCAAGTTCAAGGTGTTTGCACATTACATTGTATTTGTAGTGATAGGAATGGAAACTGGAGGTTTCTATCTAGGAGTTCCTAGGTATAGATTGCATTGGGTAGGGATTAAGTGATGAGTTGTAAACGGGGGAGTTTAACTCTGAATTGATACTACTAATAGTGGATCTTCTTCCTGGCTTGGTAGCCCCCAGATGTAGGTCATGTTGGACTGAACTGGGTTAACAATTTCCTGTGTTTGTTTTCCTTTGTATGATATAATCATGTCTGCCATAACTAAGCATGTATTCCAGTCTGTTCATCAAGATAATAGCAGACCTGATACATAGCCTTCTGTTGGAATGTCAATCAGAATGTTTTGACATTCATCAACAACAGCACATACTGTTTAATAAGCTGATGAATTCAGTTCAGTATGTAGTGAAGTCTGGAGTTCAAGAGCACAACAGACCTGGCCAAAAGATCATTGTGAAACTGTCAAACTGGATGTCTTGACAGGTCTTCCAGTAAGCTGATACTGAAGTAGAGACTGGTTGGTCTTTTACAGTACAGCAAATTTAGCACAGTCTGTTTTCAGGAACCAAACAGACTTAGCATAGGGTTCTGGACTTGGATGTCAAACGGAATGTTGTGACATTCACTCACGACTGCATATGCTAAATTGTTGGATGGTTAGTTTTCTGTTTCAGGATTTTTCTCAGGCTATTCTTCAGGAATCCACCAGCTGATCTAAAATCTAGGAAACTAACAACTAAGCTACAATTAATGAACCTAACAAATAATCTATTTGTTAGCTCCTTAATAAGTGGAGATTAGTTTAACTTGTTACAACCTTTAATCTAGGAAATACAAGTACATGACCAACAAACTGGAACAATGTAACAGATGATGTCCAAAACAGGATTTAGACATCGTGCTGATAACTGTGTAGGAAAACAACAGTAGTGAATGTGTTCCTCCATTCTAGGATGACAGAGAAGGAGAGGATGTGACACTGTGAAAGGGTGCACATTAGTACAGAGTGTAATAACTGTCTTGCTGTATTAGGTACAATGTTAGATCAGATGTCATGACTTGAAGTAGAACATCTGAATACTGACTACACCAGAATTTCAATTTTAATCCAACAGAGTCAAATCAACCTTGACCAAGACTCAACAACAATAGTCAAACTCAACAAGTCAACAAAAATAGCTCAACACAATTTATTTACAATTAAACAATTAAAAATCAATTAAAAAATGCATTAAATTAAAATATGGTTGATCAAAATCCTAAAACCTCTTCAAAACACCAAATAAATAGTCAAGAGATTTATCATAGGTCAAATAAGGTCAAAGGACCTTGGGGAAAAAATTTCATTATTTTTGGAAACTTAAAAGTATTTTTAAACAATTAAAAATATGCATAAAAACAATTAAATCATGAAAAATATTAATGTTGATCCAAAAAATAATTTTAATTCAGAAAATGAAAGAGAAAAATATTTGAAATTTTTTGGTGAAAGTCCCATATTTTTTGGATCAATATTAAAATTAATATGAATTAATGAAAATAAAGCAATTAAAATAAAAATCAGAAAATACAAAAAAAAAATGTGGACCACTTGATCTCCCTCATTAATTGAGGTGGCAGATCAAGTGGATCTCAACACGCGTTCCACATGGTCATTAGTCAACAGCGCTGCAGCGATGGTAATCAAAACCAACGCGTGAGATTAAAACAATTTAAACAAATCATGTGGTTAGAAGCATGCCAACGCACCGCCGGAGCCAGAGCTCCAGTCTTCTTCTCCGGTGGACCTCACCGGACTGGTCCACCCTCAACCATCACCAAAAAAAAAAAAAAAAAGAGGACATGAATTTAAAGTAAAAATTCCCCAGGAGCTCGAATCTGGCCTCAATTTCACCTAACTCCAAGTAAATAGAAAGATACAGGGAGTTGAATTTTGAGGATCATAATCTGAGTTGCTTCGATTTGACCTCTAAGCAACTCAATCTTGTTGCCTACATTGGTAGGACTTCAGACAACCAAAAATCAACAAGAATAATGGAGAATTGAGTGAGAATCGAATAGATGAAAAATTCTGAAAATCACCTTAAATGTAGGTTCAGATGGACACGATCTTGCTCTCAATTGTGCTTGGTCTTGCTTCAGATGCTTAATGGAGTGCAAATAGATCAAGGAACAAGGAGGACTCTTGGAGTTTCAATCTCAAAACAGTTGAAAGATTCAAAATCGATTTTCAATGAAAATCACCAAGCTTATCCTTTGAATGTGAGGGTTTAGGGTTGCTGAATCAAAGCTTGCGCGTTAGGGTCCATAATTCTGAGCAAGAGGGGCTCTATTTATAGGAAAAGTGAGTGATAATTGCACACTTATTTCAAAATTCCAAAAATAGCAATATCCTTTGTATGGATGCATGGGCGTGTGATAGGCCCATGTAATGATGCATTTAGGTCCAAAAATGAGTGTAAGCAATGTTGAAGTCATGTGGAAAGGCCATGTATTCGTGTATGGAAAGTGGAACTTCAAATCTTCCAAATGGTCCTTCAACTTTAAGCCATGCACAAGTCATTCATTCTTTGTCCAAATGGGATGAATTTGGAGTTTTAGAAAGGTTAGATCAAGAGGAACAACTTTCATGTTGAACACTTTTTCATTTGAAGCTTGGATCATGATGAATTTTGAGGTGGAAGTTTGGAAAATCAAACATATCAAAAAAAATTCTAAGTACCAAGCCATATGTTCACTTTTTCTATGGATTTCAAATGAGAAAAGTTACTTCATAAAAGTTGTAGTGCTATCAAAGTCCTTCAAATTGGTCACAAATTTGACCTAATTTGGACTTAACATGAAGGAGTTATGCATTTTAGAAGTTGAGGAAAATCACTTGTTCAATGGTATTGTCCCAAAATGACCTATAATGTTTCCTCATATCACATGCATTTAAAATTTGAATTTACACTTCCTATAAACATAACGGTTTAAGTAGACATCTTGAATTTGATCATGCAACTTGAATAACTTTCATCTCATAAAAATTGAGCAAGTTATGGTCTTGGGAAGTTGACCTCCAAATTAGGGTTTAGACAAAATGACCTATAATATTTCACCATAAAAAATGACTTTCCAAGCAAAAATAGTTCTTGACCTCAACATGAAAGTTTCTTGTAATGTCATTTAGAGTAACGTTTCTCTTGTAATCATTTTCATATGACAAAAATTGTAGGAGTTAGGGTCTAGGGAACCCCAATTTTGACCAGTTGAATTCCTCTGGTCAACCACCATGAACCAACTTGCTAGCTTGATATTCTTTTAACTTTTGGGAACCATGGAGGATCATATATGCATAAGATGATGTAATGTGAAGTACCCCTTGAAATATTTGACCAAGTGGTGAAGAAAGTTGTTGAAGAAGTCACATAAGATACCCAGATGAATTAGGGTTTCTAAAGCAAACCAACTCCAAACTCTTGATGATTTATTGATCAAAATAACATGTGAAGATCATAGGGATTCATATATGATACTTAGAGCCATAATAAAGCAATTCTTGATTGAGCTTCTTGTAGTGAGGGTCTTAAACCCTATATGTGAGCTTGATATAACATAGATGAGCATGTGCACTACCTACAAAAGAGTTAAACTATACAATGACATATTTTTGGTATTTTGGTTAGTAAAAATAAAGAAAAATGAAATATGATACAATCAAATGGTGCTTGGTGATCTCTCCCAATGCAAACCCAATGAATGAGGGGTAAGGAGGATGCCAAGGTGTGATCCCAAAAGCAATGCATATGATGATAATAGCATGAGGGATCTTAGGGTCAAATTGGGGTCTTACAGCTGCCCCTATTTAAGGACGTTCTAGCTGAGGAGATGAAGGTTAAAATCTTCGCATCGACTCAGTAGAATGGACTTAAATAACAACATATAGAAACAAATTTTGGTCCCTAAGAGACCTCATGATGCATATGATTGAATGTAAGAATAATCTTTGTGGGGAAAAGTTGCCACAAAGGAAAAGAATCCGGAGAGACCGAAAGTCCGCAGGAGTACAATGCATTCCGTAAGGAAAACTCACTAGGGAGACAGAGACTCTGAGGGGATGAAATGGGTGTGTGTAGGCCAGGCTACGACTTTAAAACTGCTGGGGGACTCGAGGGATTCCACGAAAATAAATCTATGGAAAGACTCAATCGGGGAATAAAAGGAACATCTGCAGGGGAAACAGGCAGATCAGAATAAAACCGAAATACTCGACCCAAGCAGGAAACTGCGATTTCACTGAGGAAATACGCACTCAAACTAAACTGGGGAAGAAATGATCTTCAACACAGGAGTAACAGAAGTATATTATCCACTACCGGTTACTGGGTAAGGAGATAACATAGTCTGTCATAGAGGACACCCGTTACCGGTTAGGGTAAACATATCAAGGATGACTCACTGGGGGAAACCCAGAGATGTATTCATTACCAGTTACTGGGTAAGAATAACCTGCTGGGTAAAAGCCAAATAGGGTTTACAACTACAGGTTACTGGGCAGAAGACCGCAAAGAAAGAGAATATCCGTCACTGATTAAAGTGAACATATTAAGGATAGACTCAAAGGGGACATTAGGAAGGATATCCGTCACCGGTTAAGATGAACATGTCAAGGATAAACTGCCTGAAAAAGTAGGAATTATATCTATCAGATACTGGATAGAATACCAGAAAAGAGAATATCCGTCACCGGTTAGGATGAACATATCAAGGATAAACTCTGCGGGGAGGAATAGGGATTACATCTATCAGTTACTGGATAGAATACCGGAAAGAGGATATCCGTCATCGGTTAAGATGAACATGTCAAGGATAAACTTCAAGGGGAAGCAGGATTTTCAACTATCGGTTATTGGGCAAAAAACCCGTCATCAGTTAGGATGAACATATCAAGGATTAACTCTCTGGGGAAAGAAAAATAGGGATTACAACTACCTTTTTACTGGGTAGAATACCAGAAACAGAATATCCGTCACCGATTAGGATGAACATATCAAGGATAAACTCAAAGCATGGGAAGAAAATATTCGTCATCGGTTAGGATGAACATATCAAGGATAAACTTCCTGGGAGACGTGAAAACGAATCCGCTGGGGAGAAAAGGGTTGCTTTTACCGGTTATTGGGCAAAAAAGTGAAATACTTGCAAATTGAGAAGAATATTACCAGTTACTGGGTAGTAAACTCTCAGGGGACCAAAAGCATCTATCTAGGTAAGATCTAGAAAGAAACGGTCAATCAAAGACTCAACCCAGTGAGAATATAACTCAAGGGGAGTGGTTTTATCCAGACTATCAACTGGGGAGAAAGCTGAAATAATAATCATCCACGAGGAAGTAACTCAGTGGGTAATGAGAAAGGTTAAATTCTTTCTGCTTAGTGGGCTGACACTCTACAATTGAAGGAGGACAGACAACCAAATCTGCGTGGGTAAAAAGTATACCACCGTAGCAGAGGATCAGAGAAACAATGAATTTCAAAGTGTATTATTAATGCAATAATGGAATGAATGTATATGTATATGTATATTTGATGATTATGCTGACAAAACGATCACAAAAGATACAAATGTCACTGGACTGCATCATTAATACAGTACTCCGTCAATCCTCATAGGAGGGAAACAACTGCTGGAGAGAATCGGCCACCTCAAAGGCTCAACCCTGGCTGGGGAAAAGAGGAGCGGATCTACTGAGGAAACTGCATTATTAATTCTGCGGGGATTTTTAGGTCAACACCATATCAAATGGGAAACAACCTTGCAGAGGGTCAAAACTACTGCTCAAGAGTTAGGGACGACTCTAATGGCGACTTGCGGGGAAATAAAATTTGTTGAATCTATGCAAACTGCTGCAATAACGCGCCTATAACTCGAGGGAGGCAATCACAAACTCAGTTGGGGAAACCAACGAAACCCGGTTGGAGATGCTGAAATGCTGTTGGGGAATAAATAGAGATCACGCCAACTGCTTGGGGAAAACCAACAATGCTTCGCATTTAGGGCTTACCGTTTTCAAACCGCTGTTGATATTCCTTTAATTTCTTTTTAAAAGTAACTGCTTTTATTATTTAAGAAAACATGCTTTTTATTTTAAAACTTTAATTTTAAAATGATCATAATAAAATTTAATTCTATTTGGCTGAATAAATAAGAGTGGAAACAATTGGGTAAAAAGCTCAACTTTATTTAATAGAATGGTAGTTTGTAAATGACAAGACTCCATAGATCTTTACAAAAGTTGAAAAATGGTAATTTACATGGAAAAGGGCTACATTGAATACAAAGATCACTAATCCTTCTACCGCCTTCAATATTCATTGTGCTCTTGGCTTTGGCTGAAGATGAATCAGAACCAAGCGTTATGCTCAAGAAAGTCTTCAAGGCCGAAGATCAACAAGATGCAGTTACTTGCCATGATCCCTAATCTTTGCATAAATTTCCCCAAGGTGGGGTACTCAATTTATCGGGATAAATTTTCTGTTTTATGTCTCTAACTTTTTCCTGGATCGCCCTTTCAGGTTTTCAATCCACCAAGACGCTCATTTTTGCCTAAGTCGCCCTTTCGGGTTTTCAACTTAGCAAGTTGTTCTTTTCTTTTTAGGCGAAGTATTTCTTGACTGCATCAGCATTCACAGGACGAGTGAAATCTTCACCATCCATAGTTGCAAGAATCAAAGCACCGCTTGAAAATGCTCTCTTAACAACATATAAGCCTTCATAATTAGGAGTCTATTTGCCCCTAGAATCTGGTTTGAAAGACATAATTTTCTTGAGCACAAGGTCACCTTCTCTGAATGCACGAGATCTGACCTTCTTATCAAAAGCTTTCTTCATTCTCTGCTGATATAACTGACCATGACACATGGCAATTAACCTCTTTTCTTTGATCAAATTCAGCTGGTCATACCTGGTCCGGCACCATTCAGCTTCAGTCAACTTAACTTCCATCAAGACACACAATGATGGGATCTCAACCTCTACTGGGAGCACAAATTCCATGCCATAAACAAGTGAGAAAGGGGTTGCCCATGTTGAAGTGCGGATGGATGTACGATACCCATGCAAAGCAAATGGGAGCATCTCATGCCAATCCTTGTACGTCATACCATTTTCTGAATGATCTTCTTGATGTTCTTGTTCGCAGCTTCAACAACCCCATTCATCTTGGGTCTGTAAGGAGAAGAATTATGATGCGCAATCTTGAAGTCTTTGCAAAGAGCTTCCACCATATTGTTGTTCAAGTTTGATCAATTATCAGTAATGATCTTACTTGGCACACCATACTGGCATATAATCTGATTCTTGATGAACCTTACAACAACTTGCTTGGTCACATTCGCATACGATGCCGCTTTAACCCACTTTATGAAGTAATCAATAGCCACTAGAATGAAACGATGTCCGTTAGAAGCTTTGGGCTCAATCATGCCAATCATGTCAATTCCCCACATGGAGAAGGGCCATGGGGAGGAAATGACGTTCAAAAGTGTCGGAGGGACATGAATCTTATCTGCATATAGTTGACACTTGTGGTATTTCTTCACAAACTTGCAACAGTCAGATTCCATTGTCAGCCAATAGTAACCTGCTCTCAACATCTTCTTAGCCATAACATGTCCATTGGAATGAGTACCAAAGGGACCTTCATGGACTTCATTCATCAATAAGTCAGCTTCGTGTCTATCCACGCATCTGAGCAGAACCGTATCGAAGTTTCTCTTGTACAGCACATCACCATTCAGGTAGAAATTGCCGGCTAATCTCCTCAAAGTCTTCTTATCTTTCAAAGATGCCCCATGCGGGTAAATCTGACTTTGGAGAAAACATTTGATATCATAATACCACGGCTTCTCATCTTTGATCTCTTCAACAGCAAATACATGATATGGCCTATCAAGACGCATCACAGTCAGATTGGGAACCTTATTCCAATACTTCACCAAAATCATTGAAGCCAACATTGCAAGAGCATCTGCCATCCGGTTTTCATCTCGAGGGATATGATGAAACTCAACCTTTGTAAAGAAAGTTGAAATCCTCCTCGCATAATCTCTATATGGTATCAAACTGGGTTGCTTTGTCTCCCATTCACCTTTGATTTGATTCACAACCAAGGTTGAATCTCCATAGACGTCTAAATATTTGATTCTGAGATCAATGGCCTCTTCAAGCCCCATAATGCAAGCTTCATACTCAGCAATATTATGCGTACACTTGAAAGTCAATCTAGATATAAATAGAAAATGAGTGCCTTGTGTAAGAACAAAAATAGTTCTACAACAGATTCCAAGATTTTGATGATAACAAAGGATGAAACCAAAAATGGCACTCTAACGAAAAGTTCTAAGTGTGCAGGACTCTAAACAAGAAGAAAGGAATCTGATCACGTCACCAGATACATAATCAAATCAGATACAAATTACCAGAAGATCAGAAGCATCTGAAGTAGAAACGCGCTCTAAAAGTTCTGACTCTGAGCAAAACAGCATATCAGAATATCAGAAGCATCTGAAGAAGAAGCGCGCTCTAGAAGTTCTGACTTTGAGCAACGGTATATCAGAATTCCAGAAGCTCTCAACGTCATCTGAAGACAACACCGGAAATCTAAAAGATCAGGACTATCAGAAGCTCTGAAGCCACATCTCAAGATCTCAGATTAACAAAGTATCACAGACTCTGATAATGGATCTCCTTATCCAGAAAGAGTAACGGCAACTTCAACTTCAAATGGAAAGAAACTATATTTGGAAAGAAGTTATTCAGGGAGACAAACTTGTTATGGCAAGAAACAACGAAGTTATGGCATTAAACTCTCATCAAGACTAAATATCTACCATCACTACAAACGGTCGTTTTTCACCTCTATATAAAGAACGACGAACCTCATTGAGAGATACACCTGAACGCACAGAATTACTCTACTCTCTCTCTAAATCTTTCACGAGCTTTTGCTCATAATGTGAAACTTCTTATCTGCTCTAATTGCTGTAATACTTGCTTTATCCTAGAAGCACTCTAGATTACAACTTCTGTTTTTACCTTAATTGTTTTAATTCCTCAAGTGACTCTGCGCAGTCTGTATACTTGAGAGGACTAAGAGATCTTTCTCTTAGACGTTGGTTGTAATAATCTTTCAAGATTAGTGGATTAAGTCCTTGTTGAAGGTGAAATCACCTTGGCCGGGTGGACTGGAGTAGCTTTGTGTTATAAGCGAACCAGTATAAAATCCTGTGTGATTTTATTTTGCAAAAGCGCTTATTTTCCAAAACAATTCAAACCCCCCTTTCTTGTTTTTCTCACCTTCAATTGGTATCAGAGCTTCGGCTCTGTTATTGATTTTCCAATCAAACACTTAACCATGTAGAGAGATCCAGAACGAGAAAAACTATGGCCCAGACAAACGAAAGAGACAGTTACAATGCTAAGCCTCCTGTCTTTGATGGAGAGAAATTCGATTACTGGAAAGATAGAATTGAAAGTTTCTTTCTAGGCTATGACGCTGATCTCTGAGACATTGTCACAGATGGATACAAACCTCCTGTAACTAATGCTGGAGTTGAAGTTCCCAGAAGTAAGATGACAAATGATCAGAAGCGCGAATTCAAGAATCATCACAAAGCCAGAACGATACTTCTCAATGCCATATCCTATAATGAGTATGAAAAAATCACCAACAGGGAAACAACTAAAGATATACTTGACTCCCTGAAGATGACTCATGAAGGAAACTCTCAGGTCAAAGAAACAAAGGCTCTGGCTTTAATCCAGAAGTACGAAGCCTTCAAAATGGAGGATGACGAAGCCATAGAGGTAATGTTCTCTAGATTCCAAACTCTTATTGCAGGTCTCAAAGTTCTAGACAAAGGATACACAACTGCAGACCACGTCAAAAAGATAGTCAGAAGCTTAACAAAGAAGTGGAGACCCATGGTCACTGCCCTAAAGCTGTCAAAGGATCTGAACAACATCAGTCTTGAAGAGCTTGTCAGTTCCCTCAGAAGCCATGAGATAGAACTAGAGGAAGATGAGCCTCAGAAGAAGAACAAGTCTGTAGCATTAAAGTCCAGATCTGAAAGACGCAAATCTGACAGAAACAAAGCATTCTAGGCCGAAACAGAAGATGCTGATAACTCTGAACAAGAAGATTCTGATGATGAAGAAGAATTGTCCCTCCTAACCAGAAGAGTTAAACAACTTTGGAAAAAGAGGAATAATAACTTCAGGAGACCAAGACCCAGAGGGGATCGATCAGAATCAACGTCTAAAGGTAAAACTAACAAAGATGTTATTTGTTATGAATGTAAAGAAACAGGTCACTACAAGAATGAATGTCCTAAGTTAAAGAAAGACAGTTCCAGAAAAGAGAGCTTCAAGAAAAATTCCCTCATAACCAAAAAGGGATTAATGGCTACCTAGGATGATAGCGAGTTTGACTCATCAGAATCTGACTCTGATGAACAGGCCAATGTAGCGTTCATGGCTACCACATCCAATAACACCTCAGATGAAGAAACTGAATCAGAAGAGGTATTTTCTGAACTCTCTAGATCTGACTTAGAATCATGCTTGTCTGAAACTCTTAGCTCATATCAGAAACTGAAACAAAAATTTAAAGCTGTAAAAGATTGCCTTGAAGATAAGTTTGAAGAGTGTGACAAACTTGAGATAACTATTTCAAAACTAAAAGATGAAAATAGAATTTTGACCTTAGAAAGAAATGCTGCAAAGAAAAATTGTTCAAAACTGGAAGAAGCGTTATCTCAAGCTCCACAAACTTCAAGCACGATAATTTATAAATATGAAAAGGCATTTCAAAAGTTTCTGAAAAATGGGATAGGAAGGAGTGTTATGGAATCCATGATTTATGGAGTCAGTCAGAACAATAGAAGAGGAATTGGGTATGATCCTAAGGAAGATAAAACTTCTACTAGTGACCAACCTAAATCCCCTTTCTCATATCACTATACACACACACAAGAACAAAAATTTGATAATGCTAGAAAACCCAAAGTAATCAGAAACTCTGGGAAAACTAATCATAAAGGACCCAAGAGACTCTGGGTACCAAAAGATAAGATTGTTTATGTTGCAGATATCCTATGCAGCAAAGTTCAAACACCAGTCATGGTACCTGGACTCTGGATGCTCGCGACACATGACGGGAAGAAGGTCTATGTTCCAAAGCCTAGAACTTAAAGATGCTGGATACGTTGGCTTCGAAGGTGATCAGAAAGGAAGGATCAGAGGCTCCGGAACTATTGGTAATGGTACTCTTCCTTCTATATCTAATGTTTTATATGTAGAAGGATTAATGCATAACCTGTTATCAATAAGTCAATTAAGTGATAACGGTTATGATGTAATCTTTAATCAAAAAACATGTAAAGCCATAAATCAAAACAATGGTTTTGTCCTATTCACTGGCAAGAGGAAAAACAATATCTATAAAACTAATCTTTCGGATTTAAAAGAACAAAACGTGCAATGTCTGATGTCTGTTCACGAAGAGCAATGGGTATGGCATAGACGCTTGGGCCACATTAGCATGAGAAAACTATCTCAGCTAAACAAACTCGAGTTAGTCAGAGGCCTACCTAAGCTGAAGTTCTCTTCAGATGCTCTATGTGAAGCATGTCAGAAAGGAAAATTTTCAAAAACATCTTTCAAAAAGAAAACTATTGTTACTACCTCTAAGCCTCTGGAACTTCTTCACATTGATTTATTTGGTTCTGTGAAAACAGCATCAGTCAATGGAAAGAAATATGGACTAGTCATTGTTGATGATTTCAGTCGCTGGACATGGGTGAAATTCCTAAAGCACAAGAGTGAGTCTCACTCTGTATTCACTAGCTTCTGTTCCAAAGTGCAAAAAGAGTTTGACTCTAAAATTATAAGAGTCAGGAGTGATCATGGTGGGGAATTCGAAAACAAATTTTTTGAAGAATTATTTGACTCTAATGGAATATCCCATGATTTCTCCTGCCCTAGAACTCCACAACAAAATGGAGTTGTAGAGAGGAAGAATAGGACACTCCAATAGATGGCCAGAACCATGATCAATGAAACGAATGTGGCTAAGCACTTTTGGGCCGAAGCTGTAAATACAGCGTGTTATATTCATAATAGAATCTCCATAAGACCTATTCTGGAAAAGACTCCCTATGAACTGTGTAAAGGAAGAAAACCAAACATTTCATATTTTCATCCTTTTGGATGCTCCTGTTTTATTTTAAACACTAAAGAACATCTGAACAAGTTTGATTCCAAAGCACAGAAAGGAATTATGTTAGGATACTCAGAACGCTCTAAAGGCTACAGAGTATACAATACAGAAACCAAAATTGTGGAGGAATCAATTCATGTCAGATTTGACGATAAGCTTGACCCTGAAAAGTCAAAGCTAGTTGAGAATTTTGCAGATCTAGAAATCACTCTTGCAGGATCTGACAAGGCTCCAGATGCAATTGCCATTCAAAACCCTGAGGAAATTAATCCTCCATTAATCCCAAAGAAAGCTAAAAGTCCCCTCAACATATCTGAAGAATTGATTCTGGGAAACAAGGACGAACCTGTCAGAACCAGATCTACCTTCAAGACCTCTGAAGAGACTCCTCTAGGACTAGTGTCTCTGATCGAGCCTACGTCCTGTGATGAAGCACTTCAAGATAACGACTGGGTTCTATCCATGCAAGAAGAGTTAGATCAATTCACAAAGAATGATGTTTGGGATCTTGTTCCCAAGCCCAGAGGCACTCACGTTATCGGAACCAGATGGGTATTCAAAAACAAGCTGAACGAGAAAGGAGAAGTCGTCAGAAACAAAGCTCGACTGGTAGCTCAAGGTTACAGTCAACAAGAAGGTATCGACTACAATGAAACCTTTACTCCAGTCGCAAAGTTAGAATCTATTCGTCTTCTTGTATCTTTCTCTATAAACCATTCTATTAAATTATATCAAATGGATGTCAAGAGCGCATTCCTTAATGGTTATATATCAGAAGAAGTGTATGTCAACCAACCTCCAGGTTTTGAAAATCCAAATTATCCAGAACATGTTTTTAAACTTAAAAAATCTTTATATGGACTTAAACAAGCTCCCAGAGCTTGGTATGAACGTTTAAGTAACTTTCTTCTAGAACACAATTTTATCAGAGGGAAAGTTGACTCCACACTCTTCTGTAAGAACCTTAACACTGATCTCATGATATGCCAGATATACGTTGATGATATTATTTTTGGTTCAGCTAACGCCTCTGTTTGTCAAGATTTCTCTGAGTTAATGCAGGTAGAATTTGAAATGAGTTTAATGCAAGAACTAAAGTTCTTTCTGGGAATTCAAATTAACCAAACTTCAGAAGTCACGTATGTTCATCAAAGCAAATACATAAAAGATGTTCTAAAGAAATTTGACATGGCCGAATGTAACTCTGCAAAGACTCCCATGCATCCAACATGCATTCTTGAAAAGGAAGAAGTCAGTAAAAAGGTGTGTCGGAAGCTTTATCGTGGTATGATAGGCTCTCTACTCTATCTAACTGCTACTAGACCTGATATTCTTTTCAGTGTTTGTCTCTGTGCCAGATTTCAATCAGATCCTAGAGAAACTCACTTAACAGCAGTTAAGAGAATTTTCAAATATCTGAAAGGGACTCCTAACCTGGGCCTGATGTATGAGAAAACATCAGAGTATAGACTTTCTGGTTATTGTGATGCAGATTACGCAGGAGATAGACTGGAACGAAAAAGCACATCTGGAAATTGTCAGCTCTTGGGGAACAATCTGATATCCTGGGCAAGCAAAAGGCAATCAACTATCGCCCTATCCACGGCAGAAGCAGAATACATCTCAGCATCACTGTGCACCACTCAGATGCTCTGGATGAAGAATCAGTTAGAAGATCTGCAAATCTTCGAGAGTAACATTCCTATCTTTTGTGATAATACTGCTGCCATTTATTTAAGTAAGAATCCCATTCTACACTCCAGAGCTAAGCACATTGAAATAAAACATCATTTTATCAGAGACTATGTTCAGAAAGGGATAGTAACATTGAAGTTCATTGATACAGATCATCAATGGGCAGATATCTTTACTAAGCCTTTAGCTGAAGATAGATTTCTCTTTATCTTAGAAAATCTGAACATTCAAAACTGCCTTGAATAAAATGTGCCTCTGAAGCTGTAAAATGAGACTCTGACATAAACAAATAGATTCTGCCTCTGACTCTGATACTTCTACCTAGTTAAGAAGCTATCTGAGTTAGAAATCTCCAGGAACCATTCGTTTGGTATTCCTGAAGATCAGATAAAAGCAAAAACACGTGGAGTGACTTGCATCTAACCTTGGAACTTCTAGACAGATGTCCAGCAGTAATCAAGGAACAGACTCTTGAGATCTCCTCGAGAAGTGTGCAAACTGTTGGGATTAGACATCATTAATGAGCCATAATCATTTCTCCCTCTATGCGTGCTAACTTGGTTTATGTGCTAAAACTCTGAATTCTGTGTCGTTTTGCATGCGCCCTGTTAGGTATTTAAACACTCTTTTCTCACTTTGCACACATTTCACTCTCACTCACTCTTTTAACCTCAGTTCTCTCTCAAGGCATTTCTGCAAACAGTTCATCTTCATCTCAGTTCTTCATCAACACCATGGATACTCAACAACAATCTATATTCAACTTCTCCCAGCAAATGGATTCTAGCAACCCAGCTCAAAGCACCAGCAACCCTACTCCAACGGTTACAGGCGTAACTGCAACACCAGTCTACAAGGAGCCTCACATTCTTGACCGTGATCCCCATATTAACCTTGCAACACCTTTTGAAAAACTGGATGTGTTGTGTGAATCCCTAGTGGATTTTGATAACATGAGAAGAAATGGCGTAGACCTCACTGAAGAACTTCGCAAACAAGGTTGGGGAAACTACTTTCAACGCCTCTACGGTCCAGTTTACCCAAATCTCATTAAGGAATTCTGGAGGTTTGCTGATGCTGACGATCATTTCATCGTTTCCTACGTTTTGGGAGTAAAGATTATGATAACTGAAAAGTCAATAGCTGCCTTGCTGAACATGGAGAAAGCTGGAGGAAGAAGAATTTACAACATCAATCCCAGGGCGAAATACATAGCTCAAGAAATCAACCCAACAATCTTCAAACTCAACGCAGAAGGCAACCCCTCAAAGAACAAGGAACTGCATCAGAACCTCCGGGTGTGGCTCAAAATCATTCTGGGTACAATCCATCATCGCCCAGCATCAAATTCATCAGATTACATCAACACAGATCAGAAATGCATTCTGTACTGCATTCACAAAGGCCTGAAGTTATGCCTCCCTGCACTTCTATTCAAATACCTCAGAGATTCTGTACGAGAAACCAGAAATCACATGAAGCCAAGAACTTACATTCCTCTGGGAAGATTAATCTCAGATGTACTGATAGAAAATGGTCTCGTGGACCATCTGGTAAAACACAGGCTCATGGAAGACATGGCAATAGAAACTGGAAGGCCTCTGAACTCCAGGAATCTAAAGAGCATGGGGATTCTGGAGAAGGTCAACGTTAAACCTACTCTGGACACCTCTTGGGAAGCCTTAAAAGACCAGAGGAAAATTCCCAATGGTCTATGTATGTTCTACAAGGAAGAACCCAAAGAGGCAATTCTCCACTATCTCCAACGTCTAAAGGATGAAGGAGTGGACATCTCAGAATTCAGATTGAGCGAACTGCCAAATTCAGCTCCAGACTTCGTGAAGTTTAAAAGAGGTCCATCTGAGAAGACATCGAAGGCGAAGAAAGCGAAGCTAGGAGAATCCTCTGAATCAAGACCTCCAGCACCTCTGCAAGAGTCTTCTGGTAAGTCTGCCTCTCCTGCTCCCTCTGTACAGCAACTTGCTTCGTCTATTCCTCTACCAACACCCCTCTACACCACATCTGAAACCCCTCCCTCAACAACCAGAACATCTCAACCACTACCAAAATTCAACCTTGCCAATACCTCCTTACCCATATCTGAAGCTGAACAAATGAATCAAACGACTTCCTCATCCTCATCCCCAGAATCACCTCCCTACTTTGTCATTTCTTCTGACACAGAACCCTCTGACCCCGCTTCTCCCACTCTAGCCCAACTTCAGACTCTAAACCGTGATTCACAACAACCACAACAACCTCCACCTGAACCTGAAGTAACCTCACCACCCACAGAACAACCAACTTTCACTCCATCTGACGTTCAACCTTCTGACCTCAATACCTCTGACATTACCCCTCCAAACACTTCCGCTGAACCTCAAACTCTCAACCTAAGCCCTCCAAACTCTCCACCGCCTCCATCTGAACTAGAAAACTCCCTGCCAACCTTAGAGGAAGCAATTATGCTGTTTGCAGGAGCATCAGTTGAAAAGGTCAAGTCTCTGACCATCAACTTTGGCATCAGTGATGATCCTGACTCTGTTAGGACACACTGGAACAGAGTCATTGGCTGGATGACATCTGAGGCCTTTAAGCTGAAGCACATCTCTGAGCAAGTCAGAAACGACTTTATCAGAGACGCTGAGGCAAGACTACAGGAGCTCTTAGCCAGAGAAGCTGAGGAACAGGCCAGAAGGGAAGAAGAAGAAAGAGCAAGACAAGAAGAACTTCAAAGGGTACGGGAAGTTGAAGCCAAAGCTCTAGCTGATGCTGCTGCTGCTGCTGAAGCTGAAGCAAAGGCTGCTGCTGAAGCTAAAGCTAAAGCCGCTGAAGAACAGAATGCTTTGACTCAAGGGGAGTCCTCTACTTTTGCCCCTCTGGTTCTCAAGACCCTTGAGGAGCTTCAGAAAGAGCAGAGGAAGTCCGAGCCAGATTGGATCAACAGGACACAGTCAACGCCAACATCCAGAATCTGCTGACTCAACTGCTTCAGAGAATGCCTCCTCCTCCCAACCCTTAGGCACTTATGATTTTTTTTGCTTGTTGCTTTGCTTGTTTTTGTCTCTGATGTTTTTGCTCTTATCTGAATATATCTATATATATTTTCTTCCTGTGTATTATTTTGTTTAAGTCTTTTTGATTATGACAAAAAGGGGGAGAAATCAAATAGAGCTCTGATAAAAAATTGCCTAATGCCTTAAGCACTCTGCAAACATACTATTCTATAAAATAAATCTATCTAACACTTGACTTAAGAAATTGTAGAAAGGTATCGAGAAACTTCATTGCTTGGAAGCTCTGGTAAGAACTTCTGAACTCCCTAGCCTATCTCAGGGGGAGCTCACTTCTATCTGATCTGATAAACTCTTAATTTTTGAATGTTTCATCTGTCATTTGAGTTTGTTTTGTCATCATCAAAAAGGGGGAGATTGTAAGAACAAAAATAGTTCTACAACAGATTCCAAGATTTTGATGATAACAAAGGATGAAACCAAAAATGGCACTCTAACGAAAAGTTCTAAGTGTGCAGGACTCTAAACAAGAAGAAAGGAATCTGATCACGTCACCAGATACATAATCAAATCAGATACAAATTACCAGAAGATCAGAAGCATCTGAAGTAGAAACGCGCTCTAAAAGTTCTGACTCTGAGCAAAACAACATATCAGAATATCAGAAGCATCTGAAGAAGAAGCGCGCTCTAGAAGTTCTGACTCTGAGCAACGGTATATCAGAATTCCAGAAGCTCTCAACGTCATCTGAAGACAACACCGGAAATCTAAAAGATCAGGACTATCAGAAGCTCTGAAGCCACATCTCAAGATCTCAGATTAACAGAGTAACGCAAACTCTGATAATGGATCTCCTTATCCAGAAAGAGTAACGGCAACTTCAACTTCAAATGGAAATAAACTATATTTGGAAAGAAGTTATTCAGGGAGACAAACTTGTTCTGGCAAGAAACAACGAAGTTATGGCATTAAACTCTCATTTAGACTAAATATCTGCCATCACTACAAACGGTCGTTTTTCACCTCTATATAAAGAACGGCGAACCTCATTGAGAGATACACCTGAACACACAAAATTACTCTACTCTCTCTCTAAATCTTTCACGAGCTTTTGCTCATAACGTGAAACTTCTTATCTGCTCTAATTGCTGTAATACTTGCTTTATCCTAGAAGCACTCTAGATTACAAATTCTGTTTTTACCTCAATTGTTTTAATTCCTCAAGTGACTTTGCGCAGTCTGTATACTTGAGAGGACTAAGAGATCTTTCTCTTAGATGTTGGTTGTAATAATCTTTCAAGATTAGTGGATTAAGTCCTTGTTGAAGGCGAAATCACCTTGGCCGGGTGGACTGAAGTAGCTTTGTGTTATAAGCGAACCAGTATAAAATCCTGTGTGATTTTATTTTGCAAAAGCGCTTATTTTCCAAAACAATTCAAACCCCCCTTTCTTGTTTTTCTCACCTTCACCTTGAGGAGTAATAATCACTGCCCCAATGCCATAACCATATTGATTAACAACTCCATCAAATACCACGCCCCAATGAGAACCAAGTTTCGGCCCTTCTTCAAGCAATGATTCATCGCAATCTTTCATTTTCAAGTATAAGATCTCTTCATCAGGAAAGTCATACTGCACTGACTGGTAATCTTCAATCGGTTAGTGAGCCAAATAGTCAGCCGAGATACTACCTTTGATCGCTTTTTGAAATCGGTATTAAATATCATACTCAGATAACAACATCTGCCAACGGGAAATCCTCCTAGTTAAAGCAGACTTCTTAAAAATATACTTGATTGGATCCATTTTGGATATCAACCAAGTGGTATGATTTAACATATACTGATGCAGATGCTTAGCATCCCAAGCCAATGTGCAACAAGTCTTCTCTAGTATAGAATATCGAGTCTTATAGTCGGTGAACTTCTTACTGAGGTAGTAAATAACATATTCTTTCTTTCTAGTTTCGTCTTGCTGACCTAGAACATAACCCATACTTTCTTCAAGCACAGTCAAATACATGATCAACGGTCTTCCTTCAACAGGCGGAGACAGAATCGGAGGCTCAAGAAGACACTCTTTGATACTATCAAAAGCTTTCTGGCAATCCTCAGTCCAATCACAAGACTGATCTTTCCGAAGAAGCTTGAATATAGGCACACATGTGACAGTCATATGCGAAATGAATCTTGAGATATAATTCAAGCGGCCGAGAAAACCTCTGACTTGCTTCTTAGTTTTGGGTGCAGGCATCTCTTGTATGGCTTTGACCTTGGTAGGATCAACTTCAATACCCTTCTCGCTGACAATAAAGCCCAACAACTTACTAGAACGAACACCAAAAGTACACTTATTGGGATTCAAGCGATGTTTGTACTTCCTCAAACACTGAATAACTTCAACAAATGCTCAACATGTTCTTCTTCATCACTGGATTTAGCAATCATATCATCAACATAGACTTCGATCTCTTTATGCATCATATCATGAAAAAGTGTGGTCATTTATCCCTGGTAAGTTGCACCAGCATTCTTTAAACCAAAAGGCATCACTCTATAACAGAATGTTCCCCAAGGTGTAATGAATGTGGTCTTCTCCATATCTTCGGGTGCCATTTTGATCTGATTATAACCGGAAAATCTGTCTATAAATGAAAAGACTTTGAATTTAGCTGTATTGTCTACCAACATATCAATGTGTGGCAGAGGAAAATCATCTTTCAGACTAGCTTTGTTCAAATCTCTATAATCAACACACATGCAGACTTTTCCATCTTTCTTAGTAACATGCACAAGATTGGCCACCCACTGCGGATACTCAGCAGTAACAAGGAAACTGACATCGATCTGCTTTTGCACTTCTTCTTTGATCTTCACTGCCATATCAAGATGAGTCCTCCTCAACTTTTGCTTGACTGGCGGGCATTCTGGCTTCAACGATAATCTATGCTCCACAATCTCAGAATCCAAACCAGGCATGTCTTGATAGGACCAAGCAAACATATCTGAATACTCTCGAAGAAGATCAATCAACCCCTCATTAACCTATGGACACAGTTGAGACCCAATCTTAACTTCCTTCACATCATCTTCGGAACCCAAGTTGACTAACTCGATCTGCTCTTCGAACGGTTGAATGGCTTTTTCCTCGTGCTCAAGTAGACGGGATAATTCATCAGACACTTCTTCATCACTTTCTTCCTCAGCCTCAAACACAGGGCATTCAAAGTTTGGAGAAGGAGTAAGATCATTGTATTCAATGGGTTTAGAAACCAACCTGCATAATGATTTGATATTTTGATTTTAGAGAAGTGGATTGTGACCAAATATTATGCAGATGGACAATTATTATTTATTTATTTATGTTTTTTGGTGATTACCATTTTCATAAAGGCAAAAAGAAAAAAAACATCATAGATGTGGATGAATAAAATTGCATTTCATTAATGATCAAATTAAAAGATGTCAAATAATGTTCACTATTCTCTTAGGCATAGGAGAAGGATTTTCAAAAACAATAAAGCAATTACTTAGAAGGATGAACAATAATAGGAACGTCGACAGCGGTCCAATTGTTGCAAGCTTTTCCATGTGTCACAAAATTGGTGCAGTTTTCATCTTCATCCCCCTCCATCACGGCAGCTGAGTGTTGTTCATTACCATGAATGAACCCTCCGCTACGAAAACTGGGTTTCACATCTTCAACTGACGACTCTTGTTGGAATCCCAAACCAGCTCTGCTCTTATTCTTGGCGACCTCTACCATCCGGCCCCACTGATCGGAATTACCGTCTTCAACAATCTTCTGCACGTCTTTGAAAGAGGACATGGGTACCCCAACTCTCTTTTCTTCAGCTATAGGTAGAGCTTGGAACGGAGTTCCAATCTCACCCTCAGATTCAACATACGAGAAAGACGATAGGTGGCTTACTAACAAAGCTTTCTCTCCTCCAACGATAACGAGCTTACCATTTTTCACAAACTTCAACTTCTGATGCAAAGTTGACGCACAACTCCCGCCTCATGTATCCACGACCTTTCCAACAAGCAGCTATAGGCCGGGTGGATATCCATTACTTGGAAAGTAATTTGGAAATCACTCGGACCTATCTTCACTGGAAGGTCCACTTCTCCTATAACAGTTTTGCGAGAACCATCAAAAGCTTTGACGATCCCGCCACTGTATCTCATTGGAGCTCCTTGATACGACAAATTGGAAAGAGTTAACTTCGGAAGTACATTCAAATAAGATCCGGTATCAACCAACACATTTGACAATGCATCCTCCTTGCAGTTTATCGATATGTGCAACGCTAAGTTGTGGTTTCTACCTTCCTTAGGAAGTTCTTCATCACAAAATCTCAGATTGTTGCAGGAAGTAATGTTAGCCATAATATGATCGAACTGGTCCACTGTTTCATCATGTTCCACATAAGCTTGCTCCAATACCCTTTGCAATGCTTTTCTGTGTGCTTCAGAATTCATGAGCAGGGACAACACTGAAATCTTGGAAGGAGTTTGGAGCAGCTGCTCCACCACATTAAATTCACTTTTTTTAATCAAACGAAGCACCTCATCATCATCATTAGGCTTCAAAATGCTGGATTCCCCAGGTTGACACTTTGGAGCACTAACCAGATATACTGCAGGCACCTCCACCTTCTTACCAATATCCTCTACACCCTTTGGGAACACAGGCCCAAAAACACGACCGCTACGGGTCACCTTTGTAACATCAGCAATACTCACAACAGAACTGGTCGTAGGCAACAGAACCTCTTGACCATTCTCTAACATAGTAGCGTTATACTGATACAGAACAACTCTATCGGATGCATATGGGACATGGCCCGCTAACCGTATCACTAACGGCAATACCAATCTATTGCTATTGTTACTGCTGCTGCTATCGAACTGAATTACCACCCTCTCAGGAGTTTTGAACACTGGTATTATTATGTTGACATCACCTATATCCCTCGACTGTTGAATCTGGATTACATTCTCATCCATCAACTTTTGGATATCTCTCTTGACAACTGAGCACCCACGGGGGTTCACACTGCAAATTGCACAACTGTTGTGATCATGTTCGTAATCACTAATAGTACACAAGGTCTTATACATCTCAACCAAAGATCGACAAATACGTCGCACATCAAATACTCAGAAACTTACTGGACATCCATCTACCATATTGACAGAGGAATTACCATGAGCAGGAAATAGGTTTGCTTTCACATTCGGCGCACGGTCCTCAAAGGACACCATCCCACTCTTCACGAGCTTCTGAACCTCATATTTCAGCGGGTAGGAATTCTCTATATCATGGCCGGGAGCCCCTTGGTGAAAGGCATAATGAAGCTCTGGTTTATACCACCATGGAAGTGGTTCTGGAATTTGTGGCGGATTTCTTGGTTGGAGAAGGTTCTTGAGAACCAAAGATGGATATAATTCAACATATGACATAGGAATAGGGTCAAAAGATACCTTCTTCCTCTCGAAGTTCTGTTGTTGTTGATTATTGTTGGTGTTGTTGTTGTAATTGTTTGTTCTTTGTTGTGGCTGTTATTGACATTGTTGTTGAACTGGTACTGATTGCTTATTGGAAAATACTGAAATAACAAATGATACTTGATGATGGTGTTGACGGGGTTGTGGACTTCTTCTGACATGAGGCCTCTTCTGCCTCCCAACTGATAATGTATTGGTTTCGGCTTCCTTCTTCTTAGCAAAACTATTACCGTACCTCTTCCTTGATGATGCTTCTTCCTTAGACAACTGTCCCTCACGAACACCTTCTTCTAATCTCATCCCCATATTTACCATTTCGGTAAATTCACTGGGCGCACTAGCAATCGTTCGCTCGTAGTAAAACGAGCTCAGGGTCTTGAGGAAGATCTTGGTCATCTCCTTTTCTTCCAACGAAGGGTTGATCTGAGCAGCTAGCTCTCTCCATCTCTGGGCGTACTCTTTAAATGTCTCTTCATCCTTTTGAGACATCGACTGGAGATGGTCCCTATCAGGTGCCATATCCACATTGTCTTTGTATTGTTTCACAAATGCTTCACCCAAATCATTTAACGTGCAAACACTTGCACTATCCAAACCCATGTACCACCTCAGAGCGGCACCAGTCAGACTATCTTGAAAGTAATGAATCAGTAACTGATCATTATCAGTTTGCGTCGACATTTTCCTGGCATACATGACAAGATGGCTAAGTGGACAGGTATTTCCCTTATACTTTTCAAAGTCAGGGACTTTGAACTTCATCGGGATCTTGACGCTGCGAACCAAGCAAAGTTCCGCAACACTCTTACCAAACAAATCTTTTCCCCTCAAGGTCTTCAACTCCTTTCGCAACTCAAGGAATTGGTCTTTCATCTCGTCCATCTTCTCATAAACATCCAGACCTTCAGACGGCTCGGAATGGTAGATGGTATCCTCAACACGAGGCAGGTTGTGAACAACTGGAGGAGGAACAGACATGACCGGGCTAGATGCCGACATGGAAGAAAAAGTAGGCGCAAAACCTTTAGGCACAAAGTTGGGCGGCATTCCGCATGGGAATCCAATAGGCATGGCAGGAAAAAACTGAGTGGCAGACACGGTTGAAGTAACAACCTCTGAAATGACAGTCCTCTGAGGAGGAGGAGGAGTTGCAGGCGTTGGAGAAGACTGACTTTAAGCAGCTAGAACTGACTCCATCATGGCAGTCAAGTGGACAATCTCGTGCTTCAACTCTCGGTTCTCTTGTTCCAAGTGTTCCATGATTCTCGGATGATTGGCACAAGTATTGTATCGATGAGTCAGCTTGGCTGAAGCACACAAGAATAACCAATAAGACACCTGGCGGAAGAAAAACCTGCTATGCAAATGATGCATAAAATGCAATGCTTTGATTGTTTTTATTTTCAAGGAACATACTATTTTATTTGCAAATATATAATAATAATTATAACAATTTGATTGACCATAAAAGTCCTTTTTATTCATATAATTTGGAAGGATTACACTGAGTACAGTTTCAGAAACCAAAATACAAATACAAGAGAAAAGGAAACTAGTCATCCTAAGGATCCCCTAACAACAGTGTCAGATGATCTGGCTACAGGCGCGTACTTCCTTCGGATGCGTCGAATCTCGGACTCAAAAGAAGTCTTCATCTGAGCCTTCTCGAGGACAAGCTGATCAACAATCTTCTTCCAAGCACCGGAAGGCTGAGGCATACTAGAGGAAGATGGACCCCCTGATTCTCTCTGTCTCTTCACTTCTCGGTCTTCAAGAAGTTCAATAAGCGCATCCTTGTCCTTAGACTCAAGCTGCAACTCCTCATGCTTTCTGCTCAAAGCATGGAATCGCTCTTCCCACATATCCTTCTCTTGCTTCAGCTTGGCGAGTGCGTCTTCCAACTCCTTTACATCTTGGTTAGGGAGAGCTGATGGCTCAACCACAACCATAGACATAAGTCTCTCACAAGCATACGACATCTTCAACTCCAAATTTCTCTTCTTCACCCAAAGAGTGTAAGCTTCCAAAGCTACACAGTTGCATGTTCCAAGCTCGGATCTTCTCTTCCTATGCACATAATGCCAAGCATGCACAATCTTCTGCTTCAAATGTTGGGGATCTTTACCCTCTTGATAGAAATAACCTTATAACTGAGTGTTATTAGGCTTGTCTCTCAAGGGGAACCCAAGCTGACGACGAGCCAAAGCAGGGTTGTAGTTAATTCCTCCTTGTGTACCAATGAGAGGTAGATTAGAGAATTCACCACAATAATAAATAATATCCAAGCTACTTAATGAAGAATCATACCAAACTATATTATCATTAGTGAGATACATAAGTCTCTGGGACCGCCTTAGACATTGTTTGTTCTCCATAAAGTAGGTGTCTGAGGCAAGTGCAAAATAAACCACTTGCACAGAAGAGGAACATAACATACAATAGTTCCACCACCTTTAGAATTACTTAGATGCAAAGAGAAATACATATCACCCAACAAAGTAGGCACAGGATTTCCAATCAAGAAGATTCTAATGGCGTTAACATCAACAAAACCATCAATGTTAGGGAACAAAGCCAACCCGTAGATGAGCAACACAAAGATAGCTTCAAAAGCATCCACACTACCGGCTTGAGCAAAGGCAGTAGCTTCCCCAATAAGGAACTCAAAAGTCAACCCAAAAAGATCTCTTTTCTTCACCCAATGAGCCTCAATCTCAAACTTCTTCAGATGAAGAGCTTCAGCTATGATATGAGATATGGGAATCTCCTCCAATCCACTAAAGGGAACATTGCTAGAAACAAGTATTCCCAAGAGATGGGCATACTCCTCCAACGTAGGCACAAGCTGATAATCAGGAAAAGTGAAGCAACGGTAGAGAGGGTCATAAAACTGAACCAATACACTCAAGAGTCCTTCGACCACATCAGCAGATAACACAAATAAAAGTTTCCCATGACGTTGTTTGAAGTCCAAGGGATCTAATACAAAAGATGATAGCTTCCTTAGCTCTTTCAAATCCGGACATCTGAAACTGTACTTCTTAGTGTTCCTTCGTCCATAATCCATGGTCTGAAAATATTTTCAAATAAAATCTCAGTTCCTTGAAGTTATTTTTGGTGTGATGAATTTTATGATGCGCATGAATGCATGAATGCAACAATCACAAATAGGGGATCGCACACAAGGCAAACAAATAAAGGTCAAGGGATGAATCAGGTCATTGTCAAGATCAATCATCCATTTTGGTGGATTATGGTTTTCACCTTATCAACACCCAAGTTCCATTGATATTGACAAGACTTGATTGGATCAACCAAGAATCAAGGGTTTGTTATGAGTCACGAGCATGGAGTCGGGTTAAGAACCATCCCCAAAGGAGTGTACTAAGGATAAAAACCTGTAGATGGTGTTCTAAAAAGTTCCCAGAGTCTTAATTCCATCTATCGGATATAACAAGTTAGGATGTCCGACTCATCAACCCATAATATTCTCAAGAGAAAATCGTCTGAGTGTAGTATCACGTAACAACTGTTATCAAGTCTACACCTGAACAGTCTCCGCACTACGTCCTAAATAGGCCAAGATGGGTTAAGTGTTCTACGGTCCTCAGCTTCTCGGACCCCAAATCAGAGAAAGTAATGCCTAACCATAAATAACTTGTGTGACATCAATTGCTCCAAAAGGGTCTCCACTGAGTAGATGGGTCTCAAGCCAACTGGTTAAGGACTACTCCACACAAGTCGAACATGACTATACCATCCACCTATCTTAATTACACTAAAGTTTGGGTTCGAACTTATCTCACCACTCAGAGATCACCAAGTACAACAAGCAGATTATATCATACAAACAAATATACATACATCAAATATACAATTATATACACACACAAAAAATGGGCTAAACCCACTGGAGACTACTCCCCATCAGAGTCACCACTTAATTTCTGTAATGGTAAATTTATGACCATTAAGCTATGGATAAACTTAACGACAATAAAACCAGAGTCGCCACTGCGCTTTTATTGTTTCCAAGGGAAAAGGGAAAAGTACGAACAAAACCCAAAGATAAGAAGGTTTCAAATCAAAACTAATAAAATACCAAAGATTACAGGTAAGGGGGTTGGTTACACAGAGGGGAGATGTTAGCACCCAAAGTGTCTTAGGTACTCCCGGGGAGCCTTTTTTTGTGTGTACATGTGTTTTGGTATAAAATTATGTTTGCAATAAATAGAGTGTGGGGATGAGAAAAGAATTCATTAATTATATTTTTGTGTTTGACAAGACCTTCAGACTTGCGCCAACGTACCAACATAAAAATGAGAGATCAAAACCTTGTAGTTCGTGGTATCAATTTCAAAGTGAATGAGTTGCTTTTAATAAAATTTTAAGTTTGAGAGAGGCACAAAAGGCGTAAAAGAGTTTGAATGGGTGTTAGTTCTTTTTGTCTTTTTGAAATTTTGAGCCAATATGATTAGATTCATTTACAGATTTGATTAAGAAAAAGAGTTTGAAAATGCAATGGCACAAGGCCAAAGTTTCTAATTTGCAATAATGTCTAAGTTTGAAATCACAAGCAAAGAAGGTTTTGAAAGGAGGGAGAGATTTGAAATTAAAGAAGTGGGAGGAGATGAAGAGACTAATCCTAAGCAAAAATTTAAAAGTTAAGAGTTGAAAAGATCTAATCAATGAGATGCAATCCAATAGACAATAATGTCATATAGAAACCCAATTTTTCCTTGGACTTTAGAATCAAGCAATATCAATACAAAAATAGCAAGGTGAAGAGCAAGGCATCAAATAAAGATAGCCACATCCAAGCTAGCAACTTCATATTTTTCTTCTTAAGCTTCCATGCATTAGATGACATACTCCTTAAATGGCTCAGAATAAGGCATTAGACACAGGTTCAAAATAACAATTGCCTCAAGACCATGTTGCAGATGAACTCAAAAGGGATCTCAACACTTGCATCAGATGGAAATTCAATTCACAAGCACTTGGTTTTAGAAAAGTTGGCATTGGCCAAATCCTTTTTGCATAGGGAATGTTGCCTAATTCTAAGTTCAATGTCTCAGATCAAATCCAACAGTCCACACAATTTTTCTTAGGGTTTTTGTTGTTATTATGTACATTAAGGTCAAAAGGTCACAAACAAAATACACAAACAAATATAATCATAAGATATGGCTCAAGTGAGCAAAATAGAAATGACATTAAAATAAACAAGTTAAATGGTATGAATAATGGCAAATGATAAAGACTTGAATTTAAAGTGCATAAAGTAAATGACTTGAAATTAAAAGTTAGTCAAATGTTAGTTGATTAGAAGTTAGTATTTGCGTTTTCTTTTCAATTGTTTAAGTCATTATTTGGAGAACACTCAACCCTCTATTCACAAGAATGGATCCTTGAACCAAGACATCTTCCAAAAGAAGGAAAAAAGACAAAGTTTCCACACAATACCATGAAAGGGGGAGACTTACAATCTCACTTACTAGAATGTTATGCTTTTGGGTAAAAATTTAGCGCTACGTTAAGCAATCATAATTGGACTTATGTAGAAGTCACAACTATCTGAGACAGGGCAATAGAAATTTTAGTGTTAATGTATGTTAGAGATATGGTATTATGAACCATACTCCTAAAACATACCACACTTAAAAAGAAAATGGCAAAAGGGTGGACCTAATCTCATCCATACTTATATTGGTTTATGAACCAATTAGCCTTAGGATGTAGAGATATCATAGGTCAATGAAATGGATGGGATAGAAAGGGATTGAAGATGAAGAGGGAGGGGAAATGAAATAAACTCAAATTGGTCATGGGAGGACTTTTATCAAATTAAAATCATTCATTCCTTTTGGGAGATGAAATGTACATTTCATCAATCCCCTAAATCCAATGATTTTAATCCAACAAAGTCAAATCAACCTTGACCAAGGCCCAACAACAATAGTTAAACTCAACAAGTCAACAAAAATAACTCAACACAATTTATTTGCAATTAAACAATTACAAATCAATTAAAAAAGGCATTAAACTAAAATATGGTTGATCAAAATCCTAAAACCTCTTCAAAACACCAAATAAATGGCCAAGAGATTTAACATAGGTCAAATAAGGTCAAAGGACCTTGGGGAAAAATTTCATTATTTTTGGAAACTTAAAAGTATTTTTTAACAATTAGAAATATGCCCAAAAACAATTAAATCATGAAAAATATTAATGTTGATCCAAAAAATAATTTTGATTCATAAATGAAAGAGAAAAATATTTGAATTTTTTTGGTGAAAGTCCCATATTTTTTGGATCAATATTAAAATTAATATGAATTAATAAAAATAAAGCAATTAAAATAAAAATCAGAAAATACAAAAAAACGTGGACCACTTGATCTCCCTCATTAATTGAGGTGGCAGATCAAGTGAATCCCAACGCGCGTTCCACATGGTCATTAGTCAACAGCGCTGTAGGGATGATAATAAAATCTAACGCGTGGGATTAAAACAATTTAAACAGATCATGTGGTTAAAAGCATGCCAACGCACCGCCGGAGCCAGAGCTTCGGTCTTCTTCTCCGGTGGACCTCACCGGACTGGTCCACCTTCAACCATCACCAAAATAAAAAAAGAGGACATGAATTTAAAGTAAAAATGCTCAGGAGCTCGAATCTGGCCTCAATTTCACCTAACTCCAAGTATATAGAAAGATACAGGGAGTTGAATTTTGAGGATCATGATATGAGTTGCTTCGATTTGACCTCTAAGCAACTCAATCTTGTTGCGTACATTGGTAGGACTTCAGACAATAAAAAATAAACAAGAATAATAGAGAATTGAGTGAGAATCGAAGAGATGAAAAATTCTGAAAATCACCTTAAATATAGGTTTAGATGGACACGATCTTGCTCTCAATTATGCTTGGTCTTGCTTCAGATGCTTAATGGAGTGGAAATGGATCAAGGAAGAAGGAGGACTCTTTGAGTTTCAATCTTAAAACAATTGAGAGATTCAAACTCGATTTTCAATGAAAATCACCAAGCTTATCCTTTGAATGTGAGGGTTTAGGGTTGTTGAATCAAAGCTTGCGTTCCAGGGTCCCTAATTCTGAGCAAGAGGGGCTCTATTTATAGGCCAAGTGATTGATAATTGCACACCTCTTTCAAAATTCCAAAAATAGCAATATCCTTTGCATGGATGCATGGGCGTGTGATAGGCCCATGTAATGATGCATTTAGGTCCAAAAATGAGTGTAAGCAATGCTGAAGTCATGTGGAAAGGCCATGTATTCGTGTATGGGAAGTGGAACTTCAAATCTTCCAAATGGTCCTTCAACTTTAAGCCATGCGCAAGTCATTCATCCTTGTCCAAATGGGATGAACTTGGAGTTTTTAGAAAGGTTAGATCAAGAGGAATAACTTTAATGTGGGAAATTTACCTAATTAACCCATATTTTCGAAGAAATTCCCAAAATAACCCAGTTTTCAAAAAAATTCCCAATATACCCCACTTTTAGAGGGAGGCGCCAATTGGATTGGCGCCCCCTCTTAAAAATTGCAAGGAGGCGCCAATTGGATTGGCTAGGGCACCTGCCCTAGCCAATCCAATTGGCGCCTATGTGTAATTTTTAAGAGGGGGCGCCAATCCAATTGGCGCCTAGCTTAGAAAAGCCTCAAATGAAAAAACCTCCAACATGAAAGTTGTATATCTTTTCAAGACAATGAATTTGGATATAAATTTTGCAACATTTGGAATTTGTTTGAGAAGGTTATGGGCAGTTGAAGTTGGAATTCTGAGTTTTTCAACTACTATCTGACCTAAAATGTTTTGTATTATTGCATGTGTTTCTTTTAGGAATATGTAATTTTGTCCAACATAACATTTGAACTAGACATTTTAAATTTTCCAATGCACTTGGTCCCACCTCAAAATAATTAAAAATGAGTGAGTTAGGTCCCTGCGAACTTGACCCAAAATTAGGGTTTCTGTCAAAATGACCTATAATGTTTTGAAATTAATGATGAGCTTCCAAGTTTCAAATGGATTCTTATGAACATGAAAGTTGTTCATATGGCGACTGTTGTTAAAACTTGAATGGAGGCGCCAATTGGATTGGCTAGGGCAGGTGCCCTAGCCTAGGGTAGGTGCCCTAGCCAATCCAATTGGCGCCTATGTGTATGTTTTAAAAGGAGGCGCCAACTCAATTGCCGAGTCCCTCATAAAATGCCTTTTTTGTCTTATAAATAGATGCGTAGTGTGACCTATTGTTCCATAATTCATATAATCATTTGGCTATCATGTTTGGTGTTCGTCGCCGATACGGTAAGGTGATTTATGCGAGAGACAAACCTCAATTGCTGATGCTGTTTTGGAACATCACCATGTTAGATCAACTGAAGAGGGAGCTGGTTCGATGGTTAGACGGGAAAATACCAGAAGGGGAAAAAATCAGAAGTATTGAGAGACTTGACAGTATCTTTGGTTGGGTGCGAATGAAGACTGATAAGGATGCTAGGGAAATGATGTTCGGTCGAGACGATATTAATTTGATTGTTGTAATCAGTTAGAATTATTTATGTTTTCAGATGTTTTGTACTAATGTTGGTTATGAAACTCGTTGTAACAAGAACTTAATGATATATAATGATTGATTGTTACAGAAATACAATGTTACAAAAAGCATAAGATCTAGATACAATGTTACAAATAGCTTAAGATCTAGATATCATGTTACAATAAGCTTAAGATCTAGATGATGCTCCTTGATTGGGACAGTTGTTTTTGTTGTGTCCTGGTTGACGACAGATACTACATAATCTTATCATTTTATCTGTGGAATCCATCTCTGTTCTTATACGTGTGCTGTTTGGCCTTCCTTTCTTCTTTCTACGCATCTCTTCATTGTGCCAAACAATATCTCCTTCATATGGAGGCCAATAATCCTCCATTGGTAGTACTGAAAAGCTTTGACTATATACATTCATGATGGTGTTGGCCTTGTACACATCAGATAAATGGGTGTAAGCGTCTTGACGAGTATAAGCGCATGCTGCAATGACATGGGAGCAAGGTATGCGGAAGGCCTGATATTTTCCACAATCGCACCAACTTCTGTGTAGTTTAACCGCGTAGGCTAAATTTGGTCTCCCCTCGCTGTTGCCTATTGTTTCCTGGACGCTGAAATTTTGTCTATGACGGTCAAACACTGTTACAGCGTGTGTCGTAGCTTTGATGCTCTCCTCTTTCATGACCTTCATGCAACATTCACTGAATACTTGTCCGGACATTAACACTGCACTCCATCTTTCACCTCTGCTTGCGAACATAGAAGCCAACCTATAATAGGTTGATCTTACCAAGGCGGTTATGGGCAGGTTTCGAATTCCTTTGAAAACCCCGTTCATGCATTCCACAATGTTTGTTGTCATGTGGCCCCATCGACAACCACCGTCAAATGCTCTTGTCCACTGCTCTACTGGGATGTTATTTATCCATCTCCCCGCGTCTTCATTAGACAGTCGAATCTCATCACGATAATATTGAAAAGACGATTGAGTTAAAGCATACCCAACATTCACCACCTTCTTGCGAAGATTCTTATCTTTTATAGCACGCATGAAGTTTTGTGCAATGTGTCTGATACAGTAGACATGTGTAGAAGGAGGATCATTCCATCCGTTGTCATGGTTGTTGTAGGCACTTTCGATGGCAGCATGTCTATCAGAAATCAGACATAGATTGGCTTGTGGAGCGACATGCGTTCTGAGATGTCGAAGAAAGAAACCCCATCCAGCAGCCGTTTCACCTTCAACAAGAGCAAAGGCAATGGGAAATACATTGTTGTTACCGTCTTGTGCAACTGCCATGAGCAACGTACCCTTGTATTTTCCGTATAACCAAGTGCCATCAATTTGCAGGAGAGGTTTGCTGAAAGCGAAACCTTTGATGCACGGGTCAAATGCCCAAAAGAGACGGTGAAATATTCTATTACCTGTAGCACAGGTTCCGTCTGGCATCATTGCTGGCACTGTATCCAGAATTGCCACAGTTCCTGGGACATAAGTTTTTAGTGCCCATAAAAACCGTGGTAATTCCTTGAATGAGTCCTCCCAGTTGCCAAAAACCTGCTCAACAGCCTTTGTCCTCGCAATCCATGCTTTCTTGTAAGATGGAGTATAATTATATGTTGTTCGGATATGGGATATAATTATACTCACCTTCACTGATGGGTCTTTATTTACCAATGGCAGAATGTCTCGACATATCAAAGTTGTGCTCAGTTTACGGTGATCTTGTTGAACGGTTGTTGCGACGTGTAACACCCCGATAATAATAAAATAATTATTTAAATTGAGTTAATAATTTATTTATTAATTTAGTTAAATAATTGGAAATTTTATTATTATTATTTTTGGATTATTATTATTATTCGGAAAATATATATATGTTGGAAATAAGGGAAAGAATCCCATTTGGTAGTAAAAAGAAAGTTTCACGTGAAAACAGAGAAACGATCGTGAAAGAGGAAAAGGGCAAAGAGACAGAGCAAGGGCTGAAGGTTGAAGAGAGAAAAGCTTGGAGCTCAAAGATTTGCCGGATTAATCATGTAAGGGGGGTTTATCGTCGATTAATGGGTATTATGGGATAATATGTGATGGGTAGTGATAAGCCGTTAATTTGACCCTAATTGGGATTATTGATGCTGAAGAATTATGTTGGATAAATTGTATTTAGACTGTAATTGAATCTGTGTTTGGGTTAGTTGTGAAATTCCGAACGTATAGCTTTTTACGGAATCGGAATCGGAGGTCCGGAAGTCCTCCAACGGCGGAAAATGCGGAGAATTCTGCATTCTGCCTTGTGTTAGCGCAGGAGCTGCTGTTTTGTCTGCGTTAACCGGTTAACCCAGGGTGTTAACCGGTTAACACTGTTATGAATTGAGAATTAGTGCTGTTTTGCCTGCGTTAACCGGTTAACCCAGGGCGTTAACCGGTTAACACTGTTAAGTTTTGGGCAGTGAGCGTGTTTTGCCTGCGTTAACCGGTTAACCCAGGGCGTTAACCGGTTAACACTGTTGCAGAGTGGAAAATTGGCTTTTTAATGTTGTGTACATAATTGAGAGTTGGCCTATGTTGGCGTATGATGTAATAGGGATTATTTCCCGCTGTTTTGAGCAGTATAGGTATTAGTAGAGTGTGCTAATACTGTGTTTAATTGATTGACATGATAATGATGTGTTGATACATGTGTTGATGATGTATGATGATATGCATAATGCTATGAATGTATATATTATGCATGTAATTGTGAATGGACTGTTGTATGGCTTAAAGTGTGAGCATGTGTCCATTGTGAATTGTTGTTGATGTTGCATTGCTAGATGATTAGCGTGCATAGCATAGCCTTTGGGGCTGTAGCTAATTCCCATGGTGAGGAATTAGTGAGTGAACCATTGTGGGTTGTTGTTGATGTTTGCATGCTAGATGATTAGTGTGCATAGTCTAGCCTTCGGGGCTGTAGCTAATTCCCATGGTGAGGAATTAGTGAGTGAGTCACTAGGTCTCAAATGAGTGGGACTAGTGAGCTTAGTAGCCGTATCTGGAGGGATCGGTGAGCTTGAACTATATGTTCAAGAATAGTCGGTACCGCATGTGTGGAGTCTCATTGCATAATGTATGTATGGCGTATAATATGAATGGATGTATTCCAATATTATACGTGTGTTTGTGTTGTTATGGAGTATGATTTGAGATTATACTTGTGCTTTACATTGGTGTTGAGTATGATGTTGAGCTGATGTGCTGTTACTGATAGTATGTTGTGATTAGGGTGATTAATGTGTTAAATTGCTTAACATGACATTATATTCTATAATGCTTATTATATTGATTGAGGAACTCACCCTTACAACTATTTTTCAGGTAACGAGAAATGAGTTGAGTAGAAGCGAATGCTTGGAGTCTAGTGTAGTCTCCTTAGTGGGTCGTGCTCTGATAGATGTAACATCGGGATGGGATATTTTATGTTGTTGAATAATTTACATGTGAATGTTACATGTTTGAATGATCGATTTGATCTCTATCCGCTGCGTTTTATGCAAATGTTTATATTTTGAATTAATAAAAGAGCATGACCGTTATATTGTTGAATGGTGTGAATAATTGTGTGACACCCTTGAATGGCATAATTACTCTGAATTGTGATATGTTTATTATTTTTAATTAAATATTTGGGGTATTTTAGAAGGGTGTTACACGACGCAACTGTGTGGTGGGTCTATTGAAGCGATCTCCCAAGAGTCATTTTTCTTCTTGTAAGATGCAGCCAAACGAAACTTACAAAGCATGTTACGACATTCGATAACATACCTTCTAGAATCAGTGCGTTTCACCGTAAAGTCAGCAAAGTTGTTCATGTGGTATTTTTTGATTGCCAAGACACATTCCTCTTTGGTACGAAACATGTCTCCCACCTTTAATTCGCCTACTGGTCTCGGATACGGATTATAGAAGACACTGTCGGACATTTCATCGTCGTGAAGATCCATATTTGTCATATGTTGAGGAGGAATATAGGCATGAGTAGGAGGTATTGGTGGTGGTTGAGCCTCATCTTCATCGTCGTTATTCAGGATGTGATCAACCTGTATCTTAGTCTCCTCTTCTTCTTCATCAACAACATCGACCTCTACTTCTGCTTCTGGGTTGAGTTCATCTGACCATTGTGCATCATCTGCAGCATCTCCACCAGCTGGATCCTGATCTGTTAGTTGAGACTGTTGAGACGGTATACATGGTTGTAGAGTAATGTACAACTCGATACAATCCATGCCTGAATGTTCATGACTAAGAAACATGCTTTCAACATCTTCATCGTCTCGTATCTTTAGGGGGAAAAACTTGCATTGACCATTCTCAAAAAATATAGGATTCTGATATGTCATCTTTGACACAATACCTGATGCTATAAAGGATTGTATTCTTTTTTTGAAATGCAAAAAGGTTGCATTTCTCTTCATCGTGACTCTAATGGTATCAGTGTTTCTAAAACAAAAACCATGAAGCTCAGACTCAAAAGTTTCACCGTTGCAGTGAACGTTGATACTGTATAATGATGAAGATGACATTTTGGAGATGAAAACTATTTTGCAAGTGCAGATGAATGTGAGTGAAGATGAAAAGTATTTTGCAGATGATAAGTATTAATGTGAGTGAAGATGAAAAGTATTTTGGAGATGAAAAGTATTTTGCAAGTGCAGATGAATGTGATAGTAAGACACTTAAATAGATGGTATCAGTGTCTCACATTGAAGCTAGTCTGAGATACCGTGTCAAGCATGCAAGTAATTTCAGAGATGAGGTGTCTGTCATGCAATACAGTGTGAGTTGATGTGTCAAGCATGCTAGCTAGTCAAGAGTTGATGTGTCTGTCATGCAAGACAGTGTGAGTTGATGTGTCAAGCATGCTAGCTAGTCAAGAGTTGATGTGTCTGTCATGCAAGACAGAAGTGAGTATTCAGCATGCAGGATACTAGAGAGCCACGTATCTGAGATGACGTGTCAATCCTGCAAGACAGTGTGAGTTGATGTGTCAAGCATGCTAGCTAGTCAAGAGTTGATGTGTCTGTCATGCAAGACAGTGTGAGTTGATGTGTCAAGCATGCTAGCTAGTCAAGAGTTGATGTGTCTGTCATGCAAGACAGAAGTGAGTATTCAGCATGCAGGATACTAGAGAGCCACGTGTCTGAGATGACGTGTCAATCCTGCAAGACAGTGTGAGTTGATGTGTCAAGCATGCTAGCTAGTCAAGAGTTGATGTGTCTGTCATGCAAGACAGTGTGAGTTGATGTGTCAAGCATGCTAGCTAGTCAAGAGTTGATGTGTCTGTCATGCAAGACAGAAGTGAGTATTCAGCATGCAGGATACTAGAGAGCCACGTGTCTGAGATGACATGTCAATCCTGCAAGACAGTGTGAGTTGATGTGTCAACCAGGCAAGCTATCAAGAAGGTAGTCATCAGCATGCAGGAGACAAGACAGACACGTGTCGGACACGTAAGATGGTCAGAGATGATGTGTCAATCATGCAAGCCATCCATAAGTGATTTGTTCAGCATGCAGGAGACAACAATGCCACTTGTCAGACATGCAGAAGGTGGCGCCAATTGGTTTGGCGCCTACCTTTAAGGCTTGTACATGGTCGCCAATTTGAATGGCGCCCCCATGGAGTCAGTCCTCGAAACCAAGCATTCAGAACTAGCCTTGCATGCATGTACCCTATGGTGTCGCCAATTTGAATGGCGCCCCCACTTTAATATTGCACATGGTCACCAAATGAGGTGGAGACACCATGCAAACACAATTTTTCATGCACTCCTCCATTTGCCTATAAATTGATCCACTCCTTCAACAATTCTTCCACACCAACATTCTCACTACTTCATCTACATTTCTCACTACTTCATCTACATTACTTCTTTTACAATTTCATCTTCAACAAAATCTTCCATTTTCATCTACACCAACTCCCCAACAACCTTTCCAACCTTTCCTAGACCCATCATTGTCACCCATGTCCCCCTTCAACCGTCCCGGTCGCCCATCCATGAGTCAACCACACCCCAACTTCTCTGGCATGGGTCATGAGCTCAGCTACGCCGGTACACCATCATTGAATACTGAAGACTATGCTGAGTTGGCTGAATACCTCAACGGATCTTCTCCTGTAGGAGGTAATGACGCTCCTGGACCATCAGATGAACAAACACCGGTGCAAAATCGTCAACGTGGGTTAGGGCCAAGGGTTAGGGTAGCTAGGGGATGTGGGACCGGAGGTCGGTTAGGTGATCCCGGTCATCACCATTAGGATTCTTTGTGTAAAATCCAAATTTTATTAATATCAATTCGTATTATGTCAAATTTATCTTTGTGTAAACTCCAAACATTAGGTTTCTTTCATAATTCTAAAATAAACACATATCATAATACAAAAATTTATAGGTCAGAAACCCTAATTCAAGGGCTTGTTATTGTTATGTTGAAGGGCTTGAATTTGGTCCCTTTTGGTAAAATTCACATACACATATTTTGACAGAAACCCTAATTTTGGGTCAAGTTCGCAAGGACCTACCTCACTCATTTTTAATTATTTTGAGGTGGGACCAAGTGAATTGGAAACTTTAAGGTGTCTACTTCACTTGTTATGTTGGACAAAAATTCATAACTCTAACAAAAACACATGCAATAATACAAAACATTATAGGTCAGATAACAGATAAAATGTAAAAGAGTCCAAGTTCAGGTGCCCATACCTTTCTCATAAAAATTGCAAATGACGCAAAACTTTAGTCCAAATTCATTATCTTGAAAAGATCTACAACTTTTATGTTGAAGGTTTTGTCATTTGAGGCTTTTATCATTCAAACTAAAGGGCTTGAAGTTGGTCCCTTTTGGCAAAATTCACATACACTTGTTTTGACAGAAACCCTAATTTTGGGTCAAGTTCGCAGGGACCTAACTCACTCATTTTTAATTATTTTGAGGTGGGACCAAGTGCATTGGAAAATTTAAGATGTCTAGTTCAAATGTTATGTTGGACAAAAATTCATATTCCTAAAAGAAACACATGCAATAATACAAAACATTATCGGTCAGATAACAGTTAAAAAACTCAGAAGTCCAACTTCAACTGCCCATAACTTTCTCATAAAAAATCCAAATGATGCAAAATTTATATCCAAATTCATTTTCTTGAAAAGATCTACAACTTTCATGTTGGAAGGTTTTTCATTTGAGGCTGTTTTAAGGGAGGCGCCAATTGGATTGGCGCCCCCTCTTAAAAATTACACATAGGCGCCAATTGGATTGGCTAGGGCAGGTGCCCTAGCCAATCCAATTGGCGCCTCCTTGCAATTTTTAAGAGGGGGCGCCAATCCAATTGGCGCCTCCCTCTAAAAGTGGGGTATATTGGGAATTTTTTTGAAAACTGGGTTATTTTGGGAATTTCTTCGAAAATGTGGGTTATCTCGGTAAATTTGCCCTTTAATGTTTAACACTTTTTCATTTGAAGCTTGGATCATGATGAATTTTGAGGTGGAAGTTTGGAAAATCAAACATATCAAAAACAATTCTTAGTACTAAGCCATATGTTCACTTCTTCCACCTTAAGTGACTTTTTCCATGGATTTCAAATGAGAAAAGTTACTTCATCAAAGTTGTAGCTCTATCAAAGTCCTTTAAATTGGTCACAAATTTGACCTCATTTGGATTTAACATGAAGGAGTTATGCATTTTAGAAGTTGAGGAAAATCACTTGTTCAATGGTATTGGCCTAAAATGACCTAAGTAGATATATTTACACTTCCTACAAACATCAAAGCTTAAGTAGATATATTTAATTGTATCATGCAACTTGAATAACTTTAATCTCATAAAAATTGAGCAAGTTATGGTCTTGGGAAGTTGACCTCTAAATTAGGGTTTAGACAAAAATGACCTATAATATTTCACCATAAAAAATGACTTTCCAAGCAAAAATAGCTCTTGACCTCAACATGAAAGTTGTTTGTAATATCATTTAGAGAAACGTTTCTCTTGTAATTATTTTCATATGACAAAAATTGTAGGAGTTAGGGTCTAGGGAACCCCAATTTTGACCAGTTGAATTCCTCTAGTCAACCACCATGAACCAACTTGCTAGCTTGATATTCTCTTAAATTTTGGGAACCATGGAGGATAATATATGCATAATATGATGTAATGTGAAGTATCCCTTGAAATATTTGACCAAGTGGTTAAGAAACTTGTTGAAGAAGTCACATAAGATACCCATATGAATTAGGGTTTCCAAAGCAAACCAACTCCAAACTCTTGATGATTTCTTGATCAAAATAACATGTGAAGATCATAGGGATTCATATATGATACTTAGATACATATTAAAACAATTCTTGATTGAGCTCTTTGCAGTGATGGTCTTAAGCCCTAGATGTGAGCTTGATAGATTATAGATGAGCATGTGCACTACCTACAAAAGAGTTAAACTATACAATGACATATTTTTGGTATTTTGGTTAGTAAAAATAAAGAAATATGAAATATGATACAATCAAATGGTACTTGGTGATCTCTCCCAATGCAAACCCAATGAATATGGGGTAAGGAGGATGCCAAGGTGTGATCCCAAAACCAATGCATATGATGAGAATATCATGAGGGAACTTAGGGTCAAAATTGGGGTCTTACAGTCGATCTTCTGACTAGCTCTGATCTCTTCAAGAATGCCACTAGTCAACTTTAACATGCCTAGCCTCATGCTGTTACGAGTCTTTTCACATACTAAACTCAGATCTCAGAATTGTTCAATCAACTCCAACTCTCAAACCATAAGCATCAACATATGCAACGACTTCCTACTTCAAGCATCAACTACGACATTGGTTTTTACCAGGATGGTAATTCAAACCAAAATCACAGTCTTTTAGAAATTTTAGCCACATCCCCTGCCTCATATTCAACTCTTTTTGATCGAATAAGTATTTCAAACTCTTGTGATCACTAAACACTTCAAATCTGGAACCAAACAACTAATGCCTCCAAATCTTAGGTACAAACATAACGATAACTAATTCCAGATCATGAGTAGGATAATTCCTCTAATTGAACCTTCAATTGTCTAGAACCATAAGCCATAATCTGTCTATTATGCATCAACACACCACCCAGAACCATCACCAAAGCATCACAATACATAACAAACGAGTCACTCGGATTCGAAAAAATCAATACTAGAGCAGAATTCAACTTCTTCTTGAGTTTTATAGAACTCTCTTCACACAAAGCATACCATACATACTCGTGACCCTTTCGAGTCAACTGAGTCAAATGGACCGCCAACTTTGAATATTCTTCAATAAATCTTGTATAGTAACCAACCAAACCTATAAAACTTATGATCTCAGAAACAGACTTCAGAGTTTCCCATTGTAAGACAACATCAACCTTCGACGGATCAATAAAAATACCTCCACTAGAAATCATATGACCTAAGAAACTCATTTCTTTCAGCCAGAACTCGCACTTGGATAACTTTACATACAACTTCTTTTCTTTCAAGGTCTGCAACACGATTCTCAGATGCTCTACATGATCTTCATGTGACTTCGAATATATCAGAATATCGTCAATGAACACAACCACAAACTAAACTAGATACAAATGGAATATTCTATTCATGTACTCGATGAACACTCCAGGCGTGTTAGATACACCAAACGAAATCACAAAATACTCGTAATGACCATATCTCGTTCTAAATGCAGTCTTTGGAATATCCTCTGGTTTCACTCGAATATAATCATAACCTGACCTGCAACTCAATCTTGCTGAAAACACAAGTGCCAACTAACTGATCCATCAGACCATCAATTCTATGAAGTGGATACTTGTTCTTGATAGTCACTTTATTCAGTTGTGGATAATCAACACACAACCTCGTGCTACCATCTTTCTTCTTAACTAACAACACCAACGCTCCCTAAGACGAAACACTCGGTCCGATAAACTTCTTCTCAAGAAGCTCTTTAAACTATTTCTTCAGCTCACTCAACTCTAAAGCAGACATTCTATAAGGAGCCATCAACACAAGACTAGTACCAGGTACTAAGTCTATCGAAAACTCCACCTCGTGCTCTGGAGGCAAATCATTGATATCGTCAGGAAACACTTTGGGAAAATCACACACAACTAACAAATCTCTCATTGCAGCTTTACTGTCGATTCCCAAAGCATAAAACTTAGAAAACACTTGCGCCTCTTCTTTAAAAAATTCTTCTACTTGCTTAGAAAATATAAACATGAACACTCCATCTCCTCCCATATCTGGAAACATCACAGTCTTGGAAAAATAGTTGGTATGAACACGGTTGAACTCCAACCAGTTCATTCTAAGGATAACATCAAGTTGACTCAACTGTAGACAGACTAAATCCATTACAAAACTCTTACCATAAATAATCAGTGGACACTTCAAACACACCAATGAAGTAGTTACTAAACCATTGCCTGGGGTATCAACAACCATACTTCCAACCATAGAAGATAACTTTAATTCTAATCTCTTAGCATAATCAAGTGAAATAAAAGAGTGTGTTGTACCCGTGTCAATAATAGCAATCACAAGAATACTATTGATAAAACATGTACCTCGAATCAACCCGTCAGCACTAGTAATGTTTGTCCCCTGACAAGGAAAAAACCTTTCCTCCAGACCGAGCCATCTTAGGTTTTTGGCAATTAGTACTCACACAACCTTTCTCTCTATAATTTTAGCAATTCACAACATTACCCTTACAATCAACAATGAGGTACCTTGTCTTCCCACACTTGTAACACTTCTTCTCATCACTAGGGAACTCATTGGAATGATGACCTATCACACCATACCTATAACATTGGACTGAAGCAAGAACTCCCTCCACTTGGCTTCTTCTCAATTGTAGCTTTTTGTTTCCCTTTTCCAGGAGGAGTGACATACAAATTTCCTCGAAACTGTCCCTTTCCTTTCTTCTCACTAAGACTTTTGTAGTGAGCAGAACGGGCTCTATTATCCTCATCATAAATCCAACACTTATTCGCAAGTACAACAAACAGGTGAATCTCATGATATCTGATACCCTACTTGATCTTTGGTCATAAGTCGCTTTTGAACTTAATACACTTATACACATCAGTAATAACGTCCTTATAATGTGGGCAAAATTCACAAGCTCCTCAAACTTGGTAGCATACCCAACAACAGTCGAACTCCCTTGTTTCAGTGCAAGGAATTCAATCTTTTTCTTACTACACACATCCTCAAGAAAGTATTTCTCCAAGATTATAGCTCTAAACATAGTCCAAGTGATATCAGTACCATCACCATCCAGTCTCTGATGCATGTTATCCCACCAATCCTTAGCCTCTTTAGATAACATATGCGGACCAAATTGTACCTTCTGTACCTCTGAGCAAGCCATCACTCGGAAAATTTTCTCGATCTCCCTAAGCGATACTTGCCTTCTTCTGGATAATATATACCCTTGAAGGTTGTTAGATTTTTTCTCTAAAACTTACCTAAAGCACGAAACTCATCATTCTCTCTAGCATTTTGATTGTTCGGAAGATTATGCCCAATCGCTTGAGCCAACGACTCCAAAGCTTCAACAATAACATCATAATTTCTTCCTCCATACATAAGTCTAGTTATCCAAACAAACAAACCAACATCAGAAGAAATAAGGTATCGATAGTTTTCACATACACTTATTGCATACAAGGGAACACACATCACACAAAAACCTGACAGGACGAACCGACCTACTCTGATACCACTATGTAACACCCTAAACCCGGAAACTTATATATAAAGGATTACTCGACAATTTAAGGTGTTATAAATGACAACCCTTCAATAAAACATAGACATTTTGAAAACATGCAGCATAAAAGTAAACAACATACACCACCAGTCATCACTTGCTCACCTTCACTTAGGGTATCATCTCAGGAGAATCACATTAATCACGGTAATTAAACATATTGACTTCAAATTGGGTATTATAAATATTTAACTTTCACATAATGATTTCAAAATGAATTTCAATATCCAACTCTCAACAACTTCAAAACAACTCAGCATAATAGTTATTGAACTTCAACAAAACAAGTAAGTCAACATCAATCATAAGAAAAGAAAACATCATTCATCCCAAGTGCTATAGAATCAGAGCATAGCGACTAAAAATGCGATAACTAATGAAAATAACTCCAAGAGCTATTTCCCACTAACAACAACAACTCTACTCCTGAGTATTTGCAAGATGTCCATGGTGGAAAACATCAAAGCAAAGGGCATGAGAATTCACATTAATAATTTAATAACATAAGCTGCAAGGTAGAATTAAAATATCTACACATTCAACAACAATCACATAACTTCATTCTCACACCTAATTCATCATCATGCACAAAGTAATCACATATTCATCATTTAAATTATGCAATGGGACTCGCAAGTTCAACCAGAATCATATGCGCGTGGTACCATATCATCGTCAATTGGTTCACTCAGGAACCGGGTTCACCATGCTCGAACCATGAATCTACATTGCTCGGATTCAGGACAAATCACCAATCCACCTTGCTCGGATAGCAACATGCCTCTTTCATCAACAATAATGACATAATGAATGCATTTTACAACACGTCAATGCGACAACAACATAATGTATGAAGTCCCCATCCCATTAATAAACAAAGCATGCATTGACCAAACGATAATAGTTCCCCTCCCGCACTATCATCCTATAGCAACATACTCACACTTCAACAGCATAATTCATGCTCATATAACAATGTATCATTATCACAATTCACATCAATTAACACAACATCATTGTCACATCTGCATGTATCCATCATTCATCAAATAATTGATATATTCAATTGAAATCATGTTTAATCGTTAAGTCATACCAAAACATCATTTAAACAGTAGCTAACAGAGCTTAACAATACCCAAAACATCCACAAAAGATGAAAAATATAAATATGCAACTTAATATCATCTAAACAAGCATCTACACCCACTGCAGACTCGTGACGATTTACTCGTCACAATCATCGTGCCCGTCACTGACCTTACCACTTCAGAACGTCATCTATATGACGACCAGTTTCGAAAACAAGCATGGGAAGCGTGATGGTTTACCCGTTTTCATACCCCTAAATTTACCCTCTCTTTTTCTTTTTATGCATATCCCATTTGCATACATCAAATCATATCATGCATGACCATTGTATTTGGTCATGGAGTCAAAAGCATGGCCACATTGTGTATTGTATCTTAACACTAGGGTTTCATATTGTTTTGCCTATCAACTAACCCTAACCTCATTGAGAGATGATATTTTTTTCCCTTGTTATTCATGTAGGTAATCATGCTTCAAATCAAGGCAATACAAAGGCTTTTGGCAAAGGGAAATACAAGTTTGTTCATGGTGATTCAAAGGTGGTTCATGTGTTTATTTCCATGCCACATCACTCAACCTTCAAGCTATCTTCAATATCATTCAATCCCTAGCCAAGATTTCATCAAGGGATGCTTACTTTATCAATATCATGGTTTGAAAAGCAAGGAAATATCAAGTTGGCACAAAGAGGTGCAAGGTGGTTTGACCTAATTTGCAAAGATGTTATTCCTTTGGCCCAAACTCCATAACTTATTCAATATTCATCCAAATGCAAAGCTTTTTTGAGCCAAATGTTCATTTTTGGATTCTTTACAACTTTGATTCAAGGTTCAAACATCAATTCATTCATTAAGGACTTCATTTGTGCGAAGGACCAAGTTGCCAAAATGGGCCAAAACCTTGCCATGACCCCTACTTTCCACCTTTTCCATTTTCAGCTCAAGCACTCTTTTGATCCCATTCTTTTTTCATTTGTTAAGGTTATGTCAAATATCATTTTGCCTAAGTTTGGCTCAAAATGCACGAGGGAATCAAAAGGTATGGCATCAAGAACTTGGGACCTAAAATTGACAAAACATGTTGCAAAGTGCTTGACCAATTGTCCAACCTAAATTTCAGGTCACGACCTCAACTTCACAAGAATACAACTTAGCAGGGAGCTCCGTGTAAATAAATACCAAACTTAACCTGGTGGCTATATTGTTAACTATACCTTCAAACAGGAAAACCGAGATTTCTTGGGGTATGTGGGTAGCCTTTAGAAACTTTACCAGAGCATCTTTGTGGCCTTCTGAGCACATCAGTATAGACAACATCAAGATTTTGGAGGGTGTCTGGTTGAGTTGCTCAACCACTCGATAGTCACTCCTTTTGATGATACGCATAAACTCATCTACTTCACTGGTTATCAGAGGGTCTTGCATTGGTTGGGTATTATCAACTTGCTTGCCCTTGTCATGGGCTGATGGACCGCCATTTTTTATCGGAGATGGTGCTGGTGCAAAGATCCTGTCGCTTTTGGCTACGCCGCCAGTTTTGACGATGCTTATTAATGGGCCATCAGACTTGATTGGTTGCTTGTACTCTCTGTCCGTGGTTGTAGACTAGTGTGTCATACATACAGGGGATTACTCTGGTGTCATTGTACGGGAATGGTGTTGGAACTGTTATGATCATTTGAGTAACAAGATTCGTTGAAGGAGACAGTTGAGAAAGATTATATGGGATTTGCAGGGGAGGAAATTCTTCGTACGGAATCTAAAGGGTTAATACATATTTAATAGTGGAGGGTCGATCAATTATCAATATTCCTTAGTTCATTAGAGTTTGAATAGAAGACTTTAAAACTTCACATTGTTGCGGGTCCTTTAGACAGTATTCAGAAGTCTGAGCATAAACGGAGAACGCGTCGCTTCTCAATAGAACAGTCTTGATTTCTACAAGTGGGGTCTTCAAATCATTGAAAGATGTTATCACCTTCCTTCCAAGATCCAATTCCACCATGTTTACATTTGTCTTATCATGGGAAGACATTGGCTTTATGTTTACGTTCGGGCTATTGGGTGCAAACATAATTGCCTTGGAGTCAATCAGATCTTGGACTTTGTATTTTAACACTTTACAATTTTCAATAGAGTGCCCGGGAGTGCCAGAATGGAACTCACAACGGGCATTTGCATCATATCCGGGAGGAATGACCGTTGGTGGGGGTTCTAAATCTCTCAGTTGTACAAGAGATCCTCTTAGAAGTTATGGAAAAATATGGCTATATGGCATTGATACTGGGTCAAACCTCCTCTTAGATCTCCTTAATCTTTGTTGTTGCGGTTGATATTGTTATTGTTGATGTTGTTATTGCAGCTGATAACTTTGTTGATTTTGCTGCGGTTGTTGACGTAGTTGATATTGTTGTTGCTGTTGCGGTTGTTGAATGGGAATAGTAAGAGGTTCTTGTTATTGTTGAACAGGAGCTAAGGTGGCTACTTGTTGATAGGTTGGATTCCTGGTTCAGATGATGTTTGCGACACTAGTCTCGCCTTCTCTCTTTTTTCCATAAGGAACAAAAGGCTTCTTTGCTGCACCAGATGCACTTGAAAAGTTTTGGATCTTGCCCATCTTGATCATATTTTCGATCCTTTCTCCGACTAAGACTAATTCGGAAAAACCCGAAGAAGTTCTCTCTACCATTCTGTCAAGGTATGGGCCTTGTAGGTTACGCATAAACATGTCTATCAGCTCCCTTTCTAGCAATGGGGGTTGTACCATGGCTGCTAATTCTCTCCACCTTTGGGAATATGCCTTAAAGGTTTTCTCAGACCTCTGCATCATATTTTGCAGATGCTTGCGGTTAAGTGTCATATCAGTATTATACTGATAATGCTTGAGGATGCCTCAACCATCTCCAACCAGGTGCGAATATGAGTGCCCTCCAGCAGCATATATCAATCCAAGGATGCCCCACCAAGGGAATCTTGGAAAAAATGCATTAAGAGTCGATCGTCGCTGGAGTAAGCAACCATTTTCCGACAGTATGCCTTGATGTGAGTCCTAGGGTCATTGTTTCCCTTATACTTTTCAAAGTCCGAGCATTTGAACTTGACTGGAATAACAACACCAGGTACTAGGCACATTTCTGCTGCGTCAAGACCCGACGCGTCTGTACTCTCCATTGCTTTGAGCTTCTCATCAATATCCCTTACCTTCTTCTCCATCTCATAGGTCACCGGACCGAAAACGTCGTATTGAGAGGCAACCCTAGGGCTGAATAAAGCATCATATTGATCGTCTATTTCAATGACAGAAGGATGAAGTTTGACTTATGGAACACTACCGGGTGCACCTATATGGAATGAAGGGTCAACTTGAGGACGAGAAGGAATCAGAGTCTCAACCACTGGAGGAATAGGAGGATTCACAGCATTAACCCACTGGTTCATTTCTTCCTGCATCTTCGCCATAATCTCTTGGCCCCTTGTGACCGCCTGTATAGTCTCCATCAGTTGCCTCATTTGGGACTGTACCTGGGATACCTCTTCCTAAAGTGCATCTTGGTTCTGTTGAAGTTATTCCATGACTTCTTGCTGGTGTCTTTGTGTATTGTACCGGAAAGTCTTCTTTGGAGTAGGGTTCTGATCAGAAAAAGGGTGGATGTATGAGTTTTTATGTTTTTATGTTTTGAAAAATGCAAATGATGCATGATTGTTTTTTGTTTTCTATGTTAATGCAAAGCTCTTTTAGTTAACCATGTTTATTCATTACAAGAACTACTTAACGATTTATGTCCATAATCAAAGATAAAGGAAAACACAATAGAGAGAATAATAAAGCTTTTATTCATCCTTTGAAGGGAAAACCAGTTAAAATACATGGAAGTTGCAAAGTACAAGTAGTGGAAACAAAATAAGTAACTAGATGTCAACCCTGAAAGTGACCCCTTGAGACTTGCGGAGAGCCTCAATGTTAATAATGAGTTCGGCCATCGTCTTTTTGTAGAATTTGATGAAGTGATAGACCTCTTCAGGGGTATTATATGGGCACATGATCATATCAGCCTCCTTCAACTTGTCGGGGAAGTCCTGAAGGGCATAGTTACTCAGTACTGCCATGTTGGCGTATTTCTCCCTGCACTCATTGTAAAGGGTTTGGAGATTGTGGATGATTTCATCTCTTTGAGCAATGGTAGCCTCGGATCCACGACAATGCTCCTCCCAATGTCTACATTTGTTCTACAACTCTACATATGCTTGGTTATAGATCCCCCTCTTTAGGTTCTTGATTTGCCCGCAAGCCCGTCTAAGGTTGAACTGCTCGCGCAAGAAGTTTCGGTGAATCTGCTCTCTCTCTCTCTCTCTCTCTCTCTCTCTCTCTCCAGTTGTTCCTTAGCTAGGAGGTCATTACACTCCTTGAGAGTGGTCATCACCTCGAGGATTTGGACTTCATAGTCTTCCCTTGCTTATTTCTTTATAGCATTTGACCTCGCGACAGTTTTCTCAAGGTCCTTGATGACTCGGTACGCTTGATCCAACTTGTCCTTGCAGAAGTTTAGCTCAGAATTAGCTCCTTGCAAAGCTCCACCAACCTAAACTCTTTGTCCTTTGGCTATTCAGAGCCTTTTCTTGCTATCCTCAAATTTTTCACAAACTTGCTTACCCTTATCTTCCAAGATGTGGTTACGTTCCTTGGCACGATTGAGTTGGACTCGTAATTGAGTGTTTTCCAACTAAAGCCCTTTGATTTGGTTGGTAACCTTGTCCATGTCCTCTTGTAGGATAGGCTCAGGCTCGGGCATCAACGGGAATGAAGAATGATCAAATATGAACGACATCCTAACAACCCTAGCCCTCTCTTTTACCAACACAAAGTAGGGTTCCTTGGCTAGGATGTTTTTCTTACCCCATTCTTGGTCAATACAGACTATGTTCGTCCAAGCTTTTCGCACTCTCTTCATATTTGAATCGAGCGGATCCACAGTATTAATGACGAAGGGAATGGAGTCTCTTTTCTCAGGAGGACTCAATATGGCGTACCCTAGTTATCTTTTGAGTATAGCAGGGTTGTAGTTAATACAACCTTGTATTCCTATTAAAGGTACGTTTGGGAACCCCCCATATCTTGCAATGACGTCTTCCGTATCCCATTCTCTCTTGTATCATAAAATTGAGCTAGCGGAGAGAGATGCGAACTTCTGAGGCCATGTCATATTTCTTTGAGTAAAAGGCCCACGCTAAGGCATGCGGTTCCTCATCCATAGATGCAACAGAGGAGTACAACAGAGGAAAGTACATCCCTTTTCCTCCTGCCTTGCATGAATGGTATGATAGAAGTAGCAAGTAGGAAAGGAACCCGATTTTTTTCCAGAAAGACTTCAACCGCCAAGTAACCCACAAACTTGTCCATATTTGGGAAGAGAACAATCCCGTGAATCAGGAGTGCCAAGGTTGCACTGCAGAATTCAGGTTTTTCTTCCTTTAACATTTCCCAGGCATGGGCTTTGAGGAACTTTTGGGTCAATCCCTTGACTAAACCTTTAATTCCCCAGTTGGCCACTAGCTTGTTGGCGTTGATACCCAAGGCGAGTGAGAGCTCGGTCAAATAGAAACCTTCTTCCATCTTGGGAAATGGGTTGTATTCTTTGATTGATTAGTTGAGAAGCCTTTCGAGGTCTTCCAAGGTTGGAGAGATTTGAAAGTCGTGGAAAGTGAAGCATCTTAAGGGGACGTCATAGTACTGGGCCATTATAGTGATATCACCATAATCAACCCTCTTAGTCAAAAGATCTATGATGTTCCCAAAATTAGCTCTAAACTTGTTGTCTTTGAGGGTTGTCACCTTTGAGCCGAGGACCTTCAATGAGCTGATGTCAGGACTCTTGAATCAGAAGGTAGAGGTATTTTTCCTTGATAAGGTATCCATGATTATGTTGGTAAAAGGTATTATAGTTCTACGTTAACAAACGAAAATCTTTAAGAGCTTTGCTTATTATTTTGATCATGAATGTATGTATGAATTAATGATTGGTTTTTATTTATTTCCACATATCTTAGGCATGAGTTCAAGGTTTCAGACCACTGTGGCGAAGCATGCAGTTTAATAATGAGTTCTTGGAAAACCAAGGTTCTCACTTTGTATGATCTAGGTTTTTTTTGGAAATTTTGGTGTAGGACACTTCCCCTAGAGTCATAGACTTCCTTGACTGTCAGCCACTTATGTCAATTTACTTTCCAGGCGACAGCTCCATCAAATTCATCTACTCCAAGTGAGATCTTCGTATCAACCCTTACGAGGAAGGCACCTCAGTGGCCTATATTACGCGACTATTGGTCTAGGCTGGCCATGGTTAAAGGTTATACAAAAGGGGTCTTAGGGTCATATACTCTAGTAAAGGAAAGTATTCTTACACCAAAAGCACGACGATCATCAATCCCCTTAAGAGAATATACCAGTAAGTGAGGTTCTCGTACGAACCTAACGAGGAAGGAACATCGCGGACCAATACTACTCAACCTCTCCTATCTCAAGAAAACTCTCAGACTTGGGTGGAGAGTCTTTCACACAAGGTTTTATTTGCAATCATTATTACTTCAAATTTTTCTTTGTCACGGAACTCGGGATTCAGACCAACAGGCTAAAACTCTGGTATAGTCAGAGTTCAGATGTTCTACACGAAGTCATGACATATGATCCAACATTGTTACTTATACAACAAGACAGTTAGAAAAATTAAAGCCCAATACTCATATGCACACAGTCCCAGATGTCACTACATCTGCTACTCTACCACCATGGACAGAAGAACATCCAGTTTTATCCATCTAGAACAACGACACAGTAGAGATCAAACATGGCACTTATGTTTATTAATCCTTCCCAGTTATCAGCATGATGTCTCAACATTGATTTGAACATCATCTGTTCCAATATTACAGAAGGCTGAACTGTAACAAACCAACCAGTCTATCAGTAACAGCAGTCAATAATGAATGTCATAACATTCTGTTTTGCAATCAGAATGCAGGCTATGTGTCAAGTCTGTTATTCTCTTCATAAACAGACTAGAAACAGACTGAGGTGTAACAAACAAAATATAGTGTGCAGAAGGTAAAAACACCAGAATTGTTAACCCAGTTCGGTACAACGTTACCTACTCTGGGGGCATACCAAGCCAGGAAGAAGATCCACTATTAGTAGTATTAATTCAGAGTTAAACTCCCCCGTTTACAACTCCTCACTTAATCCCTACCCAATGCAATCTATACCTAGGCACTCCTAGATAGAAACCTCCAGTTTCCATTCCTATCATTACAAGTACCATGTAATGTTTAAACAACTTGAACTTGCTTCACAGCTTCGTTCAAGAACATAACCACTCTTGCCTACAGGCTTTGAGTTACAAATAATCTCATGCTTTCAAGCACTGAGAGACACTTGGTAACCTTCCCACAGGTTGGGAGGTTTACCTCTTACATACCCCTAATTTTTACATTGTTTGAGGCTTACAAAACTTAGGTTACAATCTACTATTTATAACCTAATCACCCAACTAGATTTGGGACTTCATAAATCGCAGCAAATCTTCTTCTTTGCTGTTACAGAGCTGGCAGAAATCTTCTGCTCCAATCATGGCCTTCAATCTTTTATTTCCTAAAAGATCTCCATATTTGGGAACTGCATATTCACCAAATATATTACCAAATCTTCTGATTGAATCTTCAAGATCTTCACATAGGAGATAGGATATTCACCAGATCTCCTAATTAATCACAAACCAAACCAGAATTAACTGATTTAGTTTGATACACATGTGAGATGTCACAGTCCCGATGTCGTTACATCTTACATGACATGTTGGTCCAGATGTTGAATTTCTTCAACCGAACATATTAAAACAACAGAGGTGATTACATTATTTGTTTTACAAAATTAATGCCAATCCTAAGGTACTAACAATCTCCCCCTTTGGCAAATTTTAGATAAAACAAATAATCCCAATACGGGTTTGCACTCCCTCTTTGTCTTTGACAGCCCCAATGCCACCACCACTGTTGGTGTACATGAGGAAGAAGATGTACAAGACACAGCTGCATCACAACCCTTCCCCTCAACAGGAGGGCTTCCTGAAGAATATGTAATACTGAGTACATAGATAATGTAACTCAGATCACACGACACAACTGTCTTCTTAACTCAGAGCACAAGACACAACTGATATACCCAGTTAGTGACTTTTGTGTCTGAATCCATCTTCTCCTTGCTACCAGATGTTGCTTGCTTCTGGTGCATCCTCAGGACAATGTTTCTCTCCCCCTTTTTAGCTACACATTTGTATATGACACCTTCACAAAACCAGATCCAGGAGCAGAATGCCCAGATCTTAACAAACCCCATGGTTTAGAGGGAATGGAATGTCGCTCTTATGAGAAGAGGAGTGCTGAAACATCCTTTAAATAGGCCAGACCATGCTTAGGAATTAATGGTAGGAGTAAATGCTTGGTCAAGATTCATAAATATTTGCTGAGAATCAGTAAGAGAATCACCACCAATATCCCAGACAATCTTTGAATACCTTTTACAGCTCTTGACTGTTTCCAGAAACAGCAGTTCCAAGATTATTCCATAAATGCTGTCAGACACGTTACAAGCTATGCCTTAACATTTGATACTACTTTTGTCTGCATTCTCCATATATTCTCCCTGTCACCATTCCCTAAGACCACTTCTCTCCTCCAATGATAGCTTGACATCTGGCACCACACATCCACATTTCCTTATATAACTTCCAGCAGGAACATAGGATATCTTTTGTTAAGACATCACATATGACATCTTGTGAACACTCTGTCCTTTTTGTTCACAAGGCAAACTAGCAGCACTTAAACCCACTACTAGAATAAGTCATTTTAGCCTCCTAGTTTAGAGTCGGCCACCGACACGGACACTATTAGTGTCGGCTAAGCCTACACTAACGGACTCTATCTAGGTACACTTTTAAGACAAGTTATTTTTTTTATCAGTGTCGGCAAAACCGACACTACTTGTTATTTTATATTTGAAGAATGTTTGATTAATTTATTTAGAGTCGGTGAGACCGACTCTATCTAGTAGCATTATTTTTTAATTAGTATTTATTTACTTAGAGTCCGCTGAGCCGACTCTATTCTTATAACATATACATTTTCCATTGATTTATCTATAATATATATATATATATATATATATATATATATATATATATATATATATATATATATATATATATATATATATATATATATATATATATATATATATATATATATATATATATATATATATATATATATATATATATATATATATATATTTAAGGTTTAAGTATTTTATTTATTAATTAGAGTCCGCTTGGCGGACTCTATGGAATTTTCTATTTCGTACCAAAAATTACGCGACAGCTTATTTCCCTCTTTCCTTTTCCCTCGTCATTTTTCACTCTCCCTCCATTTCATTTCACAAAATGAAAACCCTAATCTGATTCTTCCTCTCTCTCTTCCGATTCTTCCTCTCACCGTCGCAGGCGTCACCACCGTAATCGCCGAGACCGCGACAAGGACTCCGTTAAGAACCGAAAAAAAACCAAGTCTCACTCCCACACCAAACGACGTCGCAAGCACCATCGCTAGTCTTCCGATTCTGATTCATATTCTTCATCCCCCCTCTCTGATTACTCCAGGTTCCAATTCAATTCCTCACATAACGGACTACATGCTTATTCCCTTTTTAATTTTTATTTCTCGGTATATACATGATTTGATTCCATATTCAATTTACTATCCATGAATTTTTATGTACATACGTTCTCAAATGCTATGGAATACAGTTGAAGAAATAGTTTATTCAACCTTTTGTCTATGTGTTTTGGTTACGGGTATGTTTGTATGTTTCCACTAATTTGAATTAATCAATTTTAGTTTAAAGTTCGTCTGTGTATTTGGTTCTGCCGTGAAGAAAATTGATTTTGATTGAATTGATTCTGTAAAAGTAATTCTGGCTAAAAGTGATTTACAGTATGTTTTAGATAAATTGTTGCAAAAGTGAGTTGAGCTGTGTAAAAATCACGTTTACACTCAAAAGCTACAATTTGCTTCAAGTTGAATCAATTATAGAAAGAAAAATCAGTTCTACATGAGAGCAACCGAACATGTTAAAATCAATTTTGGGTGTTCCAAATGTGAAGTCAAACATACCCTTAGTTGAATTTGGAGTGATTCATGTTTCGATGAAAATGAATTGAGCAATACATTTGAGTGTTAAAATCAGGTTTGGAGTCCAAAGACAGTTTTAAGATAGAATCAGTTCTTGAGGCAATATCAATCCTACATCTTTAGGATTTTTTTGGTCCATCCAAAATTATGACTAATAAACTATGTTTAATACACATAATTTTTTTTCCAAGGAATTTGAATTGTGTAGCTTAATGCTTGTTCCTGTTTTATTTCGTTCACCACAGTCAAATCCTACTAACCGCGTCCTTTGGGTTTCCTTTTCCCTTTATAGTGTTTTTTCTTCACATTTCTGATTCTTATGTAATATTCCTTCATTCATGTTGTTGTCCTCCTCTTTACTTTACTATAGCTTTGGAAATATAATGTCTTAAAAATGTTCAGTGTTGAAGTTGATGGATTGTGTACTGTCTATCATCTTTCACAAGCCACTATTATTTTCAATAAGTGGCTTTTTTAGTGTTGCTGTATGTTGATTTGTGCTATTGGTATAAAAAACTTGTGCCATTACACATTAATAATTTAATTAATCTGGTTATCATAACACAATTTTTATTATGTTACTACAGAAGTGAGAGTTCTTCTGATAGTGAGTACAATAGCTTATTGGATTTGTTAAAATATACAGCAGTTTAATAGATTTATAAATCTGTGCAGCAATTTTGTTTACGGTCTGAAATAATAATGTACAATAGTATTAAAATTTGCTATGTTCGTCATGTTTAATTTTTGAACTACTGAAAATAAAATAAAAATCCCTTGGAATGCATGTATTCTATTCTCTCCTAATACCCATTAGGAAGTTATCTGATTTTCTCCTAATACCCATTAGGAACTTATCAGCCATTCATTTTTGTCTAATATATGTTTTAATTTTCAGTGGTTGACGAGTTAATTGTTTGCCTTATAGAAAATGGATCGTACTTGGATGTACGATAGAGTATATTCCAATAGACATGGATTGAAAGAAGAGTATGTTCGCGGGGTTAAAGACTTCGTAAAGAGGGCTTTGAAACAACCTATTTGTAAATCTGAGGGAGGGATAAGGTGTCCGTGTATAAATTGCAAGTGTCTCAAGATAAGAACACCAACTAATGTTAGACTTCACTTGTATCGAGATGGATTTCAACCAGACTATTGGATTTGGACTCAACATGGAGAAGTAGAGCTCAATGTTAATACAAGGAATGATTCAAATAGTAGTGAGCATGTGCATCATGATGACCAAATTGAGGCAATGAATCAGATGGTGTATGATGCTTTTAGGCCTTATGGAGTATTCTCTCACGTGAATGATAACATAGAAGTTGAGGAATATACGGAGGATGAGTTTCCCAACGAAGATGCCAAACGATTTTATGACAAGTTGATATCTTTCAACAAGCCCATTTATGAGGGAGCTACCCAATCAATATTATCAATATCTACTCAACTTCTTGAAATTAGGTCTAATTGGCATGTACCACAAAAAGGTTTAGATTTTGTTGCACAAATGCTTAAAAGTGTATGTCCAGTTCAAAAATGCTTGCCCGAGAACTATTACCAAGCAACACAGTTGGTATCTAAGTTAGGGCTAAAGGTTGAGAAGATTGATTGTTGTAAGAATGGTTGTATGTTATATTACAAGGATGATAGCAATCTATCAGAGTGCAAATTTTGTAATGCTCCTAGGTTCATTCCTCGCAAGACTGGCATGGGAAAGTACAAAGATATCCCAGTGAAGAGAATGTTCTACTTCCCAATCATTCCCAGATTACAAAGATTGTATGCATCAACTGAGTCGGCAAGTGAAATGAGATGGCATCACATGAACAAAAATAGTTCCAACATCCTTCGCCACCCGTCAGATGGAAAAGCATGGAAACATTTTGATAGTGTATATCCTGACTTTTCTAGGGAACCCAGAAATGTAAGGTTGGGTCTGTGTTCAGATGGTTTTACTCCTTACATTCAAGCGTCTGCTTCTCCATACTCATGTTGGCCAATAATAGTTACTCCGTATAATCTCCCCCCTGAAATGTGCATGACCAAACCATACTTGTTTTTGGCATGCCTCAAACCCGGACCTAAAAACCCTAAATTAAAGATAGATGTCTACTTGCAACCATTGATTGATGATCTACATCGATTGTGGTCCAATGGAATATTGACCTATGATATATCTACAAAACAAAACTTCATCATGAAAGCCTTCTTGATGTGGACAATTAATGATTTTCCAGCCTATGGTATGTTATCTGGATGGGGAACACAAGGTAAATTGGCATGCCCTCATTGTATGGAACACACTGATGCTTTCACCTTGAAAAGTGTCCATAAGAATTCCTGGTTTGACTGTCATCGTCGTTTCTTGCCATCTAATCACTCCTTCAGAAGGAGTAAAAGAAGTTTCCTAAAAAATAGGGTTGTGACCAATGAGCCACCTCCCATTTCCACAGGGAAAGATATATGGGCGGTAATAAGTAATTTTCCAAAAGTTACTGAAATTGGATGGGAGGCGAAATGGAAAGAATTCGAAGGGTATGGAGTGGATCACAATTGGAAAAAGCGAAGTATTTTTTGGGATCTCCCATATTGGAAGGATAACTTGTTAAGGCATAACCTCGATGTGATGCACATAGAAAAAAACGTCTTCGATAATATATTTAATACTGTCATGAATGTTAAGGATAAAACAAAGGATAATGAAAAGGCAAGAGAAGACTTGGCTAAATTATGCTTTCGCGAGGACTTGGAGCTCCAACCCTTAGAAAACGGAAAGAATGGTAAACCAAAGGCTAGTTACACTCTAACCAAATCTGAAGCCAAGTTGGTTTGTAAATGGCTTAAGGAATTGAGAATGCCAGATGGCTATGCTTCAAACCTCAGTAGGTGTGCCAATGTAGAAAAGGGTACGGTGCATGGGATGAAGAGCCATGATTGTCATGTTTTCATGGAATGTTTACTCCCAATTGCATTCCATTCATTGCCAGATTTGGTTTGGAAACCATTAACTGAGCTAAGTCGATTCTTTAAAGATCTTTGTTGCAATACATTGAGGATGGACGACTTAATTAAGTTGGATGAGAATATTCCAATTATCATATGCAAGTTGGAAAGGATTTTTCCACCAGGTTTCTTTGACTCAATGGAGCATCTTCCAATCCATCTTGCCAAAGAAGCAATTCTAGGTGGTCCAGTACAGTACCGATGGATGTATCCATTCGAAAGGTAATTGTTGTGGTTGATTTTATTAAGTTATTGCATGTTTATCATAAATTAATAAACGTGGAATGATTGAATGTGCAGATTTATGGGAGTCTCAAAGAGGGCAGTGACAAATAAGGCTAGAGTTGAAGGTTCCATATGCAGTGATTATATACATCGCGAGACAAATTACTTTTGCTCTCATTATTTCAACTCTTTCCGTTTGTTGCCAACCATAAATCTTAGTAACAAACCTCATTTAGACAATGATGACATTCTACCTACAATGTCCATTCTACAAAGTGGCGGTCGACCAAGTGGGAAGTCACGAAAGTATTTTCTATCTGATAAGGAATGGAAGTATTCACATGTGCATGTCTTGATAAATTGTGATGAGGTTAAACCATATCTTGAGTAAGTGTGCATCATAATATATTCAATCAAATTATTGATGCATATCATAATAGATATTTACTTATGAATCGTGTGATTTATTTCAGCATATTCTTAGAGAACCACTCTCTAGATATAGAAGATTCATCTGGGCGCATACATATAGAGTTTCCTATATGGCTGAAGAAATATGTAAATGAGGAGACAAATGGAGTTACTAACCAAGATATAATTGCCTTGTCTCGCAGTCCTGCATCAATGGCCATATCATGGAACATGTATTTTATCAATGGGTACAAGTTTCATACTGAAGAATGGAGCAAAGGTAGAAAAACTAGCAATTGTGGTGTGCACGTGAAAGGTCTTGCAGAAGGAGGAAATACTGATTTTTATGGAATAATCAAACATATCTTTGAGCTAGATTACTTTGGTCTGAAGCATAAGATTCCAGTTTTTTATTGTGAATGGTTTGATCCAACAAGGAATACGGGCACAAAGGTTCACCCACAATATAAAACTGTGGATATTAAGATGGATAAACGTTATCGTCCTTATGATCCTTTCATCCTTGCGCAAAATGCAAGACAAGTGTATTATGTCCCATATCCAGAAATGTGTAGAGATATGCGTGGATGGTGTGCGGCAATCACCACAAAACCAAGGGGTCGCGTAGAGATTGACAACATAGAGGATGAAGTACCTTATCAATCTGATGGGATGTTACCGGCGCTACCCAATGTAGAAATTGAAGCAATATCTTGTTTGCGTGACATGTCACAATTAGATGTGTTTGAAGAGATTTTTGATTGCTCTACTAGTGAAGCAGATAGAGGGCATTGATGAAGATAAGCGTGATGTGACGTGAATGAGGGTTCAAATAGAAACAAAAGGGTGAAGCAGAACTAAATTTTCTTTTCTTTCTAGTTTCTCTTTCTAGTTTTGCTGTTTTTTATATTGCTTTTAGTCTTTTACTGCCGACGGTCTGCTGCTAGTAATAAAGAAAAACTAACTCTTATCCCACAAAGCTTGTTAATAGATCCATATGATTACATGAGTTTACTGCTTGTTATCAGAAACAACATTGTTTCTTTTCTTTTACTTTTAATTTTATCAGAAACTGCATTTGATAATGTTATGATAATGTTAAGAGTGTGAGACTGACTAATCCTTTTATTTTTATGACAACAGATGACTAAAAGAGGTGGAAAAGCTAAGGTATTAGCACCAGGAAAACTTCAAGAAGAACGAAATCGCATAATTAACAAGAAGCATATCGTTAGGAAACCTGCTCAAACAACATTGTCTATGCAGGATGCATCATCGGCACCAACACCAACTCAGGCAGCACCGTCCGTGCGGGTTGCATCGTCGATGCCGACATCAGCTTCGAAAAAATCATCTGTGCAGGCTGCATCGTCGATGCCAACCCCAACTCAGGCAGCATCGTCCGTGCAGGTTGCATCATCAATGCCAACATCAGCTTCTAAAAAATCATGTGTGCAGGCTGCATCGTTGATGCCAACACCAGCTCAGGCAGCATCGTCCGTGCAGGCTGCATCGTCGATGCCAACACCAGCTCAGGCAGCATCGTCTGTGCAGGCTGCATCGTCGATGCCAACACCAGCTCCAACTGTAGTACCTGTTCATGCCACTACCTCTGAGAAATTCAGTTTTATGCCTACTCCAACTTTAAGCCATCAAACAATGGCTGGCCCTCAAAGTATAAACCTTCAAACAATGGCTAGCCCTTCAAATTTGGCAGAGGAGGAAGATGTGGATGCTGATGAGGATGAGGCGGTGGGTCAAGAAACTATTACCCCTCTTGTGCCAACAATAGATGAGAATGGGAAAGTTATTATAAAACCATCTGGTACTGGGTAAGTCATATATATTCTCATAATTTAATAATTTAGTAGTTTTATTATTGTGTTTTGTCTAAAATATATATAACCTGTTAAGAAAGTTGAGAATATTACTATCCATATGATTCTTATTAATTTAGTAGTTTTATTATTGTATTTTGTAGGCTTGTTCTTGCCAAAGAAGTTGCTGGTGCCATTAATTATGCGATACGCAAACAATTTTATAAACCTATACATCATTGGTCTGCACTCGATCCTGATACGAAAGCTGATTGGTTTAAGTTGTTTGGAGTAAGTATTTATTGACTTTTGTCACTTAAGTTGATCAAATTATATTTAAAAAAGTAACTAATTGGTTATTAATATTAATTATGTGATTTTAATTATTTTTAGGAGAAGGTTTCGTGGGATCCTTTCGATCATGCATTTGTCTATAGCGCATTTGAAAAAAAAGGAAGAAAACGATTAAACGACATGTTGGGGAAGGCGAGGAGAAAAGGGACTCGACCTTCATGGATTGGTGATGATGCTTGGGTTGAACTTCAAACTTATTGGAAAAAGACCGAGTTTTTGGCTGTGTCTTCTCAAAACAAGACCAATCGAGCTTCCGCAAGAGGCGGAGCAGTCCACACCACAGGCCGTAAGGCTCATATTGATGTTGCACTTCAACTTGTAAGTAATAAAATCCTAACAAATTATTATTATTATGAAGATTCTTTATATCTTGACAGTTTTACTCGTATTCTGTATTGATTATTGGATTATTTGATTTTTGTAGTCACGTGAACTTCAAAGGGATCTGCGTCCCGATGAGTTATTTTTAAAAACACACAAGAGGAAAAATGGTGAATGGGTTGACAGTCGTGCTGCATCTACTTATGTAAGTTCTCGTAAATTTTACTGCATCAATATTTGCATCCATGCTTGAAACATATTATGTAGCTGTTATGTATTCCTTATGGCGCTGTTCTCGTAAAGTTTCTTCTCTTTCTTTGACTGGATTTTTGATAGAAGTATTTGGAGTTTCTATCTCCTTCCATCAACCAAGAGCTTTTAGCTCTCTGACTCCACCTTATTTGGAGGTTGATATTAATTATAGTATCGTTAAACATATTAGTAGTTTTAAAATATATATGTTTACCCCTTGTTTTTCAGAAGCAGACTTATTCAAATTAAACTCTCCAAAAAGGATCTAGTTATCCATTTTTATAGTCTAATGTAAGTTAGATATAATAGCACAAGTCCTATGTTTATCAACATGCTTAGAGTGACCATAGAAAGCTGTAATTCTACAGTCAGGACTGCTATCAGTTTGAAAAGGAAAGTTCTGTTGAAAATGAAATTCCTGCTGTGCTGTTTGATATCAGTTTGAAATTCCTGCTATCAGTTTGAAATTCCTGCTATCAGTTTGAAATTCCTACTTCCTGCTATCAGTTTGAAAATGAAATCCGATTGAGGTTTCAAGTGAGTAGCAATGTTGGGTCCAATTGGGTGGGATCACGGTTCACAATACCTGCAGGTTGGAAGGCAGGTGCTACTTATTAACTATTATTACAGAAAAACAGTTTAAAGTCCCATAAACTGTTTGTTGTTGCTGCTTTTCAAAATAGGGACTAAAATTATGGATTTGTGTAACTTGACTCCATCTCATACTAAATAATATTGGAGTATCAATCAATAAAATCAATTCTAGTACATTACTACTTTATAACTTGACTACATGTCTTTATATTATTTTTTATATGGATAGATATATATTAACTAATGTATATAATTACTGTACTTTTATGATAAAGTGAGCCTGTAAAAGAGTATCGCGTATCTCCCCCTCTAAAACTGAGAAAAATCTGCCATTTGGCCATGGAATGTTTAAGATTATCTAACGACACTTTCCATTCTTCAATTGGTTTATTTTGTAAGGAACATCCCACGTCTTTAATCAATTTAGGCACACCTTCACATTCAAAAGCAACTTCACGTGCAACATTCAGTAACTCGAATGAGTATGAACACTAGTGATGTGTATCTTTGTTTGCTATAGTGACAATTTAGGCAAAATAATTATCAGTCCCATTAGATTTCTGAGCACAACGTGGATGTGTCGATTGCTATAGTGACAATGCATGAGACAGCGCACAAATACTATTATTATTATTGATTCTTTTCTTAGATAGATATCAAATTTGTCCCTTTGTTTACATGTGAATAAATCAAACCACCCTATGAGTGAGTGAGTCATTGGCATAACCATTTTGAGTTTCATTGGCATAGCTGTATAAGAATGATACAATTGCTTGTGTTATCTTGCTGTTAAGTATTCCTTACTTTTTCTATTATGCAGAAGACTTTTAAAGAGAAGTTTGATGCAGAACTTCAGCCAACTGAAGAAGGGAATAGAGAGGTTGTTCAAGTGTTAGATGGAGAGCGTGTAAATCAGCTATGGACAGAGGCTGCTGGGGGCCGTAACCGTGGTCGGGTTTATGGCGCTGCAGATTTAGCTATTAATCTAAAACGTGGATCAAAAAGTTTTACCCAACAATCTCAAACTCCTCAACACTCTATGTTTGGGATGTCATTAGAAGCTGAAAGAGCAGCTAGAATTAGAGCTGAACAAATTGCCGAGGCTGCAACGACCCAATTACAAGAGGCTAACGAAGCAATGCGAGCTGCTACCGAGGCTGCAAAAGCTGCTACCGAGACTGCACAAAGGATGGAGAGGGAGATGAATGCTTGGAAGGAATTTATGATGAAGAAATTTGACACTTCAACTTTTGTATCACATTCTCATCATTATGATGACGATTTGGATAATCAATCATTAGATGAAGATTGATCTTGTACTTTTAGTAGAACGAATTAATCTCGGATGTGATTACTTTTTGTGTATGTTTTTTGAAAGTTAATGTGGGTAGAACTTTTGTAGTTTCTTTCACGAATGTTTAAAATTGTTTCCAAATGTTTTACCATAAATATGATATTGTGGATTGAAAAAATTTGTTCGAGCGAGGTTGTCATGTTGCAACCCGACTCTAAACATCTTTATTGTCCTTTTTTGTTGACTTAAGAGTCGGTGTATGCAAGGCTAAATATTATTATAGAATTTTCTATGTTGACTTTAGGGTCGGTGACACGGACGCTATCTGTTCTTTTCTTGAGTTTTATAAATTGACCTCAATGCCAATCGATCGATGCATACAAAAAATGTTGACTTTTTTTGTTGACTTTAGAGTCGGACAGGCCAACGCTAAACATAATATTGACTTTTCATGGTTTTGAAACAATATAGCGTCGGTCCCATTAGTGTCCGCGTTAGCCTCCGTTTCACCGAGGCTACGTAGCCTCGGTGTATCTTTAGCCGACGTTACACAGTAGCTTCGCAACTTTTATTCAAGGCCCGACACCGACGCTAAACCGACGCTAACCACATATTAGTGTCTGTTTTTTCACCGTTAGCGTCTGAAAGTGGCCGACGCTAATAACTGTTTTTCTAGTAGTGACCACACACCAGTAGTTGAATCACCAGCAGAAGCAGAAAACAATTACTAGCTATGGCTACTAGTAATACACACATGCACAAGGGTACTTTTCCTCCCTCTAAATCTGTGCAACAATCAGAATTACTAGTTATTGATGCAACTAGTAAGACACAAAAATGCACAATGCACCAGGGTACTTCTTCTCCCCCTAAATCTGTGCATTCATAAAAAACAGCTACTGAAAACTCCAACACCTGTACCAGCCAAACTGTCATACTGATATCTGCTTCCATATTTCCTTATGACTGTAAGTTTCAGAAGGAAATAACAGTTTTGTCCAAGGCAATGTCATGACATCCGGTCAGACATTCTTCTGCTCACTCAGCCTTGACACACACCACATCATCCCACTAACTAACAAGGTGCCATACCACAAGCTTGATGATTACTTGCAGTGCAAAGACAGAACTCCCCCTGTCATGAACAACCAACTCTCCTCTTGAAACTTGGAGATGAACATATCCAACACCCCAAGGTTGGTCCTTTACAAACTTCCTGATTTAAGGAGAACCCAGACCACTTGATGAATGGAAAACATAAGACGCATCTTCATGTCTTCAAGAGCACGCCCTCTGTTCAACCTTCTTGGATGAACACATCCATACTCTGTGACAATCTCTCTTCTAACCAGAACAGAAAACAACATAACACCATCTGATAATCTTCAGATATCACTGAATCACAAGCTTGATCCACACGAAACCAGACACAAACCCTAGCTCTCTCTCTAAATTTCGCTCAGTCTTGGTTGTGCTTTCCAACAGGTTTTCTAAGTCCCCTTTTTTAGAGGCATTGGACATCTTGAAAACCCTCAATATATTTTCCAATCAAATCTTTTCATATCAGCTGTAAAGATCTCCTTGGAAAATAAACAAATCTGGTTGATATCCCTGAAAGAATGCGCCAGCTAGCCATATCTTCAATCAACCAATGATTGCCACCAATTGTGCAATCACAAAACACCAGACATTCACACTGAATGTTCTGTGTACAGGATGTCATGACATCGGGTCTGACATCTGGAAAAATCCTGCAGCATATGTCTTCCAATTTAGCTCCAGCAAGTACATCCAATATCAGAAGCCTTATCATTGTAAGTGGCATTCTAAAATAATCCTGCTTGCATATGTTCTTTAACTCCAGCAACAAGCTCCAAGAGATGACTAGAAAACACCTCCCTTTGTCTTTAACTTACTACTTTTCTGCTCAAAAGTAACTTGTCTCAGACTATCTTCAAGAATAATATGTTGCCATATATAGATTATATTGAATCTTCGAACTCACTTCAGAGATAGACCAATTGCCACTGGTTGATTACCTCCTTCATGAATCCTCATATGAAAAAGTCAAATGCCATTCTTTTGACCTCTCCACGTTTATCAGACTTCTCCCAAAGATATTCTGACCTTCCAAGTGAGACTTGAACTTCAAGCTTTTTGAAGTATCCAATTTACAACCTTGTAGGCCTTTCTATCTCAAGTTAATGTGCCACTTCACCAACTAAGATTCTGAAGTTGAACCAAATGTCATAACATTGTGTTTTGACATCTAGCTGTTGAATTCAGCTCCTTCTTCTGCCACTTGAAAGAACTTCCTCCCTTCACAGAACAAGAGTTCAATGTTCTCATAGACTTGATTGTGGAACCAAGTTTGAGTAAACATCCTCCATCCTGCAGGTTTGCAGTTAAGTCATCCAAGCTCACACCTTGATGAATCCATGCTTCTTCTCCAAAGACATCAGACACTCTGATGCATGAGTCTTCAGAAGGACCAGTTAGAAACTATCCCTTCAGCTATACCAAGGATTCCACTTCCTAAAGCAAAGCTATTTCCATGATGTCAAGACTGCTGCCACTTGTTCTTGACTCCATATTGTGCATTAGCTAATGCACTTCCTTACCTAGATCAGAAGTAAACTGATCCAAGTAACCACCATCAGGACTATGATGTTTTCTTCTTCTTGTACACACCAAGGCTGAACATGTTTCTTGCCAGGAAACCTTTTCAGAGATCACATGCTTTTGCTGCCACCAAAGTGATAGATCATAAACCAATGTACTATCCTTCCTGTGATTCTGCACAGGATCTTGAAGATGAGATGTTCCAACATCTTTTAAAACATCATTTATCTTGAGCTCCAAGGATAATCAATTAAATACTTGTACTTGGCACAAGTAGACATTGATCTTAAATCCTTTCCCAATATTCCTTTCAGATACTTCCACCATAAGACTACTTTTGAAAATACTCTTCTAATGTCAACATCTTCTGCTTGCCAGCACCTCAACAGTTTTGAAGATCTTCCCAGATTAAATTCACCCTTAGGAATGAGAGAGATGAATTCTTCCTTGCAAATGTGTCACACAACCGCCAAAACCCATGTGACACAGGTCAACAGCCAACCAGACCCTAGGCTGACCGAAAGTGAGGAGGTTAACCAAAACTCCCCCTCAAATTAACAATCATGGAAACTCCACACCAATATTCATGCATTGTACAGACATGTCTCAACATGACATACACCATCCCTACTAGTGGCAACTAACTCTATGAGTTATACCTATACATACTCCAATCACACCAATCAGACTCCAGCTGACCATCAGTACTAGTGAAAGAAAACAACATCAGTCAATAGTAGATATGCATTGCCAGAGCATACTACCTCAACCAACCTCTGAATCTTCATATTCTCACTCCTTGAAAGAACTGCCACTTCTGAGCATGGTGTTTGAATAACAAGATTCATGGTCCCAATCCTCTTAAATGAAATAACAATCAGGTTACCCCATTACTGACTTCTAACATCCAGGGAACTTGTCTTCCAACACAACATAGTATTTCAGGGAACAACTATCCAATCCTGATCAATCTATAGGAATAAGACAGACAGCAGGAAATTGCACCATGTCACATCTCAACCAGCTCCACTTCTAGAGATCAGACGTCTAAAAGTGACCTTCTTGAGCACACAACTAGTTGACCCTACCCTTTTCAACTTAGCACCCATAGATGTCTCCTCTTCCAGGTCAGGAGTAGGTTCCAAACAAAGTATCCCTTTGTTTGCACCTAAACACATCTGCTCTTCAACCAGTAGCTGCATACTTGTTGAACAACATGTTCTAACATCGCATAGAACATTAGTTCCACCTCCTTGGAACAAACCCTCCTTGAAAATCTTCAAGGTCTTCATATACACTACCCAAGAGAGTAAAAGAATCAGTGATCAGGTGATTCTTACCATCCTGAAGTGAGAACGTCATGATGAGTGGACTTGAGGAGACTCAAGTATCTTTGACATCTTCAGTAGATTATGATGAAATCTTGAATACAGCAGCCTTTCATCCATATGAGGGGAACCTTCATCAGAGTTTGAGTTTAGCCAGGTATTATGCAGCGGAAATCATAATACAACTCAATCTATGACCACACACTTCACCAGATCAGCCTCCAAGAACATACCAAGTTTGAGTATGTTTCAATACTAGCACAGCTGTTCCACACAAAGGCCAATTGCCAACCTCCAGAGACAGGCACACACAGTTCCTGTCATGAATAGTCCATCCACCTACTTCAAGGGACCATTCAGGGAAATCACAGAACCTTCCACAGTTCCAACATTATGTCGCAGCCTGAAAAATACAGAGTGCGAAAAAAACAACCGGCGAGAAAGAAAATGACAGGAGAGTCGCCACCGTGCGTTATTTATCCCAAAGGAGGGAAAGGAAACGCTCGAAGTAAACCTGGAGAAAGGAAAGGAAAAGACAAGGTCTCGCAACCAAATCTTGGGTTCGGGAGTCGATTATGCGAAGGGAAGGTATTAGCACCCCTACGCATCCGTAGTACTCTACGGGATCCACTCTTGTTGTTTCTTGTCTAAAGGGTGTGTGTTTATCTAATGTACTATTTACTAAAAGGGTCAAGAGAAAAATGACTCGCACGGATGTCGCATCCACTGCATACGTATCTCATCTGAATATGAGAATCAGAGTCTTCGTAGCTCGGGTTCCTATGGGTTAAAGAGGAGCGTGCTCGCTAAGACATCGCGTCTTATGCCTACGTATCTCATCGGGAATGAGAATCAGAGCAAAATGTAGTTCAGATGACTACGGGAACAAAGGTCTCGATTACAACTAGGGCAAGAGAAAGGGAAGGTCTCGATCGCAACGAGGGCGAAAGCAAACAAGGATTAGTTGTTAGTCGTTAGTCAAACTCGACAAGACATCGCATCTTGTGCCTACGTATCTCATCTGAACATGAGAATCAGAGTTGTCGTAGTTCGGCTACATAGGGCTTGCCATCTGAACATGGACTTACAAAGGAGGACACCAGTTGTGTCAAAGGAGAGCGGGCGATGTGTTCACGTCCTAGCAGTAGGTGTCGCAGCTCGCTGAATCGAGTCTTAGGCAGTTACCTCTTTGCGATAGGACGAACTACATGCCACAAGATCGGAGATGCACGAAAGGTCTAAAGGAAATGGGGAAGCTCTGCCCTAGAGTTGTCATGCAATATGTACTTAGGTGTTAGGATTTACAAATCTACATTCGGAAAAGGTTTTTTGATTGGTCGCACGGCGGCGAGAAAAAAAGAGAGTTTGATTGGTTGGATGTGCTTTGAGTGATGGCGAGAACTAGGATTGGCGAGATATACATCTCGAATCCTAGCCTCAGGAGTGCATGGTATACACCATGTTCCATTTCCATCTTTATTTGCAAAAGTGTTTAATAGAGAATTAAGTGTTTTGAATTTGATTGAGAAAAGGGTTTGGAGAAACCGCCTTGACAATTTTAGGCGATGGCGAGAGTTAAGATTGGCGAGGCATACGTCTCGAATCTTAACCTCAGGAGTGCATGGTATACACCATGTTCCATTTCCACCTTTATTGAAAAAGTGTTAAATAAGAATTAGGTATTTTGAGTTTTTTGTTGTGAAAATGACTTAACCTAGATCAAGTATTGATGGACGTTTGAGAAAGATTTGGATGAATGTTTTGAGAAAACAAAGTGGGTAAATTGGATGATGGCGAAAGCTAGGATTGGCGAGATATACATCTCGAATCCTAGTCTCAGGATTGCGTGGTATACACCACGTTCCACTTCCATCTTTATTGAAAAAGTCTTGACTATGAATTAATATTTTTTTGAATTTTTATTAGAGAAAATGGCTTGACATTGAATCAAGCATTTGATGAAAGTCTGGAAGGGTAGGAGGGCGAAATGTATTGATTTGTTTATTGAGAAAATACTCGACGTTGGATCGAGTCATATTTTTTTTATCTTTTGGAAATGGTTGATTTTATTCTTGTGTTAGTAGCTAACTAAACAGTCAAGCAATAAAGAAACAAGACAGTACAAGATTATTACACATCGGGGGAGTGGGGTACATTTTGTCAAATGGGGATTGAAAAATCATGAAATAATTAAATCGGGCCCAAACAACAAATAATGCAATGCATGAGTGTAAGTGCAAAGAGAACCGGCTCATTGTAAGAAGGCCCAAGAGTAAGCCATGTGAAGAAAATAAATAACACAACAAGTTATATTTACAAAACACTTTAAAAATTAAATCGAAAAAAGGGATAAATCGGGATTTGCATGGATGGAAATTGAGGGACACACAAAACCTAAATAATGTGCTCAAAGCCGGTTTGCGCATGTTGACAATAATTGAAATGTCATATGCGATTAATCGAAACGCGGCGAGATACTATCAATATATCGATAAAAATAATCATGGATAAACAACATGGGAATTGTTGAATCCATAAATTAAAATCGATATTAAAATAAGTAAAAGGGATAATAAACATTAGGAATAATGAGGGGATTAAAAAGAAATGTGAAATAGAAATTAAAGAAAATGTTGTAAAATTAAAATGTGGTGCACACGGGTATTGAACCCAGGACCAAGGGTTTGCCAAAGCATTCCTTTACCAACTCAGCCATTCAGACATCCTTGTCACAAGATCTCATGCGCTAACAGATAACATAAAGAGAAACGGACCAAGCCCTTTTAAATAAAACAAAGTTGAGAAACAGTAGCAGAACACACCAAGTTCATCTTAACGCACATAAATAGTGCATCTTTCCATTTTCAATATCAAAGATTTAACAGCAAATATTATCACGAACAAACAGTATTGCTAGATGAAATCGAATTGAAACAACAATCATGGTTCCCTCAGAAGGATGAAAAGCATAATCGAAATGCAGAAATAGAAATTTCGGAAAGGATGCTAACCAAATGCGGTGAGATTCACCGACGGATGGAGGTAACACTTCTCGTTCGTCCTATGCTTTTTGTTTTGCAGAATTCTTCCTTCCTTGTTAGTGAATAGTAGTGGCTATTCTCTTTGTATTCAGTGGTGGCGGCTGGAAATCAGTAGGGTTTTGATTAGAATTTGTTTAGGGTTTTTCTCCAATTTTCGTTGTTCAAAAATCCCCCCTTACTGATTCACCTTTTTTCTATTTATGCCTCCTGATTTACGGTTTCAATTTGGTATCTTGGATTCAAAAGAGGCGTTCCTGCAAAGCACTTTCTTTGTGCTCAGTATCGGATTGGCTTGTTTAATGCTAAAACCGAAAACGGTATTCTGAACCCACTCTTTCTTCTTCATTTTTGTCTCTATGCCAAATTGGGATATTTTCTTGAATTACTGCTTTTGCTAATTACCTTATTCTTTTTAGTGCAGTGACTTTTTTGTGAAAACTCAAGAGCAGTTTCGGTTGAGGTTCAATGGTCTGTTATAGAAGTAGGCACTTGTGGACTTGCAGTAGGTATTGAGGACCATGGTTGTCATGTTTTGTAGCAGGTCTGGACTGGTTTGTAGGCCTTGATTCAACTAATGAACTTTGCTTCATCCAACAATGAGATAGGTGCATTTCCTGTATGCCTAACACAATTGCTATGCATTGCAGTTTGTGGATGTTAGAGGATATGAAAGGATTGCATGCAGTTCAGCAGCAGGTTAACTCCATTTGGTTCAATATTTCATGGCTTGACTTGTGTTCACGGTAGATTGGTCATTGACACACACATTCATGAATTATGCATTGATGCTTCTGGTTGGTTTTGTTTATGTAGGTTCAATGACTGGACTGGTTCAACATATCTGCTTCTGCCTTCATTGGGACTTAATGCAGGATGGTATTGATGATGGTCGGCTATAGTAGTCCTCTTGTTTGAGATGCAAGGTGCAGGCTATAACATGATAGAGATGTATGCCAACACTAGCTGATGTATCATGCACCATCTGTTATGAATTGGCTGCATGATTTTCTTTTGGTGCAAAACTCAAATATGACAAAGTTGCAAGACCAAAACTTGAGACATGGCAAGGCATGAAACTAGTGAGAAATCAAATCCACATAGCCAACTCAAGATCAAATCAGAGACGAAGGATGGACTTAGAGCTTAGGACCAGTCACTTAGTGGTTAGGGATAGACTTCTGAGGCTGATTAAATAAGCAATTCAACACTAGAGCCTTGAACTTGTGAACCACTTGGTACAAAGTTTGCAGCAGATGATTGAGTTGCAGAAGAGAATTCATTTTCCTCTGCGTAACTTTTGTTGGTTTTTCATTGTAGTTGAAAATTGAGTAATAACTTCTTTCCCAATGCCATCATCCACAGGTATAGGCCCAATAGTGAACTCAACTTCAGCATGCTCCTTTGCCTGATATATCCTCACAATCTGAGATACCCATGGATTGAGCTGTTGATGTACTTCATCCAATATCGGACCACGCAGGACAGTAAAAGATGCCCGCTGATCAGATTTAATGGGAAACGAGCCATTTGAACGGAAGACGTATGCCCCGGAAGCCTGAGAATCTTTATCATCCCTAACGTTTCCAGAATAAAAACTGTATGATTGTTCAACTGATGCTGTAACTAGATTTCTGTTGTTAACATAATGAGTCAATTTTCCTTCATTTGCAGAATAAAGGAGCTTTAGATTCCCTTGTCCAACTTCTATGCTGTTATTAGTATTTCCTTCTGATCTGAACTCCTTTGAGATAGTGGAAACATGACCTGTCTGTCTAGGCCTGGATACTATATAGGTACTGAAACCAATGGGGGGTACAGATACCGGAAATGCAAGCCAGTACCTGAGTTCCCTAGAAGGAGTTGTTCCTATATATGCTTTGACATATTTTTTCCTTATGCTCGAAGTAATGTTAGATACAGGCAAGAGCTGAGACTCAATTTTCTTCCCGGCAGAGTCCTGGACAAAAACTTCTGCAGTGGAAACAGGAATTCGAATCACTTCCTCTCTCTTCCAAGCAAGAGGGTTATAAACAACAATCACCATGCTTTTCCCCTTATCCAAGGTAGTTTCTGACGGAGGACAGTAGCTTATGTTAAGAAGAGGACACTGCTGGAAGCCTGTTATCGGGTTCATCACGTGTGAACTTAACCTTTGGTTTACCAATAAAGCAAGAGCAGATGCAACCAAGCCTTCTGCCTCGGCATAGCCTATAGAGATCCGCTTTGCATAATCAGCGGCAACATGCTGTCTTTCCGTGCCACTAACAGCATCATGGTGCTGAGCAAGTGCTAAAGCATCGGCTAATGCATCGATATTTGGTCCTGATTTATTTCTCCCTTTAAAAAAATTCCAACTGCTTTGCTGCCTGATAGTAACCACTCATCACTCTCACATAACCCTTTAAAACTGGCTTACTTGTAAAATAACCAGTCCAATATGCATTAGGATGATCAGCATACGGGAAGAAATCATCAATTTTAAGTGGCCATTTCTCATTAGTTGCATATTTTGCATCAGTGTAGATAGATGGTGTTGGATTGTGAGCAAGATGTTTCAAGTTGCAACTTCCATACCATCATCAACATGACAAACTCAAGGCTTAATGTAGGTTTCATTGGTTATGTGCTTATAGTGCTGCTACAATATATCGAGCAAGGCAAAGTGGGTGCACATGTTTTGCTTCTTATGTCCACATTGATTTTGCTGCAGGAAATCCATTGAGCCGATGGTCATGATTTGGCTTCATCATTTGGTTAGTCTCTTGGTCAGGGAGCGACATTTTCCACAGGACTCACACATTTATAACATGCTGCCAACTGGTTTCTTTTTGTAGGTTTGGTTATTGTTGTGGCAGACACATGGATGTATGTTAACTTAGGTTTATTTGCAGACTGATATGATGTGTTAATCCAATGCCATTTCCTGATGAGTTCATGACAGCAATGAGTGGTAGCAGGCTAGCAGGATGATGGTATGTGACATGAGCTGTGACAACGACATCTGCATCCATGGATTTGTTGCACAATAGTTGAACTCCTTGGCCAATGGTTAGGGCAGAACCAAGGAACATGGTTATTGGTTCATGGTCAAGACATCCTGGTTTGCACAATGGGACTTGCTTGCAATGGAAGAAAACAAGAAAAATCAACAACAACAAATGAAGATTGGGTGATGTATTAAAGAAAAAGGTCGGGCCAAGTTGGATGGGCAAAAGCAAGTGAAAGTTGACTTTGGTCAAAGTTGACCAAAAGTCAATTGTTGACCAAAGTCAACAAATGGTCAAAATGTGTTTTCTTTATGATTTCTTTGTAAATGGATATTCAATGGACAATTATGGGTGAATTTTTGGGTTGACTTTGGTCAAAGTTGACCAAAAAGTCAACTGTTGACCAAAGTCAACAGTTGGTCAAAAATGCCAATTTTTGTATTTTCTTGTATGGAATCAAATGTAATGGCTTAAAATGACATGAAATGGATTGGAATGGTTTGAAAAATGATTTGAAATTTGGTTTTACCATTGGTTTATTTATGACTTGAATGCTTGACTTTTTTTTTTTTTTTAAAAAGAACATAACTTGACAGGCAATATATGTTAACAGGGCCATGAAATGATGGTACAAGATTAGGATTTGAAAGGGATATTTATGAATCAAGTGGCATGATTGACAATTGGCTTGTGACACAAGAAGGTTGGTTGTTTGGATGACCAAGACCATATGTGTATTAACAATCACATGAACAACACCATGACTTTGGACCAAGACCAATCCTCATGTAAAACCAAAGTTAGGTTAGGCCAAGCATGCTAAACAAAAATAAAAACATAAAAAATTTAGGACCAAAATCGGGGTATGACACATTAGTACTGGCATAACTCCTTGCAAGATACCAGAAAGTATCACCCATGGATCTCATCCAGAAACAGAACAGGATGCCTGCTCTGATACCAATTGAAATTCTGGTATAGTCAGAGTTCAGATGTTCTACACGAAGTCATGACATCTGATCCAACATTGTTACTTATACAACAAGACAGTTAGAAAAATTAAAGCCCAATACTCATATGCACACAGTCCCAGATGTCACTACATCTGCTACTCTACCACCATGGACAGAAGAACATCCAGTTTTGTCCATCTAGAACAACGACACAGTAGAGATCAAACATGGCACTTATGTTTATTAATCCTGCCCAGTTATCAGCATGATGTCTCAACATTGATTTGAACATCATTTGTTCCAACATTATAGAAGGATGAACTGTAACAGACCAACCAGTCTATCAGTAACAGCAGTCAATAATGAATGTCATAACATTCTGTTTTGCAATCAGACTACAGGCTATGTGTCAAGTCTGTTATTCTTTTCATAAACAGACTAGAAACAGACTGAGGTGTAACAAACAAAATATAGTGTGCAGAAGGTAAAAACACCAGAAATGTTAACCCAGTTCGGTACAACGTTACCTACTCTGGGGGCATACCAAGCCAGGAAGAATATCCACTATTAGTAGTATTAATTCAGAGTTAAATTCCCCCGTTTACAACTCCTCACTTAATCCCTACCCAATGCAATCTATACCTAGGCACTCCTAGATAGAAACCTCCAGTTTCCATTCCTATCATTACAAGTACCATGTAATGTTTAAACAACTTAAACTTGCTTCACAGCTTCGTTCAAGAACATAACCACTCTTGCCTACAGGCTTTGAGTTACAAATAATCTCATGCTTTCAAGCACTGAGAAACACTTGGTAACCTTCCCACAGGTTGGGAGGTTTACCTCACACATACGCCTAATTTTTACATTGTTTGAGGCTTACAAAACTTAGGTTACAATCTACTATTTATAACTTAATCACCCAACTGGATTTGGGCCTTCATAAATCGCAGCAAATCTTCTTCTTTGCTGTTACAGAGCTGGCAGAAATCTTCTGCTCCAATCATGGTCTTCAATCTTTTATTTCCTAAAAGATCTCCATATTTGGGAACTGTATATTCACCAAATATATTACCAAATCTTCTGATTGAATCTTCAAGATCTTCACATAGGAGATAGGATATTCACCAGATCTCCTAATTAATCACAAACCAAACCAAAATTAACTGATTCAGTTTGATACACATGTGAGATGTCACAGTCCCGATGTCGTGACATCTTACATGACATGTTGGTCCAGATGTTGAATTTCTTCAACCCAACATAAAACAACAGAGGTGATTACATTATTTGTTTTACAAAATTAATGCCAATCCTAAGGTACTAACACAGGCAAACAAGGCAAAATATGTACATGTTAGTAACAAAAATTAATATCTACAGAAAAATGAATAACAGATAATTCTCCACGTACGTAAAAAAGAAACAAACCCAAACTAGGCTAGACTCCCTTAGGGAAAACCGGGTCCCCAATGTAACACCCCAATTAAACTAAGCTAATTATTTGATTTAAATTAATATTTTATTTATTAATTTAATTGAATAATTGGATGTTTGGATTATTTTTATTTTATTATTATTTTGGAATAATAATTATTGGGATAATTATTTATTGGAATAATATATAAGTTGGAATTTAGAAAAATCCCATTTTTGGTAAAAAGGTGAATTTCACGTGAAAAGGGAAAAGAGGCAGAAAGGGCAAAAAGCCAGAGAACGAAGGTTGAAGGAAGGAGAAGCTTGGAGCTCGGAAGCTGCCGGATTAACTCAGGTAAGGGGGGTTTATCATCGGTTAAGGGGTATTATATGATAATATGTACTGGGTAGTAATAATCATTGTTTTACCTCTGATTGGATTGATGTATGCTGAAAATCTGTGAAATGTTGGGATGAACGAAATTGAATGATAATCGATGAAATTCGTAGGAATTAGATGTAGTAAGGTTAGCGATTTGAGAAGTTGAATGTATTTGAGTTGTAATTGATAAAACGAACGAAAGTGTATGAAAAATTGGATTGTGGAAGTGTAGATCTGAGAATTCGTAGCAGAGAAACCATGACAGACCTGGAATTGTGGTCTCTGGTCATACGCGTATGGCACTAGGCAATACGCGTATGAGATGGGCTGGTACGCGTATGGCACTAGGCAATACGCGTATGGAGTGGCTTGGAAGTGGGAGTTTTGGCGCTGGTACGCGCCATACGCGTGTGATACGCATATCCCTGGATGTGGTACGCGTATGGTGTATGTCATACGCGTATGAGTGAAAGAGATGAGGTTTTGAACGTGTTTTGGTCTCTGGTGATACGCGTAGGGGAATGTGATACGCGTAGCATACGCGTATGGGCATGGGCGTTACGCGTATGGACTTTGGTCAGGTGTGGGCAATACGCGTATGGCATGGGCAATACGCGTATGGGCAGAATGGAGATTTTCTGTGTTGTTGTTGTGCAGTTTTTGACTGTTTAGACTGAGTGATGTGACTTAGCTGAGATATGATGTTGTAGGGATCATTTCCCATTGTTTTGAGTAGCATAGGTATTAGTAGAGTGTGCTAATACTATGATTGATTATATGGCATGATATGATATGCTTTCGTGATAAATGTGTTGATGATATGTGATGGTATGCATGATGCTGTGAATGTATCAGTTATGTATGCATTGTGAATAGACTGTTTTGTGGCTTAGAGTGTGAGCATGTGTCTATTCTGGAATTGTTTGCATGCTAGGTGATTAGCGTGCATTTCATGGCCCATTTGGGGTGGTAGCTAATTCCCATGGTGAGGAATTAGTGAGTTAGTCATTATTGGACTGTTGTTGATTGTTTGCATGCTAGGTGATTAGCGTGCATTTCATGGCCCATTTGGGGTGGTAGCTAATTCCCATGGTGAGGAATTAGTGAGTGAGTCACTATGTCTCAAATGAGTGGGACTAGTGAGCTTGGTAGCCGTGCCTGGGTTTGGACGGTGAGGTTGAACTATATGTTCACAAATAGTCGGTACCGCATGCATGGAGTCTCATTGCATAATATATGTATGGCGTGTAATATGAATGGATGTATTCCAATATTACACGTGTGTTTGTGTTGGTATTGTTGTGTGGTCATTGAGTATGGTTTGAGATTATACATATGCTATATGTTATTGTTAAGTATGATGTTGAGTTGATACTGCTGTTATTGAGTATGTGGTCTGGTTAGGGTGATTTGATGCGTTATTTACTTAACATTACATAATGTTGTATAATGCTCGTTATATTGATTGAGGAACTCACCCTTACACTTATTTTTCAGGTAACGAGAAATGAGTTGAGTAGGAGCTAATTATGGGAGTCTAGTGTAGTCTCCGTAGTGGGTCGTGCTCTGATAGATGTAACATCGGGATGGGTTGTCCTAACTTGTTTTGAGTGTTTTATTATTGGTTGAGAACCATTTTCCATGTAATGTTTTACATGATTGATGAAATTATATCCGCTGTGTTTTATGCAATTGTTTAAGTTTGAAATTAATAAAAGAGCATGACCTCTATATTGTTGAACGGTGTGAATATTTTGTGTGACACCCTTAAAGGGCATAATTACTCTGATGTTGTATTTTGATATTTAATTAAATTATTGGGGTATTTAGAAGGGTGTTACATTAGTGGTATCAGAGCATAGTTGGTCGTGTCGAGTCGTAATTATTCTGTTTCCCCTGTACGGGATAGGTGTTGTGTAACCCTATCAGTACTTATTGTTTTGGTTTGTTGGGTTTTCAGAATAGAGATGGCTGGAAGAGGTAGAGATGATGCTGCAATTGCTGAGGCTCTGGGTATGCTAGCTGGAGTACTTGGAGGAAATCCGAATGTTATGGGAATGGGAGCTGCTCGTCAGTTGAGTGAGTTCCAGAAGAACAATCCTCCAATGTTCAAAGGAGCATACGATCCAGATGGTGCTCAGAAGTGGTTGAAGGAGATAGAGAGGATCTTTAGAGTAACTGAGTGTGCTGAGAATCAGAAGGTCAGGTTCGGTACACATATGCTGTCAGAAGAAGCTGATGATTGGTGGGTTGCTACCCGCACTGAGTTGGAAACTGCTGGAAATGCTGAGATTTCTTGGGCGGTGTTCAGAGAGAGATTCCTGAGGAAGTATTTTCCCGAGGATGTCAGAGGAAAGAAGGAGATAGAGTTTTTGGAATTGAAACAGGGTAACAGGTCTGTAACTGAGTATGCTGCCAAATTCACAGAGCTGTCAAAGTATTATACTCCCTATAATGAGGCTGCTGATGAATTTTCTAAGTGTGTGAAGTTTGAGAACGGGTTGCGTCCCGAGATCAAGCAGGCTATTGGGTATCAAAGGATTAGAGTGTTTTCTGATTTGGTTGAATGTTGCAGGATTTTCGAACAGGATTCCAAGGCCAGAGCTGAGAGCTATCAGCAGAGGGTTGATAGGAAAGGCAAGAATCAGATTGAACGTGGAAAACCGTATGCAGCTGGCAAAGGTTTTCAGAGGCAGAGTGGGATGAAGAGGCCTAGTGGGGGAGATTCTAGTGCTCCTGCTAAGTGTTACAGATGTGGTCAGGCTGGGCATCGTATCCATGAGTGTACCAGTAATGAGAAGAAGTGTTTTAAGTGTGGCAAGGGTGGTCATTTGGCTACAGACTGCCGGTTGAAGACTGTGACTTGTTTCAACTGTGGAGAGTTGGGTCATATCAGTCCACAGTGTCCTAAGCCGAAGAAAGAAAATCAGTCAGGAGGCAAGGTTTTTGCTTTATCAGGTTCTGAGACTTTTGCAGATGATCGGTTGATCCGAGGTACGTGTTATATTAATGGCTTTCCTCTTGTAGCTATTATTGACACAGGTGCGACTCATTCTTTTATATCTTTGGATTGTGCTGTGAAACTTAAGTTAGAGATATCTGAGATGCTTGGAAGTATGGTGATTGATACTCCTGCGAAGGGTTCAGTGACTACTACTTCAGTTTGTTTGAATTGTCCTTTGAGTATTTTTGGTAGAGACTTTGGGATAGACCTTGTGTGTCTTCCGTTAGTGCAGATTGACGTTATCTTGGGAATGAACTGGTTGGTGTTTAACCGAGTTTCTATTAACTGTTTTGATAAGACTGTGATATTTCCTGAGGTTGAGGAAGGAAAGAGTTTATTTCTATCTGCAAGACAGGTGAATGAGGAAGTGGCAGATGGGGCAGAGTTGTTTATGCTGTTAGCGACTTTGGAGGCTAAAGATAAACTGGTGATTGGTGATCTAGCAGTGGTGTGTGATTTTCCTGATGTGTTTCCGGAAGAGGTGAATGAATTGCCACCAGAGCGTGAAGTTGAGTTTTCGATTGATTTGGTACCTGGTACTAGACCGATATCGATGGCTCCTTATCGTATGTCTGCTGTTGAGCTAGCTGAATTGAAGAGTCAGTTGGAAGATCTGTTGGATAAGCAATTTATTCGTCCGAGTGTGTCACCGTGGGGTGCACCAGTGTTATTGGTTAAGAAGAAAGAAGGTACTATGAGGTTGTGTGTGGACTACAGACAACTGAATAAAGTGACGATCAAGAATCGGTATCCTTTGCCGAGGATTGATGATTTGATGGATCAGTTGGTTGGTGCAAGTGTGTTCAGCAAAATAGATTTGAGATCTGGGTATCATCAGATACGTGTGAAAACTGAGGATATTCAGAAGACTGCTTTTAGAACGAGGTATGGACATTATGAGTATTCTGTAATGCCTTTTGGTGTGACTAATGCGCCTGGAGTATTTATGGAGTACATGAATAGGATTTTCCATCCGTACTTGGATCAGTTTGTGGTGGTGTTTATTGATGACATTTTGGTGTATTCGAAATCTGAAGAAGAGCATGCTGAGCATTTGAGAGTGGTTTTAGGAGTGCTGCGAGAAAAGCAGTTATTTGCTAAACTGTCTAAGTGTGAATTTTGGTTAGAAGAAGTTAGTTTTCTTGGTCATGTGATTTCAAGAGGTGGTGTTGCTGTTGATCCTTCTAAGATAGAAGCGGTATCTAAGTGGGAAGCTCCGAAGTCTGTTACTGAGATTCGAAGTTTCCTTGGTTTGGCTGGTTATTATAGGAAGTTCATTGAGGGATTTTCTAAGTTGGCGTTACCGTTGACGATGTTGACTAGAAAGGGGCAAGCGTTTGTTTGGGATTCGAAATGTGAAGAAGGTTTTCAAGAATTAAAGAGAAGGTTGACTACTGCTCCTATCCTGATATTACCGAGTTCGTCGGAATTATTTGAGGTTTACTGTGATGCTTCATTGTTGGGTCTAGGTGGTGTGTTGATGCAGAATAAGCAGGTTATAGCTTATGCTTCGAGACAACTAAGGGTTCATGAGAGGAACTATCCGACACATGATTTAGAGTTGGCAGCTGTGGTGTTTGTTCTGAAGTTGTGGAGGCATTATTTGTACGGATCAAGATTTGAGGTTTTCAGTGATCATAAAAGTTTGAGGTATTTGTTTGATCAGAAAGAGCTGAATATGAGACAGAGGAGATGGTTAGAATTTCTGAAGGATTATGATTTTGGTTTGAATTACCATCCGGGTAAAGCAAATGTAGTGGCTGATGCATTGAGTCGGAAATCATTGCATATGTCTATGTTAATGGTTAGAGAATTGGATTTAATTGAGCAGTTTAGAGACTTGAGTTTGGTGTGTGAGAGTACTCACAATAGTGTTAAATTGGGAATGCTGAAGTTAACGAGTGGTATTCTGGATGAGATCAGAGAGGGTCAGAAATCCGATATGCTTTTGGTTGATAAGTTGACTTTAGTGAATCAAGGTCAAGGTGGTGAATTCAGAGTTGATGAGAATGGTGTTTTGAGATTTGGTGATCGGGTGTGTATTCCGGATGTTACTGAGCTTAAGAAGAGTATTCTGGAAGAAGGACATCGTAGTGGCTTGAGTATTCATCCTGGAGCTACGAAGATGTATCATGATCTGAAGAAGTTATTTGGGTGGCCGGGAATGAAGAGAGAAATTGCGGGTTTTGTTTATTCCTGTTTGACTTGTCAGAAGTCGAAGATTGAGCATCAGAAGCCGTCTGGGCTAATGCAACCGTTGGCTATTCCAGAGTGGAAGTGGGATAGTATCAGTATGGATTTTGTTTCTGGTTTGCCGAGGACAAGTAAGAATTTTGAGGCTATTTGGGTGATTGTTGATAGATTGACGAAGTCGGCTCATTTCATTCCGATTAGAATGGATTATCCGTTGGAGAGATTAGCCGAGTTGTATATTGAGAAGATTGTAAGTTTGCATGGCATTCCGTCGAGTATTGTTTCGGACAGAGATCCTAGATTTACATCGAAGTTTTGGGAAGGGTTGCAGAAGGCTTTGGGAACTAAGCTGAGATTGAGTTCTGCATATCATCCGCAGACTGATGGTCAGACTGAGAGGACGATTCAGTCATTGGAGGATCTTTTGAGAGCTTGTGTTTTGGAAAAAGGAGGTGCTTGGGATTGTTATTTGCCTTTGATTGAGTTTACCTACAACAATAGTTTTCATTCGAGCATTGGTATGGCACCGTTTGAAGCTTTGTATGGTAGGAGATGTCGGACACCTTTGTGTTGGTATGAGTCCGGTGAGAGTGATGTGGTTGGACCGGAGATTGTTCAACAAACTACCGAAAAGATTAAGATGATTCAGGAAAAGATGAGAATTGCTCAGAGTCGTCAGAAGAGTTATCACGATAAGAGGAGGAAGTCACTTGAGTTCCAAGAGGGAGATCATGTGTTTCTTCGCGTTACTCCGATAACTGGTGTTGGCCGAGCTTTGAAGTCGAAGAAGTTGACGCCTCGTTTTATTGGTCCTTATCAGATTTTGGAGAGGATAGGAGAGGTAGCCTATCGTATCGCTTTACCGCCGTCGCTTGCGAACTTGCATGATGTTTTCCATGTGTCTCAGTTGAGGAGATACATTCATGATCCGTCGCATGTAGTCCAAATAGATGATGTACAGGTGAGAGATAACCTGACTGTTGAAACATCACCTATGAGGATCGAGGATCGAGAGTTGAAGCAGTTACGGGGTAAAGAGATTGCCTTGGTGAAGGTAGCTTGGGGAGGACCAGCAGGTGGCAGTGTGACTTGGGAACTGGAGAGTAAGATGAAGGAGTCCTATCCGGAGTTGTTCGCTTGAGGTATGTTTTCGAGGACGAAAACTCTTTTAGTGGGGGAGAGTTGTAACACCCCAATTAAACTAAGCTAATTATTTGATTTAAATTAATATTTTATTTATTAATTTAATTGAATAATTGGATGTTTGGATTATTTTTATTTTATTATTATTTTGGAATAATAATTATTGGGATAATTATTTATTGGAATAATATATAAGTTGGAATTTAGAAAAATCCCATTTTTGGTAAAAAGGTGAATTTCACGTGAAAAGGGAAAAGAGGCAGAAAGGGCAAAAAGCCAGAGAACGAAGGTTGAAGGAAGGAGAAGCTTGGAGCTCGGAAGCTGCCGGATTAACTCAGGTAAGGGGGGTTTATCATCGGTTAAGGGGTATTATATGATAATATGTACTGGGTAGTAATAATCATTGTTTTACCTCTGATTGGATTGATGTATGCTGAAAATCTGTGAAATGTTGGGATGAACGAAATTGAATGATAATCGATGAAATTCGTAGGAATTAGATGTAGTAAGGTTAGCGATTTGAGAAGTTGAATGTATTTGAGTTGTAATTGATAAAACGAACGAAAGTGTATGAAAAATTGGATTGTGGAAGTGTAGATCTGAGAATTCGTAGCAGAGAAACCATGACAGACCTGGAATTGTGGTCTCTGGTCATACGCGTATGGCACTAGGCAATACGCGTATGAGATGGGCTGGTACGCGTATGGCACTAGGCAATACGCGTATGGAGTGGCTTGGAAGTGGGAGTTTTGGCGCTGGTACGCGCCATACGCGTGTGATACGCATATCCCTGGATGTGGTACGCGTATGGTGTATGTCATACGCGTATGAGTGAAAGAGATGAGGTTTTGAACGTGTTTTGGTCTCTGGTGATACGCGTAGGGGAATGTGATACGCGTAGCATACGCGTATGGGCATGGGCGTTACGCGTATGGACTTTGGTCAGGTGTGGGCAATACGCGTATGGCATGGGCAATACGCGTATGGGCAGAATGGAGATTTTCTGTGTTGTTGTTGTGCAGTTTTTGACTGTTTAGACTGAGTGATGTGACTTAGCTGAGATATGATGTTGTAGGGATCATTTCCCATTGTTTTGAGTAGCATAGGTATTAGTAGAGTGTGCTAATACTATGATTGATTATATGGCATGATATGATATGCTTTCGTGATAAATGTGTTGATGATATGTGATGGTATGCATGATGCTGTGAATGTATCAGTTATGTATGCATTGTGAATAGACTGTTTTGTGGCTTAGAGTGTGAGCATGTGTCTATTCTGGAATTGTTTGCATGCTAGGTGATTAGCGTGCATTTCATGGCCCATTTGGGGTGGTAGCTAATTCCCATGGTGAGGAATTAGTGAGTTAGTCATTATTGGACTGTTGTTGATTGTTTGCATGCTAGGTGATTAGCGTGCATTTCATGGCCCATTTGGGGTGGTAGCTAATTCCCATGGTGAGGAATTAGTGAGTGAGTCACTATGTCTCAAATGAGTGGGACTAGTGAGCTTGGTAGCCGTGCCTGGGTTTGGACGGTGAGGTTGAACTATATGTTCACAAATAGTCGGTACCGCATGCATGGAGTCTCATTGCATAATATATGTATGGCGTGTAATATGAATGGATGTATTCCAATATTACACGTGTGTTTGTGTTGGTATTGTTGTGTGGTCATTGAGTATGGTTTGAGATTATACATATGCTATATGTTATTGTTAAGTATGATGTTGAGTTGATACTGCTGTTATTGAGTATGTGGTCTGGTTAGGGTGATTTGATGCGTTATTTACTTAACATTACATAATGTTGTATAATGCTCGTTATATTGATTGAGGAACTCACCCTTACACTTATTTTTCAGGTAACGAGAAATGAGTTGAGTAGGAGCTAATTATGGGAGTCTAGTGTAGTCTCCGTAGTGGGTCGTGCTCTGATAGATGTAACATCGGGATGGGTTGTCCTAACTTGTTTTGAGTGTTTTATTATTGGTTGAGAACCATTTTCCATGTAATGTTTTACATGATTGATGAAATTATATCCGCTGTGTTTTATGCAATTGTTTAAGTTTGAAATTAATAAAAGAGCATGACCTCTATATTGTTGAACGGTGTGAATATTTTGTGTGACACCCTTAAAGGGCATAATTACTCTGATGTTGTATTTTGATATTTAATTAAATTATTGGGGTATTTAGAAGGGTGTTACACCCAACAGAGTCTCCAGCCGTCGCTACCGGGGTAACAAAAACCGAGGACTTTTTGAACTGAATCAGAAGAGTCGCCACCGAATTTTATTTGTATTCCTCCATCGGAGAGGTGAGAGTAAATAGTCAATAAAACCCTAAAAAAGGTAAGCACACGGGAAACTCTAAAAAGAGATAAGGAACCGGTCTCACAATCGAGATTAGGGTTTGGGATTCGGTTACGCAAGGGGAAGAGATTAACACCCCTCACGTCCATGGTATTCCATGGGAACCATTTGGGTTATTTTACGTACGTAGTGACTTATCTGTCATTGTTTTATTTTTCAAAAGAACATGTGTGAAAGAGGTCTTTTTTATTAGTATAGTGCTCGCCAAGGATTGGGGCCCTTGTGCCTATGTATCACTCATTCGGGGATGAGGAATCAGAGCTCTATAGTTCGGAGTAAAAATGTTTGTGTGTAGGTTGATTTTACCTTTGAGAAAAGGGTTCTTGGGTTGGTGCCCTAAGGCAAAAAAATAAGGTTTGATGGGTTGTATTAATTTTACCCTAAATAAGGGTTTATGAAAAGAGTTTGTGATTAGATTGCACTAAAGTCTATGGACGGGTGTCAGTATTCTACACAATAAGCCAAACGTCCTGCATCCAAAATAATCAGAGTGAGGATAGGAATGCTCCATTCTCACTCATTCTCCGCCACTTAAGGCTTGTGGTGCACATTACTTATTATAATTATTAAGTATTTTGAGTTTGATCAAGAAAAATTCGCTTGACGTTGGATCAAGGGTTTGCTTATTTGATTAAGAAATTTGTTTAATGCAACATGAATGCAAAGTAACCAACAAGGAAATAAAAGGGTCTCATTGTAAGGTAGTCCAAGAGAAAGCCTTGTGTGTGAAAAAGTGTGACCTATGCTAAACAAAGGATAATGGTCTTACAAACATGGTGCCGTGAGGCCTTTCTTACAACCGAAATATAAGTATAGATGAAACCTAAGTGTTTACAAAGTATCACAAAAGGAATAAAGGGGAAAGGCTCAAAGCAAAGGTCCTAAATGGGATCCTCTAAGTATAAGTGATGAAGTAAAGTGGATTGTGTAACACCCCGATAAAATATGATAATTATTTAATTTAAGTTAATAGTATATTTATTAATTTAATTAAATAATTGGAATATTATTGGATTATTATTATTGGAATAATAAAGTTGGAATATATATATAAAGAGTTCCATTTGGTAAAAAGGGTTTTTCACGTGAAAACCAGAGAAGCGACAGAAAGTGAGAAAAGGGCAAAGAGGAAGAGCAAGAGAGCAAGGGTTGAAGAAAGGAAAAGCTTGAAGTTAAAGGATTTGCCGGATTAACTCAGGTAAGGGGGGTTTATCGTCGTTTAATGGGTTATATGGATTATCATGTGATGGGTAGTAATAAGCCATTGATTGACTCTAATTAGGTTTTGAGAAATACCTTTGAATTGGGATGAATAAGTTAAGTTAAAACTGTGAATGAACCTATATTTGGATGAGTTGTGATTTTCTGGACGTGTAGCTTTTTACGGAATCGAAATCGGTGGTCCGGAAGGCCTCCAATGGCGAAAAATGCGGGTAATCCTGCATTCTGTTCGTGTTAGCGCAGGAACAACTTTCTGTCTTGCGTTAACCGGTTAACCCAGGGTGTTAACCGATTAACACTGTTATGAATTATGAGAAATTGCTGTCTGTCTTGCGTTAACCGGTTAACCCAGGGCGTTAACCGGTTAACACTGTTAAAATGTTCCAGGAAGCGCGTTCTATTTTGCGTTAACCGGTTAACCCAGGGTGTTAACCGGTTAACACTGTTTGAAAGTGGAAAATTGATATTCAAATATTGTGTATATATTTGACGTTTGGCCTATATTGGTGTATGATATAGTAGGGATCATTTCCCGTTGTTTTGAGCAGTATAGGTATTAGTAGAGTGTGCTAATACTGTGATTTATTATTTGGCATGATATGAATATGATTCTGTGATAAATATGCTGATGATGTATGATGGTATGCATAATGCTGTGAATGTATCTGCTATGTATGCAATTGTGAATGGACTGTTTATGGCTTAGAGTGTGAGCATATGTCTATCTTGGATTGTTGTTGATGTTTGCATGCTATGTGATTTAGCGTGTATAGCATGGCCTTTATGGTGGTAGCTAATTCCCATGGTGAGGAATTAGTGAGTGAGTTATGTGGATTGTTGTTGATCTTTGCATGCTAGGTGATTTAGCGTGCATAGCATGGCCTTTATGGTGGTAGCTAATTCCCATGGTGAGGAATTAGTGAGTGAGTCACTAGGTCTCAAATGAGTGGGACTAGTGAGCTTGGTAGCCGTATCTGGGTTTGATCGGTGAGGTTGAACTATGTGTTCACGAATAGTCGGTACCGCATGCATGGAGTCTCATTGCATAATGTATGTATGGCGTATAATATGAATGGATGTATTCCAATATTATACGTGTGTTTTGTGTTTGTGTTGAGTATGATTTTGAGTTGATGTTGCCGTTGCTGAATGTGTGATCTGATTAGGGTGATGAATGTGTTAATTTACTTAGCATTACATGATATTTTATAATGCTTATTATATCGATTGAGGAACTCACCCTTACAACTATGTTTCAGGTAACGAGCAGTGATTGAGTAGAAGCTAGTGCTTGGAGTCTAGTGTAGTTCCTTAGTGGGTCATGCTCTGGTCTATGTAACATCGGGACGGGATGTTTTACTTTGTCTTCATTTTGGTTGTTGAACAGTTTTACATGTAATGTGATTACATGGTTTACATGTTGTTAGTTTTCTATCCGCTGCGGATTGTGCAATGCCTTGTTTTGATTAATAAATGAGCATGACAAGTTATAATGGTGAATGGTGTGAAGTGTCAAGTGTGACACCCTTAAATTGCATATCTACTCTGATTTATATTTTGTTGAATTAATTAATTATTGGGATATTTTAGAAGGGTGTTACATTAGTGGTATCAGAGCATAGTCGGTCGAGTCGAGTCGTAATTATTCTGTTTCCCTGTACGTGATAGGTGTTGTGTAACCCTATCAATACTTATTGTTTTAGCTTGTTGGGTTTTCAGAATAGAGATGGCTGGAAGAGGTAGAGACGATGCTGCGATTGCTGAGGCTCTAGGTATGCTAGCTGGAGTACTTGGAGGGAATCCGAATGTTGTGGGATTGGGAGCTGCTCGTCAACTGAGTGAGTTCCAGAAGAACAATCCTCCAATGTTCAAGGGAGCATACGATCCAGATGGTGCTCAGAAGTGGTTAGAGGAGATCGAGAGGATCTTCCGAGTGACTGAGTGTGCCGATAACCAGAAGGTCAGGTTCGGTACGCATATGCTGTCAGAGGAAGCAGATGATTGGTGGGTTGCTGCCCGCACTGAGTTGGAAGCTGCTGGGAGTGCTGAGATCACTTGGGCGGTGTTCAGAGAGAGATTCCTGAGGAAGTACTTTCCAGAGGATGTCAGAGGAAAGAAAGAGATAGAGTTCTTAGAATTGAAGCAGGGCAACCGGTCTGTTACTGAGTATGCTGCTAAGTTCACAGAGCTGTCGAAGTATTACACTCCCTATGATGAGGCTACTGGGGAATTTTCAAAATGTGTGAAGTTTGAGAACGGGTTACGTCCCGAGATCAAGCAGGCCATTGGGTATCAGCGGATTAGAGTGTTTTCTGACTTGGTTGACTGTTGCAGGATTTTTGAACAGGATACCAAGGCCAGAGCGGAGAGCTATCAGCAGAGGGTTGATAGGAAAGGCAAGAATCAGAATGATCGTGGGAAGCCGTATGCAGCTGGCAAAGGTTTCCAGAGACAGAGTGGGATGAAGAGACCTAGTGGGGGAGACTCCAGCGCCCCTGCTAAGTGTTACAGATGTGGTCAGGCTGGACATCGTATCCATGAGTGTACCAGTGCTGAGAAGAAGTGTTTCAAGTGTGGAAAAGGTGGTCACTTGGCTGCAGAGTGCCGGTTGAAGACTATGACTTGTTTCAACTGTGGAGAGGTGGGTCATATCAGTCCACAGTGTCCTAAACCGAAGAAAGAGAACCAGTCGGGAGGCAAGGTCTTTGCTTTATCGGGTTCTGAGACTTCTGCAGATGATCGTTTGATCCGAGGTACGTGTTATATTAATGGCTTTCCTCTTGTAGCTATTATTGACACAGGTGCGACTCATTCCTTTATATCTTTGGATTGTGCTGTGGAACTTAAATTAGAGATATCAGAGATGCATGGGAGTATGGTGATTGATACTCCTGCGAAGGGTTCAGTGACTACTACTTCAGTTTGTTTAAATTGCCCTTTGAGTATTTTTGGTAGAGACTTTGGGATGGACCTCGTGTGTCTTCCACTAGTGCAGATTGATGTTATCCTGGGTATGAACTGGTTGGTGTTTAACCGAGTTTATATCAACTGTTTTGATAAGACTGAGATCTTTCCTGAGATTGAGGAAGGAAAGAGTTTGTTTCTATCAGCAAGGCAGGTGAATGAGGCAGTAGGAGATGGGGCAGAGTTGTTTATGCTGTTAGCGACTTTGGAGGCTAAAGATAAACTGGTGATTTGCGATCTGGCCGTGGTGTGTGATTTTCCTGATGTGTTTCCTGAAGAAGTGAATGAATTACCGCCAGAGCGTGAAGTTGAGTTCTCGATTGATTTGGTACCTGGTACTAGGCCGATGTCGATGGCTCCGTACCGTATGTCTGCTGTTGAGTTAACTGAATTGAAGAGTCAGCTGGAAGATCTGTTGGATAAGAAATTTATTCGTCCGAGTGTGTCACCGTGGGGCGCACCAGTGTTATTGGTTAAGAAGAAAGAAGGTACTATGAGGTTGTGTGTGGACTACAGGCAACTGAATAAAGTGACGATCAAGAATCGGTATCCTTTGCCGAGGATTGATGATTTGATGGATCAGTTGGTTGGTGCGAGTGTGTTCAGCAAAATAGATTTGAGATCGGGGTATCATCAGATACGAGTGAAAACTGAGGATATTCAGAAGACTGCTTTCAGAACAAGGTATGGACATTTTGAGTATTCTGTAATGCCTTTTGGTGTGACTAATGCGCCTGGGGTATTTATGGAGTATATGAATAGGATTTTCCATCCGTACCTAGACAAGTTTGTTGTGGTGTTTATTGACGATATTTTGGTGTATTCGAAATCTGAAGAAGAGCATGCTGAACATTTGAGAGTGGTTTTAGGAGTTCTACGAGAAAAGAAGTTATTTGCTAAACTGTCCAAGTGTGAATTTTGGTTAGAAGAGGTTAGTTTTCTTGGTCATGTGGTTTCAAGAGGTGGTGTTGCTGTTGATCCTTCTAAGATAGAAGCGGTATCTAAGTGGGAAGCTCCGAAGTCAGTTTCTGAGATAAGGAGTTTTCTTGGACTTGCAGGTTATTATAGGAAATTCATTGAGGGATTTTCTAAGTTGGCGTTACCGTTGACGATGTTGACTAGAAAGGGGCAAGCGTTTGTTTGGGACTCAAAGTGTGAGGAAGGTTTCCAAGAGTTAAAGAGAAGGTTAACTACTGCTCCTATTCTGATATTACCAAGTCCATCGGAACCATTTGAGGTTTACTGTGATGCTTCATTGTTGGGTTTGGGTGGTGTTTTGATGCAGAATAAGCAGGTTGTAGCTTATGCTTCGAGACAACTGAAGGTTCATGAGAGGAACTATCCGACACACGATTTAGAGTTGGCAGCTGTGGTATTTGTTCTGAAGTTATGGAGGCATTACTTGTACGGGTCAAGATTTGAGGTTTTTAGTGACCATAAAAGTTTAAAGTATTTGTTTGATCAGAAAGAGCTGAATATGAGACAGAGGAGATGGTTAGAGTTTCTGAAGGATTATGACTTTGGTTTGAATTACCATCCGGGTAAAGCAAACGTAGTGGCTGATGCATTGAGTCGGAAATCATTGCATATGTCTATGTTAATGGTTAAGGAATGGGATTTAATTGAGCAGTTTAGAGACTTGAGTTTGGTGTGTGAGAGTACTCACAATAGTGTTAAATTGGGAATGTTGAAGTTAACGAGTGGTATTCTGGATGAGATTAGAGAGGGTCAGAAATCCGATGTGCTTTTGGTTGATAAGTTGACTCTAGTGAATCAAGGTCAAGGTGGTGAATTCAGAGTTGATGAGAATGGTGTTTTGAAATTTGGTAATCGAGTGTGTATTCCGGATGTTACCGAACTTAAGAAGAGTATTCTTGAGGAAGGACATCGTAGTGGCCTGAGTATTCATCCTGGGGCTACGAAGATGTATCATGATTTGAAAAAGTTATTTTGGTGGCCGGGAATGAAAAGAGAAATTGCGAGTTTTGTTTATTCCTGTTTGACTTGTCAGAAGTCAAAGATTGAGCATCAGAAGCCGTCTGGGCTAATGCAACCGTTGGCTATTCCAGAGTGGAAGTGGGATAGTATCAGTATGGATTTTGTTTCTGGTTTACCGAGGACAATTAAGAATTTTGAAGCTATTTGGGTGATTGTTGACAGATTGACAAAATCGGCTCATTTCATTCCGATCAGAATGGATTATCCGTTAGAGAGATTAGCTGAGTTGTATATTGAGAAAATTGTAAGTTTTCATGGTATTCCGTCGAGTATTGTTTCGGACAGAGATCCTAGATTTACATCGAAGTTCTGGGAAGGTTTGCAGAGGGCTTTGGGAACTAAGCTGAGATTGAGTTCTGCATATCATCCGCAGACTGATGGACAGACTGAGAGGACGATTCAGTCACTGGAGGATCTTTTGAGGGCTTGTGTTTTGGAAAAGGGAGGTGCTTGGGATTGTTATTTACCGTTGATTGAGTTTACCTACAACAATAGTTTTCATTCGAGCATTGGTATGGCACCGTTTGAAGCTTTGTATGGTAGGAGATGTCGGACACCTTTATGTTGGTATGAGTCCGGTGAGAGTGTTGTGGTTGGACCGGAGATTGTTCAACAAACTACGGAAAAGATTAAGATGATTCAGGAGAAGATGAGGATTGCTCAGAGTCGTCAGAAGAGTTATCACGACAAGAGGAGGAAGTCACTTGAGTTTCAAGAGGGAGATCATGTGTTTCTTCGTGTTACTCCGATAACTGGGGTTGGTCGAGCTTTGAAGTCGAAGAAGTTGACACCTCGATTTATTGGTCCTTATCAGATCTTGGAAAGGATAGGGGGGTAGCCTATCGTATCGCTTTACCGCCGTCACTTGCGCATTTGCATGAGGTTTTTCATGTGTCTCAGTTGAGGAAGTACATTCCTGATCCGTCGCATGTGGTCCAAGTAGATGATGTACAGGTGAGAGATAACCTGACTGTTGAAACATCACCTATGAGGATCGAGGATCAAGAGTTGAAGCAGTTGCGGGGTAAAGAGATTGCCTTGGTAAAGGTAGCTTGGGGAGGACCAGCAGGTGGCAATGTGACTTGGGAACTTGAGAGTCAGATGAAGAAGTCTTATCCAGAGTTATTCGTTTGAGGTATGTTTTCGAGGACGAAAACTCTTTTAGTGGGGGAGAGTTGTAACACCCCGATAAAATATGATAATTATTTAATTTAAGTTAATAGTATATTTATTAATTTAATTAAATAATTGGAATATTATTGGATTATTATTATTGGAATAATAAAGTTGGAATATATATATAAAGAGTTCCATTTGGTAAAAAGGGTTTTTCACGTGAAAACCAGAGAAGCGACAGAAAGTGAGAAAAGGGCAAAGAGGAAGAGCAAGAGAGCAAGGGTTGAAGAAAGGAAAAGCTTGAAGTTAAAGGATTTGCCGGATTAACTCAGGTAAGGGGGGTTTATCGTCGTTTAATGGGTATTATGGATTAACATGTGATGGGTAGTAATAAGCCATTGATTGACTCTAATTAGGTTTTGAGAAATACCTTTGAATTGGGATGAATAAGTTAAGTTAAAACTGTGAATGAACCTATATTTGGATGAGTTGTGATTTTCTGGACGTGTAGCTTTTTACGGAATCGAAATCGGAGGTCCGGAAGGCCTCCAATGGCGAAAAATGCGGGTAATCCTGCATTCTGTTCGTGTTAGCGCAGGAACAACTTTCTGTCTTGCGTTAACCGGTTAACACTGTTATGAATTATGAGAAATTGTTGTCTGTCTTGCATTAACCGGTTAACCCAGGGCGTTAACCGGTTAACACTGTTAAAATGTGTCAGGAAGCGCGTTCTGTTTTGCGTTAACCGGTTAACCCAGGGTGTTAACCGGTTAACACTGTTTGAAAGTGGAAAATTGATATTCAAATATTGTGTACATATTTGACGTTTGGCCTATATTGGTGTATGATATAGTAGGGATCATTTCCCGTTGTTTTGAGCAGTATAGGTATTAGTAGAGTGTGCTAATACTGTGATTTATTATTTGGCATGATATGAATATGATTCTGTGATAAATATGCTGATGATGTATGATGGTATGCATAATGCTGTGAATGTATCTGCTATGTATGCAATTGTGAATGGTCTGTTTATGGCTTAGAGTGTGAGCATATGTCTATCTTGGATTGTTGTTGATGTTTGCATGCTATGTGATTTAGCGTGTATAGCATGGCCTTTATGGTGGTAGCTAATTCCCATGGTGAGGAATTAGTGAGTGAGTTGTTATGGATTGTTGTTGATGTTTGCATGCTAGGTGATTTAGCGTGCATAGCATGGCCTTTATGGTGGTAGCTAATTCCCATGGTGAGGAATTAGTGAGTGAGTCACTAGGTCTCAAATGAGTGGGACTAGTGAGCTTGGTAGCCGTATCTGGGTTTGATCGGTGAGGTTGAACTATGTGTTCACGAATAGTCGGTACCGCATGCATGGAGTCTCATTGCATAATGTATGTATGGCGTATAATATGAATGGATGTATTCCAATATTATACGTGTGTTTTGTGTTTGTGTTGAGTATGATTTTGAGTTGATGTTGCCGTTGCTGAATGTGTGATCTGATTAGGGTGATGAATGTGTTAATTTACTTAGCATTACATGATATTTTATAATGCTTATTATATCGATTGAGGAACTCACCCTTACAACTATGTTTCAGGTAACGAGCAGTGATTGAGTAGAAGCTAGTGCTTGGAGTCTAGTGTAGTTCCTTAGTGGGTCATGCTCTGGTCTATGTAACATCGGGACGGGATGTTTTACTTTGTCTTCATTTTGGTTGTTGAACAGTTTTACATGTAATGTGATTACATGGTTTACATGTTGTTAGTTTTCTATCCGCTGCGGATTGTGCAATGCCTTGTTTTGATTAATAAATGAGCATGACAAGTTATTATGGTGAATGGTGTGAAGTGTCAAGTGTGACACCCTTAAATTGCATATCTATTCTGATTTATATTTTGTTGAATTAATTAATTATTGGGGTATTTTAGAAGGGTGTTACAGATTGTTTTTGGTCTTTTAACTTTATCATATTTTAGTTGTTTTTAAATGATGACAATAATAAAGAACAATAGTAAAGTGCGTATGATGAGTTTGTACAATGATGATGATAATGAGTATTTGAATGTAAAATGGCATGTAAGTAAAGAAAAATAGATAATAACAATGATAATAATAATAACAAAGGTTAGTAATAATCAAAGTTAACAAAATTAAGGTTAGGGTTATGAACTAGTGGACAACTTTTGAGGATTATCTATCTTTAGGTTAATAGATTCAAAATATGGCGTATCGGGGGATAACTTATCACTGATACAAAGTAAGGAAGATGATCAATGGATCAACTTACCCTATATTTGCAACGACGAAAGTTGTTCAACCTTAATTCTATCTATCAATAAACTGACAAAAAGAACACTATACAACCCAAAATTGAATGATTGATTTTAGTTGTTTTGGTTAGCAAGTTATATTGAACCAAATGAGATATTAACAAGTTATATGAATAAGGCAAAATGTTAACAAGTTAAATGATTAGTATATGATATAAACAAGTAAGTAAAGGATTAGTGAGTTAGTATAAACCAAATGAAAAGGCAATATATCTAATGAATCCATAAATTAACATATGTACAAGTAAGCCTCATCTATAAGTCAAATGACCCAAGTTAGTTTGTCTGCGGATAACCTATCCATGATTCAAAGTACCATGGATGATACTTCGATCATCCATTAGTAGGTTTGAAACAAGGAAGGTCCAATCAACCCTCACCAAGCCAACATCATGACAAATGATATATTTCATTGGCCCTTAACTTCAAGACTTAAAAATTCCATCAAAAATAATCCAAATGAAATAAATGAAGTCACCATTGAATTCTAGAGGGAAAAATAAAGCGGCCTGATGTTTGACATTTTTTCAAAATAATAAAAATAAGAGGGTTAAAAAATAAATCAAAAGGAAAATGAAAATGAAAAATAAATAAACCAAAATTACACAAAAGTGGAAAAATATGGTTAGGGTGCACACACTAGGCTCGAACCCCTGACCTTGGGGTCATGGGGGAATCCATCCCCTCACCAACTAGGCCAATAACCCAGTTGTGATATAAAAACATGTTGACATGAATAAATAAGAAAAAAAAATGGACTTCGCGCGTGCCTCAACAAATCATAACATGACAACACTATTATTCAAATTCAAAAAAATGCAGGCAACGGTCGTCGTCAACCTTCGACCACTCAGAATCAAAACTCGAAATCATGAATTTTTAACCAGATTTAAGGATCAAGACATGTTGTATGATCATAAACAATGTGTTCTCCCCACTCAAGAGCCATTGATTGGCTATGAGTGAGGAGTTTTGGATCACGAAAATGAAGAGCACAATTGACCAAAATAAAAATTAAATTCTAAAGAAGGGACAATCAATGCTACAAGGTTAGGGTTAATGATCAGTGAGTGATTTTGAGCAAGAGGGTAACTTGTTTGAGTGAAGGAGATGAGTATTTATACCTGATCAGAGTTGACTCAGGTGAGTTTTCCAACGACTGAGCTCAGGTCAGTTGAGGCTCATGGAAGGTTGGTTGAGTGTTTGGGAAGTTTAAAGGATGCGTACGGGGTGTTTCTGGGCAGAGATTAGGGGTTGAAAAGCTCTGAAACAGAAAACTCAAAGTTCTGTTAATTGAGGTTTGAGGGAGAATGTCAGAATGTGTTGGGGGGCCTTTTCAGTGTGCCTTGGGATTGGGACACCTTCACCTATTTATAGGGAATGTGTCTGGATGATTTTAGAGGGAAAACTTGAAGGTTTGGACAGAAATCACATGTGAGTGGGAGGTTGGTTACGGTTGACTTGGGAGACAATGCAACAGCTAACTTATGTGCTTGTTTGGACTGCAGACAAGTTGGTCTTGGTCCTTAGCATCCTTATTGGCTCTTGAATTTTGTATCAATTTTGGGAATTTTGTTCCTTGCCATGAACTTAATTGAATGCAAAAAGAACCAGGTCAAAAGGGCTTGTGGTTTGGAAATGGCAACATGTCAAAGTAGTGGTCATGACATGATTTTAGGGCATGGTAGGCATGTTGGACCAGTTTGGCCAATAGAAACATTGAACTCCTTCTCAATGAATTAGGTCTTGGACCTTGAAACAAAGTTGGAGAGGGAGTTATTTAGGACATTTTGCTTGAAATGGAACTTAAAAATATTGAAAAATGAAGAAGTTATGGTCTTTGGAACTTCCCATAGGCCATTCTTGCCAAAATGTGACCAACCAACATGACCTAGTTTTAGGGTTTTTGTGATTTCTTGCTTTTCAAGCCACAATGATAGATGTTTTTACCTTAAATGATCATATCAAGGTGGGAAATGAAGTTTGGACCTTTTTGGAATGATTTTAGGTCAAATTGGTAGGTGGATCAAGTCATGGAAAGTTAAAAAGTCATGTATGGACCAACTACTTGCAACATGGATTGAATGTATGTTTAAATGGTTTATTTGGATTTTAATAAGCATGAAAGGATGTTGAATGAGTGGTAGGGTGAATGGATGGCAAAAAATGATCAAGCTCAAAGATCAAAGGATCCCTAAACTACGGTTTCTTGAGCCACAAGTTTCATCAAGAACCAAGCCAAGATGCACTAGGATTTTAGTTGTAGGGATCAAATTGAGATGTTTAAAGGGTACGGGGCATGAAAAAACTTTTTATTTTATGGATCCTCAATGGCATGATCAATATCCATGGTGCATCAAGACTTGTACAAGCCAATAGGAAGGTCAAGAGCTAAGGTTTGGTCCTTGGGTGACTAGATGAATCTTGAAGCTTCTTCAAATGGGACTCACCATCCAAATTGGACTCGGGGAGTGAGTGAGATGTATTAAGTGATCCTACAAGATTCGTGGGATGATTGAGGATGAGATTAGGGTTAAAGTGGCTTGGGCACACCTCAACATGATCAGAGGATCTTGGAGCTTTGCAAGTGAATCCCATGCCTTGGACTTGTGGATCATTGTGACCATTAGGAATACATGCATATGAGATGATATGTATGAGATGTATGCTTGGGTTTTAAAGCTTAAGAAGATGATATGGGGTAGGGAAAATTTGAGGGTATGACAAGTAGCCCTTGGAAAATCGATACTCACCTTCATCCCCTCTTACTACATGCAAACAATATGGCTTCCTAAAAACATTTATGACACAATTGATTGTATGACTCGAAATTTTATTTGGAAGGGAATAACCACCATTGGTATTCATTTAGTTGGCTAGAAAAAAGGGTTCCCCAATAAGGTTGGGTGGCCTAAGGGTTCGATCAACTATAGGTGTTAAACACGGGCCTCTTGGACAAGCTAGTTTGAGATATGCTTTAAAATACTGATAAAATTTAGGTATGTCTCCTATATCATAAGTATTTTTCTGGTATTCATTTACTCTTCTTTTCTACCACTACAAGCTCTCCCGCTTAGAATTATATTGTTAGATCAAATAATGTGTTAAAAGATGCGTATAACTGGAGGTCTGGGCCAGACTCCTCTTCATTCTGGTACAACCACTAGACTTCTTCTGGTCACACACATTCTCTTGTAGAATATGTACACATCCATGACCTTAATTTAATATCTAAGTATTATTACTCTACGACACGGTCCCATATCCACCACTTGTACACTTAGTTACCTCACCACATCATCACTTAATTTACCATCAAAAGTCTATGCTTTAACTCACATACATAAGATGTCTTTATTTGGTCATATCACATAAGTGGTACTTACACTACTAAGAGTGACTACTTTTGGATCATCTGCAATAAATAAGATATACATGATTTAACACGGAACCTCAATCCTGGCGTTGGATATAGAAATTGTGCCTTATAGAAATGATCCAGTTTCTCTTTTGGCTTGATTGTCACAACATTGTTCCTACACTCTCTCCACTTCATAATCACAACATTGTATCATCGACTTTGTGCCCCAAATATGGTCAAAGGGAAGAGTCATTTATTCATTTTGTCTATAGATGTGGGGATTCTAGAAACCTTTTTGTTCTATGGTTTTAAACATCCAAATTTTTTCTTTACTCATGATGGAAATGTTTGGATAAAAATTGAGGTTATAATACCTATCATAGCCTCTTTGATGTAGAAATTTGGCGGGCTTTGAGAAACTGTAACTCCATGTGAATATCTCATAAAGTCATTCCCATGTATTGACTTTCACTGGGTACCCAATTCATGGTAGACTCCTTTTATATTTTCTTCAGTAAATCTCAAATAGAGGGGAAAAAACAATTGTTTCATTAGGTGGAACTCACACAACGTCTCTTGCACTGTTATTAATGTTGATAGAAGTTGTAATGACAAACAACTTGTATTGGCTTTGGTAGAACTTATCGCACCAAACTCTTCAGATATCTTTCTTGCATAACTTTGGACCATTCACAAAGGCCCCTTACTAGCCAAAGATATGGGCATTATTGACACGACATGTTGTATAGACTCATCCCTTAATATGAGCCCATCAAGACCATTTTAAATAAGTAACATAAACATATTGTGTTAATACAAAATATTAAATATATCTTAAGTGAACACATGATATATAAAGTTATCCACATCCTCCGTAAAGGAAATCAATGTTGGGTGCAACTTTGAGTGGTTAGTTCTCACATCGCCTATTAATGGACAATATGTTATTTATAATAGGGGAGACCCATATAAATAACTCCTTACTGTTGATGGTGGACATGTGGCGTCTCCCACTATTATGATCCTAAAGCATTCTTCTCGTTGATGCTCTCGTCTCTCCAAATTCTTCAACAAGTAATGTTAGAGCCTAGTTCAATTTAGTGAGTGAGTGGGAGTTGAATCATGTTATACTAAATAAATTATTATTTTTAAATGATTTATGCTAAAACTAATTAATATTTTCCCGAAAATACTAGTTAAGAAGAGTTACATATTTCAACGTAATAAGAGATATGCACTATTAGTAGAAATTAGTTTTACATCAGCATATTACAATTATTTGAAGGTATTTTCAAAATATAATCATAAAATTGAAATGATTTTTTCTTAGATATTTATGTAATGGATTTAATTGAAATACACTGATAGTGTAAAATGATTTTACATTGTCAGTTAATTATAACCGTTGGATGTTGAAACAAGTTTGACTTTTATTTTAAAAATCTATAAAATAATATAAATGGGTGATGGTGATGAATCAATTGTGTAAATTATTTTACACTGATAGTGAATAGTAATTAATCTCTTATGTAATATTTTGATGTACTTTTATGTTTAAAATGAATGATAATTACATTAATCCTGGCCAACGTTTTAAGCTTTGATTCGCGACTATAATTGCGACAGTAATATTTTTGATGTGGTGGTTGACACATTCCATTGCATTAAAAACTACATCATATAATTTTATACAATTTTTCTTTCGATGTTTTAGTTATATTTATAAAAGAAAAATTAAAATTTTAGAACTCCATAATGACCACAATGACCACAACCACATATTAAAATTTTTTTTCAATCGAAATTCAGATCATAACAACCGCAATGACCACAACCACATATTAAAATCAAGCTCCAAACTACATTACATAATTCACAAGCATCTATCTAATTTGGTTACATACAATTAAGCTCTCACTTTTTTCAACTTATCAATCTTGATTGATGCCACACCATAATCTCCTTGTCAGATAAATGACAGCATTGGATCTTCACAGCATTCTGGCACCTAACTCCTGTATTCAATCACCATTGCCCAACTTCTTTGATGCAACACCTTATATTATAAGTTCACAAATCACAATTAAGGGTTTATTACAAAACCTTTTACCTACATATCATTCTCTCCAACCCTTTATAAAATCTTACTTCTTAGTATCATCAATACATCAAGTGCTCATTGCGAATACAATTGTAACCATATACACAACTTCAACATCACCTAAATCTTCTTTTAGCAAACCAAGATGGTTAGAATTCAATCTCTGTTATCTTTGTCATTGGCAATACTAGTTTCTCTCTTGTATTCCACAACCACTACTTTATCTCAATTATCACCTGCTAATGCTCCTATACAACCTACACTTCCAGCTCCAACCCAACCAGCTGCATCCCCTAAACCATTGGTACCTTCCTTACCAGAATCACCTACTGACTCCACACCTGACACCGCAGGCACAGCGGTTGACATAGTCGGAATCCTGAGAAAAGCCAAGTCATTCAACGTCCTAATCCGACTCATGAAAACGACTCAATTGATCAACCAACTCAATTCGCAACTACTGACTACAAAAACAGGTGGCTTAACAATTCTTGCACCAGATGACAGCGCTTTCTCAGAACTCAAAGCAGGTTTCCTCAACTCTCTTTCCGATGGACAGAAACTCGAGCTCTTACAGTTCCACGTTATTTCAGACTACGTATCAAGCTCTAACTTTGATATTCTAACCAACCCAGTGAGAACACTTGCCGGAGCTAAACCAGGAAAGGTGGAACTGAATGTTGTGAGTTACGGTGGCAGTGTGAACATATCAACAGGTGAAGTGAACACTACAATCAATGGCATTATATATACTGATAAGCATCTTGCTATCTATAAAGTTGGCAAAGTGCTTCTTCCTATGGATTTCTTCACCGTTGCTAAGGGGCCTACAAAGGGTCCGGCTTTGGCACCAGAACCTTCAACTGCTACAGCAAAGGCGCCTAAACGTGATAAAGATATATCCTCGGACTCGTCCCAGTTAGTTAATCCGAATGAACAGAATTCTGCCTCTGTGAAGATTGTGTTTGGAAAGTGTGCGTCTTTCGGGCTTATAATAGCTACGGTAGCGATGATGCAAACTTGATGCTGAAATGAGTGGATATGCTTGATTCTTCTGTTACAATATTTTTCTGTTCTGTCTTGTTTTTCAATTTGTAGTTTGGATGTATTCTTTGAGAATGAGAGGCGTGAGCTCTGTGAAGGTTTACATGATTATATGGTGTAATGACATTATCTAATGCTATTTATCAAGGTTTTTTAATTAGTTTTTAAATATTTGGCATCTATAACGGTGCGAAATCGGCGTTTTGCAGCGAACGGTATTTGTGGTCCTAATGACTTTTCGTGTGTGAGAGATATATATAGAGAGAGATGGCGGCATGTGCCCCCATTAAATTCTTAAAAAAAATATTTAAATACAATTATACAGTGTTTATTTAAAATAATATAATTCTTCAATTAATTAAAAGATATTTTTCATATTAAAAATTACATATAAATACATCTTATATAAATAATAGTTTAGAGTCCCGTCAAAGATAGATAGATATATATATATATATATATATATATATATATATATATATATATATATATATATATATATATATATATATATATATATATATATATATATATATATATATATATATATATATATATATATATATATATATATATATATATATATATATATATATATATATATTAACCTAAAATATAGTCACAAATCACATTAGTTGTATACTTTATTTTAAAAAGTTATTAAAATTTAAAAAAAATGCTTTATTTATTTTTATTTTAACTATAAGATATTATTAAAAAATATTATAGACAATTACTTGTATTATGATTAATTAGTTATATATATATATTAGAATCAGATAAGCCGACTTACAAGGATCTATAGCATGACCTATTTAAGTCCGACCAAATCTCATCTATTTAATAAAAAATTATACTTAGACTTTTTAAAAACATATTTAGTTAAATGGGTTATGATTAAGCTATTAAAAAAGCATATGACGTCTTACTGATTTGTCTATATATACATATTTATAATAAAATATGTTAAATAGTATATAAAAGACCTTGTGGTCTATGAAAAAAAAGAAGTAAAATTGACTATTTGAAAATTTTAATGTGAAACAAACTTTTACATAAATTCTAAGATCATGCCAAACTTTTAAAAAGGTTAAGTCAAATATAAAAATGCTTATAATAAATCACTTGTCAGATTCAAACCTTAAAAATTTATGTAGTCTAAACTCAAGTTTACTAAGGTCCCCGACCTACCATATTCCCACTTTTATTATATATATAAATAGATAAATAATATTGTTGAGAATTAAATTGAAAAATTATTAAATATCTTCTAAAGATAAATCTCATATATATATATATATATATATATATATATAATATATATATATATATATATATATATATATATATATATATATATATATATATATATATATATATATATATATTCTTTTGAAAAATATTATTCTACAAATTTATGAATTAATATTATGCCCCCACAATTTAAAATATCTCTCTCTCTCTCTCTCTCTCTCTCTCTCTCTCTCTCTCTCTCTCTCTCTATATATATATATATATATATATATATATATATATAAAAAGGGGTGATGCATTGATGGTGTAAATTTATTTTACACTGTCAATCAATGACGACCATGCATCCCGCCAAATAAGACTGAAAATTTTAAAATATTTGTATGTCATGACAAAGTGATATATTCCTATTGGATGACTGTGTAAAAAATTTTTACACTTTCAGTAAATTACCATTAAACCATATATATATATATATATATATATATATATATATATATATATATATATATATATATATATATATATATATATATATATATATATATATATATATATATATATATATATATATATATATATTGCTTTGGGCCAGACAAAACGGCCCAATAGAGTCAGAACTCAGACAAAGCGGCCCAATAGAGTCAGAACTCAGTGCATGAGAAATGAAGCATGATGAAATCAGATAGGTGTAATGTCAAGCATCCTCATACTAATCCATTCATAAATACACTTCCTATCGTCAAATCCATCAAAGGGGCATCCACACTTCAAGCTCATTTTCATATTTCAGTTTCTAACAAATATTGCAGAGATTTCAAGTAAAACCTCAACTCCGAAATGCACCTAAAATCCAACTTGTCTCATGGAAGATGCCAATGATTCTCTGGATAAAAGTCATTAAGAATGGCTCATTTAGAGGTATCCTTGCATCAATTGCATGTGGAATCTTATTTAGAGTCTTATTTAGAGATCTCATGGTAAATATATCACCAACTTCTCTATGAATCTAGGACATTTTCGGTGCTGCAAGCGGAATTTTAGCTTTGAATAGATTAAGGCAATGGAAATTGAAGGTAGTAATAGTTGGAATAATTTATAGATTATGGGTGACTCAAGAGAGACACTTTGCACTTTGAACCATCCTGATTTTGTGTCTTGGAAGTTATGTAATCATTTGAGAAATTGTTTGTCATTTGAATTAAATGTGTTTGCTACTCATATTTTTAATAATATATATATATATATATATATATATATATATATATATATATATATATATATATATATATATATATATATATATATATATATATATATATATATATATATATATATCAACACTCCCTCTCAAACTTGAGCATATAAATCAAATGCATCAAGCATGTCACATATATAATTAGTTTTGCAACTTCGCAAGAATTTTGTAAACATATTTGTCAATTGATCATTAGACTTGACAAAGCTTGTGACGATGTCGCATGATTCAATATTTTCTCTAACAAAGTGATAGTCTATTTCAATATGTTTGATTCTCTCATGAAAGCCTGAATGTTAAGAAATGTGCAATGCAACTTGATTATCTCAAATGAATGTCATTGGTCTTACTTCTTCAATTTGAAGATCTTTGAGTAACTGCTTTAACCAAATGAATTCACATGTTACCATTGTCATCACCCTATACTCCGCCTCGACGCTTTATCTTGAAACTGCATTTTGTTTCTTGCTTTTCCATAAAATAAGGTTTCCTCTAACAAGTACACAATACCCAGAGGTGTATCGTCTATCAATTGGTGACCTTACTCAATCAGCATCGAAGTATCCCACTATCTGAGTATGTCCTTTATTTACATGAGACATTTTCTTGTAGCACATTTGATATATCTTAGAATTCGGATAACACCATCTATGTGTTTTTGGAAACGAGAATTTAAGAACTGACTTACCACACTAACCGCAAAATAAATGTTTAGACGAGTGACTGTGAGATAATTCAATTTCCCAACAAATATCATATACCTTCCTGAGTTAGATAGAGCCCCTCCCCCCCCCCCCCCCCCCCCCCCCTACCCTGATTGGTTATGAGTTTGACACTTTGATCCATAAGAGTATTAATTGATTTAGCATTTAACAAACTTATTTCTTTCCAAATATCCATAGCATATTTCTGCTGAGAAATCACCAAACCATCTTTAGATTAGGCTACCTTAATACCCAAAAATAGCAGAGTTTACCAAGGTCTTTAGTTTAAAATTGAATCGAGAAATGTTGTTTCAGCTGGAGTATCCTTGTTGATCACAACTAGTTATGACAATATCATTTATATACACAATAAGATAAATACACCATTGGGCAGAGTGACAATAAAACACAGAATGACCAACTTCATTACAGATCATATCAAACTGGTGTACTACATTGTTGAGTATGTCAAACCAAGCTCTTGGGGATTGCTTAAGACCATAAAGTGACTTGTGTATCCTACATACCATAGTTGATGACTCCCTCTGAGCAACAAAGCCATGCAGTTGCTTCATATATGCTTCCTCTTCAAAATCACCATGTAAAAAATTATTTTTTGATGTCAAGTTGATGAAGAGGTCAATGTCGAATGGTTGCAATGGAGAGAAGAAGTCTAAATGATGCCATATTGGCTAAAGGCGAGAAAGTATCACTATAATCCAACCCAAAAATTTGAGTGTATCCTTTGGCTATCAAGCGAGCTTTAAATCGATCAATCTTACCATCTGAACCAACCTTACTTTATAAAGCCAACAAAAACCTACCTAAGATTTCCTAGGGGATGAGGAGTCAGTTCACAGGTATCACTACTTTGAATAATACATATCTCATCAATCATTGCTTGCCTCCACTTAGGGTGAGATAAAGTTTCACATGGAGTTTTAGGAATAGGAATAGAAGATAAAGAAGACAAGCAAGTATAATGCCAAAAGGGAAAGACAATGATAACATAAATCAATATAATATGGAGAAGTATTTCATGTTTGATGTATACATTTTCAAAGGGTAAAGGAAAGATCGAACTCAGGTTTGTAGATCGGATCCGATGATGGTGTGGGTTTTAGAGGAGAGTTTGCAATGACCTCATGGGCATGTACAAAAAAACGTTGGGTGACGACACTGATATGTTTGAATTGGTATAGGAGTTGGGGGGGGGGGAACCTTAGGAATATATACTGGGTCAGGATCTATCAACTGATGGAGAATAATGGTAGGCGAGACATTAATAACTTCTGGAAGAGTTATGGGAGTATTTCCTAAAGGGGTTTCGGAGTTATGTGGATGGACTTGAAATACGCAGCGGACTCGAAGAAGGTAACATTGGATGATATGAGGTATCATTGTAGAGTAGGTGAGCAGCAACAATAAACTTTTAGGATCGATGATAACTAAGAAAGATACACTTTAGTGATTGAGCTGATAATTTATCTAGTTTAGGAGATAAATTGTGAGCAAAGCATATAGACCCGGAGACACGAGGAGGAATTGGGTGAAGGGGGAATGGGAAAAAATAATTAAGTGACGTATTCTTTTGTTAAGGACATATAAGGGCATGCGGTTTATAAGGTAACATGCTGTTAGCAAAACATTCCCCCAGAATTGGATTGGAACATTACCATTGAGAAATAGGCTCATAGTGGTTTTTACGAGATGCCTATTTTTGCATTCGGCTACCTTGTTTTGTTGAGGTGTATGAGTGCAAGATATTTGGTGGAGTATCCATTGTTGGACATAAAAGTTTGAAATTATTGGGATAAGTATTCATGATCATTATCACTTCTAAAGGTACGAGTCGACACGTCAAACTGAATTTTTATTTCTTTATAAAACTGTTCAAAAATAAAAAATAATTTATATCTTTTTTTCATTAAAAATAACCATGTGCAACATGAAAAATCATCAATAAAGGTGACAAAATACCTAGAGTCAAGAGTATAGAAAGTACTTGAGGGACCCCAAACATCAGACTGAACTAAAGCAAAGAGGGATGAAGCTCGTTTATTAACTCGATTGGGAAATTGACTACGAGTGTGTTTCCCTAATTGACATGACTTACAATGTAAATTAGATATCTTCGATAAACTTGACACCAATTTTTGTAGTTTGGGAAGGCCATGATAACCTAACAGAGAATGGATAGTGAATGGATAATCTTTGGCTCAGAATGTCTTAGATGACACTGAAAGGTAATAAAGACCTTGAGACTCACATCTGACGCTAATCGTCCGACCCAGACTCTAGTCCTGCAAGGTAATAATACTATTAGTGAATGTGATAATACAATCGAGAGAATGAGTTAAACAATTGATTGAGAGTAAATTAAATGGAAAATTACGTGCATAGAGAATATAAGTAACAGAGAGAGGAGGTAGAACTTGAACACTGCCAATTCCTTCTGTCTGGGTTTAATAACCATTTTGGTAGAAGTTACCAGTAACACGATCAGACGCACCATAATCAAGGACCCGAGGTCCAAGATAAGATGATTGAGAGTGGAAAATAGATGAATTATCAGTGTGTGCAATCAAAGCAGTAGAATTTGAGTTTTAATAATTCTGATACCACCTGAGGAAATCATCGTAGTTTGGTGTAATTATTCTGAGGAGTAGTTTGCAGAGAGAAAATATCACACCAACTGGATGAAAAAAGGATTCAATTGAAATACAGTTTTCCGAGAGTGGAAAATAAAATCTTAGGCCTGATTTGGAACAATGACATGAAGGAGAATGAGCTGGTGGAAAAGTCGTTGGGATCAGCCGTCAGGCGCACTTTCATGCATGGTGTAGGTAGCGACACGCAAGGCACGCACATAAAGATGGAGGCAACATGTGTGGGTGCTTGTGCATGTTGCTAATAGTGAAAAATTGGGGAATGATCAAATCAGAGGAGGCGTTTCTGCTGGTAGTGTTGGTTTGCCGGAAGGTTGCGGAAATAGTAGCGGCAGCGGTGGCAGTGTGGTGGTGGTTGTAAAACTGATGCCGAAAAGAGTCACGATAATGAAAGAAAGTCAAACCAGAGATGGGACACGATTTGCTGGAATTCTTTTATCACCGGAAGATGGTGGGTCAATGGGGTAAAACACAATGAAAGGCTGCCTCTCAAAAGGCTTTGGATACCATGTTGAAATAAGAGAGAATGAGAGATATTTGAATAAACCAAGTGTTTAAAATGACTACGGAGACTGTAATATATAGAGAGATATTTACAACTAATTACATGTTATAGTCAATGTGTGACTTTATATATACAAATATTCTTAACAATATATACAAATATCAACAAATAATAACAACCAAAAGAAATGACCTCAAGCAACACAATAACCTGACGAGAGTGATGACAAATACACAATTTTGATTTACTATACTTCCCAAAGTTGTTACAATATATTACAAAAGAGTTACAATAAAATAGTCACCCAACTTTCAAAGAGAAAATCTTATTTTCTATCCAAGTTTTTTTCAATCGGTCTAATTCTCTATCTATGAATCACACAATATCAAGGTGTTCACAAATGTTTCACAATCCTCTTAAAAACCTCTAAAGGATTCTAAAATTTCAATAACACAATCATAATTTCTACCGTTGCCTCTCTATGTTTTACTTAGATTATCACCTCATCCCCTTGTCTTTCAGAATGCATTTTGAAGTTTATAAAGACAATGATGATAAAAATACATATTTATAACTATTGAGATCTAGCATATCCTTATATGCTAAAAACACAAACCATTAACTTTTAGAAAAAAAGGTTATAAATATCTTATAATTGGTCCGTTTATTTTTCCTTTTTTAAAAAAATGATTTTTATAGTGTAACATAATTTTGTATAAAAAAATTTACAAAGAAATTTTTCATAAAAGTTTCAGAGAATTTGGTTTGAATATTTATTCTTAAAATGTAATAATACATATTTCATCATTTTATTGAAATTTTTTTTGGATATCAAAATTAAAAAAAATCACTTAATTTTGAAGCTATTTCAAATAGTTTTTCATTAAAATTATTTTTGAAATACAACTTTTTAAAAAAATTGTGATTTCGATTTTGTTTTGATCATCAATGATGTATTTTTATGTTATAGAATGTCAAAATTAGTCTTTCAATTTTTTAAAAAATAAATATAAAAAAACTTATAATATTTTAAAAAACGATTTTACAAAATCCATTTTTAAAAATACAAAGAAAAAATCCATTTTTTAAAGTTGAAAAAAACAAGCCCAGTATCCTTTATATTAGATTATAGTACCTTAGAGTTATCCTAAATTAATATAAAAAATATTTATAATATTATAACATTAACAAATGATTCGCAAATCAAAATGTCAATTCATTTACTAACAAACCATCAGAACAAACTTACCACTCGTTAAACCCCAAACACCACCAGTCTAACACCATCGTGGCTTCAGAATCACTGGTCGACTGTAACCCATTGGCCTACCCCCTCGGCCCTGACGCATTTTGTTGACATTTATACTACTTTCTGGTATTTTAATTTATGACACTTTCAAAACATGATTTTTTTTCTTCACCACTCAATATTTTAGGATATAATTCTGCTAGTTGTTTAGAGATGTTAACTTTGGTATTTTGGATTAAACTCTAGTCTTAACAGGGTAGCATATTGGTTTTACTGGGTTGTGGCATAATTTAGGAGAAATCTAATCTAGCATGCAATAGTCGAAGAGGTGCATGCTATAGTTGAAGTCTGATCTAGCATGCAGTGACTTAAGTTAGTTATGTACTTTGTTATGTAATAGTTATGTATGTCATGTATGAGCTTTATCATCATACATGACATACACATACTAGGAGTCTATATATCGGTTGTACTCTAGTTTGTTAGAGTAGAGGTTGTTTGTTATTCACTTGTAATATATAACCCTAATTGAGAAAATGAATAGTAGTTATAACCAACTCAATTTCTATCTCTTCTTCTCTCTTTAATCTCTTCATGAATTGAATCGATTTATTGTGTTTGTTCAAGAAACTCTCTCTTTCTTATAACATTGCTTCATGTCTGGTGCATCGATTTTCACAACAAATTGGTACGATAAGCGTGGAGCAAGATTTCGTCAATGAAGTATGAGGTTGAGAAATTCATCAGAGTGAATGGTTTACAAGTTAGGGTTGGCATCAAGAATTTCAAGCAGATGGTCATTCAAGGAGTTGTGTGATCCTCAACATATCAAATCTTTCATTCATTCATGATGATCAATAGATTCCCTTCATCAACAATCAAGTGCAAAATTTGCATCATTTCAAGTTCATCAAGCTCCAATTCATCTGGTGCTCCAAATTAGGGTTTTTGACCAAAGACAACTAAGAGTTGACTTTTTCATCTGAGCATGACCCCATCCTTCAAAACATGATTCAAAGCTCTCAAATACATCTTTGTAGTCCATTCACATGATCCAAATAGCTTAAGTTCAATTCATTGATGATTGCAAGATTTGAATTCATCTAATACAAAGTCAATAGATGATCAAAGTCAAAGTTTGACTCTTGACATTTTTGGTCAACCATTGACTTCTCAAGTCAATAATCATGAAATTATGAAAGATTATTGATTTGGATCAAGCTTAATCAAGAAAATCAAGAAAAAGATCAAAAGTTGTCAAATTAGGATTTTGCAAATTTTTCCATGTACAAAATTCCATGATCGAGTGACCTACTTTCTAAGACCATAGTTTTTTATTCAAGCATCCAATGAAAATGATTGAGGGATTCACTTAAAGATTCCATTTTATACTACAAGTTGATGAAAATTACAAGCCAAAATCTTTCTTGAAGTGGAAGATATTAATGATCAAATTTAGGGTTTCAAGTTGTTGAAAAATCCAAAACACTTCAAAAAAATTCTATGTTTTTAACCTTATCAAGTGCATGATTTTATGGATCTTTGTGAATAATTCAAACCACCACTCTTGATGCTTGATAGCTACATTTAAATAGCATATTCCCTACTTCATCTTAGTGTAAAAGTCCATTCAAAAGCCCTTACAATTGAAAGATATGGATCACTAAAGTAGAGGTTTCGCCGTGATCAACAAAGTCCAAATTGAGCCATATTTTTCTAAGTCCTAGTGAGATTTGGCCAAACGATTTTGGGGCACTTTTTGGACACTTTCCAAGCATTTCCAAGACTTGTGATCAACATGAAACTTGTAGTATCCCATGAAATCTTCATAATGGTACCAAGATTGTGGAAGTTTGATCTCAATACAAGGGAGAAAATCATGGTCCAATGTACCAACTTGAATTGCATTATGGACAAACTTTGAAAAGCACTTTTGGCCATTACTTGCTTAGGATGATAACTTAGGAGCTATCTCAAAAGCAAAAATTGTTTTGTACTTTTCACCATTTTTTTAGATTTGATCCAAAGTCCATTAAACAATACCAATAACCACTGCACCAAATCTGAATTCTTTCACTATAAAATGAGGCTTTATTGCAATGTTTTACCAAGGAAGAAAACATCCATCATCAAGCAAGAAAGAACGTTGAATCATTCTTGCACTCTTTCCACACTTTCACTACATTTTGAACTCCAAACAAATTCAACCACAATACATTCATTATTTCATCATAAACACATTCCACTAAACTCAAAAGAATTTTTGAAACACATAGAAACTCACATTTCCATCAAGAACCAAAAATCAAAATTTTCAAAACTCCATTGTTGCTCAAAAGCTAAAATTTTAAAACTCACCATTCCTCCATTTTTACACCACAAATACTTTCCATGAACTTCATATAAGTTATTGTATGCATTAGATACGAGTTTAAGTACCTCAAACTCCATAACCAAATCTCATTTTTCTCATTTGCAAGTGGATTCGGGTAAAACAATTCAGAGGGTCTCTACACAAACTAAGCACATTAACACACTTTTGGGGACTCAAGGAAGCTAGAGGAATCATTATTTCTCATATGGAAGTGTTTTTGAAGGTGCAACGGACACACTCTGTTAGATAAAAAAATCATTTTGAACTCCCTCATAAAAGCATCATTTTCACCCATTCTTGTTACAATTATGTTTATTTTGACATGAGGAATGAAATCCCTAAGCTATTGTCCATTAATTATTGATGTATGTCATTTAATTTTTGTTTGAAATTTTATGGTTCATCTGATTTTGTCAAAAATCTGTGAGTTTGAGATAAAATAAATTAAAACTATTTTCATATTCATATTCCTCATGAAATTCTGATCAATTTACTATATTCACATATCGCGTTTAGTTCAAAAATGAAAAAGTTGCATTTAAAAAAAAAACTAAAACTTACACTAACAACACAAGGAAGAAGATGATGTTCAGCGCCATTTTTTTTATTTTTAAAATTTTTTATATATATTTTATGCAATGAGTTAATTACATAATTGGTAGGTCAACCTTGGTGTAGTGGTTGTGTGTTTGTTTGGTTATCTTGGGGTCCTAAGTTCAAAAACCTTAGACCCCATTTTTTCATTATTTTTGCTATTTCTTCCTTATTTCCTTGTTTTTTTTATGTTTTTTATTTATTCCTTTTATTTATTTATTTATTCTTGCTTAATTATTATAAATATTTCTATTTTATGTTTAAAAAAAAAATTATTATCTTATTTAATTATTTATTTTTCTTATTTATAATTTAAACCTTAAAAAAAATATAAATAAAAACATTTTAATTTTTTATTGTAAATTATTCTCATGTAAAAAAATATGTACTCTTTTATTTATTTATTAGAGTTTCTATTTATTTATTTTTGAAAAGTACTTTGATTTTATTTTAAAACATCTTTGATTAATTAATTGATGCACTTTGTTTAATTCTATTATTAATTATAATGTCCATGTTGTGTGCATGTTTGTTTCCAATGTTTGTACACTTTGTTGACCTAATCTTGGAATGCTTGATGCTTAAATGATTAATGATGAATCCATGTCTCTTGTTTACTTTTAATGTTCATGTGTTGATGTTATCTTGTTATGAGCATGTGTTGGTTGATAATGATGTGTATTAATAGCATGTACCATGTTAGTTCTTGATGATTCATGATTGATCTTGTTTGTGCTTGAGCCATGTCATATGCCTTTACGTTTCTCCTTGTTTAGTCATGTCATGTTGATGGTGTATATCATGTTCCTATACTTTACCTAATTAGTGAATGTCATGTATTGCTTGTGTACCCATACTCATATTATTCTATTATTGTCTAATCCAAGAGAAAGAGACTTCTTGTTGACTTTCTTGTCATCCATGTGCATATGTGTGTATATAATTGTTGTCTTTCCTTACTCCCCTTTATCTTAGACCTATTTTAAAACCTTAGGATTCTTCTTTGAAAATAACTTTCATTAAAAACCTTTGACACTTGTTAATTGACTTTTTCAAACTTATTTTTTTAAATAAAATAATTCAATACACTTTAAAATATCTCAACCTTTTCATAAGACTAAAAGATACAAACCTTCGTTCAAATATTTTCCACTCTGGCTTTTCCCATTTAAAACTTTTTTCAAAGAGTTTAGACGTGAATCATTTCTATGGAAGAAATATCTCTTCTATCCCTATAACACAATTAAAATGATACTTTTCCATTTAAGGGAGGTAAGTGGCATATTTGTTGATTGTTTATCCAAACCCCTGAACCTTCAATCTCCTTATTGCACTATTTTGTATTGCATATTTATGAGTTATTTGGTCTTTTCTGTAGGTGCTTGATTGGCTGCATTATATGGTAAAACACTAGCTGGATTCTAATGTCTTGACTGATGTCATGACATGGTGTGTATGTGTGACTGCATTGTAGGTTAGAATATCTAACTGTACTCTGATGTCTTGACCGATGTCATGACACACGTGAGTAGTTACTGCAGGATTAGCTAATACAGGATTTATTGAATGTCAAACTGGATGTTGTGACATTTATACCTGTCAGCAGATACTAAGGAATAGAACAGCTGGTGTTCTGTTAGAACTTAGTATTTATTTCCAGTCTGGTTATCAAGGAAAGACCAGACCTGGCATAAGGCCTACTGACTGAATGTCAAACTGGATGTTACGACATTCATCATATACTGAACAGTAGACAGAGTGGTGTTCTGCTATACTTCAGCATGCTACTTAGTCTGTTCTTCAAGAGGATAACAGAACTGACTTAAGGCCAGATGTGTAAATGTCAAATTGGATACTTTGACATCTATTAATGTAAGCTGTTACTGTAGTATGGTCATTTTGGTCATATACAGGTCAGCAAAATTGTACAGTCTGTTTTCTGGAAAAACAGACTCAGCATATGATCCTTGATGTCAAGCTGAATGTCGTGACATTCATTCCTGACAGCATATGCTATATTGTAGGTTGTTCAGTTTTCAGTTTCAGCTTTTTCTCAGGCTATTCTTCAGGGATTCAACAGCTTAGAGAAAATCCAGGAAATCAACAACCAAGCTACATTTAATGAACCTAACAAATTGCCTATTTGTTAGTAACCTAGATGTTGAATTTATGGGAACTCGCGTGACCTTAAATTCAGGAGAATACAAGTGCAAAAGCCCAGGTACTGCAATATAAAAGGAAGTCGTTCCTTCATTCAGTTTTGGGGTTTTTGAGGCGTGAAGATTTAGTGTGTCCATCATACTTCACTGCTGTATTTTTGTGAGTCTTGTATTAGACATATCTTGTAAGCCAAGCCTTTATCACGTTGATGATTGCTTTGGAATAGGGTGTTCATTGAGTTGTAAGTGTTGTGCCGCTCAAAGCTTTTAAGCGTGAGTGCTGTGTATCTTGATTAAAGCTGTTAAGCACAATCAAGAGTTTTTTGAAGTGTGACTTCAAAGTTGTCTTTAATATTGATTAAAGGTAGTAATCACTGAGGTGATTGAGGGGGAGTGAGTAGGAACTCTGATCTTAGATTAAGATTGAAATTGCATTGGGTAGGGATTAAGTGACAAGTTGTAAACGGGTGAGTTTAGCTTTGAATTAATACTACTGATAGTGGATTTCCTCCCTGGCTTGGTAGCCCCCAGATGTAGGTCATGTTGGACTGAACTGGGTAAACAATTACTTGTGTTATTTACTGCACTTACTTTTAAGTTCTGCATAATTCTTGTCTGTGCAGAATTGGATGTCATAACAACCCGTGTGACATCTAAAGTCTGATAACTAGATTTTCAATTGGCATCAGAGCAGGCACCCTGCTTGTGAATTTCTGGGTGAGATCTAGGGAAGTTACTTTCTAGTACCATGGATAAGGATATAGGACACTCAAATAGACCACCCATGTTGGATGGCTCTAATTATGATGACTGGAAGCCTCGTATGATAGCCTTCTTAAGGTCTCTAGATAGCAAAGTCTGGAGAGCTGTCAACAAAGGATGGGAACATCCAACGAAGACAGGTGAAGATGGAGTCAGTGTGCAGATTCCTGAAGAAGAGTGGGACAAGGAGCAAGAGGCATTAGCTCTTGGAAATTCCAAGGCCTTGAATGCATTGTTCAATGGAATCAGTAAGAACATCTTCAGGCTGGTGCACCACTGTGAACTAGCTAAGGAAGTTTGGGATACCCTCAAGGTAACTCATGAAGGTACTTCCAAGGTGAAGATGTCCAAACTTCAGATGCTGACCACCAAGTTTGAAAATCTGAGGATGAAAGAGGATGAGACTATTCATGACTTTCACATGAATATTCTTGAAATTGCAAACACCTCTGGTGGACTAGGTGAGAAAATGGCTGAAGAGAAACTTGTAAGAAAGATTCTCAGGTCCTTGCCTAAGAGATTTGATATGAAGGTCACAACCATAGAGGAGGCGCAGGACATCTGCAATATGAAGGTGGATGAGCTCATTGGTTCTCACCAAACCTTTGAAATGGGCTTGTGTGAGAATGCTGAAAAGAAGAACAAAAGCGTAGCTTTTGTATCTAATGCTGAAGAAGAGTCAGAAGCAGGATATACTGAAGGTGATGAAAATATATCAGAAGCCTTAGCCATGCTTGGGAGACAGTTCAACAAGTTCGTGAAGAAGATTGATCAAAGAGGGAGACCTAATGTCAAGAACATCCCGTCTGACATCAGGAAAAGATCAACTTCTGAAGAAAAGTTCAACCAAGGCAAGGGAATCCAGTGTCATGGTTGTGAAGGGTATGGACACGTCAGAGCCGAATGTCCTACTTATCTCAAGATGCAAAAGAAGGGGCTAACTATCACATGGTCTGAAGGAGATTCTGAAAGTGAATCTGAAGGAGAATCTGCCAAACATGTCACTGCACTAACCAGTGTTTGTGCCTCTGATGATGACTCAAGTGCAGATGAACTGACCTTTGATGAACTTGCTGCAGCCTATAAGAAGTTGTGTACCACCAGTGCAGAAGTCCGTGCACAAGGAGAAAAGCAGAAGAAACTCATCAAGGAACTGGAAGATGAGAGACAGAAGCATCTGACAGCCATAGAGGGTCTAAATGGTGAGATAACCTTGCTGACCTCCAAGCTGAATCAGATGACTAAATCCATCAGAATGATGAACAAGGGAACTGACACCTTGGAAGAGATTCTAAAGGTGGGACAGAAGTCTGGAACCAAATCTGGCCTAGGATTTGGGAAAAGATCCTCAGCTGAACACAAACGCCCAAAGGCTAAAGTTCAGAAGTTCAAGCGGAAGTCAAAGCCAATGTCTCAACATCGGGGAACTAAGATGAATAATCATCAGAAGAGGAAATACCAGGAGTGGAGATGTCACCATTGTGGTAGGCTTGGACATATAAAAGCCTTCTGCTGCTGGCTTCATGGTTTCCCTAACCAAGCCTCGCATGTCAGGCCTAAGCATAAGACATATAAGCGCTATGTCCCCATCAAGAAGCAACAATGGTATGCTAGGTTAGCGCACACAGCTCTAAGGGCTTCTACCAGAGAAGACTGGTACTTTGACAGTGGATGCTCAAGACATATGACTGGTATGGAAAATCTACTGGTGGATATTCAACCTCACACTACCAGCTATGTGACCTTTGGTGATGGTGCCAAAGGAAAAATAAAAGGTGTGGGTAAACTGGACTGCTCTGGAGTTCCAAAACTGAATAATGTGCTGTTAGTAAGAGGACTGACTACAAATCTCATCAGCATAAGTCAGCTGTGTGATCAAGGATTCTATGTTCAGTTTACTAAGGAGCTGTGCATTGTGACAAATGGTGACAATCAGGAAGTTATGAGAGGAACCAGGTCCAAAGATAACTGTTATCTGTGGGAACCTAAAGTCTCTAACTTTTCCATAATATGCTCCTCAGCCAAGGAAGAATAGGAGGTGAAGCTGTGGCATAGACGTCTTGGACATCTCCACTTACGGGGAATGAAGAAGATTATATCCAAGGAAGCAGTCAGAGGAATTCCAAAGCTGCTTATTGATGAAGGAAGATTCTGTGGAGAATGCCATGTGAGCAAGCAAACCAAGATGTCACATCCGAAGCTGGGACATCCTATAACTTCCAGAGTTCTGGAACTGTTGCACATGGACTTAATGGGACCTATGCAGGTTGAAAGTCTTGGTGGGAAGAGATATGCTTACGTGGTGGTTGATGACCATTCCAGATACACGTGGATAAGCTTCATCAGAGAGAAGTCAGATACATTTGATGTCTTCAAAGACCTGTGCATCAGACTTCAAAGGGAAAAGGACAGTTGTGTGGTCCGGATTAGGAGTGATCATGGTACGGAGTTCAAGAATTCCAAGTTTGATGAGTTTTGCTCGTCTGAAGGAATAAGTCATGAGTTCTCCTCCCCTATAACTCCCCAGCAGAATGGGATAGTTGAAAGAAAAAATAGAACTATTCAAGAATCTGCCAGAGCAATGATTCATGCAAAGAAGCTCCCCATGCACTTTTGGGCTGAAGCGATGAATACCGCATGCTATGTTCACAACAGAGTCACCTTGAGAAAAGGAACCTCCTCCACTCTATATGAAATATGGAAAGGCAGAAAACCCACAGTGAAGTACTTTCATATCTTTGGAAGTAAATGCTACATTCTCACAGATCGTGAACAGAGAAGGAAGCTGGATCCCAAAAGTGATGAGGGTATATTTCTAGGATACTCCACTAATAGCAGAGCCTACAGAGTGTTCGACTACAGGACCAATGTCCTGATGGAATCCATAAATGTTATTGTGGATGATAAAGAGGAAGGGATCGATGTCATAGAGGATGTTGAAACATTCCTTGACAGTTCAACTGACATTCCAGTCAAGTCTGAAGAAGTACAAGAACCTCCTCCTGAATGTGAAGTAGATGCAACCACCAAAATGCCATCTATCAGAATTCAGAAAGACCACCCTAAGGATCTTATCATAGGGGATCCTAATAGTGGTGTGACTACCAGGTCACGGGGAATAAGCTCAAATTCCTGTTTTGTATCCAAGGTTGAACCAAAGAATGTGAAAGAAGCCCTGACTGACGAATACTGGATCAATGCCATGCAAGAGGAACTTGAGCAGTTCAAAAGGAATGAAGTATGGGAGCTAGTTCCAAGACCTGAAGGGACCAACATCATTGGTACCAAGTGGATCTTCAAAAACAAATCTGATGAGAAAGGAGTAATTACTAGGAATAAAGCAAGACTAGTAGCTCAAGGATACACTCAAGTTGAAGGGGTTGATTTTGATGAGACATTTGCTCCTGTGGCTAGGCTTGAGTCCATCAGATTGTTGTTAGGGGTAGCATGCATTCTGAAGTTTAAACTATTCCAAATGGATGTAAAGAGTGCATTCTTGAATGGCTACTTGAATGAAGAAGTCTATGTGGAACAACCTAAAGGGTTCTGTGATCCTAACCAACCTAAGCATGTATACAAGTTGAGGAAAGCCTTGTATGGGTTGAAACAAACACCTAGAGCATGGTATGAAAGGTTGACCGAATTTCTGACCTCAAATGGATACAGAAAAGGTGGAATAGATAAAACCTTGTTTGTGAAGGATGAAGACGGCAAAATCATGATTGCTCAAATCTATGTGGATGATATAGTCTTTGGTGGTATGTCAGAACAAATGGTAACACATTTTGTTCAACAGATGCAATCTGAGTTTGAAATGAGCCTGGTTGGGGAACTAACCTACTTTCTTGGAATGCAAGTCAGCCAAATGGAGGACTCTATGTTTCTCTCCCAAAGCAAGTATGCCAAAAACATCGTTAAGAAGTTTGGTATGGATAATGCTAGGCACAAAAGGACTCCTGCTCCTACTCATCTGAAGTTAACCAAAGATGATGGAGGGCCTAGTGTTGATCAATGCTTGTATAGAAGCATGATAGGCAGTCTACTATATCTAACTACAAGTAGACCTGACATTTCTTATGCAGTTGGAGTGTGTGCGAGATACCAAGCAGAGCCTAAGGTGAGCCACTTGAATCAAGTCAAAAGGATTCTCAAGTACATCAATGGGACTTGTGACTATGGGATGCTGTACTCACATGGGTCTGAGCCTGTCCTATCTGGGTACTGTGATGCTGACTGGGCTGGAAGTGCTGATGACAGAAAAAGCACATCAGGAGGATGTTTCTTCTTGGGAGACAATCTCATATCTTGGTTCAGCAAGAAGCAGAACTGTGTATCCCTGTCCACTGCAGAGGCTGAATACATAGCTGCTGGAAGCAGTTGTTCCCAACTGGTGTGGATGAAACAGATGCTCACTGAGTACAATGTCACTCAAAATGTCATGACATTATTCTGTGATAATCTCAGTGCCATCAATATTTCCAAGAATCCCATCCAACACAGCAGGACCAAACATATTGACATTAGACATCACTTCATCAGAGATCTGGTGGAAGACAAGGTGATTACTTTGGAACATGTAGCCACTGAACTGCAACTGGCTGACATATTTACAAAGGCTCTGGATGCTACTCAGTTTGAAAATTTAAGGGGCAAACTGGGAATATGTCTCTCTGAGACCTTATAGCAACCAATGATGTTTGGAATGTATTTATTGGAACTATGTTCTGATTGGTCAACAGATCATAGCTATACCACTTGCAACAAGTGTGGCAACAAGAGGGTAAGGAGACACCCTAACGTGAGAAGGCCTATGCACCTGCAGGAATTCAAGGACGTTGTTCATGCAGGAGTGGTTCTGGATGTCAGAAACAAAGTCATGGCATCTGATATGGTTGTACCTACTGTGAAGCAAGATCAAGTGGGTGCTAACTTGGTTGAAACTGTGAAGTAAAACCAAGTTGGTAATTCTGTCATTTTTTTCTGTTGATATTGTTGACTTTGGCAACATTTTTGACAAAAAGGGGGAGTAACAGTAACAGGATACCCCAGACAACAGATTGGTCTGTTACAACAGACTCGTGACAGATTCGAAGATTTTCCTTCCCCTGCAGCTGATGTGTGATGAAGTTTGTAATTAACTTCTGTCTGTGTGCTGTTTTGTGAAGTTTTTATTTAACTTCCATGTGTGTGAGTGTGCTGCCACTCTGAGTGTATTAGCTAGGTTTATTTCCTGCTAGATGTGTGATTCCGCTGCTATGAACTCTGTTATGGGGATCAAAGTGTTTTAGCCAAAAATTTGCCAAAGGGGGAGTTTGTAGGTGCTTGATTGGCTGCATTATATGGTAAAACACTAGCTGGATTCTAATGTCTTGACTGATGTCATGACATGGTGTGTATGTGTGACTGCATTGTAGGTTAGAATATCTAACTGTACTCTGATGTCTTGACCGATGTCATGACACACATGAGTAGTTACTGCAGGATTAGCTAATACAGGATTTATTGAATGTCAAACTGGATGCTGTGACATTTATACCTGTCAGCAGATACTAAGGAATAGAACAGCTGGTGTTCTGTTAGAACTTAGTATTTATTTCCAGTCTGGTTATCAAGGAAAGACCAGACCTGGCATAAGGCCTACTGACTGAATGTCAAACTGGATGTTATGACATTCATCATATACTGAACAGTAGACAGAGTGGTGTTCTGCTATACTTCAGCATGTTACTTAGTCTGTTCTTCAAGAGGATAACAGAACTGACTTAAGGCCAGATGTGTAAATGTCAAATTGGATACTTTGACATCTATTAATGTAAGCTGTTACTGTAGTATGGTCATTTTGGTCATATACAGGTCAGCAAAATTGTACAGTCTATTTTCTGGAAAACAGACTCAGCATATGATCCTTGATGTCAAGCTGAATGTCGTGACATTCATTCCTGACAGCATATGCTATATTGTAGGTTGTTCAGTTTTCTGTTTCAACTTTTTCTCAGGCTATTCTTCAGGGATTCAACAACTTAGAGAAAATCCAGGAAATCAACAACCAAGCTACATTTAATGAACCTAACAAATAGCCTATTTGTTAGTAACCTAGATGTTGAATTTATGGGAACTCGCGTGACCTTAAATTCAGGAGAATACAAGTGCAAAAGCCCAGGTACTGCAATATAAAAGGAAGTCGTTCCTTCATTCAGTTTTGGGGTTTTTGAGGCGTGAAGATTTAGTGTGTCCATCATACTTCACTGCTGTATTTTTGTGAGTCTTGTATTAGACATATCTTGTAAGCCAAGCCTTTATCATGTTGATGATTGCTTTGGCATAGGGTGTTCATTGAGTTGTAAGTGTTGTGTCGCTCAAAGCTTTTAAGCGTGAGTGTTGTGTATCTTGATTAAAGCTGTTAAGCACAATCAAGAGTTGTTTGAAGTGTGACTTCAAAGTTGTCTTTAATATTGATTAAAGGTAGTAATCACTGAGGTGATTGAGGGGGAGTGAGTAGGAACTCTGATCTTAGAGTAAGATTGAAATTGCATTGGGTAGGGATTAAGTGACAAGTTGTAAACGGGTGAGTTTAGCTTTGAATTAATACTACTGATAGTGGATTTCCTCCCTGGCTTGGTAGCCCCCAGATGTAGGTCATGTTGGACTGAACTGGGTAAACAATTACTTGTGTTATTTACTGCACTTACTTTTAAGTTCTGCATAATTCTTGTTTGTGCAGAATTGGATGTCATAACAACCCGTGTGACATCTAAAGTCTGATAACTAGATTTTCATTTTCCCTTTCCCTTGGATAAATTAAAGTTCGGTGGTGACATTTTTTTGCGAGTCAAGTTAACCTAATAGCTTGGTCTCCGATTCTCGCCGCGACAGAAATGGCAACTTCACTAGGGACATCCCCAAGAGGTTTAAACCTATCTTGTATATATTTGTGTTATTATATTTTTTTCTATAATTTTTGGGTTTCTTTTGGTGATTTATATGCGGTGAAATATGTCTTAAACCGTACTTGAGTAGATAAATAAGATAGGAGGGTGGTATAGTCAAGAAAGCTTGGGTGAAGTAATCCCGAACAAGTTGACTTAAGAATCCCCTACTCAGTGGAAGTCCATTTGAGGGTAGTCTTTGTTAAATGAGTAATCGTGAAAGCATTGCTACTTTCGACCTGAGAGCCTGAGAAACTGAGGACTTTATTATCCCTTTACCCTACTTGGCCTTTTATGACGTGGTGTGATGGCTATGAAGGTGTAAACTTGAAATAGTTGATACACGATGCTACACTCAGACGAGGTTCTCTTGAGAATATTATTGATTCCCGAGTAATAAGTGTGCTAATAATATCCAAAAGACGAATCAATGACTTTTGGAACTTCTTTGAACCTTGCTCTACAGATACAAAAAAACCTTAGTACATACCTTTGAACCCTATAAGTTTGTGTTCTTGTTTTGTGCATCCATACATTGATGCATTCATTCATCATTTTTAACCAAGTTTTCAAGAAACTTAGAAACACTTGTTGCAAACATCACATGAACTTTTTTACCAAAGATTTTGGAAGAAGAACAACTCAAAAGTACACTTTCAAGAGTCCTAAGCTAGAAGATCTAAGAGAAATAAGGGATTTGGTTGTTGATCCAATAGGATTTAAGGATAGATATGGGAGACTTCTATCACTATTGAAGACCAACATGACAGATGGAATTCTTACTAGACTAGTCCAGTTATATGATCCATTGTATCATTGCTTCACCTTTCCAGATTACCAGCTTATGCTCACACTAGAGGAGTATTCCTATTTGCTTGGATTACCTATTTTTGATCAGATCCCATTTTTTGGATTACCTATTAATTATAATGTCCATGTTGTGTTCATGTTTGTTTCCAATGTTTGTACACTTTGTTGACCTAATCTTGGAATACTTGATGCTTAAATGATTAATGATGAATCCATGTCTCTTGTTTCCTTTTAATGTTCATGTGTTGATGTTATCTTGTTATGAGAATGTATTAGTTGATAATCATGTGTATTGATGGAATGTACAATGTTGGTTCTTGATGGTTCATGATTGATCTTGTTTGTGTTTGAGCCATGTCATATGCCTTGATGTTGCTCCTTGTTTGGTCTTGTCATATTGATGTTGTATCTCATGTTCATATACTTGACCTAATTGTTGAATGTCATGTATTTCTTGTGTACCCATACTCATCTTATTCTATTATTGCCTAATCCAAGAGAAATAGACTTCTTATTGACTTTCTTTTCATACATGTGCATATGTGTGTATATAATTATTTCCTTGCCTTACTCCCCTTTACCTAGTTTAAAACCTTAGGATTTTTCTTTGAAAATAACTTTCATTAAAAACCTTTAACACTTGTTAATTGACTTTTCCAAACTTTCATGTGTTGATGTTGTAGCGGGGTTTTCGTTACCTTTAGGTTTATTGACTAAACCAAAAGTCAACATACAATTCGAGTCGCCACCGCACTTTTATTTGTCCAAAGGAAAGGATAAAAAGCAAACAAAAGCCAAGTAAGAAGTTTTTCAAATCAAAAACTAATGAAAATGTCAGAGATCTAGGTAAAGGGGTTGGTTATGAAATGGGAAGGTTTTACGCACCCAAAACATCCTTAGTACTCTAAGGGAACCCTTTTTGCAAAATATGTATTGTAGGTTGGTATTTGTGAAAATATTTGTGCAAAAGATTGGAGGGATGAGAAGAGAATAGATTATATTTACAAATTTTTTGTTTGAATGGATGAATCCATTGCCTACATACCATCACAACGGAGGATCAAAACCTCGTAGTTCAGGGTAGAAATCTCAAAGATTGGTGAATTGATTTTAATCAAAATCCTTAAGGTCTTTTGTTATCAAAGGGAGAAAACTCAACCTAAACCAATAATCCACCATGTGAGGAAGGCTTCAACATACTAGTGAGGGGTTAACCCTATAATAAGCATGGAAGGCTTATAATCCAACACTAAGGATGAGGTGAGATTTACATCAACCACTATGATAACTCAAACCTATGACTAATGTTTATGAAAAGGTTTTAACAAGTGGCCATTGGAACCACAAAACAACTTGAAATGGGTTGGATTTACAAGTTAGACTTATTTACAAAATGAGGTCAAAGTTGGATTAAAGTTTATTTACAATGAGTATTTATGAAAATGGTTTTGAAAAGTCAAAGGCTTAAGGCCTAGGTTTCTAATTTGAAATAAAGTTAAAGTTTTGAAAATGATTTTTGGCTTGGTTAGAGTGGGGAGAAGAGAGAAGGGTTATTCCTAAAGCATACCAAGATAAGAGGGGAAAGATAACCCTTGGAGTTCCTTTTCTTGGAGTCATATAGAGATGACTCAAGATACTCCTTTCCTTTTGACTTAGCACACAAACAAGCAATCAATATTTTGAATTCAAGCTCCTAGGATCTCCATTTGGCTTGTCTCTTAACTTGGCTACTCATGACAATGGTCCTCTTTTTCACAATCTCAAGGTGGGATCCCTATCACACAAAAGCAAACATCAAAAAGCTCACAACACAATAAAGGGAATGGACAAAGAATAAGTTTGAGAAGAAGTCCTTTGAGATCAACTTTCAGTTTTAGCATTCTGAAGGCATGAGGCCTAGTTGCTCTTCAACAAATTTTGCATTCTAAAGGCATGAGGCCTAGTTGCTCTTGAACAAATTTTGCATTCTAAAGGCATGAGGCCTAGTTGCTCTTGAACTCCTTTAAGCATGGGTAATTCCTAATTCTAAGTCCTTTCTCCTTTTGCATTTTGGTTCACATCAAAACAAACACAAAACAACACAAAATAGCAATATATTTACACAATAATGGGCTCAAATGAGCAAAATAAAAATGACATACACATAAAATATGTGCTAAAGTTAGCTAAGAGAAAATCAAGATGAATAATGAGCAAGAAATAAATGACATTAAAAGTAAATAGCAAAAAATTAAAAGCTCAAATTAAATTTAGTAGTTAATAAGGTTATGTTAGCTTGTCATAAGACAATGTAGCGCTATATTAAGCAATCGTAAGTGGACTAATGTAGTAGTTACACCTATTTGAGGCCGGTAAATAAGAATATAGGCAAGGAACACAAGTTAGAGATCATGACTAGTAAGCCAAGCTCCATACACTTGCTATGCCAAACAAGAGGGGAAGGGCCTTGTATTGACTTTTGGTTATTTGCTTGACCAAGAAGCAACCTATCTTTGACACAAAATAACTCACTTGATCATGGATCAAGTTGAATTTAGTTTGGATCAAAGAAGGTTAAACTTCTCATTTGTTAAGACCAACCTCAAGACTTTAACTCATTGGCCATTGATGGAAAGAAAGGGATGAAGATGGAAGGGAGGGGGTAAGAATTCAACAAAGAATCCCAATTGATCAAGGGATAACTCATCCTTGATCAAATTCATTCATCTTTCTAAATTATGATCCTTAAGGATTTTCAAACTACAAGATTCAATGAATTTGATCAAAGTTGAATCAATTTAACCTCAATCCACACCAAACAGAAGAGAGATGAAGATAACAAGTCAAGAAGTCAATGATATTTTTTTGGTATTTTTTTGAATTAAAAGAAAATACAAATAAAAAAAAAAGGTTGAACCTCAAATTCAATTCAAAGCAACTTCAATAAGTCCAATTAAATTCTCATAGGTTCAACATAGTCAAACAAACTTTGACTAATTTTCTCACAAATTTTTGAAATCAGAAAGTAATTAAAACCAATTAAAAAAAATTAAAAAAAATAGCATAATATGAATTAAAATCTCAAATAATCTCAAAACAATCAAGAAATTGTTAAGACTATTTTTCATTGACTTATCATGATCCATATATGCTATGAAAATATTTTTGTATTTTTTAAAAGTTAGAAAGTATTTTAAAATGAATTAAAACCATTAAAAACCAAGTCATTCATAAAAAAATATCAAATGAAGTCACAAAAATGGATGTAATGGAAGTGATTGGCTAAGGAATCAGGCTTTAAAACTCAACTAATGATGCTGAATTTCAAGCTCGAAAGTATGAAATTTTTTGAGTGATTCCTTTGGTGAGGGCTATGGTTTCACTTCTGTAGCACTTGAGATCTCCAAAAGGTTAGCCAATGAATGAGAGGAAGCCTCTATTTATAACTGAATGCAGCTGATCATCACACTTTGTTCATGTGCATGGCAAATAGAATTTGAATTGCATGGGCCTTTGCAGGAGTACGGAAGGCCCAATGATGGATGAAGCAACATGCTGAGATCAGGTGAAATGCATTTGGACGTGCACATTGGACTGAATAATCTTGCAATTCAAGTTTCATCATAAAATACAAAAATGCACATAAATGAAAAGAATTTCGAAACTCCCAAATGGTAGATCCCATGAACTATTGTGAGTAATGGTTGGAAAACCCTTGAAATAAGGAACAAAAGTTATGTTGGGCAAAAAATAATTTGGAATATGAAAATTGATGAAAACTGGCTGGGAAAAATCAAGTACAAAACATATTCAAATCACTTTGAAAAATTTCACCAAAAGCAAGCTTAATCAAACCCCTATGTCTTCATGATACAAGCTTCAAATGAAAACATCTCCAACATAAAAGTTGTAGTTATTTTCAATATGGTCAATATAAAATCAAATTTTTCATAATTTGGATTTTCCATGATAAAGTTATGGGCATTTAAAGTTGGGTACTTTTTCAAATTCAATGAATTAGGTCCAAGATGACCTATAATGTTTTGCATTATCACATGTATTTATTTTAGGATTATGAAATTTTGTACAACATAACATTTTAAGTAGACATATCAATATTTCCAATGAATTTGGTATCACCTCAAAATAATAAAAATTAAGGAAGTTATGCCCTTGGTAAGTTGTCTCAAAATTAGGGTTTCAGTCAAAATGACCTATAATTTTTTGAAATGAATGATGACCTTACAAGTTTCAAATGGATTTTTGATGAACATTAAATTTGTTAATATGGTTCTTAGGAACATTTTTTATCTTAGGGTAATCTTCATTTGACAAACACATCAAAAAGTATATCTCATTGATCCTCAGCTTAGTTAGATGACTTGACTGGTCAACTTTTCAAGGCCAAACTTCCAATCTTGATGAAATAATGATTGAGGATCATCAAATAGGCTCATATATGCATAAAATGATTAATTAAAGAACTTACCTTAATTAAATTTGATCAGGGGTTGAGATTGCTTCATGAGCAAGGCACAGTCAAAGCATAGTGAAATTAGGGTTTCCTTGGGAAACAATCTTCAAGCCCTTTGGGTTATCTTGATCAAATTGGCAAATTGAGATATTTGGGAGACATATATGATGATTAGTAGATTTGTGGACCATTTCCATGCCTTTTCTCATCTTCATCTAGCCATTGCATTGGGCTTAGGAGCCTCCTAGGAGCATTGTGGAGCATATGATCACTTGAGCTTCAAAATAAAAGAGTTAGTGACATATTTTTGTGCTTTTGGTTAGTAATCAAATAATAAAAGCAATAATATACAATACAAGCATTCTTGGTGATCCCAAAACACTCAAACAAATCCCAACCCTAGGGTTAAGGAGCCAAACATACTGTGATCCTTGAGACAATGCATTTGTGCAATAACATGATGCCATGAGGGATCTTAGGGTCAAAATTAGGGTCTTACAGATGTTATCTTATTATGAGCATGTTTTGGTTGATAACGATGTGTATTGATAGCATGTACCATGTTGTTGCTTGATGGTTCATGATTGATCTTGTTTTTGCGTGAGCCATGTCATATGCCTTGATGTTGCTCCTTGTTTGGTCATGTCATATTGATGTTGTATATCATATTGATATACTTGACCTAATTTTTGAATGTCATGTATTGCTTGTGTACCCATACTTATCTTATTCTATTAGTGCCTAATCCAAGAGAAAGAGACTTCTTATTGACTTTCTTGTCATCCATGTGCATATGTGTGTGTATATAATTGTTGCCTTCCCTTACTCCTCTTTATCTTAGACCTAGTTTAAAACCTTAGGATTCTTCTTTGAAAACCACTTTCATTAAAAACCTTTGACACTTATTAATTAACTTTTTCAAACTTCTTTTCTTAAATCAAATACTTCAATACACTTTAAAATATCTCAACCTTTTCATAAGACTAAAAGATACCAACCTTCATTCAAATATTTTCCACTTTGGATTTTCCCATTTATTTTTTTTTCAAAGAGTTTAGACATGAATCATTTATATGGAAGAGATATCTCTTATATCCCCATAACACAATTAAAATGATACTTTTCCATTTAAGGGAGGTATGTGGCATATTTGTTGATTGTATATCCAAGTTGGAGCCCTTCTCTTACAATGAGGCAAATATCTATCTTCACTATGTTTGTGGTGGTATAATTGAACATTCCTTATTAAGATGACAACTTGTCTCTTCTCCTAAAATAAACCAACAAACATGTTTTCAAACTTTTCTACCCGAACTACGGGATTTTGATCCTTCATTGGTACGTAGGCACAAGACTTTATGTCTTTTCCAATCAAAAAGAAATACTTCTTTTCTCATCCCCCCCCCCCCCAATCTTTAGGAAACAACAATAACCAAACACAAATATCTCAAGAGGTTCCTCTAGGATACTATAGATAATTAGGATGCTAGTACCATCCTTTTTCATAACAAACCCTCGAACCTTCAATCTCTTTATTGCACTATTTTGTATTGCATATTTATGGGTTATTTGATCTTTTCCCCTTCTCTTGGATAAATTAAAGTTTGGTGGTGACATTTTGTTTTGCGAGTCAAGTTAACCTAATAGCTTGGTTGCCGATTCTCTCCGCGATGGAAATGGCAACTTCACTGGGAACATCCATAAAAGGGTTAAACCTATCTTGTATATATTTGTGTTATTATATTGTTTTCTATATTGTTTGGGTTTATTTTGGTGATCTATATGTGGTGAGATATATCTGAACCCGGACTTGAGTACATAAATAAGATAGGAGGGTGGTATAGTCGAGAAATCTTGGATGGAGTAATCCTGAACAAGCTGACTTAAGAATCCCCAACTTAGTGGAAGTCCATCTGAGGGTAGTCTTTGTCAAACGAGTAATCGTGAAAGTATTGCTACTTTCGACCTGGGAGCCTGAGAAACTGAGGACTTTAGTATCCCTTTACCCCACTTGGACTTTTAGGACGTGGTGTGATGGCTATGAAGGTGTAAACCTGAAATAATTGATACACGATGCTACACTCAGATGAGGTTCTCTTGAGAATATTATTGATTCCCGAGTAATCAGTGTGCTAGTAATATCCAAAAGACGGATCAATGACTTTGGGAACCTTCTTACGACCTTGTTCTACAAGTACAAAAAAAAACCTTAGTATATACCTTTGAACCACATATGTTTGTGTTCTTCTTTGTGCATCCATACATTGATGCATTCATTCATCTTTTTTAACCAAGTTTTCAAGGAACTTAGAAACACTTGTTGCAAACATCACAAGAACTTTTTTACCATGGATTCTGGAAGAAGAACAACTCAAAAGTACACTTTCAAGAGTCCTAAGCTATAAGATCTAAGAAAACTAGGGGATTTGGTTATTGATCCAATAGGTTTAAAGGATAGATATGGGAGACTTCTGTCACTATTGAAGACCAATATGACAGATGGAAAATTCTTATTACACTAGTCCAGTTCTATGATCCTTTGTATCATTGATTCACCTTTCCAGATTACCTGCTTATGCCCATACTAGAGGAGTATTCCTATTTGCTTGGATTGCCTATTTCTGATTAGATCCCATTTTCTGGATTGAAGGAGATTCCTAAGGATAAAGTTATTTCTGAAGCTACTAATTTGAATATGTTTGAGATTAAAGCTCATATGACCACCAAGGGAGGTATTCTTGGGTTTCCGGCTAAGTTTCTGATGGATAAAGCTCGTTACTTTGCTAGTATGAAGAGTATGGATGCTTTTGAGGCTACTCTTTCCTTGCTCATTTATGGATTGTTCCTCTTTCCTAATGTTGACAACTTTGTTGACATTAATGATATTAAGATATTCTTGATTGGAAATCCATTTCCCATTCTACTTGCAGATACCTACCATTCCATTCATCTCAAAAACTCTTATAGTGGGGGGATGATTATACGTTGTGCACCTTTGCTTTACAAGTGGATTATTTCTCACTTGTCTCGGTCTATTGCTTTTTGGGATCTTAATGATGGTCTTTTATGGTCACATAATATTATGTCTCTCACACATTATGATATTGAGTGGTATAGTCATGCTTACGATGAAGTAAAGATCATTGAAAGTTATGGAGAGTTTCCTAATGTGCCTCTTCTTGGTACAAAAGGAGGTATCTGTTATAACCCGATTTTGGCCCGTCGTGAGCTTGGATATCCAATGAAAGATAAACCAAGAAATATCCTCTTGGAATTCCTCTTCTTTAAAGAAGGTGAAGATAACAAAGCACTTAAGGAGAAGATTGTCCATAAAAAGGGGAGAGAAGTTCTAGGGAAGTCAAACTATGTTTCTTTAGAGACTTATCTTTAATGGGTACAAGCTAGCGCTATCAAGTTGAAGATGTCTTATCCTCACCGTGAGTCTTTTCCTATAGCCGTTATAGATCCTACTCTAATTTTCATGAATGATACGAAGAAACTTCAGATTGCTTTGACCAAGGTGCAACGAGAAAGGCACGCTTGGAAGAACAAATACCAGTTTGTCAACAATGAGAATGAAGAACTCCAAAAGAATTTGAAGAAGAATAATAAAGAGGAGCTTTCTAGAAATAATAGAAATGTGTAAGTGGATTTATTTTCCTCTAGAATTCATCCAGATACTCCTCCCTCCTCAGTTACTTGGAAGTTGATTGTTGACAAGCTCGTGATTGAGAAGACTTGGATGGAAGACCAAATCAAGGAGATCAACAGGAAGCTATAATGAGGGATTGGATCTTCTTCTCATGGGATACCCTAGGACTCTTAGATTCTAGCTTTTATTATTTTCTCTTTTGTTTAGAGCTTTTGAAAGTTAAAACTTCTGATTTGTATTGTTTCCACTTATTAATGAAATGAGGTTCTTTTGTCTACTTCAAAAATGTTATCCTTTATAATGTTTGAAATAATTGTTAAAAGTTCCTTGAAAAAAAATACATTTGCATTAGCACATCATGCATCATGCAAGCATTTTTCATTTCAGGAAACTCATCTATGTCTTTTGTTTCCGTTAGTCAAACTGTACCATTCGTACAACACTCAGGCGGGTCGACAAAGAAGGATGGGTCAACTCGAGCAAGAAAACTAGGAACTTCAGGAAGAAGTGAACACTCTGAAAGAAACCTTGGAAAGACTCTCAAACATGATGGAAGCGTTGGTGGCTGCTCAGAATCAGCCATCATCTAATTCTCAAGAGACTATTCAAAGAACCGTGATCCCCGAGATCGTGTCTACACTTGTTTCTGTGGCACCCCTCAGTGCTCCTTAGTACCACATGCCCTCCGGTTTTCCTTGGGGCATACCTCCTAATTATATGCCAGAAGGGTATCATCCACAGGCTACCGAAGCTCCAGTTATTACCGTCATGATTTCTGTGCCACATCCCATGGTACACACTACTCCTTACAATGAAGAACCTATATTCACACCACTCGAAGTGAAGGTGTTGGAATGGATGAGAGAATGGACAAGTTTCAAGATCAATTCTCGGAAATGCGAAAGGAAATCAAAGCCCTCAGAGGAAAAGACTTGTTTGGCAAGAATGCTTCTGATCTTTTCTTAGTTCCCAATGATAAGATTTTGCACAAGTTCAAGGTGCTGGACTTTGAGAAGTACAAACGCAACTCTTTCCCTCAAAGTTATCTGGTAATGTATGCTCACAAGATGTCGACCTAGATAGAAAATGATCAGCTATTAATCCATTACTTTCAGGATAGGTTAACTGGTGTCGCCCTCAAATGGTACATGAGTTCCAATGACTTTGGAGAAGCTTTTATCAGACAATATAAATATAATGTAGACATGGCACCGAAAATTCGATCCATGTCTCAGAAGGACAAGGAGAGTTTTAAGGAGTATGCTCATAGATGGCGTGAAGTAGCCGCCCAGATCTGTCCTCCGCTTGAGGAAAAAAAGATGACAAAGATTTTCCTAAAGACTTTGAGTTCGTTTTACTATGACCGTATGATCGCAAGTGCACCAAATTACTTCACTGAAATGGTGAACATGGGGATGTGACTTGAAGAGTAAGTACGTGAGGGACGTTTAACTAAAGAAGTGGGTTCTTCTAGTAATGTTAAGAAGTTTGGAAATGGGTTCATTAAGAAAAAGGAACAGGAAGTTAGTGTCGTTTTACATGTCAGACAAAGAAGAAGGTATCAACCATAGCATGTCGTAGTCATTTCTCCAATCATCAATCCACTAGTGGTAGTTCCATCCTATCAACCACAATTTTATTATCAACCTACTAAAGAATCTACTCAACATCATCAACAACCTCAGTAATAGGATCCCCACAGTTCAACAACAACAATCGTGTCCAAAGAACACCCCTTTTTGATCCTATTCCAATGTCATATGCAGAGTTATTCCCAACTTTGTTAGCCAAAAATCACATTCAGACTCGATCTCCACCCGTTGTCCCAAAAGAAATCCCTTATTGGTACAAAGTTGATCAATTTTGTGTGTACCATCAAGGAGCGTCTGGTCACAGTATAGATAATTTTTATGGCTTAAGATATGACGTTCAAAGGCTGATTAAAGGTGGCATTTTGTCCTTCAAATATGTTAATCTGAATGTGCAGGGTAATCCTTTACCTTAGCATGGGGGAGCCTTAGTAAACATGGTGCATGGTTGTCCAGGAAGATTTTCAGTCTTCGAGGTTAGGTTTATCATATAATCCTTAGTCAAAATGCATGCTAGTTTGAGAAGGCTTGCCTTTGTTGATCATGAACACAATTACACTAATTGTAGAATTTGCTCTGTAAATCCGTGTCCATGGCCTCTTGTACGCCAAGATATTCAGAAGTTGTTGGATAAAAGGACTATCACGATCATATATGATAGGAACCATGATAATGGTGAAGTTAATGTTATAGTACCTCAATTCAATGTTCCCAAGCCTGTGGAGATCATTTACGATAGCCAAAAGACTTATGTTTCTCCTTTGGTTATTAGTTTTCCCGGTCCAGTTCCTTATAAATCTGACAACGCTATACCATACATGTATAATGCCACCATGATTGAAGATGGAATGAAGGTTCCTTTGCCTTCCGTTGTTAATATTGCCGATGTGAGCAGAGTCACAAGAAGCGGGCGTGTGTTTTCCTCTACACCTCCCAGGAGAACTGAAGATGTCGCTGTAGGGAAAACTCAGGTTGAGATTCCAGTTGAGAAGTTTGGTTAGTCTAGTAGTACAAATCAGAAGGCGGATAATTATAAAGTGTTGAAATTGATAAAGAAAAGCGAGTATAACGTGGTGGAGAAACTATTGAATACACCATCAAATATATTCGTTTTGTCCTTGTTAATGAGCTATGAGGCTCATCGAGAAGCTTTGGAAAAGGTTTTAGAACAAGCGCATGTAGATCATGACGTGACCGTGGGTCAATTTGACGGTATTGTAGCTAACATAATTGTTTGCAACAATCTGAGTTGTTGTAATGAAGAGCTCCCTGAAGAGGGTAGAAATCACAATATGGCGCTACATATTTTAATGAACTGTGTGAGTGACACTCTTTCCAGTGTGATGGTAGATACTGGATCATCATTGAATGTGATGCCTAAATCAACACTTTCCAGATTATCTTTTCAAGATGCTCCAATGAGGGGTAGTGGGATTATTGTGAAGGCTTTTGATGGTTCCCGTAAAACTATTATTGGAGAGGTAGAATTGCCTATGACTATTGGTCCTCACACTTTTCAGATCAGGTTCTAGGTTATGGACATTGAAGCAGCATACAATTGTTTATTAGGTCTCCCGTGGATCCATGAGGCTGGGGCAGTCACCTCTACTCTTCATCAGAAGCTCAAATTTGTAAATAATGGGAAATTGGCGACACTATGTGGAGAACAGGCTTTGATTCTGAGCCACCTTTCATCATTCTCTTATGTTGAACCCGAAGATGCTATTGGAACCCAGTTCCAAGCCTTGTCTATTATTGATCAAGATATTAAGAGAAGTGGGGCATCCATTTATTCTCTCAAAGATGCATAAAAGGTGGTCAAGAGTGGTGCAACTGGTGGTTGGGGAGAGGTCGTGATTTTGCCAGAGAACAAGTCTCGAGAAGGTCTTGGTTTTTCTTCCTCGTCTACAAAGGTTTTCAAAAAGGACGCGGTCATACGCCTTATTGAAGAAGTTTTCCGCAGCGGAGGTTTCATTCATCCCACCATGGCTGAAGTTACTGCTATTATAGAAGACGATCCTAAAAAGGATTCACCAGACCTCATTGTGCATGAAGTGGTTTGTAAAAATTGGACTATTGTTGATGTCCCGTCCATTATTCACATTTCTAAGTAATGTTTTATCATCCTGTCCTTTCGCTATGCCCAAGGCGAAAGAGTAGTTTGTAGGGATTTCTTTTAAAAAATGTTTCCTTTTACTCTACCCAAGGCAAACGAGTTGGTGTCGGGATTTTGTTTCAAGATTTGACAATCATTAATAAAAGGTCACCATTTGCTTTCCATGTTATTTGTTTTTACTTTTTTCTTTTTCTGGAAAATGGCAATTCTAAAACAAAAAATATAATAGTCACTTGCAACATTTGCATACATTTCCACCTTTATCTGTTTCTAAATTCAAGCATAATCACATGTGCAGATTAATTCATGAAACATCCATTAAAACCCATGACCTTATGCCCTTTCCAACTTTGAATTCCTGGTATTTGAAGTTGAAGAGGAAAGTGTTAAAGAGATTTCTGATGAGATCTCTCGGTTACTCGAGCAGGAGGAAGAAACCATTCAGCCATACAAGGAACTAATGGAGGTAATCAACTTGGGTTCAGAAGAAGGTAGAAAAGAGGTGAAGATTGGAGTTTTGCTTGTTCAAGCTGTCAAAGAGAGAATGATAGAGCTTATTAGAGAGTAGATGAATGTGTTTGCTTGGTCCTACCAAGACATGCCAGGGTTGGTTATAGATATTGTAGAGCATTGTTTGCCTTGAAGCCAGAATGTCCTTCGGTCAAGCAGAAATTGAGAAGAACTCGCCCAGATATAGCCATACAGATCAAAGAGGACTTCCAAAAACAGATTGATACAGGCTTCCTTATCACGTATGAATACCCTTAATGGATGGCCAACATAGTGTTGGTGTAAGCCCTTGAGGCCAATACTTTTGGTACTTGTATCGAATTATTTATTAATTAATAAAAGGCTTTTTCTTTATTATGGTTGTTTAATAAAGTCCCTGGAATAGATAGTCCGTTTAATGCATCAAGTGTGACTTGATCATGAGAGCACATTAAACATAGGGACACTATTCTTAAAGTATCTGTAGTAGAGCTTTATTGTGAAGTGAGATAACATTAAAGCATTAAGACTATTATGTTTGTAGACTGATGATCACATCTCATGGATCATGGATAAAGAGTTATCAAGTCTTAAACATAGGTATCAATATTAAGAGTAATATTTATACCGGATTGACCCGCTATGAGAATACTATATAGAAAGTTATGCAAAGTGTCATAAGTTATTCTCATGGTGATAATGGTGTATGCCACTCTTCGACCTGAAACCACTATGGACCCTAGACGTAGAGTCAAGTGCTTTGTTGCTGATCTAACGTTGTCCGTAACTGGATAACCATAAAGACAGTTGATGGGTACTCCACGAAGCATGCTGAGGGACATGAGTGTCCTAGATGGAATTTGCCCATCCTGCATAACAGGATAAATGTCTATGGGCCCAATATTTAACTGGACAAGGATGACACGGTCTATACCTTGTGTTCAATATAGACATAAGGGGTAAGGGGTAATTATACACATAATTATTATCACAGGAGGTTTTGTCAGATCACATGACATTTTCGTGTCTTGGGTAGCAGTGATGTGTTACTAGATACCGCTCACTGTTTATTATGTTAAATGCGTGATTTAATATAATTGCCAACGTCACGAAAACCTACAGGGTCACACACAAAGGACGGATTGATGAGAGATAGAGTAATTAAGGAATACCGTAATGTATGGTGCCCTTAAGTAGAATACGAAATATGGTAAGGTACCAAATACTTAAGTGATTTTGGCATATTATGAGATATGGGCAAAATCCACTTAAGTGGGCTTTTTGGCTTGAAGCCCACACAAGTGGTTCTACAAATAGAACTCTTGTGTAGAAGCATTATAAGGGAATACAACACAACTGAAGAGTTAGAATTTCATATCTCTCTCTCTCACTCAAAGCCTTCATTCGTACCAGCTAGCACTGAGATTGAAGGAATCCGTTCGTGTGGACTGAGTAGAGACGTTGTCATCGTTCAACGTTCGTGATCGCCACAAGAGGTAACGATTCTATCACTGATCATGCCCATTCGTAAGGATCACTAAATGGAGAAAATTTTAATTTCCGCTACGCCTTGGATGGCAAATCTCCTTCACATAGTGCTTGTTCCCAAGAAAGACGGCAAAGTTAGAATGTGTGTCGACTATAGAGATCTAAACAAGTCCAAGCCAACAGATGATTTCCCATTACCACATATTGACATGCTGGTTGACAACACTGCTAAATTCAAGGTCTTCTCTTTCACGGATGGATTCTCCGGATACAATCATATTAGAATGGCACCCGAAGATAGAGAGTAAACAGGATTGATTACACCATGGGGGACATTCTGCTATAGAGTAACGCCTTTCAGTTTAAATAATGTTGGAGCAACATATCAAAGATGAATTGAAGTTGATCTCTTAAGTTTCATTGTTAGCCAAAGATGAATTGAAGTTGATCTCGACAAAGTAAAATCCATTCAAGAAATGTCCGTGCCTAAAACTAAAAAGCAAGTGAGAGGATTTCTCAGACGTTTGAACTACATCTCCATATTCATTTCTCATATAACTTCTATTTGTGGCCATATATTCAAGCTTCTTCGAAAAGACCAGGGTTGTGTTTGGATGGAAGACTGCCAAAAAGCTTTTGATAGTATCAAAGAATACTTGCTTAAGCCTCCTATTCTGATTCCTCTAGTAGAAGGAAGGCTTCTAATTATATATTTGACTATATTGGAGGATCCCATGGGTTGTGTGCTTGGCCAACAAGATGAAACAAGTAGAAAAGAGCATGCAATTTAATATCTGAGTAAGAAATTCATAGATTGTGAGTCTCTCGGTAATCTATGCTTGAGAAAACTTGTTGTGCCTTAGCTTGGGCTGCTCGTCGTATTTGTCAATATATGTTGGATCATACCACTTGGTTGATATCCAAAATGGATCCAATCAAGTACACCTTTGAAAAGCCTGCTTTGACCAGAAGAATTTCTCATTGGTATATGCTTTTGTCAGAATACGAAATTGAGTATCATACCTAGAAAGCCATCAAATGGAGTATCTTGGCTGGCCATTTGGCTCACCAGTCCATTAATGATTACCAATCTTTCAAGTTTGACTTCCCTGATGAAGATGTGATGTATTTAAAGGCAAAAGATTGTGATGAACCATTTCCAGGTGAAGGGACATAGTCGGGATCCCGTTGGGGATTGATATTTGATGGAGTTGTTAATGCTTACGGCAATGGAATTGGGACCATCATTGTTACTCTTCATGGTTCCCATATTCCTTTTACTGCAAGGTTGACATTCAATTGTACAAACAACATTTTGGAGTATGAGGCTTGGATTATGGGTCTCGAAGAATCTATCGACTTGAGAATCAAGATTCGAGATGTGTATGGAGACTCGTCTTTGGTAATCAATCAGATCAAAGGAGAGTGGGAAACTCGTCAACCCGATTTAATCCCCTACAAAGATTATGCAAGGATATTGTCAACCTTCTTCAATGAAATTGAGTAAATCATATCCCCCGTGAATAAAATCAAATGGAAGATGTATTAGTCACTTTGTCATATATGATTGTTGTGAACCGGTTGAATGATGTGCCCAAAATTGATGTTATGCACCTTGACATTGTTGGAGAATTGCCATCCAAGGCGCAGCGGAATTTAAAAATTTCTCCATTTAGTGATCCTTACGAATGGGCATGATCAGTGATAGAATCGTTACCTCTTGTGGCGATTCAAACCTTTGGTGCAGATCTCTGATAATGATCAAAACCTTTGATACAGATCCACGGGGCGATCATGAACGTTGAACGATGACAACGTCTCTACTCAGTCCACACGAACGGATTCCTTCAATCGCAGTGCTAGCTGTTATGAATGAAGGCTTTGAGTGAGAGAGAGATACGAAATTCCAACTCTTCAGTTGTGTTGTCTGTGGAGTGACAATGCTTCTACCCAAGGGGTTCTATTTATAGAACCACTTGTGTAGGCTTCAAGCCAAAAAGCCCACTTAAGTGCATTTTGGCCCATATGCCAAAATCACTTAAGTATTTGGTACATTACCATATTTCGTATTCTACTTAAGTACACCGTACCTTACGATGTTCCTTAATTATTCTATCTCTCATCAATCCGTCCTTTGTGTGTGACCCTATAGGTTTTCGCGGCGTTGGCAATTATATTAAATCACGTATTTAACATAATAAATAATGAGCGGTATCTAGCAACACATCACTGCTACCCAAGTCACGAAAATGTCATGTGATCTGACAAAACCTCCTGTGGTAATAATTATGTGTATAATTACCCCTTTGCCCTTATGTCTATATTGAACACAAGGTATAGACCGTGTCACCCTTGTCCAGTTCAATATTGGGCCCATAGACATTTATCCTGTTACGCAGGATTGGCAAATTCCATCTAGGACACTCATGTCCCTCAGCATGCTTCGTGGAGTACTCATCAACTGTCTTTTATGGTCATCCAGTTACGGATAACGTTGGATCAGTAATAAAGCACTCAACTCTACATCTAGGATCCATAGTGGTTTCAGGTCGAAGAGTGGTATACACTATTATCACCATGAGAATAACTTATGACACTTTGCATAACTTTCTATATAGTATTCTCATAGCGGGTCAATCCGGTATAAATATTACTCCTAATATTCATACCTATGTTTAAGACTTGATAACTCTTTATCCATGATCCATGAGATGTGATCATCAGTCTACAAACATAATAGTCTTAATGCTTTAATGTTATCCCACTTCACATTAAAGCTCGACTACGGATGTGTCGCGGCTGGAAAAATGATAGAGTCGCCACCATCCTTTATTCGTTCCTAAGGAACAGGGAAATAATGATAAAACCTAATAGTTAAGGTGAGATACTAGGTTCGGGAGTCAGTTAAGTAACGGGAAGGTGTTAGGCACCCATTACCTCCATTGTACTCAATGGGATCCTCCTCTAATTTTAGGGTTAATGTGTCCTTGAGATGTTTGCTTTATTAATTATTATTGATTAATTATTTATCTATTTATTGAAAGTTATTTTATTATTTAAAAGAAAATTGATTGACTAAGAAAGGAAGACTTAAAGATGTTTTTGATTATTGTACTCGCTAGAGTTTACAACTCTATGCCTACGTACCTCCAAGTTCATTGAAGGATCAGAGTCCCGTAGTTCTGGTAGAAAAAAGTTGTTTGTTGATTGTTTTTATCCCTTGAAGATTCTCACGCATCGGGGGCGGAGAAGTGATTGATTTTAAGAAAATGCCTCAATACACTAGGGTAGAGGACTTATAGTTTGAAGTGTGTTGAATTTGATTTTATCCCTTGATTGTTTGTAAAGATAGTATTTAATTTTAAAAAAATAGTGATTATACTAGAATATTATACATAATCCTTTATCCCGATTTTATCCCTCACTTAACCCTTCAAAACCTTAGAGTTTTATCCCATATTTTATCCCATGTCCTTGTCCAATTTGATTTGAAAATATAATATAATTTAATTAAGAAAGTTAAATAAAATTTAATAAGATATATCCCTTATCCCAATTTTATCCCTAATTTACATCCCTTAAAATTCTAGAATTTATCCTTAAATTTTATCCCATAATTATCCCTGAAATTATCTCATAATTTTATCCCATAAATTTTATCCCTTGTTTTTATCCCTTGAAATTGTTATAGAATTTTATACATATTTGTCCTTTGATGTGTTTTTGTCTCTTATTTTTATCCCTTATTTTTATCCCTTATTTTTATCCCTTATTTTTATCCCTTATTTTTATCCCTTATTTTTATCCCTTATTTTTATCCCTTATTTTTATCCCTTATTTTTATCCCTGATTTTTATCCCTGATTTTTATCCCTGATTTTTGTCCCTGATTTTTATCCCTGATTTTTATCCCTGATTTTTATCCCTTAATTACCCCTGAATTACCCCATGGTTGTTTCATGAATTAATTTTAATTTCTTAATTAATTATCCTTTAATTAATTATATATTATTTATTATTTAAATGATTAGATAACAAATAAAATACTAAATTATTAATTAAAACCCTAATTATTAATTTGATTGAATTAATTTAATTCAAAATAGAATATAATTTTTAAGTTGAAATAGTTAAATGGTTTAATTTTATTGGAAATAGTTTATGCCTTTTTCTTTGTGAAATATTTTTTTTGTATGTATAATGATATTAAAACTATTACTAAAACAAAATAAACCAATTGAGAACTAAGTAAAAATTTAAAAATAAATAAATTAATAGATCAATGAATAATGGAGTAAGAAGAAACCAACCTACGGGGAGGAGATTGTCCCCGGTGAAAATTTAAAATTCTCCCTTTTTATTTCTCCTTGCTCTTCACATTTTCGATCCTGACCTTCTTGTAATCACTCATCTTTACTAGCCTTTTTTGAAAAGATGGTGAAGATGATGGAGGCTTTAGGATTCGGTGTTGTTATTCTTCCGTGTGAAGAACAACTACTTTTTAGGCTGAATACGTGTGAGTGAATTTTTTTACTGTGTATCTCCCTTTTCCTCCCCGATGTTATTAGAATTTGGTCTTATTTATAGTAACAAAAAAAATCAATACCTTTAATTAGGAATTAAGAAGAATAATTATAAAGATCAACAGAAATAGAAAAACAATAATGTGAATGATTTATTTTTAAAATTAAAGATTTTAAAGATTCTTTCCTTAAGAGATAATAATAACTTCTTTTAATTTTTTTATATTTGGAATTAAAGGTGAAATAACTAAAACAATTAATGTGAGTAATTTTAACATTTTATTTTATTTATTATTTTTTGGATAAAAAGTGAATAAAAATGATTTTTTTAAATGACTAACTAATAAATATGAAAGTTAAAAAATGAATGCACTTTTTTTTTATTTTTTTTTATTTTTTTGTTTTATAATTTAATATTGATGATAATATAATAAATCTAAAAATTTAATAATAACAAAAAATAAAAGTTTAATAATAGTGAATAATTACAACTTTTAAAAGGTGAGAAAAAAAATGATCATGTTAGAAATAAAGAAATACACTAAAAATGGAAAAGGTGGAATTTGATTTAAAATGATGTTATTATTGTTGATTTTCTTCCATTTAAATTTGATTGAGATTGATTATATATTTTAGACTTTTGAAATCCGAATTATGATATTGAGATATTGTTTTTAGAAAGAAGCATGAACTGATTTTGTTTGGCATGAAATCAAGAGATGAATGTATGAGGATCTCTCATTTTCTGATTTTTGCAGATTTTGTTGTTTCATGGAGTTATTGACATATTGTTACACTCGCATGAAAGAAAAAACCTCATTTGGTCAATTTGATTCTGTTTTAATTTTTCACTTAAATAATAACATGTCATAATTGATATTAAGGTGATAGTAGTACATCAATAATAATAAATAAAATCAATACTAAAAACAAAGAGATTAATGATATTCACTCACAAAATCACTCATTTAATTAAAACTAGGCAAAAGAAATTAGATAAAAAATATTTTATAGACTTTTATTTATTAAGAAATAAAAATTGATAATAATAAAAATAATATATTAGTAATAACAAGAAAAAGATTTTAATGATATTTTTTTTTATTTTATCTTGTTTTTTTTGTGTGTATAAAAGACTTCTATTTATATTTAAGAATTAGGTTTTCAAACTAATCAATAAAATATACTTAATTTGATTTAGTGATCATATTTAACTATTCCTCATTGATTGTTTTTCCTAAACGTTTTAACTTATTCTCTAAGATTCAATAAAATAGAAATGATTTTTTCTTGTAATTTTTTTCATTTTATTATTAACACAAATATTTATCTATATATAAAAATGATGGTATTAATAGTTGTATGTAATTTTTTTGTGATGACATCTTAGTATTAAAATAAAAATTTATAAAACAAATATTATTTTATAATGTTTTAATGGAAAATCATTTTAAAATTAAGCACAAAACCATTTTAATTATAATTTAGCTGGACATATTTTAATTTTAAAGTTTACTTCTAAAAAAAAACACAATCATATCAAAGGTGACTCTAAATAATTTTTCATAATTTAATGTAAGTTTCCATGTAATTTTTTTTATAATGATATTCTAAGTAAGGTTATTTTTTATGGATTGTTTTAATTTATAAAGAAATAATAATTGATCATTTTGGTAAATAATAAAAACTTTATGGTAATAATAATTACAAGAAAATATTTTTTTTAATTTTATCTTGGTTAAAATAAAAAATGCAAAATTTTGATTTTTCTAGATTAAAAATATATTAAATTAAAATATTAAAATAAAAAATAAATTTTTTGATTGTTTAGATTAAAAATATATTATATTCGAAAATTAAAATAAAAAAAGCAAATTTTATTTAAATATATTTAAAATTAAATAAAATTTTAAAAATACAAATTTGATTGTAATTGAAGTTAAAACATAAAAAAAGGAGGAAAATTCTAAAAGTGTGGATAGTGAGATTCGAACTTAAGACCTCTCCCCTATAACTCTTTACATATGCTCTTCTACCAATTATACCATTTCATTTATTCAAAACAAAGTGGCGCTAGAAAACATGTGAATGGTGGTCAAAATTTGGGGTACGACAGCTGCCCCTATTTAATCAGCTTCAAACTGAGATGATGATGACGTGGAGCCTTCATCTTCTCTGTGAGGAGATGGTTAAATATAAAGAGGGACCCTAATTTTGACCACGTAGTAAGTGGATTCTGGGAATGTGCAAGGATTGAACAATCCTTGATGTTCTATTGGCATCCAGGCCAACCTTTGATGGAACCCCAATAATACCCTGGCGATTAGTTTCAGCTCATCCGGGTGAAATTTGCATACAATTCCTATGATCATCTGATCATGTTACTGATATTACGGAGGACTCTGACGATCCTCCGCTCGTTGTTTGATAAAACCTTGGTAGAACCCCTGATAAGACTCCTAACAAAATCCCTGGCGAAATTCCTGGCGAAACCTTTGATACAACTTCTGATGGGACTCATGACGATGAGATCCTAATGAAATCCTTTGACAATTCCCTGATGAAACCCTTGGATTAATCCCTTTTGATCAGTTTCAACCTCTCTGTGTGAAACTTGCACACGATTCCTATGATCATCGAATCATGTTGTTGGAATCGGGTTGGACTTTAGTGATACCTTGATTACTCTAGATGAAATCCACTTTGATAAAATTTTGGTAGAACCCCTTGATGAGAATATGGTGGAATCCCTTGATGAAAATTTGGTGAAACCCCTTTAATAATAGTCTGATAGAACCCCTTGATAATAACCTTCGTTGAACCTTCTTGGTGAAACCCTGTGGATAATATTTTGATGAAAACCCTTTGATATAACCCCTTTGATGAAACTTCAGATGGAATCCCTAGATGGAACCCTTTATAAAATCCTTTTGATGAAATCTCTTGATGAAACCCCTTGATAGAAATCTGGTAAAACCCCTTAATGGAACCCCTTGATGAAACTCCTGATAGAATCCCTTGATACAATCCTTTGATGAAACCCTTGATGAAATCCTTAGTGAAACCCACGGTGAAACCCTGGCGGAACCCTTTGATAAAACCCTGGTGAAACCCCTCTGATAAAAATATGATGAAATCCCTAATGAAACCCTTAATGGAACCTTTGACAAAACCTCTTGATGAAACCCTTTTTGATCAAATTTAACCCTTCTGTATGAAACTTGCATACGATTCCTATGATCATCTGATCATTTTGTGAGAATCGGGTAATACTCTACTGATACCCCAATCACTCTAGATGAAACCCCTTGGTAAAATTCTGGAAGAACCCCTTTATGGAATCTTTCGATGACATTCCTGATAAACCCCTTTTGATAAAATCCCTTGACAAAACCCTTTTGATAAAATCCCTTGATAAAATTCTAGTGGAACCCTTTGATAGAAAATTCCGGTGAAACCCTTTGATAAATCCATGATGAAAACCCCTTTATAATAACACTTTGTTGAAACTTCTTGGTAAAACCCTAGTGAACCCTCGGCGGATAATCTCTGATGAAAACGCCTTGATTGAACCCTTTTGATAAAACTCCTTTGATAAAATCCCTTTGTAGAACCCATTGATGAAAATCCTTTATACTTCTGATGAAACCCCTAATGGAAATCATGGTAAAAATTATTTGATGAAACCCTTGGTGGAACCCCTTGATAAACCCCAGTGGAACCCTTTGATAAAACCCTGGTGTATTTGATTGAACATATCCCTTGTGTGGGTTAGGTTAATAACCTGGAGATGTGAGAGGTGAAGACCCGCTAAATAGTTGATAACGATCATTCTGGATGACCGACTACCGGATAGATTCCTCTGACGACTCACGGTGAGTGAGTTTGTTGGGAAAGTCCTTTATTGAAAAGGCTTTATGGAGATGGTGACTTATTGGGGAATCCCAATAAGCATTCTTTCTTGGGAATTTTACCTGTATAGCTCGGGATTGAGAATTCAATCGTCCTCGATATAAGAACCAATGCTAAATAGATTATCATTGTTGTAAAACCCCGAGAGTAGTGATAGTGGTATAAGAACTAAAATAAGTAACAACAGTAGAAGAACCGTAAACTAAAATGACAAACGGTATAAGAAACCGTACCAATGAATTGATAAATAGTGTACAAAACCAAAATGCCTGGATGAAAACGATGTAAAACCCCAAAGTGAGTAAATGACAACGGTGTAAGAGCCGAAGTGACTGAGTGGCAATAGTGTAAGAACCAAAGTGAACAGTGGTGTAAGAACCAAAGTGACAATGGTAATAGAACTTTTATTAAGGAGTTCTCTGAGAAGACGTGAATAAAAGGAGATTGATAAAAGAACTCGATGTCCCTAATGGGGAAGACTGGTGTCACGTAAGATGACTGTCTACTAGGGAATATGCTTCCAGGAGAGGTTCCCTGAGGAGCGCGGGTGTTGGAGAAATCCCTAAGAAATCCCTGCAAGGATCCGATGAAGGAATTGTATACCATTAGGGCATACTAGGGACAATGCTGCTAAGTATTTTCTGCTTGGAGAATGAGTTCCAAGGATACTTGCGGGGGAATTGTCCTTAAGACTAACCCACTGGGTGTACAATGAAAAAGAGCTCGGGAGAAGCTTGGACTGAGATCTATCACCGATTTAGTTGGGGATTGATCCAGACTCTCACGACGAGTTCTAAGTCTCAGCCTATGTTATGTTATGCATGTTATGTATGCATGCTTAGAGTTTGTATGGCGTAATGCTCCATATTCATGGATATGCTACGCGTGATATGATGTATTAATGCAATGATTGATGCATATGATGTATTAGTCTCGGGTTGCACCGCTGAAGATTGGGCCATTTGTAGGTATTGAGTGCCAAGCAAGGTTGGGATTTTGTTATATGCCAATCAGAGTTGGGATTTTGGGGTCAATGCTAAATGAGGTTGGGTTTTTTGGATGTAAGTTCCGAGTGAAGTTGGGCTTTTGTATATGTTAGATCCATGTTATGGGAATGTGCTAGATGAATGAGATGATATGCATGATTTGACGCTAGAGCGCAGCGACATGATTAATGCATGACAATGATTTGAATGTGTCAACAAGTGCCCCTGTGGTGAGTCAGAGTTGTCAAGGCTTAGAGAGGTAACTTGTATTACAAGGCTATTTGTCAAAAATGGTAATGTGTTATTGAGCTAGCATGACTTCCTGATATTCGTTATGAACTTGATGATTGATGATGTATGAAAGAGCTTGTATGTGCATCTTGAAAGTGTTAAGAGTGATTATCACTGCAGTAACCCATAGTTGCCCCAGCCTGTTGGGTCTTTGAAGAAATTTGCCTCAATATGAATTTGAAGCGGATTATCCATACCATGCACTTGAGGCGACCTTCTGTAGTATTATCCTTGAAGACATTTGTCTTGGACTAATCGACCCTTTGAATGATTTGCCCCTGATAAACTATTATTTTGAAGCAGTCTCTTTTGGTCAAGCCTTGCGGCGTCTGCCCCAGATTGATAGAGCCTTTGAGGGTATCTCTTGAAAAGGAACTTGGATCCCATCATGCTGTAGTATGACTTTGATATGGACTTCCCCATTATATGGATCTTGAAAAGTATGTCCCTGATTATTAGTGTCTGGAGGAGTGTCCTGAGAAGGAACTTGGATCCCCCAATGTTACGACCTGACCTTTATATGAATTGCCCCAGTATTTGAATCCTTGAAAAGTACCCGGATTAAATCATTTTTTGGAGTGATTGGCCTCATTATGCCCTTGAGTCGATATGCCCCAATATGTGAGTCTTGAGAGGTATGCCTCTGATTATGAGGGTTATGACTGTTATTTGACATAGGTGTCTGAAATATTGAAATGTTTCGCCTCTAATCAGTAGGATCTTTAGATGATGTGCCCCTAGGATCATAAGGATTTCCCCCCTAATTGGAAGGATCCTTAGGTGACTTGCCCCTAGTCAGGAATGTCTCGAAGTGGTGTGCCCCTTAATCAGACCATTGTTGATATTTCCTTGGTGCTAAGTATTGATTTGTGAAAAAATGTTCTTTTTAAAAAGTAATTCTAACATCATGCTCATGCAAGTTTTTGAAATCGAAAATTGTTATGGAAAATGGATATGGGGTATACAAATGATATCTGCCCACGAGGTTGGCACAAATGAAGATCTGAAAATGTGATAAAACAAGATGGTTATCAATGATTTAACAAACATTTGGAGTTAGTGTAACGATTTTGCTGAGTATGCTTTCATAGTGAACCTAGCTTCAATTAGGACTTTTAAATGTTATAACGTGGCCTGGTTCACGGTTTATGAAACAAAAGATGTAAGGCTCAAATTTTAATTTTATCCCACCCCTTCTCCTTGATGATCTTCATTCCTAAATCCAATTAGTTCAACAAATGCATTTAGTCTGCAAGAGAATTTTGATAGATAATGATGGAAGTAGATGTAATGATTCAAGTACTGATGAGATTCTTGAGGTGGCAGTCACTTACTTTCACTTACAAGCTTGTTTCCGGTTTTTTATTTTTTGCTTTTTAATCCCTATTTTTGCATGGACCAATTCTTTTGAATTGTGGTCTATCGGGATGCCCTAATTTTTGCCTAAGTCAACTCCGTTTTGGTTTTTGACTTATCGGGCTTTTTTTTAAACATGATGCCCTAACTTTTGCCTAAGTCAAATTTTTAGGTTTTCTTTTTGACTTAGAGGGCTTTTTTTTTTGAAACAACTCTTGTGATATTTACTTTTGATTTTGAAGGTTGTGACTGCCATGTTAGCTATTGCTAGCTTTGTCCTCATTGCTTCCTCGATGTTGAATGGTGTAAGGAAGATGTTGCTTGAACCTCTTATTGATGTGATTATGGAATAGTTCTCTTGAGACTAGAATGCATCATTGACTTAATTGGAACTACCCTGCCCCTGGTTAATATTAAGGGTTTTTATGAATAGAAAAAGAAACACCAACTTCTGGCTCAAGGGGGTTGACTACAGATTATCTCCTTATTTCTCCAGTGTTTGGGAAGTGAAACAATGCCTTACATCGTCAGCCAAGTCTTACTATTAAAAGCATAGTCAGCAAAATTTAGTTATTTTATTTCATTCTCCTCATAAGTTTGTTAATAGATGAGAAGTGAAAATAAAAGGTTTGATTGATTTTTATTTTTATTTTCATGATGGCATAAGAAAGAGAGTGTAAACGAATGGATTGATTTCAAAAACATGCATGCTCATTTTACTAAAATTATTTCCCAAAGAGTACAACTTTTAATACAAAAAACACTTAGCAAAAAAGAAATTACAACTAGAACTGATAAACCTCATTGATCCCAGGGATGAGCTTCATTGTTGATCCACTGTCTTTAGGGGACGCCTTTTTTGATGTCCTTGCACATTGTTAGAGTAAGGGTGATCATTCATTAATGGCACTCCTTCTTTGAAAGTCAATTGTAGGTCTTGTACTTTGTGCTTACATCGGGCATTGTCTCCATGACTTCTAGGGTATAGACCAGGAGAGAGATCATTCAGTTGTAGTCCTACTAGGGCACCTCTAATTAAGTCATGAGACATTAGTATAGGATCCAATTTCCAACCAAGCTTCCTTTGTTGTGATTAATGGAGCGCATAGGGTTGTTGCTGAAGAAGATATTGTTGCAGACCTTGTTAGGGTGATATCATCCAGGTTCATTGTATTTAGAGCATTGGATAGGTCGGTGGCTTGCAAGGCAAATGGTTACCTTCTCTCTTCAATGGTACTTTCCCTTATTAAGACGTCCTTCGAGTTCGTTCGTGAGTATCAGGAAGTATGCTAGTTGGATGATAGTTGGATAAGGGAGGAAGCGGAAAGGATATGCAAATATATGTGTATGTATGCAAATGCATGTGTATGCAAAATATTTTTTTTTAATTTTAAATTTTGAAGGTATGCTGAAAGTTTTGTTTTTTAGATGCAATGCAAGTGTCACGTTAGGACAATGATAGATAAGAGAACCCACATGGGTCTAGGGATTGTGATGGATATAGAACCCCCATATGGGTTTAAGGATAAAGCCAAATATAAGGATGCCTTGTTTAAGAAAGTTCTTTATTGATAGGGATGATAATTGGCATGTGAAACCCAAACAATTTTGAGACATGTAAGATAATATGCAAGCATGACCTAGTTAAGGGTAGATTCCTTATGATTTGTCAGATCTAGGCTTAGACTACCCAATCCCCTCACTTGTAGGATATAAAGCTTTGGGTAAGATAATAGTCCTAGAGTCATGGATTATACCCTTGTTTTACCATGAGAAGGAGCAAGCCTTCCTACGGTAATCCTTCGGGATAAGTCTCGTCTAGGCGGGACCTTAGTAACGACCTTTGAAGGTTGATAACATAAGGTCACCCTAAGTTAAGAGGGTTATAGAAGAGGTCCCCAGAGTCATGGATCAAATTCAAAGTTTTATCACGAAGAAGTGCTGGCCTTCTCATGACAACCCTTTTGAATTGATCTATTCTGGGCGAAATCGTCATCAAAGACCCTACGGGATGAAAACCCCGGTGGCCGAGACAAGACGACCCCTTACTTAAGCTTATATTTTTTCTCAAGCCTGGGTTTTGGCTTCACACCTTTGAAAATCCCAATCAATATGATATGACAGGCATAATAATATAATAAAGAATAAAGTGAATAAATAAATAAACATAAATAAAGGAAAGCAAACATACATAGAGACAAGCACAACCCTAAAACCCAAGGTTAGGAAGGACTCTCTTTAGGGAAAGTATAAGAACTCCCCAGCAGAGTCGCCAGCTGTCGCGGCTGGAAAAATGATAGAGTCGCCACCATCCTTTATTCGTTCCTAAGGAACAGGGAAATAATGATAAAACCTAATAGTTAAGGTGAGATACTAGGTTCGGGAGTCAGTTAAGTAAGGGGAAGGTGTTAGGCACCCATTACCTCCATTGTACTCAATGGGATCCTCCTCTAATTTATGGGTTAATGTGTCCTTGAGATGTTTGCTTTATTAATTATTATTGATTAATTATTTATCTATTTATTGAAAGTTATTTTATTATTTAAAAGAAAATTGATTGACTAAGAAAGGAAGACTTAAAGATGTTTTTGATTATTGTACTCGCTAGAGTTTACAACTCTATGCCTACGTACCTCCAAGTTCATTGAAGGATCAGAGTCCCGTAGTTCTGGTAGAAAAAAGTTGTTTGTTGATTGTTTTTATCCCTTGAAGATTCTCACGCATCGGGGGCGGAGAAGTGATTGATTTTAAGAAAATGCCTCAATACACTAGGGTAGAGGACTTATAGTTTGAAGTGTGTTGAATTTGATTTTATCCCTTGATTGTTTGTAAAGATAGTATTTAATTTTAAAAAAATAGTGATTATACTAGAATATTATACATATCCTTTATCCCGATTTTATCCCTCACTTAACCCTTCAAAACCTTAGAGTTTTATCCCATATTTTATCCCATGTCCTTGTCCAATTTGATTTGAAAATATAATTTAATTTAATTAAGAAAGTTAAATAAAATTTAATAAGATATATCCCTTATCCCAATTTTATCCCTAATTTACATCCCTTAAAATTCTAGAATTTATCCTTAAATTTTATCCCATAATTATCCCTGAAATTATCTCATAATTTTATCCCATAAATTTTATCCCTTGTTTTTATCCCTTGAAATTGTTATAGAATTTTATACATATTTGTCCTTTGATGTGTTTTTGTCTCTTATTTTTATCCCTGATTTTTATCCCTGATTTTTATCCCTGATTTTTATCCCTGATTTTTATCCCTGATTTTTATCCCTGATTTTTATCCCTTAATTACCCCTGAATTACCCCATGGTTGTTTCATGAATTAATTTTAATTTCTTAATTAATTATCCTTTAATTAATTATATATTATTTATTATTTAAATGATTAAATAACAAATAAAATACTAAATTATTAATTAAAACCCTAATTATTAATTTGATTGAATTAATTTAATTCAAAATAGAATATAATTTTTAAGTTGAAATAGTTAAATGGTTTAATTTTATTGGAAATAGTTTATGCCTTTTTCTTTGTGAAATATTTTTTTTGTATGTATAATGATATTAAAACTATTACTAAAACAAAATAAACCAATTGAGAACTAAGTAAAAATTTAAAAATAAATAAATTAATAGATCAATGAATAATGGAGTAAGAAGAAACCAACCTACGGGGAGGAGATTGTCCCCGGTGAAAATTTAAAATTCTCCCTTTTTATTTCTCCTTGCTCTTCACATTTTCGATCCTGACCTTCTTGTAATCACACATCTTTACTAGCCTTTTTTGAAAAGATGGTGAAGATGATGGAGGCTTTAGGATTCGGTGTTGTTATTCTTCCGTGTGAAGAACAACTACTTTTTAGGCTGAATACGTGTGAGTGAATTTTTTTACTGTGTATCTCCCTTTTCCTCCCCGATATTATTAGAATTTGGTCTTATTTATAGCAACAAAAAAAATCAATACCTTTAATTAGGAATTAAGAAGAATAATTATAAAGATCAACAGAAATAGAAAAACAATAATGTGAATGATTTATTTTTAAAATTAAAGATTTTAAAGATTCTTTCCTTAAGAGATAATAATAACTTCTTTTAATTTTTTTATATTTGGAATTAAAGGTGAAATAACTAAAACAATTAATGTGAGTAATTTTAACATTTTATTTTATTTATTATTTTTTGGATAAAAAGTGAATAAAAATGATTTTTTTAAATGACTAACTAATAAATATGAAAGTTAAAAAATGAATGCACTTTTTTTTATTTTTTTTATTTTTTTGTTTTATAATTTAATATTGATGATAATATAATAAATCTAAAAATTTAATAATAACAAAAAATAAAAGTTTAATAATAGTGAATAATTACAACTTTTAAAAGGTGAGAAAAAAATGATCATGTTAGAAATAAAGAAATACACTAAAAATGGAAAAGGTGGAATTTGATTTAAAATGATGTTATTATTGTTGATTTTCTTCCATTTAAATTTGATTGAGATTGATTATATATTTTAGACTTTTGAAATCCGAATTATGATATTGAGATATTGTTTTTAGAAAGAAGCATGAACTGATTTTGTTTGGCATGAAATCAAGAGATGAATGTATGAGGATCTCTCATTTTCTGATTTTTGCAGATTTTGTTGTTTCATGGAGTTATTGACATATTGTTACACTCGCATGAAAGAAAAAACCTCATTTGGTCAATTTGATTCTGTTTTAATTTTTCACTTAAATAATAACATGTCATAATTGATATTAAGGTGATAGTAGTACATCAATAATAATAAATAAAATCAATACTAAAAACAAAGAGATTAATGATATTCACTCACAAAATCACTCATTTAATTAAAACTAGGCAAAAGAAATTAGATAAAAAATATTTTATAGACTTTTATTTATTAAGAAATAAAAATTGATAATAATAAAAATAATATATTAGTAATAACAAGAAAAAGATTTTAATGATATTTTTTTTATTTTATCTTGTTTTTTTTGTGTGTATAAAAGACTTCTATTTATATTTAAGAATTAGGTTTTCAAACTAATCAATAAAATATACTTAATTTGATTTAGTGATCATATTTAACTATTCCTCATTGATTGTTTTTCCTAAACGTTTTAACTTATTCTCTAAGATTCAATAAAATAGAAATGATTTTTTCTTGTAATTTTTTTCATTTTATTATTAACACAAATATTTATCTATATATAAAAATGATGGTATTAATAGTTGTATGTAATTTTTTTGTGATGACATCTTAGTATTAAAATAAAAATTTATAAAACAAATATTATTTTATAATGTTTTAATGGAAAATCATTTTAAAATTAAGCACAAAACCATTTTAATTATAATTTAGCTGGACATATTTTAATTTTAAAGTTTACTTCTAAAAAAAAACACAATCATATCAAAGGTGACTCTAAATAATTTTTCATAATTTAATGTAAGTTTCCATGTAATTTTTTTTATAATGATATTCTAAGTAAGGTTATTTTTTATGGATTGTTTTAATTTATAAAGAAATAATAATTGATCATTTTGGTAAATAATAAAAACTTTATGGTAATAATAATTACAAGAAAATATTTTTTTTAATTTTATCTTGGTTAAAATAAAAAATGCAAAATTTTGATTTTTCTAGATTAAAAATATATTAAATTAAAATATTAAAATAAAAAATAAATTTTTTGATTGTTTAGATTAAAAATATATTATATTCGAAAATTAAAATAAAAAAAGCAAATTTTATTTAAATATATTTAAAATTAAATAAAATTTTAAAAATACAAATTTGATTGTAATTGAAGTTAAAACATAAAAAAAGGAGGAAAATTCTAAAAGTGTGGATAGTGAGATTCGAACTTAAGACCTCTCCCCTATAACTCTTTACATATGCTCTTCTACCAATTATACCATTTCATTTATTCAAAACAAAGTGGCGCTAGAAAACATGTGAATGGTGGTCAAAATTTGGGGTACGACAGCTGCCCCTATTTAATCAGCTTCAAACTGAGATGATGATGACGTGGAGCCTTCATCTTCTCTGTGAGGAGATGGTTAAATATAAAGAGGGACCCTAATTTTGACCACGTAGTAAGTGGATTCTGGGAATGTGCAAGGATTGAACAATCCTTGATGTTCTATTGGCATCCAGGCCAACCTTTGATGGAACCCCAATAATACCCTGGCGATTAGTTTCAGCTCATCCGGGTGAAATTTGCATACAATTCCTATGATCATCTGATCATGTTACTGATATTACGGAGGACTCTGACGATCCTCCGCTCGTTGTTTGATAAAACCTTGGTAGAACCCCTGATAAGACTCCTAACAAAATCCCTGGCGAAATTCCTGGCGAAACCTTTGATACAACTTCTGATGGGACTCATGACGATGAGATCCTAATGAAATCCTTTGACAATTCCCTGATGAAACCCTTGGATTAATCCCTTTTGATCAGTTTCAACCTCTCTGTGTGAAACTTGCACACGATTCCTATGATCATCGAATCATGTTGTTGGAATCGGGTTGGACTTTAGTGATACCTTGATTACTCTAGATGAAATCCACTTTGATAAAATTTTGGTAGAACCCCTTGATGAGAATATGGTGGAATCCCTTGATGAAAATTTGGTGAAACCCCTTTAATAATAGTCTGATAGAACCCCTTGATAATAACCTTCGTTGAACCTTCTTGGTGAAACCCTGTGGATAATATTTTGATGAAAACCCTTTGATATAACCCCTTTGATGAAACTTCAGATGGAATCCCTAGATGGAACCCTTTATAAAATCCTTTTGATGAAATCTCTTGATGAAACCCCTTGATAGAAATCTGGTAAAACCCCTTAATGGAACCCCTTGATGAAACTCCTGATAGAATCCCTTGATACAATCCTTTGATGAAACCCTTGATGAAATCCTTAGTGAAACCCACGGTGAAACCCTGGCGGAACCCTTTGATAAAACCCTGGTGAAACCCCTCTGATAAAAATATGATGAAATCCCTAATGAAACCCTTAATGGAACCTTTGACAAAACCTCTTGATGAAACCCTTTTTGATCAAATTTAACCCTTCTGTATGAAACTTGCATACGATTCCTATGATCATCTGATCATTTTGTGAGAATCGGGTAATACTCTACTGATACCCCAATCACTCTAGATGAAACCCCTTGGTAAAATTCTGGAAGAACCCCTTTATGGAATCTTTCGATGACATTCCTGATAAACCCCTTTTGATAAAATCCCTTGACAAAACCCTTTTGATAAAATCCCTTGATAAAATTCTAGTGGAACCCTTTGATAGAAAATTCCGGTGAAACCCTTTGATAAATCCATGATGAAAACCCCTTTATAATAACACTTTGTTGAAACTTCTTGGTAAAACCCTAGTGAACCCTCGGCGGATAATCTCTGATGAAAACGCCTTGATTGAACCCTTTTGATAAAACTCCTTTGATAAAATCCCTTTGTAGAACCCATTGATGAAAATCCTTTATACTTCTGATGAAACCCCTAATGGAAATCATGGTAAAAATTATTTGATGAAACCCTTGGTGGAACCCCTTGATAAACCCCAGTGGAACCCTTTGATAAAACCCTGGTGTATTTGATTGAACATATCCCTTGTGTGGGTTAGGTTAATAACCTGGAGATGTGAGAGGTGAAGACCCGCTAAATAGTTGATAACGATCATTCTGGATGACCGACTACCGGATAGATTCCTCTGACGACTCACGGTGAGTGAGTTTGTTGGGAAAGTCCTTTATTGAAAAGGCTTTATGGAGATGGTGACTTATTGGGGAATCCCAATAAGCATTCTTTCTTGGGAATTTTACCTGTATAGCTCGGGATTGAGAATTCAATCGTCCTCGATATAAGAACCAATGCTAAATAGATTATCATTGTTGTAAAACCCCGAGAGTAGTGATAGTGGTATAAGAACTAAAATAAGTAACAACAGTAGAAGAACCGTAAACTAAAATGACAAACGGTATAAGAAACCGTACCAATGAATTGATAAATAGTGTACAAAACCAAAATGCCTGGATGAAAACGATGTAAAACCCCAAAGTGAGTAAATGACAACGGTGTAAGAGCCGAAGTGACTGAGTGGCAATAGTGTAAGAACCAAAGTGAACAGTGGTGTAAGAACCAAAGTGACAATGGTAATAGAACTTTTATTAAGGAGTTCTCTGAGAAGACGTGAATAAAAGGAGATTGATAAAAGAACTCGATGTCCCTAATGGGGAAGACTGGTGTCACGTAAGATGACTGTCTACTAGGGAATATGCTTCCAGGAGAGGTTCCCTGAGGAGCGCGGGTGTTGGAGAAATCCCTAAGAAATCCCTGCAAGGATCCGATGAAGGAATTGTATACCATTAGGGCATACTAGGGACAATGCTGCTAAGTATTTTCTGCTTGGAGAATGAGTTCCAAGGATACTTGCGGGGGAATTGTCCTTAAGACTAACCCACTGGGTGTACAATGAAAAAGAGCTCGGGAGAAGCTTGGACTGAGATCTATCACCGATTTAGTTGGGGATTGATCCAGACTCTCACGACGAGTTCTAAGTCTCAGCCTATGTTATGTTATGCATGTTATGTATGCATGCTTAGAGTTTGTATGGCGTAATGCTCCATATTCATGGATATGCTACGCGTGATATGATGTATTAATGCAATGATTGATGCATATGATGTATTAGTCTCGGGTTGCACCGCTGAAGATTGGGCCATTTGTAGGTATTGAGTGCCAAGCAAGGTTGGGATTTTGTTATATGCCAATCAGAGTTGGGATTTTGGGGTCAATGCTAAATGAGGTTGGGTTTTTTGGATGTAAGTTCCGAGTGAAGTTGGGCTTTTGTATATGTTAGATCCATGTTATGGGAATGTGCTAGATGAATGAGATGATATGCATGATTTGACGCTAGAGCGCAGCGACATGATTAATGCATGACAATGATTTGAATGTGTCAACAAGTGCCCCTGTGGTGAGTCAGAGTTGTCAAGGCTTAGAGAGGTAACTTGTATTACAAGGCTATTTGTCAAAAATGGTAATGTGTTATTGAGCTAGCATGACTTCCTGATATTCGTTATGAACTTGATGATTGATGATGTATGAAAGAGCTTGTATGTGCATCTTGAAAGTGTTAAGAGTGATTATCACTGCAGTAACCCATAGTTGCCCCAGCCTGTTGGGTCTTTGAAGAAATTTGCCTCAATATGAATTTGAAGCGGATTATCCATACCATGCACTTGAGGCGACCTTCTGTAGTATTATCCTTGAAGACATTTGTCTTGGACTAATCGACCCTTTGAATGATTTGCCCCTGATAAACTATTATTTTGAAGCAGTCTCTTTTGGTCAAGCCTTGCGGCGTCTGCCCCAGATTGATAGAGCCTTTGAGGGTATCTCTTGAAAAGGAACTTGGATCCCATCATGCTGTAGTATGACTTTGATATGGACTTCCCCATTATATGGATCTTGAAAAGTATGTCCCTGATTATTAGTGTCTGGAGGAGTGTCCTGAGAAGGAACTTGGATCCCCCAATGTTACGACCTGACCTTTATATGAATTGCCCCAGTATTTGAATCCTTGAAAAGTACCCGGATTAAATCATTTTTTGGAGTGATTGGCCTCATTATGCCCTTGAGTCGATATGCCCCAATATGTGAGTCTTGAGAGGTATGCCTCTGATTATGAGGGTTATGACTGTTATTTGACATAGGTGTCTGAAATATTGAAATGTTTCGCCTCTAATCAGTAGGATCTTTAGATGATGTGCCCCTAGGATCATAAGGATTTCCCCCCTAATTGGAAGGATCCTTAGGTGACTTGCCCCTAGTCAGGAATGTCTCGAAGTGGTGTGCCCCTTAATCAGACCATTGTTGATATTTCCTTGGTGCTAAGTATTGATTTGTGAAAAAATGTTCTTTTTAAAAAGTAATTCTAACATCATGCTCATGCAAGTTTTTGAAATCGAAAATTGTTATGGAAAATGGATATGGGGTATACAAATGATATCTGCCCACGAGGTTGGCACAAATGAAGATCTGAAAATGTGATAAAACAAGATGGTTATCAATGATTTAACAAACATTTGGAGTTAGTGTAACGATTTTGCTGAGTATGCTTTCATAGTGAACCTAGCTTCAATTAGGACTTTTAAATGTTATAACGTGGCCTGGTTCACGGTTTATGAAACAAAAGATGTAAGGCTCAAATTTTAATTTTATCCCACCCCTTCTCCTTGATGATCTTCATTCCTAAATCCAATTAGTTCAACAAATGCATTTAGTCTGCAAGAGAATTTTGATAGATAATGATGGAAGTAGATGTAATGATTCAAGTACTGATGAGATTCTTGAGGTGGCAGTCACTTACTTTCACTTACAAGCTTGTTTCCGGTTTTTTATTTTTTGCTTTTTAATCCCTATTTTTGCATGGACCAATTCTTTTGAATTGTGGTCTATCGGGATGCCCTAATTTTTGCCTAAGTCAACTCCGTTTTGGTTTTTGACTTATCGGGCTTTTTTTTAAACATGATGCCCTAACTTTTGCCTAAGTCAAATTTTTAGGTTTTCTTTTTGACTTAGAGGGCTTTTTTTTTGAAACAACTCTTGTGATATTTACTTTTGATTTTGAAGGTTGTGACTGCCATGTTAGCTATTGCTAGCTTTGTCCTCATTGCTTCCTCGATGTTGAATGGTGTAAGGAAGATGTTGCTTGAACCTCTTATTGATGTGATTATGGAATAGTTCTCTTGAGACTAGAATGCATCATTGACTTAATTGGAACTACCCTGCCCCTGGTTAATATTAAGGGTTTTTATGAATAGAAAAAGAAACACCAACTTCTGGCTCAAGGGGGTTGACTACAGATTATCTCCTTATTTCTCCAGTGTTTGGGAAGTGAAACAATGCCTTACATCGTCAGCCAAGTCTTACTATTAAAAGCATAGTCAGCAAAATTTAGTTATTTTATTTCATTCTCCTCATAAGTTTGTTAATAGATGAGAAGTGAAAATAAAAGGTTTGATTGATTTTTATTTTTATTTTCATGATGGCATAAGAAAGAGAGTGTAAACGAATGGATTGATTTCAAAAACATGCATGCTCATTTTACTAAAATTATTTCCCAAAGAGTACAACTTTTAATACAAAAAACACTTAGCAAAAAAGAAATTACAACTAGAACTGATAAACCTCATTGATCCCAGGGATGAGCTTCATTGTTGATCCACTGTCTTTAGGGGACGCCTTTTTTGATGTCCTTGCACATTGTTAGAGTAAGGGTGATCATTCATTAATGGCACTCCTTCTTTGAAAGTCAATTGTAGGTCTTGTACTTTGTGCTTACATCGGGCATTGTCTCCATGACTTCTAGGGTATAGACCAGGAGAGAGATCATTCAGTTGTAGTCCTACTAGGGCACCTCTAATTAAGTCATGAGACATTAGTATAGGATCCAATTTCCAACCAAGCTTCCTTTGTTGTGATTAATGGAGCGCATAGGGTTGTTGCTGAAGAAGATATTGTTGCAGACCTTGTTAGGGTGATATCATCCAGGTTCATTGTATTTAGAGCATTGGATAGGTCGGTGGCTTGCAAGGCAAATGGTTACCTTCTCTCTTCAATGGTACTTTCCCTTATTAAGACGTCCTTCGAGTTCGTTCGTGAGTATCAGGAAGTATGCTAGTTGGATGATAGTTGGATAAGGGAGGAAGCGGAAAGGATATGCAAATATATGTGTATGTATGCAAATGCATGTGTATGCAAAATATTTTTTTTTAATTTTAAATTTTGAAGGTATGCTGAAAGTTTTGTTTTTTAGATGCAATGCAAGTGTCACGTTAGGACAATGATAGATAAGAGAACCCACATGGGTCTAGGGATTGTGATGGATATAGAACCCCCATATGGGTTTAAGGATAAAGCCAAATATAAGGATGCCTTGTTTAAGAAAGTTCTTTATTGATAGGGATGATAATTGGCATGTGAAACCCAAACAATTTTGAGACATGTAAGATAATATGCAAGCATGACCTAGTTAAGGGTAGATTCCTTATGATTTGTCAGATCTAGGCTTAGACTACCCAATCCCCTCACTTGTAGGATATAAAGCTTTGGGTAAGATAATAGTCCTAGAGTCATGGATTATACCCTTGTTTTACCATGAGAAGGAGCAAGCCTTCCTACGGTAATCCTTCGGGATAAGTCTCGTCTAGGCGGGACCTTAGTAACGACCTTTGAAGGTTGATAACATAAGGTCACCCTAAGTTAAGAGGGTTATAGAAGAGGTCCCCAGAGTCATGGATCAAATTCAAAGTTTTATCACGAAGAAGTGCTGGCCTTCTCATGACAACCCTTTTGAATTGATCTATTCTGGGCGAAATCGTCATCAAAGACCCTACGGGATGAAAACCCCGGTGGCCGAGACAAGACGACCCCTTACTTAAGCTTATATTTTTTCTCAAGCCTGGGTTTTGGCTTCACACCTTTGAAAATCCCAATCAATATGATATGACAGGCATAATAATATAATAAAGAATAAAGTGAATAAATAAATAAACATAAATAAAGGAAAGCAAACATACATAGAGACAAGCACAACCCTAAAACCCAAGGTTAGGAAGGACTCTCTTTAGGGAAAGTATAAGAACTCCCCAGCAGAGTCGCCAGCTGTCGCGGCTGGAAAAATGATAGAGTCGCCACCATCCTTTATTCGTTCCTAAGGAACAGGGAAATAATGATAAAACCTAATAGTTAAGGTGAGATACTAGGTTCGGGAGTCAGTTAAGTAAGGGGAAGGTGTTAGGCACCCATTACCTCCATTGTACTCAATGGGATCCTCCTCTAATTTATGGGTTAATGTGTCCTTGAGATGTTTGCTTTATTAATTATTATTGATTAATTATTTATCTATTTATTGAAAGTTATTTTATTATTTAAAAGAAAATTGATTGACTAAGAAAGGAAGACTTAAAGATGTTTTTGATTATTGTACTCGCTAGAGTTTACAACTCTATGCCTACGTACCTCCAAGTTCATTGAAGGATCAGAGTCCCGTAGTTCTGGTAGAAAAAAGTTGTTTGTTGATTGTTTTTATCCCTTGAAGATTCTCACGCATCGGGGGCGGAGAAGTGATTGATTTTAAGAAAATGCCTCAATACACTAGGGTAGAGGACTTATAGTTTGAAGTGTGTTGAATTTGATTTTATCCCTTGATTGTTTGTAAAGATAGTATTTAATTTTAAAAAAATAGTGATTATACTAGAATATTATACATATCCTTTATCCCGATTTTATCCCTCACTTAACCCTTCAAAACCTTAGAGTTTTATCCCATATTTTATCCCATGTCCTTGTCCAATTTGATTTGAAAATATAATTTAATTTAATTAAGAAAGTTAAATAAAATTTAATAAGATATATCCCTTATCCCAATTTTATCCCTAATTTACATCCCTTAAAATTCTAGAATTTATCCTTAAATTTTATCCCATAATTATCCCTGAAATTATCTCATAATTTTATCCCATAAATTTTATCCCTTGTTTTTATCCCTTGAAATTGTTATAGAATTTTATACATATTTGTCCTTTGATGTGTTTTTGTCTCTTATTTTTATCCCTGATTTTTATCCCTGATTTTTATCCCTGATTTTTATCCCTGATTTTTATCCCTGATTTTTATCCCTTAATTACCCCTGAATTACCCCATGGTTGTTTCATGAATTAATTTTAATTTCTTAATTAATTATCCTTTAATTAATTATATATTATTTATTATTTAAATGATTAAATAACAAATAAAATACTAAATTATTAATTAAAACCCTAATTATTAATTTGATTGAATTAATTTAATTCAAAATAGAATATAATTTTTAAGTTGAAATAGTTAAATGGTTTAATTTTATTGGAAATAGTTTATGCCTTTTTCTTTGTGAAATATTTTTTTTGTATGTATAATGATATTAAAACTATTACTAAAACAAAATAAACCAATTGAGAACTAAGTAAAAATTTAAAAATAAATAAATTAATAGATCAATGAATAATGGAGTAAGAAGAAACCAACCTACGGGGAGGAGATTGTCCCCGGTGAAAATTTAAAATTCTCCCTTTTTATTTCTCCTTGCTCTTCACATTTTCGATCCTGACCTTCTTGTAATCACACATCTTTACTAGCCTTTTTTGAAAAGATGGTGAAGATGATGGAGGCTTTAGGATTCGGTGTTGTTATTCTTCCGTGTGAAGAACAACTACTTTTTAGGCTGAATACGTGTGAGTGAATTTTTTTACTGTGTATCTCCCTTTTCCTCCCCGATATTATTAGAATTTGGTCTTATTTATAGCAACAAAAAAAATCAATACCTTTAATTAGGAATTAAGAAGAATAATTATAAAGATCAACAGAAATAGAAAAACAATAATGTGAATGATTTATTTTTAAAATTAAAGATTTTAAAGATTCTTTCCTTAAGAGATAATAATAACTTCTTTTAATTTTTTTATATTTGGAATTAAAGGTGAAATAACTAAAACAATTAATGTGAGTAATTTTAACATTTTATTTTATTTATTATTTTTTGGATAAAAAGTGAATAAAAATGATTTTTTTAAATGACTAACTAATAAATATGAAAGTTAAAAAATGAATGCACTTTTTTTTATTTTTTTTTATTTTTTTGTTTTATAATTTAATATTGATGATAATATAATAAATCTAAAAATTTAATAATAACAAAAAATAAAAGTTTAATAATAGTGAATAATTACAACTTTTAAAAGGTGAGAAAAAAATGATCATGTTAGAAATAAAGAAATACACTAAAAATGGAAAAGGTGGAATTTGATTTAAAATGATGTTATTATTGTTGATTTTCTTCCATTTAAATTTGATTGAGATTGATTATATATTTTAGACTTTTGAAATCCGAATTATGATATTGAGATATTGTTTTTAGAAAGAAGCATGAACTGATTTTGTTTGGCATGAAATCAAGAGATGAATGTATGAGGATCTCTCATTTTCTGATTTTTGCAGATTTTGTTGTTTCATGGAGTTATTGACATATTGTTACACTCGCATGAAAGAAAAAACCTCATTTGGTCAATTTGATTCTGTTTTAATTTTTCACTTAAATAATAACATGTCATAATTGATATTAAGGTGATAGTAGTACATCAATAATAATAAATAAAATCAATACTAAAAACAAAGAGATTAATGATATTCACTCACAAAATCACTCATTTAATTAAAACTAGGCAAAAGAAATTAGATAAAAAATATTTTATAGACTTTTATTTATTAAGAAATAAAAATTGATAATAATAAAAATAATATATTAGTAATAACAAGAAAAAGATTTTAATGATATTTTTTTTTATTTTATCTTGTTTTTTTTGTGTGTATAAAAGACTTCTATTTATATTTAAGAATTAGGTTTTCAAACTAATCAATAAAATATACTTAATTTGATTTAGTGATCATATTTAACTATTCCTCATTGATTGTTTTTCCTAAACGTTTTAACTTATTCTCTAAGATTCAATAAAATAGAAATGATTTTTTCTTGTAATTTTTTTCATTTTATTATTAACACAAATATTTATCTATATATAAAAATGATGGTATTAATAGTTGTATGTAATTTTTTTGTGATGACATCTTAGTATTAAAATAAAAATTTATAAAACAAATATTATTTTATAATGTTTTAATGGAAAATCATTTTAAAATTAAGCACAAAACCATTTTAATTATAATTTAGCTGGACATATTTTAATTTTAAAATTTACTTCTAAAAAAAAACACAATCATATCAAAGGTGACTCTAAATAATTTTTCATAATTTAATGTAAGTTTCCATGTAATTTTTTTTATAATGATATTCTAAGTAAGGTTATTTTTTATGGATTGTTTTAATTTATAAAGAAATAATAATTGATCATTTTGGTAAATAATAAAAACTTTATGGTAATAATAATTACAAGAAAATATTTTTTTTAATTTTATCTTGGTTAAAATAAAAAATGCAAAATTTTGATTTTTCTAGATTAAAAATATATTAAATTAAAATATTAAAATAAAAAATAAATTTTTTGATTGTTTAGATTAAAAATATATTATATTCGAAAATTAAAATAAAAAAAGCAAATTTTATTTAAATATATTTAAAATTAAATAAAATTTTAAAAATACAAATTTGATTGTAATTGAAGTTAAAACATAAAAAAAGGAGGAAAATTCTAAAAGTGTGGATAGTGAGATTCGAACTTAAGACCTCTCCCCTATAACTCTTTACATATGCTCTTCTACCAATTATACCATTTCATTTATTCGAAACAAAGTGGCGCTAGAAAACATGTGAATGGTGGTCAAAATTTGGGGTACGACAGGATGCTTTAAGAATAGTGCCCTTATGTTTAATGTGTTCTTATGATTAAGTCACACTTAATACATTAAACGGACTATCTATTCTAGGGACTTTATTAATCAACCATAATAAAGAAAATGCCTTTTATTATTAATAAATAATTCGATACAAGTACCAAAAGTATTGGCCTCTAGGGCTTACACCAACAATCTCCCACTAGCACTAGAGCCAATCAGACATACCCCGTATGCCCATTGATCTAGTATGGTCATCATGCTTCTGTTGCGCAAGAGGCTTTGTCAGTGGGTCAACTATATTGTCTAGTGTAGGTACTTTACATATTTTCGCACAACGCCTAAGTATGTGTGTGGATCGTTGGTGAGATCTAGGCTCCTTAGCTTGTGCGATAACACCATTGTTATCATAATAGAGACCAATGGGATCCATAATGCTAGGGACTATGCCAAGTTTATTGATCCAAACAGCTTCCTTTGCTGCACTTAAGGCAGCAATATACTCGGCCTCAGTTGTAGAATCAGCAACTGCATCTTGCGTTGAACTTTTCAAGCTCACAGTGCCACCATTTAAGCAAAACACATAACCAGATTGGAATCATTCATATTAAAGCGTCTCAGCACTTTGTCTATGTACTCTGACTTAGGCCAAGCATTTCATGATCTATCTCTATAGATTCTGATTCCTAATATATAGGCTGCTTCACCTAGGTCCTTCATAGAAAAGCATTTCCCCAACCAAGACTTTACTTGTTGCAGGGTAGGGATATCGATTCCAATGAGTAATATGTCATCTACATATAATACCAGGAATACGATCATGCTCCCACTAACCTTCTTGTAGACACAAGGCTCATCTTCGTTCTTAATGAATCCATATAGTTTCACTGTTTCATCAAAACGAAGATTCCATGAGTAGGTCACAGGCTCATCTTGATCCATGAGTAATACATCACCTTGATCAGATATCCATATATCTCAGGTAGGTGACGTATCCTGCCTGACCTACGCTGGTCTTGTTCTACTTGAGCAGGTTGCTCTTACACAACTATTTGTGTTTCCTGCTCTGATTCCTCCATAGGTGTATCAATGCCTTGTGATTCTTGAATTTCTTCAAGTTCTACTTTCCTCCCATTGATTCCTTTGGAAATAAAATCCCTTTCTAGGAAAACTCAAGTTCGAGCGACAAACACTTTGCCCTCAGAAGGATTTGTAGAAATAATATCCTCTTGTTTCTTTAGGATACCCCACAAATAAGCATTTGTCAAATTTGGGCTCAAGCTTAGTTGAAATTTGTCGTTTCACATAAACTTCACAACCCCAAATCTTCATGTAAGACATATGTGGTCTCTTACCACTCCATATCTCATATGGTGTCTTTTCAACCTTTTGGATGGAACACGGTTAAGTGTGTAAGCTGATGTCAATGGTGTATGTCCTCAAAAGGAGTTTGGAAGATTGGTGTGACTCATCATGGATCGGACCATGTCCAACAGTGTTCGATTTCTTCTCTCAGATACACCCTTCCATTGGGATGTTCCAGGAGGAGTAAGTTGGGATAGGATCCCACACTCTTTCAGATGGTCATCAAACTCTAGGATTAAATACTCATCACTTCGATCTGATCGAAGAGTTTTAATATTCTTACCTAGTTGGTTTTAACTTGTTAGGTTTCACCCTTTTGTATTAATGTTATTAATAGGCATTTTCAAGATCAAGGACATATAGTTCATTGTTCATTTGTGCAGTAGCATAGAATATATCATTCAAATAAATTGAGCAACAATTGTTCTTTATTATAAATGAAAAACCAAACTTGTCCAAACAAGCAATGGAAATAATATTCCTGCTAATTGCTGGTACATAATAACAGTTCTCTAACTGAATTATAAAACCACTAGGTAAAGTCAATTCATAAGTTCCTACGGCTAAGGCAGCAACCTTTGCTCCATAGCCAACTCGTAGGTCGAATTCACATTTTGCCAAATCTCTACTCCTTTTTAGTTCCTGCACATTTGTACAAATGTGAGAACCGCATCCAGTATCTAATACCCATGATGCAGAAGTAGATAAATTAATAACAAAAATACCTGAAGTTGAAGTCTCTACTCCATTCTTCTTATCTTCCAGGTACTTTGGGCAGTTCCTCTTCCAGTGTCCAGTCTTACCGCAATGGAAGCAGGTGCCTTCTTTTGCTATGCCTCCACTAGGCTTCAAAGCAGCAGTGGATCTGGGATTGGCAACTTCCTTGCCCTTCCCTTTATCACTCTGCTTAGTGGGCCTTTTGTTCTGTCTCTTTCCATTTCCGATCATCAGAATGGACTTCCCTTTTGACTTCAGATTCTGCTCGGAAGTTCTTAACATGGCGAGCAGTTCAGGAAGAGATTTGTCCATATAAATCATATTGAAATTTAGGACAAATTGACTGAAACTATCTGGCAACAATTGCAAGATCAAATCAGTTGCAAGTTCCTTTTCGAGGGGAAAACCCAATCTCTCAAGGTTTTCCACATACCCAATCATCTTGAGTACATGGGGACCTACAGGGGCTCCCTCAGCTAACTTGCTTTGAAAAAGGGCTTTTGAAACTTCAAACCTCTCATGCCTTGCTTGCTCTTGATAGAGCAACTTCAGGTGTTCGATCATATCGAACGCTGACATGTTCTCATGTTGCTTTTGCAATTCTGAGTTCATGGTAGCCAGCATGAGACAAGCAGTTTCATTGGCATCATCGACATGCTTCTTATAAGCATCTCTTTCTGCCTTAGGTGCAGAACTAGGAGGTTCCTCTTCAGGAACAGGTGTCTCCAAGACATACAGCTTTTTATCATGTTTGAGGACAATCCTCAGGTTTCGGTGTCAATCCAGAAAATTTGTCCCAGACAATTTTTCCTTATCAAGGATTGATCGCAAGATGTTGTTAGAGGTGTTTGCTGTCATGGTAATCTACATAAGGATTAATGAAAATATAAGTATCATTGACATATTCAATTAGGCCTTTAATTAAATATGCTCCCACTATTTTACTCAAAACAAATGACCCTCATCATCTGATTCGGAAAATCCCGTTGGAAGATTTTCTAGTGGGTCGAGATCCATATTTCACTTCGTTCTAAGTCCGCGTAGGCGGATTACACAAAACTAGGTTATTTAGGTAGGAACTCCTTCCAATTGTATCTCATACAACTCTCGAAAATTTCAATTGGGTGAATAACTCCTTATTCCAATCCATCATATGGATCATTCCCAACTCTTGCTTCTAAACATATATATAATCTTATTATAATTTGTTTAGTTAAGTTTGACCCATTGTTTTAACAGTTGGATATTACAATTATCCCATCGCACCTTACTAATATAGAACATGCACCTCGCGTAGGCGAAACCTACATTATTCGATACTAGTCTTGATGAGTGTTAAAACTTGGAAAGCTTAAAACTTAATATTTATTTTGAGGGAATTGCAATTTTTCTGATCTCACCGGCTTGTTTATCATATAAACCGTCTCTCACATGCATCAACATACATACAAACAAAATAAAACAGTTATGGCCCCTTGCGCAATTGTTCTCCCAAGCCAATGAGAGAACCTAAGCTAACCTACAACGATCTAAGCTTCTCCAAGCAAGATCTTCAAGGTTGTCCTCCTTTGGCACTGACTTCTTTGCTTTCTTTATATCATTACATTACATGAAAGAAACTCGTTTTACATACGAGGGAGTGAGATGAGAAAAGAAGTTACATTTAGGAGATTAAGAGAGAGGCACGACACGCAGGTCGTATTTTAAAAACCCAAAACAAAACAAAGGAAAACTAAGGCCATAACCGATCACCACAAGACAATAATAAACACTTTATTATTATTATTATTAATTCCTTTAATTAATTAAAATCAAATTAAATTTCGACGACCGATCATCACATTTTAATGAACAATTCATTTAAAATCGATGTCGCTTTTCGTATCAACACTTGACACTTTTAAAGCACTGAGTTAGCCGAATGGGTGAAAAATTCCTTGCGTTAACCGGTTAACCATATGCGTTAACCGGTTAACACTGTTTGAAATTAAAAAAAAAAGTTTTCTGCCTTGCGTTAACCGGTTAACCAAATGTGTTAACCGGTTAACACTGTTTGAAAATGTCTTGGAAAACTGTTTTCCGCCTTGCGTTAACCGGTTAACCAAATGCGTTAACCGGTTAACACTGTTTGAAAACTTAAAAAAATTTAATTTCGCATTGCGTTAACCGGTTAACCATATGCGTTAACCGGTTAACACTGTTCCAAAATTTAAAAAAAAATTATTTCGTATTGCGTTAACCGGTTAACCATACGCGTTAACCGGTTAACACTGTTTGGAAAAGTGTTTAGGACGCACAACTCTTGTGCAGTTAAACCCCAATCACATAACTCTCTGACAACACAACCCTTGTGCCGTCACTAACCCTGATGCACCAATTTCAGACCGTCAAACACATCTTGATTGTTAATTCAGTATGATTGATCAACACGTCATTGCTTCACCATACTAATGTCGGATCAAGAAGCAAATGACCATTGATCGCTCAAAGGAAAACAATCATCAAGGTTTTGAATGAACAAAACGAGAACACTATATCATATATAATGTATTTTGCATCAGGATTACATATATCACATATATGTAACTTGATCGATCTCAATTTAACCTTTGATTCATTCTGTCTTTAATCATATTATTACAGAACAAAAACAGTTATCAGATTCATGGTTTCGTAAGTGGCTCTGATACCACTGTTGGAGAATTTCCATCCAAGGCGCAGCGGAATTTAAAAATTTCTCCATTTAGTGATCCTTACGAATGGGCATGATCAGTGATAGAATCATTACCTCTTGTGGCGATTCAAACCTTTGGTGCAGATCTCTGATAATGATCAAAACCTTTGATACAGATCCACGGGGCGATCACGAACGTTGAACGATGACAACGTCTCTACTCATTCCACACGAACGGATTCCTTCAATCGCAGTGCTAGCTGTTATGAATGAAGGCTTTGAGTGAGAGAGAGATACGAAATTCCAACTCTTCAGTTGTGTTGTCTGTGGAGTGACAATGCTTCTACCCAAGGGGTTCTATTTATAGAACCACTTGTGTGGGCTTCAAGCCAAAAAGCCCACTTAAGTGCATTTTGGCCCATATGCCAAAATCACTTAAGTATTTGGTACATTACCATATTTCGTATTCTACTTAAGTACACCGTACCTTACGATGTTCCTTAATTATTCTATCTCTCATCAATCCGTCCTTTGTGTGTGACCCTATAGGTTTTCGCGGCGTTGGCAATTATATTAAATCACGTATTTAACATAATAAATAATGAGCGGTATCTAGCAACACATCACTGCTACCCAAGTCACGAAAATGTCATGTGATCTGACAAAACCTCCTGTGATAATAATTATGTGTATAATTACCCCTTTGCCCTTATGTCTATATTGAACACAAGGTATAGACCGTGTCACCCTTGTCCAGTTCAATATTGGGCCCATAGACATTTATCCTGTTACGCAGGATTGGAAAATTCCATCTAGGACACTCATGTCCCTCAGCATGCTTCGTGGAGTACTCATCAACTGTCTTTTATGGTCATCCAGTTACGAATAATGTTGGATCAGTAATAAAGCACTCAACTCTACATCTAGGATCCATAGTGGTTTCAGGTCGAAGAGTGGTATACACTATTATCACCATGAGAATAACTTATGACACTTTGCATAATTTTCTATATAGTATTCTCATAGCGGGTCAATCCGGTATAAATATTACTCCTAATATTCATACCTATGTTTAAGACTTGATAACTCTTTATCCATGATCCATGAGATGTGATCATCAGTCTACAAATATAATAGTCTTAATGCTTTAATGTTATCCCACTTCACATTAAAGCTCGACTACGGATGCTTTAAGAATAGTGCCCTTATGTTTAATGTGTTCTCATGATTAAGTCACACTTAATACATTAAACGGACTATCTATTCTAGGGACTTTATTAATCAACCATAATAAAGAAAATGCCTTTTATTATTAATAAATAATTCGATACAAGTACCAAAAGTATTGGCCTCTAGGGCTTACACCAACAGACATACCCGCTCATGTGTTTTCAGCCAAAGAGGTCAAAGATGATAAGTCGTGGTATTATGATATCAAATGCTTTATTCAAAAGCAAGAGTACCTACTCGGGGAATCGAATAAAGACAAGAAAACTTTGAGAACATTGGCTAGAAACTTCTTTTTGAATGATGACGTGTTGTATAAAAGAAATTTTGACATGGTCTTTCTCAGATGCGTGGATAGACACGAAGCATACCTGTTAATGAAAGAGATTCATGAAGGGTCCTTTGGTACTCATGCCAATGGACACGCAATGGAGAAGAAAATGTTAAGGATATGATATTATTGGTTGATAATGGAGTCCGATTGTTGCAGATATGTGAAGACATGTCACAAATTCCAGATCTATGCCGACAAGATTCATGTACCTCCAATTTTTCTCATTGTTTCACCAGATAACAAGCGTTCGGGTTATTATCAGATTCGTGTGAAGCTTGAAGATATTCCAAAGACTGCTTTCAGAATGATGTATGGTCATTTCGAGTATTCAGCAATTCCGTTTGGGGTGTCTAATGCGCCTGAAGTGTTCATGTAGCACATGAATATACTCTTTCATTCATATTTAGAACAGTTCATGGTTGTGTTTATAGATGACATCTTGATATACTCGAAGCCTGATGAAGAGAATGTGGAACATCAGAGAGTTGTATTGCATACATTGAAAGAGAACCAGTTGTACGCAACGTTGTCCAAGTGCGAGTTCTGGTTGCAAGAAGTGAGTTTCCTTGGTCATTTGATTCCTAGTGGTGGTATAGTTGTGGATCCTGCGAAGATAGATGTTATGTTCAATAGTAGACATTGAAGTATATCATTAAAATTATAAGTTTTCTTTGGTTGGCTGGTTACTATAAGAAGTTCATTGAAGGTTTTTCGAAGTTATTATTACCTTTGACTCTATTGACTCGAAAGAGTCGAGCTTATGTTTGGGATGTGCATTATGAAGAGAGTTTCCAAGAACTCAAGAAGAAGTTAACCTCTGCTCCAATTTTGATTTTTCCAGATCTAAGTGAGCCTTTTGTTGTGTAATGTGATGCTTCGAAGATGGGTATAAGAGGTGTCTTGATGCATAATGGTCAAGTTGTAGCTTACGCTTCTAGACTGTTAAGACTTCATGGAAGTAATTATCCTACGCATGGTCATGAGTTAGAAGTTGCGATATTTGTGTTGTAGATTTGGAGACATTATTTGTATGGCTCCAAATTTGAAGTGTTAAGGGTTCACAAGAGTTTGAAGTTTTCATTTAAATAGAAGAAATTGAATACGAGGTAGAGAATATGGATTGTGTTTATGAAAGATTATCATTTTGGATTGAGTTACAATTCGGGTAAAGTTAATATTGTAGTTAATGCATTGAGTAGTAAGTCAATGTTGATGGTCAGAGAGTTGGAATTGATTGAGCAATTCAGAGACATGAGTTTGGTATGTGAAGAGACTCCTAGTAGTGTTAAGCTGAGTATGTTAAAACTAACGAGTAATATTTTTGAAGAGATCGGAGAGGGCCAGAAACCGATGTGGGCTTGGTTGATCGACTCGTGTTAATTAATCAAGATAAGGGTTGTCACTTCAGGATTGATGAGAATGGCATGATAAGGTTCAGAGATAGGGTTTGTGTACCAGATATACCTTAGCTTAAGAAGATTATTATTGAGGAGGGTCACAGAAGTGGATTGAGTATCCATTCAGGTTCGACTAAAATGTAACAAGACTTGAAGAAGTTAGTTTGGGTGGCCAAGCATGAAGAAGGAAGTAGTTGATTTTGTGTATACTTATTTGACTTGTCAAAAGTTGAAGATTGAACATTAGAAGTCGTTGGGTCTGATGCAACCGTTGAGTATTCCAGAGTGGAAGTGGGATAGAATTTCCATAGGTTTTGTGACAAGTTTACCGAGGACAAAGAAGGGATGTGATTCCATTTGGGTGATTGTTGATAGGGTGACTAAATAGGCTCATTTCATACTGATTAAGATCAATTATCCTTTGCAGATGTTAGCTGAGTTATATATTGAGAAGATTGTTAGTCTGGATGGTATTTCGTCAAGCATTGTGTCAGATAAAGATTTAAGGTTCACGTAAAGGTTTTGGTAGAGTTTGCAAGAAGTTTTGGGTACTAAGTTGATATTGAGTTCTACTTATCATCCGCAGACAAATGGCCAAACAGAGAGGACTGTCTAATCCTTGGAGGATTTGTTGAGGGCTTGTGTGCTAGAACAACGAGGTGCTTGGGATAACTACTTTCCGCTGATTGAGTTCACTTACAATAACATTTTCCATTCAAGCATTGGGATAGCCCAGTTTGAGGCGTTGTTTGGTAAGAGGTGTAAAACACCTTTGTGTTGGTATGAATCTGGAGAGAGTGCGGTGATTGGATCTGAGATCGTACAACAAACTTTTGAGAAGATCAAGATGATCTAAGAGAAGATGAAAGCTTCGTAGAGTCTTCGGAAGAGTTACCATGACAAGAGGAGGAAAGCACTTGAGTTCCAAGAGGGAGACCATGTGTTTTTGAGAGTTACTCTAGTAATCGGTGTTGGTCGAGCATTAAAGTCTTGAAATCTTATGCCACATTTGGTTGGTCCATACCAGATCTCACAGAGGATAGGAGAGATGGCATGTCAGATTTCCTTTCCACCACCACTTGCTAATATTCAAGATGTGTTTCATATGTCTCAGTTGAGGAGATACATTTTGGATCTGTCTCATGTGATCCAAGTGGACAATATACAAGTCAGAGAGAACCTGATTATTCAGGCATCACCCATGTAGATAGAGAATTGAGAAGTGAAGAAGTTGCATGGTAAGGATATTGCCTTAGAGAAGGTAGTGTGGAGAGGGCCAGTTGGTGGAAGCATAACTTGGGAGCTGGAGAGTCAGATGAGAGAGTGGTATCTGACTCTATTTCCTTCAGATAATTTTTTAGGGTGAATATTTTTCTAAGTAGGGGAGAGTTGTAACACCCCAAATTCGATTAATTAATTTAATTTAATTATTTATAATTTTATATGATTAATTGGTGTTTTAATTATTTGTTGTGTAATGGTAAGGGTAAGTGTCCTTGACGTGGACATATAGAGAGAGTAAGAGTTTGGTGTGATTGTTTAGAATTAACTAGAATTTTAATTAATTATTAGAATAAATAATATTTTATTGGAATTAATTAAATAAATAGAAAAATAATAGAATTGGATCATTCGTGAGATCTGGAGAAATAGAGGGGAGCAAGGAGTTATAAATTTAGGGTAATCATGTGAGTTAAGAAAGTTAAGGGTTAATATGGTAATTGGAAGGAGGTGTTTAGAAAGCCCAGTAAGAGGAAATTATCCTAGTTTGTCAGTATGTGAAATTGAGAAAATAGGCAAAAGGAGAGGAAGAGCAAAAGTTAAGATTTTGAAGAAGGAAACATAGAGATAGTTTGATTTATCATCCATTATTGGAAATTTAAGGTATGGGGGGAGAAATGACTATCAATTTAGGTGTATTGCATGATGGGGTATAGATGAGAAGTCCTTAATCTCAATAGGGTTCTAGGTTTTCTTTTGATGATGTGTTATATGATGAAATTCTAAAAATTGGTTGGTCAATTTTGTGTTTATATGTGTTGTTATAATTGAGTCCATATTTGAATGATCATGAATATGTATGTATGCGGTTATGCCATTGATGAGGATGTGAAAGCTTGATTTTATTCATGATTGATGATGAATTTGATGTTAAAGTTATTGATGAGATTGTTATGGATTATAGTGAAATAAGTGTTGTTTACGTTAATGATTACGCTAACATAAATGACTGTCAAATTTATTTTTGAATCAATGGAATTTGGGAAAAATTAGTTTGAGACATGTGTGAAGGTTTAGGGGTAAGAGGGGTGGAGATCATATGATGAAAAATGAATTTTTTGGAAAGAACTACAGAGACAATCGATTGCACCAGATGACAATCGATTGCATAATTTTGAAAGCAATGCAATCGATTACCTATCCCGGAAAAGTGATTTTTTATGAAGTCAGTAGCGGAACATATTTTGTTGAAAATCAATTGCACCAGATGACAATCGATTGTCATAGGCCAAATGGTTAAAAGTTCTACTTTTGTTTTTGTTGCATTATCCAACGATTTTGGTTGTATCTTTCATTCTGTAGGTCTAATTGAGACGCCGTTTGAAGCGTTAGAAAGCTAAAGCGTAGAGCCACCTCATGGAAGTGTTTGGTGAAATTTTTTAGTTGTAGTGATTTACCTACTGTAGGGATGTTTGTGATGACTTGTATGATTGGTTAGTGAATCGTTATGTTTATACAATGATATGTTGTTGTTTTGGTGAAGTAACATGAATGAATGCTTATAAAGTTACATTTGTTGGGTTCTTGTTGTTTGTTGTTGTTTATTGATGTCGTAACATTATTTAATTGTTGTGTATGATGAATGATGTGTACATAAATGGTGAGATGTGCTTGGTGATTCTTTTGGTGAACCTTTGGTGAAAATGCATGATGTTGAGAGTCATGCATCATGGTGAACGGAATTTGGTCCATTTTTGGTATGCTCTGGTCAGGTGGTATGGATCGGGAGCGAGTATCTAGCTCTATATGACAATCAACGAAGCGTTACCTATGGTGATGTTAATGAACTTTGGTGTGCTCTTGTCCTATTGTGGGGATCGGGAGAGAGTAGCCAGTTTCAGGTGGGAATCAGTGAAGCATTACCTATGGTGATGGTAACAATTTGGTTTGATTTGGTCCTATGATGGGGATCGAGAGAAAGATGAACCTGAGTATTCATGAACGATACCACATGCATAATGAGTCAGTTGTGGAGTACATTTGTATACATGATTGCATATGTAATAGATTGTTCATTTGTTGTTGATTGGATGTGAATATGTAAATGTTGTCATGATTTGAGTGTGAGAACATGTTGTTGATTGGATGTGAATATGTAAATGTTTTCACGATTTAGGTGTGAGAACATGTTGTTGATGGATGTGTAACGAATGTGTGTTTGTTGTGTATTCTCTACCTTAGCATTTTTTACATTGTTTATATTAGTTTGTTATTTCTCAACCCCTTTGCTTTAATGTTGTCCACCATGGATATTTGTAGATACTCAATAGTAGAGTTTGCTATTATAAGTGGAAGTTATCTCATGGAGTTACTTCGTTTAGTTTTCTTTGTTAGAATTCTTTCTCTGATCGGGGTCGAGAATGGTATTTGGTAATTATGTTTTGATGGACTTTAAACCTTTAATTGGTCCTATGTTAGAGTTGTTGAGAGTTACTTATGAGAACTTTGGTTTTTGGAAAATATTTTACTTAATTGGAAGTTTGAGACTAAATGTCTTGTTGTGATTGTTTTATTTAAATCGAAATAGGGACAACATTGCCGCAATGATACCCTAAGTGAATGAAAGTGTGTGATGACAAATGTTGATTGACGTTAGTAATTCCGATGCAATGTTTCGTTGGTTGTTAAATATTTGTTTTGTTAAAGGTGTTGTTAAAGTTTTAGGATTTAGGATGTTACATAGTGGTATCAGAGCCTGGTTGGTCCATCCGTCCAGGTTTTTTCATGATGATTGTTCCCTGGTACGCGACATGTGTGTGATACACTATCGATCCTCATTTGTTTTTCTAACCACTTGTCTATAGGAGCGGGATTGAAACCAATGGGGGAGAAGCTTCTGCTTCTACGGGATATTTCAAGTTTGGAGGATTGGTTCCGCATGTTGCCGATTGCAAGAGTGCAAATTGGTTTGACCATTATGTTTACTCAAGATTTCGACCTAGAAGTCCTCATAGCAAGCAATTGTTCCAAGGATGTAATAAAGGTGGAGGTTGAACTCAACAATGAGTTCGAAATGAAGTGTTGATTCTAAGTGTTGGCAACAATTTTGGTAAAACAAAGAGTGTTCACAAGATGTCATGTGTGATGTCTTAACATGAGATATCCTATGTACCTGCTGGAGTTGAAAAACATATGCAAGCAGGATTGTTTCAGAATGCCACTTACAATGCTAAGGCTTCTGATATTGGATGTACCTGCTGGAGCTAAATTGGAAGACATATGTTGCAGGATTGTTTCAGTTGACATACTCATTGTCATGGTAACTGATATGGCTGTACCTGCTATAAAAGGAAACTGGATTATGCAGGATTTTTCCAGATGTCAGACCCGATGTCATGACATCTTGTACACAGAACATTCAGTATGAATGTCTGGTGTTTTGTGATTGCACAATTAGATGGCAATCATTGGTTGATTGAAGATATGGCTAGCTGGCGCATTCTATCAGGGATATCAACCAGATTTGTTTATTTTCCAAGGAGATCTTTACAGCTGATATGAAAAGATTTGATTGGAAAATATATCTAGGGTTTTCAAGTTGTTCAATGTTTCTATAAAAAGGGACTCAGAAAACCTGTTTGTACACACAACCAATACTGAGCGAAATTTAGAGAGAGAGCTAGGGTTTGTGTCTGTAGGTCATTCAAGTCATCCATAGATGATTGAATTGGACTGATTTGTCTTCTTGATCAAAGCTTTGAAGCAAGATCAAGAGTGTGTCTTCTTGATTGAAACTGTGAAGTAAAATCAAGAATATTGTAATTGAAAAGTATTTTCTTTTCACAAGGGATTGTTGTTTAAAATCACGGGTGTGTGATTGTAAGGGAAATGAGTGGGTTCTCATATCTAAGAGTGCTTAGGTAGAAATTGCACGGGTAGAGATTAGGTGAGAAAGACTGTAACTTGGTGAAGTGTACGGATAGTCTTTGAACTAATTCTATTATAGTGAATTTCCTTCCTGGCTTGGTAGCCCCCAGACGTAGGTGAGTTGCACCGAACTGGGTTAACAATTGCTTGTGTTATTTGCTTTACCATTCTGTTTTTGTTTATCCATTGTTTATAACCAGATATCAGTGTCGTGACATTACCTTCGACATCTTATATCTGATACCAGAATTTCAATTGGTATCAGAGTAGGCATCCTACTCTAGTTCTGGGTGAGATCTAGGGGCAATACTTTCTGGTACAATGGAAAGAGATGGAGGATCTGTTCATAGGCCACCAATCCTGGATGGTTCTAACTATGACTATTGGAAACCTAGAATGGTAGCGTTTTTAAAATCCCTTGATAACAAGGCTTGGAAAGCTGTCTTGACAGGATGGGTGCACCCTGTAGTCACTAAAGAAGGAGAAGCCACTACTGAAAAGAAGCCTGAAGAACAATGGTCCAAGGAGGAGGATGATCTTGCTCTTGGAAATTCTAAATCCTTGAATGCAATATTCAATGGTGTAGACAAGAATATTTTCAGGCTGGTAAATAACTGTGAAGTGGCCAAAGATGCTTGGGACATTCTCAAGACCACTCATGAAGGCACCTCTAGGGTAAAGATGTCTAGACTTCAGCTGCTCACCTCCAAGTTTGAAAACTTAAGGATGAAAGAAGATGAAAACATTCATGAATTCCACATGAGTATCCTTGAGATAGCTAATGCCTCAGGAGCCCTGGGAGAGAAGATGACAGATGAAAAGTTAGTGAGAAAAATACTTAGGTCACTCCATAAGGGATTTGCAATGAAGGTGACTGCCATAGAAGAGTCTCAAGACATCTCCAACATGAGGGTAGATGAGTTAATTGGCTCCCTCCAAACCGTTGAGATGGGATTGATTGAGGGAACTGAAAAGAAAACCAAGAGCATTTCCTTTGTTTCCAACACAGAAGAGGAAAACAGTCAAGATGTGGATAAAGAATGGGAAAATGAAGTTGCTATGCTGGGGAGACAGTTTAACAAATTGTTAAGGAAAATGGATGTCAGATCCAAGGCAAATGTCAAGAACATCGCGTCTGACATCAGTAAATCCAACAATGCTGGAAGAAAAGCAAGAGCAAATGAGAAGCCCAAAGAAGGAAAAGAAGTTCAGTGTTATGAATGTGATGGGTATGGACACATCAGGTCTGAATGTGGGACCTACCTTAAGAAACAGAAGATGAGTCTTGCTGCCACATGGTCTGATGAGAGTGATACTGAAGAGGATGCAAATCTTGTGACTGCTTTGACAGGAATATGGGAATCTGATGAAGAGTCAAGTGATGGTGAAGTAACCTTTGAGGAATTGGCCTCTACCTACAGAGAGCTGTGTCAGAAAAGTGTTGAACTGAACAAGCAGTCTTTAAATCAAGAAAAAGACATAACTCAACTTGAGAATGAGAAGGTAGAATTCTTGGAAACCATCTCCAAATTGAAAACAGAAGCTGTGGCTCTAAAGGTCAAGCTAGATGAAGATCAACAAGTTGAGAGCCAGAAGATAGTCCAACCGGAGAAAGAAAAAGCAGAACACGTGGAAACTATCCTCAAGCTAAAGACTGAAGTTGTGCTCTTAAACTCAAAACTAGAAGAGACAACCAAGTATGTAAGGATGCTGAACAATGGATCTGACTCCTTAGACAAGATTCTTCAAACTAGACAAAGTACAGGAGTCAAATCTGGATTAAGGTTCCATAAAACCAAGGCTGAAAGTAGCTACACTGGGTTCCAAGATGTCACATCATATGTCACACCATCAGAAGAAACGGCAAAAATACAAACACCTAAGATGGAGATGTCATTACTGTGGGAAATTTGGACACTCAAGGGCCTTCTGCTATAAGCTGTATGGTTACCCTACCCCCCTTCATCAGCAACAGCAGAAGAGAAAACATCAGTATGGCAAGCACCAAAGATGGATATGTCATTACTGTGGGAAAGCTGAACACTCTAAGTCTTCCTATTATAAGTTGTATGGTTATCCTAGCCATGGTCATCAACAGATCCACTATCAACCCAGACCCAAACATCACAGGCCTATCAACAAGAAGCAATGGGTTCCTAAGACTAGTGTCACAAGTCTAATGGCTCTCAAAGAAGAATGGTATTTTGATAGTGGATGCTCTAGACACATAACTGGGAACTCAGACTTGATTTCTGACCTTCACCCTCATGACTTAAGCTATGTAACCTTTGGTGATGGAACTAAAGGTGAAATAAAGGGGATAGGCAAGCTTGAGTGCCCTGGAGCTCCTAAACTTGACAATATTCTTCTGGTCAAGGGCCTGACTTCAAATTTAATAAGCATCAGTCAGCTAGGGGATCAAGGTCTGAGTATCATCTTCACTAAAGCTGAATGTCTGATTGTGAACAAAGACAATGAAGTAATTATAAAAGGAATCAGGACCAACAACAACTGCTACATATGGAGCTCTCAAATGGATAATCCCTCTAAGATAAGCACAACTGCAAGAAGAATCTTCAAGGGAAAGGAAAAGTGTCAGATAAGGATACCTAACCTCAAGGAAGAAAAGGTCATGATGGCCCAAACACCTGAACATATGACTGGTGGTATGAAGTCTGAAGGTAGTGAGAGCCTTGCTGGAACTGAAACACAAGGAACTATGTCAGTTGAAAACAACAATGCTCAACCAGCGTGGATGAAACTACTGATCATTATCTATAATGTCACATTCGATGCTATGACATTGTATTATGACAACCTGACTGCAAAGGATTTGTATAATGAAAAGGGAAAATTAGGGGCTTGGTTTCTTGAGAAAATATGGCAATTAATGAGGAGTGGAAAAGGAAACAAGAATATTGGCTGCCCAATAAAAAGAAAAAGCCACATTACTAATGAACCATCTCTTAGTATTGGAAATAGCACACTCTGCCTAAAGACAATCAAACTCCTCAAATAACCTCTGCTAGGGCAAAGAAAGTTTTCCCAAAAGTTCAACAACATGTCTCAACATCCGTCAACATCTAGCTCAAAATCCTTTCATACTAGAACTTCCTCCATGGAATTTTTAGATGAAGATTTGATGGAAGTAACTCCTCTGCGTATGATACCAGGTAACGTTCCAAGCTCACCTTCCATGGCTAAAGCTAAGCAAGGTAACACTCCTGAAAAATCACCTGATAAAGAGGACATGCACTCTACTGATCGCATCATAAGAAACCTAGTTACTAGCATACTGAACGAAGAGCATGGAGTTAAGGACACTTTTACCCCTCTGTCCAGAAGGGAACCCTTACTTGAGGAAGAAAGCCAAGCTAAGAAAGATGATAACTCATCTAAAACAGAAAAGGAAGTAGCTGCTGAGGGTCTGTGTTCTCTTGGAAAAAACTTACCTAGTATGTCCCCTGATACTGCTCAGGACATTGAGGAAGAAGGTTCTGAGGAAGAAGATGACACGTTGGTCAGTCTTGTGAAAACAAGTGTAGCTAATAGACTGAGAAAGAGGAAGGGTATGGCTGAGATAAGGACAGGTAGGAAAGAGAAAAGGGTTGCTGGTATAGGTCCCTCCAAATCTTGGAGTAAAGTAGAGGTCAGGAAGAAGGAAGACAGTGAAAGTTCTGAATCTAATGAGGATGTTGAAGACGATGTTCCAGACATCTCCTCTGACAAAAGAAAGGCTGTAAAGAAGTCTTCCAACAAAGTAGCTGCTGAGCACCTAGAAAAATGGAGGTTTGTCACTCAAAGAAGGGTAGCAGTTGAAAGAGAATTGGGGAAAAAGACTGTTGAAGTGAAGGAAGTAATGGAGTTAATCAAGGTAACTGGTCTTATGAAAATTGTGACTGCTCTGCTGTTAGATGCCCAAAAGTGCTTATTTGAGCTATCATATGTGGGCATCTTTCACTCTTTTGCCTTGCTAAAATTGTCAAAATCACATTTATTTTACATGGAATGCGTACATTGATAAACAAGCTTGGTGCCTTTGATGTGTTTGTTATTGTGCAGGAAAGGCATGAATTAATTGATAATAAAGACACAAGAGAATTGGCAAAGGAACCAAAGCAAAGGAGCATTTCATCTGCCTGCTCGCTAGGCGAGTCTGTGGCGAAGAATGGGTTCGCTAGGCGAGCTCCTGGCGAACAGCTCCAGTAAATTAGCAAATTAATTTGCTAGGCGAGCTCATGGCGAAGTCTGCAGCGAATTCATTCTGTTTTGGTGAAAAAGTGCAGCCAGCACTCACTCGCTAGGCGAGGCTCTAGCGAGTCCCCAGCGAGCATTCCAGTAGCAAAACCTCTCAACCTCGCTGGGGGCGAGCTTGAAGCGTTTCCTTCGCTAGGCGAAGGTATGTTCGCTAGGCGAACATGACAGTTTAGCAGGCCCTGTTTGCTCTGGGCGCAGGGGCTTTTTGTGCCCATTTTAGGACCTCGCTAGGCGAGCTATTATGCTCGCCTAGCGAACATGACAGTTCTGCACTTGTCTATAAGTAGCAGGTGCCACTTTTGGGCACCAGACCTCATTTTTACCAACTTTTCCATTTTTTGTACTTTCTCCTAGATATTTTACAGCATTGCTTTGTGGGAGATTTTATGCCCTAATTTCATTTCTCTTCATCTAGCAACCATCTTCCACAAAAAGAAGGTGGATTCCCATCCAACTTCGATTATTCGACTTGGATGTTGATCAACCCTCTTTCCTTACTTGTCGACCAAGCTACCATGAAAATGAGTAGCTAAGTCTTCCATTTGTCAAGGTTAGATGTAGGTGATTTCCAAGCTTTGTGTGTAAATGTAAGGATCCTCATATGTAAACTCTTTAACGGTAAATATATGATGAAAACTTTGTTTCTATTTAAAACTCTTTGTGTTGGTATTTGATCGAGAGATGTTTACCGATTCTTGACCTAGGTTTTCATCCAAACTTGTTTGTTAGCTAGAGATAGTAACGAATGATTTTGTTCACCATAAGGTTGAACCAAAAAGTTGTCATTTTGATAGATTGTGTTCGAGAGAAACAATGGATCAAAATGGCAAAACTCACAATGGGTGTTCGAGAGAAACGCATTGAGAGGACCTTGTGAAATAATTTATCATCTAAAGGAGTTTATAAGTTGATTGACCGAGCAAATACATGCAAAGCAAATGTAATCATTGAAACCTAACTTTGACAATATTTCTCATATTAATCAAAACGTAACTTTTACCGCAATTAATCACTTTGTATGCAAGATAACTTGATTAAAACCAAAACCCTAGTGTTACATTAAGGTAAGATTAATTCAACCATTGAACGGCAGTGATATCTTACAATCTCTGTGGATACGATAACAAAAACCCGACACTTAAAAACTGTCTCAATAAAATGGCGCCGTTGCCGGGGATTGTAAATTGATATTGCGAGCATCGCATTGGTTGTTTAAGTTTTAGCTTGTGAATTTTTGACTTGTGCTTGTAATTTGTTTGGTTTAGTGTGCAGCTTACGTTTTATGCGAGGGAAAATCCCTGTGGACGAACTTCTTTTTGATCCTGAGATCGAGAGAACCGCAAGGAGGCTCAATAGCAAAACAAGACGTAGGAGGCAACAGGCTAGGCAACGCCAAGAGCAAGGAGAAAGTTCTTCAACCACAAATCCACACCCATTCATACCAAACATGGAGCCACAACCACCACCACCTATTTCTACTCCATGTATCAACAGTCCAAGGAACACCGCTCAGTTTGCCAACCAAACTGGAAGGCAAGCTGAGATGAAGACGGGAACTCTGAATTTATTGTATGGGAGTCCATTCACCGGAATGGACCATGAAGACCCATTTGCTTTTCTCACAAAATTCTATGAGATAGCATTGGCTGCCGGAGTGGATCAGGCTCAGGAGCTTCCGTTGTTCAGACGTTTATTTCCTCACGCTTTGCTCGGTAAAGCAAAGGATTGGTATCTCGATCAAACACCTGCCGTAATGACAGATTGGAATGTGTTAGAGGAGAAATTCATTGAAAGATTTTTCTCTCATAACCGATTCATGGAATCAAAGACGGCCATCTCGGTGTTTTCTCAAGGAACCAGTGAATCGTTGAATGAAGCGTGGGAGAGATTCAAGTCCATGCTAAGGAAATGCAAAGGGCATGGATTTGATGAATTAACTCAAATCCATATCTTCAGAAATGGACTTCAACCAAACTGTAAGACGTTGTTGGATGCCACCTCGGGTGGCTCGTTGATGTCAAAGAGTGCCGAAGAAGCCACAAACATTATCAACCGTATGGCTTTGAATGATCTTCAAAGTCAAAGTCGTGGAAATTCTTTGAAGAAGGCGGGAGTGCTTGAGTTAGGGACGAATGATGCCATACTTGCCCAAAACAAGCTCATCTCACAACAAGTGGAACTTTTAACGCAACAAATCAAAGAGTTAAGAGAACCGTCAAAAGCTAAACAAATAGCTTGTTGTGAACTGTGTAAAGGTGAACATGACACTGGATTTTGTCCACCTCCCGGTTTTGACGAAGTAAATTACATGGCCAATCAACGGGACTATCAACCAAGACAACAACAACCTTATCAACCGCACCCTCAACAACAACAACAACAACAATTCCAAGGGTTCCAACCTAGAAGCAACTATTATCATAACCAAGGTTATGGCGGTGGTTCTTCTAGCCGTCAAAATCCTCCCCAAAATCCGTATCAACCTCAACAACCGCCGGTAGTCAATTCTAAATTGGAAGAGACATTGACGCAATTCATGCAAATGTCAATGGCCAATCAAAAGAGTAATGACGCGGCCATAAAAAATCTTGAAACTCAAGTTGGGCAACTTGCCAAGCAACTCGCTGAACAACAAACCGGTCCTTCTTTTTCGGCTAATACGCAAACAAATCCTAAGGAGCATTGTAAGGCGATTATGACGAGAAGTGGAGGGGAGTTGGGTAGTGAAAATGAAAAAAGAGTGGAGAGTGAAAAAAGAGAGAAAGAGAAGGAGATTGAGGAGGAAATAGTGGAAGAAAATGTTGACGGTGAAGTAGGAGTATGGAGTGATGAGGAAGTAGTTGAAAATAATAAAAATAATGGTGAAGTTGAACAAGAAAAAGGTGTGGAGATTGAGGAAAACAAAAATGATGAGGTGATAAGGGAGGTAGCGAAGAAGCCTAGATGGAAAAGTGCTAGAATTGCAAAGGGAAAGGAGGTAGTGAGCGCTACTCCGGTCCAAAATCTTCCTTACCCTCATGCCCCTTCCAAAAGGGAAAATGAACGGCATTACGCCCGGTTCATGGATATTTTTAAGCAATTACAAATTAACATTCCGTTTGCTGAAGCTTTGGAACAAATGCCAAAGTATGCCAAATTCATGAAGGACATACTAACCAAAAAGCGGAGGTATACGGAACCGGAGACCATCGTCCTTGATGCGAGCTGTAGTGCCATCATTCAAAGGACACTTCCTAAGAAAGAGGTTGATCCGGGAAGAGTTACATTGCCGGTTAAAATTGGTGATGTGTATGTCGGAAAGGGACTTATTGACTTGGGGTCGAGCATAAATCTTATACCTTTGTCAATAATCAAGAGGCTTGGCAACATCGAGATTAAGTCCATCCGAATGACATTACAATTGGCGGATAAGTCGACGACCCATCCTCATGGCGTAGCCCAACATGTGTTGGTGAAGGTCGACAAATTCTTTTTCCCGGTGGATTTTATTGTAATTGATATGGAGGAAGATGATGATGCTCCGCTCATATTGGGCCGACCATTCATGAAGACCGCAAGAATGATGATTGATGTTGATGACGGTTTAATGAAGGTGCGTGTTCAAAATGAGGAGGTCACCTTTGATCTATTCGAGGCGATGAAGCATTCCAAGGATAGAAATGATAGCTTTCGCATCGATGTGATCGAAGACGCTATTATGGAAGTTTCAAAGCATATCCATGGGATATCTCCTATGGAGTTAGCTCTCGACGACTCATTGGAGGTTTTCACTGTTGAGGAGGAGCTAGCTCTTGAGGAATGCTTAAAGGAACTTGATAGCTTGGAAGACCTACAACCGTGGGAAGTAGAGGAAGAAAATTTGAAGAAGGAGGTAATTGACGAGAAAGCGCCAAATGAATTAAAAGAGTTACCTTCGATTTTGAAATATGTGTTTCTAGATGAGACCGAGGCAAAGCCGGTCATCATAAGCAACCTTTTGACAAAAGAAGAAGAAGCCCGTCTAATCATTGTGCTAAAAACCAATCAAGAAGCTATGGGTTGGACTCTTTCCGATCTTAAAGGAATTAGTCCATCCTATTGTATGCACAAGATTTTGATGGAGGAGGATTTCAAGCCGGTGGCTCAACCACAACGCCGCTTAAATCCTACAATGAAAGAGGTTGTAAGAAAGGAAGTGGTGAAGCTTTTGGATGCGGGAATGATTTACCCGATCTCGGATAGTCCGTGGGTTAGTCCCGTGCACGTGGTTCCGAAGAAGGGTGGAATGACCGTAATCCGTAATGACAAAGACGAATTGATCCCGACTAAAGTAGCAACGGGGTGGAGAATGTGTATAGATTATAGACGGTTGAATACCGCGACTCGTAAGGACCATTTTCCACTCCCATTTATGGATCAAATGCTTGAAAGACTATCGGGCCAACAATACTACTGTTTTTTAGACGGCTACTCTGGGTACAACCAAATTGCGGTTGACCCGGTTGATCATGAGAAGACGGCTTTCACGTGTCCGTTTGGAATGTTCGCATACAGAAAAATGCCTTTTGGGCTTTGCAATGCGCCGGCGACATTCCAACGATGTGTCCAAGCTATTTTTGCCGATCTAATAGAGAAAACAATGGAAGTCTTCATGGATGACTTCTCGGTGTTTGGTGGGACGTTTAGTCTATGCTTGGCAAATTTGAAGACGGTGTTGGAAAGGTGTGTGAAGACTAATTTGGTGCTAAATTGGGAAAAGTGTCACTTTATGGTGACCGAGGGGATTGTGCTAGGCCACAAAGTCTCTAAAAGGGGGCTTGAAGTGGATAGAGCTAAGGTTGATGTAATTGAAAAATTACCCCCTCCGGTCAATGTGAAGGGCATCCGTAGTTTTTTGGGGCACGCGGGGTTCTACCGGCGCTTCATCAAGGACTTCTCAAAGGTGGCTAAACCTTTGAGCAAATTACTCGCCAAAGATCAGGTATTTCTCTTCACCGACGATTGTTTGCAAGCTTTCGAGGTTTTAAAAGAAAAATTGGTTACCGCTCCAATAATAGTCGCTCCCGATTGGAAGGAAAATTTTGAACTAATGTGTGACGCGAGTGACTATGCCGTTGGAGCGGTACTTGGCCAAAGAAAGGACAAAACTTTTCATGCTATACATTATGCGAGTAAGGTTCTTAACGAGGCTCAAATAAATTATGCCACAACGGAAAAAGAACTACTCGCAATAGTGTATGCGCTAGAAAAGTTTAGGTCCTATCTTATAGGGTCTAAAGTCGTGGTATACACCGACCACGCGGCGATTAAATATCTGCTGACCAAGCCGGATTCGAAGCAAAGGCTCATCCGTTGGATCCTCTTGTTACAAGAATTCGATGTCGAAATTAAAGACAAGAAGGGGTCGGAAAACTTGGTAGCGGATCATTTATCCCGCTTGGTGAATGTCGAGGCAAGATGTTTCTCCCGCCCCAGGTCGCCTAGCGGATCATTGTAAACATTCCTGATGAGAGTTATGGAAAAAGCAGCAGGGAGATCTGCAAAGTGATTGTTAGGGGCAAGTGTGTGAAACTTTCACCAACCATCATCAACAAGTTCCTGGGGAGAGGAACTGATGGAGGGGTGGATCTAGAGGCCACAGATAATGAGATTTGTAGGATGATTACAGCTGGCCAAGTTAAGGAATGACCCAGTAGAAAACACCTTTCAGCTAGTAGACTAACTATCAAGTATGCCATCTTGCATAAGATTGGTTCTGCAAATTGGGTACCTACTAATCACATTTCTACCATCTCCATTGCTCTTAGGAGGATCATTCATGCCATTGGAACTAAGATCAACTACAATTTTGGGAAGTTTGTGTTTGATCAAACCATCAAACATGCCTCCACCAATGCTGTAAAGTTGCCCATTGCATTCCCATCTATCATCTGTGGCATCATCCTGAGTCAAAAACCAGGAATCCTGAGTACAAGTGATATTCCCAGCCGGAGAAAGACCCCTCTATCAATTCACTATAAGCTTTTTGAGGGTAGTCATGTCAATGATGTCATGACATCTGCCAGAAGGGAACCTGCATCTCAAGGGAGCCTAATTAAGCAATTGAAAGTTACCTGCAAGGAATTGGAGGTAGGTATGAGGGTGGCCAAGGCAAGAAAAGAAGCTTTGGAAGCTCTTATCTGTAGCCTCGAAAAGGAGGAGTTAGAGGAAGCTGGAAAGAACTCAAATACAAGATCCCAGTCTAGTTCTGAAAACTCAGAAAGTTCTGAAGGTGTAGCTGAAGATGAAGATGAAGGTGAAGGTGATTCTTCTTCTTCTGATTAACTGTCCTTGGATGTATTGAAGACTTGGAGGGGTGCTGGAAGGGATGGTGGAAGTTGCTGCTGTTTGGAAAGCTGATGTTCTTTCTGTTTTTTGTATTTTGTGGCAGTCCTCTTGATGCCTGTTATGTAATATTTAGGGCTCTTAATGAGTTCCTTGGATTTGTTCATTATCTCAGCTGTCTGCTGTGTATAATGATGTTGTGTACTTCCTGAATTTTGTTTTAACATGCTTAATGTTATAACATCTGTTTTAAACTTTCTCTGCTAGACTAATAGACATTTATTTTGTCTGATTGGTCACCTTTGGTCAATTTTGACTAAAAAGGGGGAGAAGTGCTTGATATGGAAGTTGGATGTGGTGCACAGGTGCTGATGTTGTAGCAGATGGTGCACAGGTGCTGATGTTATAGCAGATGTCAGTATGACATTCTGGCTGGTACAGGTGCTGGAGTTTTCAGTAGCTGTTTTTTATGAATGCACAGATTTAGGGGGAGAAGAAGTACCCTGGTGCATTGTGTTTTGTGTGTCTTACTAGTTGCATCCATAACTAGTAGTTCTGATTGTTGCACAGATTAAGGGGGAGGAGAAGTACACATGCGCATGTGTGTATTACTAGTAGCCATAGCTAGTAATTGTTTTTGCTTCTGCTGCTGATTAAACTACTGTTATGTGGTTTAACTGCTGATAGTTTGCCTTGTGAACAAAAAGGACATATATATGTTTTAGCCAAAATTTGCCAAAGGGGGAGTTTGTTGATTCTAAGTGTTGGCAGCAATTTTGGTAAAACAAAGAGTGTTCACAAGATGTCATGTGTGATGTCTTAACATGAGATATCCTATGTACCTGCTGGAGTTGAAGAACATATGCAAGCATGATTGTTTCAAAGTGCCACTTACAATGCTAAGGCTTCTGATATTGGATGTACCTGCTGGAGCTAAATTGGAAGACATATGCTGCAGGATTGTTTCAGTTGACATACTCATTGTCATGGTAACTGATATGGTTGTACCTGCTATAAAAGGAAACTGGATTATGCAGGATTTTTCCAGATGTCATGACATCTTGTACACAGAACATTCAGTATGAATGTCTGGTGTTTTGTGATTGCACAATTAGGTGGCAATCATTGGTTGATTGAAGATATGGCTAGCCGGCGCATTCTATCAGGGATATCAACCAGATTTGTTTATTTTCCAAGGAGATCTTTACAGCTGATATGAAAAGATTTGATTGGAAAATATATCTAGGGTTTTCAAGCTGTCCAATGTTTCTATAAAAAGGGACTTAGAAAACCTGTTTGTACATACAACCAATACTGAGCGAAATTTAGAGAGAGAGTTAGGGTTTGTGTCTGTAGGTCATTCAAGTCATCCATAGATGATTGAATTGGACTGATTTGTCTTCTTGATCAAAGCTTTGAAGCAAGATCAAGAGTGTGTCTTCTTGATTGAAACTGTGAAGTAAAATCAAGAATATTGTAATTGAAAAGTATTTTCTTTTCACAAGGGATTGTTGTTTAAAATCACGGGTGTGTGATTGTAAGGGAAATAAGTGGGTTCTCATATCTAAGAGTGCTTAGGTAGAAATGCACGGGTAGAGATTAGGTGAGAAAGACTGTAACTTGGTGAAGTGTACGAATAGTCTTTGAACTAATTCTATTATAGTGAATTTCCTTCCTGGCTTGGTAGCCCCCAGACGTAGGTGAGTTGCACCGAACTGGGTTAACAATTGCTTGTGTTATTTGCTTTACCATTATGTTTCTGTTTATCCATTGTTTATAACCAGATATCAGTGTCGTGACATTACCTTCGACATCTTATATCTGATACCAGAATTTCATGAAGGATCTGGAAAATATCACCAGAATTCTTGGGATTGACATCCAGAAAGATATGGAGTAGTCAAGATTATGCTTATTGCAAAAGACATACTCAAAAAAGATTCTCGACAAATTTGGTATGTCATATTCAAAGCTTGTGGTAACACCAAGAATCCTCAATTCAAGCTGAGTATGACTAAAAGTCCGAGTACTGAAGTCCAAAGATCCTATATGAATAACATTTCATATACTAGTATAATAGGTTTTTTGGTGTATGTTATGGTCTGCACGATGCCAAACATATTGTACGGAGTGAGCCTTGTAAGTAGGTATATGGTCAATCTTGGGAAGACACAATAACAAGCTATGAAGTGGATTCTTATATACATAAATAGATCTCTAGTCTTGGTTTATGGTGGATCCACGGGCGATGGTAAATTTGAATTTGAAGGATTTGTCGATTTTGACTATGCAGGATGTATGGATACTGAAAAATATCTTTCTGGATATGTTTTCACTATGTTCAGCACAACAATCATTTGGAAACCTTCTTCAAAAAGTTGTTGCCTTATAAACTACTGAAGTTGAATACATTTCCCTTATTGAAGTTGTGAAAGAAGTATTGTGGCTTGAGGGTTTGTTAAACAGTTGAAACTTCAAGGTCAAGTTATCACTGTTAAATATGATAGTCAAAGTGTCATACAAATGCCGAAGAATTCAACCAATCATGAGAGAACCTAACACATTGACGTTAGGCTGCATTTCGTCAAGGATAAAATCGAGAAAGGAGAAGTGAAAGTACTAAAGGTTTCGACTGAAGATAATGTTGTTGATATGATCACCAAGTCATTTTTTAGTAGCAAGTTCTTTCACTATATGCAGTTGATAAAGCTGCATGATGATAGCTAGCTTGTTCCCCTGATGTTGTAGAGTTTGTTCCAAGGTAGAGATTTGTGGTATTTTGGATCAAACTCTAGTCTCGACATGATAGCCTCTTGGTTTGAATGGGTTATGTCATGTTGTAGTCGAAGTCTGATCTAATATGCAGTAGTCGAAGAGGTGCATGTTTTAGTTGAAGTCTGATCTAGCATGCATTGACTTAAGTTAGTTATGTATTTTGTTATATAATAGTTATGAATGTCATGTATGAGTGTTATTATTATACATGACATACATATATTAGGAGTCTATATATAGGTTGTAATCTAGTTCGTTAGAGTAAAGGTTGGTTGTTATTCACCTGTAATCTGTAATCCTAATTGAGAAAGTAAATACTAAAACCGTTATAACCAACTCTATTTCTCTCTCTTCTCTCTCTTTATGAATTAAATCGGTTTCGTGTGTTTATTCAGAAAACTCTCTCTCATATCACTCCTTCGTTCCTGGTTTGACGATTGTCACAACATTAACTTAATTAGGATACCCATTATTAACTAATAAAAAAATATTCCAAATTCTAAGGGAATTATTTGTGCCATCCTTCGGCAAGAACTTGAAGGCCGACCTCCCAAACAAAATAATCCCATAATCCCACATCTACCTTCGCTGGTCGATACAACAGCCTAATCTCTTTGCCTATGACAAGATGTGATTTATAGTTGACAAGGATAAGTGAAAGAAATATAAATAGTTAAAACTGACCGTTGTTTATTAGTGGGATATCACATATACACACAGCCAAACGTTATGCAAGTATTACTTATACATTAGTCAGATTTGGTATCTCTTTCACTCTGTTTCAGATGCAAATAAAACTATAATTTTCTGATAACAAATCACAACCACTTTACCAGAATTCTAGGTAGCAACTCTGTGTGTTCATGAATCACAATTTAAGATTTTAAAACAAACCTTTTTACCAACATTTCGTTGTCACACTCTCATGTTTTTTTCTCTATAAAAGCCAACTACTGAATCTCATCAATACATCGAGGTAGTACACTTTGCTTACACTGCAAAAGCATAATAGCCCCTTATTCATCAAAAACCAAAATGATGTTGAAGAAGCAATCTCATCTCTTTTCCTTCTCACTTGCAATACTAATTTCTCTTTTGGATTCCACAACCATTACTTTATCCCAATTATCACCTGCTAATGCTCCAATACAACCTACACTTCCAGCTCCAACCCAACCAGCTGCATCCCCTAAACCATTGGTACCTTCCTTACCAGAATCACCTACTGACTCCACACCTGACACTGCAGGCACAGCGGTTGACATAGTCGGAATCCTGAGAAAAGCCAAGTCATTCAACGTCTTAATCCGACTCATGAAAACAACTCAATTGATCAACCAACTCAATTCGCAACTATTGACTACAAAAACAGGTGGCTTAACGATTCTTGCACCAGATGACAGTGCTTTCTCAGAACTCAAAGCAGGATTCCTCAACTCTCTTTCTGATGGACAGAAACTCGAGCTCTTACAGTTCCATGTTATTTCAGACTACGTATCAAGCTCTAACTTTGATATTCTAACCAACCCAGTGAGAACACTTGCCGGAGCTAAACCAGGAAAGGTGGAACTGAATGTTGTGAGTTACGGTGGCAGTGTGAACATATCAACAGGTGAAGTGAACACTACAATCAATGGCATTATATATACCGATAAGCATCTTGCTATCTATAAAGTTGCCAAAGTGCTTCTTCCTATGGATTTCTTTTCAGTCGCTAAGGCACCGAGGAAAGGACCGGCTTTGGCACCGGAACCTTCTGCACTGACTCCAAAAGCAGAAAAAGAGAAGCCACTATCACCAGATTCCTCTGATTCATCTGTTAAACCAACAAACGATAACTCCGGCAATGTGAAAATAAGTGTATCTGGAAAGTTGGTTGTGTCTCTTGTTTTTGGAGCAGTTCTTGTATCTATAATGGGACAATAAATCAGAATGTGATTACTGATTTGGATTTAATTACCAACATGAGTTTTATAAAAATATGAAAGATAAAAAAGGAGTGAATGCTGGTGATGAATTTCTCAAACTGGGTACGAGGATCTGAGATTATTGTGTGTCTATGAATTTATTACAATATTATTTTGTTATGGTGGTTACTGTAATGTACCTTTTTTGTTGTGTTATAAAAGTTCAATTTACAGATACACGATCACAATTTAATAAGTTTATCAAAGTCTTTAATTTCTTTGATGCAGCCTACATATGGTAATATTAATTAAAGTTAAATATGTCTTCAAAATATTTTAAAATTCATTTGGTTAATTGATTAAGCCTTTCTTCTAATTCATAAAAACAAAGTGTAACACCTTCTAGTCAGTTAAGGAGGATTGTAATCGATTGAGTGATGTCAAAATTCAGAGTTTTCTTTTTTTTTTGTCTTAAACTCGTTGATTAAGACATGTTTTTGATTTGTTAAAAGTTTAAAAAACCTATGCATTGTTGCCTTTTTTAGCCAATTTTGTTTCCTATATATAAAGAAGGTCTTTCTTCACTTATCAACACAATTTTCTGAATAAAACTACTATCTTATCTCACTCCTTCTATTTCTTTTATGAGTCTTTTTCGCTAGAAGTTACCTTAATGCTAAGAGAGTGAAAAACTTCATGTAAGAGTTCTCTTGAGATCTTTTGTAATAGATTTGAAGATTGCAAGTTAAAATCGTAAAAAGTTTTGTTTAAGGTTGTTTATTTGAATATGTGCAAAAGCTCAAATTGTTTTCTTTAAGGTTGTTGAATTGATCTTGTGCAAAAGCTCAAGTTGGTTTAAGGTTGTTGAGAGGAACCTATGCAAAATCTCAAGTTTTTTTTTTAAGTTTCTAGGACTAATCATGTGAATAAAACTTAAGTTGTTTAAGATTTTTGGGTTGATCCCGTGCAAAAGCTCAAGTTGGTTTTAATGGAAATCTCAAGAGAAAACTCTTAGGGATTGGAGTACGCCACATAATCACGATAATCTATGGTGTGTTTTTCCTTATCTTATCTATTTATAACTTTGTTTTGTATATTCTTTGTTGTTATTTATCTATTATGTTGCATATTCTCTGTTTATCTCTACTTCTAACATAAATCGTTTTAAATCAATCTTTTTCGTCAAAAAAATTAAATTTGTTTATCACAATTCATCCCCTTATTGTATGTCGAGTTGCTTGTTCAACAAGTGGATTCAAACTCTAATTTCTGTTATAAGACTAATCGCCTCAAGAGTTAAGAATGACTTCAAACAATTCACTAAACAGACCATCATCCTTCAATGGAGAATGATATGCTTACTGGAAAGCAAAAATGAGAATCTTTATAGAGTATATGAGTTACGTTATCTTGACTGATATTAAAAATGGTTACTTCGTTCTCACACATCAAGTTGATGATGTTGTGAAAAACAAATATTGAGTAATTTGGATCATAAAGGATAAGGAAAAAGGGTAACACGGTTTGAAAATTAAAACCATTATCATTATTGCTCTTGGTATTAATGTATTCTTACGTGTTTCTCACTGTGAGGTTGTTAAACAAATGTGAGACAACCTTCAACTTATTCATGAAGGTACAATCGAGGTGAAAAAGAAAAGATGAACACACCTACGAGTACGAGCTTTTCAGAATGAAACCTGAGGAAAACATTCATTATATGAAAAAATATTTTATTTATATTGTGTATCATGTGAGAACTCTGTGTAATTTTTTTCAAAATGAGGATTTTGTTATAAAAGTCCTTAGATGCCTAAATCTTTGATGGCAACCTAAAACGACTATCATTTATTAATCTAAAGACTTGTCTTGTATTTGGCTATCTTATTTGAAAAATTGTAAGAATATGAAATGGAACTAAAAGCCTAGTTGACAATGAATAACGTGACAAAAAGAAGAAAAGTGTAGCTCTAAAATTCATAGAGGAAAAAGTTATGGAGTCAGAAGATAAATACTTCCAAAGGGAAAAATGATATAAGACATGGATCTTATGTTTAAAAATTCAAAGAATTTCTAAGGCACAAAAAACAAACTCTAAAATTTCATTAAAAAAATAAAGAAAGATTGACAATCATTCCAAATTGCTTCGGTGCGGTAAGAAATGTCACATAAAGCTAGAATGTCCAAAAAATTAAAAGAAATCTAGAAGATACAAAAGGTCATAAAATGATTTTAAAATAGCTTACATTGCGTGGGACGAAAATGACATGGACTCCATCGATGAATCTAAAAAAGAAGAAGAAACCTACCTTTATCCCTTGAGAAATCACGAAGAAAATAAAGTAAATTGTCTAACTTCTGAATTTACCTATAATGGTTTATTTTGAATATGTTAAAAGTACGATAGTGAGTCAAGTAAATTAAAATATATTATTTTACCTATATCACTACTTTCTCTTATTTTGAAAAATAAAATAAAAAACAGTTTGGATGAAATTGAATATCTTAGATAAAAACAAATTATTTTAATTCAAAATACTTTTTTCCTTTTCTTTTCCTTCTTATGGAAACTCTAGCAAACCTATCAAGTGTGAAAAATGCAACCTTTTGAAAAATAAAATTCATGAATTGAATAATATACTTGATAAGATTATCAAAGGGAGAGATAACATGAATCTCGTTCTAGGTAATCTACTAGAAACCTATAATAAAGGTATTGGTTATTGTCATGCCCCAAAATTTGCGCTACCATTTTCACTTTTCATCTGACTTTTTGTCTTTGATGCATCTACATCTTCCTAGACATTTAGGTCATTTCTTCCATTTCATTTTTTAAACAAATATCATGGATTCAAAAGTATTACTATTTATGAGTGCCTATTGAAACCCTAATTCTTGATCTTAGGTGCCTATTGGATCATGTGGGTTGTATCTTGGTATTGGATTTAGTCAGGGATTGCAAATCACCATGGTCAACCAAGGAGAGCAAGACGTTGCAGTTCATACAAGGTTCAAGGTTCATGATCAATTTTCAAGGACTAATATTTTGGCAAAGATCAACACAAGATCAAGTATTCAAATGCAAATTAGAGGGAAAGGAAATCCAAATTTAAATTGAGAAAGGAGGGGAATTTCATTTTGTCATTACTTAAAATGAAAGTCATCTTCACAAAGTCATTACACAATACATTCAAGGGTGCAATTACAAAGGATTACACAATAAATGAAGATTACAAAGTTTTACATAGTTGACTTTTTGGTCAAACTGTTGACTTTTGGTCAACAGTTGACCATTGACCATTGACCTTGACTTCATGAATTTATCCTAAAGGTGTACATCTCTTCACACTCTCCAAGGAATTTACTTCACCATGATATTCACCATTCTTCATGTCCAATGACCATGATCTTCATCATTCTTCAAATGTCATACAAACATGTCATGCTAAAAAACCTGCAAAAGGGACAAACAACCATTTCGATCCAATACACATCAGTTCTTGAATATACCATTCTAGTCCAACCTAAACATTTCATACAACTTGCATAATTATAGTCCAAGAACAAACATGCATTCATGAGTGTCATAAAACCAGAGTGCCATGCAAAATCATTCAAACAACCATATTATACACCCAATCTACTAACATAACCTAACTTTTTCTTCACTAAAATTCACCCTAACAATTTTAAGCATTTCAACTAACTCCTAACATTGTTATGTGATCACATCACTAACATACCCTAACTAATTTACTAATTCTAACAATTCCATAAGAGTAGCAGAGTAATTAACTGTTTTCACTAACATCCAAATTCAAAAACAATTCAAAATTTCCTAGTATATTAGCATTCAGTTGCAATACAATTAGTTTTATTCAACATCATTCAAAATGGATATTTTACTAACTTCACCAAACTAATAAAAACTTCATAGCAGTACTGTAGCGGTAAATTCATGATCATCAAGCTATTGACAAGCTAGAGATCAAATAATGAGAGTCGCCACCACGCTTTTATTGTTTCGAAGGGAAAAGGGAAGAAGTACGAACAAAAACCCAAAATTAAGAAGTTTTCAAATCAAAACTAATAAAATGTCAGAGATTACATGTAAGGGGGTTGGTTACACAGGGGGAAGGTGTTAGCACCCAAAGTGTCATAGGTACTCCTAGGGAGCCCTTTTTGTGTGCATATGTACTTGGTATAAAGTGATGTTTACAAACAAATAGAATGGGGGATGAGAAAAGAATTCATTAATTATATTTTTGTGTTTGACAAGACCTTCGGTCTTGTGCCTACGTACCAACATAAAAATGAGGGATCAAAACCTCGTAGTTCGTTATACAAATTTCAAAGTGGATGCATTGCTTTTAACAAAATTTAAGTTTGAAAGGCACAAAGGCCTAAAAATGGTTTGAATGAGTTATTTCTTTTTGGCTTTTTGAAAGTTTAGGTCAAGTATAGTTAAATTTGTTTACAAGCTTGATTTAAGAAAAGAAGTTTGAAAATGCAATGGCATAAGGCCAAAGTTTCTATCGTTTTTGCAAAGTGGTCAAAGTTTAGAACAAAATTAGTTCACACAAAGAAGATTTTAAAAAAATGGAGGTAGAAATTTTGAAATTAAATAAATGGGGAGAAGATGAAGAGATTATTCTATGTACAAAATTAAAAGTTTAGAGTTGAAAAGATCTGACCAAATGGGTAGCAATTCAATAGACAAGAATGTCAATAGAAATCCAGAATTCCCTTAGACTTTTAGAATCAAGCAACTCACAAATGCACAATTATATTATCTTGAAGAGCAAGGAATCAAATAAAGATGGCCACATCCAAGCTTATCCATTCCATGATCTTCTTCAAAATAGCCCATGTAACAGATGAATTCCACAAGTCACAGGTTCAAAATAACAGCTTCACAATGATCATGTTGCAGATGAACTTAGAGATGTCTTCAAAGATGTATCATATGACTTTCAAATTTCAAGCACTTGGTTTCTCAACAAGTTGGCATTGGCCAAGTCCTTTAGCATAGGAAGGTTGCCTAGATTCTAAGTCCATTTGTCCAAGATCAATCCAACAATCCACACAAAAGTCTTTTAGGGTTTTTGTTCTTATTATGTACATTAATGGTCAAAGACCACACAAACAAGCAAAGTATACACAAACAAAATATATCACACAATATGGTCCAAATGGACAAATTAAAAATTGCATTATCATAAACAATTAAGATGATATGAACAATGGCAAATGAATAGAAACAAAAATTAAATGGCATTAAATTAAAGGACTTGAAATTAAAAGTTAGTAGTTAATTGGTTAGAAGTTAGTATTGTTTTGCTTTTGCTTTTTAATTGAAGTCATTCTTTGGAGAACACTCAACCCACTTATCACAAGCATGGATCCTTGAACCAAGACATCTTCCAAAGGAAGGGAAAAAGGCCAAGTTTCCACACAATACCATGAAAGAGGGGAGACTTACAATCTCACTAACTAGAATGCTTATGCCTTTTATGTCACAAATTTAGCGTTATGTTAAGAAATCGTAATTGGACTTATGTAGAAGTCACAACTATTTGAGGTCGGGCAATAAATTTTTGATGTTAATGCATGTTAGAGACATAGTATAATGGACCATGCTCATGAAACATACCACACACAAAAAGAATATGCAAAAGGTGTGGCCTAATCTCATCCATACTCATGTCAATTTTTCAATCAACTAGCCTTAGGATTATGAGATATCATAGGCCAAATGGAATGAATGAATGAAGAATGGGAATAAGATGAAGTGAGGGGGGGGGGGGGGGGGGGGGGGGGAATGGATCAAAACACAAATTGGTCAAAGGAGGACTTTTACCAAATTAATATCATCCATTCATTTTGGAAGATGGAATTTACATTCCATCAATCCCCTAAATCCAATGATATTAATTTGACAAAGTCAAATCAACCTTGACCAAGGCCCAACAACAAGAGTCAAACATAACCAAGCCATTACATTTGGTCAAAAAATTTATTTGGCATTTATTCAAATTAAAATACTAGAATAGTACATTTAAATTAAATATGGTTTGTCCAATTCCTAAAATCTCATCAAAACACCAAAGAAATGGCCATGAGATTTATCATAGGTCAAACAAGGTCAAAGGACCTTGGAGAAAAAATTTCATAATTTTTGGACATTTAAAAATATTTTTAAACAATTAAAAACAAATGAAAAATCAATTAATTCATGAAAAATATTAAAAATGATCCAAAAAATAATTTTAATTCAGAATATGAAAGAGAAAAATATTTGAAAATGTTTGGTGAAAGTCCCATATTTTTTTGATCAATATTGATGTTGGGTCTAAGTGTTGGCAGCAATTTTGATAAAACAAAGAGTGTTCACAAGATGTTATGTGTGATGTCTTAACATGAGATATCCTATGTACCTGCTGGAGTTCAAGAACATGATCATGCAGGATTGTTTCAGAATGTCATAATGACATGGCACCTGATGTTGTGTACCTGCTGGAGTTTAAATGAAAGACATGATCATGCAGGATTGTTTCAAGATGTCATACACAATGTCATGGCATCTGATATGTATGTACCTGCTGGAAATTAATAATGGAATTATGGAATTATGCAGGATTGTTCCAGGATGTCAGACCCGATGTCATGACATCCTGTACACAGAACATTCAGTGTGAATGTCTGGTGTTTTGTGATTGCACAATTAATGGCAATCTATGTATGATTGAAGATCTGATTTGCAGGCGCATTAAATCATTGATTACAACCTGATTTACTTATTTTCCAAAGAGATCTAACCAGTTGTCATGGGAAGATTTGATTGGAAAATAGATTTAGGGTTTTCAAGATGTCCAAGCCTAGCTGAAAGCTTCTATAAAAAGGGACCTGGAAAACCTGATTTTACACATAACCAATACTGAGCGAAATACAGAGAGAGAGCTAGGGTTTGTGTCTTGTTTAGTCGTAAGACTTTTAAGCCATTCAAGTCATCCATTGATGATTGAATTGGTCTGATTTGTGGTTGTAATTTGTTACTCTAAAGCTGTTAAGCAAGAGTGTGTGTCTACTTGATCAAAGCTGTGAAGCAAGATCAAGTGTATGTCTACTTGATCAAAGCTGTTAAGCAAGAACAAGTGTGTGTCTTCTTGATCAAAGCTGTTAAGCAAGATCAAGAGTGTGTCTTCTTGATTGAAATTGTGAAGTAAAATCAAGAGTGTGTTATTGAAAAGTGCTTTCTTTTCTCAAGGGATTGTTGTTTAAAATCACAGGTGTGATTTAGGGAAGTGAGTGGGTTCTCATATCTAAGAGTGCTTAGGTAGAAATTGTACGGGTAGAGATTAGGTGAGAAAGACTGTAACTTTTTGAAGTGTACGGAGAGTCTTTGAACTGATTATATTTTAGTGAATTTCCTTCCTGGCTTGGTAGCCCCCAAATGTAGGTGAGTTGGACCGAACTGGGTTAACAATTGCTTGTGTATCTTGCATTACTATTCTCTATCTTTATTCTGTTTGCATTACTCAGATATTAGTGTCGTGACTTTACCTTCGACATCTCATATCTGATACCAGAATTTTAATTGGTATCAGAGCAAGCATCCTGCTCTGGTTCTGGGTGAGATCTAGGGGCAATACTTTCTGGTACAATTGAGAGAGATGGAGGATATGTTGTTAGATACCCAAAAGTGCTTATTTGAGCTATCAAATATGGGCATCTTTCACTCCGTTTCCTTGCTAAAGTGTTCGAAACCACCTTTGTTTTTGTTGAATTGCAATACAATGATAAACGATCTTGGTACCTTTGATTTGTGTGTTATTGTGCAGGAATTAGGCATGAAATAATAGAAAATGAAGCCACAAGAAAGTTGGCAAAGGGACCTAAGAAAAGATGCATTCATCAGCTTGCTCGCTAGGCGAGGGCTGTGGCGAAGGGCTCGCTAGGCGATCGCCCAGCGAGAACCCAGCGAAAAACTCCAGTATTTTACAGTGGCAAACATCAACAAACTCGCTAGGCGAGCTTCCAGCGAGGTGTGTAGCAAACACGTCCAGACTTGGTGAAAAGCGCAGCCAGCACTCACTCGCTAGGCGAGCCATTAGCGAGCTCCCAACGAGCATTCCAGTAGCAAAACCTCTCAAGCTCGCTGGAGCGAAGGTTGAAGCGTGGGCTTCGCCTAGCGAAGGTTTTGTTCTCCTAGCGAACATGCCAGTTGGCAAAGGTTGTTTCTCTGGGCGCAGGTGCCTCAGGTGCCTCATTTAGGGGCTCGCTAGGCGAGCCATTCTGCTCGCCTAGCGAGCATGACAGCTCAGTAGCAGCTCTATAAGTAGCAAGGGCTACTTTTTGGAGCCATAGTTTTACACCTCCATACTTTTGTACTTTTAAAGATATTTTCCAGCATTGCTCTTGGGATCTTTTGTGACCTAGAAATCATTTCTCTTCATCTCTTAACAATCTTTCACAAAAAGAAGGTGGATTCCCATCCAATCTCGATTATTCGACTCGGATGTTGATCAACCTTCTTCCGAAACTTGTTGACCAAGCTACCATGAAAATGAGTAGCTAAGTCCTTCATTTTGTCAAGGTTAGATGTAGATGATCATTAGCTTTGTGTGTAAATGGGATGATCTTCATTTGTAAACTCTTTAATGGTGAATATATGGTGAAAACTTTGTTCTTATTCAAAACTCTTTGTGTTGGTTTATGATCGAGAGATGTTTACCAACTCTTAACCTAGGTTTTCATCCAATCTTGTTTGTTAGCTAGAGATAGTAATGAATGATTTTGTTCACCATAAGGTTGAACCAAAAAGTTGTCATTTTGATAGATTGTGTTAGAGATAAACAATGGATCAAAATGGGAAAACTCACAATGTGTGTTAGAGATAAACACATTGGGAGGACTTTGTGAAATAGTTTATCATCTAAAGGAGTTTATAAGTTTTGTTGATCGAACATATACATGCAAAGTGTTCGTCGAACCCTAACTTTGGCAATATTTCTCAAATATTAAAACCAAATCTTTTACCGCATTTTATTACACTTTTATGCAAGATACCGTGACAAATACCAAAACCCCATTGTTACCTTAAGCTAAGAGTTAAAACAACTGTCGAAAGGCGGTGATATCTCACAATCCCTGTGGAGACGATAACAAAAACCCGACACTTAAAATTATAATCAACAAAATGGCGCCGTTGCCGGGGAATGTGAATTGATATTGCGAGCATCGCAATGGTTGCTTAATTTTTAGCTTTCGAATTTTTGACTTGTGCTTGTAATTTGTTTGGTTTAGTGTGCAGCTTTCGTTTTATGCGAGGGCAGATCCCTGTGGACGAACTTCTTTTTGATCCCGAGATCGAGAGAACCGCAAGGAGGCTTAATAGCAAAACGAGACGAAGGAGGCAACAGGCTAGACAACGACAAGAACAAGGAGAAAGTTCTTCTACCACACATCCACTACCGTTCATACCAATCATGGAACCACCACCGCCGCCCATTTCCACTCCATGTGTAAACAGTCCAAGGAACACTGCTCAGTTTGCCAACCACACGGGAAGGCAAGCCGAGATGAAAACGGGAACTCTTAATTTATTATATGGAAGTCCATTCACCGGAATGGACCATGAAGATCCCTTTTCTTTTCTCACAAAATTTTATGAGATAGCATTGGCGGCCGGAGTGGATCAGGCTCAGGAGCTACCGTTGTTCAGAAGATTATTTCCCCACGCTTTGCTCGGCAAAGCAAAAGATTGGTACTTAGATCAAACACCAGCCGTCATGACAGACTGGAACGTGTTGGAAGAGAAGTTCATCGAAATATTCTTCTCCCATAACCGGTTCATGGAATCAAAGACGGCCATCTCAGTGTTTTCACAAGGAATCAATGAATCATTAAATGAGGCGTGGGAAAGATTCAAATCCATGCTTCGGAAGTGTAAAGGGCATGGATTTGATGAATTGACTCAAATCCATATTTTCAAAAATGGACTTCAACCAAATTGCAAGACGTTGTTGGATGCTACCTCGGGTGGGTCTTTATTGTCTAAAAGCGCCGAAGAAGCTACAAATATTATAAATCGTATGGCTCTAAATGATCTTCAGAGTCAAAGTAGAGGCAACTCTGTGAAGAAGCCGGGAGTGCTTGAACTTGGGACGAACGATGCCATCCTTGCCCAAAACAAACTCATCTCACAACAAGTGGAACTCTTAACGCAGCAAATAAAAGAGTTGAGAGAACCTTCTAAAGCTAAACAAATAGCTTGTTGTGAGCTTTGCAAAGGTGAGCATGACACCAGATTCTGTCCACCTCCTGGGTTCGAAGAAGTAAACTACATGGCAAACCAACGGGACTACCAACCGAGACAACAACAACAACAACCTTATCAACCACACCCTCAAAATCAACCACAACATTTCCAAGGGAATAAAGGGTTCCAACCTAGGAGTAACTATTACCATAACCAAGGTTATGGAGGTGGTTCTTCTAGCCGTCAAAACCCTCCCCAAAATCCTTATCAACCTCAACAACCGTCGGTCGTAACTTCTAAGTTGGAAGAGACATTGACACAATTTATGCAAATGTCAATGGCTAATCAAAAGAGCAACGACGCGGCTATAAAAAATCTTGAGACTCAAGTTGAGCAACTTGCTAAGCAACTCGCGGAACAACAACCCGGTCCTTCCTTTTCGGCGAACACGCAAACAAATCCTAAGGAGCATTGTAAGGCGATCACGACAAGAAGTGGGAGGGAGTTGACTAGTGAGAATAAAAAAAGAGATGAGAGTGAACAAAGAGAGGAAAAAGAAGAAAATGAGGAGGAAATATTGGAGGACCATATTGATGGTGAAGTGGGGGAGTGGAGTGAGGAGGAAGAAGTTGAAAAGAACGAAAAGAATGGTGAAGTTGAAAAGAAAAAAAGTGTGGAAATTGAGAAAAATAAAAGTGATGAAGTGATGGTGGAGGAAGTGAAAAAGAAAAGAGCAAGAAGTTCTAGAGTTGCTAAAGGAAAGGAGGTAGTGAGCGCTACTCCGATCCAAAACCTTCCTTATCCACATGCTCCATCCAAAAGGGAGAATGAACGGCATTACGCCCGGTTCATGGATATTTTTAAACAATTGCAAATCAACATTCCGTTTGCCGAAGCCTTGGAGAAAATGCCCAAGTATGCCAAATTCATGAAGGACATACTTACAAAAAAACGGAGGTATACGGAACCGGAGACCATCGTCCTAGATGCGAGCTGTAGTGCAATTATTCAAAGGACGCTTCCGAAAAAAGAGGTTGATCCGGGAAGAGTTACTTTGCCGGTTAAAATTGGTGATATCTATGTCGGGAAAGGACTAATTGACTTGTGGTCAAGCATTAATCTTATACCTTTGTCTACTATAAAGAGGCTTGGCAACATTGTAATTAAGTCCATCCGAATGACGTTGCAATTGGCAGATAAGTCGACTACCCATCCTCATGGCGTAGCCCAAGATGTTTTGGTTAAAGTCGACAAATTCTTTTTCCCGGTCGATTTTATTGTTATTGATATGGAAGAGGATGATGATGCTCCGCTCATTCTGGGCCGACCGTTCATGAAAACCGCGCGCATGATGATAGACGTTGACGACGGTCTGATGAAGGTGAGAGTCCAAAACGAAGAAGTTACTTTTGATCTATTCGAAGCAATGAAGCATTCAAAAGATAGAAGTGATAGCTTTCGCATCGATGTGATCGAAGAGGCAATTTTGGAGGTTTCTAAGCATATTCATGAGATATCTCCTATGGAGTTAGCTCTTGACGACTCATTTGAAGTTTTCACAGCTGAAGAAGAGCAAGCTCTTGATGAATGCTTAAAGGAACTTGATGGTTTAAACGAACTACAACCGTGGGAAGTTTAGGAGGAAGACTTGAAGAAGGAGGTTAATGACGAAAAAGCGCCTATTGAATTGAAAATGTTACCTTCTACTTTGAAGTATGTATTCCTAGATGAGACCGAAGCAAAGCCAGTCATCATAAGCAACCTTTTGTTAAATGATGAAGAAGCCCGTTTGATCAATGTGCTAAAAAAAATCAAGAAGCCATGGGTTGGACTCTTTCCGATCTCAAAGGAATTAGTCCTTCCTATTGTATGCACAAGATCTTAATGGAAGAGGATTTTAAGCCGGTAGCTCAACCACAACGCCGCTTAAATCCTACTATGAAGGAGGTTGTTAGAAAGGAAGTTGTCAAGTTGTTGGATGCGGAAATGATTTACCCGATTTCAGATAGTCCATGGGTTAGTCCTGTGCATGTGGTTCCGAAGAAAGGTGGAATTACCGTGATCCGAAATGACAAGGATGAGTTGATCCCTACTAAAGTTGCAACGGGGTGGTGAATGTGTATTGATCATAGGCGGTTGAATACCGCAACTCGAAAAGATCATTTTCCACTCCCGTTCATGGATCAAATGCTCGAAAGACTCTCGGGGCAACAATACTATTGTTTCTTGGATGGCTATTCCGGGTATAACCAAATTGCGGTTGACCCAACCGATCATGAAAAGACGGCTTTCACATGTCCGTTTGGAGTTTTCGCATACCGAAAAATGCCCTTTGGGTTGTGCAATGCACCGGCGACTTTCCAAAGATGTGTGCAAGCCATTTTTGCCGACCTTATTGAGAAAACAATGGAAGTCTTCATGGATGACTTCTCGGTATTTGGTGGTTCCTTTAGTCTATGCTTGGCAAACTTGAAAACGGTGCTTGAAAGATGTGTGAAGACCAATCTTGTGCTTAATTGGGAGAAGTGCCACTTCATGGTGACCGAGGGGATAATGCTTGGCCATAAAGTCTCTTCAAGAGGGCTTGAAGTTGATCGTGCTAAGGTTGAAGTGATTGAAAAGTTACCTCCTCCGGTGAATGTGAAGGGAATCCGAAGCTTTTTGGGGCACGCCGGGTTCTATCGGCGCTTTATCAAAGACTTCTCAAAGGTGGCTAAGCCTTTGAGTAATTTGCTAGCTAAGGACTAGGTATTTCTCTTAACCGATGAATGTTTGCAAGCTTTTGAAACTTTGAAAGAAAAATTGGTTACCGCTCCAATTATAGTCGCTCCAAATTGGAATTTAAATTTTGAGTTAATGTGTGATGCGAGCGACTATGCAATCGGAGCGGTATTAGGCCAAAGAAAAGAAAAAAAATTCATGCGATACATTACGCAAGTAAAGTTCTTAATGAGGCTCAAATTAACTATGCCACCACTGAAAAAGAATTACTTGCGATAGTGTATGCGCTTCAAAAAGTTTAGGTCTTATCTTATAGGGTCTAAAGTCGTAGTGTATACCGACCACGCGGCGATTAAATATTTGCTCACCAAACCGGATTCGAAGCAAAGGCTCATCTGTTGGATCCTCTTGTTGCAAGAATTTGATGTTGAAATCAAAGACAAGAAAGGATCGGAAAATTTGGTGGCGGATCATTTATCCCGCTTAGTTAATGTGGAGGTTACCGCGTCAGAGAAGGAAATACGGGAAGAATTTCCTGATGAAAAACTGTTCAAAGTTCAAGTTAGGCCGTGGTTTGCAGACTTTGCGAACCACAAGGCTAGTGGTTTTGTGCCTCCCGACCTAACTTCGAACCAAAAAAGGAAGTTTCTTTCGGATGCCAAGTATTACGTATGGGATGACCCGTACTTGTTTAAGTTGGGTAGTGATAACCTTTTAAGGAGATGCGTTACTGGCGATGAAGCGCAGAGCATCCTTTGGCATTGTTACAACTCGCCTTACGGCGGACACTATAATCGGGTGAGAACGGCCACTAAAATCCTTCAGTCAGGATTTTATTGGCCCACTATTTTCAAAGACGCACATACCCATGCGCAAAGTTGTGATAGTTGCCAGAGAAGCGGTGGGATTGGTAAGAGAGACGAGATGCCTCTCCAAAACATCCAAGAGGTCGAAGTATTTGATTGTTGGGACATCGATTTTGTAGGACCATTCCCACCCTCTTATGGTAACGAGTATATGCTTGTCGCAGTTGATTACGTTTCTAAGTGGGTTGAGGCGATCGCCTCACCTCGGGCGGATGCGAAAACGGTAATAAATTTTTTGAAGAAAAACATATTTTCCCGTTTCGGAACCCCCCGAGTGTTGATAAGTGACGGAGGGTCACACTTTTGTAATGCACCGTTGGAAAGCATTTTAAAACATTACGGTGTATCACACAGAGTGGCAACTCCGTATCACCCACAGGCTAATGGGCAAGCCGAGGTCTCTAATCGTGAGATTAAGAGAATCCTCGAAAAAACTGTGTCAAATTCAAAAAAAGAGTGGTCACAAAAATTGGATGAAGCGTTATGGGCATACCGTACCGCCTTTAAAGCTCCAATTGGCCTAACTCCTTTTCAATTGGTGTTTGGTAAAACTTGCCATTTGCCGGTCGAATTGGAGCACAAAGCCTTGTGGGCTCTGAAATTTTTAAATTTTGAAAAGGATTTGGCCGGTGAGAAAAGGAAGGTGCAACTGCTTGAGTTGGAAGAGATGCGCAATGCCGCATATCACTCAAGTTGGTTGTACAAAGAAAAGGTAAAAGAATATCATGACAAAAAGCTTCGAAAGAAAGAATTTGTGCCCGGACAGTTGGTCCTACTGTTCAATTCCAGGTTGAAGTTATTCCCCGGAAAGTTGAAATCAAAATGGTCCGGGCCATTTCGGGTAAAAGAAGTTAAGGAGTACGGAGCTATTGTCATTGAGGACATGGAAAAGAAGGACAGTTGGACCGTTAATGGCCAACGTTTGAAGGTTTATCTTGGCGGTCATGTGGATCGCGAGAGTTGTGCTATTCCTTTGGATGCTCCTCTGTGAGCATCGCACCGTCGAGCTTATCCGACGTTAAACAAGCGCTTGTTGGGAGGCACCCCAACATTGTAAGTATTTACAGTTTTTCGGTTGTGTCGTATTGGGATTCCAATTGTTAAAACTTGCTGAATGTGCCAGGAATACTATTTTTGAAAAAGCAAATGCTGTCATGCTCGCTAGATGCTCGCTAGGCGAAGCAGTAGCGAGCAGATTCGCTAGCTGCTCACTAGGCAAGGCAGAGGCGAGCACTGCGTGGCAGCACTAATTTAATTCTCAGCAGGCCACTCATTTTGGGCCCAAAAACAATTTTCCTTTTCATAACTCTGAACCGAACACTCACAAGCACTCTCTCACATTTCATCTCTCTCACAAACACTCAAACCCTAAACTGAAGCATTGCAAACCTCACTGCATTTCAAATTCAATCAATCTCTTTCACTAAGGTTTGCCCTAATTCCATTTCTTTATGTTTGAACTTTGTAAAATTCTGATTTGCATGTCATTTAGGGTGAATTTGGGGGAATGGGTATTGTAGGTTTTGCATGTGGGAAACTTTAGATTTTGCATGTGGGTTTCGAAGTACATGTATCCTAGAACGATTCTTTTCTTGATAGATCATTTTGTTCTGAAATAGATACCATGAGAACTTGGGTTTTGCCAAAATTTCACTGTAAACATTGCAGAACCCAAAAACCCGTTAAGTTTGCTAGCAACTCGCTAGGCGAACCAGTGGCGAGCATTCGCTGCCACTTCGCTAGGCGAAGCAGCAGCGTGCATGACAGTAGTTGGAATTCTGGTTTTGCTTTCTAATTTGTTTCGTGTTTGTGTTGCTTCCTCTTTATGTTTTGCAGATGGAATCCAGATCCGGAGCTTCGAAAAAGAGAAAGGGCGGGAACACATCTCGTTCTGTACCAATACAATTCGACACCGACAAGTTTGTCGGGCCAAAGCAAGCCGCAAGATATATTTCTTTGGAAAAGCGAAAGATTCTTCCGGAAAAGAGATTCTTAATCAACCCTGAAGGCACGAACCGAACATTCGCCGGGTTGATTAACAGCAAAAAATGGGACGTTAATTTCCCCTCTGGAGCATTACGATATCGCAACGGTGTGTGAATTTTATGCGAACGCACTGTCAGATGATGACAAGCCATTCACATGGACATCTAGAGTGTCCGGCCGTCCTATTGCGTTCGATCGGGATGCAATTAACCGTGTCCTGGGTGAACCGCTCCAACTGGGAGCCGAGGAGAGAGACACCTACCACACAAAATTAAGGCTTCACCGGGATACTGATGCAATTTCTGCTGCCCTGCTTTTGAGAGGGAAATCAGTTGAGCTGAACCAATCTGGGGTTCCCATGAGATACCATAGGGAGGACATGACTCCCTTGGCTCAATTGATCCTTTTGTTGGTTCTTACAAACATCGCACCCAAGTCTCATACTTCTACAGTGCCGATCCCAGTGGCACACTTGGTACACAGCATCCTCACTAACGTCCAGATTGATGTGGCGAGGATTATTGCTTATGAGCTGAAGTCCGTGATTGAAAGCGGGCTAAAGTCGGGGGCACGAGTGAATTGTCCCCTGGCTTTCCCTTGCCTAATCATGAGTTTGTGCCTGCAAGCGAGGGTGAGGCTACCCTCAAGGGGTCAAGTAAGGATCCCGCCACCCATTGATGACCGTTATATGGCCAAGTATTGCAAACCGAAGAATGTACGAGGTAGTTCAGCTGCTGAGGTTACCGGGGCTTCTGATGGTCCTGGTACTTCTACTCTAGGATCCGATCCTTTCCAGCAGGCTGTCTGCACCTACAACTGGGATTGGATGGCGGCAACTCAGCGTGCCATGCTCGATATGCACGATTCTATGCAGCTGTTACAGCTGCAGGCACGTGACCCCTCCGGTGATCACTCATTGATGACGCGTGAGCAGTTTCTGCAAAACGCTAGCTGGCCTGTGGACATGCCTGTGTTTGGAGAGGGGGCGGGTGCTGGTGCTGTTGATAATGATGATGATGATGATGAGGCTACCGGTTCTGAAGCCGGTAGTGATGAGGGTTCTGAGTCCTTGGAGGGCTAAGTTATTTTATTTTTCATATTATGTTTTATTTCTATTGTATTTTCAGAATTGTGTATTTTGATTTTGGCTATGTACTTTTGGGGTGTTTTGTCCCCCATGAACAAATTTAAATTTTGAAGTAATGTTATTATTTATGTTTTAAATTTCTTCTGTTTTAATAAATTTTTGGTTGGTTGAGTGTCAAACCTTCTAGATTGGTTGCTCCTCAAAGAAGTATCCAATGAAGGTGCATCCGAGCTTGGATGGCAATGATAAAAATAAACAAGTGAATAATGCTAAGGTACATGGTTACCTCCGGCTAGAATTTTAGAATGCACTAAGAACTTTACTCTTTTTTGTAATTGAGTATTGTCTTTTTACAACATAATTGAATGAATGTTTCATCTAGGACTTAAAACCACAAATTGTGAGGAAACCTCCATTTTACACTTAAATGCTGGATTCTAATAAGCTTTGTTGATTCATTTGATTCATGCTTTGTATTTTATTATTGTGAATATGTGGAAGCAATTAGAAATGATCAAGGCACTTGTTTTCTATCGAGCACAACCAGTTCCAAATACAACTTACCTGTGAGCAGAGAGAGTATTCGTTAACCCCTTTGAGCTTAAACAGTTGAATCTCAGCTTGAAATAAAGCGAGATTTCAAAAATCTTTTTCTTGAAACCCGGAAAAATTTGATAATTGTTCTTTTGCCGTAAAAAGTCAAGAGCATTCACTTAGGGTGAGTAAGAAATAAGTTGGGGAGAACGAAAATGAGAATCGGTAAGTGCCACAACTCTTGAAAAACCGAGCAAGCATAAAAAAAAGAAAATATATATATATATATATATATATATATATATGTGTGTGTATATATATATATATATATATATATATATATATATATATATATATATATATATATATATATATATATATATATATATATATATATATATATATATATATATATATATATATATATATATATATATATAACATAGAAAAGAGAAACATCTGTTTTGTAAATATGATGTAAAAGAAAAAAAATAGAGAAAATAAAAATGAATGCTTGCTTGGAAGAAAAATAGTGAAAAACAAAAATTGAGTTGTGAAATAAGAGTTGTGAAGGTTTCAAATGAGAAATAAATGGAACGAAGTTGAGATGTGTGAATAATGTACAGTGAATGTCTCTTTTGCATCGGCAATTTCGTTTTCAATGGCCTTAGAAATGACCCTTGTTTGTTAACCTAACCAAGCTTCAACCGAAAAGCCCTTAGTGATCTTCGTGCTTCCACATTACCATTTATAATTGTTAGACATTGTATGAATTAAATTGATTTCTTCATTGTTTGTTAGAGAGTGAGATTATTCCCGCGGTTGCAAACGCGTAATTTCTTCAATCCTTATTCGAAGAGGAGAGATAAGGTGATTCATTCAAGATAATATTGTTGTAGATAGATAAATATTTCGCATTGCTACTAAGTCTTAGTTCTTGTGTATTATTTTATTCTAACCGTTGGAAATTTGTATCTGCTGATTCGCTTGTGTTTGAGCCGTTTTATCCGATTTCGGAGAAACCTTTTTCTTAATGCAAATCCTCTTGTCCTTCAAGAGGCATACTTTGCTTGAGGACAAGCAAGAATCTAGTTGGGGAGAGTTGTTAGATACCAAAAAGTGCTTATTTGAGCTATCAAATATGGGCATCTTTCACTCCGTTTCCTTGCTAAAGTGTTCGAAACCACCTTTGTTTTTGTTGAATTGCAATACAATGATAAACGATCTTGGTACCTTTGATTTGTGTGTTATTGTGCAGGAATTAGGCATGAAATAATAGAAAATGAAGCCACAAGAAAGTTGGCAAAGGGACCTAAGAAAAGATGCATTCATCAGCTTGCTCGCTAGGCGAGGGCTGTGGCGAAGGGCTCGCTAGGCGAGAACCCAGCGAAAAACTCCAGTATTTTACAGTGGCAAACATCAACAAACTCGCTAGGCGAGCTTCCAGCGAGGTGTGTAGCGAACGCGTCCAGACTTGGTGAAAAGCGCAGCCAGCACTCACTCGCTAGGCGAGCCATTAGCGAGCTCCCAACGAGCATTCCAGTAGCAAAACCTCTCAAGCTCGCTGGAGCGAAGGTTGAAGCGTGGGCTTCGCCTAGCGAAGGTTTTGTTCTCCTAGCGAACATACCAGTTGGCAAAGGTTGTTTCTCTGGGCGCAGGTGCCTCAGGTGCCTCATTTAGGGGCTCGCTAGGCGAGCCATTCTGCTCGCCTAGCGAGCATGACAGCTCAGTAGCAGCTCTATAAGTAGCAAGGGCTACTTTTTGGAGCCATAGTTTTACACCTCCATACTTTTGTACTTTTAAAGATATTTTCCAGCATTGCTCTTGGGATCTTTTGTGACCTAGAAATCATTTCTCTTCATCTCTTAACAATCTTTCACAAAAAGAAGGTGGATTCCCATCCAATCTCGATTATTCGACTCGGATGTTGATCAACCTTCTTCCGAAACTCGTTGACCAAGCTACCATGAAAATGAGTAGCTAAGTTCTTCATTTTGTCAAGCTTAGATGTAGATGATCATTAGCTTTGTGTGTAAATGGGATGATCTTCATTTGTAAACTCTTTAATGGTGAATATATGGTGAAAACTTTGTTCTTATTCAAAACTCTTTGTGTTGGTTTATGATCGAGAGATGTTTACCAACTCTTAACCTAGGTTTTCATCCAATCTTGTTTGTTAGCTAGAGATAGTAATGAATGATTTTGTTCACCATAAGGTTGAACCAAAAAGTTGTCATTTTGATAGATTGTGTTAGAGATAAACAATGGATCAAAATGGGAAAACTCACAATGTGTGTTAGAGATAAACACATTGGAAGGACTTTGTGAAATAGTTTATCATCTAAAGGAGTTTATAAGTTTTGTTGATCAAACATATACATGCAAAGTGATCGTCGAACCCTAACTTTGGCAATATTTCTCAAATATTAAAACCAAATCTTTTACCGCATTTTATTACACTTTTATGCAAGATACCGTGACAAATACCAAAACCCCATTGTTACCTTAAGCTAAGAGTTAAAACAACTGTCGAAAGGCGGTGATATCTCACAATCCCTATGGAGACGATAACAAAAACCTGACACTTAAAATTACAATCAACATCTGTTCACAGGCCACCAATTTTGGATGGATCTAACTATGACTATTGGAAACCTCGAATGGTAGCCTTCTTAAAATCTCTGGATAATAAGGCTTGGAAGGTTGTGTTAACTGGATGGGTTCATCCAGTAATTACTAAGGAAGGAGCAGCCACAACTGACAAGAAGCCTGAAGAACAATGGTCCAAGGAGGAGGATGATCTAGCCCTTGGAAATTCTAAAGCATTGAATTCCATATTCAATGGAGTAGACAAGAACATCTTCAGGTTGATAAACAATTGTGGAGTGGCTAAAGATGCTTGGGACATTCTCAAAACCACTCATGAAGGCACATCTAGGGTTAAAATGTCTAGACTACAACTGCTCACCTCCAAGTTTGAAAATCTAAGGATGAAAGAAGATGAAAACATACACGAATTTAATATGAGCATTCTTGAAATTGCAAATGCCTCAGGAGCCCTGGGAGAGAAGATGTCAGATGAGAAGCTGGTAAGGAAAATACTCAGGTCACTCCCTAAGAGATTTGCTATGAAAGTAACAGCCATAGAAGAATCCCAAGACATCTCCAACATGAGAGTTGATGAGCTAATTGGTTCCCTCCAAACATTTGAGATGGGATTAAATGATGGTTCTGAAAAGAAAACCAAAAGCATGACCTTCATGTCAAACACAGAAGATGAAAACAGTCAGGATGTTGATGAAGACTTGTCAAAAGAAGTAGCAATGCTGGGAAGACAGTTCAACAGACTGCTGAAAAAGATGGATGTAAGATCCAAGGCTAATGTCAAGAATATCTCACCTGACATCAGTAGATCCAACAATGTTGAAAGAAGAGCAAGGTCAGATGATAAGCCCAAAGAAGGAAAAGAAGTACAGTGCTATGAATGTGATGGGTATGGAACATTAGAACTGAATGTGGAACTTACCTCAAGAAGAAAAAGGTGAGTCTTGCTGCCACTTGGTCTGATGAGAGTGAAACAGATGAAGCTACAAATCTGGTAACTGCCTTGACAGGAAGATGGGGTTCTGATGAAGACTCAAGTGATGATGAAGTAACCTTTGAAGAGTTGGCCTCTACCTACAGAAAGTGGTGTCACAAAAGTGTAGAGCTATGTAAACAGGTTGAAAGCCAGAAGAAGGAAATAATTCAACTTGAGAATGAGAAGGTAGAACACTTGGAAACCATCTCCAAATTAAGAACATAAGCTGTGGTTCTGAATGCCAAGCTAGAAATTGAAAGTCAGAAGATAGTACAGTTGGAGAATGAAAAGGCAGACCATGTGGAAACCATCTCCAAGTTAAAAACTGAATATATGTTCTTAAATGCTAAACTGGAAGAAATGACCAAGTATGTAAGGATGTTAAACAATGGATCTGATTCTTTAGACAAGATTCTCCAAACTGGACAAATAACAGGAGACAAATCTGGCATTGGGTATAATGAGTCTAAGCCTGAGAGCGGTTACACTGGTTGCAAACCTCAAGCCAAACCCAAATGCAGCCATAGTAAAAGTAAACCTGAGATGTCACATCATATGTCACAACATCAGAGGATACAGCAGAAAGGGAAACACCAAAGATGGAGATGCCATTACTGTGGGAAATTTGGTCACCTGAAGCCCTTCTGCTATAAACTGTATGGTTATCCTAGCCCTGTTCACCATCAAACTCACTATCAACCCAGACCCAAGCAGCACAGGCCTATCAACAAGAAGCTATGGGTTCCTAAGACTAATGTTACAAGTCTAATAGCTCACATTCCCCTCAGAATCTTAGCCAAAGAAGAGTGGTATTTTGATAGTGGATGTTCTAGACACATGACTGGAAACATAGACTTGATAACTGATCTTCATCCTCATGCCATAAGCCATGTAACCTTTGGTGATGGAGCAAAGGGTGAAATAAAGGGGATAGGCAAGCTTGATTGTCCCAGAGTTCCTAAACTTGACAATATCCTACTGGTTAAGGGCTTGACTGCAAATCTAATAAGCATCAGTCAACTATGTGACCAAGGTCTGAATGTTAACTTCACTAAAACTGAATGTCTAATTTCTAACAAAGACAGTGAAGTAATTATGAAAGGAATCAGGACCAAAGACAACTGGTACATGTGGAGCTCTCAAATTAATTATTCCTCAAAGTATACCTATGTCAAAAAGGAAGGGATGAAGATGAGTATAGCTGCTAGAGGACAAGTCTGTGGGAAATGTCAAACAAGGATGTCACAACAGAAGCTCAGACTTAAACTCATTTTCAAAGGAGAAAAGGTCATGATGGCCCAAATAGCTGAGAAGTTAGATCAAATAGGTGGACATGTGACTAGTCATATGCAGTCTGAAATTGGAAAGAGCTTTGTTGGAACTGGACCACAAGGGACTATGTGTCTATCTCAAAGCAAAAGTACCAAGAACAATGTGGAGAAGATTGAGATGGAGAGTGAAAGGACTCCTGCTCCTACATATTTAAAAGATAAAAATGGTGTTGATGATAAAAATATATCAGATGAAAGCAGCTGTTCTCAACTAGGATGGATGAAACTACTGATAATTGCATACAATGTCACACACGATGTCATGACATTGTATTATGACAACCTGAATGCTGCAACTATGTCCAAAAATCATATTCAGCACAGTTGGACCAAGTACATTATTTGCTATCATCACTCAATTAGAAAATGTGTGAAAGACAAATTCATAGTTCTAAAGCATGAAATGCAACTAGCTGACAAGGATGCAGGGGATTTGGATGATATTCAATTTGAATATGTAAGAGGGAAATTAGGGATTTGGATTCTTGAGAAATTATGGAAATTAATATGGAGAGGAAAAGGTAATAAAAATATTGTCTGCCTAATTAAAAGAAAGAGCCACACTAATGATGAATCATTACCTTGTATTGGAAATAGTATCTATGTCATCTGCACACGCTACCTGAACACAACTCTTTCCATCTTCATCAAACTTCTCAGAGGACCTCTGCTAGGGCAAAGAAATTTCTCTCAAAAGTCCAACAACAGGTCTCAATATCCTTCATCGTCTGGATCAAAACCCACTCAGCATGCAAAGACTCCCTCCATGGAGTTTCTAGATGAAGACGTGTTGGACGTCACTCCTCTTTGTGTGATACCCGGTGATGCCCCAGGCCCCTCTTCCACGGCTGGAAGTAAACAAGGTAATATCCCTGATAAATCTCCTCTTCCAAAATACATGCATTATGTTGATCGTGCCATTAGGAACCTAGTTACTAGGATTCTAAGTGAAGGGCATGAAGTCAAGGGTGTTTCTACCCCTCTGTCCAGAAGGGACCCCCTCACCTGAGGAGGAACCCCAAGCTGAGAAAGATGATGACTCATCTAGATCAGAAAAGGAAGTGGCTGCTGAGGGGCTATGCTCTCTAGGTAAAACCATACCTAGCAAGAAACCAGCAAATATGTCTCAGGAGAATATTATTGACCTAGAGGAAGAAAGCTCTGAAGAAGAGGATGACACCTTGGTCCATCTTATAAAACCAAGTGTAGCTGAGAAACTGAGGACTAGAAAAGGGAAAAGTGTGGCTAAAATGAGAACAACAAGAAGAGTGAAAAAGGCTGTTGGTGTAGGACCCTCCAAATCTTGGAGTAAAGTTGAGGTTAGGAAAAGGAAAGAAAGAGACAGTTCTGACTCTGATGAGGATGTCGAAGACGATGTCCCAGACATCTCCCTTGCAAAAAGGCAGGCTGTTAAGAAGTCTCCTGGCAAAGTTGCTGCTGTGCATCTAGACAATATCTCCTTCGATTTAGAATATGGTGCTGCAAAATGGAAATTTGTCATTCAAAGGAGGGTAGCTGTTGAAAGAGAGCTTGGAAAAGAGGCTGTAGAGGTAAAGGAAGTAATTGATTTGATCAAAAATGTTGGACTAATGAAAACTGTGGTTGCTCTACCCCAATGTTATGAGGGGTTAGTAAAAGAGTTTATTGTGAATATCCCTGAGGATATTTATGAAAGAAGCAGCAGGGAGTTCTGTAAGGTGTTTGTAAGGGGTAAATGTGTGAAATTCTCACCAAGCATTATCAACAAGTTCCTAGGAAGAGGAACTGATGGAGGAGTGGATCTAGAGACTACAGACAATGAGGTCTGTAGGATTATTACAGCTGGCCAAGTTAAGGAATGGCCTAGTAGGAATCACCTATCAGCTGGCAAGCTCACTGTCAAATATTCCATCTAGCACAAGATTGGTTCAGCTAATTGGGTGCCTACTAATCATATCTCTACCATCTCCATTGGTCTTGGAAGAATCATTCATGCAATTGGAACCAGGATTAACTATGATTTTGGAAAGTTTATGTTTGACCAAATTATCAGACATTCCTCCACAAATGCTGTGAAGTTGCCCATTGCCTCCCCATCCATTATTTGTGGTATTATCTTGAGTCAACAACCAGGCATACTCAATATAAATGACATTCCAAGCAGAAGAAAGCCCCCACTATCCATTCATTATAAGTTGTTTGTGGGAAGTCATGTCAATGATGTTGTCATGACATTTTCCAGAAGAGAGCCTGCATCTCAAGGGAGCTTAATTGATCAATTAAAAGAAACCTGCAAGGAATTGGATAATGGTATAAGGGTGGCCAATGCAAGAAAAGAAGCTTTGGAGGTTCTTATTTGTATCCTGGAAAAGGAAGAAATGGAGAAGGCTGGTTAGGATTTAGATGTCAATACCTCAAAAGAGAGGTCAAAAGCTCAATCTAGTGGCAGCTCTGAAAGCTCTGAAGGCTCTGAAGGTGAAGGTGATACTTCTTCCTCTGATTAATGGTTCCCCCCTTTTGTGTTGTGGTGAAGTGTGTGAGGTGTGCTGTGAAGACTGTGTGGTTGTTGTGGCTGATGTTTTAGAAGTTGTTCTAGTGCTGATGTCTGGATGCTGAAGTTTTATTATTTTTTTGAAAAATGTGTAATTTGTGGTAGTCTTCATTGATGTTTGTTTGTAATCTTTTGGGCTCTTAATGAGTTCCTTGGATTTGTTTATTATCTCAGCTATCACAGTTGTGTATGATGATGGTTTGTATCTCCTGAACAATTATGTTTTAACATTTTTAATGTTATAACATCTGATCTGACATTCTCTGTTAGGCTAATTGACATTTATTTTGTCTAATTGGTCACCTTTGGTCAATTTTGACTAAAAAGGGGGAGAAGTGTTTATGTGGAGCTGGAGCTGTGAGGAGATGTATGTGGCTGGACCGATGGACAGCTATTGATAAACAGAATGTTATTCTGTTTATAGATGTCAAAGGGGATGTTTGATGTGGTGGTGCACAGGTGGTGATGTTGAAGCAGATGTCAGAATGACATTCTGATTGTTATAGGTGTTATGGTTACAGGTGTTGTTATTATCAAAGGAGATGAATGCATAGATTTAGGGGGAGAAGTAGTACCCTTGTGCATTTGTGTGTCTTACTAGTTGCATCCATAACTAGTAATTCTGTTTGTGTTGCACAGATTTAGGGGGAGGAGAAGTACCCTTGTGCATGTGTGTATTACTAGTAGCTATAACTAGTAATTGTATTTGCTTCTGCTGCTGATTAAACTATTGTTATGTTGTTTAACTGCTGATAGTTTACCTTGTGAACAAAAAGGACAGATATATGTTTTAGCCAAAATTTGCCAAAGGGGGAGTTTGTTGGTTCTAAGTGTTGGCAGCAATTTTGGTAAAACAAAGAGTGTTCACAAGATGTTATGTGTGATGTCTTAACATGAGATATCCTATGTACCTGCTGGAGTTTAAGAACATGATCATGCAGGATTGTTTAAGAATGTCATAATGACATGGCATCTGGTGTTGTGTACCTGCTGGAGTTTAAATGAAAGACATGATCATGTAGGATTATTTCAAGATGTCATACACAATGTCATGGCATCTGATATGTATGTACCTGCTGGAAATTAATAATGGAATTATGGAATTATGCAGGATTATTCCAGGATGTCAGACCCGATGTCATGACATCCTGTACACAGAACATTCAGTGTGAATGTCTGGTGTTTTGTGATTGCACAATTAATGGCAATCTATGTATGATTGAAGATCTGATTTGCAGGCGCATTCAATCATTGATTACAACCTGATTAACTTATTTTCCAAAGAGATCTAACCAGCTGTCATGGGAAGATTTGATTGGAAAATAGATTTAGGGTTTTCAAGATGTCCAAGCCCAACTGAAAGCTTCTATAAAAAGGGACTTGGAAAACCTGATTTTACACACAACCAATACTGAGAGAAATACAGAGAGAGAGCTAGGGTTTGTGTCTTGTTTAGTCGTAAGACTTGTAAGCCATTCAAGTCATCCATTGATGATTGAATTGGTCTGATTTGTGGTTGTAATTTGTCACTCTAAAGTTGTTAAGCAAGAGTGTGTGTCTACTTATCAAAGTTGTGAAGCAAGATCAAGTGTGTGTCTACTTGATCAAAGTTGTGAAGCAAGATCAAGTGTGTGTCTTCTTGATCAAAGCTGTTAAGTAAGATCAAGAGTGTGTCTTCTTGATTGAAACTGTAAAGTAAAATCAAGAGTGTGTTATTGAAAAGTGTTTTCTTTTCTCAAGGGATTGTTGTTTAAAATCACAGGTGTGATTGTAGGGAAGTGAGTGGGTTCTCATATATAAGAGTGCTTAGGTAGAAATTGCACGGGTAGAGATTATGTGAGAAAGACTGTAACTTGTTGAAGTGTACGGAGAGTGTTTGAACTGATTCTATTTTAGTGAATTTCCTTCCTGGCTTGGTAGCCCCCAAATGTAGGTGAGTTGGACCGAAATGGGTTAACAATTTCTTGTGTATCTTGCATTACTATTCTCTATCTTTATTCTGTTTGCATTACTCAGATATTAGTGTCGTGACTTTACCTTCGATATCTCATATCTGATACCAGAATTTCAATTGAATTTAATATGAATTATTGAAAATAAAGCAATTAAAATGAAAATTAGAATATCAGAAAAAACGTGGACCACTTGATCTCCCTCATTAATTGAGGTGGCAGATCAAGTGGTCACAAATGCGCTATCCACGATGGGCTCTAGTCAGCGCGCCATAACCTTGGTAATCAGAAAGAATGCTCAGGATTAAAACAAATTAGATGGATCATGTGGTTGTGAGAGATGCCAACACATCGCCGGAGTTGTAGCTCCGGTCTTCTTCTCCGGTGGACCTCACCGGACTAGTCCACCTTCAACCATCACCAAAATTAAAAACAAGGACATGATTTCAAAGTAAAAATGGCACTGAGTTTGAATCTGACCTCAATTCACTCTAACTCCAAGTATATTGAGAGATACATGGAGTTGAAATTTGAGGTACATGAACTGAGTTGCTTCGATTTGTCCTTTAAGCAACTCAATCTTCTTGCCTACATTGGTAGGACTTCAGACAACCAAAGAATCAATAGAATTGAGCAAGAATTAGAGAGAATCAAAGAGATCAAAATTTCTAGAAAATACCTTCAATGGAGGTCTGGATTCAACTGATCTTGCTCTTGCTCGTGCTTGATCTCACTCCAAATGCTTGTAGAAGAAGGATTGAATTCTCAAAAGGCTGTGGGAGATTTGAATTTCAAAACAGTGGAAATCTAAACTCAAATTCAAGTGAATTTCTCAGGTTTATCCTTTTCAATATGAGGGTTAGAGTTAGGGGATCAAAGTTGGGGCGAATGTGTCTGAAATGCTGAGCATATGAGGCTTTATTTATAGCTGAATCCATTGCTTTTTGCACACTTGAATTCACTTTCCAAATTTGGTCATTGATGATGCATGGGTGCATGGGCGCGCATAGGCCCATAAAATCATTGTCATAAGTCCAAAAATGAGTGTGAGATAGTCTGAATTCAGCTTGGATTGCAAGGCAAGTGTACACTTTGATTTGAAGTTTGATCCTTGCCAAGTGATGACACCATGTTCATGCCATGCGCAGCCTATGCATTCCTTGTCCAAAATGAATGAATTTGAGCTCTTTGGAAAAATGAGATCAAGAGGAATAACTTTCATGTTCAACACTTTTCCATTTGGAGTCTGTAACTTGAAGAAATTTGAGGTGGAAGTTTGGAAATTTTTGAAATATAAATTTTTTTCGAAGTGTCAAGCCATATGTCTTAATATTCCACCTTGCTTATCTTTTTATATGAGCTTCAAATGAGAAAAGTGTCTTCATAAAAGTTGTAGATATCTCAAATACCTTCAAAATGTCACAAATTTCATGTCATTTTGATTTATAATGATAGAGTTATGCATTTTTGAAGTTTGGAAAAATTACTTGATCAATGGTATAAATCAAAAGTGACCTATAATGTAACCTCATATCACATGCTCAAAAAAGTTGAATTAGCTCTCACTCGAAACATAAAAGTTGAAGTAGACACATCGAATTTGATTGTGCAACTTGGAAATATTTCATCTCATAAAAATTGAGCAAGTTATGGCCTTGGGAAGTTGACTTTCAAATTAGGGTTTAGACAAAATGACCTATAATGTTTCAACATAGAAGATGATTTTCCAAGCAAAAATAGCTCTAGGTCTTAACATGAAAGTTGTTTGGAGTGTCATTTATAGTAAGTTATATCTAGGGATAATTTTCATATAGTGAAAATTGTAGGAGATAGGGTCTAGGGAGACCCAGTTTTGATCAGATGAATCCATCTGGCAACCACCATTAACCAACTTGCTAACTTCCAATTCTCTTGACTTTATTGGCTCATGGTAGATCATATATGCATAAGATGATGAAATTTGAAGTGTCCTTTGAGAAATTTGATTAATTGGTGAGATAGCTTGTTGGAGAAGTTACTCAAGATACCCAGTCAAACTAGGGTTTCCAAGGCAAATCACCCTCAAACTCTTGAAGAAAACTTGATCAATATAACATGTAGAGAACATTAGGACTCATATATGATGCTCATAAACATTCTTGGATCAATTCTTGGTTGTGCTCTTTGTTCATGAGGGTCTCAAACCCTAGATGTGAACTTGATAGATCAATGGAGATCATGCCCTTCCTACAAAAGAGTTAGGAAAATGCAAAGACATATTTTTGATATTTTGGTTAGTGAGATGATCAAATAAAAGTATGATACAATCACAAAGTGCTTGGTAATCTCTCCCAGAACAAACCCAATGAAAGAGGGGTAAGGAGGATGCCAAGGTATGATCCCAATGCTAATGCTTATGATGAAATTACATGAGGGATCTTAGGGTCAAAATTGGGGTCTTACAAGTACCATTTCATGTAATTAAATCCAATTCATGCTCATATTCATTATAAAACTTGCACTACATTAGGAAACTCATCATATTAATATTCATGCATCTGACTATCCATTTCAAACATTTAACAACTACTTAACTGGAAATCCAACAGATTGTTAGCCATTTTGAACAACTAATCATCCTGAACTACTTAACAGTCCCTAGCCAATTAGCTCAATAAATAAGCATAATATAAATTCAAAATCTAACAAGTAACTAACTTCACTTCAATCCAAACCACCAACTAACATTAACAGAATGTTGACCATTCTAACTAACTAATTCAATTCCTAATAGAGCTAATTGTGTTATAACAGAACTACTAACAGTTAACAGACGTGCTCATGAAATACTATCCTAAGTTAATTTCCCTAACTTTATCTAACTTCCTGACCGGAGTGCCCTAATCGATTACAAGCTCAAGCCCTTATATAATCATTCATCATTCTCAGATTGAGGGGGATCATTCAATCATTTCTCATAAATCTCTCTTCATCATTACCTCATCACGAAAGCTGTCAGAATCCAAATATCTCTGTCACTCTCATTCATCTCTAAATCTCACAACAAGAACACAAGCAACAATATCAACAGAGAGCCACACAAAGCATTCATACAGGCTAGGGTTTGACAAGAAGAAGAAGGGTAAATAATGTGAAAGAACGGAGATCAAGATACTCACCTCTAGTCATTTTTCCTTCTCTTCATCTTCATCAGCTCCAATTTGCAGGTAAGATTTTCCATTCTTTCTCCTTGATTTGCAGTATAACGATGTAGGTTTAGGGCTAAGGAATCACATCCCTAATGTTGGAGGCCTTGATTCCTCCATTTCTACGTTTAATTTGTGAATTCGTATTTAGGGTTCATGTATGTTTAGATTCGGTTTGAGAGATGGATTAGGAATTAGGGAAAATTGATAGGGGTTATGGAAGAGAGGACAACGACGAACAAGGTGATGTATGGTCTGAGATGTTCAGACCTCCGTCGAAGAAAATTTCTGGCGCGGCGGAGTTTGTTAGCTTAGGCGAGTTTGCTTTCACGTTTGAACATGAAGTAGAGTGAACATAAAGTAATCTAATTTGAAGCTTCTGAAGATGAGTCATGATCAGAAGATGATTTTGAAGGTGACTCTGAAGGCGAGTCTGACTTTGAAGGTGAATTTGACTCTGATTTAGATTCTGATGATGCTCAAGACTTTGATGGGCAAGACTCTAGAGGAGGTCAAACTTATGAAGGTGGTGCTTCTTATGATGGCCCAACTTCTGGATATGGTCAAGCATATGATATTTTTCCAGCATCTAAAGAATATTTTGAACAAGTCATAGACCATAAAGAATAAGATAAATACCAAGGAGATTTGTAGAGTTTAACATGTTACAAGATACTGATGTAGACTCTGAGGGAGAAGTCATTAAGTGTTCCATGTTAGTATACTATAAACCAGTTAGTACTTAAGAAGATCTCAAGAATAAAGTGTGGAAGAAAGTGTGGCTGAAGGCCATGGAAAAAAAACTTGAGGCTATATAAAGAAACAAGACTTGGGCGTTGACTAGGCTTCAAAAGAGCAAGAAATCCATCAGCGTCAGATAGGTTTTCAAGGTGAAGTTAAAGCTAAATGAATCAATTGGAAAACACAAAGCAAGGTTAGTAGAAAGAGGATTTCTACCGAAACCTGAATTTGATTACTTTGAAGTGTTTTCACATGTAGTTAGACATGAAACAATCAGATTGGCGATTGTTATAATTACAAATAAGAATTGGTCTATGATACATTTGGATGTGAAATATGTCTTTCTGAATGGTACATTGCAAAAAGAGGTATGCGTGTCACAACCTCTTGGATTTATGAAAAGAATCGGGAAGGGGTGGTGTACAAGTTACATAAAGCATTGTATGGACTAAAACAATCTCCTAGAGCTTGGAATCTGAAAATTGATTCATTTTTCAAGCTCCAAAGATTCAGAAAGTGTGAGATGGAGTATGGCGTTTATATTCAGCATACTTCTGAAGGCAATATGATTTTGGTGTGTCTCTAAGTTTATGACATATTGATGACAGGAAGCTGTTCAAATGAGATAATGAAGTTCAGGAAGGTGTTGATGAATGAGTTTGAGATAACTGATCTGGGAAATAAGGTATATTTTTTAGGGATGAAGTTTTGTACTCTGAGAAGGATATAATTTTGTATCAGCTAAATTATAGACTTGAATTTTAGAAGAGATTCGAGCTGACAAATTGCAAGACTGCAATCACACCTGTTGAGACGAATCACAAGTTGAATTCTGATGCTGAGGGTGATGATGTAGATGCCATAACTTTTAAACAGTTGGTTGGCTCATTGAGGTATCTGTGTAACACCAGACCTAACATCTATTATGCAGTTGGAATGGTGAGTAGGTTTATGAACAAACCAAAGTGGTCACATTACCAAGTTGTTGTCAGAATACTGAGGTATATTAAGGGGACTCTGAAGTATGGAGTGTTGTTCCCTTCTGGTGTTAAATCCTAATTAGAACTAATGTGTTATTCAGATTTTGATTGGTGTAGAGACAGAGTTGACAAAAGAAGTACTTATGATTGTAGCGGGGTATTCGTTACCATTAGACATATTGACTAAATCCAAGGTAAACCATACAAGTTGAATCGCCACCGCACTTCTATTTATCCAAAGGAATGGTTAGAAAGCGAACAAAAACCTAAAAGTTTTATCGAATCAAAAACTAGTAAAAATGTCAGAGATCTGGGTAAGGGGGTTGCTTATGCAATGGGAAGGTGTTAGGCACCCAAAACATCCTAGGTACTCCTAGGGAGCCCTTTTCACATTTGTTGTAAGGTTGTTGTTTTTTTTTTGTGAAAATTTATTTGTGCAAACATGATTGAAGGGATAGAAAAGAATATACAAATTTATTTACATTTTGTGTTTGAATGGATGAACCCATTGCCTACGTACCATCTTAAAAAAAGGATTAGGATCAAAACCTCGTAGTTCGGGGTAAAAAAATTCAAAAAAAGTTGGTGAATTGATTGGTCCAAAAACCTTAAGGTCTTTTGTTATCAAAGGGAGAAAACTCAACCTAAAACCACAAATCCACCATGTGAGGATAGCTTCAACATGCTAGTGAGGGGTTAACCCTATAATAAGCATGGAAGACTCATTGTCCATCACTAAGGATAAAGGTGAGTATTATATCTACCTCAAGGATAACTCAAACCTAATAGCTAATGGTTATAAAAAAAGGTTTAATTAAAAAGGTGGCCATTGAAACCACAAAAAGTATTTGAATGGGTTATATTTACCAATTAAAAGTATTTACAAAAATATGGTTAAAGTGGATTAAAAGGTTCAATTCAAAATAAGTGTTATGAAAAATAAGTTTGAAAATCAAAAGCATAAGGCTTAGGTTTCTAATGTTGAAAACAAAAGTTATTGTTTGCACAAAAAGTTTTGCCTTGGGTTAGAATGGGGAAAAAAAAGGGTTAAATTCCTAAACATACAAGAGATAAGGGAAAAGAAAATAAAACCACATTAGGAGATCCCCTCTTGAGATCATATAGATGATCCAAGTAGCTCCCATCCTTTGGAATAAGCAGTCACAAACAAATATCTGAAGCCATTAAGCACAGGTAATCGGAATAAACCTCCAGGTGGTATCCCACAAATAAAGTGGAACACCAGGCCATCTCTGGAAGAGTCATGTGAGCCCTCACAAAAAAAACTCAACAAACAGGTTAGAGAAAAAAAAATAGGGTAATCAAGAGTTGCCCCCAAATCAAAATGTAACCACATGAATCATACCATTAAAATTCACAAAAAAAGCTCACAAAAAGCAACCAAGGGTAGGAGGCCTAAACCTCCTGTCAAACACATGCATCAAAAGGGTATCAAATTCACCCATAATACCTCATATATTCAGAAAATTCAAATTGAAGGCATAAAGATGATGGATATAGGACAAACCTGATTGGAGAGAATCGATTGAAATTGAGTTGCACCCGTGAGGTTTGCAGAGCAATCTGAGGGTTTATATGAGAGGGAATTGGTTCTTTGCCGATGAGTTTCCTTCAGTGTTAATATCTTAGGATTGGCATTAATTTTGTAAAATAAATAATGTAATCATCTCTGTTGTTTTAATATGTTGGGTTGAAGAAGTTCAACATCTGGACCAACATGTCATGTACGATGTCACGACATCATGCCTGTGACATCGTACATGTGTAGAAAACTGAATTAATTAATTCAGTATATATTCTGGGATTAGTGAGGATATTTGGTGAATATCCTAACTTCCATGTAGAGGTCTTAAAGACTCAATCAGAATATATATAGGCTCCAAATATGGAGATATATATGGAGAGATTTTAGGATTGAAGACCTTGTTTGTAGCAGAAATTTTCTGCTGTATTTGTAACAGCAAAGAAGAAGTTTGTTGCGATTTCTGAAGGCCCAAATCCAGTTGGGTGATTAGGTTATAAATAGCAAATTGTAACCTAGTTTTTGTAAGCCTCTTAGAATGAAAAATTAGGGGTGTGTGTGAGGTAAACCTCCCAACTTGTGGGAAGGTTACCATGTGTTTCTCAGTGTTCAAAGCTGAGAGTATTTGTAACTCAAAGCCTGTAGGTAAGAGTTGTTTTGTTCTTGAATGAAGCTGTGAAGCAAGTTCAAGTTGTTTAACATTACATTGTATTTGTAGTGATAGGAATGGAAACTAGAGGTTTCTATCTAGGAGTTCCTAGGTATAGATTGCATTGGGTAGGGATTAAGTGAAGAGTTGTAAACGGGGGAGTTTAGCTCTGAATTAATATTGCTGATAGTGAATCTTCTTCCAGGCTTGGTATGCCCCCAGAGTAGGTGATGTTGCACCGAACTGGGTTAACAATTTCCCGTGTTTGTTTACCTTCTGCATGTTATAATCCTGTCTGCCATAACTCCGGTTGTAATTCAGTCTGCTTATCAAGTTAATAACAGACCTGATACACAGCCTTCTGTTTGAATGTCAATCAGAATGTTTTGACATTCATCATTAACAACACATACTGAATAATAGGCATGTTGATCTCAGTTCAGTATTTAGTTAAGTCTGGTCTTCAAGAGGATAACAGACCTGGCCAAAGGATCATAGTGAAACTGTCAAACTGGATGTCTTGACAGTTGTTCATGTAGGCTGATACTGAAGTAGAGACTGGTTAGTCTTTCACAGTATAGCAAAGTTAGCACAGTCTGTTTTTCAGGAACATAACAGAATCAACATGAGGTATATGTTCTGGATGTCAAACTGAATGTTGTAACATTCATTCCTGACAGCATGTGCTGAATTGTAGGATGATTAGTTTTTCTATTTCAGTAATTGTCTCAGGCTAAAATCCAGGAAACTAACAACTGAACTACATGTAATGAACCTAACAAATAGCCTATTTGTTAGCACCCTAATAAGTGGAAATTAGATTAACTTGTTCAACCTTTATTTTAGGAAATACAAGTACAAGGCCAGCAAACTGGATCAATGTAACAGATGATGTCCAAATCACTATTGAGACATCTTGCTGATAACTATGTAGGGATACAACAAAAGTTAGAGCTATGGTTGCTCTCTACTGAGTCTTTCTACCAGATGCGAAGAACTAGGTGTTCCTCCATTCTAGGGTGACATAGAAGCAGATGTCGTGACATCTGTGTACATGTGTATATTAGTACAGGGTTTAAATTGTATAACTGTCTTGCTGTATTAGTGACAATGTTGGATCAGATGTCATGACTTGGAGTAGAACATCTGAATTCTGACTATGCCAGAATTTCAAATGGTATCAGAGTAGGCATCCTGTTCTGTTTCTGGATGAGATCCATGGGTGATACTTTCTGGTATCTTGTAAGGAGTTATGTTAGTACTGATGTTGGAACCTGTAGAAGGTTCTGTGATTTCCCTGAATGGTCCCTTGAAGTAGGTGGATGGACTATTCATGACAGGAAATGTGTGCACCTGCCTCTGGAGATTGGCAATTGGCCTTTGTGTGGGACAGCTGTGCTAGTATTGAATCATATTCAAACTTGGTATGTTCTTGGAGGCTGACCTGGTGAAGTGTGTGTTCATTGGTTGAGTTGTATTATGATTTCCGCTGCATAATACCTGGCAAAACTCAAACTCTGATGTAGTTTTCCCTCATGTGGATGAAAGGATGTTGTAGTCAAGATTTTATCATAATCTACTGAAGATGTCAAAGATACTTGAGTCTCATCAAGTCCACTCCTCATGAACATGTCGTTCAACAAGTATGCAGCTACTGGTTGAAGAGCAGATGTTTTTAGGTGTCAAACAAAGGGATACTTTGGTTTGGAACCTACTCCTGACCTGGAAGAGGAGACATCTGTGTGTGCTAAGTTGACAAGTGTAGGGTCAACTGTGTGTGTGCTCAAGAAGGTCACTTCTAGACGTCTGATCTCTAGAAGTGGAGTTGGTTGAAATGTGACATTGTGCAATTTCGTGCTGGTTGATCAGGGTTGGATAGTTGTTCCCTGAAGTACTATGTCATGTTGAGACATTTGTGTACAATGCATGGATATTGGTGTGGAGTTCCCATGATTGTTAAATTGAGGGGGAGTTTTGGTTAACCTCCCCACGTTTGGTCAGCCTAGGGTCTGGTTGGCTGTTGACCTATGTCACATGGGTTCTGGTTGTTGTGTGACACATTTGCAAGGAAGGATTCATCTCTCTCATTCCTAAGGGTGAATCTAATCTGGAAAGAGTCTCAAAACTGTTGAGGTGCTTGCAAGCAGAAGATGTTGACACAAGAAGAGTATTTTCAAAATATTCTTATGGTGGAAGTATCTGAAAGGATAATTGGGAAAGGATTTAAGATCAATGTCTACTTGTGCCAAGTACAAGTAGTTAATTGATTATCCTTGGAGCCCAAGATAACTGATGTTCTTAAAGATGTTGGAACATCTCTTCTTCAAGACCCTGTGCAGAATCACAGGAAGGATAGTACTTTGGTTTATGATCTATCTCTTTGGTGGCAGCAAAAGCATATGATCTCTGAAAAGGTTTCCTGACAAGAAACTTGTTCAGCCTTGGTGTGTACAAGAAGAAGAAGACATCATAATCTTGATGTTGGTTACTTGGATCAGTTTATTTCTGATCTAGGTAAGGAAGTGCATTGGCTAATGCACACTGTGGAGTTAAGAACAAGTGGCAGCATTCTTAACATCATGGAAACAACCTTGCTTTAGGAAGTGGAATCCTTGGTATAGCTGAAGGGTTAGTCTCTAACTGGTCCTTCTGAAGACTCATGCACCAGAGTGTCTAATGTCTTTGGAGAAGAAGCAGGAATTCATCAAGGTATGAGCTTGGATGACTTAACTGCAAACCTGCAGGATGAAGGTTTTTTACTCAAACTTGGTTCCACAATCAAGTCTATGAGAGCATTGAACTCTTGTTCTGTGTAAGGAGGAAGTTCTTTCAAGTGGCAGAAGAAGGAGCTGAATTCAACAGCTAAATGTTAAAACACAATGTTGTGACATTTGGTTCAACATCAGAATCTTAGTTGGTGAAGTGGCACATCAACTTAAGATAGAAGGGTCTACAGAGTTGTAGATTGGGTACCTCAAAAAGATCGTTCTCATTGCAGTTAGTTGGAGTTGCTGGATGGAGAAGATGTTACATGTTCATGTCCTAGAGAATCTAAGTTTTGGTTAACATGTATCTTGAAGTTCAAATCTCACTTGGAAGGTCAGAATATCTTTGGGAGAAGTCTGATAAACTTGGAGAGGTCAAAAAGTGGCATTTGACTGTTTCATATGAGGATTCATGAAGGAGGTAATAAACCAGTGGCATTTGGTCTATCTCAGAAGTGAGTTTGAAGAATCAAGATAATCAACAGCTGATTATTCTTGAGGAAAGTCTGAGACAAATTACTTTTGAGCAGAAAAGTAGTAAGTTGAAGACAAAAGGAGGTGTTTTCTATTCATCTCTTGGAGCTTGTGGTAGGAGTTCTGAGCTATCTATGGAAGATTATCTCTGGTAATGGGATGAGAATGTATATGTCCCAAGTTTTGTCCAGGATCTTGTGGATTAAGCCAATAACTCAGTGATATCTGAAGAGTATCATATGGAGTTATGTAGTGAAGGATGTCCTAACTCATGTTAGAACATTTTGTGAAGTGGTTCTCTGCTTTGGTTAGAAGAGAGATTGACACAGAGTGTGGATGTGTTCAGCTAAGAGGGTTGAACAGAGGGTGTGCTCTTGAAGACATGAAGATGCGTCTTATGTTTTCCATTCATCAAGTGGTCTGGGTTCTCTTTGAATCAGGAAGTATATGCAGGTCCAATTGTGGGGTGTTGGATATGTTCATGTGTGATCTCCAAGTTCAAGAGGAGAGTTGGTTGTTCATGACAGGGGGGAGCTCTGTCTTTGTGCTGCAAGTAATCATCAAGCTTGTGGTCGATGTGTACTCAGATGACAAGGTATGGCACCTTGTTAGTTATTGGGTTGATGTGATGTGTGTCAAGGCTGAGGGAGCAGAAGAATGTCTGACCGGATGTCATGACATTGCCTTGGGTAATATTGTTATTTCCTTCTGAACCTTAAAGTCATGAGGAAATATGGATGTGGTGTGTCTAATTATGATAAATTAGAATAAGCCTGATTGTTAGAGTTGTGTGGTACAGGCGGAGTGACCATCTACTGGTGTTTGTGTTTTTGGCTTTAGTGGTGCCAGATGTCAAGTTTCTACTGGAGGTACGAAAGTAGTCTTAGGAAATGTTGATAGGAAGAATACTTGAAGAATGCAGGCAAAAGCCACGTTGACTGTTAAGACATCGCGTGCAACGTGTCTGACTGCATATAGGGAATAGTCTCCATGCACTGGAATTGCTGTTTTGGAAAAGAAACAGTCAAGAGCTATAAAAGGTATTCAAAGATAGTCTGAGATTTTGTTGGTGATTCTCTGACTGTTTCTTAGCAAATATTAATGAATCTTGACCAAGCATTTATTCCTACCGTTGATTCCTAAGCACGGGCTGGACTATTTAAAGGATGTAATAGCCCTCTTATTCTCACAAGAGAAACACTCCATTCCCTCTAAACCATGAGGTATGTTAAGGTTTGGGCAAACTGCGCCTGGATTTGGTTTTGTGAGGGGTTCATTTACAAATGTTTAGCTAAAAAGGGGGAGAGAAATACAGTCCTGAGAATGTACCAGAAGCAAGTAAAATGTGGTAGCAAGCAGAAGTTGGCTTCAGGAACAGAAGTCACTAACTGGGCATATCACTTGTGTCTTGTGATCTGAGTTAAGAGGACAGTTGTGTTTTGTGATCTGAGTTACATTATCTATGTACTCAGCATTACATATTCTTCTGGAAGCTCTATCGGTGAGGGGTAGGGTTCTGATGCAACTGATTATTATTCCTCTACTTCCTCATGTACACCAACTTTGGTGTTTGTGGTGGTGGAGACAATGACAGAGATGAAGAGCAAACCCATATTGGGATGTATTGTCCAGTGTAATGTTTATTTGTTTTAGCTAAAATTTGCCAAAGGGGGAGATTGTTAATACCTTAGGATTGACATTAATTTTGTAAAACAAATCATGTAATCATCTCTGTTGTTTTAATATGTTGGGTTGAAGAAGTTCAACATCTGGACCAACATGTCATGTACGATGTCACGACATCATGCCTGTGACATCGTACATGTGTAGAAAACTGAATTAATTAATTCAGTATATATTCTGGGATTAGTGAGGATATTTGGTGAATATCCTAACTTCCATGTGGAGGTCTTAAAGACTCAATCAGAATATATATAGGCTCCAAATATGGAGATATATATGGAGAGATTTTAGGATTGAAGACCTTGTTTGTAGCAGAAATTTTTTGCTGTATTTGTAACAGCAAAGAAGAAGTTTGTTGCGATTTCTGAAGGCCCAAATCCAGTTGGGTGATTAGGTTATAAATAGCAAATTGTAACCTAGTTTTTGTAAGCCTCTTAGAATGAAAAATTAGGGGTGTGTGTGAGGTAAACCTCCCAACTTGTGGGAAGGTTACCATGTGTTTCTCAGTGTTCAAAGCTGAGAGTATTTGTAACTCAAAGCCTGTAGGTAAGAGTTGTTTTGTTCTTGAATGAAGCTGTGAAGCAAGTTCAAGTTGTTTAACATTACATTGTATTTGTAGTGATAGGAATGGAAACTAGAGGTTTCTATCTAGGAGTTCCTAGGTATAGATTGCATTGGGTAGGGATTAAGTGAAGAGTTGTAAACGGGGGAGTTTAGCTCTGAATTTATACTGCTGATAGTGAATCTTCTTCCTGGCTTGGTATGCCCCCAGAGTAGGTGATGTTGCACCGAACTGGGTTAACAATTTCCTGTGTTTGTTTACCTTCTGCATGCTATAATCCTGTCTGCCATAACTCAGGTTGTAATTCAGTTTGCTTATCAAGTTAATAACAGACCTGATACACAGCCTTCTGTTTGAATGTCAACCAGAATGTTTTGACATTCATCATTAACAACACATACTGAATAATAGGCATGTTGATCTCAGTTCAGTATTTAGTTAAGTCTGGTCTTCAAGAGGATAACAGACCTGGCCAAAGGATCATAGTGAAACTGTCAAACTGGATGTCTTGACAGTTGTTCATGTAGGCTGATAGTGAAGTAGAGACTGGTTAGTCTTTCACAGTATAGCAAAGTTAGCACAGTCTGTTTTTCAGGAACATAACAGAATCAGCATGAGGTATATGTTCTGGATGTCAAACTGAATGTTGTAACATTCATTCCCGACAGCATGTGCTGAATTGTAGGATGATTAGTTTTTCTGTTTCAGTAATTGTCTCAGGCTAAAATCCAGGAAACTAACAACTGAACTACATGTAATGAACCTAACAAATAGCCTATTTGTTAGCACCCTAATAAGTGGAAATTAGATTAACTTGTTCAACCTTTATTTTAGAAAATACAAGTACAAGGCCAGCAAACTGGATCAATGTAACAGATGATGTCCAAATCACTATTGAGACATCTTGCTGATAACTATGTAGGGATACAACAAAAGTTAGAGCTATGGTTGCTCTCTACTGAGTCTTTCTACCAGATGCGAAGAACTAGGTGTTCCTCCATTCTAGGGTGACATAGAAGCAGATGTCGTGACATCTGTGTACATGTGTATATTAGTACAGGGTTTAAATTGTATAACTGTCTTGTTGTATTAGTGACAATGTTGGATCAGATGTCATGACTTGGAGTAGAACATCTGAATTCTGACTATGCCAGAATTCCATTCAGCCTCTGGAGGTTGCTCTGAACTCTGTTAGCTCTTCTCTCACTTTCTTTTTCCTGCCAGGGTAATAGGAATGGCCTCCTTTTGTTTCACTGAAACTCTGAATTTATAACCTGGTTTTTGTGGACCTGTGGGCTCAAATGAGAGAGGCCCAAGTCCAAAAATTTTTGTTATATTTTATTTATTGATTTATTTATTTATTTATTTTTCGTTTTGTTTTTTTTTGTTTTTTTTTTCGTTTTTGTTTTTGTTTTTTTGTTTTTTTTTTAGTAAACAAAAGTAAGAGAAACAATGATGTATAATTCAAGCATGCCTGGTGATCTCAAACCAATCACAAGGAGTCCCACCCAAAGGCAAAGGGAACCAAGATGCTCATGATCCTTGAGGCTATGCAAATGCAATGTTATGATGCCATGAGCGATCTTAGGGTCAAAATTAGGGTCTTACAGATGCCCCTATTTAAGGTCATTCTAGCCGGAGAAGTGAAGGTTAAAATCTTCGTCTCGACGAGTTAGAATGGGCTTAAATAATAACAGAGAGACAAATTTTGGTCTCTAAGAGACCTCATGATGCAGATGTATGTATGCAAATAGTACGAACTCTGTGGGGATATGTGTCCACAAAGAAGAAAAGACATCCGGAGAAACTGACAATCCATATGAGAAATACACTCAATGGGACAAAGACTCTGGGGACTGTTATGGGGATAGGAGAGGGAATAAAATGCGTGAGCAGGTCACGACTCAACGCTTGGGGAACAGAATTCCAAAGGGAAAATATCCAATGGAAAGACCCGAGCTGACTCAAAGGTGCATGTATTGGGGAATACGCCAATACGGCAAAAACTATCCACAACGGATACTTCGGATAAAAATCCGGATGAAAACAATCCACTAAGGGACTTCACTGGGGATGCCTAAAAGGACACTCCTGGGGAAGCAGCGGGATGAGGTATTATCGGTTACTGGGTAATAAGCTCAAGGAGACATGTGATCTGATCGCCGGTATGAGGGCGAGATACAACATGCTCGGGAAGGATGAATATCTAAGACCGGTATAAGGGTGAGAGATATCAATCAACCAAATCATCTAAGGAAGACCTAAAAAGGTATATCTCAACTCAGGAAAACCTGACTCCACAAAGGAGAAAAAGTCATAATAGGGAGCAGAGAGGAGGGAACACCAGGGATACCGGTTACTGGGCATATAATAGGTGACCAACTAAGGCGTGATTTGGGGAATATTCCCAAAACACTCATCATCCAAAAGAGGGCTAAAAGCAAACTCAATGATAGGATGGATATTCGACTCCGTAAAGGGGGTACGGATCTTACTCGACTGGGGAAGAACAAAAGCTTCGACCAAAGAGTGCATGAGATATACTATCTATTACTGTCAGAACGTAGATAATATACTCGCATGGACGATTATCCACAACCGGTTACTGGGTTAATAAAGGATAAATCGACCGAAAAGAAAAGGCATCGGGATACCGAAACTAGGTACATAATGATGACCAATCAAGGCGTGGATTGAGGAATATTCCCAAAACACTCATCATCCAAAAAGAGGGCAAAAAGCAAACTCGATTATGGGATGGACATTCGACTCCGAAAAGGGGGTGCGAATCTTACTCAATTGGGGAAGAACAAAAGGCTTCGACCAAAGAGTGCATGAGATATACTATCTATTACCGTCAGAATGTAGATAATATACTCGCATGAACGATTATCCACAACCGGTTACTGGGTTAATAAAGGATAAATCGACCGAAAAGAAAAGGCATCGGGATACCGTAACTAGGTATATAATGATGACCAATCAGGGGAGGAACAATCGTTACTAATAATAACAAGATAGACGAGAGATGACCCGCTGGGGATAAATTGCGTAATTAGAGCAATTATCCAAGAGATATATCACCGGTTACTGGGTGGTATACTAAAAAATTAAGGAGTGTCAATATCGAGTTTTTTATAAAGATAACCAACAAGGAGGGAATTACATCTACCGGTATGAGGGTAGAGAACCACAAAAGAGAGTACCCGTCATCGGTTAGGATGAACAACAATCAAGGTTTAACTCTGCACGGGGACAAAATGGGGTTTACAACTACCGGTTACTGGGTAGTAGACCACAGACTCCGTCGGGATAATAATTACTAATTATTGAGAGATTATTCATTTACCACGGGGAAACAGGAAAAGAGTCTCAAGAGACCGATCTAGGATCAAACTAGATAGGCACACCAAATCAAGACTTGTCCCGGCGAGGATATAACTTAATGGGGAAAACCATCCCAGTATATGTGTTGGGAAGGAACAAAAACAATCAACATCCACGAGGATATAACCCGATGGGGAATATGGAAGAAAGGATAGACGCTTTCTGCTTATGGAGCTGACTCTATATGGAGAGATCAGACACACACATCTGCTTGGGGAAGTATATCACCAAATAGCAGGAGACAACAAACAACGATATATGGCAAAGAATGAAACATGAATACCTGAATGTTATAATTATGCATGAATATGTGTGGTTTATGTATGATGTATGCTGACAGACAGACATATCTAACACAACCAGGTCCAGGAATTAACCACCAGGTACTACATCTCAAGAGAGAAAGCCAAGTTCACCGGAGAGTATCCAATCTGCTGGGGATCAGAGATACCAGGAAGCAAAGAACTCTGCAGGGGATGAATCATCAATCATTCCAGCTGGGGACGAGAGTTATCACAGACAAGGTCCACCACACTAACAACTCTGCTGGGGAATCTATCCAAGGAGATAAAGGATTTATCGGGATCAACCACCAAATACCGCTCTTGCCCAAAGAGATCCAAGCTGCTGAGGAAGGAAGATTGCTACTCTGCTGAAGGGAAGAGAGGTGACTCTTAACAAGCAATCCACTTGGTAGGATAAACCACAAGGGGTTCCGGAGGGAGGAGATACAGTCATGCCAGGAATATGGACAAAAATCTTACCCTATTGGGGATCGTACCACCCTTGGAGAGAACTGAGGATCTCCTAAGTATCCTTTCGTCATTGTGAATGTTCACTTTGTTTAAAAACAAATTATAAAAAAATTGATCGTTTAAAACAATGATATTTTCTTAATCAAAACATGCAAAACATTTGTTGAATAGAAACAGATAAGAGTGCCAATAATTGGATAAAAGGCTCAAATTTATTTGATAGAATGGTAGTCTGCGAATGGCAAGACTCCATAGATCTTTACAAATTTGAAATTGGTGATATATATTGGAAAAGGGCTACATTGAACATAATGACCATTTCTCCACCAGTTCTGAATCCGATGTATTTGAAGCTTTGGCTGATAATGAGCAAGGATCTCTAACGGACGACAGTTGTAGAACAAAGTCTTGTCAGGATGCAGTTACTTGGCAAATCCCTAATTTTTGCCTAGATTTCCCCAGGATGAGGTACTCAATCTAGCGGGATACATATATCATTATTATATATTTTTTGTGTCTCTAACTTTTGCCTGGACCGCCCTTTCGGGTTTTCAATCCACCGAGACGCTCATTTTTGCCTAAGCCGCCCTTTCGGGTTTTCAACTTAGCGAGCTATTCAGTTTTTTTTTTGTTTTTTTTTGTTTTTTTTTAGGCGAAGTATTTCTTGACTGCATCTGAATTCACAGAAACGAGTGAAATCCTCCCCATCCATCGTTGTAAGTATCAAAGCACCGCCTGAAAAGGCTCTCTTAACAACATATGGACCTTCATAGTTTGGAGTCCACTTGCCCCTGGAATCGGGCGCGAAAGACAAAACTTTCTTGAGCACAAGGTCACCTTCTCGGAACACACGAGGCTTGACCTTCTTATCAAAATCTTTCTTCATTCTCTGCGGATATAACTGACCATGGCACATGGCAGTCCATCTCTTCTCTTCAATCAAATTCAGCTGGTCATAACGACTCTGAACCCATTCAACATCAGTCAACTTGGTTTCCATCAAGACCCTCATTGACGGGATCTCCACCTCTACAGGGAGTACAGCCTCCGATCTTGATTTAGCGATCATATCATCAACGTATACCTCAATCTCCTTGTGCATCATGTCATGGAACAAGGTGGTCATAGCTCGTTGATACGTGGCTCCGGCGTTCTTCAAACCGAAGGGCATCACTCGATAACAGAATGTTCCCCAAGGTGTGATGAATGTTGTCTTCTCCATATCCTCGGGTGCCATTTTAATCTGATTATATCCGGAAAATCCGTCCATAAATGAGAAGACATTGAATTTAGCTGTATTATCTACCAACATATCAATATGTGGTAAGGGGAAATCATCTTTCGGACTAGCTTTATTCAAATCTCTATAATCCACACACATCCGGACTTTTCCATCTTTCTTAGGCACGGGCACAATATTGGCCACCCATTGAGGATATATAGAAGTCACCAGGAACCCCGCATCAATTTGCTTCTGAACTTCCTCTTTGATCTTCACTGCCATATCAGGATGAGTTCTTCTGAGCTTCTGCTTTACAAGCACACACTCAGGCTTTAGAGGTAGGAAATGTTGCATAATATCAGTATCTAGACCGGGCATGTCTTCATATGCCCAGGAAAAGACGTCAACATATTCTCGTAGTAACTTAATCAACCCCTTCTTAACAGATTCTTCCAGAAGTGCCCCAATCTATACCTCTCACACACAATCTTCAGACCCCAAGTTGACTGTTTCCAGATTCTCAAGATGCGGCTGAATGATCTTCTCTTCATGCTCAAGTAGATGGATGATCTCATCAGGAATCTCTTCAACACCATCTTCCTCTGCCTCAAATACAGGGAATTCAAAATTGGGAGATGGTGTTGGGTCATTATGTTCAATGGGTTTAGAAATCAACCTGAATAATGATTTTTGGATATGAAAAGCTTTAGAATTCAAACAAGGCAAATCATTATGCAGATGAAAAGATTGATTTTATTCTTATTTAGGGTTTTATGTGATCACCAATTTCATGCAAAAAGCGAAAAGGGAAAATAAATTGAAAAACAAACATTTAACATGAATTTATTGAATGAAAATATCATTGTGTTTATGCGCCAACAATGTCATCACTCCTCCTTTTGGCATGGGAGAAGGGTTTTTAAACAAAGTGATCATTACGTTGACTTATGGACAACTGTTGGAATATCCACAGTGACCCAATTGTTGCAGACCCCTCCAGGGATGATGAAATTGCCAGAATCCTTTGTATCTTCTTCTAAGACGGCAACAACCTCCTCATCTAGACCAGTGTGGATAAAACCTCCACTCTTGAATAAACCTATGCCATCCCGGGATTCGTTGTCTTCTAACTCAATCATTTTTCCCAAACCAGTGGTTGCACCACGCTCAATGGCCAACTTTGCATCTTTGTAGGAAGCAAATGAAGGAGTTCTCTTCTCAATAGGCTCAGCTATAGATAAAGCTTGGAAAGGAGTTCCAATTTCAACCTCAGCATCTATATAAGAGAAGGAAGACAAATGGCTAACCAGGAGAGCCCTTTCTCCCCTTACCACCACCAGCTTCTTGTTCTTCACAAATTTCAGTTTCTGGTGTAGGGTGGACGTCACGGCGCCTGCCTCGTGAATCCATGGTCTGCCTAAGAGACAACTATACGATGGGTGAATGTCCATAACCTGGAAGGTAATCTGAAAATCACTTGTTCTGATCTTGATTGGGAGATCAACTTCCCCAATCACAGTTTTGCGAGACCCATCGAAAGCCTTCACAACTACTCCACTCTGCCTCATGGGAGATCCTTGATATGATAGCTTTGAGAGAGTGGACTTTGGCAATACGTTCAATGATGACCCAGTGTCCACCAGTACATTGGACATGGCGTCGTCTCTACAATTCATAGATATGTGTAAAGCCAAGTTGTGGTTTCTTCCCTCCTCAGGGAGATCAGAGTCACAAAAGCTCAGGTTGTTACAAGCAGTAATGTTTGCAACAATGCTATCGTAAAGCTCCAAAGTGACATCGTGATCTACATATGCCACATCCAACACCTTCTGCAGAGCCTCTCGATGTGGTTCTGAATTTAAGAGTAAGGATAACACAGATATTTTGGATGGCGTTTGTAGAAGTTGGTCTACGACCTTGTACTCACTTTTCTTGATGAGCCTCAGCATCTCGTCACAATCTTCTTTCACATTGCCACTCGGGCCAACAGAAGTAGGAGTTTTCAGTACGGAGGAGGGCTTAACAGCAAGTGCCGGATTCGGAGAATTCGCAGCGTTCCCAATCGGGCGTTCAACAAATCAGCATTAATTTGAGGCTTCAGCGGCGCTGAAAACACACGGCCACTACGGGTCAAACCGCTAACATCGGCAATATTCACAACAGAAGAAGAGGGCAAGGACACCTCTTTCCCATTCTCTACTGCTACGGCGTTGTAGCGATAGGGAACTGCTTTTTCAGAAGAGTAAGGCATAGGACCAACAGGCTTAATGATCAGAGCGGGAGAAGCCTTCTGCTTGCTACCATTGTACTTGATGATAATAGGCTCGGGTATCCGGAACACTGGGGAGATCACATTGACCTCAGGCTCATTTTCATCAACATTCCTGTTTTGAAGGATCTCAATGACTCCTTCGTCCAGCATTTCTTGAACATCCTTGCGCACCTGGCAACAACCCAATCGGTTAATAGAGCAGACTCGGCATCTATCATGGTCATGCTCATAATGACTGTAGTCACATAGAAAACGATGCATATGGACCAGAGATTGTCGAATATGATACTTGACTTTGTATTTGCCAGGGCACCCCTGGATCATGTTAACAGATTTCCCATGTTCGGGCAATGGGTTCTTCTTCACATTAGGGCCTACATCCTCAAAACACAGAATTCCACACCTCATAAGGTCCTGAACCTTGGTCTTCAAAGGGTAACAATTCTCCACGTCGTGGCCGGGAGCACCAGAATGGTAAACACAATGTAACTCGGGCTTATACCCCCATTGGGGGTTAGCAGATATAGCCGGTGGGTCTCTTGGAGTAATCAGCTTCCTCTCTATCAAAGAGGGATATAACTCTGGGTACGTCATAGGAATAGGATCAAAGGTGACCCTTTTCCTCTCGTAACTTGTATTGGTCTGATTACTGTTTCGAGGCTGGTAGGCCTGCTGTTGCGGTCGGAGCTGTTGTTGCTGATATTGTTGATTGTCTCTGAAAACAGGTACTATATAAGCCACCTGGTGCTGGTTACCGGCGGGACGCTCGGTCTTCCTCATCACAGAGGGTCTTCTTGGTCTCTCATGGGAGGTCACAGCATGTGCCTCTCCATCTTTCTTCTTTGCAAACGCCCCATAACGTTTGGCAGAAGAGCCTTCTTCTCTGGTTAACCGTCCTTCACGGACCCCTTCTTCTAGACGCGTCCCTATATTTATCATCTCGGTGAAGTCAGAAGGAGCGCTAGCAATCATCCGCTCATAATAAAAAGAACTTAAAGTCTTCAAAAAGATCTTAGTCGTCTCTTTCTCTTCTAGCGGAGGCACGATCTGTGTTGCCACCTCTGGGCATACTCCTTAAATGTTTCTTTATCCTTTTGGGACATGGCTCTCAATTGATCTCTATCGGGGGCCATATCCATGTTGTACTTGTACTGCTTGACGAAGGCGCCAAGATCATTGAAGGATCGGATGTTCGCGCTGTTTAAACCCATGTACCAATGCAAAGCGGCACCGAACAGACTGTCCTGAAAGTAGTGGATGAGTAGTTGGTCATTATCGGTTTGAGTTGACATCTTCCTGGCATACATGACCAGGTGGCTGAGAGGACAAGTATTTCCTTTGTACTTTTCAAAGTCAGGGACCTTGAATTTCACAGGGATCTTCACATTTGGAACCAAGCAGAGTTCGGCAGCAGACTTGCCGAAAAGATCCTTCCCTCTGAGAGTTTTCAATTCCTTGCGAAGCTCAAGAAACTGATCGTTCATAGCATCCATCTTCTCATAAACATCTGGACCCTCAGACAGCTCAGAATGATAGATGGTGTCGTCTACCCTGGGCAAAGTATGCACGACAGGAGGAGGAACAGTAAGGATCGGGCTAGATGTCGGCATAGAAGCAAAGGCTGGAACAAGACCCTCAGGCATGAAATTGGGAGGCATCCCTCACGGGAACCCGGTTGGCATGGCTGTTGGAACAAAGTGCGTACTGGCAGCGGGCACAGTAGAGGAGACAATCTCGGAGATAACTGTCCTCTGGGGAGGAGTTAAGGGTGTCGGAGAAGACTGGCTCTGGGCAGCCATGAGTGACTCCATTAGGGCAGTCAATCTGGCCACTTCCTCTTTCAGCTCGCGGTTCTCTTGCTCTAAGTGATCCATCAGTCTTGAAATGTTGGCTCTAGTGTAGTACCGGTGAGTCAGCTTGTCTTCAAAATAAATGAAGGACACAGAGTTAGACCATAGGGCAAGGCACCAGAAACAAAATCTGCTTATGCATATGATGCATGCAATGCTTGTGCATATGATTTGTTTTTTATTTCAAAGGAACTTTAGAGTTTTATTTGCAAATTTTGGAAATATTAAGCATTTTATCACATATGGAAATATCTCATCAAATAATACACCCTCTAACAGAATGTTATTGGGTTTATCCTTTAGGGGGAACCCAAGCTGCCGACGTGCCAAAACAGGATTGTAGTTAATCCCACCACATGTACCAAGAAGAGGTACATTGGAGAATTCACCACAAGAGTCAATAATCTGCACATCATCATACACACGGTTATACCAAGAGATATCATCATTAGTGAGAGACATGAGTCTCGTGGACCACCGTAGACATCCCTTATTCTCCTTGAAGGCGACCGTCTGCGGTAAGTGAGAAATAAACCACTTATACAACAGAGGCAAACAACACACAATGGCGCCACCACCCTTTGCATTCCTCATATGCAAAGAGAAATAGGTATCACCCAACAGAGTCGGAACGGGATTAAGAGTAGAGAAAATCCTAATAGCGTTCACATCCACAAACTTGTCGATGTTGGGGAATAATACTAGCCCATAGATGAGAAGTACAAATATGGCTTCAAAGGCATCCTCACTCATGGCCTTCCCATATATAGTAGCTTGAGCGATGAGGAGCTCAGAAGGGAGACCTTGAATTCCATCTTTGGTAGTCATATGAGCACCAACCAGAGATTCATCTATGTGCAACATGTCTGCTATCTCTTGTGAAGTAGGAATACTCTCCAAGCCACTGAACGGCACCTGATCCAGAATAGGTATACCCACAAGATAAGCATACTCCTCAAGGGTAGGCAAAAGCTGGAAATCCGGAAACGTGAAGCAACGGTACAAAGGATCGTAAAACTGCACCAATACACTCATCAATCCTTCATCCACCTGAGTAGTCAGAAGAGGAAGAAGCTTCCCGAAACGAGCTTTGAAACCCAAGGGATCTAGTACATAGGATGTCAAATTCCTTAGCTCTTTCAAGTCTGGTTGTCTGAAACTGTATTTCTTTGTATTCCTTCTTTGTCTTTCCATGTCTGAAAATTTTGCAAATAAACCCCCTTAAGTTCCTTGAAAATTTTCTTATTAGTTTGATGATATGGATGCAAATGGGTGCATGAATGCATGAATGCAACAATCACACTCAAGGATCAAGCAAAGCACACCAAACAAAGGTCATGGGATGGATCATGTTATCCTTAATATCAATCATCCATTTTGGTGGATTATGGTTTACACCTTATCAACACCCAAGTTCCATTGATATTAAGGATACCTGAACGGATCAACCATGAATCAAGGGTTTGTTGCAAGTCACGAGCATGAAGTTTAGGTTAAGAACCACCAAAAAGGGAGTGTACTAAGGTTTAAACCTGCCAAACATGTTCTACAAGAGGTTCCCATAGTCATCATCCCATCTTTTGGATATTATCGGAGAAACGACTATTCGTATTCCAAAAATATTCTCAAGAGAGACTCTTATGAGTGTAGTATCGCGTAACAATCGTATCAAATCTTACACTTGAACGACCTTCGCACTACATCCTAAGCATAGGTTAAGATGGGTTTGGTAAACTAAGGTCCTTGGCTTCTAAGGTCTATATTGGAAAAGGTAATGTCTAACCACAACTTACTTGTGTGACATTATTGATCCCAACATGACCTCCACCAAGTGAATGGATTTGCAAGTCAACTTGCTAAGGAATAACTCCACACAAGTCGACAAGACTATGCCATTCTCCTATCCTAAGTGCACTCGAGTTCGGGTATAGAACTCATCTCACGAAGATCACCAAGCATACAAGGAATTAATATTCAAATAATTCAATCATTACATACAATACAGTAATCCCAAATTGCACAAAAATATGTCACAAAAAAAATATACAATACAATACAACAAATATGAAAAGTAGGCAAAACCCACTAGGCAAATTATTTCTCCCCAGCAGAGTCGCCATTTTTCTGTAGCGGGGTATTCGTTACCATTAGAGATATTGACTAAATCCAAGGTAAATCATACAAGTCGAGTCGCCACCGCACTTCTATTTATCCAAAGGAATGGTTAGAAAGCGAACAAAAACCTAAAAGTTTTATCGAATCAAAAACTAGTAAAAATGTCAGAGATCTGGATAAGGGGGTTGGTTATGCAATGGGAAGGTGTTAGGCACCCAAAACATCCTAGGTACTCCTAGGGAGCCCTTTTCACATTTGTTGTAAGGTTGTTGTTTTTTTTTTTGTGAAAATTTATTTGTGCAAACATGATTGAAGGGATAGAAAAGAATATACAAATTTATTTACATTTTGTGTTTGAATGGATGAACCCATTGCCTACGTACCATCTTAAAAAAAGGATTAGGATCAAAACCTCGTAGTTCGGGGTAAAAAAATTCAAAAAAAGTTGGTGAATTGATTGGTCCAAAAACCTTAAGGTCTTTTGTTATCAAAGGGAGAAAACTCAACCTAAAACCACAAATCCACCATGTGAGGATAGCTTCAACATGCTAGTGAGGGGTTAACCCTATAATAAGCATGGAAGACTCATTGTCCATCACTAAGGATAAAGGTGAGTATTATATCTACCTCAAGGATAACTCAAACCTAATAGCTAATGGTTATAAAAAAAAAGGTTTGATTAAGAAGGTGGCCATTGAAACCACAAAAAGTATTTGAATGAGTTATATTTACCAATTAAAAGTATTTACAAAAATATGGTTAAAGTGGATTAAAAGGTTCAATTCAAAATAAGTGTTATGAAAAATAAGTTTGAAAATCAAAAGCATAAGGCTTAGGTTTCTAATGTTGAAAACAAAAGTTATTGTTTGCACAAAAAGTTTTGCCTTGGGTTAGAATGGGGAAAAAAAGGGTTAAATTCCTAAACATACAAGAGATAAGGGAAAAGAAAATAAAACCACATTAGGAGTTCCCCTTTTGAGATCATATCGATGATCCAAGTAGCTCTCATCCTTTGAAATAAGAAGTCACAAACAAATATCTCAAGCCATTAAGCACAGGTAATCGGAATAAACCTCCAGGTGGTATCCCACAAATAAAGTGGAACACCGGGCCATCTCTGCAAGAGTCATGTGAGCCCTCACAAAAAAAAACTCAACAAACAGGTTAGAGAAAAAAAAAAGGGTAATCAAGAGTTGCCCCCAAATCAAAATGTAACCTGTAACACCCCGATAATAATATAATAATTATTTAAATTAAGTTAATAATATGTTTATTAATTTAATTAAATAATTGAATTATTATTATTATTATTTTGGAATAATAATTATGGGGATAATTATTTATTTGGAATAAAATAAGTTGGAATAATAAAAAGTCCCATTTTTGGTAAAAAGGGTTGCACGTGAAAAGGAGAACACAGAGAAGCGGTTGAAAGTGGAAAAAGGGCAAAAAGGCAGAGCAAGAGAAGAGGAAAAGCTTGGAGATCAGAGATTGCTGGATTAACTCAGGTAAGGGGGTTTATCATCGGTTAAAGGGCATTAGGTGATAATATGTAGTGGGTAGTGATAACCATTGTTTTACCTCTGATTAGATTGATGCATGATGAATTTGTGAACTTTTTAGATAAACGAAATTGGGGTATAATTGAGAAAGAATCCGTAGGAATTAGATGTAAAAGTGTCGAATTTTGTGTAATCGAATAAGATACGAATTGTGTGGAAAATATGAATGATTTCTGTGTGGAAATTGGACTGTGGAAGGTTGGTTTGAGTAGATCTCGTAGCAGAGAAAGCCATTGCAGATCTGAGAGTTCTGGTTTCTGGTCATACGCGTATGGCACTAGGCAATATGCGTATGAGATGGCTGGTACGCGTATGGCACTAGGCAATACGCGTATGGATGAGGAAGATGAAATTTTGAACGTGAAATGGTCTCTGGTGGTACGCGTATGGGGAAGTGATACGCGTAGCATACGCGTATGGGAATGGCCAATACGCGTATGGATTTGGTCAGGCGTGGGCAATACGCGTATGGGCATAGGCAATACGCGTATGGGCAGAATTGTGAATTTTCTGTGCTGTTGTTGTGCAGTTTTTGGTTGTTTAGGCTGAGTGTTGCAATTCAGCTGATGTATTACATATTAGGGATCATTTCCCGTGGCTTTGAGTAGTATAGGTATTAGTAGAGTGTACTAATACTGTGGTTGTTGTTCGGCATGATCTGATATGCTTATGTGATAAAATATTGATGATGTATAATGATATGCATGTTGTTGTGAATGTATATATTATGCATGTAATTGTGAATGGACTGTTGTATGGCTTAGAGTGTGAGCACAGGTCCATTGTGGATTGTTGTTGATGCTGCATTTGCTAGATGATTAGCATGCATGGCATAGCCTGTGGGGCTGTAGCTAATTCCCATGGTGAGGAATTAGTGAGTGAATTGTTATGGAATTGTTGTTGATGTTTGCATACTAGATAATTAGTGTGCATAGTCTAGCCTTTGGGGCTGTAGCTAATTCCCATGGTGAGGAATTAGTGAGTGAGTCATTAGATCTCAAATGAGTGGGACTAGTGAGCTTAGTAGCCGTATCTGGAGTTGATCGGTGAGCTTGAACTGTATGTTCAAGAATAGTCGGTACCGCATATGTTGAGTCTCATTTCATAATGAATGTATGTCATATAATATGAATGGATGTATTCCAGTATTATTTGGTTATTATGTGTTGTGTTGTTGATGATTGAGTATGGTTTGAGATTATACATATGATATATGTTATTGTTGGGTATGATGTTGAGTTGGTACTGCCGTTGCTGAGTGTGTAGTCTGGTTAGGGTGAACAAATGCGTATTTACTTAACATTACATAATGTTGTATAATGCTTATTATATTGATTGAGAAACTCACCCTTACATCTATTTTTCAGGTAACGAGCAGTGAGTTGAGTAGAAGCTAGTGCTATGGAGTCTAGTGTCGTCCTTAGTGGGTCATGCTCTGGTAGATGTAACATCGGGAGGGAATGTTTGACTATGTTTTAATTTAGTTGTTGATTCAACTTTACATGTAATGTAGTACATGATTTGAATGTCGATGTTTTGTACCCGCTGCGAATTATGCAAAAGAGTCTTATTTTGATTTAATAAATGAGCATGACAGGATATTTTGATAATTGTTGTGAAATGATTGTGTGACACCCTTCGGGGCATAATTACTCTGATTGATATGTTATTATTTTAATTAAATATTTTGGGGTATTTAGAAGGGTGTTACATTAGTGGTATCAGAGCATAGTCGGTCGAGTCGAGTCGTAGTTATTCTGTTTCCCCTGTACGGTATAGGTGTTGTGTAACCTATCAGTACTCATTGTTTTAGTTTGTTTGGGTTTTCAGAATAGAGATGGCTGGAAGAGGTAGAGATGATGCTGCGATTGCTGAGGCTCTGGGTATGCTAGCTGGAGTACTTGGAGGAAATCCGAATGTTGTGGGAATGGGAGCTGCTCGTCAACTGAGTGAGTTCCAGAAGAACAATCCTCCAATGTTTAAGGGAGCATACGATCCAGATGGCGCTCAGAAGTGGTTGAAGGAGATCGAGAGAATCTTCCGAGTAACTGAGTGTGCCGATAACCAGAAGGTCAGGTTCGGTACGCATATGCTGTCAGAGGAAGCTGATGATTGGTGGGTTGCTACCCGCACTGAGTTGGAAACTGCGGGGAATGCTGAGATTTCTTGGGCAGTGTTCAGAGAGAGATTTCTGAGGAAGTACTTTCCAGAGGATGTCAGAGGGAAGAAAGAAATAGAATTCTTGGAATTGAAGCAGGGTAACCGGTCTGTTACTGAGTATGCTGCTAAGTTCACAGAACTGTCAAAATATTATACTCCCTATAGTGAGGCTACTGGGGAATTTTCCAAATGCGTGAAGTTTGAGAACGGGTTGCGTCCCGAGATCAAGCAGGCGATTGGGTATCAGCGGATCAGGGTGTTTTCTGATTTGGTTGACTGTTGCAGGATTTTCGAACAGGATTCCAAGGCTAGAGCAGAGAACTATCAGCAAAGGGTTGATAGGAAAGGTAAGAATCAGATTGATCGTGGGAAACCGTATGCAGCTGGCAAAGGTTTCCAGAGGCAGAGTGGGATGAAGAGGCCTAGTGGGGGAGACTCTAGTGCTCCTGTTAAGTGTTACAGATGTGGTCGAGCTGGACATCGTGTTCATGAGTGTACCAGTGCTGAGATGAAGTGTTTCAAGTGTGGAAAAGGTGGTCATTTGGCTGCAGAGTGTCGGTTGAAGACTGTGACTTGTTTCAACTGTGGAGAGTTGGGTCATATCAGTCCACAGTGTCCTAAGCCGAAGAAAGAGAATCAGTCAGGAGGCAAGGTCTTTGCTTTATCGGGTTCTGAGACTTTTGCAGATGATCGTTTGATCCGAGGTACGTGTTATATTAATGGCTTTCCTCTTGTAGCTATTATTGACACCGGTGCTACTCATTCTTTTATATCTTTGGATTGTGCTGTGAAACTTAAGTTAGAGATATCTGAGATGCGTGGTAGTATGGTGATTGATACTCCTGCGAAGGGTTCAGTGACTACTACGTCAGTTTGTTTAAATTGTCCTTTGAGTATTTTTGGTAGAGATTTTGGGATAGACCTTGTGTGTCTTCCACTAGTGCAGATTGATGTTATCTTGGGAATGAACTGGTTGGTGTTTAACCGAGTCTATATCAATTGTTTTGATAAGACTGTGATTTTTCCTGAGATTGAAGAAGGAAAGAGTTTGTTTCTATCAGCAAGGCAGGTGAATGAGGAAGTAGCTGATGGGGCAGAGTTGTTTATGCTGTTAGCGACTATGGAAGCTAAAGATAAACTGGTAATTGGTGATCTAGCTGTGGTGTGTGATTTTCCTGATGTGTTTCCGGAAGAGGTGAATGAATTGCCGCCAGAGCGTGAAGTTGAGTTCTCGATTGATTGGTACCTGGTATTAGACCGATATCGATGGCTCCATATCGTATGTCTGCTGTTGAGTTAGCTGAATTGAAGAGTCAGTTGGAAGATTTGTTGGATAAGAAATTTATTCGTCCGAGTGTGTCACCGTGGGGTGCACCAATGTTATTGGTTAAGAAGAAAGAAGGTACTATGAGGTTGTGTGTGGACTACAGGCAACTGAATAAAGTGACGATCAAGAATCGGTATCCTTTGCCGAGGATTGATGATTTGATGGATCAATTGGTTGGTGCGAGTGTGTTCAGCAAGATAGATTTGAGGTCTGGGTATCATCAGATACGTGTAAAAACTGAGGATATTCAGAAGACTGCTTTCAGAACAAGGTATGGACATTATGAGTATTCTGTGATGCCTTTTGGTGTGACTAATGCGCCTGGAGTATTTATGGAGTATATGAATAGGATTTTCCATCCGTACCTAGACAAGTTTGTGGTAGTGTTTATTGATGACATTTTGGTGTATTCGAAATCTGAAGAAGAGCATGCTGAGCATTTGAGAGTGGTTTTAGAAGTTCTCCGAGAAAAGAAGTTATTTGCTAAACTGTCTAAGTGTGAATTTTGGTTGGAAGAAGTTAGTTTTCTTGGTCATGTAATTTCAAGAGGTGGTGTTGCTGTTGATCCTTCTAAGATAGAAGCGGTGTCTAAGTGGGAAGCTCCGAAGTCAGTTTCTGAGATAAGGAGTTTTCTTGGACTTGCAGGTTATTATAGAAAATTCATTGAGGGATTTTCCAAGTTGGCGTTACCGTTGACGATGTTGACTAGAAAGGGGCAAGCGTTTGTTTGGGACTCGAAATGTGAAGAAGGTTTCCAAGAGTTAAAGAAAAGGTTGACTACTGCTCCTATCCTGATATTACCGAGTTCGTCGGAACTATTCGAGGTTTATTGTGATGCTTCATTGTTGGGTTTAGGTGGTGTGTTGATGCAGAATAAGCAGGTTATAGCTTATGCTTCGAGACAACTGAGAGTTCATGAGAAGAACTATCCGACGCACGATTTAGAGTTGGCAGCCGTGGTATTTGTTCTGAAGTTGTGGAGGCATTATTTGTATGGATCAAGATTTGAGGTTTTCAGTGACCATAAGAGTTTAAAGTATTTGTTTGATCAGAAAGAGCTGAATATGAGACAGAGGAGATGGTTAGAATTCTTGAAGGATTATGATTTTGGTTTGAATTACCATCCGGGTAAAGCAAACGTGGTAGCTGATGCATTGAGTCGGAAATCATTGCATATGTCTATGTTAATGGTTAAGGAATTGGATTTGATTGAGCAGTTTAGAGACTTGAGTTTGGTGTGTGAGAGTACTCACAATAGTGTTAAATTGGGTATGCTGAAGTTAACAAGTGGTATTCTGGATGAGATCAGAGAGGGTCAGAAATCCGATATGCTTTTGGTTGATAAGTTGACTTTAGTGAATCAAGGTCAAGGTGGTGAATTCAGAGTTGACGAGAATGGTGTGTTGAAATTTGGTAATCGGGTGTGTATTCCGGATGTTACTGAACTTAAGAAGAGTATTCTTGAGGAAGGACATCGTAGTGGCTTGAGTATTCATCCTGGAGCTACGAAGATGTATCGTGATTTGAAGAAGTTATTTTGGTGGCCGGGAATGAAAAGAGAAATTGCGAGTTTTGTTTATTCCTGTTTGACTTGTCAGAAGTCAAAGATTGAGCATCAGAAGCCGTCTGGGCTAATGCAACCGTTGGCTATTCCAGAGTGGAAGTGGGGTAGTATCAGTATGGATTTTGTTTCTGGGTTGCCGAGGACAAGTAAGAATTTTGAAGCTATTTGGGTGATTGTTGATAGATTGACGAAGTCGGCTCATTTCATTCCGATCAGAATGGATTATCCGTTAGAGAGATTAGCCGAGTTGTATATTGAGAAGATCGTAAGTTTGCATGGTATTCCGTCGAGTATTGTTTCGGACAGAGATCCTAGATTTACATCGAAATTTTGGGAAGGTTTGCAGAGAGCTTTGGGAACTAAGCTGAGATTGAGTTCTGCATATCATCCGCAGACTGATGGTCAGACTGAGAGGACGATTCAGTCATTAGAGGATCTTTTGAGAGCTTGTGTTTTGGAAAAGGGAGGTGCTTGGGATTGTTATTTACCTTTGATTGAATTTACCTACAACAATAGTTTTCATTCGAGTATTGGTATGGCACCGTTTGAGGCTTTGTATGGTAGGAGATGTCGGACACCGTTATGTTGGTATGAGTCCGGTGAGAGTGCTGTGGTTGGACCGGAGATTGTTCAACAGACTACAGAAAAGATTAAGATGATTCAGGAGAAGATGAGAATTGCTCAGAGTCGTCAGAAGAGTTATCATGATAAGAGGAGGAAGTCACTTGAGTTCCAAGGGGGAGATCATGTGTTTCTTCGTGTTACTCCGATAACTGGTGTTGGTCGAGCTTTGAAGTCGAAGAAGTTGACACCTCGTTTTATTGGTCCTTATCAGATTTTGGAGAGGATAGGAGAGGTAGCCTATCGTATCGCTTTACCGCCGTCGCTTGCGAATTTGCATGAGGTTTTTCATGTGTCTCAGTTGAGGAGGTACATTCATGATCCGTCACATGTAGTCCAAGTAGATGATGTACAGGTGAGAGATAACCTGACTGTTGAAACATCACCTATGAGAATCGAGGATCGAGAGTTGAAGCAATTGCGGGGTAAAGAGATCGCCTTGGTGAAGGTAGCTTGGGGAGGACCAGCAGGTGGCAATGTGACTTGGGAACTTGAGAGTCAGATGAAGGAGTCTTATCCGGAGTTGTTCGCTTGAGGTATGTTTTCGAGGACGAAAACTCTTTTAGTGGGGGAGAGTTGTAACACCCCGATAATAATATAATAATTATTTAAATTAAGTTAATAATATGTTTATTAATTTAATTAAATAATTGAATTATTATTATTATTATTTTGGAATAATAATTATGGGGATAATTATTTATTTGGAATAAAATAAGTTGGAATAATAAAAAGTCCCATTTTTGGTAAAAAGGGTTGCACGTGAAAAGGAGAACACAGAGAAGCGGTTGAAAGTGGAAAAAGGGCAAAAAGGCAGAGCAAGAGAAGAGGAAAAGCTTGGAGATCAGAGATTGCTGGATTAACTCAGGTAAGGGGGTTTATCATCGGTTAAAGGGCATTAGGTGATAATATGTAGTGGGTAGTGATAACCATTGTTTTACCTCTGATTAGATTGATGCATGATGAATTTGTGAACTTTTTAGATAAACGAAATTGGGGTATAATTGAGAAAGAATCCGTAGGAATTAGATGTAAAAGTGTCGAATTTTGTGTAATCGAATAAGATACGAATTGTGTGGAAAATATGAATGATTTCTGTGTAGAAATTGGACTGTGGAAGGTTGGTTTGAGTAGATCTCGTAGCAGAGAAAGCCATTGCAGATCTGAGAGTTCTGGTTTCTGGTCATACGCGTATGGCACTAGGCAATACGCGTATGAGATGGCTGGTACGCGTATGGCACTAGGCAATACGCGTATGGATGAGGAAGATGAAATTTTGAACGTGAAATGGTCTCTGGTGGTACGCGTATGGGGAAGTGATACGCGTAGCATACGCGTATGGGAATGGCCAATACGCGTATGGATTTGGTCAGGCGTGGGCAATACGCGTATGGGCATAGGCAATACGCGTATGGGCAGAATTGTGAATTTTCTGTGCTGTTGTTGTGCAGTTTTTGGTTGTTTAGGCTGAGTGTTGCAATTCAGCTGATGTATTACATATTAGGGATCATTTCCCGTGGCTTTGAGTAGTATAGGTATTAGTAGAGTGTACTAATACTGTGGTTGTTGTTCGGCATGATCTGATATGCTTATGTGATAAAATATTGATGATGTATAATGATATGCATGTTGTTGTGAATGTATATATTATGCATGTAATTGTGAATGGACTGTTGTATGGCTTAGAGTGTGAGCACAGGTCCATTGTGGATTGTTGTTGATGCTGCATTTGCTAGATGATTAGCATGCATGGCATAGCCTGTGGGGCTGTAGCTAATTCCCATGGTGAGGAATTAGTGAGTGAATTGTTATGGAATTGTTGTTGATGTTTGCATACTAGATAATTAGTGTGCATAGTCTAGCCTTTGGGGCTGTAGCTAATTCCCATGGTGAGGAATTAGTGAGTGAGTCATTAGATCTCAAATGAGTGGGACTAGTGAGCTTAGTAGCCGTATCTGGAGTTGATCGGTGAGCTTGAACTGTATGTTCAAGAATAGTCGGTACCGCATATGTTGAGTCTCATTTCATAATGAATGTATGTCATATAATATGAATGGATGTATTCCAGTATTATTTGGTTATTATGTGTTGTGTTGTTGATGATTGAGTATGGTTTGAGATTATACATATGATATATGTTATTGTTGGGTATGATGTTGAGTTGGTACTGCCGTTGCTGAGTGTGTAGTCTGGTTAGGGTGAACAAATGCGTATTTACTTAACATTACATAATGTTGTATAATGCTTATTATATTGATTGAGAAACTCACCCTTACATCTATTTTTCAGGTAACGAGCAGTGAGTTGAGTAGAAGCTAGTGCTATGGAGTCTAGTGTCGTCCTTAGTGGGTCATGCTCTGGTAGATGTAACATCGGGAGGGAATGTTTGACTATGTTTTAATTTAGTTGTTGATTCAACTTTACATGTAATGTAGTACATGATTTGAATGTCGATGTTTTGTACCCGCTGCGAATTATGCAAAAGAGTCTTATTTTGATTTAATAAATGAGCATGACAGGATATTTTGATAATTGTTGTGAAATGATTGTGTGACACCCTTCGGGGCATAATTACTCTGATTGATATGTTATTATTTTAATTAAATATTTTGGGGTATTTAGAAGGGTGTTACATAACCACATGAATCATACCATTAAAATTCACAAAAAAAGCTCACAAAAAGCAACCAAGGGTAGGAGGCCTAAACCTCCTGTCAAACACATGCATCAAAAGGGTATCAAATTCACCCATAATACCTCATATATTCAGAAAATTCAAATTGAAGGCATAAAGATGATGGATATAGGGCAAACCTGATTGGAGAGAATCGATTGAAATTGAGTTGCACCCGTGAGGTTTGCAGAGCAATCTGAGGGTTTATATGAGAGGGAATTGGTTCTTTGCCGATGAGTTCCCTTCAGCCTCTGGAGGTTGCTCTGAACTCTGTTAGCTCTTCTCTCACTTTCTTTTTCCTGCCTGGGTAATAGGAATGGCCTCCTTTTGTTTCACTGAAACTCTGAATTTATAACCTGGTTTTTGTGGACCTGTGGGCTCAAACGAGAGAGGCCCAAGTCCAAAAATTTTTGTTATATTTTATTTATTTATTTATTTATTTATTTATTTATTTATTCGTTTTTTTTTTTTTAGTAAACAAAAGTAAGAGAAACAATGATGTATAATTCAAGCATGCTTGGTGATCTCAAACCAATCACAAGGAGTCCCACCCAAAGGCAAAGGGAACCAAGATGCTCATGATCCTTGAGGCTATGCAAATGCAATGTTATGATGCCATGAGGGATCTTAGGGTCAAAATTGGGGTCTTACAATGATTTTTTTTTCAAGTATCTGAGAAGCCATATCTTTTGGTGCTCCAAGAAGTAACCAATGGTTGTATTGTCAACCTGTGAAGTTGAGTATATTGTAGGTGCTTTGTCTGCATGTCAAGCTATTTGGCTTATGAACTTGTTGTAGGATCTAAAGATCAAAGTGAACAAGCCTGTGAAGTTGATGATTGATAACAAATCATCCATAAGCCTTACCAAAAATCCAGTGTTGCATGGAAGAAGCAAGCATATTGGCACGAAGTTTCATTTTTTGAGGAATCATGTTTAGAATGGAGTGCTAGAAGTTGTGTCTTGTAGTACTCGAAAGCAACTTGCTGATGTTCTGACTAAAGCTATGAAGACTGAACACTTTATCCACCTGATGGATGAAATTGGTGTTGTAGAGTTTAGTTAGCTGAATTGAATTAAGGGAAGGTGTTAAAATTAATTTATATTCAGAAGCAGTGTTCTGACTTAGAAGCCGGAACTTTTGAGGTTGTTGTTCCAGAAGTGTGTTTTACCTTCTGGATTTCTAGTTTAGTTTTGTTAAGCTTAACCTAACTAGTGTATGTTAGCATTTTGCCTACATGACATTTTTGTTTGTGTATATAAATCAAACACGTAACAAAATTTCATAATACAGTCAATAGAGTTTGTCTTAAAAATTAATTAGATCTATTTTTTCTCTCTTCTCTCTCTCCATCTTCATCATCTTCACTTCAATCTTGTGCATCAACAAAGAAAAACTTGACACACAAAATTCTCCTAATTGTTAATATTGACTAACATATTATTTATTTTAAGATGTAAACACCATCTTCCATTAAAAAAAACAGACGGTTTGATTCATAAATAGATAAGTCTACTAATTCAAGAAGTTTAACATGGATCATATGCATTAGCATGAATGTACCACAATATTTTCTCACATTTTGTACCCCCTTCATGTATCCTTGGAATACAAATTTGTGTGTATGTGACATATTTAATACTTATTCGGTAAAATATAGTTATGATGAAAGAATTGTGTAGCCATCAATCACATAGACTCATAGATGCAATGCAGCACCTCAATCTCATTACCATGTAGCATCTTTAAGTTCATAAATCACAATTTCAGGTTTTAGAACAATGCCTTTCACCTAACTCTCAATGTTCTCTACCATATTCTCTTACTCTATAAAGGTTTTCTCCCACATATCATCAATGCATCAAAGTACTCATTGCAAGTACATTTCTTATCACTTCCATTCATTTGAAGAAAGAAAACAACATCAAAGCATTAACATTCATCAAAACCAAAATGATGTTGAAGAAGCAATCTCATCTCTTGTCCTTCTCACTTGCAATACTAGTTTCTCTCTTGTATTCGACAACCACTACTTTATCTCAATTATCACCTGCTAATGCTCCTATACAACCTACACTTCCAGCTCCAACCCAACCAGCTGCATCCCCTAAACCATTGGTACCTTCCTTACCAGAATCACCTACTGACTCCACACCTGACACCGCAGGCACAGCGGTTGACATAGTCGGAATCCTGAGAAAAGCCAAGTCATTCAACGTCCTAATCCGACTCATGAAAACGACTCAATTGATCAACCAACTCAATTCGCAACTACTGACTACAAAAACAGGTGGCTTAACAATTCTTGCACCAGATGACAGCGCTTTCTCAGAACTCAAAGCAGGTTTCCTCAACTCTCTTTCCGATGGACAGAAACTCGAGCTCTTACAGTTCCACGTTATTTCAGACTACGTATCAAGCTCTAACTTTGATATTCTAACCAACCCAGTGAGAACACTTGCCGGAGCTAAACCAGGAAAGGTGGAACTGAATGTTGTGAGTTACGGTGGCAGTGTGAACATATCAACAGGTGAAGTGAACACTACAATCAATGGCATTATATATACCGATAAGCATCTTGCTATCTATAAAGTTGGCAAAGTGCTTCTTCCTATGGATTTCTTTTCAGTCGCTAAGGCGCCTACAAAGGGTCCGGCTTTGGCACCAGAACCTTCTGCACTGACTCCAAAAGCAGAAAAGGAGAAACCACTATCACCAGATTCCTCTGATTCATCTCAAGCTAAGCCCTCGAATGATAAATCTGGTACTCTAAAAATCAATGCTCATGGAAAGTGGATATCTCTTTTTGTTGGAGCAGTTATGTTAACTTCATTGTCTGCATGAACCAGAATAGGATTTGAATTTATCAACGTTCAATCTATTAAGTCTATTAAGTAATATGAATATTGAAGAGTGTGTGATGTATTGTTATGTAATATTGTGAGAGATGAGTGAATACTATAGTGGTGAAGAATTTATATATCAGTGGATTAGGAAATCTGAGATTTGTATGATCTGCCTCTGAATTTATTTATTCTAATATGAGATTTATGCTTTGATTCTACAATTTTACTCCATTTTGCTTTTGTCTTCTAATTCTAATTAATTCCAAATGTGTCAAAGACTCGAGAATTTCACCAGTGTCATCTTTATCGATATAATATAGAGTCACAAGTTCCATGATAGGTAAGGGAAATTGTTTAGGTGCAAAGCTGTATCCTTTTTTAAAACTTAATACTGTAAAAAAATTCCCAATGGGACCGTTTTGTGCGTTTTTTTTACTTATTTGTGTTTTTAAATTCAGAATTTTTATTTGTGTTTTCATCAACTTCTCATCTTGTGTACAAGTGTGTATGAGATTAAGGTGTGGAAAAATAATAAAGAGAGAAGTAAGGAGTCCTGTTAGAGGATAGGTTAGAAAAATGGTGAATTCTAGGAACAACATTGGAGACCAACTTTCTAATAGCGTTGGGACGAGAACGATTTCGACAACTGTAACTGAATTCATTCCTTTGACCGATAGTGTTACGGTAACACCATAAACTACGATGGTACCGACAATGCTACCGGAAGGGATTGTCCCCAATACCTCAGAGTCACCTAGTGACTTCAAGACCAATCGTGGCATCAGACTATAGGCCTTTTGCCAGAAACTTTACAATGCTCGTACCAGGGCGTGAACAACCATTTGGAATTCCAACAACGGTGATGGCAAGTTTACATAGTAACCCTTCGACATTTGTGTATAATGATGCAAATGTATATTCCCCTATTATGGAATCTGGCTCAGCCATAGGCAACTATGGTCGAAAGATGTCATCCAATATAGGGATGGATTTGATTCTCAAGCAATGTCTGCTTTAACAACAAATTAAGTTATGGCAATGCGACAACAAATGGATGAGAGTAACAATGACATAGTGAACACACTAACCCAATAGATGGGTACAATATTTAACCCATTGATTCAGAATACAAATCAGAGTTACCAACAATTGGAAACTCAAATGACCAGAATTGCTGGTTTTTTTGTGCTCCCACAGTGCAGGTTCAATCAGTCGCCCAACCTCAAATTGTTAGGCAGGTTTGAAACCAGTGGGTAGTATTAGAAGAGAATACTGTGAACCAAGGGCAGCAGAGGAACCCCCAATTGGTCGGACAAGAGATACATGTTGGGGAGGGTAATCGATATGTGGTAGTTGCTAATCGAAACCAGGACGCTGACTAAGTGGTCCATCAAGTTCAACAGGAAAATTTGTTGGGAGAAAATAACTTAGCAACTATTATTGAAAGGATAATGGCTCAAAATGAGGTTAATACGGACCTGCAAAGGCCAAACTACACATCTCCTCAATCAGAGTATATTTTACAAACTGAATTATCAAGGGGATGGAAATTACCTAAATTTACAAAATTCGATGGTGACACAAACGACTCTATTGTCGAACACATTGCTCGTTACTTGATTGAGACGGGTGACATTGCTAACAATGAAAATCTGAGGATAAGATACTTCCCTAGTTCTCTAACAAAGAATTATTCCACATGGTTTACCATTTTACCTCCTCATTCAATCCATGATTGGGCACGTCTATAGAGGTTATTCCATGAGCAGTTCTACATGGGACAATCTAAGATTAGTTTGAAGGAATTGTCAAGTGTCAAGCGAAAGTTTTCTAAGTCGATTGATGATTATCTAAATCAGTTATGTTTACTGAAAATGTGGTGCTTCAGGCAAGTGCCTGAACATGAGCTTGTCAAAATGGTTGTTGGAGGGCTAGATTATTCCATTAGGAAAAAAATTAGGCACTCAATATTTAAGAGATATGGCTCAGTTGGCAGACAGAGTTAGGCAGGTAGAAAGATTGAAGGCCGAGAGGCCAGAGTGAGTAAGGGTAAAAGAGAGCGAATAAAAATTATGTTGACATGGAAGACCAAGACATAGTGTCTGAGGTCGAATATAGTCATGTTGAAGAGTTTGAGGTTGATGTGGCTGAGTTAAAGTCGGGTTCCCCATATGTGTGTAAGTTCCTTACACCTGCAAATGGGAAGAAGCCTACAGAGCCGAAAGAAAATGATAAATTCTCTAAAAAAACTTACACCTTCGACGTGACTAAATGTGATAATATTTTCGATTTGTTGGTTTCAGATGGTCAGGAATTGTGCCTCCGGGCGCAAAAGTGCCACCATTAGAACAAAGAAAGAAACGAGGGTTTTCTTTTTATGGATCTTGCGTAGAATGCATTGCACGAAGGCAAACTCGAATTTGCTAATGAAAAAGCTCCCATGAAGATTGATTTTGACCCACTGCAGGTTGTAGACGCTAGTTATGTGGAGCCTGCAGTTGTTAACATGGTTGAAATCACTGAAGATTTCGACATGGATGAATTTAAAGAGAGTGAGAATCAAATCAAAGTTGTCTTTCCCAAAGTTGGTGAAAGTCTCGTGGAATTCCTATACAAGTGTCGGGATGACGACTCTGAGGTGATGTTGTGCCCTCGTTACAGCGCTGTGTTCGACAAGAAGGTTGCTAAAACGGTCGAGAGCACTCAAAAAGACAAGGAGAAGGAAAATGAGAAGAAGGTCAGGCCTCAGTACTACTTCAACAAGAGAGGAGTGCCACAGAGAAAGGAACAGGCGCTTGGATCTCAGAAGGCTAGGCCCAATACTTATAAGCCTACAGTCAATACCCCTTAGGGGAAATGTACTAAACCTGCTGGAAAGAGCATGCTAAGAACCTTAAGTGGAGGAATTTTGAAATTGGTCGAGGATCTTCTATGACCTACAAGGAAAAAGAATCTCATGACGAAGATGCATTGGCGAAGGTTTCAAAGGAAGAAGAAATCAGATAGAGATGTTGCTGAGTCGAGTAACACCAAGCAACACCAGAAGCCAGCAAATGATCAGATGAAAAAACCAGTAGGAAGAAAAGTGTTCTCTCCTAAGACAAGCCTCACGAAAGGAAAGGGCAAGGAAGATGAGCAGGAAAATGAAGACAATATGATAACAGACAACTTTTATTTTGGGTCGGAAGGAGATTTCGACGTCTTATACAATGTGGTTTCTGTACTCCCTTATGAGTACGACCGTGTGATTGAGGTTGGTGAGAATGAAGATTATGAGGAAGAGGAGTTGGTAAAGCACAAGCCAGTCTATTATTTTGTGATGGATAATGGGTGTATCGGAGTGCAAAATGCATTCTTTGAGAGACCCCATGAAAGGATGAAGAACCACTTAAAGCCTCTTTTCATAAGGGCTAAGGTCAAAAATACCGCAGTGAATAAAATATTGGTGGACGGTGGGGTAACGGTAAACTTGATGCCACATTTCTTGTTGGCAAAAATAAGGAAGTATGATACTGGCCTCAGGCCCCACAATATGGTCCTTTCTAACTATGAAGGGAAGACTAGCCAAACCATAGAGGTCATTCAGGTGGATGTAACAGTAGGATCTATTACTCGACCTACGGTTTTCATGGTAATAGCTTCAAGGGCTAGTTACAATTTACTGTTAGGAAGAGAGTGGATACATTTAATAGGGGAATTCACTTCGTCCCTACACCAAAGAATAGCAATTTGGCGCAAAGATGGTATACTTGAAAACATCAAAGCAAACCAGGGCTACTACATGGCTGAAGTTAACCATGTAGACATGAGAAGTTTTGACAAAAACATGGTGAATACAGCACCATGTGCACCAGTAGAGTTGACCTACATGCCTTTGGAGGAGGAATTTTTCTCTTTGAACCTTCACCTAACCCATGGTTTATCTGAGGGAGAGAAATTATTGAGGAGAAGTTCTATGACTCGGATACAATTCGGCCAACAGGCTGGAGAGACGAACTTGGTGATGATGACTGAGTTCGATGCATTAGGTCGAATCACGACCTACGTGGTAGAGAATAGACTCCAAGTGGCTTTGGAAGCCTAGATACCACACATGGCTATTGAGGCCAATGAAATAGAAGTGTTCGACGTGGATGGTAGAATCAACGTCGGACCATAGTCCGTCAAAGAGCCGCAATAAGCAGGTTCAGAAGGAGATGGTCGAAAAGACCAGAGGCTTGATTGTGTTTATGACGACGAGCCTTTAGGTTTTGAGAAGGATCTGGTGGCGTCTACTATGAAGATGCAGCCTCAAGATCCATTGGAGGAAATAGATTTGGGTGACGGGTCGACTAGAAGGCCGACTTATATCAGTTCTAACATTGATCCAAATATGGGTTAGAAGTAATATAATTACTTAAAGAATTTAAAAATTATTTTGCTTGGGATTATAATGAAATTCCAGGTTTAAGCACGAAATTGGTGGAGTTAAAGATACCAGTAAAGGCAGGCAAGAATCCAATCAAGCAAGCGCCAAGGCGATTTTCTCTAGAAATAATGTCTAAGATACAATAAGATATTGAAAGACTCCTACGAAGCAGGTTCATAAGAAATGCAAGGTACGTCGAATGGCTTTCCAACATCATTCAAATTATTAAGAAAAATGGAACGTTGAGGGTGTGCATAGACTTTAGGAATTTGAATGCTGCAACCCCAAAGGACGAATACCCAATGCCTATCGCAGGGATGCTAGTCGACTCAACAGTGGGTTTTTAGTACCTTAATATGTTAGATGGGTATTCTGGATATAACCAGATTTTTATTGCAGATGAGGACGTGTCGAAGACGGCATTTTGATGCCCATGAGCTTTAGGCACCTATGAATGGATAGTGATGTCATTTGCCTTAAAGAATGCTAAAGCAACTTAACAAAGGGTGATGAACTCTATGTTTCATGATTATATTGAAACGTTCATGCAAACATACATTGACGATATATTTATTAATTTCATGTCTTGAAATGGTCATCTCGACCACCTTAGATAATCATTCGAAAGAATGAGAAAACATGGTCTGAAAATGAACCCCCTTAAATGTGCTTTTTGTGTGCAGGAAGGGGATTTTCTCGGATTTATGGTCCATAAGAAAGGGGTCAAAATATATCATAATAAAACAAAGGCATCAGGGAGATGAAGTCGCTATCAATAAAGAGGGAGTTACAGTCTCTCTTAGGAAAGATCAATTTTCTAAAAAGGTTTATATCGAACCTCGATGGCAAAGTGCAAACATTCTCACCACTACTCCGCTTGAAGAAGGAAGAGTTTATATCGAAACCACTCCGCAGTTTCTGAATGGCATTCCCCTGGTTGGCATCTTCTTCCATAGCAGCAAGAAGGTTAGCTTCAAATATGTTAGCTTTCAGTTTTTGGACGAGAATATTGATGGCGTCATTGCTAGTATCATCCAGTGGAGAATCTGAGGAGTGAGCCGACTTGGTATCCATTGATAACCTACGCAACTTTTGCTGCCTCTTAAGGGCCTTGGCTGGATTGTTCCGCTTGAGGGCTAGAATTTGTGTTTGACTAAGAGAAGTGTTTGACATGGAGTCATGCACATCATTTTGCATTGGGGAGACATTTGGACGTTTTGTTTGAGGATTATCTTGATTGGGAGCAGTTTCAAAATGGGGATCAACTTGGCCTTCAATGTTTTCTGTTAGTTTGTCAGCTTGAGAGTCATCTGGAGGGTTGTTATCATGAACAGAAGCAGCATTGTTGTTTACCTCTTCCATGCCATTATATGGGTTCGATTCAACATCGATCATCACGTCAGGTTGAGGTTGTGTGGTGGTAGTTGGTTCATTTTCTTTTGGCTGAGAGACTGTTTGAATGATTGAAACGCTAGAGTTAAGGAAGTCTGACCAATGTATGTGTGAAAGTGAGGCGGAAGGAGTGGATCAAAAGATACCAGTGGCAATCACTTCTTGATCATTGGTTACTTCAGGATTTACCTAAGGGAGGATAAAAAGGTGTCAAAGTTTGAAAGAAAAACAAAGAACAGGTTACAAAGGAAGTTGGCGCATACCTTAGGATAATTGGCTTTCTCTATTGGATTATTTTGGAGTTGAGCAGTGTCTTCATTAACTGGGGGCGTCAGGTTCTAAGTAGGTGCCTTTCTTTTTTCTTCACCCTTTTTATTTGGAGTATTCTTTGGAGGTTTGGTAGAGAGGCTTGTAGGAATTTTAACATTGTCTTTTTTGGAGGTGGATTTCTTGGGAGTCCCTTTCTTCTTATGGCTAACATCAGGCTTTAGGAAAGCTTTCAACCTCGACCTTAAAAAGATAAGGGGTGATGCAGAATCCTCAGAGCTTTCTTCCTCGACCGGAGCCTTGGAGGGTTGCGGAGTGACCTAAAGAGATGGTCGAATAAGTGTGATGCTTAAAAGGGGTAATGAGTAAGGGTGGGATTCGACGGTGATACCTGACTAGGGGAAGTAGTAGTCTTCGGCTTCTTCTTCTTGATTTTGGGAGATGGGGATTCAGGGTCTCATTTTCGAATCTGGAAGGAGAAAAGGTATGAAAATTGCTCTTAAAAAAAGAAAGAGAGTATACAAAGTAAAAGTACATTCTCTTTGGTTTCTTCTAGCCGCTTCTTCTCTCTTACATCAGAGGGTTCCTCGATGTGGTCATCAGTGGGATGATTAGATTCATCTGAAAATCGAAGAGTAAGAAAAGAGATGAAAGCAAGTTAAAAGGAAAACTTAGAGAAACATACCTTGTTGTTCTTGAATCATGGATGCAGTAGAGAGAGCGTCAGAAATCCTTGCCAAGAAATGCTCTTCTGAGAAGCAGCATGTAGGATACCCCGTCCACCAGTTGTGGAACTCAATAGTTGTGTTGAATGATTGGTGAAACTCAAAGGCGGGGAGCTCCAAGACTTCGCTACGAGAAAACTTGGTGTATTCTCTGAATTCTTCATGGTCGAACTTTCTTTCCGACCAACATATATCTTCTTCCCAAACATAGAGGAATGAGGGTTGGAATTGGCTGCAGCCAAATTGTCTGGCCACTAAATTAGGTTGGTAACCAGCAAAGTCGTATTCAGAAGTACCAACTTCGATTCTAGACGTCAAGATAATTAGGGTCAAAAAAACGGCCCAAACCGCATTCGACATGCAGCAGTCGAAGGGGAAGAGCTGAGAAACTTAGTTCGAAGCCAAGATGGGTCAACCAAGCGATCCACAAAGGGAGCCATGTTCGCATCAAAGACTTTAGTCTCAAGAAATAGTTTAATTTACTTGAGAAGAATGCAGGATACAAGATTTTCTTGTGGAGTGAGCAAGGCCAGCCTGGTGCCTTCGATGGCCCTACCTTTAGTCTCTTTCATCAGCCCCCGAGACTAATTGATATGAAGTATTAGTTTGAAAGTGGTATTCAGCCACAATTGCAGAAGCCAGAAAGGACCTGAGACTAAGAGAGACTAACTCTTAATATCCTAATGAAGTTGTTTGAGTTTGTATGAGGCATCTCCAAGTGATTGGTAGAGGCTGGCCAGGAGAAGTTTGTTGAGTGAGATCTTTCACCATTCATGAAGCTGAATAGCCAGAGGGACAAACTTCTTAGCCACCTCTAGAGAACTAGAACAGAAAACATAATAAGAAATCCAGAAAGCTAAGAAAGTTATGTGCTCTTGGTCGAAAACGTCTTCGTTGGTAGTGTCATGGTTATCGAGGATGAAATTTTTTTAAGTGAAGTGTTCGATGGTGAACTCGTGTTGGGTTTCTAGAGTTAGACAGAAGGTGGAGCCAACATGATTTAAACCTGTAATAGAGGTCATGTCGAACAAAGTTAGCGTTAACATGCCGCAGGGAAGCTGAAAGGTGTTGGTCGATCCTTCCCAAAAGAAGATTGAAGCCAGCAACATGCATGGATTGTATCTGGGGCCAGTCCTGGATAGATTGACCATGTCATAAATGCCCAGTTTCTCCCAGTGCTGCTTCTTCTTGGCTTGAACATTTTTCAAAGCCATGCCAAATACTCTTTGGTCGGAATCGGTGGAGCATATTAGAACATGTGATTGGGCTTGGCCATAAAAGATAGGTCAAGAGCATGTTGCTCAAACACAAATGGCATAGTAAGTGAGTAGCCTGGGAAAAGGCGTGTGAGCTTTGTAGCTTGTGTTCTCTTGGTGGATAAGGTCTAGAGAAGGCATTCAGGGTGTTGTTTATGGAGTAGGGAATTAACATTTTCTTTGTCCAAATGGCAATCTTGTCATTTCAAATGAGGGCTTAGGAATGAAATCCATTGGCTTTTCACTTTTGTTATGGGGGATGATGAAAACGAGCAGATTGTTACCAGTAGTGGATTTGGAAGACATTTTGCTAGTAGACATGGTGGAAGAAGAGTTTTCTGGAAAAAAATGGTGAAATAGGTTTGGAGTTCTGTGCAAAAAAAAACAGAAGACGAGAAGACCAAGTGGAGAAGAGGAAAAAAGGAGCTAAGAGAGGGTATTTATAAGCTTCAATGCAGGTGATGGATCAGACACTTGGCGGACACGTAGAAGTGATTTCAGGGTTTCGTGGGTTTTCGAAGCACTACATTAAATGAGGAGTGGGAGCACTTAAGAAACATGGAAACCCACATCTTCCTAGGAAATATGAGTGATGATGAGATTCTGAGCGAAACTCGTGAAATGACAATGCACCGTAAAGGGTAATGATGAAGATGACGTCAACGAAAATGAAACGGCATCGAAAAATTGTGATAAAAAAGGCCATGTCTCTCTTGGATGAAAATAGAAACATGGCCTTTTTGGGGACAACTTATTACACTGGATTTTTTGACCTGACCATAAGTGGCAACTACTGATGAGAAAAGTTATGAATATGCCACGTGGAATGTGAAAGATAAAGTGGGTCCACATGACTAATGTGACTCAAGGTCGGAAGTCACATAGAGTGATACCGGTCGAAGGTGGCAATGTCGAAATACGTTGTGAGGAACTTGGGGACTTAGTGAAATTGTGTTATGTTGGCTAAGGTTGGAGTTCATCACTATAATGAAAGCAATGTCGAATCAGTCACCATATGTGGAGTTCATCATTACAATGGAAAATGCAACATATTATGTTAGCTTAACATAGTCGACATCGAAGACTTCGACGAGGATAGTCAGTTTTGGCGCCCAACCAAAGCAGTTAGGAAATTCAAATGATGTCACAAGGCGGGAATTGAGTTGGCATCGACGGTTACTCAGAACACTTGGGGGCACGTCGAGGAAAACCGTTGCATGGACTTGGGACATGTCACCACATGAGTAGTTTACCATTCTTAGACAGTTATCATAGAGTAGTATATAAGGATACTTAAGTCCATTTTGTAAGGGATCCGCAATTGTACACATTTCTACAAACTCAAAGTACTCGCATGTTGAGAAACGAGTGAGGAAAGATCTACGTATGCATTCTACCATTTCATACATTTCAAGCAACATTACATTAAGAGTTCTTTTTATGCATTAACTTGCCTTTCGATTTTCTTTACTTTTCCTATCAATTTATATCACTTGCACTTTAATTTCAGCCATTTATTTTCCTGCACTTGCCTTTTTTATTTCAAAGCATTTACTTTACTTGCATTTTAATTGTAGTCTTTTTATTCCCTAAAAAATTTCTTACAAGCAATCACAACAAACATTTTCCAGCACTTACGGTTTTTCACCAGTCATAAAAACACACAAATATGTCTTGGAGATTTTCAAGTTTGATCCCTTAAGTATTAATAGAAACTTGTATTTGTTTACCAAATTTAACAGTAAACACCTATCGAACCAAATTTGAAGTCAGAGAAGCATGGAAGGGAAGACAAAGTCGATGCAACTTTGTTCAAACAAATTGTCGTATCTCTGATATATGTGTGCAACAGTCGACCTGATATATTTTTCACAATTGGATTAGTGAGCAGATATACGAGTGAACCAAGGGTGTCACACATGAAGGCTGCAAGAAGAATCCTGAGATACTTAAAAGGATCGACAAACTATGTAATTTTATTTCGACGAAACTCTGAAAGCAAATAAGCTATGATTACTTGTTTTTCAGATGCTGATTGGTGTGGAGATAACGAAGATCGAAGAAGCACTACTGTATATTCTTTCAAGTATTTGATGCCTCAATCTCATGGTGTTCGAGAAAGCAACTTGTGGTGTCATTATCATCGTGTGAGACTGAATATATAATAGGATTATATGTTACGTGTCAAGTAATTTGGTTCAGATCGACAATAAGTCAGACATAAATCTTGTGAAGAATCCAATTTTGCATGGAAGAAGTAAGCACATAAAAGCTATATTTCACTTCTTAAGGGAGAAGGTAAATCGAGGTGACTCGAAGTAAGGCATTGCTCAAGTAAAGCACAATTGGCCGATATTTTCACCAAAAGATTTAAAATCGACATGTTCCTAACATTGAGAAAGAAATTAGGAATAATTCAGATCGGTAATGATTAGTGTATTTCGAGAACTTGGATTATAGGGGGTATGTTGAGATATTAGATATATTTCAAGTTGAGTTGTGTGTCCCAAGCCCAAAGCTAATTAGAGTTTAGGATTTGTTACTTAATTTTTTATTTTACTTAATATTCAATAATATAATCTTATTTCCTTATTCTTTCTTTCTCTCATTAAAAGTGCCTCAAACACTAAGACTAAATAGATTCTTTGATGTTAGCAATTCCAACTTGCTTACGCCTACAAATTATGATGTTAACAAGGTAAAAAATTTACTTGAAGTTTTCAATTGAATTTCATAATAGGTTTGTACTTTTAATTCTGAAATATACATGTCATACCCTCAAATTTTCCCTACCCCATGTCATCTTCTTGAGTCCTAAACCTTAAGCATACATCCCATACATACATCTCATATGCATTTATACTCAATGGTCACAATGATCCACAAGCCCAAGGAATGGGATTCATATGCAAAGCCCCAAGATTCTCTAGTCATGTTGAGGTCTTCCCAAGTCACCTTAAGCACCCCAAAAAGCTTGGAGGATCACTCAATACATCTCACTCACTCCCCAATTCCAATTTGGGTGGTAAGTCCCCTTTATAAAAGCTTCAAGATTCATCTAGTCACCTAAGGACCAAAACCTAGCTCTTGACCCTCCTTTTGGCTTGTACAAGACATGATTCACCATGTATCTTGACCGATCTATTAAGGATCCCTCGAATCCAAAGTTTGTTCATGCCCCATGGCCTTTAAACATCTCAATTATATCCTTACGACCCAAACCCTAATGCATCTTGGTTTGGCTCTTGATGAAACTTGTGCCTCAAGAAACCCTGGTTTGGGGATCCTCTAAGACATTGAGCTTGATCATTTTTTTCCATAAAATCACCCTACCACTCATTCAACATAATTTAATGTTTATTTCAATCCAAATCAACCATTTAAACATCCGTTCAATCCATGTTGCAAGTAGTTAATTCACACTTGATTTTTCAACTTTCCATGACTTGATCCACACACCAATTTGACCTAAAAACATTCCACAAAGATCCAAAATTCATTTCCCATCATGATATGATCATCTGAGATCAAAACATCCACCATTGTTTCTTGAAAATCAAGAAATCGCAAAAACCCTAAAATTAGGTCATGTTGGTTGGTCACATTTTGGCAAGAATGGTCTATGGAAAGTTCCAAAGACTACAACTTCTTCATTTTTCAAGATTTTTTAATTCCACTTCGATCCAAATTTCCTAAATAACTTCCTCTCCAACTTTGTTTCAAGGTCCAAGACCTAATTCATTGAGGAAGGGTTCAATGTTTCTATTGGCCAAGCTGGTCCAACATGCTTACCATGCCCTAAAATCATGTCATGACCACTACTTTGACATGTTGCCATTTCCAAACCACGATCTCTTTTGACCTGGTTCTTTTTACATTAAATCAAGACCATGTCAAGGAATAAATGTCCCAAAATTGAGACAAAATGGACGAGCCAATTTTATTTGGCCTTGATTCAAAGTTGCTGACTTGTCATGATGCACAAACCAGATACACCTCAGTCAGAATTTGCAAATCCATTCACCAAGTATCCAAACCATTTCCATCTGATTCTAATGGTCCCCAAACACATTGCATATGGTATTATGGTGTGATTGAAGGTCAACTTGCAAGTCGAAACTCCTCAAAGAGCAAAACCCGACCCTATGTGCAAAATCAGAATTTTTCCAAAGTAGCAAAAAGCATATCCTGCAGCATACCATTACAGTGCCTTTGTTGGTTCCAAATCAATGCAAGGGATCAAAACTAACTTGTCTGAGCTGCAAGTAAGGTCAGAACATAGTCATTGCATTGTCCCCCAAGTCAACTCCAACCCCATCCCACTCACATGTGATTTTTGTCCAAACTCACTCCATTTCCCCCCAAAATCATCCAGACACCTTCTCTATAAATAGGTGTAACACCTCAAAATTTGCCCTCCTCTCTTGGGACTAGCATTAACATATTTGCATTTCATTTTAGGTCATTAGGCATTTCATATTGCATATCATGTGGTTACATTGTGCAAGCTATTCTCCCAAGTCTTGATCAGAAGATGAGGAAGTCAAAGTGCAAGCCTAGGGTTGATTGGTCATGGCCATCTGAGGATTGGGCTGTGAATTAGGGTTTCATGATTCTCAATGGATGTTGGTCTTCATCTTGTTTGAATTGATACATCATCATCATCATGGTTGGATGTCATCAGGAGATTGGAGAAGATTCCTTGAGATTAGGGTTTTGACCACTGGTCAACCCTAATCAGTGGTATTGGGCCAATCAGGGCTGGATCAGGAGATGGGGTTTATGAAGGAGATGAGGATCATTTGATGGTTATATGGTGATTATTGAGGCTAGGGTTTCACCCTTGAGCCATTTCAGTTGAAGATTGGGGCTCAAATTGATCTGTGCATTGCCTGATTCATCTGTCAGTTGAAAAGTCAACTGTGGTCAACTGTACATGATCTGGTGGATTTGGAGGTGGAAACAAGTTAGACACACTTCATTCATGTTGGAACAAGTGTTGAATGACATTGCAAAGCTTAAAAATGAAGAAAATCAAGTCAGGACAAAAACTGCCAAAAATAGCAGGTGACTTGTAGCTGAAGTTTCCAAAAATGGAAGTTTTGGACCTCAAAAACAGATGTCCAAGGAAGCTTCAAATGAAAAATTGTTCAACATGACAGATGTAGATCTTGTTCTCACCTTTCCAAAAAGTCCAAGAACTTGAAAATCCAATGTGTGGTTTGCAAGATATGGCTCATTGAATTTCAGAAAAGATCCGTAATCAGGAGGCCATAACTACCACATACTTTGTCCAAATTGCAAGTTCTTTATATGCACAAACTCCATTTGACATGTACTTTGAGGGTGCATAATTGGATTTTCCCAAAAATGGCCAAGGCAAAAAGTCACTTTTCAACTGGACAGCTGAATTGGACCAGGGGCAAAATTGTCCAAATGTCAAAATAATTGGAATTTTTGAATGGGACTTTTTCCAACACCTCAGGAATGGCATTTAGAATGTGTTTGAATATTCATTTTATGGTTAATGCACATGGTTTGAGTTTTGGGTTGAAAAATGAAATGGTCAAAAATGGACAATTACCACACACGTGTGATTTTGAGAAATACTCCACCAATTGGAATGAAACAAGTTTCTACAGTTCACATATGTTAATTGGAAGGTGTATGTGCTGTCACTGAGGTGGCATGAGCTGTCTAAATGAATTGACCATTTTGCCCTCACTTGTTAATAACCACTTTCACTTAACATTACCATTTAACTAATTAACTTGATTAGTGAGTGATTAAGCTACCATATATAAACCAAATCATCTCCTAATCATAACAGACTCTCACAATTACCAAGATTGGATCTGAAACTTCTTCATTCTCTCAAGATTGCTCAAGAACACCAAACCTTCAACTTCACAATTCTCCCTCAATCTTCAACCAAATTTGAAAATTCTTGTTGCATTCACTTCCTATAATCATCTTCTCAAACTGTTTTTGGAGATTGGAGCCTAAGGAGCTTGAAAACGCAGTTGTCCAAAATTCATCCGTTAATGGCAAATCGCGATTGTGAGCAATAGGAGCGAAAGCAAGTGGACTTAAGCACATCGTTCATCTTCATTATCATCCTAGTTCACCTGTTTGTGGAAATTAAGCTTCAAGAGCGGCTGATTCGACACTGCCATTCCAGGTATGAGATTTTTCGAGTATCACGATTTTTTAATTGCTTAGGTGTGTTTGGTAGAGCATAGAACGTAGGTTATGAGGATGTGCTTGGTTTGTGAAATGATGCACCATAGCTCACGAAATCTGGAAATGAATTATTATGTCCAAACCCTAACTTCCACGATTTGAAGAACATAGGAAGAGTTGGTTGAAATGAGGTTCATATTTGGATTGTAGATGAGTAGACGGTTCGAATGCATATTCGCATGTCAATTTTGGTGTTGGTTTGAAATTTCGTGTTCTTGGCATGGCTGATGAAGAAGAAGAAGTTTTCTGATAAAACACTGTTTGATCCAGAAATTCCATTTGAAATTTCAAATTACATGTTTCCCTCCCGCGCCAAGCAATATTACAAAACTGCCACTGGTTTTAATTTGATTAATTTGTTTAATTCACAAGAATTCATTAACACATTTAAAAATTCATAAAAAATAGTAAAAAAATCCTAAAAATATGGAGATTTTTTCTATGACTTTGTTGACTTGTGTAGGATTTTTTTGACCTATTGGTCAAAGTTGTGCTTGGCAAATATTTTATTTGGCATAGGCTTTTCTAATGTATGTCACATTTTGATACATTTTGGCAATTTGATCATGAAATACTCATATCATAAAATAAATGGCTGAAAATTTTTGTGGTGGTTCTTGACTCATTGAGGATTATTTATATGTAAATTTCATGAATTTTTGATACCTGGTTAGAGAGCAGCAAATTCTGGAACTTAGGTGTGACAATTTGTGTCACACCTCTTGATGTCAACTTGTTGAATTTAATTGGATGACCTATGCATGTTGGAATTGGCTGAAATTTTGCATGATGACTTGTTGACATGTTAGGATGCTTGATGAATTTTTGTAGGATTTTTCACTGTATTTTCAATTTAATCTTGATTTTTCATTTCTGGTTGTTGAAATTGCAAGCTCATGTGATACATGTTGGTAGATTGATTGGGAAATCCTCATATTGTATTGTATGGCCATGAAATTTGATATGCATGAACTAGACACATGTTAGGACCTCCCTGTTTTGGTCTCATCCATTTCTTTTTAGTTTCCAATGAGATATGAATTTTTGAAGTGGATGTATGCATTGATGGTGTGAATTGAAGCATGTAATTGTGTCTGTTTTTGTTGATTTTCATTGACATGGTTCCATTTGCCCAATTGAGCTCAAATTTGACATGGTAGACCTTGATTGACCCCTGTTTAGGTGTATTTAATTTGAGATTTTTTTGATGTGTTTTGGCATGGCTTTGAATGCAATACTTCTGTTTGTATATTTGGTGCTTCATTTGAACCAATATGGATTGTTTTGTGCATGAATTGAACTTGATGGATGACATAAACATGAGACCAAGGATGTTTGCTTGTGTTTGATGATAATTTGATGTTGGATGGTGGATACCTTGCTGTTTTAACTTTTTTCTTGCTTTTGGACCCTAGGCTTGGCCTAGTGGTCTAGTTACTAATATTTGCTTGGTTTTTCAGGATCAAAAGCATAATGTACATGGAGAATGATACAAGTTGATTTTAATTGATGTTGTGGATGTTTGTACACTAACATAACATTGTTTTGTAGGTGTTGGAGCTTGGGCTTAAGCCTTGAGCTTGCTTTGTGTTGTATTGTTTAAATTGTTTGATTGTTTGCTGTACAATTTGTCTGATTGAATACTGACTGAGTTTGATTGTTTCCAGGTACTTTAGTTGCTCAGTTCCTTGTGAACTATTGCTTTGCTTTGCTTAAGCAACTTGCATTTGAGGTATAACCTTCTTACTTCATGTAGTCTGGAGACCCGGCTGTTACCGGGCCGGGCAAATTGTCTGAAGTCCTCCTTAAGAGGCAATGATTGTGGTTGTTTATTTTTAAGCCCAAGCAGGAAAAGTCCTTCAAAGAAGGCGATTGGTGGAAGTTAGGGACAAGCAGTCTGTCCCCCACTATTCAGTGAGTCTTCTCCTTGCTCCCATTACATGGTTGTAGCATTGAGATCAAAAGCCCAAGATCTTGTGCAGTGCACATTGAGTCAGAGTCATCGAGTATAGAAGGGTTCCCCTATTCTGGACCCATGCTCATTTGTCAGCTCTCCCTGGTTAGGGATATGAGCTGTGAGGTCTGATCCTCACTTCGCCTTTTCATCTGCTTCACCTTAGCCTCGTAATGGCAAGGTTAAGAGCAAACCCAGCCCGTACAGACGACTTGCTTCGGCAGTCAAACCTGATTGATTGAGCCCCCTTGTTTGGTTATAGTGGGTGCTATGTGGATATCTGATTGACATGCTTGTTTGAGATGCCTGTTCTCATTTGATGAATGATATGATTGTATGCTTGTGTGCTAGCTTCTTTCCTGGTTAGGTTAGTTTGCTTATGCAAGTAGGATAGAAAACCGAACTTAGGTGAACGATGCATGACAACATTAGGCTCGAGTCTCAGCTCCCTAGTTGTGTGTCTTTCCCCGGTTTCTGGTTAGCAATTTAGTCCCTTTCAGGGGAACTACATCGCCCTGATCCTTGTTCCAGACAAGGTATGTAGGCAGGTGGTCGTGCGAGACCACTCCGGGCAACCTTTTTCTTTTTTGCGTGTGTTTACTTGTTATCTGACTGTGTGTTTGGGTTCGGATGTCGACGTAAGCCCAGTGTTTGGCTGTCGGGCTCCATGTTTGCCCTTTTGAGTGTGTTTTGGTTCGGATGCCGACGTAATTCCATCCAGTGGTTGTCGGGCTCCATGTTTGCCACCCTTGCTTGTTTGTATGTTTTGTGTTGTTTGGCGTGCGTAAGCCGAACTACAGTGGCTCTGATTCTTGTTCCAGACAAGATATGTAGGCATAAGGTGCGATACCTTATCGAGCCCGTTTCTCCTAACCCCACCTGCGTTCCCCGTGTGTGTGTGTGATGTTTAGCAACCTATTCTTTATTCTTAGAACGTGGATCCCGTCGAGTACGACGGACGTGAGGGGTGCTAATACCTTCCCCTTGCGTAACCGACTCCCGAACCTTTTCTCTCTGGTCGCGAGACCATGTCTTTCCAGGTTTCTCTGAGCGTTTCCTTTCCCTATCTTGGGATAAATAACGTTTAGTGGCGGCTCTGTGTGTTTTTATTTTTAGGCTCGCCGGTTGATTTTTCGCAGGATGCGACAGCTGGCGACTCTGCTGGGGACTCCACCCTCGATGTAGACCTATGCTGGTCCATCGTCCCTAAGCGAGTCCCTCCTAGCGTTTTAGGATTGGTTTGGGTTGCTTATTGTGTGTTGTTTATTTATTGCATTTATTATTCTAACCCATGTATATATGTGCATTAAATACTTGCATGCATCATACTATCATGTTGTTGCCGTCCTCTGCAGGTGGTTCTGTTGTTTGGGGTGGGTGTTCTGAGTGGGGCTAAAACCCAGGCCCGAGTATACACCTAGGATTAGCGTGGTCTCACGTCGCTCATGTGTCGGTTGGGCATATTGTTGCGACGTGACATACCACAAGTCGGACGAGGTTCATCTGAGAAGTGCTCTTCCAGTGGGGTTCTCCACTTTGGTTGGGTTATCTCTTTTGGGCTGTTGACTCTGGTGACCGATCATTTCCCGGATCTTTGGTTTAGACGATCTTAAGGGAGCTACAATGGCACACCCGCAAGGGCAAACCCATTGAGTATCTCCGCCCGATCGTTGAGACTATTATCCGCCTTAGGGTGACCTGTTTAGAATTTACCTGTGAGGGGAGGGTGATTGTTCGGATGCATAATCAGATGGTGACTTTTTGATCTGTGATTCAGAGACATATTTATGAGTCGGATTTATGGTTATTTGTTGCCGTGACGCCGGAGTGCTGTCCGTGATTTATCAGTGGGGATCCGTTTATTTCGGATTCCCCGGGCCGAGATATTTTATCAGTGGGGATCCGTTTATTTCGGATTCCCTGGGCCGATTCAAATGGTGATGGTGTGTCTGATCAGAGACCAGTGGTGATGATGATGTATCTGTCTTCCGTTTATTTCGGAACCCGTGGGTCAGAATTGTGATTGTGTATTCCTCAGATGGTTATGATCAGTTCAGAGCCCAGATTCAGTGCAGATGACCAGATGGCTTGGAGGATGGCAACGCATTGCATTCATTCATCAGCATCATTGCATCTTGCATTAATTACATCTAACACATGTTTACCCATATGCAGGGACCCTTTGGATCGAGATCTTGGCTGAGAGACTTTCTATTCAGAGATGAGAAGACCCGGCTTGAAGGATGATGTTGCTTACAGTTTCTTTGACCCGGATATCAGTGTGCTGAAGGATATGATAGCGTTGATGACACCTGACCATGTGGGGTTGTTTCGTGAGGTGTATGGGGGTATTCTGAAGACAGTTTTCAGGCTCATGGACAGAGACAGGAGCGCCATCCATACTCTACTTCAGTTTTACGATCCCGAGCTGAGGTGTTTCGTCTTCCCAGATTACGTGCTAGGGCCGATGTTGGAAGATTATGCTGATATTTTGAATATCCAGATCAGGGATCAGGTTCCTTTCCGTGTTACTAAGGAAGAACCTGATATTGGTGGGATTTCCCGTGCTTTCTATCTGAGTCCAGAGGAAGTGAAGAGTAATCTGAAGGAGAAGGGTAAGCTGCCTGGTTTTCATCTGAGTTTCCTAGAGGCTAAGGCTAAAGAGCAGTCAGAATTGGGGAATTGGGAAGCTGTCTGTGCTCTGGTTGCGGCGAGCATTTATGGGATCATTTTGTTTCCCAACCAGAAGAACTTTGTGGATATCAATGCCATCCGCCTGTTTATTCGAAGGAATCCTATCCCTATATTGATTGGAGATGTCTATTATTCGGTTCATAACCGGAATGAGAAGAGGCGTGGGGGTTTGATTCGATGCTGCGCGCAGTTATTGGTCAAGTGGTTTATGGGTTACTTACCATCCAAGGGTGCTTTTGTTCTTCTGGGCCAGAATGTTACTTGGGCGACCAAACTGATGGGCTTGAGAGCTAAGGACATAGATTGGACTCACAGTAGTGGAGTTGGACAGGACTTTATCTGCAGTTGCAGGGGTTTTCCTAATGTGCCGCTTATAGGGGTTCAGGGTTGCATCAATTACAACCCGACACTTCTTAAGAGGCAAATGGGATTCGCTATGGAGCTTCCACCGTACAAGAGTGAGATTCAGGAATCTGTGTACTTCCCGGTTGAGGGTAACCAGGATAGGGTAAAGCAGGTATCCGATGCATGGCGCAGCATTCAGAGGAAGGGCAAGGCTTCCTGGGGTAGAGCTAACAACAGATCTTTTCCTCCGTTCGATGATTGGCTCAGAAAGAGAGTGGAGCTTACTTGTCTACCATTTCCTAGGGTCGACCCGTGGTATCCGTTGATTGAGGAGACTCCTTCTACTGTCAGTATGGATGAGTTCTTAGAGATGAAGCGGGAACGAGATCAGCTGCTTGCAGAGAAGACGGAACTGGAGATGAGTGTTGCTCGGGTTCAGAGAGCTAATCAGGAGCTCAAAGCAAAGATGGAAGATCAGGATAAGCGGCATGCTTTGGAGACCAAGCGATTTGAGATGGATACAGCCTATTATGGGAAGATCAGCCAAGCTTTAGCATCGTCCAACCGGGAGCACGACATCACTAAGGATAAGCTGTTCAGAGCATCAAAGGTGATAGAAGATGAGAAGAGGAGGCAAATCCTAGTCAGGGATCAGAGGGATGAGAGAGCCAGAGTCCTCGCTGCAGAGTGGGAGGCAGAGAAAGCAAAGATCAAGGCTGAGAGAGATCATTACATGGCAGAGAGAGACCACTACTTCAGGCAGATGAAGATTCATCAGAAGGAAGTTGGAAGACTACAGCAGGAGAATACCGAGCTCAGGTTCGCCGCAGAGTTCGCAAGGATGGAAGGCGAGATGGGGCCACCTGCGGGACCCTCATCCCGCTAGATCTTTCATTTGTGTTGAATTACCGTCAGGCCTGTTGACGGAATTCACTTGTCTGTATTTCTTTCTTATTCTGGAGGATTGTATTTGATATTTGATCTAATGTATGACTATAGCACTATTTGTGCACTCTTTTGGTTATGTGATGGCGATTTTCATTCAGTGATTGGTTTTCAAGCTTTATTTGCTTGGCCGTATGCACTTACACAAGCACACACATGGTTGGGGGTATTCTTGCTAAATCACATATCTTCGATCTGCACAACAAAATCAAACACTGCTAATCAGAATGTTAATGCCGGCTTATTATTTGTCTCGATGATGCCAGGATCGAGAGACAGAGTGTCCTTCATATGGATAGGCACTGCATACATGCATAATCATGATAACTTGTGTTTTATTTTGCAGGTGACTATTACTAACGTGTTTGTTTGTAACCAGGAATCATTGCTCGCGCTCGAAGAGTAGTACCCCTGCACTCAACTCGCCCTCACAGATATTACACAAGAAGAAACACTCCCAGACTCATGGAGCTTCCCAGTGCTGATATGCTGGAATTGAAGGAGAAAATGACCGAACTGATCAATATAATGCAAGGTTTTGCCATTGGTCAGAAGGCTCTCGCAGATAAAGTTGAGAAACTCGAGCGGGTTTCTGCTCAGAACAGTGGGGTCAACCTGGATGGAGTCTCCAACCAGGGGCAGGGATCTCGTGATGGGGGAAAGAGGACAACAGTTGGTCTGGTGAATAATGCTGGTGCTACTGGTCAACTTGGGCCTAGTCAGAATATGAAAGACAACTTTGTGCCTCCGTTTTATGGGTTTGACGAAGATCAGGAGGAAGATAGAGAGGCTGACCAGTTCTCTATGCGAAATGAGCCTTTTGTGCCTTACGACATTCCTCCTCAGAATAAGGAAATCCAGCTGCTGGCTGAGAAAATCAAAGTGCTGGAGAGCTATGCCACGCCTGGGGTGGTAAATATGTCCAACATGGGGCTGGTGGAGGGGATTGTAATCCCTCAGAAATTCAAGGCGCCCGCATTCGACAAATACAATGGCAGTTCTTGCCCGGAAACTCATCTCCAGGCATTTGTCCGCAAAATCTCAGCATACACCGCGGATCAAAAACTGTGGATGTACTTTTTCCAGGACAGCCTGTCTGGAGGCTCCTTGGAATGGTACACCAAGTTGAGATCGTCCGATATCAAAAGCTGGCAAGATTTGGGAGATGCTTTCTTTAAGCAGTACCAGTTTAATGCAGATATGGCTCCGAGTCGTACCCAGCTGCAGGGTATGTCTCAGAAACATAATGAGGGCTTTAAAGAGTATGCGCAAAGGTGGAGAGAGTTGGCTGCCAGAGTTCAACCTCCGTTGGTAGATCGGGAGATGTCTGATTTGTTTATGGGGACCCTGCAGGGGCCATTTGCTGAGAGGATGGTAGGTTGTCCTGTCACCAACTTCTCCGACATTGTGGTGGCGGGGGAAAGGATAGAGAGTTGGTTAAAGCTGGGCAAAATTCAGGGTGCGTCTTCTTCTTCTTCTGGTACGAAGAAACCATTCGGCAATAATGGTGGGCAGAGAAAGAAGGAAGGAGACACCAGCGCAGTGTACACGCAGCGCGGACCCGGTAGGGAACGTTACTTCCAGCATACCGCTGCGGTAACAATTCCTGCTGAGTCTCAGTCAGCACAACCGCAACAACAACAGCAGCAACAAAGACAACCGTTCCAACAGAGGCCCCAGAGGGCTGGATACCAGGTCAGGGGCAGAGCAAATGATAGACAATTCGACAGGCCTCCGGTGACTTATTCGTTTCTGTTGAAGAAGCTTCTGGATCTCGGGCTGGTGCAACTGAGGACGCTGGCGCCTCTGAGACCTGATCAGAGACCGTCCAGTTATGATGAGACTGCGAAGTGTGAATTCCACTCAGGTGCGCCTGGGCATAATATTGAGAACTGTAAAGCTTTTAAGCACACAGTTCAGGATTTAGTGGATTCCAAAGTGATCAGTTTTGCTCCTTCTCCCAATGTCAATGCAAATCCCATGCCCGCGCATGGTCAACGGGGAGTAAATGCTATCTCTGCGGAGGAAAGGGTTGGGTTGGTGTCTGTGGATCAGATGAAGACGCCTTTGGCTGAGGTCAAGAGGCAGTTGTTAAGAAATGGGGTTTACCCGGGCTGCGGGTTTGAGTGTGCTGAGTGCACTATTTCTGCAAATGGTTGTGAGCTTCTGAGGAAGCATGTCCAGGGGCTGATGGACGATGGGGAGATTGTGATCGAGAAGGCTGAAGGAAAGAGTGAAGAGGTCTCCACCATAACTATATACTATGATCCGGTGGATTTGTCAAATCTGGTGGAGGAGGCCCCAGTTACCATCACGGTACCTGGGCCAATTCCATATGACAAAGATGATGCCGTACCTTGGCATTATGGTGGGGAGGTATATTGTAATGGTGAGAGGTTGGAGGAACAATCCGCTAGTGAAACCACCGTGCTAAAGGTGGATAATGCCGGTCCCAGCGGTTTCACTCGCAGTGGAAGGTTATTTGCTCCCGATGCTTTGAGGAGGGGGGAGGAAGAAAAAGATAGAAAAGAAAAGGCCGAGGCTTTAGCCAGGGCGAAAGGGAAGGCTGTGGTAGGTGATAATGCTCCTGTGGTGACACCGACGCCTGCGGGGTCGGATAACAAATTTGATGACGAAGCTGAAGAGTTTCTGAGAATAATTAAGAAGTCTGAGTATAAACTGGTCGATCACTTGCAGCAGACTCCTTCCAAAATATCGATTTTATCACTGCTGTTGAGTTCTGAGGGTCATAGGGAGGCTTTATTGAAAATTCTGAAGAAAGCCTATGTGCCTCAGGAAATCACAATCAACCAATTGGAGACGGTCGTATCCAACGTGCATGCCAGCCATGGGTTGGGCTTTACTGATATGGATTTGACCGTGGATGGGAGAAATCATAATCGAGCTTTACACATTGCAATGGAGTGTAAAGGAGCCGTGCTTTCGCATGTGCCGGTTGATACCGACTCCTCTTTGAATGTGTTGCCTAAGAAGGCCCTGGCAAAGCTAAACTGTGATGGGCTGATTTTGACCCCGACTGATCTGATTGTGCGGGCATTTGATGGGTCAAAGCGGGCTGTATTTGGGGAGGTGGAATTGCCAGTAAAGATTGGCCCGGAAGTGTTTAAGTCGACCTTTTATGTTATGGACATCCAGCCAGCCTACAGTTGTTTGTTGGGTAGGCCGTGGATCCATGCTGCGGGAGCAGTTACATCAACTTTGCACCAGAAACTGAAATATGTTTGGGGAGGCCAGGTCGTTACTGTTTGCAGAGAGGAAGACATCTTTGTCAGCCACCTGTCTTCGTTCAAGTATGTTGAGATGGACGGCGAGATATGGGAAACGCCGAGTCAGGCATTTGAAACCGTCAGGGTGGAGAATGCTTTGTTCGCCAAGCAAGAGGAAGAGAAACCGTCCATCGCTTCCTATAAGCAGGCTGCTGAGGTAGTCAAAAGCGGAGAGGCTCCAGGCTGGGGCAGGATAATGGAGGTCCCTGAGAAAAAAGACCGTTTTGGGGTTGGATATCAACCGGGCCGAGGCTTGGGACGAGGAAGAGGGGGTCGTACGTCTGTAACTTTCACGAGTGCCGGAATGCTGGATCCGGACCACATCTGCATGATGGGTGAAGATACTGACAGCGACTGTGACATGGACCGGTGGATAACGCCGTGCGAACCAGGGATGGAAATCCACAACTGGAAGGCCGAAGAAATCATCCGGGTCACTCTCCTCGAAGAGTAATATTTTTCTTGTTTTCTTTCTTATTTGCATGCAAACCATGCGTGTTGCCCGACACGTAATGGTCCATTGTAAGGGTCACCTCATGTTAAATTTGCAGAATTTTGCATCATTAATAAAAGGATGTTTTTCAGTTAAAAGCGGTGTTCCCTGTTTTTCATTTATTTTTGCAGTTTAAAAATTAAAAACAAATAAAAATGGCAATGTTTTCATTTTTCCTTTTCAATTTTTCACACCGGTTCTAAAGCAGTGCATGAATCAACATTCATGCAGATGCGATTCCTCTCCGGATCTCATTGATAACAATCCTGTTACACCCTTGTATGACTTCGACAATCCGATCTATCTTGCTGAAGAAGAAGACGAAGAAGATTGTGAACTACCAGGGGAATTGGCCAGGTTGTTAAAACAAGAGGAGAAGGTCATTCAGCCGCATGAGGAACAGATTGAGGTTGTAAATCTGGGTACCGATGAGGTTAAGAAGGAGGTGAAAATCGGGGCTGCTTTGGAGGAGAGTGTCAAGAGCCGAATGGTGGCGTTGCTGAAAGAGTATGTCGACATCTTTGCCTGGTCTTATCAAGATATGCCAGGGTTGGATACCGATATTGTTGTGCACAAGCTACCGTTGAGAACAGATTGTCCTCCAGTGAAGCAGAAGTTGCGCAGAACTCGACCTGACATGGCAATGAAAATTAAAGAGGAAGTGCAGAAGCAGTGGGATGCTGGTTTCCTTGCTGTCACTAATTATCCGCCATGGGTTGCGAACATTGTGCCAGTCCCGAAGAAAGATGGGAAAGTAAGAATGTGTGTGGACTACCGAGATCTGAATAGAGCTAGTCCGAAAGATGATTTTCCACTACCACACATTGACGTGTTGGTAGATAATACTGCTCAATTCTCGGTGTTTTCCTTCATGGATGGCTTTTCTGGCTATAATCAAATCAAAATGTCGCCAGATGATATGGAGAAAACAACGTTCATTACACCGTGGGGCACCTTTTGTTACAAGGTGATGCCATTCGGTCTCAAAAACGCCGGTGCTACTTATCAGAGAGCCATGGTGACTTTGTTTCATGATATGATTCATCATGAAATTGAATGCTATGTTGATGACATGATAGCAAAGTCCCAAACAGAAGAGGGGCATTTGGTAGATTTGGCCAAGTTGTTCGACCGGCTGAGACAGTTCAGACTGAGGTTGAATCCGAACAAGTGCACGTTCGGAGTGCGGTCCGGTAAATTGCTGGGGTTCATTGTGAGCGAGAAAGGAATCGAGGTTGATCCTGCAAAAGTAAAAGCGATAAAAGAAATGCCTGAACCGAGAACAGAGAAAGAGGTTCGTGGTTTCTTAGGTAGATTGAACTACATTTCACGGTTCATATCTCACCTAACAGCCACGTGTGAGCCAATATTCAAATTATTGAGAAAAGATCAAACGGTCAGGTGGAATGATGATTGCCAAGTGGCATTTGAAAAGATAAAAGAATATTTGCAGGAGCCTCCGATTTTGATGCCTCCTGTGGAGGGAAGACCGTTAATTCTGTACCTGACAGTCCTCGAGGGGTCTATGGGGTGTGTATTGGGGCAGCATGACGAGTCTGGTCGAAAAGAGCATGCCATATACTACCTTAGCAAAAAGTTTACCGACTGTGAAACAAGATATTCACTGCTCGAGAAAACTTGCTGTGCTTTGGTCTGGGCTGCTCGCCGACTAAGGCAGTACATGCTGGTTCATACCACTTTGTTGATTTCCAAGATGGATCCGATCAAGTACATTTTTGAAAAGCCAGCATTGACCGGAAGGGTTGCGAGGTGGCAAATGATTTTGACTGAATATGATATACAGTATACCTCTCAGAAAGCGATCAAGGGGAGTGTATTGTCTGATTACCTCGCCCAGCAACCCATTGATGATTATCAACCAATGAAGTTTGAATTCCCTGATGAGGACATCATGTTTCTCAAATCGAAAGATTGCGAGGAACCAACCCCGGAGGAGGGGCCTGACCCTGAATCCGAATGGATTCTGATGTTTGATGGGGCCGTTAACGTGAATGGAAGCGGTGTTGGTGCTGTTTTGGTTGCGCCGAAAGGATCTCATATTCCTTTTGCTGCCCGGCTAACATTTGAGTGTACCAACAACGTAGCTGAATATGAAGCTTGCATATTGGGTATTGAGGAGGCGATTGATTTGAGAATCAAGAACCTTGTGATATATGGAGATTCAGCTCTGGTGATAAATCAGGTTAACGGAAAATGGTATACGCATCAATCTCATTTGGTTCCGTATCGAGATTATACGAGGAGGTTGTTGACGTTTTTCACCAAGGTGAAGATGCATCACGTGCCCAGAGAGGAGAACCCTTTGGCGGATGCTTTGGCTACTCTGGCTGCCTTGATCAAGGTGCAGAGGTGGAATCAGTTCCCCAGTGTGGAAGTTGGACGTCTGGATAGGCCGGCTTATGTGTTTGCTGTTGATACAGCGCCTGATGATGAGAAGCCGTGGTATTTTGATATCAAACGCTATCTTGAGACGCAAGAGTATCCTGAGGGAGCATCTAAGAAAGATAGAAAGACTCTGCGGAGGTTAGCCATGGTGTTTTATCTGAATAAGGATGGGGTTTTGTATAAGAGAAATTTTGATTGGGTCTTGCTCAGATGTGTTGATGATGCAGAAGCAAGCCAATTGATGAAAGAGGTTCATGAGGGATCGTTTGGTACCCATGCCAGTGGGAATGCGATGGTAAAGAAGCTGCTGAGAGCAGGTTATTACTGGATGACAATGGAGGCCCAATGTTTTAATTTTGTGCGGAAGTGTCATAAATGCCAGATTTATGCTGATAAGGTGCACGTGCCTCCGAATCCATTGAGTTTGATGTCGTCTCCATGGCCGTTTGCTATGTGGGGCATTGATATGATCGGAAAGATTGAGCCTACAGCTTCGAATGGGCACAGATTCATATTAGTGGCTATTGATTACTTCACCAAGTGGGTAGAAGCAGCCTCTTATACGAATGTGACGAAGCAGGTTGTTGCTAGATTTCTCAAGAGAGACATCATTTGCCGATATGGAGTTCCCGAGAGAATCATTACTGATAATGGTTCTAATTTGAACAATAAGATGATGGCAGAGCTGTGCCGGGAATTCAAGATCGAGCATCACAATTCTTCTCCCTATCGTCCGAAGATGAATGGGGCGGTTGAGGCAGCCAACAAAAATAGAAAGAAGATTGTGCAAAAAATGGTGGTAACATACAAAGACTGGCATGAGATGTTGCCGTTCGCGTTGCATGGGTACAGAACGTCGGTGCGTACATCTACTGGGGCAACTCCTTTCTCATTGGTATATGGGATGGAGGCTGTATTACCTGTTGAGGTTCAGATTCCCTCTTTGAGAGTCCTGATGGACGTGAAATTGCAAGAGGCTGAATGGGTGAGGACCCGGTACGAAGAGTTGAGCCTGATAGAGGAAAAGAGGCTAGCAGCCATCTGTCATGGGCAGTTGTATCAGCAAAGGATGAAGCGTGCTTTTGACAAGAAGGTGAGACCTCGGGTATATCACGTAGGTGATATGGTGCTGAAAAGGATCCTTCCTCCTCAAAACGATCGTAGGGGTAAATGGACACCCAATTATGAAGGTCCATTCGTGGTCAAGAAGGTTTTCTCTGGAGGAGCCTTGTTGTTAACGACCATGGATGGTGAAGATTTTCCATCCCCTGTGAATGCGGACGCAGTTAAAAAATACTTCGTGTAAAAGAGACCCGCTGGACGAAAAGAATAAAATAGTCCAGGCAAAAATGGGCATCCCGGCGAACCAAAAACAGAAGGAAAGGTTCGGGCAAAAATTAGGGATATAGATGGAAAAAATGTACACCCGGCAAGTCGAAAACCTGAAAAGGCGACTTGGGCAAAAAAGGGTATCCCGGTGGACTGAAAACCTGAAAGGGCGGTCCAGGCAAAAGAGGGATTGAAACGAACAACTGCGTCTAGCATGATCGTTTTTGCTTTGGTTAAGGCATCATGGATAATACCCGGTAGGGAATAGTCAGAATCGTCTTGTTCAGAAAGCAGAAAGCGCGGAGAGTCTGAGGACATATGGGGTGTAACCGAGTTGGAACTCGATGAGATCACGAGTTTCACATTGCCATTAGGATAGATTTTTCCTTTTGTGCGCAATTACCTCTTTTCAGGAATTGCTTCCTTTTGTATTGCTCATTTGAGCCACACTTTTCAAATCAATAAAATGCATATTCAGTCAAATAATTTTGTTTTTGTTTTTCATAACCGCTTTGATTGCAAAAACATCCAGATATTTTTGATAAAGAATTTTGCATTTTAAGACATACAGGTTCCTTCCAATGCATGTTTATGAGATTGAAACTGGAAATCTTATTTGGAAGGTTGAGTGACCCAAGTGTTGAAATCTTGACACGCCTGGGGCATGGTTTTATCTGACGATCTGTTTTGCAGGAACTGTTGGATATTCTTCACTCACTTGCAGGTTGTGATGTGGAAGCATTGTAATAAATCCCCAGAGAGTTCGCTTGGGGGCGAATCAGTGAAAGAATGACGAAGTGACGTTGAGACGTACGGCGTTCCTTGATGATAATCAAGAAGACTCTTCAAAATCAGAAAATTGGAGAGTATGTAATTCCCCGCAGAGTTCGATCAGGGACGAAGGAGGAACGGTGGAGAGACGACGAGAGACGTCCGACGACCTTTGAAATTAATCAAGAAGACTCTTCAAAGTCGGAAAATTGGAATTTCTGTATAACTCCTAGGAGTACGTTTCTCGTCGAGCGCGGAGCGACTTGGAATATAAGATGATGGAGCAGAAAAGGTCCAGATGAGTCTGGGAGTTCTCAAATGTGGAAGGCTAATACGAGACTGGAAGGTAGATACCGTGGTTCGACGAGTCGATGGGTGTTCTGTGCTAACTTTTCTCATTTCCCAGCTAAGTCCCCAAGCAGAATCATGGGACTAACTCCCCTGCAGATCCAAGGTCTGTGACCTCTCCAGCCGAGTCAGGATGGTTATCCCCGGTAGGTTTGCAATGGTGTTTCCTCAGCAGCCAGGCCAGAAGGTTGCTATTCCCCGAGTGGAGCGGGTCTTTTTCAAAGAAATATATCTCCAACAGTGTTCATCCCACCAGTGGATTGAACGGGTTCCCATAGTGGACGAATTTCTGCATCCCCAGCTGAGTTGATGCTACCTATGGATTGCATGGGTAATCCCCAGCGGAGTAGTATGCGGTTCCCTAGCAGGGTCAAGATGGTTATCTCCAGCAGGTGATGGTTTAGTGCTTCCCCAGTTGAGCCTGGAGGTTGCTATTCCCCTAGCAGAGTCTCTGTGAGTGTTTCCCCAGCGGAGTCAGCAGGTATCTGTGAGGGTTTTCCCGAAGCGGAATCAGGATTGATATCCCCAGCAAGTCAAGATTGTTGTATCCCCACAGAGTGTTGGTGGTGCTTATCCCCAGCAGTTTCTCGAGCGGATTGGGTGCAAAGGAGGTTCTTCCCCAGCAAGGATTGCCTTATTCCCCGCAGCAGCGTTATTCCCCAGCAGGGTGGAAATCCGAGTGGTGGCGAGTTCTCAGCAGAGTGTCTCGTATTCCCCAGAAGGGTCCCTTGAGGGGGATGTTTTTGTTTTTTATGCATTCATCATGAAAAAATAACATGGCATATTGCATAGAAAAATGAATAATCGCGTGGCATTTCCATGTTTATGGAGCATTACGCAGAAAAAATCAATCATGCATCATTGCAAGCATAAGCTAGTCTCAAGCCGTGGTTACCGTTTGAGAAGTGGTTCTTGCCAGACAGTGAAGGTGTTGCTCCGAGGAGTTTAGCCTCATGGTTTGACCAAAGGTATTTCCCCAGTAGTACGATACTGGGGGAGGTTTCTGTCGTGCGAGACAGATGGTGAAGGTGTTACTCTGAGGAGTCTAGCATCAGAACGACAGAGCAGCAAGGTTCCCTAATAGTGCGATATTGGAGGAAATGTTTCCGTCGAGCAGAGATGGAGATGAAATCAAAGGACGTTTTGCGATCAGCGCAATTTTCGGGGTTCAAATGGAGAAAAGGAAATGTTGAGGCATTTTCTGGGGTTCAAATGGAGATGGAGTTGAAGATTTTATCCGGGATGAGGTCCTTAGGATTATCTTCTGGTCATGTGTTGCCTTAGACTCTGGCTGAGGCCGGTGGAGGTCGTTATAGGTGTCTTCTGAGGAAGAGATACACATGCTACCTTCCTTTGTGGAGGTTTACCCTCTGACATGTCGCCCTCAGAGTGGTTTGGTGTTAGTTCCGTCGTTGCCAGCGGAATTATCACGAGAGATTGGAGAAAAGGAGGTGCTGAGGCATTTTCTGGGGTTCAAATGGAGAAAAGGAAATGTGGATACATTTTCTGGAGACGGGGTTCAAGCGGAGAAAGGGAGATGTTGCGACATTTTCTAGAGAATGGGGTTCATTCTGGCGATCGAGAGTTATCGTCAGGCGACTGGGGTTCAAACTGGAGATGGGGTTCATTATTTTGGCAAAGAAGGAGTGCTGAGGCATTTTCCGGGGTTCAAATGCAGAGATCTGAGGATCGTTTGCGCAGAGGAAATTTTGGGGTTCAAGAAAAGAAAAAAAAAGAAAAAGAAAAAAAGAGAATGATAATCCTGAGTGGATGTGTGGTGCTCAGACCATGGTTATCCCTGTGCTACCATTTATTTTGGTATCCAGGTCGACGGTTTCGAGTTTGTTTCTTCGCCGATGCTGACAGGCGTTGTTAATTATTATCTCATCAGAGTGCAAATTGTTCGTCTGTTCTTGGTATTCAATCACTCTTCATCCTGATCATCCGAAAGCCGAGGCTATTTCGTATCGACAGGTTCACAGTAGATTGAATAGGGGCAGCTGTAACACCTCAAAATTTGCCCTCCTCTCTTGGGACTAGCATTAACATATTTGCATTTCATTTTAGGTCATTAGGCATTTCATATTGCATATCATGTGGTTACATTGTGCAAGCTATTCTCCCAAGTCTTGATCAGAAGATGAGGAAGTCAAAGTGCAAGCCTAGGGTTGATTGGTCATGGCCATCTGAGGATTGGGCTGTGAATTAGGGTTTCATGATTCTCAATGGATGTTGGTCTTCATCTTGTTTGAATTGATACATCATCATCATCATGGTTGGATGTCATCAGGAGATTGGAGAAGATTCCTTGAGATTAGGGTTTTGACCACTGGTCAACCCTAATCAGTGGTATTGGGCCAATCAGGGCTGGATCAGGAGATGGGGTTTATGAAGGAGATGAGGATCATTTGATGGTTATATGGTGATTATTGAGGCTAGGGTTTCACCCTTGAGCCATTTCAGTTGAAGATTGGGGCTCAAATTGATCTGTGCATTGCCTGATTCATCTGTCAGTTGAAAAGTCAACTGTGGTCAACTGTACATGATCTGGTGGATTTGGAGGTGGAAACAAGTTAGACACACTTCATTCATGTTGGAACAAGTGTTGAATGACATTGCAAAGCTTAAAAATGAAGAAAATCAAGTCAGGACAAAAACTGCCAAAAATAGCAGGTGACTTGTAGCTGAAGTTTCCAAAAATGGAAGTTTTGGACCTCAAAAACAGATGTCCAAGGAAGCTTCAAATGAAAAATTGTTCAACATGACAGATGTAGATCTTGTTCTCACCTTTCCAAAAAGTCCAAGAACTTGAAAATCCAATGTGTGGTTTGCAAGATATGGCTCATTGAATTTCAGAAAAGATCCGTAATCAGGAGGCCATAACTACCACATACTTTGTCCAAATTGCAAGTTCTTTATATGCACAAACTCCATTTGACATGTACTTTGAGGGTGCATAATTGGATTTTCCCAAAAATGGCCAAGGCAAAAAGTCACTTTTCAACTGGACAGCTGAATTGGACCAGGGGCAAAATTGTCCAAATGTCAAAATAATTGGAATTTTTGAATGGGACTTTTTCCAACACCTCAGGAATGGCATTTAGAATGTGTTTGAATATTCATTTTATGGTTAATGCACATGGTTTGAGTTTTGGGTTGAAAAATGAAATGGTCAAAAATGGACAATTACCACACACGTGTGATTTTGAGAAATACTCCACCAATTGGAATGAAACAAGTTTCTACAGTTCACATATGTTAATTGGAAGGTGTATGTGCTGTCACTGAGGTGGCATGAGCTGTCTAAATGAATTGACCATTTTGCCCTCACTTGTTAATAACCACTTTCACTTAACATTACCATTTAACTAATTAACTTGATTAGTGAGTGATTAAGCTACCATATATAAACCAAATCATCTCCTAATCATAACAGACTCTCACAATTACCAAGATTGGATCTGAAACTTCTTCATTCTCTCAAGATTGCTCAAGAACACCAAACCTTCAACTTCACAATTCTCCCTCAATCTTCAACCAAATTTGAAAATTCTTGTTGCATTCACTTCCTATAATCATCTTCTCAAACTGTTTTTGGAGATTGGAGCCTAAGGAGCTTGAAAACGCAGTTGTCCAAAATTCATCCGTTAATGGCAAATCGCGATTGTGAGCAATAGGAGCGAAAGCAAGTGGACTTAAGCACATCGTTCATCTTCATTATCATCCTAGTTCACCTGTTTGTGGAAATTAAGCTTCAAGAGCGGCTGATTCGACACTGCCATTCCAGGTATGAGATTTTTCGAGTATCACGATTTTTTAATTGCTTAGGTGTGTTTGGTAGAGCATAGAACGTAGGTTATGAGGATGTGCTTGGTTTGTGAAATGATGCACCATAGCTCACGAAATCTGGAAATGAATTATTATGTCCAAACCCTAACTTCCACGATTTGAAGAACATAGGAAGAGTTGGTTGAAATGAGGTTCATATTTGGATTGTAGATGAGTAGACGGTTCGAATGCATATTCGCATGTCAATTTTGGTGTTGGTTTGAAATTTCGTGTTCTTGGCATGGCTGATGAAGAAGAAGAAGTTTTCTGATAAAACACTGTTTGATCCAGAAATTCCATTTGAAATTTCAAATTACATGTTTCCCTCCCGCGCCAAGCAATATTACAAAACTGCCACTGGTTTTAATTTGATTAATTTGTTTAATTCACAAGAATTCATTAACACATTTAAAAATTCATAAAAAATAGTAAAAAAATCCTAAAAATATGGAGATTTTTTCTATGACTTTGTTGACTTGTGTAGGATTTTTTTTGACCTATTGGTCAAAGTTGTGCTTGGCAAATATTTTATTTGGCATAGGCTTTTCTAATGTATGTCACATTTTGATACATTTTGGCAATTTGATCATGAAATACTCATATCATAAAATAAATGGCTGAAAATTTTTGTGGTGGTTCTTGACTCATTGAGGATTATTTATATGTAAATTTCATGAATTTTTGATACCTGGTTAGAGAGCAGCAAATTCTGGAACTTAGGTGTGACAATTTGTGTCACACCTCTTGATGTCAACTTGTTGAATTTAATTGGATGACCTATGCATGTTGGAATTGGCTGAAATTTTGCATGATGACTTGTTGACATGTTAGGATGCTTGATGAATTTTTGTAGGATTTTTCACTGTATTTTCAATTTAATCTTGATTTTTCATTTCTGGTTGTTGAAATTGCAAGCTCATGTGATACATGTTGGTAGATTGATTGGGAAATCCTCATATTGTATTGTATGGCCATGAAATTTGATATGCATGAACTAGACACATGTTAGGACCTCCCTGTTTTGGTCTCATCCATTTCTTTTTAGTTTCCAATGAGATATGAATTTTTGAAGTGGATGTATGCATTGATGGTGTGAATTGAAGCATGTAATTGTGTCTGTTTTTGTTGATTTTCATTGACATGGTTCCATTTGCCCAATTGAGCTCAAATTTGACATGGTAGACCTTGATTGACCCCTGTTTAGGTGTATTTAATTTGAGATTTTTTTGATGTGTTTTGGCATGGCTTTGAATGCAATACTTCTGTTTGTATATTTGGTGCTTCATTTGAACCAATATGGATTGTTTTGTGCATGAATTGAACTTGATGGATGACATAAACATGAGACCAAGGATGTTTGCTTGTGTTTGATGATAATTTGATGTTGGATGGTGGATACCTTGCTGTTTTAACTTTTTTCTTGCTTTTGGACCCTAGGCTTGGCCTAGTGGTCTAGTTACTAATATTTGCTTGGTTTTTCAGGATCAAAAGCATAATGTACATGGAGAATGATACAAGTTGATTTTAATTGATGTTGTGGATGTTTGTACACTAACATAACATTGTTTTGTAGGTGTTGGAGCTTGGGCTTAAGCCTTGAGCTTGCTTTGTGTTGTATTGTTTAAATTGTTTGATTGTTTGCTGTACAATTTGTCTGATTGAATACTGACTGAGTTTGATTGTTTCCAGGTACTTTAGTTGCTCAGTTCCTTGTGAACTATTGCTTTGCTTTGCTTAAGCAACTTGCATTTGAGGTATAACCTTCTTACTTCATGTAGTCTGGAGACCCGGCTGTTACCGGGCCGGGCAAATTGTCTGAAGTCCTCCTTAAGAGGCAATGATTGTGGTTGTTTATTTTTAAGCCCAAGCAGGAAAAGTCCTTCAAAGAAGGCGATTGGTGGAAGTTAGGGACAAGCAGTCTGTCCCCCACTATTCAGTGAGTCTTCTCCTTGCTCCCATTACATGGTTGTAGCATTGAGATCAAAAGCCCAAGATCTTGTGCAGTGCACATTGAGTCAGAGTCATCGAGTATAGAAGGGTTCCCCTATTCTGGACCCATGCTCATTTGTCAGCTCTCCCTGGTTAGGGATATGAGCTGTGAGGTCTGATCCTCACTTCGCCTTTTCATCTGCTTCACCTTAGCCTCGTAATGGCAAGGTTAAGAGCAAACCCAGCCCGTACAGACGACTTGCTTCGGCAGTCAAACCTGATTGATTGAGCCCCCTTGTTTGGTTATAGTGGGTGCTATGTGGATATCTGATTGACATGCTTGTTTGAGATGCCTGTTCTCATTTGATGAATGATATGATTGTATGCTTGTGTGCTAGCTTCTTTCCTGGTTAGGTTAGTTTGCTTATGCAAGTAGGATAGAAAACCGAACTTAGGTGAACGATGCATGACAACATTAGGCTCGAGTCTCAGCTCCCTAGTTGTGTGTCTTTCCCCGGTTTCTGGTTAGCAATTTAGTCCCTTTCAGGGGAACTACATCGCCCTGATCCTTGTTCCAGACAAGGTATGTAGGCAGGTGGTCGTGCGAGACCACTCCGGGCAACCTTTTTCTTTTTTGCGTGTGTTTACTTGTTATCTGACTGTGTGTTTGGGTTCGGATGCCGACGTAAGCCCAGTGATTGGCTGTCGGGCTCCATGTTTGCCCTTTTGAGTGTGTTTTGGTTCGGATGCCGACGTAATTCCATCCAGTGGTTGTCGGGCTCCATGTTTGCCACCCTTGCTTGTTTGTATGTTTTGTGTTGTTTGGCGTGCGTAAGCCGAACTACAGTGGCTCTGATTCTTGTTCCAGACAAGATATGTAGGCATAAGGTGCGATACCTTATCGAGCCCGTTTCTCCTAACCCCACCTGCGTTCCCCGTGTGTGTGTGTGATGTTTAGCAACCTATTCTTTATTCTTAGAACGTGGATCCCGTCGAGTACGACGGACGTGAGGGGTGCTAATACCTTCCCCTTGCGTAACCGACTCCCGAACCTTTTCTCTCTGGTCGCGAGACCATGTCTTTCCAGGTTTCTCTGAGCGTTTCCTTTCCCTATCTTGGGATAAATAACGTTTAGTGGCGGCTCTGTGTGTTTTTATTTTTAGGCTCGCCGGTTGATTTTTCGCAGGATGCGACAATAGGTGAAGGTGTCCCAATGCCAAAGCATGCTGAAAAAGGCCCCCATCACATTCTGACTTTCTCCCTCAAACCTCCATTAACAAAACTTTGAGTTTTCTATTTCAGAGCTTTTCAACCCCTAAACTTTGCCCAGAAACACTCCCCACACATCATTCAAACTTCCCAAATACTCAACCACCCTTCCCTGAGCTTCAACTGACCTAAGCTCAGTCGTCGGAAAACTCACCTGAGCAAACACTGATAAGGTAGATATACTCATCCCCATCTTCGAAACAAGTTACCCTCTTGCTCGAAATCACTTACTGATCATTAGCCCTAACCTTGTAGCTTTGATTGTCCCTTTTTTAGAATTTAATTTTTATTTTAGGTCATCTGTGTTCATCAGAATCATGGTAAAATACTCCCCACTCAGATCCAATAAATGGCTCATGAGTGGGGAGAACACTTTGTTCATGATCATACAACATGTCTTGATCCTTAAATCTGGTTTACAACTTTTATTTTTGAAGTTTGATTTTGAGTTGGTTCGAGGAAGAAGACGAAGTCGTGCATGCTTTTTTGAATTTGAAAATATTGGGTGTCATGTTCTGATTGGTTGATGCGCGCGTGAAGTCCATTTATTTATTGTTTTTCTTATTTATTCATGTGAGCGTGTTTTTATATCATAATTGGGCCATTGGCCCAATGGGTGAGGGAATTCACCCATGACCCCAAGGTCAGGGGTTCGATCCTAGCATGTGCACCCTGACCATGTTTTTTCCTTTATGATATTTTCTTTATTTTAACTCTAAAACAATCAACTCTCTGATAATTAGATGGATTTCTGACTCAAAAGGTCCAAGTCATAATCCTTCTGGGTTTCTCTGTCTGATGGACTCTGAACTGTTATGTGTAATAGTGTAATCAAGCATTGTTGCATGGCCATAAAAATAAGACAAATATCATATATTATAATCATCTAATTGTTTGATGTGACCCATTGGATATATATATCTTAGTTCAAGAAAAAATCTCTACACTTATCTTCCATTGTCAGTTTTGCATGTGAATTTTATATATTTTACTTATACTTTTCTCATATGTCTTTTCATATGTCTTATCGTTTTCAATGTTTAGTCTTAATAGCGTATGACAAGCATGCTTTGTTTCGTGTCCTGGTTTAAAGGATATTACTGCTACATGCATTGATTCCTATTGAGTCTTTTCATTTAAGAATCTACCTACTCTCTCTCATATACCCTTAACTCTCTCTTTTCTTCTTTATTTAAATCTATATTTATCTCTTTTTAGTTTTCATTCCATTTTACACTTGCGAAAATCTTCTGCCAAAGCTTTTTTTCATCCTTCAAACCTCAACCAATGTCTTTATTTGTGGAGTTACTTGTCTTCTCACCATTATCTATGAAAAATTTGTTGACTTCGACTAATTTAAAAATCATGGTTTGGATATTCTAAGTCATATTCGATCCCAGAAATGGGTGAATTACTTTAACATGCTTGAAGGACCCGTCTATCTTGTTCTCATCAGAGAATTCTGGAAAAATGTGTCTCTCTTGCATCTTAGATAAGATGCTATGTACATCAAGTCTAATATTTTCTAAATTCCTATTTCCATAACTCCCCTGCTCTGATTGCTAAGGAAATCGTATGCGAGGAATTTGGGATTAATATGGACAGGTATCCAAGGACTGGTCCATTCCTTGAGAGAAATCCAAATAAGATCCTTTCCACCAACGACAACTTGGCAAGTGTCTCCTCTCTTCTTCCTCAGGCGAAGATCCGACATCATATGTTGGTGTCGAACTTTCAGCCACGAGAAGATACGCTAGAGACACTCACCTATGTTGACAAGCATCTTTTCTTCTTCATCTTGTCAAGGACTAGAGTTAACCTTCCCCTCACAATCTTCAACTTCTTGAGACAAAAGATATGTTCCTCTCACAAGGGAGTATCTTCTCTCATGCCTTTTGAAAGAGTCTTGTTTGAACTCTTCTTTCAACAAGGTATTGTTGAGATCGTGCAAGAGTTAGGGCTAACGAAGGCTCTGGAGACCACCTGGAGTCAGAGGCTGGTTGCACATTAGGACCCTCTAGGGTTGGATTCTCTCTACTCTAGTTTCTCCTTTTCCTGGTTTTCTTTTATTTGCGTCTTCTCGGTTTTAATCCTCTTTTGTATTATTTTGCTCATTAATGAAAATTTATTTTTTCTTTTGTCTTTTATCTTCTCTTCTGTATTTATGTTGGCTAGTCTGTGTTTATCTTTTTTATCATGACAAATGGGGGAGAAAATGGATATGATTTTGATGCATAGCTAAAATTAATCCCAAATTCCTGAGAAAATAGATGCAAAATTAATCCCAAATTCCTCGCATAGCTAAACTTTAGATCATTTTGATGCATAGCTAAAATTACTCCCAACGGATCTATTTTGCATCTATTTAGAGAGGGCTTTGAAGATTTAAGAAGGTGATGAACAGAGACTTGATACGTGCACTAAAATACATCAATGCTCACACTCAGAAACAAATAGGACGTGTTGTTTACACTTATACACTTAGAATAAAGATCATTGAATACTCTTGTTAAGTGTAGAACTTGATTGTAAACTTGTGTATTTGTTTTTCAGAAGCATCTGGAAATACAAAGACTGTTATTATAATTTTGATTGTAATCCTCAAACGACCAGGTTAGATCAGACTCTTGAGAAGTCAATAACAGGTTGTTATTGAGGAATATTCTTAAGCGATTAGGTAAGCCAGGTCTTAAGGAGTCAGTGACCAATAATTTTCTTAGGAGACTAGTTGGGTCAAAATCTTGAAGAAAGTCGGGATAGGTTATCACTGCATTTGTAATCAGGTTTTATTATTGGATTAAGTTCTTGTGTAAGGAAAATCACCTAGGTGGAGGGACTGGAGGTAGCCTTGTTAACGACGAACCAGGATAAAAATCCTTGAGTATTTTTTCATTATGTTCATTTTTTACCGGTTGTTTTGGGTTGAGAAAAACTATCATTCTTGAAAACTAATTCAAACCCCCACTTTCTTGTGTTTCTTGAACCTTCATGGGAGAGCTTTAAAAAATTTCAAAGTTTCTTCAAAGTGAAGAAACTTGAAGATTAAGATGATTTAATGCAGAGCTTTGTGGCTGCTTTGTGTATTTTTTTTGTCATTTCCTGATAGAAAAACTTGATTTATAGGCCTTAGAATTAGGTTAAAGGTTACTCTATAAATTGTGAGAAAATGCACAAAGTGTGACCATGAATTTATATTTCATTTGGTGTAATTAGATTTGCATTTGCATTTGAGTAAAAATATATGCATTTTAGTGTGAATTTGTGCTGATGTATTATGAAATTGGTTAGAGGTGGATGATGTATGTATGCATGATCATGTATGGCCATTTTGGCACACACAAAAAAACGATTAAGTTTTGTTCTTTAGTGTCAAATTGTTGACTTTTGTCTTATGATGCATGATGATGATTATGCAATGATGCAATGCATGGATTACTATGAATAGAATGGATGAGAGTGCACTCTTTTCCTTTGTCTTTTATGCAAGTTAGAAACTTGATGGATAATCCACATGAATGCACATGTCCATGACCATTCTTATTAAAAGAAATAATCATTTATTTTGTAGTAAAATGCATGTAATTAAAATGTCGAAACAAAATATGTTATTTAAAATAAAAATGAATAAATCATAATATGCAAAAATAAAAAATGTAAAAAATATGAAAAATGACCAAGTGCAAAATGACTAGATGAATTAAAAAATCAAGGAATAAAATTGGGGTGTGACACATTTCTCATTCATCAATCGGATGTTAAAATGCTTTCCTACATGGTGAACTTAACGAGACAATCTACATGTATCAATTGTTAGGGTTCAAGGACCTAACTCGTCCATATCATGTTTGTCTTTTGCGAAATTGTCGTATGGCCTCAAATAAACTCGTAGAACTTGTTACAAATGATTTGTAGATTATGTTTCAACTATTGATTTTTTCTAAAACGAATATGAAAACTCTCTCTCCATCTACCCGAAAGACACTCATATGATATACATATCTCCTTCTATATGTCAACTACATCATTCTCACAACTTCTATGGATAATCTTCGCAAATCTATCATATCACTTTTCAACTCAAAATTTGCTAAGAAAAACTTGGGGACAAGACTTAGTTATTTTTTAGACATTTTTGTCACTCGACATGTTGGTGGTCTATTCTTATCTCATAAAAAATATGCAAAAAATAATTTATTGAATGTGCTTTTATATCCTCGTGTAAGCCATGTCCTACCTCAATTGATACAAGACTGAAGCTTAGCATGAAAACCGGCACTCCAAATGAGGATCCATATCTTTATCGTAGTCTTGCAAACGCTTTACAATATCTCAGGCCAGACATTTCTTATGCGGTAGAACATATTTTCTTATTTATGCATAATCCGATGGATGTTCATGTAGACTCCTAAGTGCATCTTGCGCTGCATTAAAGGCACTAGTTAATATGAACCGTACCCCTATCAAATATTGACCATATCTATGATCTCTTATACAAATACGAATTGAAAAACTGCTTAGATATTAGAATATTCACTTCTAATTGTTATGTGCTTCTTGGTGGCAACTTACTCTTCTGGTCCTCCAAACGTTTCCCCACATTATCCCACTCCAATGGTGAGGAAGAATGTTGTGGTTTTGCAAAAGTGGTGTCTGAATCTTGTAGGTTATATAACCTGCTTTTAGAGTTCTTCCGATTTACAAAGCTACCATGGTATATTGTAATTACGTCATTGCAATATAACTATCTAATAATCCGATTTAGCATCAACAAATCAAACAGATCGAGATGGACATTCACTTCGTCAGCAGTTGACCAAATCTGCATCTTTCATATCATATCGCATCATCAAAGTGCATATATTTTCATCAAAGGTCTTTTCCTTGATGCTCTTTTAGGATTTTAGGAATAGTATCATCAACGAACATGTTCTAACTAAGACTCCAGGGGTGTGATAGAATATCTTTATATTATTACTATTATTGATGTAAATACTACTAGTCTTCATCTATACTTATCAAATAGAATTAGTCAATGATCAAGAGTATTATGATTTATTTTCATTCTTTATCTTAGCAATTCATGTACATAATAAGACACTAGATTCCAATCGATAATAATCATCGAATTTATTTCTCATAAAATAATAATTTAAAGTGGTTGAATTAACAACAAACACAACTTCTTCAGTCACTCACTTCTGATCATGACATAGTTAAATTCTAAAGTGGCTTAGTATAACATAAGATTTCAGAATAACTGTTTTTTCCATAGGAAGCTTTCCCAATTTAGCATAGATCTTTTGTTTTCTTTTAACAGCAGCATGCATACAAACTGATTTGGTTGATATGAGACACAAGAAATAAAGAAAAATAACAGACAATATTAGAAAAAACACTAGATATAAATCTACAAACTGTAGATCAATTAACCCTCCCCAATTGCATGGTAGCTTCATCTTTAATTAACCTTTGACATATGATCTTCTTCACCATGAAAGTAATGCTACTATAATTGTAGCAAATACAACAGGAACCAACATCAGACGCCGCTGTTTCACAGTAAAAGCACCAGAGTCATCGTCTCCTCCTGGAACTTCATCGCTGTCGGTAGATTTCTTCTTAGACGGTGTCTTAGCCTTTTCAGGCGCTGGAGCCGGTGCAGGAGGCTTAGCGACAAAGAAGTCCCGAGGAAGAAGCACCTTGTCGACTTGGTAGACCGCGAGCTGGTGATCGGTGTAAACAGTTCCACCAACTGTGACATTAACAATACCGGTTGTTATATTCACTTGGTTTCCTGAACTTGTTACATTCAGCGCCAACCTATACGGATCATCGCCAGCCTGTGTCCTCACCGGGTTGCTAAGAGTATCGAAATTCGATATTGCTACAAATGTAGGTAGCAAGTGGAATTGGATGAGCTTGTTCTTTTGTTCATCGCTAAGGGAATTGAGGAAACCAGGTTTAAGGCTTGAAAAAGCGTTATCGTTTGCTGCAAACAAGGTTATACCGCCGTTCGAGTTTAACAGTTGAGAGTTGATTTGGTTGGATACTTGTGTCGTCTTGAGAAGACGGATTAGCGTGGTGTACCCTCCCGCCTTTTTGAGGATTCTAATAATGTCAGTTGGAGCTGAATCAGCGGATGGTGCCGGAGCAGGTGATTTCTGGGCTAGGATTGTAGTGGAAGAGACAAAAAGCATAAGAAGAAGTGTGAGAGAGAAGAAAGGATGCTTCATCATCACCATATTTTGTGAGAAGAAGTGTTTTGATGCATGAAGAAGTGGTGGAGGGAATGAAATATAAAGAAACATGAAAGTTTTTTTTTTTGAAGTTTGGTGAAATGTTTCTTTACAAGCTTTAATTGTCAGCATACACATCAATGAAAGGTGGTATGGTATATCAAGGTTAGGCTAATTTGATGTATATTTTGCTTTAAATAGCAGGAAAAACAGTGAGATCTATGTGATTGTGTGTGTATGTGAGTGTGTGAGAGGATGAAAAAAACAAAAGAAGAAAAAAATAGCATTGTGATGAATAGTTTGCTGGTAACTTGTAAATTGTAATTTTCTGAAATAGCAAAAAAAATCAAGTGTTTTGTGGTAACTTGAGGAACAAGTCTTGATAATTTTACTTTTAAAATACATTTTGATTATGTTTCATGATATTATTATTAGGTTTGGGTGAGAAACATGAAGTGGGTTATACTTGAATCAATTTTGTTGATTGTTGATGTTAGCCTTTGAACTACGATGCATTATTAGTGCTATTTGTTTGGTGTTTATTGCCAGTGGGACTGTGCTGAATATGTTTGTTGACATTAATATGTTTGTTGTGGAAGAACGATGGATTAACAGATGATTATTTAAAGGTGATGGAAATTTCTGTTATGGTATAGTTTCTAAAAATAAGTGTGTTACTATAGTTATTAGATGTTCTTTCAATCAATTTTAATAAGAAATGTGAATGTACTAATTAACTTCAAAATGGACTATGATATATGTATAACCTGAATATTACATGATTTTTTTATGACCATGGCATGCAAGAACTGTTGAGAGGTCTACTTCAGGAAAATAGTTATTCATTTAAGAAATTGGATGGAGATAGCCATCACGATTGACATTTAACAATTTTGCAATCTGGACCGTAGTCTGTATATCTCATTTTCGGGTCTGTTTGAATATCAACATTGATTGTCAGGCTTGATTTGAGTCAATACTTTAGATAGAAATATGTGAATCAAGGTTCAAAAACACCAAATTTTAGGATCATATTGAATTAACTTAGTTAAATTATCTACTTACAATAATTTTGTATATTGTTCTTAAACTATTTGTAGCAACTACAGTTGACAAAATTGGCTGATCCAACTGACACATTATGTTTCAGATCTCTGCATAATCGGTACTCTCAAACATTATCAAATGATGTAGCCGAATCACAAATACAATTTGTTTGAAACTCAAGTAGTAGCAATTTGCAGGGACATTAGAATGTGCATGAAGCAAGAATGATTAACATAAATGAAGAAAATGACGAAACACAGCTTAAGCATTGGTCGCCATCAAACATATTTCCATTTCAGAATGTAACAGATAAAGAAAAGTACAGGCTTAGATTATCAATTAACTTTGCTTTTACATTTCCTAACCGCCTCTATCCCCTCTTGAGATTGTCTCTCTTAATGCGTCCTCGGCTTTCACTTTCTCGGGAACAAAATCTGGACAAGCAAACACAGTGCAGGAATCCTTTTAATTAGTGATAAATGAATACATGGAAGAGTAAACTTCAAATATTTCAATAGTTACGGGATAAAGTTTCAACAGCGATAAGAAGTTACCAGACAGAAAGTCGAATCTTCTTTGCTTACTAACAACATTTGCTGAAACACAAAGCAACCGTCTAATCGGTAATTGGGAAATATTTAACAGTCACAACACAAAAGCAAGGAAACAAATAAACATGCACATGGATCAATTACCGTGGACATAGCAAGAACCAATTCTACAATGCATGTAGGCCATAGAAAATATTATCAACTCAATGGGTTAGATTAATTACTTTTTTTTCGAAACATGGCAATTTTTTATTCATGATAGATATTTCCTTCAATATTGCACAGGGAAAAAGAAGGTAATGTTTGTAATACCTTGGAATGACAGAAATTCTACAAAAGAGTAAAGTTAAAGATTAGATAAACATTCACATTCCTTTTTCTATTTCACAGCACCGATGAAGTTGAATGGTTTTTACCATACTTCAGCGCTTTCAAGCCTAGCTTAATAATAGATCAGTTTTATTTCATGTCAATCAGAATATTGATTTATAGAACCAAGTGGTGGTGATATTTACAAGTGAATGGGTTGAAATTATTGAGAAGTGAACAGATGAAACTGAAAATTCCGCATACATAAGGAGGTAAAAATTGATAATTTACATATATCAATTCCTAACTGTTCAAGCTATCTCTCTTACTCGAAAGCATTTACATTAATCGAAGAAAAGCATCCCTTAAGTTCGATATAGGGGCTCAGAAGCAGCGACACAAATACTATATTGACACTACCACATAGACATAAACAATAATTTAAGTGCAACCATGTGAGTCAGTGTCAGACACTAACACATAGTGGACACGAGCACGCCGTCAATATGAAATTTCAGTACTACATTTGCGAAATTATAGGTTACAACAACAACAAAAATTACTAATAATGAATAAATAATCAGTTATAAATTCCATTGATATCAATCATGAAGATGGTTTTGAGACTAACCCTAACTTCACTGAACTCGCATGTTGTTACACTAAAAGAAAATCACACAAGTAAAACATAATAGCTTATGAAAAAAAGAGAGAAATTGAAAGAGACATTACATAGGTGATTGTAACTCAGATATTTCTTACGATCCTGAGCACAACAAGCATAAGCTTCCTGAGCTAATTGTTCAAGAAACTTCTCCTGCAACAAAAAAACAAAACGCAAACGCTTAACGAAAAATGCATAACAAAAAACGAAAAAAAATGCAAATGTTCATAAACTAACCGCAGCTTTGTTAATCGCCAATATAGCTTCCTGAGAAACACGCAAATCGCTGATTTCTGCTTTTATTATCGTCCTGATTCGATTCATCGGAAACACGTTCGTTTTCGCTTCTTCTTCTCCTACTCCTTCTTCTTCTTCCACGTCGTTCTCGTGTTTCGTTCCGTTATCCTCTTTTTGTTTGCAATTTCCATTGGCGAACTTGAGCTTCTTACTCTTGTTGTTGCTTTTGTTCTCCTCGTTCTTCTTCTTCTTCTCACTGGATTTTTCTACGTCTTCTTCCTTTTTGATTTTGCTAGTAGGTGTTGAGGTTTCTGATTTTTTGGGTTTGTTGTTTTCTGCTATGGAATTGTTTGAAGAAGCCATTGTATATAGATAATTGATTATGGAGTAGAAGCCCTTTCGCACTTGAGCACTTTCTCTTCTAACTCACAACACTGCTTCTACTCTCAGGGTTTCAAACACAGGGTTTTACTTTACTTTTTACTTTCTGCACGAACCGGGTTTGGAGGACGAAACGCAAGCACGGGTTCTCGGTTTGAATTAAAGCGGCCTAGCTCGGCCCGGAAATTTGTTAATAGGACAGTTTCTATCAAACTCGTTTTAGAGACGAATGTTATTAGCACCTCCTTTTTTCATACACTTCCTTCTTCTTCTTTTTTTAAGTTTTGCTTTACAACAATTTCTTCCAATTTTAGGGACATGTATGATAGGTATTTAATCTCAAAATTCCTGAAATTTAGGGTTTCAAATTTATAAGAGGTAAGGATATACAAAATTCTTCAATGTGTGTTGGAATTCAACTAGTTAAGTTCCACGTCGATTAGAAATGGAGGAAATATTTGATATATAAGATAAATAACGCATATCCCTAATTCCTTAAGGTTTTGGGTGGATATATGATGTCAAGGTCTCTTGGATCCATGAACATTTAGCTCATTGAAACTTCTGACGTTCCCTAGACTCCCCAACAAGTGGTATTAAAGTCATGGTTAGGCTTGATGGGGGGAGCGGAAGTGACTCGGCTCGAAGGAACGGACAATTTTGGTTTATGGAAAATGAGGGTTAATGATTTATTATCTCGACAAGATTTGCAAAAGGCGCTTTGTAATGAGAAACCAACGGGCATTGCAACCATTAATTGTAACGAGATGACGGAGAAGGTCACAAGTTTTACAAGACTTTGTGTTTCTGATGACATGATTAATTATATCCTAGACCTTACAACTCTGAAGGATATCTAAGATAAATTGGAAAATTAATATATGTCCAGAATGTTCATGAACAAATTATTCACGAAGTCGTGTCTCTATAGCCTGAAGAAGCAAAAATGAGGCGATTTGCAGGCTCATGTCAATGCTTTCAACAATATTCTCGCTGATTTGACACATCTTAGTATGAAGGTTGACGGTGGGGATAAAGTCATTATTCTGATGTGCTATTTACCAAGCTCTTATGATAAGTTGGTGACCACTCTCACATACGGGAAAGAATCAAGCACGTCTGATTCTATTTATCCTACCCTTTTTGCAACACGCACAATGTTGCCAAAGTGTAGAAGAATGTGAAGGAAGTTCAGGTGAAGGTTTGTTTGTGAATGGAGGTTAAGACCGTGGAACCAGTATCATCTTGTTTCCCCAGTACACATCTCATGGAACCGTCAAGTACTATTAGGTACATTATAAGTGGTCTTCCTGGAACTGGTGACACCAAAATAGGTGGCTCTTGCAGATACTCCTTGATTCTATCGAAGGCCTTTTGACAACCTTCATTCTATTTGATGGCTTGATCCTTCCTTATCAAGAGCTCGACCAATCTTTCCTTGATTTCATCCTTTAAGGAAGCATCGACCTTAACCTCTTTCTTGTTTTCTTTCTTGTTTTCTTCATAGCTTCGTAGTTCATAGAACTAATAGTGGGAGATGAAAGAAGTTATTAGTGAAGTATGGTTTGAACCAAAGGATTATATGGTTTGACTCCAAAAAGGGATGAAATTTGAACCTAAGAGTAAAACTAGCATTAATCAGTGTGTGGGTAGCCTGAAGCATTAACCATTATATGGTACGACCGAAAACAAAGAGAATTAAGTGTTCGGTTTCATAGCCAAACAACTCTTGGTTCATAAGCAGACACAAGATAGAGCTCAAAGAGATAGTGTATTTTCCTCAAAGATAATGGTATATCACATGAAGTGAAAGAAGGTAGAATATGACTACATCATGGAGATGAATGGAATGATAGAGGAAAGTAACCAAAGTCACAGAATGAAGGATTTGGTAAAAGTGTCTGAAGGGTATGGTTTAAGGGTATATTGGAATCCATGAGAGAATGAAATTTGTACCATAGAGGGAAACAGGCATATTGGCAAAAAAAAAGAAGGAATAAAATGTTTGTGTACATGACAAACAACTCTTGGTACAAATGCGGACTGCCGATTAAATCGTCCTAAAAAGGTATGTATGAAATTCCAGAGAAAACTATATTTGGTTTCAAAGAAATAGTATGTCACTGGGGTGAATGGTTATGATTGAAGGTAGGTGATATGGATCATGAAAGATAGGGATAGTTCCATAGGGCATAAGAAGGAATAATTAAGATTGTGCTTTTGGTTCACAAGATGGACTCCGATTAAATCGTCCTAAAATGATATTTATGGGGCCTACAAGAAAGTGTTGTTTGGTACAAGGAATGGTATATCACTATATGAAACAAACAACTTGAAGTCAAAGAAGAATGGTATATTGGATCCATGCAGGAATAAACTCTGAACCGAAGAGTAAACAGGCATATTGGCTAAAAAAGAAAGAATAAAGTGTTTGACATCAAGGAAAACATCTCTTGGTTCACAAGGAGGACTCCGATTAAATCGTCCTAACAGGATGTGCATGGAATCCAAAGAAACTGTATTTGATCTCAAAAGGATGGTATTGATTGATGAATGAGGAATTAATAAATAAGGTAGAAATAAATAAGGTAGCTCATGGAGAATCTGAATCCTCGTGCCTACGTATTCTCACCGTGCAATGAGAAAGTCAAAGCTTTCGTAGTTCTGCTCATTATGATCGGAACAAAGACAACAAGAGACTAAGGCAAGAGGTATGATGTATGATAATGGAAGATGAAAAATACTTGGGAGCCATATGATATGAACCATACTAAAGTCAATGATTAAAGGTGAACACGATGAGCAACTAGGACATTCGTCTCGTACCCAAAGATATTCAGAATGAGTTAATGGAATTCTCCACTCTTATTCATTCTTTACTACTTAAGGCTAGTGACATGTGATTCTCACCATAACTTTCAAGTTGCTGGAGAATAATCCTTGTTGCTTCTTGTGATGATGAAGACTGTGTCAATCATTTGATTCGAGTTGCACTAAAGTCTATAAATAAAGGTGAATACCTTAAGCAACTGGTTCATTCATCCTATACCCAAGGATACCCTGAACAAGGATAGGAATTCTCAACTCTCATCATTCTTTGTTACTTAAGGCTCGTGGCATAGAACTTGAATCATGATTGGTAAGTTGCTGATGGAGACTTCTATTTGTTGCATTGTTGCTTTGTGCATGAAGACTTGACAATCATGTGATTGGGATTGTGCTAAAGTCTATGAATAGAGGTGAATACGGTGAGCAACTGGGTCGTTTGTTCTGTACCCAAAGATATTCAGAATGAGTTAATGGAATTCTCCACTCTCATTCATTCCCTATTTCTTAAGGCTCGTGTCACACAATTTGATCTTAATTGACAAGATCTTGAAGAAGCGCCTTTGATATGCCTTGTATAATCCACTTCTTGATTTGTCTGGGATGCCTTGCATGAAAGTCTGGACTTGAGGCCTTGAGATCCACTACATTACGGAAATAGTCTTATCAAGTGATTAAGGGACTTCTGATCACTTGAATGGACTGTGGGATCATATATGAATCAAAGGATTTAGTTAATCAAAATTTATTTTGATCAACTTGAATCAAAGGGATTGAATTAAATTGAGAATTATGGTTAATCATGTACAACATAATCTAAAGGTCAATAAAATATACAAATCCTAACTAGGGGATCATGCAACATTTGAGATCAAATTAACAATCTATTTAATATCACATGAAAACTCCATTAAAAATGCCCAATTATTCTAAATCAACCCTTAATCCTAAGGAAACATGAAATTTACAATAAAACCCTAGGGTTAAAATGGTCAAATTACATGGGGAAAAATTAGGAAATTAATCCTAAAATTAAAATCCAATTAAAATAGACTATTCTAATTATTTCTAATTAGAAAAATTAATCTTAATTAAAAATTAATATTCTAAACCTATTAAATTCTAAAAATGTTAATCCTAATTAATTTCCAATTAGTCTAACCATCAAAAATTAATAAGGCAAAAGAGTAATTAATTAAATCATGGAAAACTATTAACAAAACAAAAAAAAAGCAAGGAAATGGGCCTGGATATGGGGTATGGCCCTTGTACAGGGTGCAAAGGGTAAACGCGTCTAGGCCTTAGTTGAAAAGCCCAATGGAAATGCCTTATGGAGCTAGGGAGGTTTAACGGATATTGGAAGGTGCATGTAGCGATATGCATGGGGTTTGGCCCAGAATCACAATTCAACATTGTGAGGCAAACTCAATGAAGGTCCAGACACTCAATCAGACTCAACATGTGTTCAAACACTTTCCCTCTTCGGAGATTACCGGCCTCCACCTCTACCGCGCCAGAAATCGCCTCCTACAGAGGCGGAGGATCTAACACCATCAATTCATACCTTAGTTTGGTTATCGTTTCACGCTCTTTCTAAGCCATATGCTAATTTCTTCTAATTCCACATCGATCCTTTAAATTGAACCAAACAAAAGATAAACCCTAAATAAGGCATTCACCAATTCAAAGATGCAAAGGCATTAAGAGGGATCCAAACCTTGAGGGTTTGGTCCCTCTGGTATCGAACTCTATCTTAGCAACGAAATAACATAGTAAAAATGAATAAATTAAGTGCGTTGACCTAGGCAACAAAGTATTCAACAAAGCTGGAAGCAAATGGAATGAGAATACCAGAGGCACCCGAGGTAAATCTCAAATTCTTCACTTCCAAATTCACTACAACTTCTTCTTCTTCTTCTTTGTGATTCTAGTCCGTAGGATAAGAGCTTCATGGTTTAGAGCTTAGCACAAGTCAAATTGAAGCTCTGATGATGAGATTCAATGGCTTTTAGGGAGTGCGTGTAGGTGAGGTTGAGAGGAGAGATTCTTAGAGAGAGTCGAGAGAAGATTGAAAGAGAGTCTGAGAATTGTGATTCTATGAAGTTTTTTCACCTGTTTCCAGAATCGAAACAATCAAGTTGGTTATTGCTCTAGCAAACATGAACAACTAGCACACATGTCAGATAGATGTGAAATATGCATTCCTAAATCGTCTCTTAGATGAAGAAGTTTATGTTGCACAACCAGCTAGATTTATGAAGCATGGCGAAGAAAACAAGGTATATAGGTTGCATAAAGCCTTGTATGGACTTAAGCAAGCTCTAAGAGCTTAGAATAAGAAGATAGACATTTTCTTAAGGGAGAAGGAATTTGTGAAGTGCACAACTGAGCATAGAGTATATGTAAGAAGAAGCAATAATGAGTTTCTTATACTACGTTTCTATGTCGATGACATGTTGATAACAGGAAGTTGCAAGAAGGAGATCGAAGATTTCAAGCATGACCTAAGTGAGGAGTTTGAAAAGCCAAACTTGGGAAATATCTCATATTTCCTTGGCATCGAATTCTACAAGAGTAATAGAGGCTTGATGATGCACCAAAGAAGATATGCAGGTGAAATACTCAAGAAGTTTGAGATGCAAGATTGTAACCCAACTTCGACTCCAGCTGAGCCCAGATTGCAACTGTCGAAAGACACAGATGAATATGATGTCGATCCAATGCAGTACAGAATACTCATTGGATCATTTTGATACCTTTATCACACAAGGCCTGATCTAGCATACAATGTAGGTATGGTGAGTAGATTCATGCAGAAGCCAAAGGTATCACACCTAGAAGCGACGAAGAGGATAGTAAGGTATCTGAAAGGAACTCTCAACTATGGCATTTTGTTTCCTGCAGTTGATGAAGGAAAAGAAGGCAAGTTGGTGGGATACACCGACTGAAGTTGGTGTAGTGATGTTGAGGATAGAAAATTCACAACTGGTTATATGTTTATGCTAGGTGGTGCATCGATTACTTGAAGTTCGAGAAAGGAACCAGTAGTAGCATTGTTTCCGTGTGAAGAAAAGTGTGTAATTGCTTCTCTTTGTGCATGTCAAGCAAATTGGATGGTGAATTTGGTCGAAGATATTATAGGGAAGAATCATGGAACGATTACCATGAAGATCGACAACATGTCTGTTATCAATCTAGGGAAGAATCTGATAGCGCATGGTGGAAGCAAGCACAACGAAATGATGTTCCACTATCTTCAAGAGAAGGTAGTTAATGGGAAGCTGAACTTGGAACACTGCAGAACTGAGAATCAGATTGCAGACATCATGACGAAAGGAGTGCAGGTCAAAGTATTTAAAAGGTTAATATCTATGATGAATATAAATAGCTTAGACACAATGAATTATGTGGTGTGCTTAGAATGTAATTCATGGTGTTGAAGCATATTGTTGTTGAAACACCTAGTGTCGAAGTGTCATGGAGTTAGCCTCAACATAAATGTTTACTTAGTCCCAATTTTGCAGTGTTAGCATAATTAGGTATTTGTGTTTTGCTTCAGGAGCAAGAAAACTCAAAATCTATAAATATGGAGTAACCCTTATTAATTGTAAGAATACACAATAGAAGTGCAGTTGCGCAGTTGAATAAAATCTAAGTTTGAGAGCAGAGAGTTACTCTGCAGAAATTTCTTCTTCTTCTTCTTCTTCTTCTTCCTTATTTGAAAATCCTAATCTCTCTTTCTTCCCCAATTCAATTTTGTTTCTTTTCATTACCATTGTGCAGCGAAATCTTGCAACCAAGGTTGGTTGATTCACTCGAGTGAAGAGTGAAGAATAAGAGAAATAATCAACAAAAAAGATTTATTCTTGTTTATTAAGATTCGATTCAAAATTCTCCATAAATTTTGATAAAGTTCTTAAAATAAAATTGGTAAGAAAATATATCCATTTTATAGAAATATGTGTAAAACAAACTACAATAATAATCTCATCAAATGATAAGAAAATTTTATTATTACATGATGCAAGTTAAGACAATGTTTTTTTATCGAAGAACGCGTTTCATCACATGAAAGAGATTTATGATTTTTTTTAGGAAATGACATTTGCAATTAATCTACGGAAATAATATCACACACTTCTATTTTGAAGAAGAATATAAAAAAAGAGATATGACAAATCTTTTTACATGATCTTCGTTAATAAAAAAAATTCAACAAAAGATTGACTTTTGTTGTATGAGAGATTAAAGTCTTCTTGAGAGAGAGATTTTTAAAAGTGGTTTTGTTCAATTGATTTTTTCGTGATAAGATTTTTAACAAGGAAATTTCATCCCCAAAGATGTTTAATGTTTTTTTTTCTTCACTATGAATTACTTTTTATTGAATTTTTTCTAAGTTTTTAACCAAAGATATGGACATCTAAGGAGAGTCTTATAAATATTTGGTGGATGTTCAACTCCCTAAGATTTTTATATTTTATGGATGATCTTTAATTTTTATGACTAATTATTTTCACTCTCGTTAGTATTCCTCTTCATTATACTAGGACGATCTTTTTTTTTAACACCAACAACGTAATTATGTGCATACAATGCAGATATTCTATCTCTTTTTAAAATTTATATTGTCTTGAAATCCATGCAAGAACCCTTAGCTTTATTAAAGTCTGCGGTATAATTATGGTGTATGAATTTATTTATTTATTTAAATAATCATATTTTTTAAATTAATTTCTAAAATAACTAATATTTCAAAAACATTACCAGAATCACCATATTTTCAAACAGATGTGTCAGATCAACTGACGCATCCATTTAGCAGGAAGAGGAGGCGCCAACACCATTGACGTATGCTTTAACAGCATTGCATGGAGGTGCCAAGGTTGTTGGCGCATGCATGTGCTTGTGTCTAGCCGTTTGGCGCATGCATGTGCATCAGATGTGGCACATAGCCCTTCGGCGCATACATTGGTAACTTCATCTATAAATACCTCGCGTATCACCCATATTTTTTCACACAACATTTACGCTACAACCACATTTTCTTTCATTCTACTTCAATCTCCTTCAAGTTTTTTATTTTTAACCATGTCCGAATACATTCACAAGAGAAAATGTTGATTTAATATTTTCCCCGTCGCGTCTCCGATAAAGATTCAAATTTGGAATATATATTAGTTTGAACGTCTTAATCAGACGTTGAATCGTTGGTTAGATGGAGAAATTGGAGATGGTGAAAGGATTAGAAGAATCCAATGGCTTGTGTCCACGTTCAACCAAAATGGAGAAGTGCGTGAATGGGTGGATATTAAGATTGATAGAGATGTTCATAGGATGATGCATAATATGTTTAAAATTGTTTTGATGGGTGTAATCGCTTAGTTATTGTAATGGTATTTTAATTGTTTTAGTTTTTTGTGTTGTTATTTATGTGTTGCTTGTGTGTTGAATGTCTTGTATTTGTTTGTGATGGTATTTCCTCACAAACTTATCATATGAAATAAACTTTGTTTTTTATATATTGCAAAAGAGGTACATGTAAATTTATCTTGTTGTGCTCGTTCCAACACTAGGACAGTTAGTAGGATTGTGACCTGGTTGACGGCATGAACTACATAATCGAACCATTTTGTTCGCTGTATCCATTTCGGTTCGAATATGGATGTTGTTTGGGTGACCCTTTTTATTTCTTCGCATAACTTCGTTGTGCCAAACAATGTCCCCTTGATATTCTGGCCAGTAATCTTCTTTTGCCACTACTAAAAAACTAATTTTGTAAATATTTGATAGGCTTATGACTTTGTAAACGTCAGATAGTAAGTAGGATGGATCCCTTCGAACCTTTGAACATATCGCAATGACATGGGAGCAGGGCATACGAAAGACTTGGAACTTTTCGCAGTCGCACCAACCTCTATCTAGTTCCACTCTATATTGTCCCATCGGCATGCCTTCATTATGATCCATGGACTCGGCAGCATTATACCAACCTTTAGTACGGTCAAACACCGTGACCACGTGTATGTTTTCTTTGGCAACTTCATGTCTAATGAATTTCATTGAAGCATCACTGAGCAACTGCGCAGATTACAACACTGAACTCCATTTGGAACGTCTGGTCTCAAACAATGCCCCTAGCCTGAAATATGTTGTCTGCACCAAAGCGGTTATAGGTAGGTTTCATATGCCTTTGAATACAAAGTTCATTTATTCCACAAGATTTATTGTCATGTGGCCCAACGCTGACCGTTGTCGTATGCCCTAATCCACTTCTCCAATGGAATACTATCGATCCATCGTACTGCATCTGCGTTTGACAATCTTATTTCATCTATAAATAAGGAATCAACTCACAATATTTCATCATCTGTAACACTAACAATCAATCTTTGCAAGACTCCATCTTTACCATACTCAACCTCTGTAACACTCAACCTCTGCAGCATTATGTCTCTATTGACTATGGGTGATGAACACCGAGGAACAATCGATAATATCTCGACATTTGTATGTTATTACTTCTTTTAACTTATTTCGTATTTATTTTGTATTTATTTCTTATTTATATTTTTATTGTATATTACTTCTTCTTATTTTATTTCTTAATTATGTTTTATTAGGACCCAAAACGATTTCGATGTCGTGCACATGAATATGTATCCCATGTGTTGGTTCTATGTGTTGGCATCAATTTTGGTAAAACTTAGAGTTATCACAAGTTGTTACGCGTGTTGTCTTGACATGTGATATCAGCTTCCTGCAGGATGTTTAAATATGGTTGTGCAGGATTTAGTCAAGATGTCAGACCCGATGTTAAGACATGTACACAGAGAACATTCAGTCTGAATGTTATGTGTTTTGTTGTTGCGTTTTTCATGCAATTCTTTGTGTGCTTATGTCGAGATTGCATGCGTTATTCAAGGAGTAATTCTATTTAAAACCAGAATGTTCTTTTTTCCAAAAAGGAATGATTAACTGTTGTTTCTTAGGAGATACGCAATTAAAATAGAATTAGGGTTTCATGTTGCCCAGGCCCATTCAAAAAGCTTCTATTTAAAGGCCATGCAAAACATGTTTTAGATACACAAGATATGAACGATGAAGTGAGAGAGTTTTAGGGTTTTAGTCTTGTGTGAGCTTGTGTATTGTGAGCCATTCATTCATCTTGTTGATGTATGAATTTGACTGGTTTTTGTGTTGTAATTTGTCCACTCTAAGCTTTGAAGTACGAGTGTATTTGTTTACTTGGTTGAAGCTTTTAAGCAAGATCAAGTATGTGTCCTTGAAGTGTGTCTTCTTTCTTTTTGTATTTGTTCTTATATGACTGTTGTGATTGAGGGGGAGTGAGTAGGGTTTCATATATAAGAGTTCTTAGATAGAAGTCACACGGGTAGAGATTAGGTGAAAAGACTGTAACTTGAAGTTGTTTACTGGGAGTCTTTGAACTAATTATGTTTAGTGGATTTCCTTCCTGGCTTGGTAGCCCTCAGACGTAGGTGAGTTTGCATCGAACTGGGTTAACAATTGCTTGTGTCGCTTGTTCAATTGTTTCTCTGTTTTTATCCTGTTTATATTTCACTTATTGTTCAGATATTAGTGTCGTGACATTACCTTCGACATCTCATATATGATACTAGTATTTCAATTGGTATTAGAGCAGGCATCCTGCTCTGGTTCTGGGTGAGATCTTGGGACGTTACTTTCTGGTACTATGGATAGAGACGGAGGATCTGTACACAGACCACCAATTCTGGATGGATCTAACTATGACTACTGGAAACCTAGAATGGTAGCCTTCTTGAAATATTTGGATAATAAGGCTTGGAAGGATGTTCTAACAGGCTGGGAACACCCCTTCACTGTGAAGGAAGGAGAAGTTACAACTGTTAAGAAGCCTGAGGGAGAATGGACCTAGGAGGAGGATGAACTAGATCTTGGAAACTCTAAAGCATTGAATGCTATATTCAATGGGGTTGATAAGAACATCTTCAGACTGGTAAACAACTATGAGGTGGCTAAAGATGCTTGGAATAATCTCAAAACCACTCATGAAGGTACCTCTAGAGTGAAGATGTCTAGATTGCAGCTGCTTACTACTAAGTTTGAGAATTTGAGGATGAAAGAAGATGAAAGTATTCATGACTTCCATATGAATATCCTTGAAATTTCTAATGCCTCAGGAGCCCTGGGTAAGAAGATATCATATGAAAAGCTTGTGAGGAAAATTCTCAGATCACTTCCCAAGAGATTTGCCATGAAAGTGAGAGTCATAGAAGAATCTCAAGATATCTGCAAGATGAGAGTGGATGAGCTAATTGGATCTCTCCAAACATTCGAGTTGGGAATGAGGGATGGATCTGAAAAGAAAGTCAAAAGCATAGCCTTTATGTCAAACACTGAAGATAAAGAGGAAGAAAGTAGTCAGGATACTAATGAAGGTCTAGCAAATGATTTAGCATTACTTGGGAGACAATTCAACAAAATCCTGAAGAGGATGAATGTGAGGTCAAAGTCTAATGTCAAGAACAACTCATTTGACATCAGTAGGCCCAATGATGCTGGAAGAAGAACAAAATCTGAGGAAAAATCCAAACAGGGCAAAGGAATTCAGTGCCATGAATGTGAAGGGTATGGACACATTATAGCTGAATGTGGGACCTACCTCAAAAAACAGAAGAAGAGTCTTGCTGCTGCTTGGTCTGATGACAATTCTGAAAGTGAAACAGAAGGAGAGTCTACCAATCTTGTGACTGCCTTGACTGGGAGATGGGATTCTGATGAAGACTCCAGTGATGATGAATTAAACTTTGATGAATTAGCTACTTTTTACAGGAAGTTGTGTTTCAGAAGTGAAGAAGTGTGTCAACAAGTGGAGAATCAGAAGAAACTGATAACCCAACTAGAGGATGAGAAGACAGAACACTTAGAAACCATTTCTAAGTTGAAGATTGAAGTCGTGTTCCTGAATTCCAAACTGGATGAGATGACGAAGTATGTCAGAATGCTAAACAGTGGATCTGACACCTTAGACAAAATCCTCCAGACTGGAAAGATGGCAGGAGACATGACTAGCCTTGGGTTCAATGAATCCTCTCCTAATTGTAGTCCCACTAGTAGCAAACCAAAGATGTCACATCAAGTGTCTCAACATCACAAGGAAAGATAACATAAAGGAAAATACTAAAGATGGAGATGTCATTACTGTGGGAAATTTGGCCACATAAAACCATTCTGCTTTAGGCTGTATGGTTATCCTAGTCCTACTCATCATCAACCTAGACCCAAACAACACATCCCTGTTAACAGAAAACAGTGGGTTCCTAGGGCTGGTGCTACTAACTTGATAGCTCACACCTCCTTCAGAGTCTCAGCCAAAGAAGATTGGTACTTTGATAGTGGATGCTCCAGACACATGACTGGAAGCAAAAACCTGCTAATTGATGTCCAACCTCATGTCACCAGCTATGTAATTTTTGGTGATGTAGCAAAGGGTGAAATCAAGGGGATTGGAAAGCTGAACTGTCTTGGAGTCCCTAACCTTGATAATGTGCAGCTTGTTAAAGGATTGACTGCAAACTTGATCAGCATCAGTCAACTATGCAATCAAGGTCTAAATGTGAACTTCACAAAAACTGAATGCTTGATTACTAATGCAAAAAATGAGGTGATCATGAGAGGAGTCAGGTCTAAGGACAACTTCTATATGTGGATTTCTCAAGAAAATAGCTATTCATCAATTTGTGCTCTAGCTAAAGAAGAAAAAGTGAAACTATGGCATCAAAAACTGGGTCATCTACATCTTAAAGGAATGAAGAGGATCATATCTGTTGAAGCTGTCAGAGGAATCCCAAAATTAAAGATTGAGGAAGGAAGAGTTTATGGTGAATGTCAGATTGGAAAGCATACAAAGATGTCACATCAGAAGATCAAACATGAAACCATATCTAGAGTACTGGAACTTCTCCACATGGACTTGATGGGACCTATGCAGGTGGAAAGTCTTGGTGGGAAAAGGTATGCTTATGTTGTGGTGGACGACTTCTCCAAATATACCTGGGTGAATTTTATAAGGGAAAAATCTGATGTGTTTGGTGTGTTCAAAGATCTTTGCCAAAGACTTCAAAGAGAAAGAGAGAGTCATGTTATCAGAATCAGAAGTGATCATGGGAAAGAATTTGAGAACAGTAAATTTGTTGAATTCTATTCATCTAAAGGGATTGGTCATGAGTTCTCTTCTCCCATTACCCCTCGGAAAAATGGTGTGGTGGAAAGGAAAAATAGAACTCTCCAAGAATCTGCTAGAGCTATGATTCATGCTAAGAAGTTGCCTTACCACTTTTGGGCCGAAGCTATGAACACGACCTGTTATGTTCATAACAGAGTAACATTGAGAAAAGGGACTTCAACCACTTTATATGAAGTATGGAAGGGAAGAAGACTTACTGTCAAATACTTTCATGTGTTTGGTAGTAAATGCTATATCCTGGCTGATCATGAACAAAGAAGGAAAATGGACCCCAAGAGTGATGAAGGAATATTTCTGGGCTACTCAACAAACAGTAGAGCCTTTAGAGTGTTTAATTCCAGAACAAAAGTTATGATGGAGTCTATCAATGTTGTTATTGATGATCAAGAGACTGATGTCACAGACGATGTTGAAACATTTCTGAATGATGCCCCAGCTGAACTCCTGGACAAAAGTAGTAAGAGTGAGTCCACTCAAGCTGAACCTGAAGCTGATAAAGTTAATAAGGGACCCTCTATCATAATTCAGAAGGATCATCCTAAAGATCTCATTATAGGAGACCCAAATAAAGGGGTCACCACTAGATCAAGGGAAGTGATCTCACACGCCTGTTTTGTATCCAAGATTGAGCCTAAGAATGTTAAAGAAGCCTTAATTGATGAATTCTGGATCAATGCCATGCAGGAAGAGTTAGGCCAATTCAAGAGAAATGAAGTATGGGAATTGGTTCCAAGACCTGAAGGAATAAATGTTATTGGAACAAAGTGGGTTCACAAGAATAAATCTGATGAAAAAGGTATGGTTACTAGAAATAAAGCAAGATTGGTAACACAAGGATACACTCAAGTTGAAGGAGTTGACTTTGATGAAACATTTGCTCCTGTAGCTCGCCTGGAGTCCATTAGATTATTGTTAGGAGTGGCATGTATTCTGAAGTTTAAACTGTTCCAAATGGATGTGAAAAGTGCCTTCTTAAATGGCTACTTGAATGAGGAAGTATATGTTGAACAACCAAAGGGATTCACATACCCAAATCTTCCAAAGCATGTGTATAAGTTGAGGAAAGCTCTTTATGGGTTGAAACAGGCTCCTAGAGCTTGGTATGAGAGACTCACAGTGTTTCTCATTAACAATGGATACAGAAAAGGAGGCATTGATAAGACTTTATTTGTCAAAGATGAAGGAGAAAAGCTCATGGTTGCTCAGATCTATGTGGATGATATTGTGTTTGGTGGGATTTCAAGTAAGATGGTTCAACATTTTGTTGAGCAAATGCAGTCTGAATTTGAAATGAGCCTTGTTGGAGAACTTACCTATTTTCTTGGCCTACAAGTCAAGCAGATGGAAGATTCTATCTTTATATCTCAAAGTAAATATGCCAAAAATATTGTTAAGAATTTTGGCATGGAGAATGAATTCCACAAGAGGACACCTGCTCCTACTCATCTGAAAGTGACTAAAGATGAAAATGGTGTCAGTGTGGATCAAAGTCTCTACAGAAGCATGATAGTGAGTCTGCTATATCTCACAGCAAGCAGACCTGACATTGCTTTTATTGTAGGTGTATCTGCTAGATATCAAGCTGAACCAAAGGTGAGCCATATAAACCAAGTGAAAAGGATCCTGAAATATGTCAATGGCACCAGTGACTATGGGATGCTATACACTCATGGATTTGAATCTGTGTTGTCTGGATATTGTGATGCTGATTGGGCTGGAAGTGCTGATGATAGGAAAAGCACATCAGGAGGATACTTCTTCTTGGGGAACAATTTATTATCATGGTTTAGTAAGAAGCAAAATTGTGTGTCTTTGTCTACTGCTGAAGCTGAATACATAGCAGCTGGAAGTAGTTGTTCTCAACTAGTGTCGATGAAACAAATGCTGACTGAATACAATGTCACACAAGATGTCATGACATTGTACTGTGAAAACCTGAGTGCTATAAACATCTCAAATAATCCAATTCAGCACAGCAAGACAGAACATATTGATATCCGTCATCATTTTATTAGAGAACTCGTGGAGGATAAGATTGTAGCCTTAGAGCATGTTGCTACTGAGATGCAGTTAGCTGATATTTTTACAAAGGCCTTGGATGCAAATCAGTTTGAAGTCCTGAGAGGAAAATTAGGGCTTTGATTTATGAAGACTTCTAGCAATTAATATGGAGTGGGAAAAGTAAGCAAATTAGTGTCTATGTGGCTAAAATAAAGCGCCCTCATTATGGTAAACCATCACCTAGTTTTGGAAATACCATCTATTACGTCTTCACACGCTACCTTCACAACCTCACAACCTACTCCAACTTTTCTATCTTCCTGCTCCTTCCTCACACACCTCTTCTAGGGCAACTGCATTTTTTTCACAAAAACTCTAAAATGTCACAACATCAAAATACTTCTACTTCAAAAACTACTAAGTCTACTCAAAAGGTTAGCGCTCCTTCCATGGACATTCCCGATGATGAGATTCTGGATGTGGTTCCTCTATCAGTTATTCCCTGCGAGGCCCTTGATTTGAATCATCCCATGGATGCCTCAGCTTCTGCATGCCCCAATCAAGGTAACATCTCTAGTATCCCTTCTGGCTCAACTCATACCACTAACTCTAAGGAAGATATACACCACATTGATCGTGTCATAAGAAACCTAGTCACTAGAATCCTTAATGAAGGACATTCTATGAAGGGAGTCTCTACTCCCCTGTCTAAAATGTACCCCTCTCCTGAGGTTGAACAACACAGTGAGAAGGATGACGATTCCTTCAGTTCTGAGAAGGACATGGCTGCGGAAGGTTTGTGCTCTCTAGGGCAAACTGTGTCTGGTAAAGGAAAATCTGCGGCATCTAAAACTGCCAATGCTTCCCACTCTGAGAAGCATGATGATGCAAACGATGTGATTGACCTAGAGGATGATAGGTCTGATGATCAAGAGGATAGCTTACTTCATCACTTAAAGCCAAGTGTGGCTAAATGTATGAAGACTCGAAAAGGAAGATCTGTGGCTGAACTTATGTCAGCTAGAAAAACTAAGAAGACTGCTGGTATTAGTCCCTCTAAATCTTGGAGCAAGGTTGAAGTGAAGAAGAGGAAGGTTAGAGAAGATTTTGAGTCTGAAGAGGATGTTGAGGAAGATGTCCCTGACATCTCTCCTGTGAAGAAAACCACTGTGAGGAAGTCTCCTGTTAAAGTTGATGTTATGCATTTGGATAATATCTCTTTCCATCTTGAGGATGGAGCTGCCAAATGGAAATTTATGATTCAAAGAAGGGTGGATGTGGAAAGAGAGTTGGGAAAGGATGATGTTGAAGTCAAGGAGGTCATGGACCTGATAAAGGCTGTTGGGTTGTTGAAGACTGTGGTTGGGTTCTCTCAATGCTATGAGGGTTTAGTTAAGGAATTCATTGTCAATATTCCTGAGGATATTACTGATAAGAACAACAAAGAATTTTGCAAGGTGTTTGTGAGAGGTAAGTGTATCACATTCTCTCCCACTGTTATTAACAATTTTCTGGGAAGAAAAGTTGAGGGTGCAGGTGAATTGGAAGCTACAGACAATGAGGTCTGTAGAGAAATTACAGCTAGGCAGGTAAAAGGGTGGCCTATTAAAAAGCATCTTCCTGCTGGGAAGTTGACTGTCAAGTATGCTATATTGCATAAAATAGGAGCTGCAAATTGGGTGCCTACCAACCATATTTCCACCATTGCTAATACCCTTGGAAGGTTTATTTTTGTTGTTGGAACCAAAATGAATTTTGACTATGGTAGATTTATATTTGAACAAATCATCAAGCATGCATCTACTAATGCAATTAAGCTGCCTATTGCCTTTCCCTCTATGATTTGTGGGATTATCCTGAATCAACACCCTGGTATTCTGAGTTCTAATGACTTACCTAGTAGAAGAAAACCTGCTTTGTCTGTGCACTATAAACTGTTTGAAGGCAGTCATGTCGAAGATATTATCATGACATCTGCCATGAAAAAGCCAGCCTCAAAAGTTAGAACTATTGTTGAGCTTAAGGAGACTTGTAAAGACTTGGTTGAAGGGATAAGGGTAGCAACAACTAGGAAACAATCGTTGGAAGCCTTGATTGCAAGCTTGGAGCAAGTTGAAGGTGAAAATATTGAACATGCTAAGGAAGCTGAAGCTCACACCTCTAGCGAGAGGTCTGCAAATAATGATGAGACAAGTGGCAATTCTGTTTCTGGTGCTGATGAAGTTGCAAGCTCAAGCTCCTCTGATTAGCTCCTTTGAATTTGGTCCCTATTGATGTGATGGATTTTCTTGATTTTGGCAATTCTGTTTTGCTGTTTTGTTGGTTTGTATCTCAGCTTGCTTACAGCTGATTATGTACTTGGTTTTGTAACCCATTAACTTTTGACATTTTGGTTTATGACTGAATAGACATTTATTTTGTCTCTTTGGTCTCTTTTGGATAAAAAGGGGGAGAAGTAGCTATAACTATAGATGATGTTTGATGTTATGTTTGATACAAAGAGGGAAAAGTGTTCTGTCTGTGTGAAGCAGATTGGTGCTTGGTGTGGACTAGCTGAAGGGGGAGGTGGTGTGTTCTGAGCAAAAGCGCATGTGTGTTTACTAGTTGCTATTTTTGCTAGTAATGTGTGTATGTTTACTTCTGTTGCTAAACTGATACTTTATTTGATTTCTTGTGAACGTATGATCTGATGTATGTTTTAGCCAAAATTTGCCAAAGGGGGAGTTTGTTGGTTCTATGTGTTGGCATCAATTTTAGTAAAAATTAGAGTTATCACAAGTTATCACGCGCGTTGTCTTGACATGTGATATCAGCTTCTTGCAGGATGTTTAAATATGGTTGTGCAGGATTTAGTCAAGATGTCAGACCCGATGTTAAGACATGTGCACATAGAATATTTAGTCTGAATGTTATGTGTTTTGTTGTTGCGTTTTTCATGCAATTCTTTGTGCGCTTACGTGGAGATTGCATGCGCTATTCAAGGAGTAATTCTATTTAAAACCAGAATGTTCTTTTTTCCAAAAAGGAATGATTAGCTGTTGTTTCTTAGGAGATACGCAATTAAAATAGAATTAGGGTTTCATGCTGTCCAGGCCCATTCAAAAAGCTTCTATTTAAAGGCCATGTAAAACTTGTTTTAGATACACAAGATACGAACGATGAAGTGAGAGAGTTTTAGGGTTTTAGTCTTGTGTGAGCTTGTGTATTGTGAGCCATTCATTCATCTTGTTGATGTATGAATTGGAATGATTTTTGTGTTGTAATTTGTCCACTCTAAGCTTTGAAGTACGAGTGTATTTGTTTACTTGGTTGAAGCTTTTAAGCAAGATCAAGTATGTGTCCTTGAAGTGTGTCTTCTTTCTTTTTGTATTTGTTCTTATATCACTGTTGTGATTGAGGGGGAGTGAGTAGGGTGTCATATCTAAGAGTTCTTAGATAGAAGTCACACGGGTAGAGATTAGGTGAAAAGACTGTAACTTGAAGTTGTTTACTGAGAGTCTTTAAAATAATTATGTTTAGTGGATTTCCTTCCTGGCTTGGTAGCCCCCAGACGTAGGTGAGTTTGCACTGAAATAGGTTAACAATTGCTTGTGTCGCTTGTTCAATTGTTTCTCTATTTTTATCCTATTTATATTTCACTTATTGTTCAGATATTAGTGTCGTGACATTACCTTCGACATCTCATATCTGATACCAAAATTTCACCATGATCCTTTGATAGAACCATATATTAGAGGATGTGGTTCTGGAAATTTCCTTAACATAGTCTCGTACTCGGTTGACTATAAATTTATTCTTGCTTTGTTGGAGAGATGGAGACCCAAGACCCACACATTTCACCTTCCTTTCGGTGAGTGTACCGTCACACTTGAGGGCGTCTACATGTTGTTGGGTCTATGTATCGATGGTAAGACCGTGAATGGTAGAGTTAACCAGGATAACTCTATCTGTAATGAATTATTGGGTGCCCCTTGTGTGACGGCCAAGCTGAGGGAGAGACATCCGATCAAGCTAGGGGGCAAGGAATAAATTTAAGATATCTCAAACAATATCATGCGAGTATAATATTGATCGAAGAATCAACCGAGTACGAAAAAATAATTAAAGCTCGGTGTTATATTATGATTTTATTTGGTAATTTTTTATTTCCAGAAAGTACTAGTAATACGGTAAATATTATGTATTTACCGTTGTTACGCAACATTAATAAGGTAAACACATATAGTTGGAGTTCAGCTGTTTTGGCTCATCTATAGAGTGCGATGTGTAAAAATGTCAAAAAAAATACTTGTACTTTTTATTCATGCGCGTATTTGCTACAAGCATGGGGTTGGTCAAGAATGTTGTCACTCGCCCCGGTAAACGAGAAGTCATTCATATTTCCGTTTGCAACAAAGTAAGTTTAAAACTTTACCATATAATTAATTAGACTTTATATTACAATTAACTATAAATAATATTTTTCAATTGTTTATGATCTAGGTGGTCAGTTAGAGGGATGAACTACAATAGGTGTCTGAAACACGCTATAGTAGTCTATCGCAATCTATTGGATCACATTGGACCAGACGATGTAATACTCCTACATAACTCTATTTTAATTAAAAATACTTATCAAATTATTTATCATCTAATCATGTCGTATTGTTGTATAGTTTATCTGGAGGCTATATTTGGGTCTTCATCATCAGGTTAATCATGATGATGCTGCAGTTTGGACAACAAAGACACCAATTATCTGGTTCACTACTGTGGAGATGCACCAGAGTGACCGGGTAAAACTGCAGTTCGGCATGCAACACCAAATTCCAGAACCTCCAATGTGTTTGGGAGGTTGGCATAAAAAAAGAGTCGATGCCCAATGAGATTATTCCGACTGGAGAGACTTCACAAAAGAGATGTGTCGTCATTGGAGGAATCGACGGCAACACATCTTAAACGAACCAGTCATACATGGTGCTAGACCAACTCAACAATATTTGACATGGTTTAGGTCGGTTATAATGCAACAATTTGTGTCTAAGTCAAGGTATTTGATTGATCCACGCCAACTAGCTTCATCATCATACGTCCAACAACAAGTCCTCGTCCAACACCAATGTCAAACCACCCAAACCCAACAATCAACCTCACACCATCACCCTACCACATACACCCAACAACCAAATACCCAACTTCGCAACCCATTCATGCCAAACACTCAACCTCGCAATACATTCATGTCACCCACCAAACCTCAAAACCAATAATCAAACCCTATGCACCAACAACCATACGCAACCACCACAATAATCTATAGCTCAGATGATTCATATGATTCACTTCCTCGTAGCCCCCCACCAATGACCACCCAAACATCTCATCACCACAACACTCAACCATTGTTTAACTATAGTACACCTCAGAAATCATTGCTTCGTTTCCAAAACGATTCAATGTACCAATTCGGGCAACTATATTGTCCACAATTCACCCAACCGCATCGACCCAACTACGACAACATGGGCACCGAACTACATTACGAAAGCGTCGTTGGCCAGAGCCCCCTGGGCTATTGGAAACAAATGATGACACATCTATCAAATACCGCTGGAACTTCCATCAGACCTTCACACCAGTCATCATTGGATCAGGTCAGCACACAAAGACCCCAAACACCTCAGGAAAATCGTGGGAGACCTCGAAGACAATCAAACGCACATGGATGTAGAACAGGGGGACGTTTCGATCGGGTCGGTCATTGAATTTTTGGTCAATTCTATGTAACTTTTATTATAACATAAATATTTTTTTTTCAATATTTTATTTAAATATTTGTTAAATAAACCATTAAAAATTAAAAAAAAAATCTTAAGGTGTATGCACCAAATGAATTGGTGCATACACCAATGCACATGCATATGCGTCATGGTTGTTGGCGCCTCCATGCAATGCTTTGAAAGCATGCGCCAACACCAATGGCGCCTTCTCTTCCTGTTAAATGGATGCGCTAGTTGATCTGACGCATCTATTTGAAAATGTGTTTATTCCGATAAAAATTTTAAAATATTAATTATTTTAGAAATTAATTAAAAAAAATATGATTATTTTAAAAAAAATCTAAAAAGAATCTAAAAATAATATAGCTCTTGTATTACATACGCTCTTCAAAGTGCAATTTTTACAATGTTATATAACTCATATATGTAAGTCACAATATGAAAAATATTATTTTTATATCAAACCATACACTATACCATATTTTACTATTTAACATGAATTTTAATAAACAAAGAAATATTATAAAAATAAAATAATCTTTTTAAAAATATATAAAAATTAAATTTTTTATTAAAGAGTGTCGTATAATTAATCAACTTCAAATCTTTATTAACCAACACTTTATATTTTATTAACCAATTATTTTTTACTATTAAAAATTATTTTTATATTTGAACATTTATTAATCAATTTCATAACTTTATTAACCAACATTTTACATTTCAGTAATCAACTTTGTTTTAGCACTAAAAACTATTTTTGATATCGGAGCGTTTATTAATCAACTTCATCACTTCATTAACTAATTTTTTACATTTCATTAATCAACTTTATTTGACTATAAAAATATCATTGTTCATATATTTTTTACGAACACTATTTACGATAATGTTCATGCACATGTACTGTTTACATAACACTCTTTATGTACGATTTCATTATTCACGACATTGTTTATCGTATTTGTGAACGGTGTATATGGCATAAGTGTAAGTGTGATGTAGAAATAACATTTATATATATATATATATATATATATATATATATATATATATATATATATATATATATATATATATATGAAGAGACATTATAAGGTGGAATCACACTCGGTTCATTTTTCTTTTATGTCGTACTTTGTTCAATTTATAGTGGTGAATGTGACACTTAAGAGCAATTATGAAGGGTACCTACTACTGGAACGGATGAGTGTCCACTATGCATTATATCATTCAGTATCCATGTATCATGATTCCCCACTTTCATTTGTTAAGAGATAAATGGTGGAGTAGATATTTGCACGCATGGTGTGTCTCTATTGGTTTTTGATATGCACAATATCTATGACTTATATATATATATATATATATATATATATATATATATATATATATATATATATATATATATATATATATATATATATATATATATATATATATATATATATATATATATATATTAATATATATATATATATATTATATATATATATATATATATATATATATATTATATATATATATATATATATATATATATATATATATATATATATATATATATATATATATATATATATATATATAAAGGGTATCTTTGTACAAAAGGGTGTTTGGTGGTGATGATGAATTCAAAGTTACTTAGTTATGGGTAGAAAACCACGTATTTGTTGGTTAACTTTAGTGAACGGTGTTTAGGTTGCATTCTAGCTGTTAAACGTTGCTTTTATGCTCGCGCGTGGGAGGGTTAAGCTTTTGTTTGTATCGTGGTATAATGGATAAAACATCATTCATTTGTCAAAAGGTATTCAGTCGTGCAGGGGCGAGAAAATATAGCTTCATGGGTTGAGTTTGTTTTTGGATGGATGATGAGTAATCGAACGATAGGCTAATTACAACCATCATCCATATACCCGGGGACTAGGATGAATAATTACGTGCAACTAATCATTTTTTATCCAAATTATTTATGAAGTTTGTGAGGTGAATTAAGTCGCAATTCCTTAACTGAAGACGAGTATTTAAACGACAGGCTAATTATAGCCATCATTCAAATACTCTGGACTAGGATGGACAATTACGTCCAACTAATCCTTTTTCATCCACTAAAGAATGAACTAGATTCAGTTTATTTAGTGTGTTTTGAACGGAATACGAGTATTCGAAAGAGAGACTAATTATGACCATCATCCAAATACTCGAGGACTATGATGGATAATTGCGTCCAACTAATCATTTTTCATTCGATTGTTTATTATGAAAAAGATTTCGAAAAACTTAAATTAAAATTGGAAAAGGGACTTGATGTTGATGAAGCGTTTGATTTGTTTTGGTTTGAAAATGTTATGATTTTGGTTTTGAATCGATGGTGAAATGGTTGAAAAATAATTGAAAGGCGCGAGCTGTAACGTAAGGTCTCTAATTCTAGCGCGAGGGTGCAAATTCTAACGCTATGGTGCAAATTCTATCGCAAGGGCACAAACTCTAACGCGAGGGCATAATTTAACGCCTTAAATCGTACGAAACACAATTCCGCACACAAGCACGCAACTGAATGACAAGAGAATCAAAACGCATACAAAATAATCATAACTAACACACATTCATCACAAACGAACCAAAAACTAAACGTAACATGTGTTAGTGTAAGACCTAGATGTTAGAACAAGATTTGGTTCTGCATCTTTACATTGAGTTTTGATGATAATAATATTGTATTTGTGTGAGAACAATTTTGATACCCTAATGGGTTGTTATTGTGTAGCTTTAACAACCAATTCTGATTCTGAATATATGATGTACAACGTCATCAGTTTTTGAACTATGTGTTCTAAATTTGCTTTCTGCACCACCTATTAGAAGTTCTGAAAGACGCCAATGTTGCTGATGCAATATTCTTTCTGCTTATGTGTTGTTTCACTCATCAAAAGCTTCTAACGAGACACTGTGTTGCTGCTGCAATGTTCTCTCAGTTCATGATTTTGGATGTGACTCTAATCACCAAACTTCTGAAGAATGGAAAGCTTTTGAAGTTGTGTTATGTAGCTAAAGAGAGTGGTTGAGGAAGTTTTAAAGAAGATGAAGGATCAACTTCTCAGTTTTCCAATTTGTTTTTAATTTGAGGAAGATTGAGTGAGGAGAAGAGGGAATCTCACGAAGAAGAAACAATCTCTTCTTCTCTTTCTGATTTTTTCTTTTTTGTTATTATTATTTTTATTTGGTTGAGAGTTTGTAATGAATGGGAGTGAATGGCTATCCCTTTTTGCATTGGCCTCATGTTAAGATCTTATAGTAACTTTTAGGGTTTTTTGCAAATTATTTTAAAATCCAAAACTACCCACTAGCATTTTATTTTACTCTAATTTATTTAACATTATTGTTCTGATTAAAAATGAATAAAAAAGAATTAAAACAAATAAAAAATCAAATGCATGAATATGTAAAAGAAAAACAAATGAGTGCACTAAAATAATCTACGCGCAACATAGTTTTGTAAAATAGACAGTCGCGGATAAAATCTTGCAGTTAAAAATATCCTAGATGAAAAAGTTCAAATTGATCAAAATGTGAACGCGTGAATATGAAAAAAATTAAATGAGCGTTCCAAACTTACCTAAGTGTAATGTAGTTTATAAAATAAACATTCACATGCCGAAACCTGAAAAACACTATTCTTTGATTTTACGCGTGGTTAAGAAGTTGATTCAACCATTTTGTCTGCAAAACTGGAATTTTATTATGGACAAAACATAATAAAGTGGGTTTCGCAAAAACTTAAAATTCCTAAACAAAATTGGGGTATGACAGTTGCCCCTCTTTAGTTACCTTGAACTCGAGAATATGAATGATAACGGTCTTCATACATTCAGGGTGGAAGAAAATTAAATACTAAAAACTCCAAAGTTTTTCCTTTAAAGTAAAGGTCATTAGATGGATAAATTCATAAAGGGTTAACCTTGCTGGGGATTTGAAGGGTTTGCCCCCACCCACCGGCTAGGATTTTACCTTCGATGACAAACTTCATAAATAAACAAAAACCGAGAGGTTCTCTTAGAATTAATGGAGAAAACTCTCGATAAACAAACATTGAAAGATTTTTTTAGAATTAACAGAGAAAACTCTCAACAAAGCAACAACAACTGGGAATTAATAGATAAAACTCATCACATTAACATAAAACAATCGAGATTCCCTGATAATTAATAGAGAAAACTCTCAAGAAAACAATAACAATTGGGAGATTCTCTGAGAATTATCAGAGAAACAATTTCCACAAAAGACAATTGAGACTCTCTGAGAATTAACAGAGAAGACACTTAACAAAAAATATCTAGGAGATTCTCTGAGAATTAACAAAGAAAATTCTGCATAGACACTACTACAAATAACATATGTCATGTCAGACGTGAAATGAATTTGATCTCGGTTACAATGCCGAGGTAACGAAGGGTGACATGACAAGTGGGAACTTTACCCCTTGGTTAAAAAGTAATTGAGATGTTAGTTTAAATGGTGATGAATTTGAACCCCAACAATAGCTTTTTTATATTTTCCATACTAGTATCATATACCTATCAATTTAATAATAAAATCGAGGGATATATATATATATATATATATATATATATATATATATATATATATATATATATATATATATATATATATATATATATTATTTACACAGAATATTAAAGTAAAAATATATAACAAATTTTGAATCTGATTCATCGTCATCGATGTCAGTGAATAACAAATGCAAATATTCTAGGGAAGAACAAATGTTAGATCCCCGTTTTATTGAATCTTGGGGAATATCAAATGTTGGATACAATATATTCTCTATGACTTTTGTATTTATTTGTTTATGATATAAAAAAAGTTAGATAAATAAAATAAATATTCAGTTAAGAAATTATGTTAGAATACAAACCTTGAATCGATCTTTTTTTCTAAACTTACAATCCATCACATAAATCTTTGGGAAAGTAAATACACTATCACCAACCACATATTAAATAAACTTAAGTTTTTTATGCTCTTGCAATCTATCACATTGATACTTTTACGTTGTAACATCTCATGACACTCTGGTTATAAATATAGAGGGTTTCACAACAACGTTTGGGTTTCTTGTGGATTCACTACTATCAAATTTTAATATTCAGAATACGTTTATACTGAGGGTTTTAGGTTTCACGAGGATCAGTAATGTCAATGTCTTGAACGTTGATACTCATTAAATGGATGACAAATATTTGTTTAAGGACCGTGAAAAAACTGAATAAACACGCTTATATTTTATTTTGATTATTACTCAAAACTGAGGTAAAATGTGTTTGTTTTTATATAAAAAACAATAAAATATGTTCCAACCCAAACTCCACATACCTATCGGTTTCTGTTAAAATCGAGGAGAAAAAGTTTTTTATTTTTATTTTATATATTTACACTGTTTACACAAAACATTAAAATAAATGATTTAAACAAATCAAGAGTTTGACAATGGATTCTTGGAGAACAACCTATCTTTTCAAATTTATGATAAGTTATCTGTTTCAACTAAGAATTTATTTTTTCTGTACTTGAAATCTATCCCAGAGAGATTTCATTATCTTGAACAAAATTTTCATGGCAAATGGTTTCACATGAAAGAGTACATGAAAGAGAAATGAATGATTCTATTTAGGAATAAATTTTTCAATGTTGTCAACCGAGGAAAGCAATAAATTTCTCAATATTTTCTTTGATTAACAACATAGGAAGGTTATTACAAAAATACAACAACAACATCAACATCATTATGTGAGATAGAATGCAAGGGCATAAAATTTTTTTGTTCAATTTTGAAGAACATTGAAGATTTTTTCTGTCTTACAATCCATCCTAAAGAATGATGTGTAAGATTTTGGAGCGGATACATATAAGTTAGATTTATGGTAAAATAAGATTAACAAGTGCTTTTATAGTAAAATATGATAATTTAATTCCTCAATTGTTAAATATAACCGAAGGAATAGATCATTAATTTAAAAATTAAAGGTTTAATTGCAATTTTGATCCCCTATTTTGTCTTTTTTGGGTTTTGGTCCTCCCATTTTAAAAACCGCGATTTTGGTCCTTTTTAAGTTTTAGGTTGGATTTTGGTCCCTTTTTGGGGACTAAAATCCAACACAAAATCTTAAAAAAGGGACCGAAAATGTGGTTTTTAAAATGGGGGGACCAAAACCAAAAAAAGAAACAAAAATAGGGGGACCAAAGTTAAAATTAAGCCAAAATTAAAATTTAAATAAAAAGAAAGACACCACTTTTAAAGAAATAAAAAAATAAACTGTTGATGTTGGGATTCCAAGCATGTCCTGAAATATTTCCCCCCTCAATTTTATTTAGAAACCGAGGGAATATGTGGTGTTTATTAAAAAATAATATAAAACATGGCGCGTCTTAACCTTTTACCTCAGTTTTTTGTAGGATGAGGTGAAAGTTTTTCATGAAATATATTATTTGTAGTAGTGAGAAGACAATTGAGGCTTTCTGAGAATTAATAGAAAAGACACTCAACAAAGCAACAACAACTGGGCGATTCTCTGAGAATTAACAGAAAAGACACTCAACAAAGCAACGACAACTAGGCGATTCTCCGAGAATTAACAGAAAAGACACTTAACAAAGCAACAACAATTGGACGATTCTCTGAGAATTAACAGAAAAATACTCCACAAAAGACAACTGAGGCTTTATGAGAATTAAAAGATAAGATACTCAACACAAAATGACTGGGATATTCTCTTAGACTTAATAGATAAAAATACTCCACATAAGACAATTGAGGTTTTATGAGAATTAACAGATAAGACACTCAATTTTATTTGCAAATCAACACTTAACACCGATGAAGTTCTATTGATATGCAATCAGTTGAGGAACATAATCATTTGTAAATGGTCCCTTTAGGGGCACATGACTTCAAGAATCAGGCACGGCAAAGTCAAATCACCTAGAGAATCTATTCATAAAGGGAAAACTACTCTGAGAATTGATTAAACAAGGGTAGACTGCTTCAATGTTCAAAATACTGGGGAAAATAATCTCAAGGTTTATATTACCTCGAGTTGTTTTAAAACTCGTGTTGAGGCAAATTTCTTCTAGACCCAACAGATTAGAGCAAGATAAAATGCATAATTGATGGAAGCAAGTTCTCTCCATACTTCAAGTTGCTCAAGCAAGACCTACCATACATCGACAACTGTTGAGTTCAAGATGAATGTCGGGGGATCATGCTAGCACAATGACCTACCAAATAACCTTTTCTCTTGACAAAAATCTTTGTTACAAAAGAACCTTTCTCGGCCTTAACAATTCCATTACATGCCACATGGGCACTGGTTGAAATAGTCAAACCATTACTGTGTTTGCGCACTTCATGCATTACTCATGCACAAACCATGTCTAGCATCAAATCATGCATATCATTTCATGTATTATCGCATACTTCATGTATAAATGAAAATCTCAAATCTCATGCATACCAAACCTTGCCTGGGTCTCACCTCCATTCCCAGATAACCGACATCAACAACATCAAAAACTAGCAATCTTGTTAAGCACCATAATAATTTTTTTTTGCGTCCTTTCTCTTTTCTTTCAAACTTTTAATAACTAGAAGGAAGCAAATAACTAAAGTTAACATTCCATTCACAAATCTAACTAAATGGTTCCTGTTGAGGACAAGGGATGTGGGGGGTGTTAATACCTTCCCCTCACATAACCGACTCCCGAACTCGAATTTGGTCGCGACGACCATTTTCTTTTTCTTTAAGGATTTTATCGATATTTTATTTTTACTTTTTGAATAAGTAAACTTCGGTGGCGACTCTGTTATCACCTCGGGTGTGCGAGCGAGCACCCATGGTCATTTTTTCACGTTGTGATAGAAGGTCCTTGAAAAAGGAACCTCCATTAAATGCAATGTCTTCAACCACCCTTCACCACTCCTAATCAAACCAAATAATGGCCTCCTCCATGTGAATCACTTGACATGTTCTTATGACAAAAATTAATTTAGTGATACACATCCGAGATCAAATTAGAAGAAGCTCACACTGTGAATCTCTTAACTATGGAAGAAGATGCATTAAGTCAATAGTCAATGTTTCTCTCTTCATGGACTACCCATTAATAAAACATTTGTCTCGACTAACAACCCACCTGGATAATTTTATCTCCAACATCAACCTCTCAATATTCGAAGGGAACAACCCCACGATGTTTACTGCCATAAAACAATGGCCGAAAGATCTTAGTCTTACAAATATTCAACTCAAGGCTCAATCCTGGACATGTCCCCCAAAATAAGGCTTTAGCCACCTCCTCCCATTCCCTTATGATAGTCCCATCATCAAGATACCAAATACAGGAAGAAGTTTGCAATTATCTTTGATCTTATGAATAAGTGGGTGTAACACAATAGAAAAAATGAGTATCTCTAAAGAGCCTCCTTGTTGCACTTTAGTGAATGACATAATATGTTCATCCCTAAGGTACAACCTAACTGTCTGATCATATAGAAACTCAACCCACAAATAAGTAAATGAGAATCTCCCCCAAACCTCTTGGCGTAATGTTGATCGGACTACCATGTTAAAAGTATTCAAAAATATATTGTGAGTATAGTCAAAGAATCATCTTCATCTCCCTTACTCAACATCTTATTGGCACTGTGCAAAATGATCTCAACACCAACTGATACCTTGGCCCCGAATTGAAAGTTATTGAGATATTTTACTACGTCTTTACCAACTCATTTCATGGCAATATTGGATATCGGACGCCTCCAAATAAAACCTACACAATAGGACGCATCTCACCATTTGACTTAAATAAGATCGCCAAGAGTGCCATAAGTGAGCTACTACAGTGATTGTACATAAAATATTTCTTCCACATCAAAACCTTTGTCACCGAGTGTATTTAATATTTGTTGAGATCACAAACCACCTGTAGCACATAATTGTTTCTTTGAAGAACGACTTAATGCACTTGAGAATAATGTCAACTTGAATCATTTCGAAGCTTCAAAGAGAATAATTTTAAAACTTAAAAAAAATTGTGAACAAATCTAATAACTTTTTTAATTTAGTAATTAAATTAATAAAGTTTAATATTTATAATATATTAATCATAATTATTCTATAAATAATTGTTTTTAGAGTAAATTAATCAGTAGTTAAAATATATTCTCTATTTTTAAATAAAATTTACATAAATCTCATTAAGTTGGAATTTCTCTCACCTTTTTATAATGGAATTTATAATTTAATAATAATTTCATTCATAAGCACTTTTAAATTATTGATTTTGGATAGTTCAATTGATATTTGTTAGTTAGGCTCAATATATGTGAGTTATTGGTTGGTATTTATAAATCAACAAATTTAAAAATATATATATTGACTTTGGATAAAATATAAATTAGAAAGGGCTCATGAATATGGCAGGCAGTGTGAATGATGTACCAACTAAACAACAATAATTTAGAATTTTGCGTTTTGAATGACCTAACCACTAATAATAATAATAATACAAAATCCATGATATGGCAAACAAATTCACATCAAATAATCATACACACTTCACAAGACCTCCAACTAAAGCTTTATATACCTACAGTCACTTTAACAACTTTTTTCCCAACAATTTATTGTTAAATATGCCATAATGAAAAATAATGTTTTTAAATTAAAAAATTAAAAAATTGGTTAAATTGGGTCCTAGGAATTCATAACTTAGAAAAAACTTTAAGATTCAAAGAATATTTACGGTATTTACATACTATATCCAACAACAAAATCCTTACATCATTAGCAAAGTTCAAATCTTTATGAGATTTAGATTAAAACCTTACTAATCATGAACAAATAATTAATAAAACTAGCAACAACAATAAATAAAAAAAAGCCAACAAGCTTGAGACAGAAAATCATCACCGTGCAAAAGCGCATATCAATTCATAAACAAAACTAAAAATACATGAAAACAACAACCCAAAAAACTATAGAAAACCTAAAACATAACAAAAAAGAAAGAAAATATTTTTAAAAACCAACAATATGTGATTTTGCTTCTTGAAGGAAGGAGGATGAACATTGTGATAAGGATTTCACTTACCCTTTCTAAAAATGTCTATTATATTGTTGTCTTTTGCATGACAAACTCACATTTTATGCGAAAATACTTAGTTGATAAGAGAGGAATCACGAAGAAAACTCAATCCTGAATTTTAGAAAAGAGTTTTAGACGAAAAAGATTATATTGCCAATAATATGACATTGAAATAAAAAGCTTTATGTTGTGATTTTTTTTTTAATAATCATTATTTTTAAATTAAATACTAAAATAATGATCTTTTTAAATTCTTAGTAAAATAATTATTTTTGAAACAAAAAAAATTACACTTCTAATGCGGTAGCTATATCAAATGGTGCATGCTTTATAATATTGCACTGAGACGCCATGCCTAGTGGCACATGCATGTCCTAGTCGCCACTGCATATGGCGCATGCATGCATCCACTTAGTGCATGCGCCACTGCATGTGACTACTCCTTTATATGCACGCTATATAAATACAGTTCCTCTCCCATTATTTTTCACACATCTTCTTACTATCTCCTTTCATTTTTCTTCAATCTCCTTCAATTTTTCTTTAAAATGTCTTTATATATGTGTCATTATATTCACAAGAGAAATACTGATTTAATTTATTCGACAGTAAAGCCTCCGATGAAGATCCGACTTTGGAATATAGAGACGTTCAAACATCTTAATATGAGTTTGATCCGTTGGTTAGATGGAGACATTGTAGATGGTGAAAAAATCAGAAGAATTCAGAGACTTGATACGCCGTTCAACCAAAATGGAGAAGTTCGTTTCTGGGTGAATGTTAAAACTGACAGAGATGTTCACATGATGATGTATAGTTCTCACGAAATTGTTCTGATGGTTGTAATTGCATAGTTATGTTGTTTAGTTATTGTTTAAATTATTGTTTAGTTGTTGTTTTTAAGTTATTGTAACCGACTGCTATGATATTTTTAAAATGAAAGTTATTTTAAATATAAAGCAAAACGATTACATTTAAAATTATATTGTTGTGCTTGGTCCAACATTGGGACAATTTGTATGATTGTGTCCAGGCTGACAACATGAACTACATAATCTCACAAATGATTCTCTGAATGATTCTGTTACACGATTCTCTTACAAGATTCTCTGAATGATTCCCTTACATGATTCGCTATGTACTAGGAGGCGTCCTACCTAATGGCACATGTTTTAAAATGACAACATATGCGCCATACACAATGACGCATGCTTTTAACATGACATGTAAAAAAAATCACGTGATTGCACCATTCTCATTTATAAATACTGATGCATTTCTCAGCATTTTCATCAAACACACACAACCTATCTACCTTGTCTGCAAGATACTCTCAACCTACCCACTTTGTCAATAATATATACTCAAAAGTATTCAAAAAAATGTCTCTACTAACCATGGGTGATGAACATCGAGGAACTATCGATAATATTGCAGAGTTTGTAAGTTATTATTTATTAATACTGTATCTTATTTAATTTCCTTAAGACTATAGTTTATTATTTATTCTTACTTATTTCCTTATTTATATTTTGTTATGAACCAAAGAAATTTTGATGTCGTGTACATGAATATCTACCACAAGACCCATTGATAGAACCATACTTATGAGCAGACAGTTTTGGTAATGTACTCAACATAGTCTCATACTCTGTTGATTACAAATTTATTCTTGCTTTGGTAGAAAGATAGAGACCCGAGACCTACACATTTCACCTTTTATTCGGTGAATGTACCGTCACACTAGAGGACATCTACATGTTATTGGGTCTACCTATCGATGGTAGGATTGTAAATGGTATAGTTAACCGAGATAATTCTATATGCGAAAATTGTTGGGTGTCCCTTTTTATGAAAACACAACTACGGGACAAACTTCGGGTCAACCTAGGGGCCAATGTATTAATTTAAAATATCTTAAACAATATTATTCAAGTATAATATTAAACGAAGAATCGTCTGAGTATGAAAAGATAATTAAAGTTCGGTGTTATATTATGTTTCTATTTGATAATTTTTTATTTCTTGAAAGTACTGGTAATACGGTAAATATTATGTATTTGTCGTTGTTACGAAACATAAATAAAGTAGGCGCGCACACATATATATATATATATATATATATATATATATATATATATATATATATATATATATATATATATATATATATATATATATATATATATATATATATATATATATATATATATATATATATATATATATATATATATATATATATATATATATATATATATATATATATATATATATATATATATATATATATATATATATATATATATATATATATATATATATATATATATATATATATATATATATATATATATATATATATATATATATATATATATATATATATATATATATATATATATATATATATATATATATATATATATTATATATATATATATATATATATATATATATATATATATATATATATATATATATATATATATATATATATATATATATATATATATATATAAAAGCTAAGTTATCTTTAACTCAATTATAATAAAAAGGTCCATTACATGGTATACCTTTGAAATAAAAGTTCTTGTCATCAAATGTTTGTCTAGCCAATGCGAAAAGGAATGTCCTCGTGATACTATCTTTGGCTCCAAAAGAAATTATCATAATCTTTGTGTTATTTTGGGAAACTATGTTATCCATGATTGCCTCCTTACTCTTAACATTAACTATCAAATAGAAGTATGTCACGTGTATTTCTAGGCCCCTCCCTTCAACATCATGCCTATGATGTAGAATTTTTCTACCGAAAGTAGTTTTTGTTCTATTGTATTCATGTCGATTTAGTCTATATATCTTAAGCTGCTCAAGAGTTGTTACGATTCTAATTACATATTTTAACAAGTTTAGGTTTCATAAATAATAAACAAATCAATTGATAAATTAACAAATAGGTAAATTTGATAGGATTAAGTTTTGTTAATAATTTTCTAATGTAAACTTATGATTGTTTATATACATTCTCAAGTTTATTGTTGATAATGCGTGAATAGGCCACAAATTTCATGGAAAAGTTGTAGTAATACAAGAAGAAGAAGAAGAAGAGGAAGAAAGTAAAGATTAAAGATGTGATTATTGTTATCTTAGTAAAGTGGTTACACTCTATGCTATATATACACAAAGGGTAATAACAGAAATAACTGATAGATAGAAGGATGTAACTAACTAGCTACGTGTCAAGCACAGATAGGCTAAATATGTACAAGTCTAAAATGGCTAATATTGACAGACCCCCTCAAGTTCGACTGTGAATATTTAGCAGGCCTAACTTGGACAAAAAATCAAGAGCTGGCGAATGTAGTGGTTTAGTAAACATATCCGCGAGCTGAGCAGTAGTTGAGACCGTGTTCGTTGCTGATTTTGGCGAACAACCTCTGGTTTTCCAAAACTTATTGAATTGGGTTACTTGCAGGATCAACCATACAAATTCTAGGACATGTGCAAATTTAAATAACTTTGTAACTCTTTAAACAACCTTTGTATCCTTTATTTGGTTTACTAAGTTTTTCATGTACGAAAGATATTGACTAAAAGTGCTTAAGTAAAAGTAAACTTAACAAGACTAAGATAAATGGCGAAGAATAAATTGCATAAAGTAAATGCAAAGTATAAATGACTGGTAAATGTAAAGGAAAATTGGTAAAGAACTTTGAAATTTATAAGATAAAACTTTAAAGAAATGGTGTTTGTTCACACGTACATTTTCCAGATAAGACTCTTTTCTCTCACACGGGTACTTTAAGTATTTTGCAGGAATTTTGTACAAGTTTTTCACACACCCATTCTGATAACAACTATCCTATTTATATACAAACAAAATAACTGTCACTAACGAATAAATCCTAAAACCATGACACTTGGCTCTCTGCATGACTTCCTTTCTCCAGGTGCTTCCACGCGTCTTCTGCCAAACGTTATAACTCTTTTGAATTTGAATTTCCGCTTTACGTCAAAACGACGCGTCTCCTCAGACTTGTCGAATTGTCGAAATATCATAACATCATCCATACTTGTCAAAGACGTCTTTTCATCTGCAGACATCTTCTTCTGTCGAAATATCGAACCACCAATCTGTCGAAGTGTCGAAAACACTTATCAACTAAACTGTTGAAAATGCTCTTTAAGTATATATTTCCAGTTTTTATTTTATTTTTGCAAGCATCTCCATTTGTCAAAAATACTATTCTGCTTATTAATTTCATGGCGTAAAAAATACATATATACAAATTGCCCCCCAACAAAGATGTTTCGACTACTCTGGAGAAACAATCATTTGTTGTCAACCAATATTTCGATGCCATGTCATTTAATTCCACTATTTCCAAGCTTTTATAATCTCAAGTTCCCAAACAGATTCATCATTACACTTTTTTCCAAAAACGTCATGTATAGCCCACGTTTAGACCTTACCCCCATCATTTCCTAAACCTAACATCATGGCTTTTTTCAACTTCCACATCTTCATCATCACCGTTGTGATTCAGCCACGTGTCCCATGATTATCATCAAAAACTCAAACGTTTTTATCATCTTCCCTTATAAATACTCACAACCTATTTTCTCTGAAACTTTTTTACGCTTCAAACTTTCTTCTTCATACCCATTTTCATACTTTCAACTTTCCTGAAAAAATTTCTTTGTTCTTCTCAACAATGGCTCCTCCAAAATCTTCCAGCAGCAAACACTCCAATAAGACCCAAGATTCAACTCTTCATCCTGCGCACGAGTTGAATGAACCAATGATTGTTGGAAACCAACAATACGTTCCTGAACCTCCCAATGAGAGAGAGAAGGAATGTATCTACAAATCCCAAGTATTAATTCCTGTTCTTGTTTCTGGTATTTGTCATGCTATGTTAGGTCCACTCCCCAATCCAGATATTAAACCAGATCGTCTGAAAGAATTTTTTCCCACCTATTTCCGTACCAAACCCATAGGTGCTGGAGTAAAACCTCAACCTCAAGAGAAAACTGTAGAACAAATTGACCCACAAAGTTCGACTGATGATGGAGAGTTGAATTTAACTTATTTGAATTATGCTAGGTGTAGCACCTCAAATTTGCACCCATCATTGTACATACATTTTCATATTAGGTCATAGCATATCATGGTCCATTGCATAACATTGCATTGTCCCAGTTGCCTCAAGTGCAAGCCAATCAAGAAATTAGGTCAAACTGGTCAGGAGATCAGTCAGTCAAGCAAGCAAGCACAATTCTCAAGGAGCCAAGGCCCTAGGGTTGGTCCAACATGTTCACATGACTTGGGGATCCATTTGAAGTGTTTTGGTCAAGGATTGGATGTTCAGAAGTCATCAGTCAATGCACAATCAGTCAGAAACCCTAAAAGTCAACTGTTGGTCAACTGTCCATTTAATCAGTGATTTGATGGTTGGATTTGGTTTGAGAGGTCTCATTCATGTCCAAATAGGCCTCATATATCATGTCAAACACCATTATGGAAGAATTTGAAGCCAGATCAGAAATTTCCAAAAATGGAAACTGGACCTGTAATTGAAACCTGCCCAAAATGGAAAGTCTTGATCCTCAAACTTACATCATGATACAAGCTTCAAATGAATTTTTGCCCAACATGAAAGTTGAATATATTGTTCTCCCATTTCCAAAAAGTCCAAGAACACTCAATTCCCATGTATGGTTGGCAAGTTATGATCGAATCATTTTCAGAAAATCTTGAACTTCAAAAGGCCATATCTCCCAAACCATTTGGCCAATTTGGGTGGGGTTTTTTCCTACAAGTCACATTTGATCCCCTCTTTCCAAAAATGTAACTTTCATGTACCAAAACTTCACCATGCAAAATGGCATTTTTGAACTTGCCTTAATTAATTTCAAGTGAGTTGAATTTTGACTTTTCAAAATAATCATTTCTAACCAATTCTACCAATCAAACATGTTCTGAAAATGCATTTAAAACTTGTTGGAGGCCCATTCTTGTGCAGTACATGTAGCCATTCCCTACTTGCTTGAAAATTGGCCAAAAGTACAACTTTCAACTACTCCATTCCACATTTTCATGGCCTTTGATTCAGTACCACAAGCAACATCAAACAGCAGATCTTAAGATCATTTTCTGTCAATTACAAACCCTAGTAGCAGCCACACCAACTCAGAAATCATTCACTCCCTCAAACTTCATTTTTTTGGCCATTTCCAAAATCCTTCCAAAAGCTCCAAAGAACTCGAGCCATCCCCTATTGTTTCTTCATCCAAGCAACATTGTGAACATTTTTCAACCACCATTCCACATCTGTAAGGAGTTTTTTCTGGACTGTTCTTCAAAACACCATCCATGGCAGATTGGGATTCGAGCAAGAACAGGCTTCTTTGAGCCAAAGCATCTTCACCATTCATCATTAGGAGGGTTTTAAAGCATCTGTTTCAAGCCAAAAACACAAGATAGCAACTGAATCCCAACTGTTCTTCAAAACTGGTAAAATTTCGATCTCATTATTTCATCAAATCAATACATGTTTTAGAAAGATCTCTCCATGCTGAGCTTTGTGATGGCCTTACTTTTTAAAATGGTTGATTATTGCTCGAGTTATGCTGAAATAAAGTTTGGTGATGAAACATAGTTTTGCTCGATTCAGGATCCATAGCGTGTTTTAGTGAAAATTGATAATGGATTCGTGTTTGTCATTGCTTGCTGATCATTTGTGTGTGCCCAATTTCATTTTCTGGAAAAATCTTTGATGAACTCGATTTGGGAAGATGAATGCATCACTGTTCATGTTAGAACCCTAGGTTTCCATTGCCTTGCCCAGAAACTGGCTTTTCCACGTGCTGCATGGCACTATTGGCCCATGAGCCAATCAGGTTATTTCCCTGGCCGTGAGCAAAACGCTGCGTTTTGCTAAATGAAGTCCATAATTACAGCTTTGCCATCCGGTCCATTTAAAATCAATTTAATTCATTTATTTTTCTTATTTTTACTTCATTTGATCATCCAACTTGCAAAATTCATAATTCATTCATTTCAATTCCAAATTTAGTGGGAATTTTTGCATCATCTTCATCATGATCCCTAGTTTTTTATCATGATTTTTGCTGATTTTTTGGATGAGTGAATTTTAAATGGAATTAGGGTTTGTAGAATGTGACCAAATTTTGTACACTTTGCCAAAACATTTGTGAAATGGTGATACTTTATCCAATGGCTCCCAAATTTTTTGTGTTTAAACTAGACACACTCATGGTGATTTTGGTATAGAGTTTGTGAATTTATCATTGCTGGCTTGTGAGTTATGATTTTTTGAAGTAGGGTGTGACAATTTGTGTCACACCATTGATGTGCAACTTGTTGATTTTTGATACCATGCTTCTTGACCTCCAATTGATCTGATTTTTTGCATGAACCTACTATTGTATGTCTAGTTTACATGTGAATTATCTTGGAATTATTTGTGGCATTTCCTAATTGTTTGAGATTTTCTCCCCTGCTTGGTCAAATGTTGACCTCATGTGACACTTGTTCCCATTTCATTTGTGAAATTCTCATACTTTATTAGATGGACATGAAATTTTACATGAGATAACTAGTCATCCTCATCTTTGCCATGGTTTTAGTCCCATTCATTTATCATACACCATCTTTGATTTATGATTTTTCTAAGTTGATGCATGTTTGGTTGACTTCTTTGAGCATGTTCAAAATTGTTTTGACTTTCTGATTTTCAGTGACTGCCTTCCACTTGTCCAAATGAGATGAAATTTGACATGCTTACCATGCTGTGGGTTGTGATTGATCATGATTTATTTGGTGATTTTTGGAAATATTTGAGATTGGTTTTGATGCAAGTCTTGCTGTTGACTTCTATGAGCTCCTAAATGCCATGTTTTGACCTAAATTGTTCATGAAATGATGATGATGATTGATATGAATGTGAACCCAATTGGTTGTGTTTCTTGATTGTTTGGACATGATTTTGGACACTTGTCATTTGCTGTTTTGACTTTCTCATTCCCTTTTGACCCTAGGCTTGTCCTAGTGGTCCTGTTACTCACCTTTGAGCTCATGTTTTCAGGTTGACCAACAAATGACCAATGAGACCAACTCTTTTTGATTGAGCTTGCTTGAATATCATCGATTAACTTGTTTGTTTTGTAGGTGGCTTGGCTCACATGCCTTAAGCCTTGTGCCTTGCACATCCGTCTGCTTCTAAGCAACTGTTGATGTCTGTTTCCTTTTGCTTTGTTTTGAAGTTGCATACTAACATCTGTTTGACTATTTCAGGTACCCTTAGTTGCTTAAGTTCTTTGAACTTGCTTTGCTTTGCTATTTAGCAACTTGCTTGAGGTATAATTCCTTTTTCTTCATGTAGTCTGGAAGACCTGGCCTGTTACTTGGCCAGGCAACTGTCTGAAGTCCTCCTTAAGAGGCAATGTTTGTGACTGTTTACTTTTGTCCTTGCATAGAGTCAAAGACCTCCTAAGTGAAGAGGCAATTGGCAGAACCCAAGGGATAAGCAACCTATCCCCTGCTATTCTGTGTGTCATCTGCTTTGCTCACATCACTGTGTTGATGCATTGCAGATACAAACCCAAGATCTTGTACAATTGTACAGTTGAGTCAGTTTTAAATGTGTAGAAGGGTTCCCACTTTCTGAACCCACACATTCTTGTCTTAAGCTCTCCCAGGCCAGGGATAAGAGCTGTGAAGTCTTATCTTCACTCACCTTTCATCTGCTTCACCTTAGCCCCTCAATGGCAAGGTTAAGAGCACATTCACCTAGTTCCAGAGGTTTGTTTGTTGAGGTTGATATGACCCCTCGACTAAAACCTAACCCTTGTTTGAGCCACTTGCTTGTGTATAGTGTGTGCTATCTGTGCTTGTATGTTTGTTTGACTTGCTTCCTGTGCAAGTTAGGGTTAGTTTAGACTTGCTTCCTGTGCAAGTTAGGTTTTGCTTGGCTTGCTTCCTGTGCAAGTCATGGTTAGGATAGGCTGGCTCCCTGTGCCAGTTAGCTAGAAACCTTAACTTAGGGATGATTTGCATGATAACATCTAGGCTCGAGTCGTAGTCTCCCTAGTTGTGTCTCCCTCTGTTATCTGGTTAGGCTAGTCCTTTATCCCTCTGTAGGGGAACTACGTCGCCCTGATCCTCATACCAGATGAGGTACGTAGGCAGGAGATGAGCAGATCTCTCCGGGCGCCTGTGTCTTTGTTTTTGTCTTGTTGTGTGCTTGGAAGCTGACGTAAGTCCAGCGATTGGCAGTTGGTTTCCAGTGTGCGTATGTTTGGTTCGGATGCTGATGTAAGTCCAGTGATTGGCATTCAGGCTCCACGTTTTCCTCTTTGTGTGCGTTTTGGTTCGGATGCTGATGTAAGTCCAGTGATTGGCATTCAGGCTCCAGGTTTGCCTTTGCCTATGTTTGTTTGTGTGCGTGTTAGCCGAGCTACGAATGCTCTGATTCTTCTCTCGTCCGAGAAGATACGTATGCATAGGATGCGATATCCTAGCGAGCATGTGTCGTTTCCCCAGTCCGAACTACTTCGACTCTGATGTCTATGCCTGATAGACTAAGTAGGCCCAGGATACGATATCCTGCCGAGTCAGTTTCAGTCTGTTTTCTTGTGTCTCTTTCAGCCAGTGTGTGTGTGAGTTTGAGCAGTGTTTTAGCAACCATTTTCCTTCTTTTTGTGCGTGGATCCCGTCGAGTACGACGGATGCGTAGGGGTGCTAATACCTTCCCTTCGCATAACCGACTCCCGATCCCATTCTCTTTGGTCGCAAGACCATGTTCTTTCCAGGTTTACTCTGAGCGTTTCCTTTCCCTCTTTTGGGATAAATAACGCACGGTGGCGGCTCTGTTGTTCTTGTTTTCCCGCCGGTTTTTCGCGTGATGCGACAGCTGGCGACTCTGCTGGGGACTATAGAGAAGTTGACCTGTGCTGGTCCATCTTCCCTAAGCGAGTCTCTCCTAGCGCTCTCTAGGTTAGGGTTTTGGTTGCTGTTTGTTGTTGTATTTATTGCATTCATTGTATATATGTGCATTTATTGTTTGCCTTTATTGTGTGCATTAATGTTTGCATTCATTCATATTCATCTGCTGGCTGTGCTGTGTTTCTCTGTTTGGGGTGGGGATTACTCGAGGTAAAAGGCCCAATACCCAGGCTATGAGTGAGATCTAGGATACTTAGGAATAGAGTGATTCATGGGAAGCGGGTGGTATTGCGCCACTTAGCGGAACATTGATATCACGAGCAGTTCAGACCCTGGTGGGATATTGTCGTTACATACTTCAGGTGTGTATATGATGGTATTCTGCGAAAGGTTATTTATGTTGCGTTTCTCTTCGACTTTACCCTGGCCTAGATAACACCCGTGAGTGGGGAGGGTTTGATCATTACAGGTACAGTTGCTGATTGGTTGGTGATGTGTTGGTGACTCTTGGTACTGATGGTGACTGTGAATTATGGGGCATTTATTTCTGGGACGCCAGAGTTCTGTCCGTGGTTTATCAGCGGGTTCCGTTTATTTCGGATCCCCGGGCTGAGTTGAGAGTACTTGTTCAGAGGATCCGTTTGTCACCCGTTCAGTGGTTGTTCCTGTGAAGATAGTGATATAATCTCCGGTTCTATTTATTTCGGAACCCCCCAAGTTGGATTTATGGTGACTTGATCCCACAGATATGACTGGTTCAGAGAAGTGTTGGGCTTTCAGATGACTTGGTGGCACAAGGGCCTGCATTCATGCATTTGCATCATATCATCTCGCATTCATCTGCATTCGACTCATGTCTGTCCGTACTCAGGGTCCATTATTTTTTAACTAAGACTCAGGTTGAGAGACATCCGGATGTTAAAAAATTGTTGATGAAATTTTATATGTCTCAATGAAAAAAAAAAGAGAGTGAATATTCCTAGTACGGACAGACATTGCATGTGTGAGTCATACTAACCCATTTGCTGTTTTGTAGGATTCAGTATTCAACCAGTGCGCATAACTCGCCCGTTCGGATAACCTGCTGGGGGTCGACAAATCCAAGCTGATGGATCTTCCCAACGCCGACATCCTTGAGCTGAAAGGGATAATGAGGGACTTGTTCAGTGTTGTGCAAGGGCTTGCCTTGGGACAGAAGGCCATGTCTGAGAGATTGGAAAAGATTGAGAAATGGCTGATGGTAGAGAAGGTTCAGGGGAAGGCTCCGTCCTCCGAAGTGAACAAACCTTCTGGTACTGTAGCAAGGAAATCCTCCGACCGTGGTCCATTCAAGAGGGAAGTTGAGCCAGTTGGTGTGCCTGCAAAGAAAGAACGTAGTAAAGATCGTTATCATCCTTATGCTGCCACTGTAACCACTCCTGTCAGCAATCCACCTGCTCAACAGCAACAACTGCCACCTCAACAGAAGGCACCGGGAGCTAAGAGCCAGGTGAAGAAGAAGAATGAGGATCGTCAGTTTGAGGAACCACCGGTGACTTATGCCTTTCTTTTCCAAAGGTTGAGGGATCTGGGATTAGTTCGGCCGAGGATTTTGATTCCTATAGAACAGCAGCGGAGGCCGGCCAACTATGATGAGAGTGCCAAGTGCGAGTTTCACTCTGGGGCACCCGGACACAGCATTGAAGGTTGCAGAGCTTTTAAGCATATTGTCCAAGATCTGGTGGACTCCAAGGCTGTCAGCTTGGCCCAAATAATGAATGAGGATGTCAACCCCGTACTCAGGCAGGGACCAGTAAAGGTAAAGATGATGAAAAAGGTCAAGAAAGGAATAGAAGTGATTGAAGAGGGTCAGCTAAAAGGTCCAATGGCTATGGTTCCAAAACCTCTGCTACGGGATGGAGCCTTCCCTGCTGTTGATAATGCTTGTGCGACTGTCACTACAGAAGGGTGTGTATTGATGAAGGACCCGACCCAGAAGATGAAGAAAGTAGAAATGGACAATGTAAGATGTAAAGCACCCAGTCTGGCAGTTGAAACCGTCCAGGTGGAGAATGCCTTTGTCGCTGAGAAAAAGAAGAAGATATCCATTTCTTCTTATAAACAAGCTCTGGAAGTGGTGAAGAACAAAGGGGCCCAAGGCTGGGGGAGGATCATTGACATCGTGGTAAAAGCAGACATGTTTGGAGTTGGTTATCAGCCGGATTTAGAGTCGTCTAGACCAGACAGAGGATGTCGTCCACTGTACGCCTTCGTCAGTGCAGGAATGTTGGATCCTGGTCATGCCCGTTTAGTGGGTGAAGATGTTGACAGCGACCGCGAACTCGAGTTGTGGATAAAGTCGTGCGTACCAGGAAACTGGAAGGACTCCAAAAGCATCACTGTCACTCATTCTGAAGAGTAGTATTTCTGTTTTTCAATTTTTGTTTGCATGAAAGCCATACGTTTTGCCCGAAACGTAATGGTCCATTGTAAGGGCCATCTCATGTGTTTCATTATGCAACATTTTGCATCAGTGATGAATGGATGTTTTTGTAGTTAAAGGCGGTGTTCCCTATTTTTCATTTAATTTTGCAATTTAAAAAAGGAAAAAACAAATAAAAATGGCAACGTTTTTTTCATTCTCTTTCCTTTTGATTTTGTCTCGTTCCAAAGTGATTACTCTCCTGATCTCACCGATAACGATTTGGTTACACCTCTGTATGACTTCGACAATTCGATCTATCATGCCAGAGAAAAAGGCGAAGAAGATTGTGATTTGTTGGAATTAGCCAGGTCATTGAAACAAGAGGAGAAGGTGATTCAACCACACGAGGGGCGATTCAAGATTGTTACTCCAAGCTCCGCCGAGGTTAGAAAGCGAAAAGCTGAGGTCGTTTCAGAGGCAAGTCAAGAGCAGAATGGTAGCCCTTTTGAAAGAGAAGGTTGATACATGTGCCTGGTTGTATCTAGATACACCAAGGTGGGATACCAATGTTTTGGGGCATAAACTACCATCAGGAGGAGACTGTGCAAAAGCTGAGGCCGACAAAGGATGAGAAAGAGAGAAGGTGTGAATAGACTATCAAGATGCGAGCAGAGCTAATCTGAAAGATGGATTCCCGGTACATCACAATGAGGTATTGGTTGATTATATGGCTCAGGTCTCAGTGTTTATCTTCATGGATGACTTCTTGGCCCAGACCAGATTGAATTGTTGCCAGATGATATGAAGTAAACCAGGTCCATCACACAAGGGGCACCTTCTTGTTCTAAGTTGATGTCGTTCCGTCACATGAGGCCGGTGCCACGTATCAGAGGTCTACGGTGACTTTGTTTCGTGATATGATTCATCGTGAAAGCAAATGCCATGTTGATGACATGATGGCAAAGTCCCAAGCAGAACAGGGGCATCCGGTAGACTTGGGGCAAGTTGTTTGACCGGTTGAGATAACTCATACTTTTGAGTCTGAATCAGTGCACTTATGGAGTGTTGTCCATCAAGCTACCGAGGCTTGTTGTGAGCGAATCAGAGGAATCGAGGTCGATCCTGCTAAAAAAAAAAAAAAAAAAAAAAAAAAAAAAGGGAGAGGGTAAGTTGTAGGAACCTCTGATTCCGATACCTCAGTGAAAGAAATAACTGTTAATCCGGTACTTGATAACCCTCGAGGGGTCTACGAGGTGCGTATTGAGTCAGCATGACTAGTCTTGTCGAAAAGAGTATGCAATTTACCTAAGCAAAAAGTTTACCGACTGTGAAACAATACACTCACTGTTCGAAAAAACTTGATGTACTTCGGCATAGGCTGCTCGCCGACTGAGACAGTGTATGCTGATTCATACCACTTTATGGATGTCCAAAATGGATCTGATCAGATATGTGTTTAAGAAGCTAGTAGCAACCCATGGAAAGGTTATCAACCAAGGAAGTTTGAGGTCCCTGATGAGGACATCTCGAGGTACTCAAATCGAAAGATTGAGAGTGACTGATCCCGGAGGAGGGGTCTGACCCCGAATCCGAACGGATTCCGATGTCTGAGGGGGAAGGAGATGAGGTGAATAAGTTAGTGCTTCCCGGATCACAGTTGGTTGCACCAACAATGGTGGCTGAACATAAAGTCTGTATCCTGGATATTGAACCTAGGGATGTGTATCTACCTGGGGCAGTGTCTTCCTCACAGAAATATGAGAAATCAGAGAAGACTGAATGGATAAGGACTCGGAATGACACGTTGAGCCCAACTGAGGGAAAGGGCTGACAGTTACCTGGCATGGGGCAATTGTACCCAGTGAACGAAGCATGTTGTTAACCAAGAAGTGCGACCTCACGTGTACCACGTGGAAGAGTTGGTTGAAAAAGATCATTCCTCCTCAAGACGATTGTGGGGCAAATGGATGAGCAGTTATGAATGTCCATTTGTGGTCAAGAAGGTTTCCCCTGACAGAACCTTGTAGTTGACAACCACGGATGACGACGATTTTCCATCCACTGTGAGTGCGGACGCAGTTAGAAAATACTTCGTGAAAGAAACCCGCTGGACAAAAAGAATAAAGAGTCCAGGCAAAAAAGGGGCATCCCGGCGAACCAAGAAAAAGAGAAAGGTTCGGGCAAAAGTTAGGGATAAAAATAAAAGAAAAGAACTGTACACCCGGCAAGTTGAAAACCCGCAAGGGCGACTTGGGCAAAAAAGGGTATCCCGGTGGACTGAAACCCGAAAGGGCGGTCCAGGCAAAAGAGGGAATGAAACGAACAACTGCGTCTAGCATGATCATTTGTGCTCATGATGACTTGGATAATCTCCGACAGAGACCGATCGGAAGCGTCTTGTTCAGAAGACAGAAGGTGCGGAAAGTCCTGAGGACATATGAGGTGTAACTGAGTTGGAACCCGATGGGATCACAGTTTCGCGTTGCCATTAGGATAGATTTTTTTCTTTTATGTGCAATCACCTCTTTCCAGGGTTTGCTTCCTGTGTGTTGCTCAATTGTGAGCCATCTTTTATTCCAGTCAAATAAAGCGTGTGCTCGGTCAAATAAATTTTGTTTTTGTGTCATTACTGTTTTGATTACGAAAACATCTAGTCATTTTGGTAAGAATATTTGCCTTTTTGAAACATAGAGGTCCCTTCTGATGCATGCTTGTGAGATTGAAATTTGGAAATCTTACTTGGAAGTCTGAGTGACCTAAGTGTTGAAATATCAGAACACCTGGGGCATACCTGGGACACGTTTTTATCTGACGATCTCTTGTGCAGGTGCTGTTAGATATCTTCATTCACTTGCCAGTGGTAATATGAACCTTTTTGACAAGAGATCCCCTCAGAGTCCAACCAGGGGCAAGGGATAGATGAACCGTGAAAAGACGGTGAAGAATTACGACAACGATCCTGGAAAGTTAATCAAGAAGACTCTTCAAAGTCTGATGATTGGAAAGTATGTATGAATCCCAAGAGTTCAACCTCCGTGAAGTACGGACGAGTTGGGAATACAAGATGATGGAGCAGAAAAGTCCAGAAGAGTCTGGGAATTCTTAAAAGTGGAAAGTCAACACTATGGGTGGATGATGGATACCAGTGTTCGACGAGTCGACCGACACCCCTGTCAAACAAGCTGTATCTCCCCAGAGGATTGAGAGTGTGATCTCCCTGGCAGATTTGAGATCGTTGTCTCCTCAGCAAGCCTGAAGGTTATCACGTCCCCAGCAGGGGCAGGGGCAGAATATTTCTCAGGGTGGAGGACGTCTCCCCAGCCCAAGCCAGTATTGAAACTATCAGAGTTATTTCCCCTGCAGAGATGCCTGTAGACAGTACCTTCTTTCCCCAGCAGATCTAAGGATTGCTTCTCCCCAGCGGGCCTATGCTTGCAGATTTCCCCAGTTGAGAATCCCCGCTGAGCGCCTGGCAGTTATTTTCCCCGGGAGTCCCCTAGTGGAGTTTATCAGTAGACTGTTGGTGTGTTCCCCAACAATTGGTTTTGTGATGCTGTTACCTCCAGTATGGCCGTGAGTGCTTATCCCAAGCAGGTTTGTGGGAATTCATCTCCAGTATGATATGACGTGTTATCATCCTCAACAGAGTTGTTACTCTCACCACTATGGTTGTTCTCTCCACTAGGATCGTTCTCCTCAGCAGAATGGTGTGGTTTTTCCTCAGCAAGTTCCCCAAGTGGAGCGGGTCTCATGAAATACATCTCCAGTAGTGATTCTCCTACATATGGATTGGTTGGGTCGTCCCTAATGGAGTAGCATTTATTTCTCCAGCAGAGTTCATCCTACCAGTGGATTGGACGGGTTTCTGTAGTAGACTGATATCGGCATCCCCAGCTGAGTTGATTCTACCTATGGATCGCGTGGGTTATCCCTAGCGGAGTAACAGACATTCTCCAAAGCAGGGTTTATCCTATCTGAAGATTGGTTGAGTCTTCCTCCCAGTGAAGTCGCTTTACCATTCCCCAAGCAGAGTTCCCCGCAGAGTATTTCCCCAAAAGGAGTCTCCCCACAGAGTCAGAGTATCTGATCATTTCGGCTCCCTAGCCAGGGTTCATTTGCATTTTGCATGTAGTAATCATTGCATCCTCAAAAATCGCGTAGCATTTCCATTCATAAATGGAGTATTACGCCATAGAAAAATCAAACATATGCATTCATATGTTCGAAACCCCATTAGACCGTATTCCCTGCAGAGACGGATTTTTGTTCAACCTGTACAACGCATTTGCTACAGTTGCTCCAGTCAACAATTGGTGTTGATAATCCCCATAGAGGTTTATTTCCTCATCCGTTGGTGAAAGGAAAGCCTGCTTCTCCCCAGTGAGACCCCCCTGCAAGTGTTCAGCCTAGCCCTGTCATCTTGAGAATGTCAGTATACCCTGTCAGCATGCGTAAGTGTCTGGTCTTCTTTGATGTCTGTAAACATCATCTTTCGATGTTCGTAACGTCGTCCCTCTCCCAGAAGAGTTTCCTCCTCTCCGTTGGTGTCGATAAACATCGAGTTTTTCCTAGTCATCCGGTGATGTCTAGTTGTACCCTCCCCATGTGGACTTACCTCTCCGTTGGTTTTGATAAACGACGAGTTTTTCCCATTCGTCCGTTGACGTCTGGTTGTGTTTCTCTTTTTCCCATTCATCAGTAAATGTCCGGTCGATCTCTTTGGTGTCTGTAAACATCATCTTTCGATGTCTGTAAACGTCGAGTCCTCCCATTCATCAGTAAATGTCTGGTCGATCCTTTTGGTGTCTGTAAACATCATCTTTCGATGTCTGTAAACGTCGAGTTTTCTCCCATTCATCCGTCGATGTCTGGTTGAGTCCTCCCATTCATCAGTAAATGTCTGGTCGATCCTTTTGGTGTCTGTAAACATCATCTTTCGATGTCTGTAAACGTCGAGTTTTCTCCCATTCATCCGTCGATGTCTGGTTGAGTCCTCCCATTCATCTGTAAATGTCTGGTCGATCTTTTTGGTGTCTGTAAACATCATCTTTCGATGTCTGTAAACGTCGAGTCCTCCCATTCATCAGTAAATGTCTGGTCGATCCTTTTGGTGTCTGTAAACATCATCTTTCGATGTCTGTAAACGTCGAATTTTTCCTGGTCGTCCCCAGTTGGTTACCTCTCCGTTGGTCTTGGTAAACGTTGAGTTTTTCCCATTCGTCCGTTGACGTCTGGTTGTGTTTCTCTTTTTCCCATTCATCAGTAAATGTCCGGTCGATCTCTTTGGTGTCTGTAAACATCATCTTTCGATGTCTGTAAACGTCGAGTCCTCCCATTCATCAGTAAATGTCTGGTCGATCCTTTTGGTGTCTGTAAACATCATCTTTCGATGTCTGTAAACGTCGAGTTTTCTCCCATTCATCCGTCGATGTCTGGTTGAGTCCTCCCATTCATCAGTAAATGTCTGGTCGATCCTTTTGGTGTCTGTAAACATCATCTTTCGATGTCTGTAAACGTCGAGTTTTCTCCCATTCATCCGTCGATGTCTGGTTGAGTCCTCCCATTCATCTGTAAATGTCTGGTCGATCTTTTTGGTGTCTGTAAACATCATCTTTCGATGTCTGTAAACGTCGAGTCCTCCCATTCATCAGTAAATGTCTGGTCGATCCTTTTGGTGTCTGTAAACATCATCTTTCGATGTCTGTAAACGTCGAATTTTTCCTGGTCGTCCCCAGTTGGTTACCTCTCCGTTGGTCTTGGTAAACGTTGAGTTTTTCCCATTTCGTCCGTTGACGTATGGTTGTATCTCTTCCAGTCATTCGTTAATGTCTGGTTACCTCTCCGTTGGTCTTGGTAAACGTTGAGTTTTTCCCATTTCGTCCGTTGACGTATGGTTGTATCTCTTCCAGTCATTCGTTAATGTCTGGTTACCTCTCCGTTGGTCTTGATAAACGTTGAGTTTTTCCCATTTCATCCGTTGACGTATGTTTGTATCCCTTCCAGTCATTCATTAATCTCTGGTTACCTCTCCGTTGGTCTCGCTAAACGTTGAGTTTTTCCTAGTTGTCCGTTGGCATCTAGTTGTGATTTCTTTTCCCATTCATCGTCGTTGCGATGTCCGGATGTGGCCGTACCCTTTGAAAATAAAACCAAAAAATATATACCCAGTAATAAATATCAAATCCCAGTGGATGTTTCCAGTGTTGGATCCCTGTATGGTGCAAATTCTACGGTTCTTGGTATTCAATCCCTGTTTACCCTGAAAGTCTGACAGTCGTTGCTCTCATCCATTCGGGTTCCCAGCTGATTGAATAGGGGCAGCTGTAGCACCTCAAATTTGCACCCATCATTGTACATACATTTTCATATTAGGTCATAGCATATCATGGTCCATTGCATAGCATTGCATTGTCCCAGTTGCCTCAAGTGCAAGCCAATCAAGAAATTAGGTCAAACTGGTCAGGAGATCAGTCAGTCAAGCAAGCAAGCACAATTCTCAAGGAGCCAAAGCCCTAGGGTTGGTCCAACATGTTCACATGACTTGGGGATCCATTTGAAGTGTTTTGGTCAAGGATTGGATGTTCAGAAGTCATCAGTCAATGCACAATCAGTCAGAAACCCTAAAAGTCAACTGTTGGTCAACTGTCCATTTAATCAGTGATTTGATGGTTGGATTTGGTTTGAGAGGTCTCATTCATGTCCAAATAGGCCTCATATATCATGTCAAACACCATCATGGAAGAATTTGAAGCCAGATCAGAAATTTCCAAAAATGGAAACTGGACCTGTAATTGAAACCTGCCCAAAATGGAAAGTCTTGATCCTCAAACTTACATCATGATACAAGCTTCAAATGAATTTTTGCCCAACATGAAAGTTGAAGATATTGTTCTCCCATTTCCAAAAAGTCCAAGAACACTCAATTCCCATGTATGGTTGGCAAGTTATGATCGAATCATTTTCAGAAAATCTTGAACTTCAAAAGGCCATATCTCCCAAACCATTTGGCCAATTTGGGTGGGGTTTTTTCCTACAAGTCACATTTGATCCCCTCTTTCCAAAAATGTAACTTTCATGTACCAAAACTTCACCATGCAAAATGGCATTTTTGAACTTGCCTTAATTAATTTCAAGTGAGTTGAATTTTGACTTTTCAAAATAATCATTTCTAACCAATTCTACCAATCAAACATGTTCTGAAAATGCATTTAAAACTTGTTGGAGGCCCATTCTTGTGCAGTACATGTAGCCATTCCCTACTTGCTTGAAAATTGGCCAAAAGTACAACTTTCAACTACTCCATCCCACATTTTCATGGCCTTTGATTCAGTACCACAAGCAACATCAAACAGCAGATCTTAAGATCATTTTCTGTCAATTACAAACCCTAGCAGCAGCCACACCAACTCAGAAATCATTCACTCCCTCAAACTTCATTTTTTTGGCCATTTCCAAAATCCTTCCAAAAGCTCCAAAGAACTCGAGCCATCCCCTATTGTTTCTTCATCATCCAAGCAACATTGTGAACATTTTTCAACCACCATTCCACATCTGTAAGGAGTTTTTTCTGGACTGTTCTTCAAAACACCATCCATGGCAGATTGGGATTCGAGCAAGAACAGGCTTCTTTGAGCCAAAGCATCTTCACCATTCATCATTAGGAGGGTTTTAAAGCATCTGTTTCAAGCCAAAAACACAAGATAGCAACTGAATCCCAACTGTTCTTCAAAACTGGTAAAATTTCGATCTCATTATTTCATCAAATCAATACATGTTTTAGAAAGATCTCTCCATGCTGAGCTTTGTGATGGCCTTACTTTTTAAAATGGTTGATTATTGCTCGAGTTATGCTGAAATAAAGTTTGGTGATGAAACATAGTTTTGCTCGATTCAGGATCCATAGCGTGTTTTAGTGCAAATTGATAATGGATTCGTGTTTGTCATTGCTTGCTGATCATTTGTGTGTGCCCAATTTCATTTTCTGGAAAAATCTTTGATGAACTCGATTTGGGAAGATGAATGCATCACTGTTCATGTTAGAACCCTAGGTTTCCATTGCCTTGCCCAGAAACTGGCTTTTCCACGTGCTGCATGGCACTATTGGCCCATGAGCCAATCAGGTTATTTCCCTGGCCGTGAGCAAAACGCTGCGTTTTGCTAAATGAAGTCCATAATTACAGCTTTGCCATCCGGTCCATTTAAAATCAATTTAATTCATTTATTTTTCTTATTTTTACTTCATTTGATCATCCAACTTGCAAAATTCATAATTCATTCATTTCAATTCCAAATTTAGTGGGAATTTTTGCATCATCTTCATCATGATCCCTAGTTTTTTATCATGATTTTTTCTTATTTTTTGGATGAGTGAATTTTAAATGGCATTAGGGTTTGTAGAATGTGACCAAATTTTGTACACTTTGCCAAAACATTTGTGAAATGGTGATACTTTATCCAATGGCTCCCAAATTGTTTGTGTTTAAACTAGACACACTCATGGTGATTTTGGTATAGAGTTTGTGAATTTATCATTGCTGGCTTGTGAGTTATGATTTTTTGAAGTAGGGTGTGACAATTTGTGTCACACCATTGATGTGCAACTTGTTGATTTTTGATACCATGCTTCTTGACCTCCAATTGATCTGATTTTTGCATGAACCTACTCTTGTATGTCTAGTTTACATGTGAATTGTCTTGGAATTATTTGTGGCATTTCCTAATTGTTTGAGATTTTCTCCCCTGCTTGGTCAAATGTTGACCTGATGTGACACTTGTTCCCATTTCATTTGTGAAATTCTCATACTTTATTAGATGGACATGAAATTTTACATGAGATAGCTAGACATCCTCATCTTTGCCATGGTTTTAGTCCCATTCATTTATCATACACCATCTTTGATTTATGATTTTTCTAAGTTGATGCATGTTTGGTTGACTTCTTTGAGCATGTTCAAAATTGTTTTGACTTTCTGATTTTCAGTGACTGCCTTCCACTTGTCCAAATGAGATGAAATTTGACATGCTTACCATGCTGTGGGTTGTGATTGATCATGATTTATTTGGTGATTTTTGGAAATATTTGAGATTGGTTTTGATGCAAGTCTTGCTGTTGACTTCTATGAGCTCCTAAATGCCATGTTTTGACCTAAATTGTTCATGAAATGATGATGATGATTGATATGAATGTGAACCCAATTGTTTGTGTTTCTTGATTGTTTGGACATGATTTTGGACACTTGTCATTTGCTGTTTTGACTTTCTCATTCCCTTTTGACCCTAGGCTTGTCCTAGTGGTCCTGTTACTCACCTTTGAGCTCATGTTTTCAGGTTGACCAACAAATGACCAATGAGACCAACTCTTTTTGATTGAGCTTGCTTGAATATCATCGATTAACTTGTTTGTTTTGTAGGTGGCTTGGCTCACATGCCTTAAGCCTTGTGCCTTGCACATCCGTCTGCTTCTAAGCAACTGTTGATGTCTGTTTCCTTTTGCTTTGTTTTGAAGTTGCATACTAACATCTGTTTGACTATTTCAGGTACCCTTAGTTGCTTAAGTTCTTTGAACTTGCTTTGCTTTGCTATTTAGCAACTTGCTTGAGGTATAATTCCTTTTTCTTCATGTAGTCTGGAAGACCTGGCCTGTTACTTGGCCAGGCAACTGTCTGAAGTCCTCCTTAAGAGGCAATGTTTGTGACTGTTTACTTTTGTCCTTGCATAGAGTCAAAGACCTCCTAAGTGAAGAGGCAATTGGCAGAACCCAAGGGATAAGCAACCTATCCCCTGCTATTCTGTGTGTCATCTGCTTTGCTCACATCACTGTGTTGATGCATTGCAGATACAAACCCAAGATCTTGTACAATTGTACAGTTGAGTCAGTTTTAAATGTGTAGAAGGGTTCCCACTTTCTGAACCCACACATTCTTGTCTTAAGCTCTCCCAGGCCAGGGATAAGAGCTGTGAAGTCTTATCTTCACTCACCTTTCATCTGCTTCACCTTAGCCCCTCAATGGCAAGGTTAAGAGCACATTCACCTAGTTCCAGAGGTTTGTTTGTTGAGGTTGATATGACCCCTCGACTAAAACCTAACCCTTGTTTGAGCCACTTGCTTGTGTATAGTGTGTGCTATCTGTGCTTGTATGTTTGTTTGACTTGCTTCCTGTGCAAGTTAGGGTTAGTTTAGACTTGCTTCCTGTGCAAGTTAGGTTTTGCTTGGCTTGCTTCCTGTGCAAGTCATGGTTAGGATAGGCTGGCTCCCTGTGCCAGTTAGCTAGAAACCTTAACTTAGGGATGATTTGCATGATAACATCTAGGCTCGAGTCGTAGTCTCCCTAGTTGTGTCTCCCTCTGTTATCTGGTTAGGCTAGTCCCTTATCCCTCTGTAGGGGAACTACGTCGCCCTGATCCTCATACCAGATGAGGTACGTAGGCAGGAGATGAGCAGATCTCTCCGGGCGCCTGTGTCTTTGTTTTTGTCTTGTTGTGTGCTTGGAAGCTGACGTAAGTCCAGCGATTGGCAGTTGGTTTCCAGTGTGCGTATGTTTGGTTCGGATGCTGATGTAAGTCCAGTGATTGGCATTCAGGCTCCACGTTTGCCTCTTTGTGTGCGTTTTGGTTCGGATGCTGATGTAAGTCCAGTGATTGGCATTCAGGCTCCAGGTTTGCCTTTGCCTATGTTTGTTTGTGTGCGTGTTAGCCGAGCTACGAATGCTCTGATTCTTCTCTCGTCCGAGAAGATACGTATGCATAGGATGCGATATCCTAGCGAGCATGTGTCGTTTCCCCAGTCCGAACTACTTCGACTCTGATGTCTATGCCTGATAGACTAAGTAGGCCCAGGATACGATATCCTGCCGAGTCAGTTTCAGTCTGTTTTCTTGTGTCTCTTTCAGCCAGTGTGTGTGTGAGTTTGAGCAGTGTTTTAGCAACCATTTTCCTTCCTTTTGTGCGTGGATCCCGTCGAGTACGACGGATGCGTAGGGGTGCTAATACCTTCCCTTCGCATAACCGACTCCCGATCCCATTCTCTTTGGTCGCAAGACCATGTTCTTTCCAGGTTTACTCTGAGCGTTTCCTTTCCCTCTTTTGGGATAAATAACGCACGGTGGCGGCTCTGTTGTTCTTGTTTTCCCTCCGGTTTTTCGCGTGATGCGACACTAGGATCTTTAGAACTTGTCCATTGGCTTGAGCATAGTAAGGTGTCGAAGTAAGGAGTTTAAATCTTGTTTCTTGTGCAAATTTCTGCATATTTTTTCTAGTGAACACAAATCCTTGATCTGTTGTTATTGTTTCTGGTATCCCAAATCTATAAATTATGTGCTTTTGGATAAAATCTATAACTGCTTCTTGATCCACATTTACCAATGGTATAGCTTCAATCCACTTAGTAAAATAGTCTATTCCAACCAAAATGTACTTTTGCCCTTTTGAAGAAGCTGGTCGAATTTCACCAATCAAGTCTAAAGCCCAACCTCTAAATGGCCAAGGCTTTATAATTGAATGCAACTCACTTGCAGGAACATGTGGTATGCCTGCATGTACTTGACATTCCTGACAACCTTTTGCAAATTCGACACAGTCCTTCAGCATTGTTGGCCAATACATTCCTTGTCGAAATAATAACCATTTCATTTTATGACCTGCTTGGTGTGCGCCATACGCTCCACTGTGCACATTCGACAAAGCTATGTAAGCTTCATCTTCACCTAAGCATTTCAACAAGACTCCTTCTGCAGTCTTTTTGAACAATTCGTTTCCAAAAAGTACATAACTTAAAGCTCTGTATTTTACCTTTCTTTCGGCTTTCTGATTTGGGTCTTGTAGATAATCCTTGATGGGCTTTCTCCAGTCTTCAATTCCTGAATCATCTATATTGAATATCTCAAAATTTTCTTCGTCACCATATCCTAATCTTATTGATTCCAAATCTGATGGGGACAATTTGGTAGATATGACTCTTCCTCTGACTTCAATAGCCTTTTCTAACTTTTCCTTCGACACTTTGTATCCAGACGCAAGTTGAGCAAGATCATTTGCCTCTTGATTCTCCACCCTGGGAATGTGCCTAAAGGCCACATTGTCGAATTCCTTGAGAAGTCTATTGGCTATTACAAAGTACATGATTAAATTTTCTTTCACACATTTATATTCTTTAGTCAACTACTTTATCACTAGTTCAGAGTCACCCATTATTTCGACTCTTGTTGCCCCCAATTCCAACAATATTTCAAGTCCAGCAATCAAAGCTTCATATTCTGCTTCATTATTTGAACACAGACTTTCAACTTTGTACTTGAATTTTGTTTGAATTCTGTCAGGAGAAATAATCAACATCCCAACACCAGTTCCATTCTTATGACTGGAACCGTCGAAATACAGTTTCCATGGTTCTAATTCGACATACTCTACATTTTCATCTATAGAGTGGTCAGCTATAAAATCAACAACCACTTGTCCTTTCACAACCTTTAAATGCAAATATTTCAAGGAATATTCTATCAATGCTAAAGCCCATTTTTCGATTCGACTATGTAAAATAGATTTAGATAACATATATTTTATTACGTCGAAATGAGAAGAAATGTACACATCAACAGGCTTTATATAATGCTTTAATTTCATACAAGAAAAATATACACATAAACATAGTTTTTCTATAATACTATATCTAGTTTCAACATCATTTAGGACTCTACTGAGATAATAGATGGCCCTTTCGACACCATTCTCATCTTCTTGGCACAACATACTTCCTAATGTTTTGTCTGATGCCGAAATGTACAATCTCATACTTCTTTTTCTACAAGGAGATATTAGAATTGGAGGACTAGCCAGGTATTCCTTGATTTTGTCAAAGGAAGCTTGTTGTTCTCGTCCCCATGCAAAGTCTTCCTTCTTTAGTCGAAGTAGAGGAGAGAAGGCTTGCGTTTTTCCACTAAGGTTGGAGACAAACCTTCTGAGAAAGTTGATTTTTCCCAGCAGAGACTGCAACCCCTTTTTCGTTGATGGCGCTTTCGCCTCCATTATGGCTTTGGCTTTGTTTTCATTTATTTCGATCCCCTTCTTGTGGACCACAAAACCTAAGAAATCACCCGCCTACACACCAAAAGCACATTTAAGGGGATTCATTTTTAAACCAAACTTCCTCATCCTTTCAAAGGATTGTCGAAGATGGTCTATATGACTTTTCCCTGAAACAGACTTGATCACAATATCGTCAATGTACACTTGCATGAAAGTTTCAATAAAGTCATGAAAAATGGAATTCATAGCCTGTTGGTAAGTTGCTCCAGCATTTTTTAAACCAAAGGGCATTACTACCCATTTGTACGTTCCTATTGCTCTAGGACAACGGAAAGCTATTTTAGGAACATCTTCTTCAGCAATAAAAATTTGATTATAGCCAGAGTATCCATCTAGCATACTTAAATACTCGTGGCCTGCTGCAGAATCTATAAGCATTTATGCCACTGGCATAGGATATTCATCCTTTGAGGTAGCTGAATTTAAGTCTCGAAAATCAATGCATACCCTAAGTTTGCCATTTTTCTTAATTACAGGAACTATATTTGCAATCCATTCGACATACCTGGTTGTGCGGATGAACTTGCATTTTAGAAGTCTTTCGACCTCTTCTTTTATTTTCGACAGAATCTCTGGTGCGAAGCGTCTTGGAGTCTGCTTTACTGGCTTCTTTCCTTCCGTTATTGGCAGCTGCAATTCGACCAAACTTCTATCTAAACCAGGCATCTCGTCGTAATCCCATGCGAAGCAGTCTTTGAACTCTTTCAGCAACTGGACTATTTCGACTTTGAACTGGGGGTCCATCTTTGCGCTTATGTAGGTTGGTCTACGTTCTTCCCCCAGTCCTAAATTTATTTCTTCTAATGGATCCTGCGCCACCATCTTCACGTTAGTTGACACTGGATCTTTTTCGAACCCCAGAGGTTCGTCATCATAAATGGCGTCAAGCTTTTGGTGTTGCCATTCTCCCATTTGATTGTCATCATAATCTTCTGCAACGTCTCTTTGGGGACATTGTTCGTTGGAATTTTCTTTGTTGGCTTCGACAGCCATATATTTTGCTTCGGCCTCAAGGGCCTCTTTGAGTTTGTTTTCGGCTATGTAAGCCGTAATTCTTTCGAGCGCTGATTCTTTACTCATCATCATCAAATTCGCTTCCCCACCCTGTTGGCGCTATATGAGTAGTCCCCCACATGTAGTTTGATTCTCCAATTACTTCTTTGTCCCACTGAAAACCATGTGTAGGATGAAGGTACATGGAGCAGTAGGCGTTGTCTGTTGCTTTTAGGTCGAACTCGGCTGGGCTGCACGGAGGTATGTGAGCCAGGTTCTTGTCGAAACTTCGAATGTTGACATTGTTCACTTCTGTCATGAAATAACTTTGATTAGCTTCAATGTTTTCGACAATCCCGTCTGGTCTCCAAATGGCTATTTGCTGATGCATTGAAGAAGGTACAACTCCTACACCATGAATCCACTCCCTTCCAAGTAGTAAGTTGTAATTCGCCCTTGAAGCAATGACCATGAACATTGTTGGCCTTGTTATGGTTCCAACAGTCAAATCCACCTGGATAACGCCCATAGTGGCTCCTACTTTTCCTTCATAGTTCGACAACACCATGTTGTGAGGTTTTGCGTCTGAATCATCCTTCCCAATCTTCTTTAGCATGAAATGAGGCATCAAATTTACTGTTGCTCCGCCATCTACCAGTGTCTTGTTTACACCAACATTCCCAACCTTTCCTTTTATGAACAAAGGCTTTAAATGTGCCTTCATGGAATCATCTGGCCTTTCGAAGAAAGCATTCTGTTCTTCGACGCAACCATTGTTCATGACGTAGTAGCAAAGGGGCCTATGTACCATTGTTTCCTCTTCCATCTCATCTTCCTCGTCTTCGACCTCCATGATTCTATCATAATCTTTAGGGAGAACAGAAACCACATTATAGATCACATTAAAGGACGCTTCTGAGTCAGATTCGAAGTTGTCAGTTATTTCATCGTCTTCTTGCACCTTCTCTTTGGACACCAGTGGTTCGACCACGCTGCCAGGATTGATCTGGTGGGAGGGCTCCTCTCTGTTTACTATCTGAGCATTGTCACTGGATTCTGCTTTATCTTTGCTGTCAGCATCTTTTCCAATCACACTTTTTTCTGCAGCTTCTTTTTCTGCCCTCTTCTGCCTCTGGAATCTTCTCCATTGGGATCTTGACATAGGGTTTTTTCCTTTGTAGTTTTCTGAAGGATATGGTCTCGGCTTGTGCTTCTCCACCTCCTCCTTACCTTCCATCGAAGTGCCTCTCTGAACTTCAAAATTTCTCCATTTTTTCTGTCCTTGAGCATCTCTAATGGGTTGAACCCATTTGTCATCCGTTGCTTTGTTGGATGGTTTGTACGTGCTATGGTGTCTTTCTCCACACCTCCATTGGTGATGATCACTTTTTCTTGGGTCATATCCTGTTGTCCCCCAATTTCCTTTTCTCCTGGCTTTATCCACTACTTCCAGATCGGTTGTTGCCTTCCTGTCAAAGATTGCACTGCAACGTGGGCATAACATCACTTCAGTCCTCATCTTTTGGCACTTCTTGATGAATTCCACTAGATTTTCCTCTTCTTTAGGATATGTCAGCCTTTGATACTCCTCTCGACGACGATCTTCATCCACTTCTGCCTGGTTTCTCTGAGACACTTCCACCATATTCACCCCAACATTTCGTCCGTCAGCAATGCTTAATTTGTTCATTTTTTTAATAAGTCTTTCTTCTTCGACTTCACCATTTCTTTTTATCTGGTCAAACTCCTTTTCTGGGCAGCAACACCAAGATATGTTCCTGGGACCATGTTTGCAGCAACATTTGTTCGAATTTCTTTTGGGGTCCTCCATTACCCTACGTAGGATTCCACCGGTCACAGGCTTCATAGGACCATCCACAACTTCTGCTTTGATTCTTGTGACCTCTTTATTGAAAGGTCCCATAATGTTGACGCAGTTTGCGACATCACCTATCCTCATTTGGTCAGGATCAAGGCCTTTAGTAGCCTTGTTTTCAACAGTGAGGTCTTCAATAACCTTCTTTTTGATGATAGGGAGATTGTCAGTTGTCTCAGTTGTTTTCTCATTGTTGCTCAAAGGTAAATCCCCCCACCCGGTTGGATGGATTGCATTGATGTCGATACGAGAACTTGCAGGTGCAGTGTATTTCGCGAGATAATCGTACTTCCCACTTGGCTGTCCCAAGCAATCCCAATTTGCTCCTTGTCGATCTACAACATCTTCAGCAATATTGTCATTGTCCTTTTTGTCGAAACCTTAAGTGGTTTCCATCTTTTTCTGGTCGTCAAAGCCTTCAGTAACTTCAACTTTGTTCTGGTTTGTAAGATCATCGGCAATCTCAACCATGTTGATATTAGTGTCGAAACCTCCAGCAGCTTCCACCATTTCAAAACTGCCGTCAGAAGCAACTTCGACCTCCACCATGTTCACAATGGATGGTTCAGCATAATGGGCTTCGACTGGCTGCATGGGATTCGAATCAATCCTCGTCTGTTGTTTTGGCTTATCACCAAACTTCAGCCTTCCGTCACGGATAGCATTTTGAACGAGATCCCTGAAAAGGAAACACCGAGACGTTTTATGGCCCAGAAAGTTATGGTATTTACAAAAACCTCTCTTTTTCTGTTGTTCCACAGGCGGTTCTTTAGCGCCTGGTGGTTTTATTAATTGACCATCATTAACCAATAAGTCAAAAATCTCGTCACATTTGGTGATGTCGAACGTATAAGTTCTTTTAGGAAACTTATCATTGGTTTCGACTGGATTTCTGTTTGACGGAGTTAGTACTTTACACGAATATGGTGGGCTTTGCTTCAGTTCTGCTAAATCAATCTCTTGTTCGTCGAAGTTACTTGGTTCGTTTTTGTCGTATTCATCATCTTGACATACCCCTACATAGGCCACCCTTTTTTTTATTTGCTCTAAATTTTTCATCCCTAAACCTTTCGACTTGTCTCACCCTATCCGCTAATTGCGCCATATCCCTTAAATACTGAGTGTCTAGTTTCTTTCTTATAGAATAATCTAGACCCCCTGCGGCCATTTCGACTAACTCATGTTCTGGCACCCGAGTGAGACACCTAGCCTTTAGCAACCTGAACCTATTTAAATAATCATCTATTGGTTCTGAGTATTTTCTCTTAACACTGGCTAATTCCTTCAGACTTATTTTGGTTTGTCCCATGTAAAATTGTTCATGGAATAACCTCTCTAATTAGGTCCACGTATACACTGAGTTTGCAAGCAAGGATGTAAACCAAGTAAACGCGTTTTTCGTCAAGGAACTAGGAAAGTATTTTATTTTCAAATTTTCATTACGGGCTATCTCTCCTGCTTCAATCAGATAACGTGCTACATGTTGTATGGTGGATTCACTAGTATCCCCTGAGAATTTGGTGAACTTAGGAACTTTCCATCTTGGGGGCAATTCTTCTTGCAGAATATATTCCGACTGTGGGGAAGCGTAACTGGGCCTTTGTAATCCTACGTTTACCCCATTTTGTGCCATTATCATTTCGACCATGGCCGCTAAATTGTTTTCGGCAGGCAAGTTATTATACCGGATTCGCTGTTGCAACACAGCATCAGCATCTTGGCCTCTCTGGACTACTATCCTTCTAGGCTCTTGTGGAACAGGAATTTCGACACGAGGCTGTTCGACTACTTCCTCTTGGTTTCTGACGTTTTCCTGGGGATTATCTAAAGGTATTTGATTTATTGTAGGCTCTTCTTGGACCGCCACCACTGGGTCCTGAACCACTTGTTCTCTGTGTCGGGTTTGAGGGACCCCAAAAAAGTCAGCAATGCGCGTCATTTGCGCTGCCAACAATTGGTTTGTTTGGGTGGTGTTTTGTATTAGAGGATTAAACACCGCCCCCATTTGTTGTGTCAACATTTGGACCATATCATGATTACTCTCGTCCATTTGTTGTCTAATTACTTGCACAGAATTATTTGTTATTGCCGGCATGTAAAGTGGTTGTTGGTTTAGTCTACTCATGTTTCCGCCATATCCTGACCCTTGTAATGGTGAAGACATATTGGCCATAGAATCAGAATATAATACCGGTGAATTGTGTAAATTTGCCATTACCGAAGTTGGCATTCCAAATGGTTGTTAACTACCACACAGAGGCATGGTGAAATTTGTCACAAAATGCTTAGAAGCATTCCCTATAGGAAGAGGTGTCCCAACAGGCATTTGTTGCGCCCTAATGGACGGACTAGGCGCATTTTGCGATATTGAAACCGCTGGTATTGACCCTGTTAACGAAGGCACAGCCTCTGACACAGGGACTGATCCCACATTTCCTCCTGTCGAAGGGATAGGGTTGGATACTGGGATGGCTTCATTTGGATTAGGATTATTTGGCTGACTCGCCATTTTCCTTATTCTCGTTCTTTTAGGTCTTTCTACGTCAGATACGGCTAAATTACCGCTTCTTAGTCTCATACAACAAAGAAGAAACCTTGACTAAAGATTATTTAAGTTTTAGATTTTGCACTTGTCCCACTGGGCGTGCCATTTTGTTCGCTGCTGATTTTGGCGAACAACCTCTGGTTTTCCAAAACTTATTGAATTGGGTTACTTGCAGGATCAACCATACAAATCCTAGGACATGTGCAAATTTAAATAACTTTGTAACTCTTTAGAACAACCTTTGTATCCTTTATTTGGTTTACTAAGTTTTTCATGTACGAAAGATATTGACTAAAAGTGCTTAAGTAAAAGTAAACTTAACAAGACTAAGATAAATGGCGAAAAATAAATGGCGAAGAATAAGTTGCATAAAGTAAATGCAAAGGATAAATGACTGGTAAATGTAAAGGAAAATTGGTAAAGAACTTTGAAATTTATAAGATAAAACTTTAAAGAAATGGTGTTTGTTCACACGTACATTTTCCAGATAAGACTCTTTTCTCTCACACGGGTACTTGAGTATTTTGCAGGAATTTTGTACAAGTTTTTCACACACCCATTCTGATAACAACTATCCTATTTATATACAAACAAAATAATTGTCACTAACGAATAAATCCTAAAACTATGACACTTGGCTCTCTGCATGACTTCCTTTCGCCAGGTGCTTCCACGCGTCTTCTGCCAAACGTTATAACTCTTTTGAATTTGAAATTTCGCTTTACGTCAAAACGACACGTCTCCTCAGACTTGTCGAATTGTCGAAATATCATAACATCATCCATACTTGTCAAAGACGTCTTTTCATCTGCATACATCTTCTTCTGTCGAAATATCGAACCACCAATCTGTCGAAGTGTCGAAAACACTTATCAACTAAACTGTTGAAAATGCTCTTCAAGTATATATTTCCAGTTTTTTTTCTTTTTGCAAGCATCTCCATTTGTCGAAAACACTATTCTGCTTATTAATTTCATGGCGTCAAAAATACATGTATACAGACCGACAATAGATGAATAAGCTTTGAACGAATCTTTTCACGTACAACGTGACAGTCAAGTTCTATATGTTTGCTGCGCTCATGAAATGTGGGATTATGAGCTAGATATATTGCGGATTTACTATCACAATAGATTGATGCATGCTGAGAAAAATTGATCTGAAAATCCTGGAATATGAACTATAGCCATTGTATCTCACAAGTTAGTGATGCGAGGGCACGATATTCAGCCTCAGTGGAAGATCTGGATACCGTGCGTTGTTTCTTCGACTTCCAGCAAATTAAAGAAGAGCCAAGGAGGACACAGTAACTAGCTTGTTGCTTGTCCTCAAGTAACATTTTATTACCATCAAAGATCATGTCACCCCAAACTTACTGTAAAACAGTTCTTACCACAATACTGCTGAAATCTTTCGCACTGGACCTCTTGATGTTTTTCAGGTTTTCTGATTCTTCCACATAGCCAACGAGCTAGAAACTCTTTCCCTCAGAGATATGACTTTACCTGTCAGCTTATATCACACTCTCACCAAGTCTCTCTGGGTTAAAGTGTTATCACTCTCAAATCACAATATGCAATATCAAATCAGAAGTTTGAATAAATTCTCTTATCCTATCAACATGTACAATCACACACACTTTTTGAGGTCTTTTTGGGTTGTAACGGGGCTTTGGTTTAGGTAGGGTATGAAATTGGAACAACGGTTTTTGGGTCTTTTGGTTCAGAGTACATGAAATCATTCTCTCACTATGTTTCTTTCCTATTATTCCTGTAGGGTTTTGCAATCCTCTTTTCCTTTTATCTATAGTGAATGTAGCATTTTTTTGAAAAGCTGTTCTTTTATTGTTTTTCGCTTTTCTCTTTCTTTCTTTTCATGTTGTTGTTGTTTTTTTTTTTTTTTTTTTTTCTCTTTTCTCTTTTTTTTTTTTTTTATATATATACGACATTCACTTACTATTCACGTACTGCAAAGCTACCCCAAACTTAAAGGTTGCTATTCCAACAGCAACCCCAAACTTAGATAGAAACGTAGAGATGAAATCAATCCTCACATACTCTGAATAGGGTAGGATAGGTACAAGGTCATGGATTTAGAACAAACGGGTATATCAAAAATAAATGATTAACAGGCTCAACAGGGTAAAACAATGGATAATAATAATAATGGGATGGCTAGAAAGGCTCTAGGTGATAAACAAAAACATGCCTCAGTGTGTGTAGTCGTACAGCTAATAATAATAAAAGAACATACGCAAACCAAGATTGATAAAGATATACCTGATATCTCTCATATGATGATAAGTGTTTGGCTTTTTATGATCTCACCAGGACGGGTTAAGCTGACTTGTTCTATCATACCTCTGAGTTCAAAGCTCATGCTCGTGGTTCTGATGTTAATCTTAACGAATGCGTCCAATCATAAACAACAGTATCTACAGTCAGGGGACTGAAAGAGAGGACGCCCAAGTATTTGGCGTCGTTGCCGGGGACTGCCAAAGATAATAGAGTTTATTAATTTATTTTCAATTAGAATTTTGTTGCTCTGCATCCAAAATTTTATTTAATGTTAATTTTATTTTTATTGTTATTATAATTAATTTTATTTTTATTTTTATTTGGCGCGCAATGTTCTCTCTGGTTTTGCGTCAAAATGAAAATTAGTTGAGGCCTTACCTCGCATACACAGATTAGACAGAAATTAATTATAATAACAATAAAAATAAAATTAACATTAAATAAAATTTTGGATGCAGAGCAACAAAATTCTAATTGAAAATAAATTAACAAACTCTATTATCTTTGGCAGTCCCCGGCAACGGCGCCAAAAACTTGATGGGAAAATAGCAAGTGTACTATTTTTCTCACTGTAGTAATAAAAGGGAAATTCCCCGTTTGTCGATCTCAAGGACTGCTTGACGATACAGAGTTTATAGATTGTTTCAATTAGACAAAAGCCTTTGGTTTTTGTGTTGTGAGTAATTATACTACCAATTGCAAATAAATAAAACAAGTAAAAGGTTGAACAAGAGACAAATGAGAGAAGATTGCTAGGGTTCGATGAATGAAACTTCCTGTAATAGATATAATTTATGAAAGTTTAGACAATATTCCTGTCCAATTAATTCCGGTCCTCAAGGGTATCTATTCCTAATTCCTTAGTGAAAAGACCTTTGATTATGTAACCTAATTACTATGTCCATAAATAATTAAGTTCATACTCAAGCATTCAAATATCAAGAATTACCGGTCAGATAGAAAATCCCTAGTCCTAGGTTATTTTTACCATCCAAGGTTCTTATCCAGATCAATGAATAATCGCTGTCCAGCTTAAACTATTCATATTAATCATCATTCGTTGGTCCGACGAATAAAGCATAAAGAACGGTAATAAGAACAAATCAATGGAAAAGAAGAAATAGTCAATGCACTCATAAACATAAAATCTGTCACATTCAGAATCAGGGACACCCCCTAGCAATGGGGGGTTTAGCTACTCATAATCGAAATAAAAACAAAGATTAACATTGTTGTCATTACAGAATTTCGTGAGGAATCAATCTTCAATCGTCGGAAAACTCTTGAACATATGAATCCTCTGATAATCGTAGAGTCTCCAGCTCTCAAAACGCGTCTTTTTTCTCTCCAAAATCGTCCAACCCTTGAAAAATCGTTTTCTCCCCTCTAAATAGCTATTCAGTTGGGCTTTTCCTGATTCTGGGCTTGATACGCGTATTGCCCAGTCTCATACGCGTATTGCCCAGTCTGGTACGCGTATTGCACGTAAGACAGCCTCTGATACGCGTATTGCCCAGTCTGGTACGCGTATTGCCCAGTCTGGTACGCGTATCACCAGTTTGGTACGCGTATCACCAGAAGCTTGTCTTTTTGCTTGATTTTCAACCCCTCTGGTCATTTGCGTATGCTACGCGTACTGGGAAGGTCCATACGCGTATCATGTAAGGTCATACGCGTATGGACAGCAAGTTCTCCAAGAATTGATCTTTTCTTCCGTTTTCTTGCTCGGGCTCAATTTCGCATCTGACGTTTGATTCCCTGAGCTTCCAAACTAGTTTTTTACCTGCTAACATACCCAAAAGTGTAAAATATCCTCAAGAAACTCATAAGTAACAACACACTTAATATTATAGAATTGAGCTTATATCTAACTAAAAATGCTTCAGTTTACACAGTTTACCTGACTTATTTAAGGTTAAATAGTGGAATGTCTATCATAAATGGTGACTGATCAGTAACCTGTTACAGATTTGCGGGAATCTGGGCAACGCGCCCAGTCAGAATCAGCAAAGGCAGAGAGTTTAAAGGCACTAGAAGCTGAAAAGAAGAGGCCTTTAGCAGGAACAGACTTAAGGTATCGAAGTAGCTTCATGGCAGCTTGGTAATGAGGTTGTAGAGGGCAAGAGACATATTGACTTAAATGCTGAACAACATAAGCTATGTCAGGCCTTGAATTGGTTAAGTAGATGAGTCTTCCAATGAGTCTCCTGTAAGAAGTGGAATCAGATAGTTTTTCACCTTCAGTAGCTGATAGTTTAGTGTAAGGATCAAAGGGAACCAATGAAGGTTTTGAAGCAAGTAAACCACTGTCCTCCAAAAGATCTAATGTATACTTTCTCTGGTTGAAGAAAATGCCAGTCTTAGATCTAGCTATTTCAAAACCAAGGAAAAACCGCAACTGTCCAAGATTTTTGATCTTGAATTTGGTATCTAGTTGTTGTTTGACAAATTGAATTTCCTGCATTGAATCTCCTGCAAGAACTATGTCGTCAACATACACCAATAAAGCAGTAAAAGCACAAGGAGAGGCCTTAATATAAAGGGAATGGCCTGCTTGTGATTGAGAATATCCTATGGAGATTAGAAAGGAAGAGAGCTTGGAATACCACTGCCTACTTGCTTACTTCAATCCATATAGGGATTTATGGAGTCTGCACACTTTAGAAGGAGAATTAGCAAACATACCAGGTGGGAGACACATATACACTTCTTCATTTAAATCCCCATGTAAAAATGTGTTGTTCACATCCAGTTGTTCCAAGTGATAACCTTTGATTGCTGCAATGGCCAAAAGGACTCTAACTGTTGTGATTTTAGCAACAGGTGAAAAAGTATCAAAATAGTCCAGCTCTTCCATTTGTGTGTACCCTTTTGCTACTAGTCTTGCTTTATACCTTTCGATGGATCCATCAGCTTTGTATTTGATCTTATAAACCCACATACAACCAATGTGATGTTTACCATGTGGCAAGTCAACTACATCCCAAGTGTGATTCTCTGCAAGGGCCAGTAGTTCAACATTCATAACCTTTATCCAACAGTCAAGTTTGTTGGCTTGGGAAAATGTTTTAGGTTCAGTATTGGAGGATATGGTGCAACAGAAATGTTTATAAGAAGGAGCACATTTATTATAAGTGAGAACAGATGATAGAGGATATTTGATATGATGCTCAAAAGGATGTAAAGAATGCAATGCATTGTATGCAGAATAACAATGATAATCATTCAAATAACTAGGTGGATTGGAATTCCTAGTGGATTGTCTTAAAGGTACAATAGCATTAGGGTTACTGTCTGTATCAGGTAAGGGTGTAGCAGATTGGGTAGTAGGTGTAGTTTGTGTGTTGGACTGAGGTGAGGCATTGGTATCAATATGTATAGGCTGTGGAGATGTAAAAGTTTGGTCATTTGTTATTAAGGGTGTATGGTTATTAGAGTCAGTAGTAGGGGTAGCAGAACCTAGGGACACGTCAATGTCAGAATGAGGAATGTTATTGGGAAGAGGAATAGCAGATGGGTTATTACTATTGCCAAGGGTCATATCAGTGGGGCCAGGTGTGTGTGGAGTATTGGTTATGTCATCAATAGGAGTGAGATGACTGTCAACAAAAGGTTGCGTATTTTGAGAAGAAGCTTTAGCTGTTTTAAAAGGGAATGTATTTTCATAGAAAACCACATTTCTAGAGACAAAAGTGGTGTTGCTATGCAAATCGTAAAGAATAAAACCTTTGGTTCCATCTTTGTATCCCAAGAATATACATTTTCTGGCTCTTGAGTCAAATTTTGTTCTGTGATTGGTGAGGGTGGCAACATACCCAAGACAACCAAAAACCTTCAAGTGGATAAGGGAGGGGGGTTCTGAAAATAAAACTTCATGAGGACACTTGGAATTGAGTAAGGGAGTAGGGAGCATATTTATCAAGTGTATGGCATGTTGGACACAAAAGTTCCACATGTTTAATGGAACATGAGAGTGAAAATAAAGGCTTCTAGCTACATTGAGGATATGCTGATGTTTTCTTTCAACTATCCCATTTTGTTGGGGTGTTTCTACACAAGTATTTTGGTGTAAGATACCTTTGGATAATAGGAAGTTGGCTAGAGTGGCAAACTCTGTGCCATTATCAGTTCTCAAACATTTTAAAGAAGTATTGAATTGAGTCTCAATGTAGGCTATGAACTGAATAATGCTAGTTCTCACCTGGTCTTTAGTTTTAAGAAAGATGACCCAAGTGTATCTACTGTGATCATCAACAAGTGTAAGAAAGTATTTGTGTCCAAAAAAGATATGGTAGAAAAAGGTCCCCAAACATCAGCATGTAGCATATCAAAAATAGCAGAAGAAGTAGTATTGCTAATAGGAAAAGGCAATTTTCTTTGTTTACCAAAATGACATGAATCACAAGGATTATGAGTATTTTTACATGGTATAAAAGGATAAGCTTTTGACATATTTTTCAAGCCTAAATCAGAAAGGTGTCCTAATCTCAAATGCCAAAGATTACAATTGTCATTGGAAATAGAATTGTGAATTGAAGACTGAGGAGTGGATGACAAAATATAGAGTCCTCTTTCCAAATTAGCTGTATCAATCATTTCCTTGGAATGATTCTGCATTATGGTACAGGAGTTAGCATTGAAATGCACAGAACAATCATGTCCATTAACAAGTCTAGCTATGGAAATCAAATTAACATGGAAACTAGGAATATAGAGGACATTATGCAATGTTAAATTGGCTGAAATAGCAACAAAGCCAGACATGGATGCAATGAGATGTGAGCCATCTGGTAGATTAACATGAATAGGTATTATAGGTTTTGAATGCAAAAAGATATGTTTGTCAAAAGAAATATGATCTGTTGCACCAGTGTCAAGGATCCAAAGATTGGGATTCTTACCATTGGGATTGGAGGAAAGAGATGTCATGGCAAATGGGGATGTTGATATAGAGTTGGCTTTTGGGTTGGATTTTGACTGTTGGATCAATTATATGATGTTGTTGTACTGTTCTTGAGTGAACCCAAAAGGGGATGTAGCTGGAACTTGTTGTGGTACTTCTGCAGCAGTGTTGAGGATAGCATTGCTCTGCGAAGAACTGCCATTATTTTAAGGCTTAGCTTTCCCTTTGAAACCTGGTGGAAAACCATGTTTGATAAAACAAGTTTCAGCTGTGTGATTTGTTCTTCCACAGTGAGTGCATATGCGATTGTTGCCTCGAGCACCAGAATTGCCTTGATTCTTCCACTTAGAGTTACCTGTCTTGTTAGGTGCAGTGCTAGAATTAATGTGAAAAGAAGCAACTTCCTCAGAATTGCTAGTGGCTAGTGTAGTATCAGGAACAGAGTGATTTAATTCACGTTCTTGTTGAATTACCAAGGAGAAAGCTTTATCAATATCCGGTAACGGGTTCATCATCATAATCTGTGATTTGGAATGAGTAAACTTTTCATTCAATCCCTTGAGAAAACGGATAACACAATCTTGTGCTCTATATGTCTTCATCGAAGCAATATCACCACACGAACACGGTATTGCACAAGAACATCCAAGAATCGGACGGTAATTGTCAAGTTCATCCCATAGAACCTTCAATTGAGTATAGTAATTTGAGACGTCGAGAGTACCTTGACGAAGCTTATACAAATCCTCTTGTATATCTGAAATGCGAAAAATATCGCTGTGTGAGAAGCGAGTCTGCAAGTTATGCCAAACACCCGCAACACTATCGATCCAAAGAACGGACTTGGCTATCGATTCAAAGATTGAACGATGCAGCCATGAATGGACCATGGTATTGCAACGAATCCACGGTGCATAGAGCGGATCTGCAACTGGAGGTTTGGTGAGTGTTCCATCAATGAATTTCTCCTTGTTCTTGGAGATCAATGCAATGTGCATTGATCGAGACCATGTGTGATAGTTTTTATCATCAAGCAATGGAGAAACAAGAACAATTGCTGGATTTTCATTGGGATGTAAGTAGAAAGGGTTTGTGGAATTTGTGGAGTAATCGATATAATTCTGGTAAGCCATTGATGAACAAGAATCACAGACAGAAAAGAGAAAGGGAAAAACCAGAGTATACGGAAGCAAGAAGAAGAAGGAGAAACAATGGCTACCAGAGCTATGAAAGCTCTGATACCATGTTGATAATGCGTGAATAGGCCACAAACTCCATGGAAAAGTTGTAGTAATACAAGAAGAAGAAGAGGAAGAAAGTAAAGATTAAAGATGTGATTATTGTTATCTTAGTAAAGTGGTTACACTCTATGCTATATATACACAAAGGATAATAACAAAAATAACTGATAGATAGAAGGATGTAACTAACTAACTACGTGTCAAGCACTGATATGCTAAATATGTACAAGCCTAAAATGGCTAATATTGACATTTATTAATGATAAATAACAATGTGATAATAGTTGCAGTGTTTAAATGTTGATTCTTCAGCCACTTAATTAAAGTGACAACATTAACGGTTCAAGCCTAATATGACTATTAAATCTAAATCAAATCTTAGATATTAGTTTCATATAATGGTGACATCCCAAAAGTGAGAGGCCAACAATAAAATCAATAGGATATGAGTCCAATAACACTTGACCCTGTTAGACAACAACTACATCAGAGAGAGAGAGATCGATCTCACAAAACCTAGCAAAGTTTCAAAGCCTAGGATTTAACACTTTGATGATTATCCAATGAAAAGAACATACCACCAGTATAGAAATAATATTAGAATTATTAATATAATATTTATTTTATTAAAAAAATATAAAATCTATATACAATGACAATTTTGTAATTAAAAAAAATAATTTAATTTTAACTTTAATCATTAATACCCTATATTTAAAAAATGTAGTGTCTAATATACGTTATTTTTATTACAACTAAATTTTTTAATGCAAGATACATGCTTTTAAGAAAAATAAATATAAAATAATAAAAAGATTAAAAAAAACACACTCATATATATTTAAATACAAATTCGTATCTGCTTTTAGAAATATTAAATGTGATACAAAAACTTAAGTCTGTACCTGATTTGATTTTAAAAAATTATATACATAATAAATAAATAATTAAAATTGTTGCTAAAATTTAATCGAATTTTTAGCATGCAAATTAAGAAACTTAAATTTTGAATTTTCTGCAACATTTTATATTTTACAAATTTTAAATTTATTAGAATAGAAATAGAATAGAAGTCAGTCTCACAAATTTGTTTGACATATTACATAAAAAAAATTAAGTTATTAATGAAAATTAAAAAAAAAAAAATTTTAACATGCAAAATCATTTATTAAATTAAAGTTATCAATTTATACCAAAAAAATTATCATAATCAATTTGTTATTTAATTGATAGTAAAATCAATTAATTTCATATTAATTAAAAAATTGTTGTTGTTAAATAAAACTTAATCAACTTTAATTGTTAACTTTAATTGTTGTATAATTAATTGAAAGATAATATTATTCTATCAATACTATTTAAGTTCTTATTAATAAGCTGCTTTTTAGCTGCTTTTTACTAATAAGTTATATTTAGATTTTCATTCTTATCTAAATTTTTAACTTTGTCTAAATCTTCAATTTTTACTAATAAATTATTTTTTTAATTTTTATTTGTATATATATTTGTTGATTTCTACACTTTTAACTTAATTATTAGGTATAAAAATTGTTTAAAATTTTAAATATATTTTTATATTTATTTTTAATAAATTTATTTAAAATTCTCTTTTTATGGTTTGATTAAAATTTCAACTCTTTTATTTATTTATTTTTTTAGTTTTGAATTTCATATACAAAATTTTGAGTTGATATGATTCAAATAAAATAAAATTTTATATAATAAATAAAAATTCACGAATAAATTAATTAAACAAATAAAAAGAATTAAAATTAAAATTTTGAGGTTGGATGAATAAGATCTAATTGTCTTTTTCAATAATTAATTATTTTTTTCACATTTATTTTATATGTAGTTGTGGACTCTATCTCCAAAGAAAAATATAAGAGCGTAGAATATTAGACTTACCCATTATTTAATATACCAATGATTAATTTTATATTTTAATTAATCACACATATTTAATCTTAGTTATTGTGTCATTGAAAAAGAATTAAAAAGAATCCAAAATAATAAGAATTAAATGCTATTAAATTTTTTAATTTCTACAATAAATATTATAGAAAATAATAGTTACTAAAAATACAAACGTGTTGATATAAACATGTTGAGGACAATGTAGTGGTGTGGGACATTTCTTGAAAACTTAAAACATATTAATATCTAAAAATGTAAGTGAAAAACTTGAGATTAAGGGGTTTTGTTCACTTAGAAATTAACCAAGCAAGTCTTTTAAGGACACACTTATAAGATAAAGTGTCTCTTTTAAAATTTATATTGAGATATCTCTATTGTTTAGATTTATATGTTTACTAAACATAATTATATTTTTTTTATTAGGGCTATGAGAGGTTATAACATCCTGCGAGACTATATTATGAATAAAAAAACTAATTTTATATCTATTAAGATAAACTAATTATCTTAAATTTATTAATATTTTAAGGTAGTTAATTATCCTCTTAAGGTAGTTAATAAGTTAGGTAGTTAAAAATTGGCAAATTTAATAAAAGTTATTTGATTGAAACCATGATAAGCACTAAGATTAGGGTTTGTCAATTTAATGAGTTAAAGTTTATCACTTGTAAAATTTTCTCAAACCCTAATTTATACAGTTTTTTTCAAAACATTACTATCAAATTTTTTTCAGTCTTTTTGTGTGTTTATTTCAAAGTTAAAATCAATATTCTTGAAAATATTGCTATGAGAATGCAATATCCTTAAATTTGATTTATGTTTTTTAAAATTGTTTCAAGGTATTTTTTATTTTTCGAAATCTTATGGATATATGATTTCTTTTAATGTTATTCTAAAGTTTAAAGGATGAGAGTATAATATTCTTGTAGAAATAATTTTAATCAATTATAAATTTTTAATACCACTCACATTTATATATGTTCTTTTATTTTTATTTTCAATTTTAAAATAAATAAATTTTACAATTATTCCTAAAAAGCTAAATTTCCATCAAACACGTAAGTAAGAATATAATTCTTGGAGATAATAATACTTAAAACATCATTTTAAAAAATATAACTTTATACCTTAAAACAAAACACTCTTTGAGTTTATAATATTTTCCGACTATTTTTTATAGAAGTTAAACAAAACAATTTACTTTCAAGCTCTAAAGAGTTCCAATATTTTTTCCTCATAACCATCAATATATTTCTTATAACAAAGTTTTAACTAAAATTTGTCAAACTCACATCTTTTTAACAAACTTTTCATTTCAACCAAATTTAATGATTTTTCTTATGTTATCCTAATTTAAATTTTGTTTAAATTATAAGTGTTTAATTTAATGATTTTTCTTATGTTATCCTAATTTAAATTTTGTTTAAATTATAAGTGTTTAATAACGTGACACCATTTACACAAAAAGATATATATGATATGGATTGGTTGCTTCCTATATTATTTATGATTTAAACTAATTTGACATGGATTGTTGCCTAGTAACCTAGATTAGTATGATGTAAATGTATGTGTGAAATTTTAGGTTGATTGTAAATAATATATGTGCTGCTTTGTTGAAAACATGTGTGTTCCGTCACAAAATATGTGTGTCAAAATCAAAATCATGTAATATTAAAAAAAACAATATTTTCTCTCCTCTTGAAACTACCAACAAAGGTAAATTTTCACCTTGGATATTAAAAGAAACCAAGGTCATGTTGTATGCGCTTTGAAAATACAAAAAATACAGTTGCTGGAGACCAAACCCATGACCAATACATTTTTCTCATATGTAGTATTCCAACTTAGGAGAAATGTGAAGTATTATCCATGACACCATTTTTTATCCTAGTCATCAAATCGAGGTAAAACTCTTTAACCAACCGAGATAAAATTACTGATTTGTAGTAGTGTGCCTACATGCTTAAACAGGGTGTCACCTTTTTCAACATGGTCATGGAGGAAAATGATGTCTCATATTAATATGCTTAATACGCTAATGTAGTATTGTATTTTTAATTTGATTGATTACACTTAAGGTGTCATGTTTTATTAGAATACGTTGTAGTTTTAAAATATAATCTAGAACTTGTTATTTCATTAAAAGAAATTGGGAACAACAAGTTTCAGCTACAATGTATTCGACTTCTTTAGTATTTAAGACAACACTAAATTTATTCATTCTATGTTGTAACACTAATTAATATTGCATGTATTAGTAGTGTTTTCCCTCTTTGTTTAGCATATGAAAAAACCTAAATCAGAGTAACTAGTAAAACAAAAAATAATCTCTTTAAGATACCATAGTTGTACTGGTCAAAAAATATAGGTGCATGTTTTCTCCCTACCAGGGCAGGAAGACTCAGAGGCCGTAGTAAGTTTATAACAATTGTAGGTGGTTAGGATTTTCCCGAGGCAGTAAGAAGCTCTATACGGTGGTTATTATGGTGGTTTAGGGATCTTCTCACATGAGGTAAGAGGCCTTGTAACCAAATGGTGTACTTAGGTATAAGCGTATATGAGGGTGTGATTTGTATGACTTAAGATTTGCCCCTTCTTCTACATAGGAGATGTATTTAAAGAGGCCTTTGGGGCATAGGATTATCTTTGGAAATTTCATTGTCCACTAAGTCAATGGCGGTCGTTGAATCCCTATTTCTCTAGAAGTTGTAGACCAATTATTGAGCCTGACTTCTCTCTACCCTAGAAATGTCGTATCCCATGTTTCCCACTATAAGGTGATAGGAATGTCATATGGATATGTAATACCTCACTTTAGGAGACATTCCAACGTCGCCTCTTATGGGGCTTCAAAAGGAATCGCCCTAGGTGGGGGACCTTTACAATTATAACACTACATAGTCCCTCAAGCACGAGGCTTTTGATAGAAGACTGAGTGTTTTCAGATTTCAGCTCAAGGAAAGTTATAAGAATATGATTTGGTTATGCATTTGACCTTTAGTTTTGAGAATAACGATGCATTATTTCTTAGAGAACAAATTTGTACACTAATGATTTTTATCTAGTGTGTAACTTTTACTAACAGGTTATGACCCTGAAGCATTGACGTGTGATGTCATCAGATTCTAGAATCAATACATTCTGACTTTGAAGAGATACAAGTGATTTACAAGATGTTCTCAAGTTCTAGAAAGCTCTTAGACAACGGTTCTGATGAACATTTATGCTAAAGCTTCCGACTGTGACTCTGGTTGAAGAGCCTTTGAAGGATTGTAAGCCTTCAAGACTCTGCGCTCAAGTTCTGAAGACTATGAAGAACGCGATCTGAAGACTCAGAAGACCAGGTTTTGAGGAACTATGTCAAGAATCTGAAGACCGAGATTCTGAAGATTCTGTTAACTAGTCTTTTGATCCTCCTAAGCATGCTTAAACATCATTTCATCAAAATCCTATAAAGATTAGAAGATAAGATCAAAAGGTTTTCCATCAAAAAATAGTACACAGTACAAGATCACCCTTCCCTCCACTACGCTGATTTTGTGGGCTAAGGACATTACTATTTTACCATTTTATCTCCTATATGCAAACCGTTACACAAAGAGACAACTACAATTTGCTATTCCAATTCTACCCTCCAACAGATCTTTTAACTGCCTATATAAAGAAAACTTGGAAGAATGGAAGAAGCTGCTAATTCACTATGCAATACTACACTCATACACACGCTCTCTTCTAAAGAATATAATTTTTGTGTATAGTCTTTGTAAACATACATAGAGTTGTTGCTCGTTATTGTGTAAGATATTCATTTTATTAATCTTGTGTTAATCTACTTTCTTAGAAGAAATACTTGTAAACACACACTTGTAAATCTCAAAGTTATTTGAGTGGTTTCCTTGATTGACTAGGTTTTAGTCAGATAGACTCGAGAAGACAAAGACGGTTTGTCTTTGTGGTGTGTGTAATTAGTTTCGGTTATAGTGGATTAAGTCCTTGATGAGAAGAGAAAATAACCTTGGTAGGGTGAATTGGAGGTAACTTCGTTAATAGCGAACTAGTATAAAAATAACTTTGTTATTTTTCTTGTTCGTGTTAATATTTCATTGAGTTGGTTTTTGAAAAATCTTTGGTTTTTAGAAACCAAATTCAAACCCCCTTTCTTGTGTTTCTTGGCACCTTCAATTGGCATCAGAGCTTCGATTCTAGTCTTGATAAGATATCAAACACTTAACAGTGTCAGATAAAGATCAAGTGTGAAACACAATGGCTGCGCTTCCACCACCAGTTTCTCAAACAAATGATAGAGACCATTACAATGCTAAACCTCATGGTTTTGATGGAGATGTGAGTGAAACTTTCTGTTAGATGTATTTTACATGATGTCAAAACTAGGATACTTTAGCGTTAATGTATATTGGATGGTATCCTCTAATTCTATATGTGCATCTTAACATTAGGAAGCATAAAAATATTTTGGAAAAGGTTCATGCATAAAAAATGCATGGAAAAGGTTGATCCATAAAAAATGCATCAAATAAGTTTTATGGGAATTTTTTTTTCTATCGCTCGGAGCATAAGATTTGATAGGTCGATACATACACGACAGTATTAAAGCTTGTAGGCTTCTGCTCATGTGTTGACTCCTATAGGTCGACACATACGATGTAGTATTAAAGCCTGTAGGATATGCTGTCTCCTATAGGTCGACACAAGACCTTCATAGGTCAACCTAAGACCTTTATAGGTCGACACATTGCTTTAATAGGTCGACCTATAGACCTAAAATATTGAATTTTTGCATTCTTTTCAATTCCTTTTGCATTCCTTTTGCTTCCTACTTGCACACACATATATACTTGATACATGCATCTTTTTCTAGTAAGGTTTATAGAGTAAGTAAAACCTACATGAATCCAGGATTTCAAAGCATTCTCATCATCTTCATCTCCATCTATGCATACACACAATCAAACTAGACATAATCATTTTTTTAATTGCGTTCCATCTAGATTAGGGTTGATAACGTCCAACTAGGTTTATCATACCTAGAATATTGGGTTGAGAACTTTGAGGGATTCAAATCAGAAAAATGATTTGGGGTTTTCCTTCAAGATCTCTTAGGGTTTTAAGGTTTTGGATAAGATTATGCAATTCAGGTCCGATTGAGTGAAAACCTTGGGACAATGGGTGCCTTACAAGGGAGTAGCATGAGATGGTGGATCATGTTGGCAAATTTTGGGTTTCAACAAGTGTGCGCTTGAGATTAATTCAATCAGGTGAAAGCCTTGGGACAAGGAGTTCCTTTCAAGGAAGTAGCAAGAACAAGTGAATTGAAGCGACATTGTTGGTTACTTGATCAATCTTTGATCAAGGGGATTTGGAGGTGGTAGAGTGAACATTAAACCTAGGGTTTATAGTGTTCAATTTCTTCATCTCTTGTTGAATTCAAATTGAGGGAAGACATACCCATAACGAGGCCGATTGAGGAACTGCCTAAACAAATCCTTGTATACTCTCTTTCTCTCTATCTCTCTTTATTTTTTTGGCTTGTAAATTGTTGATTGCATTGATCATTTGATCAATATTGTTTGGATCCTAATTTTGAATTTGTTTTTGAAATTTGTGTTATTGTGTAGATCACAAACCATTGGCTGTGATTGTATTTCTAGAACAACAAACACCACATAAAATTCCAAACATTGTTGATCGCATACTAAGTGGTCGACAAATTGCTTGACTAAATTTTTGTGTGTATTTTTCATTGAAGATAGACTTTTCCTATTGTATTGTATTGGACTAGTTGTGATTAGTTGTTGTTGATTGACTTATGGATTATTATCATCTCATTGACACCTCTATGCATATCTGAGCTTTTCGATAGTAGGTTCAATTATACGATAATTTGATTCGGGAAATTTTTGAAACTTGTTTCCACGCTATAAACTTTTTCAAAACCAAATTTTATTTCAAATTTTAACTTGTGATATATTCACCCCTCTAGATATTGTCCTATCATCTAACAAGTGGTATCAAGAGCTCTGATTCATTACATGCTTAAGATTTGCTAATTAGATAATGGCTACCAAACCTAAAAGGGCGTATAATAGAGAACCTATTCTTACCGATGAAATTTATGGCTATTGGAAAGCTTGTATGCTTATCCATATCAACTCCTTTGATAAGGGTGTATAGGATGCCATCATCAATGGTCCTAAAGAAATTATAATGACCAATGGTGAAGGCGTCATTGTACCAAAACTGGAAGGTCAATGGAATGATAATGATTGTAAGTTATGGTCACATGATTGGAAGACATAAAATATTCTCATATCTGCATTAGGTGTTGATGAGTATTGTCGTGTTTGCCATTGTGAAAACGCAAAGCTATGTGGGACGCATTAGAAGTTGCCTATGAGGGAACTAATGAGGTCAAATAAGCTAGAGGCAACATATTGAATCAAGAGTTTGAACTCTTTCATATGAAGCATGGTGAAACCATTGTCGATATGCAAAAGATATTCACACATCTTATTAATTGGTCGAATGCTCTAGGTAAGCCTATTTCTAATGATATTGCTACTAATAAGGTTTTGAGATGTCTTAATAGGGAATGACAACCCTTTGGAAAATTGGAAGAACATGAGCAAGTACTCTCTTGCTTGGAAAAACATGAAAAAGAGTATGAAAAGAAGGTAAAGAAATCGAAAGGCAAAGACAAAGAAGTAGAAAAGAAGTCTATTGCTCTAAATACTTCAATCTCAAGGTGCTCAAACAATGGGTAAAGTGATTGTGAAACAAGAAGTGACAATGATTTCGATGATGAAGATATCAGGTTGTTCGTTAGAAGGTACAATAGATATATATGGAAAAATAGAGTCAAACACTCCGACCCCGATGATAAAGAGATTGGGTTGTTTGTCAAAAGATACCAAAGGTATATAAGGAAGAATGGAGTCAAGCACTTTGACAAGAACTTAACCAAGTTTGGAAGGGTAGAAAAAGCCTCAAGAGAAGATGGGAACAAGAAAGGTAAACTTAGAAGTTCGTGCTATAATTGTGGAAAAATTTGGTCACTATAGACCAGAATGTCCTAAGATTAAGAAAGAAAAAGAGAAAGGACATCACAAGAAGTCTAGCAAGTCTAGAAGATCATATGATGCTTGGGAGAATGCAAGTGATTCCTCAAGTGATGAAAGCTCCACTTCAAGTGTAGAATCAGCCAGGATTTGCCTCAAGGAAAATAGAAAGAAGAAGAAAAATGTAAGTCTTTCTAAGCTTGAAACTATTAATGCCTTATCTTATCTTCAATTACAAAAAGCCTTTGAAGATCTTCATATAGATACCTTAAAGGCCTTTAACAAATTAGCTTCACATGAAAAAGTCTTTTTACACTTAGAAGCTAAAATGTTAGAATCCGAAAGAAATTTAGAAGCTATTAAGAGATCTACGATAGATATTCAAAGTGACAAGAATTAGGATTAAAAACCTTCAAAGTTTGGTTGTGAATGTTATCATGATTGGCAAAAAGAGATAAATGCTCTTCAAGTCAAATTAGACAAAGTCTTGCAACCCAAAATTGCATTTGCTATTGATCCATCAAAGTATAAAAGGTCTTTAAACCATTCATATAAGAAGCATAAATTTGTCAAAAAGGGGTCTAATAGAAAAAGCATATCTCATCATAACTTGTCTTGTATCTATTGTTACATGAAATGTCATACTATTGAAAAATGCAAATTTAGGAAACTTTTAGTTCCTAAAGGAGCCTTTCAATGGTTGCCCAAATTCAACCTTGCTTTCACTCACCCCAAGGACCCAATGAAGGTTAGGTACCTAGCACTTGTTGTTGAATTTACGGGATAAATGTCTTGGGTCTATGAAGAGAGTATGAGATCTTGTTTGTCGATGCTCAAGACATGTGACGTGTTACATCTCCCTATTCCATTGAATTTGTGGCAAGGAAGAAGGGTCTTGTGACCAAAAGGAATCAACATCTAGTGTTCTTTAATTGGTAAAAGTGTGTTGATTACTATTAATGTTTTATCCGAGAAATTTTGGGATATGTGTTTCTTTTCATGATATAGGTATATCTTCACAAGACATTCTCAAAGAAGCCGAAAAAAGAATTGACCAGCCTAAAGCGGTGGAACATGAGAAAGAAGAAGATAACAATTGTGAAAAGGGGAAGGTTGAAAGTCCAACTGCAGTGGACAGTCTTCTTTTGACTTGGAGAATCTCCAATGATCATAAAATCAATAATATTCTTGGATATATTATTAATCATACTTTCAAGTACTTTGACACAAAGAAAAGTGGTAAGATCATTGTTGTCTAAAGAGTTTGTGGCACGTTTTGCATTTATCCAAACTTTCACTCGAAAGTTCCCAGTGGAATGCATGTGCATCCTCCGCCATTCGTACAGTGAGGTAATATTTTTTCAACTTTCGCTTTGTATGAAAGTTCTTTCTTTTACCTAGTTATTTTTTCATAACTTATGCTTGCTTCAAAGATTTCAAGTTTATGTCGATGATATTATTTTTGGATCCACTGGCATGAAACTTGTAAAGGATTTTTTCTAAGCTTATGCAGGGTGAGTTTGAGATGAGCCTTATGTGGGAGTTGAATTACTTCCTTGGTATTCAAATCAAACAACTCAATGAAGGGTCATTTGTGTGTCAAACTAAATATTTCAACGACTTGCTAAAGAGATTTGGCATGGAAGATTCAAAGTTTATTAACACTCTTATGTCCACAAGTGGAAATTTGGAAAAGAATGAAAATGGTAAGGGTGTAGATGTCAAGAAATATAGAAGTTCTATTACATAAGAGTGCATCCTTAATCAACTCATAAGCAAGGTAATATTGTTCCATTTTCCTTTTCCTTTTGTAAGTAAGCTTTTACTTTTGCAATGTTACTTGTGTTCCAAATGATTGATATTCTTGATGTATGAAGTAGTTCATGACTTACTTCCAAAATTTCTATTGATGTATGTAAATTATATGCTTATAGTGATTTTGTGATATTCCTTCTATATGCTTGAAATATGTTCTTGGTGCATTGGCTTGTTATGTATTTTTGCATGAAATATGGTTGAACATGTTATAATGTCAGCAAAATTCTTGTTGTGTGTCATTGTTATGATAACATCTATGTTTTTTGTTAAAGTGGTGATAAAATCATATATCGCCTTGCTAGAGAAGATGTGTGTGCAACATTTCGGGAGCACCAAATGCATATGACAAATAATCGTGTCGCTTTTGTAGCAACTCAAGAGTCTTTTATTACATTGTATCCTTCATTTTTCATGTTTGTGTTATGTGATTTGGCATAGATTGTGGAAATTATGTTCTACTATTGCTTAATATGCTTGTATTTGTGTTTAGGCATTCTTTTTCAATATGAAAATCATTCTATGTATATGCTATCATATTGATGTTCTTATCTTTGCAAATAGCCTCTGTATGGTATATTGGTTTCTATGTTATTTAAAATACTTCTCATGGTTTGCTTTGTCTCTTTTTGATGTTGTCAAAGGGGGAGAAGCATCTACAAGATGAAATTAGATGCATATATTCAGGGGGAGTCTTCATGAAGACACGAAACGTCACACAAAATGCATTGTCTCAAGTTTTGCCATAAATAAAAAGGGGGAGTATGTGAGTGTAACTTTCTGTTAGACGTATTTTGCATGATGTCAAAACTAGGATACTTTAGCGTTAATGTATATTGGAAGATATCCTCTAATTCTATATGTGCATCTTAGCATTAGGAAGCATAAAAACATTTTGGAAAAGTTTCATGCATAAAAAATGTATGGAAAAGGTTCATGCATAAAATATGCATCAAAAACAAGTTTTATTAGAAAAAGTTTCTATAGGTCAGCGTATAAGATTCTATAGGTCGATACATACGCTGCAATATTAAAGCATGTAGGCTTCTGTCCATGTGCTAACTCTTATAGGTCAACACATACGCTGCAGTATTAAAGCCTGTAGGATGTGCTGACTCATATAGGTTGACACAATACCTTCATAGGTCGACCTAAGACCTTTATAGGGCGACACATTGCTTTAATAGGTTGACCTATAGACCTAAAATCTTGAATTTATGAATTCTTTTCAATTAATTTTCCATTCCTTTTGCTTCATACTTGCATACATACATATACTTGATACGTGCATCTTTTCCTAGTAAGGTTTCTAGAGTGAGTAAAACCTACAAGAATCCAGGATCTCAAAGCATTCTCATCATCTTCAACTCCATCTATGCATACACACAGATAATTAGGTTGGTTGTACCAATAATATTTGGTTGAGAACTTTGAGGGATTCAAATTAGAAAATCGAGTTGGGGTTTTCCTTCAAGATCTCTTGGAGTTTGAAGGTTTTGGACAAGATTGTGCAATTCGAATCCAATCAAGTGATAACCTTGGGACAAGGGGTGCCTTGTAAGGGAGTAGCATGAGACGGTGGTTTGTGTTGGAAAATCTTGAGTTTCAACTAGTATGCACTTGAGATTAATTCAATCGGGTGAGAGTCTTGGGACAATGAGTGCCTTGCAAAGAAGTAGCAAAAGTAGGTGAATTGAAGCGACATTGTTGTTTACTTTATCAATCTTTGATCAAGGGTTTGGGAGGTGGTAGAGTCAACATCAAACCTAATACTTTTAGGGTTCGATTTCTTTGTCTCTTGTATACATATATTTTGCAAAGTAAGATATATATAGTATCTCAATTCAAAATCGAATTGAGGGCAGACGTACCCATAACGAGGTTGATTGGGGAACTGCCTAAATAGATCCTTGTGTACTCTCTCTCTCTCTCTCTCTATCTATCTATCTATCTATATCTATCTATCTATCTATCTCTCTCTCTCTCTCTCTCTCTCTCTCTCTCTATATATATATATATATATATATATATATATATATATATATATATATATATATATATAAAATTAGTTTTTTAGCTTGCAAATTATTGATTGACAGTTTGATCAATATTGTTTGGATCATAATTTTGAATTCGTTTTTGAAATTTGTGTTGTTGTTAAGATCAAAAACCATTTGGTTGTTATTGGATTTCTAGAACAACAAACACCATATAAAATCCCAAACATTATTGATCGCACACTAAGTGTTTGACAAATTGCTTGACTAAATTTTGTGTGTGTATTTTTCATTGGAGATAGAATTTTTCTATTGTATTGTATTCAACTAGTTATGATTAGTTGTTGTTGATTGACTTGTGGATTATTGTCATTGCATTAACACCTCTACACATATTCGAGCTTTTTGATAGTAGGTTCGGTTAGACGATTATTTGATCCGAGAAAATTTTGAAACTTGCTTTTGCGCTATGAACTTTTTCAAAACCAATTTATGTTCAAGTTATAAATTGTGATATATTCACCTCCCCTATAGATCTTGGCCTATTGTCTAACATGAGACATATTTGACTATTGGAAGGATAGAGTTGAGAGCTTCTTTCTAGGTCACGACGTTGATTTATGGGATATGTTAGTTGACGACTACAAACACCTAGTAGATGCAAGTGGAAATAAAGTTGAAAGAAAAGTGATTATAGAATAACAGAAGAAGGATTATAAGAATCATCACAAAGCAAGAACCATATTTCTAAGTTCTATTTCATACACTGAGTATGAAAAGATCACCAACAGAGATACTGCAATATATATATATATATATATATATATATATATATATATATATATATATATATATATATATATATATATATATATATATATATATATATATATATATATATATATATATATATATATATATATATATGATTCTATGAGGATGACACATGAAGGGAACACACATGTCAAAGAAACCAAGGCTCTAGCCTTGATTCAAAAATATGAAACGTTCAAGATCGGGGACGAGGAAACTGTCGAGAACATGATCTCAAGGTTTCAAACTCTTGTCGCATGACTTAAGGTTCTGGACAAAGGGTATTCTACTACTGGTCATGTTAAGAAGATCGTCAAAAGTCTATCTAAGCGTTGGAGACCTATGGTGAATGCTCTGAAGTTATCAAAGGATCTGAACAACAATTGTCTTGAAGAACTGGTTAGTTCTTTAAGAAGTTATGAGATTGAGCTCGAGGAAGATGAGCCCAAGAGAAAGAGAAAATATGTTGCTCTGAAGTCTTCAAGAAGATTTGAGAAGACAAAAGCTCTTGAAGCACAAACTGATGAAAAGTCTAAAGAGGAATCAAAAGAAGAAGATGAATTATCTCTTCTGTCCAGACGCGTTAATCAACTCTGAAAGAAAAGGCGAGGAAAATTCAGAGGAAAAAGAAGGACAAATGGTCATTATGAGTCCACTTTTGGATCCAAGAAGGCTAGATCTGGAAAAGAACTTACATGCTTTAAGTGCATGGAGTTTGGCCACTTCAAGCATGAATGTCCCAAGTTAAATAAAGGAAGCCCTAAGAAGAACTTTAAAGGAAAGAAGAAGGGTCTGATGGCTACATGGGATGACTTAGAGTCTTCAAAAGATGATTCTGAAGAAGAGCAAGCTATCATGGAGCAGATGGCTTGCACATAAGCTCATACATAAACAATTCAACCAGAATCAGAATCTGAGTCAAATTCTAAAGATGTATTTTCTGAAATTTCTCGTTCTGAGCTTGTATCTAGTTTATTAGAAGTTTTGGAAAATTAACATAATCTTATAGTCAAATACAAGGATCTGAATAAGATTCATGTATCTGAATCAGAAGCTTACTGTAAGCTTTAGAAAGACTTTTCAAGTTTGAGTGAAGAAAATCTCATTTTGAAAAACAACAACTTTGTGCCTCAAAGCAAGAGTCTTAAACCTGAAAAGAAAATTATTTCAAAAGCCTCTATAAGTTTTGGTGATATCATAAAGAAATATGATAAATCTTTCCAGAAATTTCTTGCTTGAAGCTTGATAGAAGCTTAATGGCTTCCATGATTTATGGCGTTAGCATAAACGTAACAAGGGGTAATGGCTATAATTATGATGACAAATCTGATTTTGAAAAAGATGATAAGCCCAATACTCTTCAGTCCCATTTTGTCCCTTATGGGAAACAAAGTGGAGTTATGCCTAAAGGTAGAATTTCTTATAAACCTAAGGCTAAAGCGAAACCTCATTCTCGTTTCAATTATGTATACATGTATACATATCCTACATAAAAACCCAAGTTTGTTAAGAACTCTGGGAAGACTAACTCCAAAGGACCCATAAAGACGTGGATACCTAAGGACAAGATAGTATATATTGCAAATATCCTTAGCAGCGAATTTGAGACAACAATCATGGTACCTGGACTCTGGATGCTCGCGGCACATGACGAGAAGAATTCATATTTTCCAAATCCTAGAACTTAAGACTTGAGGCATCGTTGGTTTTGAAGGTGACAAGAAAGGGAAGATCATTGGCTCAGGAATAGTAGGTAACAATAATCTCCCTTCCATTAATAATGTTCTTTTAGTTGAAGGATTAATGCATAATCTGTTGTTGTAAGACCCCGATTTTGACCCTAAGATCCCTCGTGCTACCTCATCATATGCATTAGCATTGGGATCATACCTTGGCATCCTCCTTACCCCTCATCCATTGGGTTTGTATAGGGAGAGATCACCAAGAACTATGTGATTGTATCATACTTGTTATTTTACTAACTAATATACCAAAAGTATGTCTTTGCATTTGTCTAACTCTTTTGTAGGTAGGGCACATGATCACCTTTGATTCATCAAGTTCACATCTAGGGTTTAAGACCCTCATTTCTAAGAGCTCAACCAAAAAATGATCCAAAATGGCTCTAGGCATCATATATGAGTCCCTATTATCTTTACATAGTATTGTAATCAAGAATCCTTCAAGAGTTTGGAATTGGTTTGCCTTGGAAGCCCTAGTTCATCTGGGTATCTTGAGTAACTTCTTCAACAAGCTTCTTCAACAATTGATCAAATATTTCAAGGGATACTCCAAATTTCATCATCTTATGCACATATGATCTCCTATGAGTCCCAAAAGTCAAGAGAATTGCAAGTTAGCAAGTTGGTTGGTGGTAGTTGACCAGAGGAATTCATCTGATCAAAACTGGGGTCCCCTAGACCCGATCTCCTACAATGTTTGTCATATGAAAATTATTCTAAAAGAAAATTTACTCTAAATTACATTCCAAACAACTTTAATTTTGAGGTCTAGAGCTAGTTTTTCTTAGAAAGTCATGTTTTATGGTGAAAGATTATAGGTCATTTTGTCTAAACCCTAATTTGGAGGTCAACTTCCCAAGGCCATAACTTGCTTAATTTTTATGAGATGAAATATTTCCAAGTTGCGCAATCAAATTCAAGGTGTCTAATTCAACTTTGATGTTTTGAGTGAGAGCTAATTCAACTTTTATGAGCATGTGATATGAGGATACATTATAGGTAATTTTGGACCAATGCCATTGAACAAGTGATTTTCCTCAACTTCAAAAATGCATAACTCATTCATCTCAAATCCAAATTAGGTAAAATTGGTAAACATTTTTAAGGATTTTGAAATAGCTACAACTTTGGTGAAGACACTTTCCTCATTTGAAGCTCACATAAAAAGTTAGCCAAGGTGGAATAAGTGAACATATTGCTTGATACTTAGAAAAATCTTTGATATGTTAAAATTTCCAAACTTCCACTTCAAAATTCATCATGATACAAGCTTCAAATGTAAAAGTGTTCAACATAATAGTTATTCCTCTTGATTTAACCTTTCCAAAGAGTCCAATTTCATCCATTTTGGACAAGGTTTGAGTGGTTTACACATGGCTTGAACATGGCATCATCATTTGGAAAAGATCAAACTTCAAACAACTCTACACATTTGCCTTCCATTCCAATTCACTTTCAGACTCATTTACACTTGATTATGAACCTAATTGAGTGACTTCATGGGCCTGTACACGCCCATGCAAGGATGCATCATCCATTGCCAAATTTGGAAATTGAATTTGAAAGTGCAAATATCACAAGCTGCAGCTATAAATAAAGACCTCTAGCATCAGAATTAAGGACCCTTGCGCACCAGCTTTGCTCCCATACCCAAAACCCTCACATTTGAAAGGAGAAACTTGAGAATTTTCTTTGAAAATCGAGTTTGAATCTCACTGTTTGGAGATTCAAAAATCCAAGGATCCAAAGCTTTTGTTCAATTCTAAACCACTTCTGCAAGCTTCCTGAGTGAGATCAAGCAAGAATCAAAGCAAGAGAAATCGAGTTCTGCACAGCATTGAAGGTATTTTCCAGACTTTTTCTTCTCTTCGATTCTCTTTCAATTCTCATCAATTCTCTTGGATCCTTGGTTGTCTGAAGTCCTACCAATGTAGGCAAGAAGATTGAGTTACTTTGAGGTTAAATCGAAGCAACTCAGATCATGTACCTCAAATTTCAACTCCACGTATCTCTCAATATACTTGGGAGTTAGGATGAATTGAGGTCAGATTCGTGATCAATGCCATTTTTACTTTGAAATCATGTCCTTCTTTTTTATTTTTGTGATGGTGATGAGTGACCCAGTCCGGCCAGGGTCGCCTGAGAAGGTGACCGGCGTTTTGCTTCGATGATGAGCCGGAATAGTTCAGAGCCACATGATCATTTCATTTTGTTTTAATCACGAGCGTTGGTTTTGAATACCGTTTGTGTGACGCGCTGACTCAAGTGTATGGTGAAACGCGCGTTTGGATCCACTTGATCTGTCACCTCAATTAATAAGGGAGATCAAGTGGTCCACGTCTTTTTTGAATATTTGAATTTCATTTTAATTGTGTTATTTTCATTAATTCATATTAAATTTAATATTGATCCAAAAAATATGAGAGTTTCACAAAAAAAAATTAAATAAATTCCTCTTTCATTTTCTGAATTAAAATTATTTTTTGGATCATTATTAATATTTTTCATGATTTAATTGATTTTGTGAATATTTTTAATTATTTAAAAATACTTAAGTTTCCAAAAATTATGAAATTTTTTCTCCAAGGTCCTTTGACCTTGTTTGACCTATGATAAATCTCATGGTCATTTCTTTGGTGTTTTGATGAGGTTTTAGGAAATTGATCAACCATAATTTAATTTAATGCATTTATTTTTATTTTTAATTGTTTAAATGCCAAATTAATTGCGTAGAGCCATTTTAATTGACTTGTTGAGTTTGACTTGTGTTGTTGGGCTTTGGTCAAGGTTGATTTGACTTTGTTAGGTTAAGATCATTGGATTTAGGGGATTGATGGAATGTACATTCCATCTCCCAAAATGAATGAATGATCTTAATTTGGTAAAAGTCCTCCTTTGACCAATTTGTGTTGAATACATTCCCCTTCCCTCTTCATCTTACTCCCCTTCTTTATTCATTCATGTCATGGACCTATGATATCTTTATATCCTAAGGCTAGTTGATTGCAAAATCAACAGGAGCGTGGATCAGATTAGGTCACCCCATTTTGCATATTCTTTTTTTGTGTGGTATGTTTCATGAGCATAGTCCATTATATTATGTCTCTAACATACATTAACACCAAAATTCTATTGCGCTAAATTTGTGACACAAATGACATATCATTCTAGTTAGTGAGATTGTAAGTCTCCCCTCTTTCAAGGATCCATGCTTGTGATAAGTGGGTTGAGTGTTCTCCAAAGAATGACTTAAACAAAAACAAAGTAAAAGCAATACTAACTTCTAATTAATTAACAACTAATATTTACTTTCAAGCTATTTACTTGTAATGCACTTTAATTTTAAGCTTTACTCATTTGCCATTATTAATACCATTCAAGTTGTTTACTTTAAAGTCATTTTCACTTTGCCCCCTTGGGCCGTATTTTATGATATTTTGTGTTTGTATATACTTGTTTATTTGTTTGGTCTTTTGACCTTAATGTACATAATAAGAACAAAACCCTAAAAAATATCTTGTGTGGACTGTTGGTTTGATCTGAGACTATTGGACTTAGAATTTAGGCAACATTCCCTATGCAAAGGACTTGGCCAATGCCAACTTTCATGAAACCAACTGCTTGTGAAGTGAACATTCATCTGATACAATATTGAAGATCCATTTGAGTTCATCTACAACATGATCATTGTGAAGTTGTTATTTTGAACTTGTGTCTCATGCCCTCTTTGAAGTCGTCTGATATAGGGAATTTTGAAGAAGATCATGGAGTTGCTAAGCTTAGATGTGGCTATCTTTATTTGATGCCATGCCCTTCATCTTGCTATTTGTGTATTGATGTTGCTTGATTCTAAAGTCCAAGGGAAATTTGGGTTTCTATATGACATTCTTGTCTATTGGATTGCATCCCATTGGTTAAATCTTTTCAACTCTCAACTTTTAAATTTGTGCTTAGGATTAATCTCTTCATCTCCTCCCCACGTCTTTAATTTCAAATCTTTCCCTCATTTTAAAATATTCTTTGCTTGTGTTTGTTTTCTAAACTTAGACCATTTTGCAAATTAGAAACTTTGGCCTTATGCCATTGCATTTTTAAACTCTTTTCTTAATCAAACTTGTAAATGAACTTAATTATACTTGACTTAAAATTTTCAAAAGCCAAAGAGAACTAACACTCATTCAAACCATTTCAGGCTTTTTGTGCCTTTATTAAACTTAAAATTTTGTTAAAATAAATGCACTCATTTTGAAATTGTTACCACAAACTACGAGGTTTTGATCCCTCATTTTTATGTTGGTACGTAGGCACAAGTCCAAAGGTCTTGTCAAACACAAAAATATAATTAATGAATTCTTTTCTCATCCCCCCATTCTATTTATTGCAAACATCATTTGTACAACACATATGCACACAAGAAAGGGCTCCCTAGGAGTACCTAGGACACTTTGAGTGCTAACACCTTCCCTCTGTGTAACCAACCCCCTTACCTGTAATCTCTGGCATTTTATTAGTTTTGATTTGAAAACTTCTTATTTTTGGGTTTTGTACGTACTTTTCCCTTTTCCCTTAGAAACAATAAAAGCGCGGTGGCGACTCTGGTTTTATTGACGTCTTGCTTATCCATAGCTTGATGGTCATGAATTTACTGCTACCGAAATTAAATGGTGACTCTGCTGGGGAGTAGTCTCCAGTGGGTTTAGCCTACTTTTTTGTGTGTATATAACTGTATATTTGATGTTTGAATATTTTTTTGTATGATATAATCTGCTTGTTGTGCTTCGTGATCTCTGAGTGGTGAGATAAGTTCTAACCCGAACTTGAGTGCAATTAAGATAGGAGGATAGTATAGTCATGTTTGACTTGTGTGGAGTAGTCCTTAACAAGTTGGCTTGAGACCCATCTACTTAGTGGAGACCCTTTTGGAGTTAGAAATGTCACACAAGTTATTTGTGGTTAGGCATTAGTATCTCTGGTTTGGGGTCCGAGAAGTTGAGGACCGTAGAGCATTTAACCCGTCTTGGCCTATTTAGGACGTAGTGCGGAGGCTGTTCAAGTGTAGACTTGATGACAGTTGTTACGCGATACTACACTCATACGAGTTTCTCTTGAGAATATTATGGGTTGATGAGTCAGTCATCCTAACCTGTAATATCGGATAGATGGAATTAAGACTCTGGGAACTTTTTAGAACATGATCTATAGGTTTTTATTTCTCTTTCACTCCTTTGGGATGGTTCTTACCCAGACTCCATGCTCGTGATTCACAACAAACCCTTGATTCTTGGTTGATTCAATCAAGTCTTGTCAATATCAATGGAACTTGGGTGTTGATAAGGTGAAAACCATAATCCACCAAAATGGATGATTGATCTTGACAATGACTTGATTCATCCCTTGACCTTTGTTTGCCTTGTGTGTGATCCCTTATTTGTGATTGTTGTATTCATGCACATCATAACATTCATCGCACGAAAAATAATTTCAAGGAACTGAGGTCTTATTTGCAAATATTTCCAGATTATGGATTGTGGATGAAGGAACACTAAGAAGTACAGTTTCAGATGTCCAGACTTAAAAGAGTCAAGGAAGCTGTCATCTTTTGTATTAGATCCCTTGGACTTCAAGCAACATTCTGGGAAGCTTTTATCTATTTTGTCTGCTGATGTAGTTGAAGGACTTTTGAGTGTGTTGGTTCAGTTCTATGATCCTCTCTACCATTGCTTCACTTTTCCTGATTATCAGCTTATGCCTACGTTGGAGGAGTATGTCCATCTCTTTGGAATACCCGCTTCTGACAAAGTGCCCTTTAGTGGATTGGAAGAGATTCCCATATCTCATCTTATAGCTGGAGCTATTCACTTGAAGAAGTCTGAGATAGAGGCTCATTGGGTGAAGAAAGGAGGATGGATTGGGTTGACTTCTGATTTCCTCATCAAGGAAGCTACTGCCTTTGCTCAAGCCGGTAGTGTGGATGCTTTTGAAGCTATCTTTGTGTTGCTTATCTATGGGTTGGCTTTGTTCCCTAACATTGACGCTTTTGTTGATGTCAACGCTATTAGAATTTTCTTGATTGGGAATCATGTGCCTACTTTATTAGGAGATATGTACTTATCTTTGCATCTAAGAAATTCTAAAGGTGGTGGAACGATCATTTGTTGTGTTCCTCTTCTTTATAAGTGGTTTATTTTGCACTTGCCTCAAACGCCTGCTTTTGTGGAGAACAAACAATGTCTAAGGTTGTCTTAGAGACTTATGTATCTCACTAATAATGATATAGTTTGGTATGATTCTTAATTTAGTAGTTTGGAGATTATGGATTGTTGTGGTGAATTCTCTAATGTGCCTCTCATTAGTACACAAGGAGGAATTAACTACAACCCTACTTTGGCTCGTCGACAACTTCGGTTCCCCTTGAAAGACAAACCTAATAACACTTTGTTAGAAGGTCTTTTCTATCAAGAGGGTAAAGATCCCCAACATTTGAAGTAGAAGATTGTGCATGCTTGGCATAATGTGCATAGGAAAGGAAGATTCGAGCTTGGTCCGTGCAATGTGTAGCTTTGGAAGCCTACACTCTTTGGGTGAAGAAGAGAGCTTTGGATTTGAAGATGCTTTATGCTTGTGAAAGACCTATGTCTTTGGTTGTGGTTGAGCCATTACCTCTCCCTAACCAAGATGTAGAGGAGTTGGAAGACGCGCTCACCAAGATGAAGCAAGAGAAGGTTATGTGGGAAGAGTGTTTCCATGCTTTGAGCCGAAAGCATGAGGAGTTCCAGCTTGAGTCTAAGGACAAAGATGCACTTATTTAGCTACTTGAAGACCGAGTGACGAAGAGACAGAGAGTGCCAGAGGTTTCATCTTCCTCTAGTATGCCTCAGCCTTCCGTTGCTTGGAAGAAGATTGTTGATCATCTTGTCCTCGAGAAGACTCAGATGAAAGCTTCTTTTGAGACTGAGATTCGACGCATTCGAAGGAAGTACGTGCCTGCGGCCAGATCTTCCAATGTTGTTATTATGGATCCTTAGAATGACTAGTCTCCTTTTCTCTTGTATTTTCATTTGGTTTCTGAAATTGTACTCAGTGCAATCCTTCCAATTATATAAATAAAATAGATTTTTATGGTCATATCAAAGTGTTAAAATATATATATATATATATATATATATATATATATATATATATATATATATATATATATATATATATATATATATATATATATATATATATATATATATATATTCAAACAATATAGTAAGTTCCTTGAAAACAAATCAAGCATTGCATTTCATGCATCATTTGCATAAACAGGTTTCACTTTCGCCAGATGTCTTACTGGTATTTCTTCTGTGCTTCGGCCAAGCTGACTCATTGATACAATACCCGTGCCAATCACTCAAAGAGTATGGAGCATCTAGAGCAAGAGAACAGAGATTTGAAGGATGAGATTTCCTGTCTGACTGCCATGATGAAGTCAATCCTAGCTGCTCATAGCCAATCTTCTTCAATGCCTGCAACTCCTCCTCCTCAGAGGACTGTCATTCCCGAGGTTGCTACCTCTACCATTCCTGCAACTGCTGCTCACTTTGTGCATAATATGCCTGCCGGATTCCCATGGGGAATGTCTCCTAATTCATGCCTGAACGATTCGCGCCTACATTCGCTTCCATTCCGACATCTAGCCCGAGGTCATGTTTGTGCCTCCACCTGTTGTGCATACTCTACCCCGTGTTGAAGACACCATCTATCATTCTGAGCCGTCTGAGGGACCTGATGTGTATGAGAAGATGGATGAGATGAAGGATCAATTCCTTGAGTTGCGCAAAGAATTGGAGACTTTGAGGGGTAAAGATTTGTTCGGTAAGAGTGTTGCGGAGCTTTGTTTGGTTCCAAATGTGAAGATCCCGATGAAGTTCAAAGTGCCTAACTTTGAAAAGTACAAGGGGAATACCTGTCAACTCAGTCATCTTGTGATGTACGCCAGAAAAATGTCTACTCAAACCGATAATGATCAGTTGTTGATCCATTATTTTCAAGACAATTTGACCTGTGCTGCTTTGAGGTGGTACATGGGATTGAATAGTGCGAGCATCCGCACATTCAATGATTTGAGCGAAGCACTTGTGAAGCAGTACAAATATAATGTTGATATGGAACCAGATAGAGATCAATTGAGGTCGTTGTTTCAGAAATACAAAGAGACGTTTAAGGAGTATGCTCAAAGATGGAGAGAGAAGGAGATGATCAAGATTTTTCTCAAGACCCTGTGCTCATTTTATTATGACCGGATGATTTCCAATGCCCCCAGTGATTTTATCGAGATGGTAAACATGGGGATGAGGCTAGAAGAAGGTGTCAGAGAGGGACAGTTATCTAAGGAGGAAGCGTCGTCCAGCAAGAGGTATGGTAATAATTTTGGTAAGAAGAAGGAGAGCGAAGATAATGCAGTGTCCGTTGGGAGGCAAAGGAGGCCTCATGTAAGAAGAAATAAACCACCCCGTCAACACCATCATCGAGTATCGTCTGTGATCCCAGTATTTTCTAACAATCAGTCAACACCAACTCAACAATAACAGCGTCAACAACAACAACCACATCAACGAAGAAACACCTACAACAACAGTAATACCAATAATCATCTTCAACAACAACAAAACTTTGAGAGGAAGAAAGTCTCTTTTGACCCTATTCCTATGACATATGTTGAACTGTATCCATCGTTGGTTCTCAAGAACCTTTTGCAACGAAGAAACCCACCTTAAATCCCGGAACCACTTCCATGGTGGTACAAATCGGAACTTCGCTGTGTTTTTCACCAAGGAGCTCCCGATCATGATATTGAGAACTGCTACCCTCTGAAGTATGAAGTCCAAAAGTTGGTTAAAAGTGGAATGGTGTCCTTTGAGGACCGTGCACCGAACGTCAAAGCTAACCCACTACCTGCCCATGGGAATTCATCTGTTAATATGGTGGATAGTTGTCCTGGAGAGTTCAAGGTATTCGATGTCCGCTTTATTAGAAGGCCCTTGGTGACGATGCACAAGGATATTTGTTTGGTTAGCGATTGCGAACATGACCATGATGGTTGTGAAATTTGCAGTGTCAATCCCAGAGGTTGTATGGTTGTGAAGAAAGACATCCAGAGCTTGATGGGTGAAGGTTTGATTCAGATTGTCCAGTCCCGTCATGTAGATGACGATGTGAATGTTATAGTCCCAGTATTCAAGACACCAGAGAGAGTGGTGATTCAATTTGATAGCAACAATAGTAATAGTGTCAGCAACAAATCGGTATCGCCGTTGGTTATACGTTTAGCGGGCCCCGTCCCATATGCATCCGATAAGGCTGTCCCATATCAGTACAATGCTACTACGTTAGAGAATAGTCAAGAGGTTCCTTTACCTACAACCAGTTCTGTTATGAGTATAGCTGATGTTACTAAGGTGACTCGCAGTGGTCGAGTCTTTGGGCAGGTGTTCCCAAAAAATGTGGAAGATATATCTGTTAGCAAGAAGGTTGATGCGCATGTGGTAGATTCTGCTAGTGTTCCAAAGTGTCAGTCTGGTGAATCCAGCGGTTTGAAGCCTAGCGATGATGATGAGGTGCTTCGTTTAATTAAAAAGAGTGAGTTCAATATGGTGGAGGAGTTGCTCCAAACCCCCTCCAAGATTTCAGTAATGTCTCTGCTTATGAATTCTGAGGTGCACAGAGAAACACTACATAAAGTTCTAGAGCAAGCTTATGTGGAACATGATGTTACAGTGGATCAGTTTGATCATATTGTAGCTAACATCACTTCCTGCAACAATCTCAGTTTCTGTGATGAAGAACTCCCCGAGGAGGGTAGAAATCATAACTTGGCTTTAGACATTTCAATGAATTATAAAGATGACGCTCTGTCAAATATGCTGGTAGACACCGAGTCTTCATTGAATGTGCTTCCTAAATCAAATCTATCAAAGTTGTCGTACCAAGGAGCTCCTATGAGGTATATTGGTGTGATCGTTAAGGCTTTTGACGGTTCTCATAAAACTGTGATCGACGAAGTGGACCTTCCAGTGAAGATAGGTCCGAGTGACTTCTAAATTACTTTCCAAGTAATGGACACCCACCCAGCCTATAGCTGTTTATTGGGAAGGCCATGGATTCATGAGGCAAGAGTCGTTACTTCAACGTTGCATCAGAAGCTGAAATTTGTCAAGAATGGGAAACTTGTTATTGTTGGTGGGGAGAAAGCTTTGTTGGTAAGCCACCTGTCATCTTTCTCTTATGTAGAAGCTGAGGATGAGATTGGAACTCCGTTCCAAGCTTTGTCTATTGCTGAAGGAAAAATATTTAGGGCACCTATGTCCTCATTTAAAGATGCACATAAAATTGTTGAAGATGGTCAGTCTGATCAGTGGGGACAAATGGTAGAGGTCTCCGATAACAAGAGCATAGCCGATTTGGGTTTTCAATAAGGTTCATCAGTGGTTAGGGTTGAAGATGTGCAACCCAGTTTCCGTAGCGGAGGGTTCATTCATGGTAATGAAAAACACTTAGCTGCTATAATCGAGGGTGATGAAGACGAAGACTGCACCAATTTTGTGACGCATGGAAAAGCTTGTGACAATTGGGCTGCTGTTGATATTCCTATTATTGTGCATCGATCTAAGTAATTGCTTTTATTCATTTTTGAAAATCCTTCTCCTATGCCTAAGGGAGAAGTGAAAATTGTTTAGGCATTTTCAAATTTGGTCATCAATAAAATATAATTCTATTCATCCACATCTATGATGTTTTATTTTTACTTTTTGCTTTATTCTGAAAATGGTAATCACAAAAAACATGAATAAATAATATAATTGTCCATCTGCATAATATTTGGTCACAAATTCACTTCTCTAAAATCAAAATATCAAATCGTTATGCAGGTTGGTTTCTAACCCCATTGAATACAATGATCCTTCTCCTTCTCAAAATTTTGAATCCTCTGTGTTTGAGGCTGAGGAGGAAAGTGATGAGTTGTCTCGTCTTCTTGAGCATGAAGGAAAACCATTCAGTCATTCGAAGAGTAGATTGAGTTAGTCAACTTGGGTTCCGAGGATGATGTGAAGGAAGTCAAGATTGGATCTCGACTATGTCCTGAAGTGAAGAAGGGGTTGATTGATCTTCTATGAGAGTATTCAAATGTGTTTGATTGGTCCTATCAAGACATGCCTGGTTTGGATTCTGAGATTGTGGAGCATAGATTGTCGTTGAAGCCAGAATGCATGCCAGTCAAGCAGAAGTTGAGGAGAACTCATCCTGATATGGAAGTGAAGATTAAAGAAGAAATGCAAAAGCAAATTGATATCAGTTTCCTTGTAACTGCTGAATATCCGCAGTGGATGACCAATATTGTACCTGTTCCGAAGAAGGATGGGAAAGTACGTATGTGTGTTGATTATAGAGATTTGAATAAAGCCAGTCCGAAAGATGATTTCCCTCTGCCACACATTGATATGTTGGTAGACAATACAACTAAATTCAAAGTCTTTTCATTTATGGATGGATTTTCCGGATATAATCAGATCAAAAAGACACCCGAAGATATGGAGAAGACCACATTCATTACACCCTGGGTAACATTCTGTTATATAGTGATGCCTTTCGGTCTAAAGAATGTTGGTGCAACTTACCAGAGAGCAATGACTACTCTTTTTCATGATATGATGCATAAAGAGATCGAAGTCTATGTTGATGATATGATTGCTAAATCCATTGGAGAAGAGGGACATGTTGAGCATTTGTTGAAGCTATTCCAGCGTTTGAGAAAGTACAAACTCCACTTGAATCCCAATAAGTGTACATTTGGTGTTCGTTCTGGTAAGTTATTGGGCTTTATTGTCAGCGAGAAAGGTATTGAGGTTGATCCTGCAAAGGTCAAAGCAATACAATAGATGCCTGCGCCCAAAACTGAGAAGTAAGTCAGAGGTTTTCTCGGTCGCTTGAATTATATCTCGAGATTCATTTCACACATGACTGCCTCATGTGCGCGTATATTTAAGCTTCTTCGAAAAGATCAATCTTATGATTGGACTGAAGACTGCCAGAAAGCTTTTGACAGTATCAAAGAATATCTGCTTGAGCCTCTGATTTTGTCTCCGCCTGTTGAAGGAAGACCATTAATCATGTATTTGACTGTGCTTGAAGAGAGTATGGGTTGTGTTCTAGGTTAGCAAGGTGAAATTGGAAAGAAAGAATATGTTGTTTACTACCTCAGTAAGAAGTTCACCGATTGTGAGACTTGGTATTCTATGCTTGAGAAGACTTGTTGCACATTGGCTTGGGCTACTAAGTGTCTGTGTCAATATATGTTGAATCGTACCACTTGGTTGATATCCAAAATGGATCCAATCAAGTATATTTTTGAGAAGCATGCTTTAACTAGGAGGATTTCCCGTTGGCAGATGTTGTTATCAGAGTATGATATCGAATACCAATCTCAGAAAGCGATCAAAGGTAGTGTCGTGGCTGACCATTTGGCTCACCAACCAATTGAAGATTACTAGTCAGTGCAATATGATTTTACCATTGAAGAGATCTTGTACCTGAAAATGAAAGATTGTGATGAACCATTGCTTGAGGAAGGGCCATAACCTGGTTCCCGTTGGGGCATGGTATTTGATGGAGCTGCTAATCAGTACGGTAATGGCATTGGGGCAGTAATCATTACTCCTCAAGGCACTCATTTTCCATTTACAGCTAGATTAACTTTCAAGTGTACAAATAATATGGCATAGTATGAAGCTTGCATTATGGGACTTGAAGAGGCCATTGATCTTAGAATCAAGTATTTGGATGTATATGGAGATTCAACTTTGGTTGTGAATCAAATCAAAGGTGAATGGGAGACGAATCAACCCGGTTTGATACCATACAAAGACTATGCGAGGAGGATTTCAACTTTCTTTACAAAGGTTGAGTTTCATCATATCCCTCGAGATGAAAACCGGATGACGGATGCTCTTGCAACGTTGGCTTCAATGATCGTAGTGAAGTATTGGAATGAAGTCCCCAATTTGACTGTGATGCGTCTTGATAGGCCTGCTCATGTGTTTGCTGTTGAAGAAGTCAAAGATGAAAAGCCGTGGTATTTTGATATCAAATGTTTCCTCCAAAGTCAGATTTACCCGCCTGGGGCATCTTTGAAAGATAAGAAGACTTTGAGAAGATTAGCCGGCAATTTCTACCTGAATGATGATATTTTGTACAAGAGAAATTTTGATATGGTTCTGCTCAAATGCATGGATAGACACGAAGCATACCTATTGATGACTGAAGTCCATGAAGGTTCCTTTGGTACTCATTCCAATGGACATGCGATGGCGAAGAAGATATTGCGAGCAGGTTACTATTGGATGGCAATGGAATCTGATTGTTGCAAGTTTGTGAAGAAATGCCACAGGTGTCAAATATATGCAGATAAGATTCATGTTCCTCCGACACTATTGAATGTCATTTCCTCCCCGTGGCCCTTCTGCATGTGGGGAACTGATATGATTGGCATGATTGAGCACAAAGCTTCGAACGGACATCATTTCATTTTGGTGGCTATTAACTACTTCACAAAATGAGTTGAAGCGGCATCGTATGTGAATGTAACCAAGCAAGTCGTTGTAAGGTTTATCAAGAATCAGATCATATGTCGTTATGGTGTGCCAAGTAAGATCATCACTGATAATGGATCTAACTTGAATAACAATATGGTAGAAGCTCTTTGCAAAGACTTCAAGATTGCACACCATAATTCTTCTCCCTACAAACCTAAGATGAATGGGGATGTTGAAGCTGCAAACAAGAACATCAAGAAGATTATCCAGAAGATGGTTGTAACGTATAAGGATTGGCATGAGATGCTCCCATTTGCTTTGCACGGGTATCATACATCCATCCACACTTCAACAGGGGCAACCCCTTTCTCTCTTGTATATGGTATGGAAGTTGTGCTCCCCGTAGAGGTTGAGATCCCATCATTGTGTGTTTTGATGGAAGCCAAGTTGGCTGAGGCTAAATGGTGTCAGACCAGGTATGATCAGATGAATTTGATTGAAGAGAAGAGGTTGACTGCCATGTGTCATGGTCAGTTATACCAGCAGAGAATGAAGAAATATTTTGATAAGAAGGTCAGACCTCGTGTGTTTAGAGAAGGTAACCTTGTGCTCAAGAAGATCCTATCTTTCAAACCAGATTCTAGGGGTAAATGAACTCCTAATTATGAAGGCCCGTATGTTGTTAAGAGAGCCTTTTCAGGCGGTGCTTTGATTCTTACAACTATGGATGGTGAAGAGTTCACTCGTCCTGTGAACGTAGATGCAGTCAAGAAATACTTCGCCTAAAAAGAAAAGAACAACTCGCTAAGTTGAAAACCCGAAAGGGTGGCTTAGGCAAAAATAAACGTCTCAGTGGATTGAATACCCGAAAGGGAGATCCAGGAAAAAGTTAGAGATATAAAACAGAAAAATTTATCCCGATAGATTGAGTACCATTCTATTATATAAAGTTGAGCTTTTATTCAATTGTTTCTACTCATATTTAATTCAGCCAAATAGTTTTAAATTTTATTATGGTCATTTTTGAAATTAAAACTTTAAGAATATTTTCTTAAAACATATAAAAGCATTAATTTTAAGCAATCAATTTCATTAAAAGGAATATCAACAGTGGTTTGAAAGCAATAAGCCCTAAGTGTGGAGCATTATTGGTTCTCCCCAAGCAGTATGTGTGATTCCTCTTTCATCTTCGGCAGCACGATTAGCACCCGGTGTTTGTTGATTTCCCCAGCTATTAATTCTCCGTTGTCCCCAGCTAATTTATGGTTGTTCCCCAACTGAGTGAGGGCATTTCGTTGTAGCAATTTGTATCAGTTCCGGCAGAACTTTGGTTTCCCCGTAAGTCGCCATCGAATTCGCTCCCAGCCAGAGTTTCCTCCTGGTTTCCGAGCAGCTATTTGTGTTTGCTTCCCTGTAGGGTTGTCTCCCATTTGACATGGTGTTGACCTAAAAATTCCCCGCAAAATTGGTAGCAGTTTCCTCAGCAGATCTCCTCTTTTCTTCCCCAGCTAGGGTGGAGCCTTTGAGATGTTGATCTCTTTTCTCCAACATTTGTTTCCCTCCTTGGTGGATTGGCCAAGAATTGTATCGATGATTCAAATTTGTGACATTTTTGTATCCTTTGCGATTGTTTTGTCAGCATAATTATCACATATATATATATATATATATATATATATATATATATATATATATATATATATATATATATATATATATATATATATATATATATATATATATATATATATATATATATATATATATATATATATATATATATATATATATATATATATATATCTTCCTTATTGCGTCATTACACCTGTTGGTTCATTTTTTGTGATTGTTATTCTCTGTTATGGGGGTACTTTATCCCCATATAGATTTGGTGTGTCTGTCCTCCTTTAATTATAGAGTGTCATCCCCTTAAGCAGAAAGACTTTAACGTTTCTCCTTTCCCCATTGAGTTATTTTCTCGTGGATGACTATTATTTCAGCTTCCTCCCCAGTTGTTTATCTGGGTGGAACCACTCCCTTTGAGTTATATCCTCATCGGTTTGAGTCTTGATTGACCGTTTCTTTCTAGATCTTACCTAGATAGATATTTTTGGTCCCCTAAGAGTCTATTACCTAGTAACTGGTAGTATTCTTCTTAGTTTGCAATTTGTTACTTCTCGCCCAATGCCCGACAAAAGTAACCCCTTTTTCTCCCCAGCGGATTCGTTTTCACGTTTCCTCGGGAAGTATATCCTTGATATGTTCATCCTAACCGATAACAAATATTTTTTTCACTTTCAGAGTCTATCCTTGATATGTTCATCCTAACCGGTGACAGATATTCTCTCTTTGATGGTATTCTACCCAGTAAAAAGGTGGATGTAATCCCTATTTATTTCCCAGGGAGTTAATCCTTGATATGTTCATCCTAACCGATGACGAGTTTCCTTCTCTTTGCGGTCTTCTGCCCAGTAACCAGTAGTTGTAAATCCTGCTTTTTATCCCTTTGCAGAGTCTATCCTTGATATGTTCACTTTAACCGGTGAAAAATATTCTCTCTCTTTGGTCTTCTATCCAGTAACTGATAGATGAAATCCCTTTTTTTCCTCTCGGAGTCTATCCTTGATACGTTCATCCTAACCGATGACGAATATTCTCTTTGATGGTATTCTATCCAGCATTCGATAGATGTAATTCCTACTTTTTTGTTCAGGCGGTTTATCCTTGATATGTTCATCATAACTGATGACAAATATCCTCCTTAAACATCCCTAGATAAGTCTATCCTCGATATGTTCATCTTAACCGATGACAAATTTTCTTTCCTTTGAGTTTATCCTTGATATGTTCACTTTAACCAGTGACAGATATTCTCTCTCTTTGGTCTCCTACCCAGTAACCGGTAGTTGTAAATCCTATTTTCAGCTTTTTCCCAGCAGTTATTCTTACCCAGTAGCCGGTAATGAATACACCTCCTGACGACCCTCAGCGAGTCATCCTTGATATGTTTACCCTAATCGGTAACGGATGTCCTCCCTGTCAGATGTTATTATCTCCGTACCCAGTAACTGGTAGTGGATAATATATTTCTGCTCCTCCTATGTTGAAGATCTTTTCTTCCCCAATCGAGTTTGAGTGCGTATTTCCTTAGTGAAATCGTTGTTCCTGCTTGGTTCGAGTATTTCAGTTTTGTTCTGATATACTCGTTTGTCTTGTAGACGTTCCTTTTATTCCCCGGCTGAGTCTTTCCGTTTTCATGGAACTCCTCGTGTCTCCCAGCAATTTTTAAGTCGTAGCCTGACCTACGCACAACCCTTTGTCCCCCAGAGTCTCTGTCTCCCAAGTGAGTTTTCCTTACGGAATGCATTACGCTCCTGTGGACTGTCAGTCTCTCTGAATTCTTTTCCTTTGTGGCAATATTTCCCCACAGAGAGTTTATTGTTAGCACTCATATCATATGCATCACGAGGTCTCTTAGGGACCAAAATTTGTTTCTATATGTTGTTATTTAAGCCCATTCTACTAAGTCGATATGAAGATTTAAACCTTTGCCTCCTCAGTTAGAATGTCCTTAAATAGGGGCAACTGTAAGACCCCAATTTTGACCCTAAGATCCCTCATGCTACCTCATCATATGCATTAGCATTGGGATAATACCTTGACATCCTCCTTACCCCTCATCCATTGGGTTTGTATTGGGAGATATCATCAAGCACTATGTGATTGTATCATACTTGTTATTTTACTAACTAAAATACCAAAAATATGTCTTTTCATTTGTCTAACTCTTTAGTAGGTAGGGCACATGATCACCTTTGATTCATCAAGTTCACATCTAGAGTTTAAGACCCTCATTGCTAAGAGCTCAACCAAAAAATGATTCACAGTGGCTCTAAGCATCATATATGAGTCCCTATAATCTTTACATAGTATTTTGATCAAGAATCCTTCAAGAGTTTGGAATTGGTTTGCCTTGGAAGCCCTAGTTCATCTGGGTATCTTGAGTAACTTCTTCAACAATTGATCTAATATTTCAAGGGATACTCCAAATTTCATCATCTTATGCATATATGATCTCCTATGAGTCCCAAAAGTCAAGAGAATTGCAAGTTAGCAAGTTGGTTGGTGGTAGTTGACCAGAGGAATTCATATGATCAAAACTGGGGTCCCCTAGACCCTATATCCTACAAGTGTTGTCATATGAAAATTATTACAAGATAAAAGTTACTCTAAATGACATTCCAAACAACTTTCATGTTGAGGTCTAGAGCTAGTTTTGCTTGGAAAGTCATTTTTTATGGTGAAATATTATAGGTCATTTTGTCTAAACCCTAATTTGGAGGTCAACTTCCCAAGGCCATAACTTGCTCAATTTTTATTAGATTAAATATTTAGAAGCTGCACAATCAAATTCAAGGTGTCTACTTCAACATTTATGTTTATAGTTAGAGATAATTCAACTTTTATGAGCATGTGATATGAGGATACATTATAGGTCATTTTGGACCAATGCCATTGAACAAGTGATTTTCCTCAACTTCAAAAATGAATAACTCATTCATATCAAATTAAAATGAGGTCAAATTGGTAACCATTTTGAATTATTTTGAAAGATCTACAACTTTGATGAAGACACTTTTCTCATTTGAAGCTCACATGAAAAGTTAGCCAAGGTGGAATAAGTGAACATATTGCTTGACACTTAGAAAAATCTTTGGTATGTTAAAATTTCCAAACTTCCACTTCAAAATTCATCATGATACAAGCTTCAAATGGAAAAATGTTCAACATAAGAGTTGTTACTATTGATCTAACCTTTCCAAAGAGTCTAATTGCATCCATTTTGGACAAGGTTTGAGTGGTTTGCGTATGGCTTGAACATGGCATCATCATTTGGAAAAGATCAAACTTCAAACAACTCTACACATTTGCCTTGCATTCCAATTCACCTTTAGGCTCATTTACACTTGATTATGGACCTAATTGAGTGACTTCATGGGCCTGTACACACCCATGCAAGCATGCATCATCCATTGCCAAATTTGGAAATTGAATTTGAAGGTGCAAATATCACAAGTTGCAGCTATAAATAGAGACCTCTAGCATCATAATTAAGGACTCTTGCGTGCCAGCTTTGCTCCCATACCCCAAACCCTCACATTTGAAAGAAGAAACCTGGGAATTTTATTTGAAAATTGAGTTTGAATCTCACTGTTTGGAGATTCAAAACTCCAGGGATCCAAAGCTTTTGTTCAATTCTAAACCACTTCAGCAAGCTTCCTGAGTGAGATCAAGCAAGAATCAAAGCAAGAGCAATCGAGTTCTGCACAACATTGAAGGTATTTTCCAGATTTTTTCTTCTCTTTGATTCTCTCTCAATTCTCATCAATTCTCTTGGATCCTTGGTTGTCTGAAGTCTTACCAATGTAGGCAAGAAGATTGAGTTGTTTTGAGGTTAAATCTAAGCAAATCAGATCATGTACCTTAAATTTCAACTCCATGTATCTCTCAATATACCTGGAGTTAGGATGAATTGAGGTTAGATTCGTGACCAATGCCATTTTTATTTTGAAATCATGTCCTTCTTTTTTATTTTTGTGATGGTGATGAGTGGACCAGTCCGGCCAGGATCGCCTGAGAAGGTGACCGGCATTTTGCTCCGGTGATGAGCTGGAATGGTTAAGACCCACATGATCATTTCATTTTGTTTTAATCATGCGCGTTGGTTTTGAATACCGTTTGTGTGGCGCGCTGACTCAAGTGTATGGTGGAACGCGTGTTTGGATCCACTTGATCTGCCACCTCAATTAATGAGGAAGATCAAGTGGTCCACGTTTTTCTGAATATTTGAATTTCATTTTAATTGTGTTATTTTCTTTAATTCATATTAAATTTAATATTGATCCAAAAAATATGAGAGTTTCACCAAAAAAAAATAATTATTCTTTTATTTTCTGATTTAAAATTATTTTTTGGATCATTATTAATATTTTTTATGATTTAATTGATTTTATGAATATTTTTAATTGTTTAAAAATACTTTTAAGTTTCCAAGAATTATGAAATTTTTTCTCCAAGGTCCTTTGACCTTGTTTGACCTATGATAAATCTCATGGTCATTTCTTTGGTGTTTTGATGAGGCTTTAGGAAATTAATCAACCATAATTTAATTTAATGCATATTTTTATTATTTTTAATTATTTAAATGCCAAATTAATTGTAGAGATCCATTTTAATTGACTTGTTGAGTTTGACTTGTGTTGTTGGGCCTTGGTCAAGGTTGATTTGACTTTGTTAGGTTAAGATCATTGGATTTAGGGGATTGATGGAATGTACATTCCATCTCCCAAAATGAATGAATGTTCTTAATTTTGTAAAAGTCCTCCTTTGACCAATTTGTGTTGAATCCATTCCCCTTCCCTCTTCATCACATTCCCCTTCTTTATTCATTCATGTCATGGAGCTATGATATCTCTATATCCTAAGGCTAGTTGATTGCAAAATCAACATGAGCATGGATGAGATTAGGTTCATCCCATTTGCATATTCTTTTTGTGTGTGGTATGTTTCATGAGCATAGTCCATTATACTATGTCTCTAACATGCATTAACACCAAAATTCTATTGCTCGACCTCAAATAGTTGTGACTTCTACATAAGTCCAATTACGATTGCTTAACATAGCGCTAAATTTGTGACACAAGTGGCATAACATTCTAGTTAGTGAGATTATAAGTCTCCCCTCTTTCATGGTATTGTATGAAAAGTTGGCCTTTTTTCTTCCTTTGAAAGATGTCTTGGTTCAAGGTTCCATGCATGTGATAAGTGGGTTGAGTGTTCTCCAAAGAATGACTTAAACAAAAACAAAGTAAAAGCAATACTAACTTCTAATTAATTAACAACTAACATTTAATTTCAAGCTATTTACTTTTAATGCACTTTAATTTTAAGATTTACTCATTTGCCATTATTCATACCATTCAAGTTGTTTACTTTAAAGTCATTTTCACTTTGCCCCCTTGGGCCATATTTTATGATATTTTGTGTTTGTATATACTTGTGTGTGTGTGTGGTCTTTTGACCTTAATGTACATAATAAGAACAAAAATCCTAAAAAACATCTTGTGTGGACTGTTGGTTAAATCTGAGACTATTAGACTTAGAATTTATGCAACATGCCACATGCAAAGGACTTGGCCAATGCCAACTTTCATGAAACCAAGTGCTTGTGACGTGAACATTCATTTGATACAATATTGAAGATCCATTTGAGTTCATCTGCAACATGATCATTGTGAAGTTGTTATTTTGAACCTGTGTCTCATGCCCTCTTTGAAGTCATCTGATACATGGAATTTTGAAGAAGATCATGGATTTTCTAAGCTTGGATGTGGCTATCTTTATTTGATGTATTACCCTTCATCTTGCTATTTGTGTATTCATGTTGCTTGATTCTAAAGTCCAAGGGAAATTTGGGTTCCTATATGACATTCTTGTCAATTGGATTGCATCCCATTGTTCAGGTCTTTTCAACTCTCAACTCTTAAATTTATGCTTAGGATTAGTCTCTTCATCTCCTCCCGACTTCTTTAATTTCAAATCTCTCCCTCCTTTTAAAATCTTCTTTGCTTGTGTTTGTTTTCTAAACTTAGACCATTTTGTAAATTAGAAACTTTGGTCTTATGTCATTGCATTTTTGAACTCTTTTCCTAATCAAACTTGTAAACGAACTTAATTATACTTGACTTAAAATTTTCAAAATCCAAAAAGAACTAACACTCATTCAAACCATTTCAGGCCTTTTGTGCCTTTATTAAACTTAAAATTTTGTTAAAAGCAATGCACTCATTTTCAAATTGATACCACGAACCACGAGATTTTGATCCTTTATTTTTATTTTAGTACGTAGGCATAAGTCCGAAGGTCTTGTCAAACACAAAAATATAATTAATGAATTCTTTTCTCATCCCCCAATTCTATTTATTGCAAACATCATTTGCACAAACACACATATGCACGCAAAAAAGGGCTCCCTAGGAGTACCTAGGACACTTTGGGTGCTAACACATTCCCTTTGTGTAACCAACCCCCTTACCTGTAATCTCTGGCATTTTATTAGTTTTGATTTGAAAACTTCTTATTTTTGGGTTTTGTTCGTACTTTTCCCTTTTTCCTTGGAAATAATAAAAGTGAGGTGGTGACTCTGGTTTTATTGATGTCTTGCTTATCCATAGCTTGATGGTCATGAATTTACCGCTACATTTGCAAAGAGCTTCCACCATATTATTATTATTCAAGTTAGATCCATTATCAGTAAACCTTACAACAACTTGCTTGGTTACATTTGCAAAGAGCTTCCACCATAAACCTTACAACAACTTGCTTGGTTACATTCGCATATGATGCCGCTACAACCCACTTTGTGAAGTAGTCAGTAGCCACCAAAATGAAACGATGTTCATTCGAAGCTTTGGGCTCAGTCATGCGAATCATATCAATTCCCCACATGGAAAAGGGCCATGGGGAGGAAATGACATTCAATAGTGTTAGAGGAACATGAATCTTATCTACATAGATTTGACACTTGTGGCATTTCTTCACAAACTTGCAACAGTCAGATTCCATTGTCAGCCAATAGTAACATGCTCGCAACATCTTCTTTGCCACATCATGTCCATTGGAATGAGTACCAAAGGAACCTTCATGTATTTCAGTCATCAATAAGTCTGCTTCGTGTCTATCCACGCATCTGAGCAGAACCATATTGAAGTTTCTCTTGTAAAGCACATCACCATTTATGTAGAAATTGCCAGCTAATCTCCTCAAAGTCTTCTTATCTTTCAAAGATGCCCCAGGAAGGTAAATATGACCTTGGAGGAAACACTTGATATCAAAATACCACGGCTTCTCATCCTTGATCTCTTCAACAACAAACACATGTGCTGGCCTATCAAGATGCATCACAGTCAAATCGGGAACTTCATTCCAATACTTCACTATAATCATTGAAGCCAACGTTGCAAGAGCATCTTCCATCCGGTTTTCATCTCGAGGGATATGATGAAATTCAACCTTTGTAAAGAAAGTTGAAATCCTCCTCGCATAATCTCTCTATATGGTATCAAACCGGATTGATTCGTCTCACATTCACCTTTGATCTGATTTACAACCAAAGTTGAATCTCCATAGACGTCTAAATACTTGATTCTAAGATCAATGATCTCTTCAAGCCCCATAATGCAAGCTTCATACTCAGCCATATTGTTCGTACACTTGAAAGTCAATCTAGTTGTAAACGGAAAATGAGTGCCTTGAGGAGTAATAATCACTGCCCCAATGCCATTACCATACTGATTAACATCTCCATTAAATACCATGCCCCAACAGGAACCAGGTTCTGGCCATTCTTCAAGCAATGGTTACTCACAATCTTTCATTTTCAAGTACAAGATCTCTTTGTCAGGAAAATCATACTGTACTGACTGGTAATCTTCAATAGGTTGGTGAGCCAAATGGTCAGCCAAGACACTACCTTTAATAGCTTTTTGGAGATTGGTATTCAATATCATACTCGGATAACAACATCTACCAACGGGAAATCCTCCCAGTTAAAGAAGGATTCTCAAAAATATACTTGATTGGATCTATTTTGGATATCAACCAAGTGGTATGATTCAACATATATTGACGCAGACGCTTAGCAACCCAAGTCAATGCACAACAAGTCTTGTCAAGCATAGAATACCGAGTCTCACAGTTGGTGAATTTCTTACTCATGTAGTAAATAACGTATTCTTTTTTTCCAGTTCCGTCTTGCTGACCAAGAACACAACCCATACTCTCTTCGAGCACAGTCAAATACATGATCAACGATCTTCCTTCAACAGGCGGAGACAGAATCATAGGTTCAAGCAAATATTCTTTGATACTATCAAAAGCCTTTTGGCAGTCTTCGATCCAATCACAAGACTGATCTTTTCGAAGAAGCTTGAATATAGGTGCACATGTAGCAGTCATGTGTGAAATGAATCTTGATATATAGTTCAAGCGGTCGAGAAAACCTCTGACTTGCTTCTCAGTTTTCGGCGCATGCATCTCTTGTATTGCTTTAACCTTGGCAGGATCAACTTCAATACCCTTCTCGTTGACAATAAAGCCCAACAACTTACCAGAACGTACACCAAAAGTACACTTATTAGGATTCAAGCGGAGTTTATACTTCCTCAAACGCTGGAATAACTTCAACAAATGTTCAACATGTTCTTCTTCATCACTGGATTTAGCAATCATGTCATCAACATAGACTTCGATCTCTTTATGCATTATATCATGAAAAAGAGTGGTCATTGCTCTCTGGTAAGTTGCACCAGCATTCTTTAGACCGAAAGGCATCACTCTATAACAGAATGTTCCCTAGGGTGTAATGAATATGGTCTTCTCCATATCCTCGGGTGCCATTTTGATCTAATTATAAACAAAAAATCCGCCCATAAATGAAAAAACTTTGAACTTAGATGTATTATATACCAACATATCAATGTGTGGCAGAGGGAAATCATCTTTCAGACTAGCTTTGTTCAAATCTCTATAATCGACTCACATACGGACTTTTCCATCCTTCTTCGGAACAGTTACAATATTGGCCACCCACTGTGGATACTCAACAGTAAGAAGGAAATCGGCATCGATCTGCTTCTGCACTTCTCCTTTGATCATTACTGCCATATCAGGATGAGTCCTCCTCAACTTCTGCGTGACTGGAGGGAATTATGGCTTCAACGACAATCTATGCTCCACAATCTCAGAAGTTATGAGATGTCGAAGGTAATGTCACGACACTAATATCTGAGTAACACAAACATGATAAAGATAAAGAATAGTAATGCAAGAGACACAAGCAATTGTTAACCCAGTTCGGTCCAACTCACCTACATCTGGGGGCTACCAAGCCAGGAAGGAAATCCACTAAAATAGAATCAGTTCAAAGACTCTCCGTACACTTCAATAAGTTACAGTCTTTCTCACCTAATCTCTACCCGTGCAATTTCTACCTAAGCACTCTTAGATATGAGAACCCACTCACTTCCCTACAATCACACCTGTGATTTTAAACAACAATCCCTTATGAAAAGAAAACACTTTTCAATTACACACACTTGATCTTCAACCAAGTAGACACACACTTGATCTTCAACCAAGTAGACACACACTTGATCTTGCTTAACAACTTTGATCAAGTAGACACACACTCTTGCTTACAAGCTTTGAGTGACAAATTACAACCACAAATCAGACTAATTCAATCATATATGGATGACTTGAATGGCTTACAAGTCTCACGACTAAACAAGACAAAAACCCTAGCTCTTTCTCAATATTTCGCTCAGTATTGGTTATGTACAAAATCAGGTTTTCCATGTCCTATTTATAGAAGCATTCAGCTGGGCTTGGACATCTTGAAAACCCTAAAACTATTTTCCAATTAAATCTTCTCATGACAACTGGTTAGATCTCCTTGGAAAATAAGTAAATCAGGTTGTAATCAATGATTGAATCCGCCTGCAAATCAAATCTTCAATCATACATAGATTTCCATTAAATGCGCAATCACATAATACGTAACATTCTCCCTGAATGTTCTATGTACAGGATGTCATGACATCGGGTCTGATATCCTGGAACAATCCTGCATAATTCCATAATTCCATTTATAATTTCCAGCAGGTACATACATATCAGATGCCATGACATTGTATATGACATCCTGAAACAATCCTGCATAATTATATTTCTTAAACTCCAGCAGGTACATAATATCAGATGCCATGACATGGTGTATGACATTCTGAAACAATCCTGCATAATTATGTTTTCCATTTAAACTCTAGCAGGTACACATATATCTTATGTTAAGACATCACATATAACATCTTGTGAACACTCTTTATTTTACCAAAATTGTTGCCAACACTTAGAACCAACAAACTCCCCCTTTGGCAAATTTTGGCTAAAACATATATCTGTCCATTTTATTCACAAGGTAAAACACATCAGCAATTAAACAGTATACCAGCAGTTTAAGCAGCAGCAGAAGCAAACACAATTACTAGCTATAGCTACTAGTAATACACACAAGCACAAGGGTACTTCTTCTCCCCCTAAATCTGTGCTACACAAACAGAATTACTAGTTATAGAGGCAACTAGTAAAACACACAAATGCATAAGGGTTCTTCTTCTCCCCCTAAATTTGTGCAACACAAACATCTCCTTTAACAATAACAGCATTCATAATCACATTCTGACATCTCCTTCAACATGTTAACATTCAGAATTTCCTTCTGACATCTCCTTCAACATCACCTGTACAACACAGAGCTTGCACAGAACATCAGACATCTCCTCCAACATCTCAGAACAGAACACCATTTTGTCTTACATCAGACATCTCCTCCAACATCACAGAACAGAACATCATAGAACATCATTCTATTCAACATCATCAGCTGTCATCTGTTTAGCCTAGCTAGCTACATCAGCACTGCAGATCTCCACAACCACATATTTAACTGCAGCTCTCCACATAATCACTTCACCCCTTTTTTAGTCAAAATTGACCAAAGGTGACTTAAAACATAAATGCTAGGAGATACAAACCATAATTATACACAGCTGTAATAGCTGAGATAATTAGAAATCCATGGAACTCATTAAGAGCCCAAATATTACATCAAGGTATCAGTAAGGACTGCCACAAAATAAAAACATTTCAACAGAAACAAAACATCCAAGCTTCCAAAACAGTCATAACAGTATCCAGAACAGCACACGTGTCATCATAACAGGGGGACCATCACCACAACTTAGTCTGAGGAGGTAGCATCTTCTTCACTTTCAGATTTAGAACTGCCACTAGATTGATCTTGAGAATTAGACCTCTCACTTGAGGTATGGGCATCTGACTCCTTGGCGTCACCATCTTTCAGATGGAAGGAAATGTTGTCCAAATGCACAACTGCAACCTTAGCTGGAGACTTCCTAACATTTTGCCTTTTAGTGGGTGAGATGTCTAGGACATCGTCTTCGACATCATCTCCAGAATCAGAGCTTTCTCTGATTTTCCTCTTCTGAACCTCTACTTTACTCCATGATTTAGAAGAACATACAGCAGCATCATTCCTACTAGTTCTAGCTGTCAACATCTCAGCCACAATCTTGCCTTTCCTGGTTTTCATTTTCTTTGCAACACTTGGTTTCAAGTGATGAACCAAGGTGTCATCTTCCTCTTCTGAACTCTCTTCCTCCAAATCAATTACTCTCCCAGCAGTGTCATGCTTCTTTCTTTGCCATTCTTTGACTTGACCAGCAGTGATTGTCCTACAAACTTCATTCTCTGTGGCTTCTAACTCAATAGCTCCTTTTGTTCCTCTCCCTAGGAACTTATTCATTATAGTTGGGGAGAACCTTACACACCTTCTTCTCACAAAGACCTTGCAGAATTATTTGTTATTCTTGTCAGAAATATCCTCTGGGATATTCACCACAAACTCCTCCACTAAACCTTCAAAACATTGGGGCAATGCACTAACTGTTTTCATCAAACCAGCAAACTTGATTAATTCCATAACCTCCTTCCCTAGCTCCCTTTCTACAGCAACTCTCCTTTGCATAACAAATTTCCACTTTAATTACTATAAATTCTCATGAATACAAATCCCCAATTTCCCTCTTAAACATTCAAACTGATTAGCATCCAAAGCTTTTCTAAATATGTCAGCTAATTGCATTTCAGTAGTAACATGCTCCAGTGCTATGATTTTCTCTTCCATAAGTTCTCTAATAAAGTGATGACTAATATCAATGTGCTTTGTCCTGCTGTGCTGAACAGGATTTTTGGAAATAGTTGTAGCACTCAGGTTGTCACAGTACATTGTCCTGACATCTTGTGTGACATTGTGTTCAGTCACCATTAGTTTCAACCAACCCTGTTGAGAACAGCTACTTCCAGCTGCTATGTATTCAACTTGATATATAACACAAACACCATTTTCATCTTTGAATACTTTCGAATGTGCAGGAGCAAGAGTCCTTGCACTCTTCATGCCAATCTTCTTAACATTGTTCTTAGCACATTTGCTTTGAGATAGAAAAATAGACTCTTCTATCTGCTTGACTTGTAGCCCAAGTCCAACAAAGCTCTTCCCAACTTCAGACTGCATTTGACGAGCAACATGTTCTACCATCTGATCTGACCTCCTACCAAACCCAATATTATCTACATCTGTTTGAGCCACCATGAGCTTTTCTCCTTGAGGTTTTAGACAACAAACTTTGAAGATTTCAACCACATCAGATTTGTTTTTGGTCCAGATGTATTTGGAGAAATCATCCACCACTGCAAACTTCTTTCCACCTGCATGGGTCCCATCAACTTCATATGGAGGAGTTTCAACCCTTTGGAAGTGATGTCATGTCTGAGTTTCTAGTGTGACATCCTTGTCTGACATTTCCCACAGACTTTTCTTTCATCAATCTTCAATTTGGGAGTTCTTCTAATAGCTTCAGCAGATATAATCATCTTCATACCTTTAAGATGCAGATGGCTCAATCTTAGATGACAGGTCTTCACTTCTTCTTCTTTGACTAAGGTACCCTTTGAAGAATAACCAATTTGAGAACTCCACATGTAACAGTTGTCTTTGGTCCTGACTCCTTTCATGATCACTTCACTTTCTTTGTTAGTAATCAGACATTTAGTTTTAGTGAAGTTAACATGTAGACCTTGGTCACACAGTTCACTGATGCTTATTAGATTTGCAGTCAAGCCCTTAACAAGTAGGACATTGTCAAGATCAGGAATTCCAGGGCAATCAAGCTTACCAATCCCCTTGATTTCAGCCTTTGCTCCATCACCAAAGGTTACATAGCTTGTGGCATGAGGATGAAGGCCAATTAGCAGGCTTTTATTTCCAATCATGCGTCTGGAGCACCCACTGTCAAAATACCAATCTTCATTGGCTGAAACTCTAAAGGAAGTGTGAGCTATTAGACTTGTAACATTAGTCTTAGGAACCCATTGCTTTTTGTTGACAGGCCTGTGATGTTTGGGTCTAGGTTGATGATGAGCAGGCTGAGGGTAACCATACAGCTTATAGTATAAAGGTTTTATGTGGCCAAACTTTCCACAGTAGTGACATCTCCATTTTTGGTGTTTCCCTTTCTGCTGTCTTCCTTTATGATGTTGTGACATGTGATGTGACATCGCATGTCTGCTATCAATATGGCTGCACTTGGGTTTGGATTTAGGTTTGCCACCAGTGTAATTGCACTCAACCTTAGATTCATTGAACCCAATGCCTGATTTGTCTCCTGTTATTTGTCCAGTCTGGAGAATCTTGTCTAAGGTGTCAGATCCATTGTTTAACATTCTTACATACTTGTAAATCTCATCCAGTTTAGAATTCAAGAATACAACTTCAGTTTTTAACTTGGAGATGGTTTCCACATGTTCTGCCTTCTCATTCTCCAATTGTGTTATCACTTTCTTCTGGCTTTCAACTTGTTGACTCTCATCTAGTTTGGCATTCAGAACCACTGCTTCTGTTTTTAATTTAGAGATGGTTTCCAAGTGTTCTACCTTTGCATTCTCCAGCTATACTATCACCTTCTTCTGGCTTTCAACCTGTTTACACACTTCTGCACTTCTGAGACACAACTTTCTGTAGGTAGTGGCCAACTCTTCAAAGGTTACTTCACCATCACTTGAGTCTTCATCAGAATCCCATCTTCCAGTCAAGGCAGTCATAAGATTTGCAGATTCTTCTATTTCACTTTCATTAGACCAAGTAGAAGCAAGACTCATCTTCTGCTTCTTGAGGTAGGTTCCACATTCAGTTCTAATGTGTCCATACCCATCAGATTCATGGCACTGAACTCCTTTTTCTTCTTTGGGCTTTTCATCTGACCTTGTTCTTCTTCCAATATTGTTGGATTTACTGATGTCAGATGCGATGTTCTTGACATTAGCCTTAGATCTTACATCCATCTTTTTCATAAGCTTGTTGAACTGTCTTCCCAACATTGCTACATCATCTGCCAGATCTTCATAAATATTTGGACCACCTTCATCCTCTTCCTCCCCAGTGTTTGACTTGAATGCTATGCTTTTGGCTTTCTTTTCAGATCCATCACACATTCCCATCTCAAATGTTTGAAGGGATCCAATTAGCTCATCAACTCTCATATTGGAAATGTCTTGAGACTCTTCTATGACTGTCACTTTCATGGCAAATCTCTTAGGGAGTGACCTGAGTATTTTCCTCACTAATTTTTCATCTGACATCTTCTCACCCAGGGCTCCTGAGGCATTAGCAATTTCAAGGATATTCATATGAAATTCATGAATATTTTCATCTTCTTTCATCCTTAAATTTTCAAACTTGGTAGTGAGCAGTTGCAGTCTAGACATCTTCACTCTAGAGGTGCCTTCATGAGTGGTTTTGAGAATGTCCCAAGCATCTTTAGCCACTTCACAGTTGTTTACCAATCTGAAGATATACTTATCTACACCATTGAATATAGCATTTAATGCTTTAGAGTTCCCAAGGGCTAAGTCATCCTCCTCCTTGGTCCATTGTTCTTCAGCCTTCTTATCAATAGTAGCTTCTCCATTCTTGGTAACAACTGGATGTTCCCAGCCTGTTAACACAGCCTTCCAAGCCTTATTATCCAGAGATTTTAGGAAGGCTACCATTCGAGGTTTCCAGTAGTCATAGTTGGATCCATCCAAAATAGGTGGTTTGTGAACAAATCCTCCATCTCTCTACATAGTACTAGAAAGTATCGTCCCTAGATCTCACCCAGAACCAGAGCAGGATGCCTGCTCTGATACTAATTTAAATTCTGGTATCAGATATGAGATGTCAAAGGTAATGTCACGACACTAATATCTGAGTAACACAAATAGGATAAAGATAAAGAATAGTAATGCAAGAGACACAAGCAATTGTTAACCCAGTTCGGTCCAACTCACCTACATCTGGGGGCTACCAAGCCAGGAAGGAAATCCACTAAAATAGAATCAGTTCAAAGACTCTCCGTACACTTCAACAAGTTACAGTCTTTCTCACCTAATCTCTACCCGTGCAATTTCTACCTAAGCACTCTTAGATATGAGAACCCACTCACTTCCCTACAATCACACCTGTGATTTTAAATAACAATCCCTTGTGAAAAGAAAACACTTTTCAATTACACACACTTGATATTCAACCAAGTAGACACACACTTGATCTTCAACCAAGTAGACACACACTTGATCTTCAACCAAGTAGACACACACTTGATCTTGCTTAACAACTTTGATCAAGTAGACACACACTCTTGCTTACAAGCTTTGAGTGACAAATTACAACCACAAATCAGACCAATTCAATCATCTATGGACGACTTGAATGGCTTACAAGTCTCACGACTAAATAAGACACAAACCCTAGCTCTCTCTCAATATTTTGCTCAATATTGGTTGTGTACAAAATCAGGTTTTCCATGTCCTATTTATAGAAGCATTCAGCTGAGCTTGGACATCTTGAAAACCCTAAAACTATTTTCCAATTAAATCTTCTCATGACAGCTAGTTAGATCTCCTTGGAAAATAACTAATCAGGTTGTAATTAATGATTGAATGCGCCTGCAAATCAGATCTTCAATCATACATAGATTGCCATTAAATGCGCAATCACATAACACATAACATTCTCCCTGAATGTTCTGTGTACAGGATGTCATGACATCGGGTCTGACATCCTGGAACAATCCTGCATAATTCCATAATTCCATTTATAATTTCCAGCAGATACAGACATATCAGATGCCATGACATTGTATATGACATCCTGAAACAATCCTGCATAATTATATTTCTTAAACTCCAACAGGTACATAATATCAGATGCCATGACATGGTGTATGACATTCTGAAACAGTCCTGCATAATTATGTTTTCCATTTAAACTCCAGCAGGTACATAAATATCTTATGTTAAGACATCACATACAACATCTTGTGAACACTCTTTGTTTTACCAAAATTGTTGCCAACACTTAGAACCAACAAACTCCCCCTTTGGCAAATTTTGGCTAAAACATATATTTGTCCATTTTGTTCACAAGGTAAAACACATAAGCAATTAAACAGCATACCAGCAGTTTAAGCAGCAGCAGCAGCAAACACAATTAATAGCTATAGCTACTAGTAATACACACAAGCACAAGGGTACTTCTTCTCCCCCTAAATCTGCGCTACACAAACAGAATTACTAGTTATAGAGGCAACTAGTAAAACACACAAATGCACAAGGGTTCTTCTTCTCCCCCTAAATCTGTGCAACACAAACATCTCCTTTAACAATAACAGCATTCAGAATCACATTCTGACATCTCCTTCAACATGTTAACATTCAGAAATGTCTCTTTATCCTTCTGAGACATCGACCTCAGTTGGTCCCTATCTGGCGCCATATCCACGTTGTACTTATACTTCTTCACAAAAGCCTCACCCAAATCATTAAATGTGCAAACACCTGCACTATCCAATCCCATGTACCACCTCAGGGCGGCACCAGTCAGACTATCCTGAAAGTAGTGAATCAATAACTGATCATTATCAGTTTGTGTCGATATTTTCCTGGCATACATGACTAGATGGCTAAGTGGACATGTATTTCCCTTATACTTTTCAAAGTTAGGAACTTTGAACTTCATCGGGATCTTGACGTTTGGAACTAAGCAAAGTTCCGCAACACTCTTACCAAACAGATCTTTTCCCCTCAAGGCCTTCAACTCCTTTGCAGCTCAAGGAATTGGTCTTTCATCTCATCCAGCTTCTCATCAACATCCGGACCCTCAGATGGCTCGGAATGGTAGATGGTGTTCTCAACACGAGGTAGAGTGTGAACAACTAGAGGCGGAACAGACATGACCGAGCAAGATGCCGGCATGGAAGCAAAGTAGGTGCAAACCCTTCGGGCACAAAGTTTGGCGACATCCCCCACGGGAATCCGGCAGGCATAATTGGAGCAAACTGAGTGGCAGGCATAGTTGAGGTAGCAACCTCTTAGATGACAGTCCTCTGAGGAGGAGGAGTTGCATGCGTTGAGGAAGATTGACTTTGAGAAGCTAGAACAGACTCCATCATGGCAGTCAAGCGGGCAATCTCGTCCTTCAACTCTCGGTTCTCTTGTTCTAAATATTCCATGTTCCTCGGATGATTGGCGTGAGTATTGTATCAATGAGTCAGGTTGGCTGAAGCATAGAAGAATAACCAATAAGACATCTGGCGAAAGAAAAACCTGTTATGCGAATGATGCATGAAATGCCAATGCTTTGATTGTTTTTAATTTCAAGGAACATACTATTTTATTTGCAAATTTATAATAACAATTGTAATAATTTGATTGACAATAATTTTTTTTTTATTTATTTAATTTGGAAGGATTACACTGAGTACAATTTCAACTATCCAAAGTACCTAGAAGATAAGAAGAATGGAGTAGAGACTTCAACTTCAGGTATTTTTGTTATTGAAATTAATTTATCTACTTCTGCATCATGGGTATTAGATACTGGATGCGGTTCTCACATTTGTACCAATGTGCAGGGACTAAAAAGGAGTAGAGATTTGGCAAAAGGTGAAGTTGACCTACGAGTTGGCAATGGAGCAAAGGTTGCTGCTTTAGCCGTAGGAACTTATGTATTGATTTTACCTAGTGGTTTAATAATTCAGTTAGAGAACTGTTATTATGTACCTGCAATTAGCAGGAATATTATTTCCATTTCTTGTTTGGACAAGTTTGGTTTTTCATTTATAATAAAGAACAATTGTTGCTCAATTTATTTGAATGATATATTCTATGCTACTGCACAAATGAACAATGGACTATATGTCCTTGATCTTGAAATGCCTATTTATAACATCAATACTAAAAGGATGAAACCTAATGACTTAAATCCAACTTACCTTTGGCATTGTCGATTAGGCCACATAAATGAGAAACGTATTTCCAAACTCCATAAAGATGGACTCTTGGACTCTTTTGATTATGAATCATATGAGACATGCAGATCTTGTTTAATTGGAAAGATGACAAAGTTTCCATTCATAGGAAAAGGTGAAAGAGCTAATGATCTTTTGGCCCTCATACATACTGATGTATGTGGACCACTGAACATAGCAGCCAGAGGAGGTTTTCAGTACTTTATCGCATTTACTGATGATTTTGATAGATATGGTTATGGGTATTTAATGAAACACAAATCAGAGTCCTTTGAAAATTTCAAGGAATTCAAGAATGAAGTACAAAACCAACTAGGTAAGAATATTAAAACTCTTCGATCAGATCGAGGTGGTGAGTATTTAAGCCTAGAGTTTGATGACCATCTGAAAGAGTGTGGGATCCTATCCCAACTTACTCCTCCTGGAACACCCCAATGGAATGGTGTATCTGAGAGATGAAATTGAACCATGTTAGACATGGTCCGATCCATGATGAGTCACGCCAATCTTCCAAGCTCCTTTTGGGGGGTAAGTGCATCTTTGTCCTTAGACTCAAGCTGTAACTCCTCATGCTTTCGGCTCAAAGTATGGAACCGCTCTTCCCACATATCCTTCTCTTGCTTCATCTTGGAGAGTGCGTCTTCCAACTCCTCCACATCTTGGTTAGGGAGAGTTAATGGCTCAACCACAATCGTAGACATAGGTCCCTCACAAGCATACAACGTCTTCAATTCCAAAGCTCTCTTCTTCACCCAAAGAGTGTAAGCTTCCAAAGATACACAGTTGCATGGACCAAACTTGGATCTTTCTTTCCTATGCACATTATGCCAAGCGTGAATCATCTTCTGCTTCAAAAGTTGGGGATCTTTACCCTCTTTATAGAAAAGACCTTCTAACTGAGTGTTATTAGGTTTGTCTCTCAAGGGGAAGCCAAGTTGATGACGAGCCAAAGCAGGGTTGTAGTTGAATCCTCCTTGTGTACCAATGAGAGGCACATTAGAGAATTCACCACAACTATCAATAATCTCCAAGCTGCCCAATGAAGAATCACACCAAACTATATCATCATTAGTGAGAGACATAAGTCTCTGAGACCACCGTAGATATTGTTTGTTCTCCATAAAAGCAGGCGTCTGAGGCAAGTGCGAAATAAACCACTTGTGCAGTAGAGGAATGCAACACACAATAGTTCTACAACCTTTAGAATTCCTCAAGTGCAAAGAGAAGTACACATCACCCAATAAAGTAGGCACAAGATTCCCAATCAAGAATATTCTAATGGCGTTAACATCAATAAAATCGTCAATGTTAGGGAATAAAGCCAAACCATAGATGAGAAACACAAAGATGGCTTCGAAAGCATCCACATTACCGGCTTGAGAAAAGGCAGTAGCTTTCCTAATAAGGAACTCAAAAGTCAACCCAAACATTCCTCCTTTTTTCACCCAATGAGCCTCAATCTCATACTTCTTCAAGTGAAGAGCTCCAACTATGATATGAGATATGGGAATCTCTTCCAATCCATTAAATGACACTTTGTTATAAACGGGTATTCCCAAGAGATGGGCATACTCCTTTAACGTAGGCATAAGCTGAAATGATGCCAAAGTCTGTAACTGTGTAGGCAAACAAGAGTAGATGCCAAAGTTTATAACTGTACAGGCAATGCACGAAGATATTGATTAGGAAATGGGTATGTGACCCTAAGGTAATGATCCTAAAAGATTAAGAAGGAGAGTCTAGAAGTAAGTCCAAGGAGAGAGTAATGGTGCTTCACTGTTGGAGTTTTGAATGATTGATATGCTCACATGAAGAAGACTTGTCCATTATACGATTCAAATAACACTAAAGTCTATGGGCAAAGGCGAATACCTTAAGCAAATGGGTCATTCATCTCGTACCCAAAGATATTATAGATAAGGATAGGAATGCTCCACTCTCATTATTCTCTGTTACTTAAGGCTCGTGGCATACAACTTGAAATAGAATTGACAAGTTGTTGATAGAAGATCCTGAGTGTTGATCCTGATGATATAATGTTATTAGTTATGGAAGAAGACTTGACAATCATTTGATTCGAATTGTGATAAAGTCTATGAATAGAGGTGAATACAATGAGCAACTGGGTCATTTGTCCCGTACCCAAAGATATTCATAATGAGTTAATGGGATTTTCCACTCTCATTCCTTCTCTATTTCTTAAGGCTCATGCCACACAATCTGAATTATGATTGACAAGTGTTGATACCTTTGTTGTGCTTGAGAAGTATCCCACTTTATCAGTTATGCTTGATTGGTATTGACTTTGAAGTCTTGATCTTGGATTTGAATCTTGAGGTCTTGAGCTCCTGAGGTTCAGCATATCCAATACAACTTGAGCACAATGGACTTGCCCTATCTAGTGATCAAGGGTCTTTTGATCACTTGAATAGGCTTGGGATTTAAGCATAATGCAAAGGCTTTGGTTGACCAAAGTGACCTTTGATCAACCCTAATAAATGGGATTCTAGAAAGTTAACTGGGTTATGTACAACCATCTAATGAATTAATTAGTTAATTAAATCAAGTGATTCTAAGTATAACCCTAACTAGGGGAGCATGCCAAAATCAAGAGTTTACTACCTAGGGGAAAAATGGTCAATATGTACAAATTGATTAAATGGACACAAAAATCAAGATTAATTAGAGTTAGTCAAAACCAATTAATCAATTAAAAATAATATATGAATATATGATGAAAATGAAATTAGGCTAAGTTTAAAAAACCTCTAAATACAAGAATTATTCGATTAATTAACAATTATATCTACTGATCACAATTAATTAATTAAATCACACATAACTAATTAAAACAATTAACCCTATTAATCACAACTAAATAATTAATCTACTAAGCAAAATTAATTATATTAATCCTAATTAACTAACCTAAAGATTAACAAATTAAACAAAAATTAATTGATTAATTAACCATGATTAGTACAAAAGCAAAGGAGTATAGGCCCCAAACCAGGGTGCAAGCATCAACTTTGGCTTAGGCCTGGAAGACCAAACCCAATTGTGAAATTCAACCAGACACAAAAAAGGGGATGCTGTAGCGGTAAATTCATGACCATTAAGTTATGGATAAACTTAACGTCATTAAAACCAGAGTCGTCGCCGCGCTTTTATTGTTTCCAAAGGAAAAAGGAAAAGTACGAACAAAACCCAAAGATAAGAAGTTTTCAAATCAAAACTAATAAAATGTCAGAGATTACAGGTAAGGGGATTGGTTACACAGAGGGAAGGTGTTGGCACCAAAAGTGTCCTAGGTACTCCTAGGGAGCCCTTTTTATGTGTGTATGTGTTTTTGGTATAAAAGATGTTTGCAATAAATAAAGTGTGGGGATGAGAAAAGAATTTATTAATTATATTTGTGTTTGACAAGACCTTCGGACTTGTGCATACATACCAACATAAAATGAGGGATCAAAACCTCGTAGTTCGTGGTATCAATTCAAAGTGAGTGAATTGCTTTTAACAAAAATTTAAGTTTAAAAGAGGCACAAAAGGCCTAAAAAAGTTTGAATGAGTGTTAGTTCTTTTTGTCTTTTGAAATTTTAAGTCAAATATGGTTAAGTTCATTTACAAATTTGATTAAGAAAAAGAAGTTTAAAAATGTAATGGCATAAGGCCAAAGTTTCTAATTTGCAATAAAGTCTAAGTTTAAAAATCAAAAGCAAAGAATTTTTTTGAAAGGGGGGAGAGATTTGAAATTTAAGAAGTGGGAGGAGATGAAAAGACTAATCCTAAGAAAAAATTTAAAAGTTAAGAGTTGAAAAGATCTGACCAATGAGATGCAATCCAATAGACAAGAATGTCATATAAAAACCCATTTTTCCTTTGGACAGTGAAATCAAGCAATATCAATACACAAATAGTAAGATGAAGAGCAAGACATCAAATAAAGATAGCCACATCCAAGCTAGCAACTCCATAGTCTTCTTCTTAATCTCCCATGTATCAAATGACATACTCCCTGAATGGCTCAGAATAAGGCATTAGACACAAGTTCCAAGTAACATTTTCATCAAGACCATGTAGCAGATGAACTCAAGTGGATCTCAATGCTTGCATCAGATGAAAGTTCAATTCACAATGACTTGGTTTCAGAAAAGTTGGCATTGGCCAAGTCCTTTTGCATAAGGAGTGTTGCCTAATTCTAAGTCCAAGTCTCAGATCAAACCCAAAACTCCACACAAACATTTTTTAAGAGTTTTTGTTGTTTATTATGTACTTTAAGGTCATAAGACCATAATCACAAATAAGATACACAAACAAGTATATACAATCACAATATATGACTCAAGTGAGCAAAGGGAAAATTGCATAAACATAAACAAGTTAATGAAATGGAAACTGATAAATGACTTGAATTTTAAATTACATAAAGTAAATGACTTGAAATTAAAAGTTAGTCAAATGTTAGTTGATTAGAAGTTAGTGGAGTTTTGCTTTTCAATTATTTTCACAAGCATGGATCCTTGAACCAAGACATCTTCCAAAGGAAGGAAAAAATGCCAAGTTTCCATATAATACCATGAAAGGGGGGAGACTTACAATCTCACTTACTAGAATGCTATGCCTTTGGGTCAAAATTTAGCGCTATATTAAGCAATTGTAATTGGACTTATGTAGAAGTCACAACTATCTAAGGCCGGGCAATAGAAATTTTAGTGTTAATACATGTTAGAGATATGGTATAATGAACCACACTCCTAAAACATACCACACTTAAAATAAAAAGGGAAAACGGATGGACCTAATCTCTGTTGGTGTAAGCCCTAGAGGCCAATACTTTTGGTACTTGTATTGAATTATTTATTAATAATAAAAGTTTTTTTCTTTATTATGTTTGTCTAATAAAGTCCCTAGAATAGATAGTTCGTTTAATGTATCAAGTGTGACTTAATCATGATATCACATTAAACATAAGGACACTATTCTTAAAGTATCCATAGTCGAGCTTTATTGTGAAGTGGGATAACATTAAAGCATTAAGACTATTATGTATATAGACTGATGATCATATCTCATGGATCATGGGTAAGGAGTTATCAAGTCTTAAACATAGGTATGAATATTAAGAGTAATATTTATACTGGATTGACCCGCTATGAGAATACTATATAGAATGTTATGCAAAGTGTCATAAGTTATTCTCATGGTGATAATGGTGTATACCACCCTTCGACCTGAAACCACTATGAACCCTAGATGTAGAGTCGAGTGCCTTATTGCTTATCAAACATTGTTCGTAACTGGATGACCATAAAGACAGTTGATGGGTACTCCATGAAGCATGCTAAGGGATATGAGTGACCTAGATGGAATTTTCCCATCCTGCATAACAGGATAAATGTCTATGGGTCCAATATTGAACTGGACAAGGATGACACGGTCTATGCCTTGTGTTCAATATACACATAAGGGCAAAAGGGTAATTGTACACATAAGTATTATCACAAAAGGATTTGTCAGATCACATGACATTTTCATGTCTTGGGTAGCAGTGATGTGTTGCTAGATACCGCTCATTGTTTATTATGTTAAATACGTGATTTAATATAATTGCCAGTGCCGCGAAAACCTACAGAATCACACACAAAAGGACGGATTGATGAAGGATAAAGTAACTAAGGAACACCGTAAGGTACGGTGCACTTAAGTGAATTGTAGAACATCGTAAGGTACGGTGTACTTAAGTAGAATATGAAATATGGTAAGGTACGATGCGCTTAAGTGATTTTGGTATATTATAAGATATGGGCCACATACACTTAAGTGGACTTTTTAGCTTGTAGCCCACACAAGTGGTTCTATAAATAGAACCTTTGTGCAGAAGCATTTGTGCAGTTGCAATTTTTTTCTCTCTCTCTCTCTCTCACTCAAAGCCTTCATTCGTAGCAGCTGGCACTGAGATTGAAGGAATCTGTTATATGGACTGAGTATAGGTGTTGTCATCGTTCAACGTTCGTGATCGCTCCATAGATCTGCATCAAAGGTTACAATCGCCACAAGAGGTAACGATTCTATCACTGATCATGCCCATTCGTAAGGATCACTAAAAGAGAAATTTTAAATTCCGCTACGTCCTGGATCGCTCTTTTCCTTTAGTGGTATCAGAGCCACTTATGAAACCATGCATCTGGTAGCTGTTTATTTTATGTATTTTCTGTATTAACACGTTTAAAGGCAGAATGAATCAAAGAATAAACGAGTAATTAAATTTGGCATCATGTGTGTACGATTTGGATGATTGATGTTGACTATGCTTCGGAATCCGACATTAGTATGGTGAAGCAGGGATACATCGATCGTCCATAGGTTATGCAATTGAGATCGATCAAGTTATATATATGATATAAGTAATCCTGATGCAAAGTACGATATATATGATAGACTGTTTCTGTTTCGTTCATTCAAACACTTAATGGTTGTTTTCCTTTGAGCGATCAATGGTCGTTTGCTTCTTGATCCGACATCAGTATGGTGAAGCAATGACGTGTTGATCAATCATATTGAATCAACAATCGAGGTGTGTCTGACGGTCTGAAATTGGTGCATTAGGGTTAATGACGGCACAAGGGTTGTGTTGTCAGAGAGTTATGCGATTAGGATTGTGACTGCGCAAGAGTTGTGCTTTAAAGTATCAAGTGTTTATGCGAAAAACGACGTCGATTTCAAATGAATTGTTCATTAAAAATTTCGGTCAGGGGCGCTGCCCATACAACCTCGCAAGGGGGCGCTGCCCCCTTGACCCCCATCCGCTGACCGGGCAGCGGACCCCTGGCCAACTCTGCGTAGTGTGATCGGTCAGCGAAATTTAATTTGGTTTTAATTAATTAAAAGAATTAAAACTAATAATAATAATGTGTTTATTATTATTGTCTTGTGGTGATCGGTTATGACCTTAGTTTTCCTTTATTTTGTTTTGGGTTTTTAAAATACGACCTGCGTGTCGCGCCTCTCTTTTAATCTCTTAATGTAACTTCTTTTCTCATCTCACTCCCTCGTATGTAAAACGAGTTTCTTTTATATAATGTAATGTTATGAAGAAAGAGAAGAATTCAATATCAAAGGAGGACAACCTTGAAGATCTTGCTTGGAGAAGCTTAGATCGTTATTAGGTTAGCTTAGGTTCTCTCATTGGCTTGGGAGAACAATTGCGCTAGGGGCCATAAATGTTTCATTATGTATGTTGATGCATGTGAATGTATGTTGATGCATGTGAGAGACGATTTATATGATAAATAAGCCGGTAAGATCAAAATAATTGCAAATTCCCTCGAATTAAATATTAAGTTTATGCTTTCCAAGTTTTAGCACTCATCAAGACTAGTATCAGATAATGTAGGTTTCGCCTACGCGAGGTGCATGTTCTATATTAGTAAGGTGCGATGGGATAATTGTAATATCCAATTGCTAAAACAGTGGGTCAAACTTAACTAAACAAATTATAATAAGATTATATATGTTTAGAAGCAAGAGTTGGAAATGATCCATGCGATGGATTGGAATAAGGAGTTATTCACCCAACTAAAATATTCGAGAGTTGTATTAGATACAATTGGAAGGAGTTCCTACCTAAATAACCTAGTTTTTTGTAATCCGCCTACGCGGACTTAAAACAAAGTGAAATATGGATCTCGACCCACTAGAAAATCTTCCAACGGGATTTTCCGAATCAAATGGCGAGGGTCATTTGTTTTGAGTAAAATAGTGGGAGCATATTTAATTAAAGGCCTAATTAAATATGTTATTGATACTTATATTTTTATTATTTTCATGTAGATTACCATGACAACAAACACATCTAACAACATTTTGCGATCAATCCTTGACAAGGAAAAATTGTCTGGGACAAATTTTCTAGATTGGCACCGAAATCTAAGGATTGCTCAAACATGATAGAAAGTTGTATGTCTTGGAGAAACCTGTTCCTGAAGAGGAACCTTTTAGTTTTGCACCTAAGGCAGAAAGAGATGCTTATAAGAAGCATGTCGATGATGCCAATGAAACTGCTTGTCTTATGCTAGCTACCATGAACTCAAAGTTGCAAAAGCAACATGAGAACATGGCAGCGCTCGATATGATCGAACACTTGAAGATGCTCTATCAAGAGCAAGCAAGGCATGCAAGGCTTGAAGTTTAAAAAGCCCTTTTTCAAGGCAATTTAGCTAAGGGAGCCCCTGTAGGTCCCCATGTGCTCAAGATGATTGGGTATGTGGAAAACCTTGAGAGGTTGGGTTTTCCCCTCGGAAAGGAACTTGCGATTTATTTGATATTGCAATCGTTTCCAGATAGAGTCGGTCAATTTGTCCTAAATTTCAATATGAATGATATGGACAAATCTCTTCCTGAACTGCTAGCCATGTTAAGAACTGCTGAGCAGAATCTGAAGTCAAAAGGGAAGTCCATTCTAATGATCGGAAATGGAAAGAGACAGAACAAAAGACCCACCAAGCAGGGTGATAAAGGGAAAGGCAAGGAAGTTGCCAAACCCAAACCCACTGTTACTGATTTGAAGCCTAGTGGAGGCATATCAAAGGAAGGCACCTGCTTCCATTGCGGTAAGACCGGACACTGGAAGAGAAATTGCCCAAAGTACCTAGAAGATAAGAAGAATGGAGTAGAGACTTCAACTTTAGGTATTTTTGTTATTGAAATTAATTTATCTACTTCTGCATCATGGGTATTAGATACTGGATGCGGTTCTCACATTTGTACCAATGTGCAAGGACTAAAAAGGAGTAGAGATTTGGCAAAAGGTGAAGTTGACCTACGAGTTGGCAATGGAGCAAAGGTTGCTGCTTTAGCCGTAGGAACTTATGTATTGATTTTACCTAGTGGTTTAATAATTCAGTTAGAGAACTGTTATTATGTACCTGCAATTAGCAGGAATATTATTTCCGTTTCTTGTTTGGACAAGTTTGGTTTTTCATTTATAATAAAGAACAATTGTTGCTCAATTTATTTGAATGATATATTCTATGCTACTGCACAAATGAACAATGGACTATATGTCCTTGATCTTGAAATGCCTATTTATAACATCAATACTAAAAGGATGAAACCTAATGACTTAAATCCAACTTACCTTTGGCATTGTCGATTAGGCCACATAAATGAGAAACGTATTTCCAAACTCCATAAAGATGGACTCTTGGACTCTTTTGATTATGAATCATATGAGACATGCAAATCTTGTTTAATTGGAAAGATGACAAAGTTTCCATTCATAGGAAAAGGTGAAAGAGCTAATGATCTTTTGGCCCTCATACATACTGATGTATGTGGACCACTGAACATAGCAGCCAGAGGAGGTTTTCAGTACTTCATCACATTTACTGATGATTTCAGTAGATATGGTTAAGCCTAGAGTTTGATGACCATCTGAAAGAGTGTGGGATCCTATCCCAACTTACTCCTCCTGGAACACCCCAATGGAATGGTGTATCTGAGAGAAGAAATTGAACCATGTTAGACATGGTCCGATCCATGATGAGTCACGCCAATCTTCCAAACTCCTTTTGGGGACATGCACTATTGACAACAACTTACACACTTAACCGTGTTCCATCCAAAAAGGTTGAGAAGACACCATATGAGATATGGAGTGGTAAGAAACCACATATGTCTTACATGAAGATTTGGGGTTGCGAAGTTTATGTGAAACGACAAATTTAACTAAGCTTGAGCCCAAATCTGACAAATGCTTATTTGTGGGGTATCCTAAAGAAACAAGAGGGTATTACTTCTACAATCCTTCTGAGGGCAAAGTGTTTTTTGCTCAAACTGGAGTTTTCCTAGAAAAGGATTTTATTTCCAAAGGAATCAGTGGGAGGAAAGTAGAGCTTGAAGAAATTCAAGAATCATAAAGCATTGATACACCTATGGATGAATTAGAGCAGGAAACACAAGTAGTTGTGGAAGAGCAACCTGCTTAAGTAGAACAAGACCAACGTAGGTCAAGCAGGATACGTCACCTACCTGAGAGATATGGATATCTCATAACTGATCAAGGTGATGTATTACTCATAGATCAAGATGAGCATGTGACCTACCAAGAGGCCATAATTGGTCCCGAGTCTGAGAAGTGGCTAGAAGCCATGAAATCTGAAATGGATTCCATGTACACAAACCAAGTTTGGACCTTGGTAGAGCCTCCTGTAGGAGGTAACCCTATAGGATGCAAGTGGGTCTTCAAAAAGAAGACTGACATGGATGGTAAGGTACATACCTATAAGGCAAGACTGGTTGCAAAAGGATATAAACAAATTCATGGGGTTGACTATGATGAAACCTTTTCACCAGTTGCAATGCTTAAATCTGTTCAGATTTTACTTGTTATCGCTGCATATCATGATTATGAAATATGGCAGATGGATGTCAAAACTTCTTTCCTTAATGGGAATCTTCTTGAGGATGTGTACATGACACAGCCTGAAGGATTTGACATACCAGAAGAAGCCCAAAAGATATGTAAGTTACAAAGATCAATCTATGGATTGAAGCAAGCTTCCAGAAGCTGGAATCTTCGTTTTGATGAAACAGTAAAACAATATGGATTCATCAAGAACGAAGATGAGCCTTGTGTCTACAAGAAGGTTTGTGGGAGCATGATCATTTTCCTGGTATTATATGTAGATGACATATTACTCATTGGAAACGATGTCCCTACCCTACAACAAGTAAAGTCTTGGTTAGGGAAATGCTTTTCTATGAAGGACCTAGGTGAAGCAGCCTATATATTAGGAATCAGAATCTATAGAGATAGATCACAAAAACTGCTTGGCCTAAGTCAGAGTACGTACATAGACAAAGTGTTGAGATGCTTTAATATGCATGATTCCAAGAAAGGATTCATACCTATGCAACATGGCCTGTGTCTATCAAAAGCACAATCCCCTTTAACTAAGGAAGAAAGGGATCGCATGAATAAGATTCCATATGCATCTACAATAGGATTTATCATGTATGTCATGTTATGTACTCGACCAGATGTCTCGTATGCTTTAAGTGCAACGAGTAGGTACCAATCTGATCCTGGTGATGCTCATTGGGTAGCTGTCAAGAATATCCTTAAGTATTTGAGAAGGACTAAGGACTCATTCTTGATATATGGAGGTCAAGAAGAGTTGGCTGTAATTGGATACACCGATGCTAGCTTCCAGACATATAAGGATGACTTTAGATCACAATCTGGTTATGTGTTTTGCTTAAACGATGGCGTTGTGAGTCGGAAAAGTTCAAAGCAAGATACAATTGTTGATTCTACAACCGAGGCCGAGTATATTGTTACCTCAAGTGCAGCAAAGGAAGCTGTTTGTATCAAAAAGTTCATTAGTGAACTTGGCATAGTTCCTAGTATTGTGGATCCCATTGGTCTCTGTTGTGATAACAATGGTGCTATCGCACAACCTAAGGAACCTAGATCTCACCAACGATCCAAACACATACTTAGGTGTTATCACCCCATTCAAGAGATAATAGATAGAGGAGATGTGAAAATATGCAGAGTACCTACACTTGACAATATTGATGACCCACTGACAAAGCCTCTTGCGTAGGAGAAGCATGATGGCCATACTAGATCTATGGGAATTAGGGGTATGCCTGATTGGCTCTAGTGCTAGTGGGAGATTGTTGGTGTAAGCCCTAGAGGCCAATACTTTTGGTACTTGTATCGAATTATTTATTAATAATAAAAGTTTTTTTCTTTATTATGTTTGTCTAATAAAGTCCCTAGAATAGATAGTCCGTTTAATGTATCAAGTGTGACTTAATCATGAGATCACATTAAACATAAGGACAATATTCTTAAAGTATCCATAGTCGAGCTTTATTGTGAAGTGGGATAACATTAAAGCATTAAGACTATTATTTATATAGACTAATGATCACATCTCATGGATCATGGATAAGGAGTTATCAAGTCTTAAAAATAGGTATGAATATTAAGAGTAATATTTATACTGGATTGACCCGCTATGATAATACTATATAGAATATTATGCAAAGTGTCATAAGTTATTCTCATGGTGATAATGGTGTATATCACCCTTCGACCTGAAACCACTATGGACCCTAGATGTAGAGTCGAGTGCCTTATTGCTGATCAAACATTGTCCGTAACTGGATGACCATAAAGACAGTTGATGGGTACTCCACGAAGGATGCTAAGGGACATGAGTGACCTAGATGGAATTTTCCCATCCTGTGTAACAGGATAAATGTCTATGGGCCCAATATTGAATTGGACAAGGATGACACGGTCTATGCCTTGTGTTCAATATAGACATAAGGGCAAAAGGGTAATTGTACACATAGGTATTATCACAAAAGGATTTGTCAGATCATATGACATTTTTGTGTCTTGGGTAGCAGTGATGTGTTGCTAGATACCGCTAATTGTTTATTATGTTAAATACGTGATTTAATATAAATGTCAATGCCGTGAAAACCTACAGGGTCACACACAATAGGACGGATTGATGAAGGATAGAGTAACTAATGAACACCGTAAGGTACGGTGCACTTAAGTGAATTGTAGAACATCGTAAGGTACAGTGTACTTAAGTAGAATACGAAATATGGTAAGGTACCACGCACTTAAGTGATTTTGGCATATTATAAGATATGGGCCACATACACTTAAGTGGGTTTTTAGCTTGTAGCCTATACAAGTGGTTCTATAAATAGAACCCTTATGCAGAAGCATTTATGCAGTTGCAATTTTGTTTCTCTCTCTCTCTCTCTCACTCAAAGCCTTCATTCGTAGCAGTTAGCACTGATATTGAAGAAATTCGTTCGTGTGGACTGAGTAGAGGCATTGTCATCGTTCAACGTTCGTGATCGCGCCGTAAATATGCATCAAAGGTTACAATCTCCACAATAGGTAATGATTCTATCACTGATCATGCTCATTCGTAAGGATCACTAAAGGAGAAATTTTAAATTCCGTTGCGTCCTGGATCGCTCTTTTCCTTCAATCTCATCCATACTTGTATCGATTTATGAACCAATTAGCCTTAGGATATAGAGATATCATTGGTCAATAGAATGGATGGGATATAATGGGATTGAAGATGAAGAGGAAGGGGGAAATGAGACAAACACAAATTGGTCATGGGAGGAATTTTAAAAAATTAAAATCATTCATTCATTTTGGGAGATGAAATGTACATATCATCAATCCCCTAAATCCAATGATTTTAATCCAACAAAGTCAAATCAACCTTGACCAAGGCCCAAGCACAATAGTCAAACTTCACAAGTCAATAAAAATAGCTCAACACAATTTATTCACAATTAAACAATTAAAAATGTGTTAAATTTAATTATGTTTGATCAAAAACCTAAAACCTCTTCAAAACACCAAATAAATGATCAAGAGATTTATCATAGGTCAAACAAGATGAAAGAACTTTGGAGAAAAAAATTCATTATTTTTGGAAAGTTAAAAGTAATTTTAAACAATTAAAAAATATGCACAAAAACAATTAAATCATGAAAAATATTAATGTTAATCCAAAAAATAATTTTAGTTCAGAAAATGAAAGAGAAAAATATTTGAATTTTTTTGGTGAAAGTCCCATATTTTTTGGATCAATATTAAAATTAACATGAATTAATAAAAATAAAGAAATTAAAATGAAAATTCAGAAAATCAAAAATACGTGGACCATATGATCTCCTTCATTAATTGAGGTGGCAAATCAAATGGTCCAAAGCGCGCGTTCCATGTGATTTCTAGTCAACTGCGTAACATATATGGTAATCACAACCAACGCTCAAGATTACAATATTTTGAATGGATCATGTGGTTCAGAAGCTTGCCAACACATCGCCGGAGCCAGAGCTTCGGTCTTCTTCTCCGGTGGACCTCACCGGACTGGTCCACCTTCAACCATCACCAAAATGAAAAAGCAAGACATGGATTTAGAGAAAAAAAAACTCAAGAGCTCGAATCTGGCCTCAATTTTGTCTAACTCCAAGTATATAGGAAGATACAGGGAGTTGAATTTTGAGGATCATGATCTGAGTTGCTTCGAATTAACCTCTAAGCAACTCGATCTTGTTGCCTACATTGGTAGGACTTCAGACAACAAAAAATTAACAAGAATAGTGGAGAAATAAGAGAGAATCGAAGAGTGGAAAATCACCTTCAATAGAGCTTTAGATTTTCCCGTTCTTGCTCTCAATTATGCTTGGCCTTGCTTCAGATGCTTGATAGAGTAGAAATGGATCAAGGAAAGGGGTGGACACTTGGAGTTTCAATCTCAAAATAATTGGAGATTTGAAACTCGGTTTTCAAAGAAAGTCTTCAAGCTTATCCTTTAATGGTGAGGATTTAGGGTTTCTGAATCAAAGCTTGCGCGCCAGGTCCTCATTTCTGAGCAAGAGAGGTCTTATTTATAGGCCATGAGATTGATAATTGCACAGTTTCATTTTTGGCAAAATTTTGAAAATCTCTCTTGCATGCTTGCATGGGCGTGTGATAGGCCCATCAAGTGATGCACTTAGGTCCAAAATTGAGTGTAAGCCATGCTGAAATCATGTTGTCAAGCCATGCTTTCGTGTATGAAAAGTGGAACTTGAAATCATCCAAATGATCCTTCAGCTTTAACCCATTCCCAAGTGCCTCATACTTTGTCCAAATGAGATAATTTTGGACTTTTTGTAAAGGTTAGATCAAGAGGAACAACTTTCATGTTGAACACTTTTTCATTTGAAGCTTGTATCATGATGAATTTTGAGGTGGAAGTTTGGAAAATCAAATATATCAAAAAAAAATCTAAGTACCAAGCCATATGTTCATTTCTTCCACCTTAGATAACTTTTTATATGGACTTCAAATGAGAAAATTTCCTTTATCAAAGTTGTATCTATTCCAAATCCCTTCAAATTGGTCACAAATTTGACCTTATTTGGATTTATAATGAAGGAGTTATGCATTTTAGAAGTTGAGGAAAATCACATGTTCAATGGTATTGGTCCAAAGTGACCTATAATGTTTCCTCTTGGCACATGCATTTACAGGTTGAATTTGCACTTTCTCCAAACATAAAAGTTAAAGTAGACATATTTAATTTGATCATGCAATTTTAATGACTTTCATCTCATAAAAATTGAGCACGTTATCGTCTTGGGAAGTTGACCTCCAAACTAGGGTTTAGACAAAATGACCTATAATCTTTCACCATAACAAATGACTTTCCAAGCAAAACTAGATCTTGACTTCAACATGAAAGTTGTTTGGAATGCAATTTAGAGTAACTTTTCTCTTTGAATCATTTTCATATGACAAAACTTGTAGGCGATAGGGTCTAGGGAACCCCAGTTTTGACCAATTGACTTTCTCTGGTCAACCACCATGAACCAACTTTCTACCTTGACGTTCTCTTGACTTTTGGGACTCATGGAGGATCAGATATGCATAAGATGATGTATTGTGAAGTATCCTTGAAATATTTGATCAATTGTTTAAGAAACATGTTGAAGAAGTCACACAGCATACCCAAATGAATTAGGGTTTCCAAGGCAAATCAACTCCAAACTCTTAATGATTTCTTGATCAAAATAACATGTGAAGATCATGGGGATCCATATATGATGTCTAGAGCCAATGTGAACTATTTCTTGATTGAGCTCCTTGCATTGAGGGTCTCAAACCCTAGATATGAGCTTGATAGAGCATAGGTGAGCATGTGCACTACCTACAAAAGAGTTAAATTATCTAATGACATATTTTTGGTATTTTGGTTAGTAAATGATAAAAAACAAAGTATGATACAATCAAATTGTGTTTGGTGATCTCTCTCAATGCAAACCCAATGAATAAGGGGTAAGAAGAATGCCAAGGTGTGATCCCAATGTCAATGCATATGATGAGATAGCATGAGGGATTTTATGATCAAAATTGGGGTCTTACAGGTGCACGTGGAGCCTAGTGCATGATCAAAACGGGCCCGTGGCCTTAGGCCAAAATGCAAGTGAACAAAGCTCAGTCCATGAACTCTAATCCCAAGTTAAAGCCAAACACACGTTGAGCAAGTGGTCACCGCTTACGTTTCTTAGATCCAAAGCTTGATTTGAACAAAATGCTCTTTATTTGATGTCACCTTCACAAGTAAAACACGAGCTATTTCACCAAATCTTATGCCTACGAATGAAACGTTTCATCCTCATCCACTCGCGTTCTCGATCTTCATCCTCTCATCCATCAAAATTCCAACAGAAGTTGATTCAAAGTCTAATGTCTCTAACGCTCGCGTATGGAATTTAACGCAATTACATCGTGAAACCGAGATAAACATGGATTGAAGCAAGAGGAAGAACTCACCCATTTGAAATCATTGAATCGAGTGGATTGTACATGCGGAATCGAAACTCCGGCACGATGATTTTCCATCAATCAGCAGGTATATTCCTCTTCTTCCTCGCTCGCTCTTCTTCTTCTTCAGTAGTTGGGATTATTGTATTCGTATGCGTGTGTTATTCGTGAGGTCGAGAGAGATTGAGATCGTTTGTGAAGTTCTGTGATTTCTGAAAATGATGATTGGCTTCTGAATTATGATAATTGAGATTTGAGCAAATGATTCTGAATTCAGGGAAAATTCCAGGTCGAAACTGAATTTACATGGTTATTGATTATTTATAGGAGAGGGAAGTTAACAGATAGAAAACTTTGTTAACTTGGTTAGTTTGAAATGAATCGAATGTAGTTATTAGTTAACTCAAAGTGTTAGTAGTTAGTTGGAGAAGTGAAGTTAGTTAGTTATGAAAATTGTTAGTCTGAGTTTGTTAGTTGTGAAGCTAATATGAAGTTAATGGTCTTGCTAGAAAAGATGATACATGTGAAGTTTGTTCTACAGGTGGGGCATTTTGAATCTCCCTGATAGGTCTTCATTTGCTGCTGCTTGAGACTATTAACCAACGGGCTGCGTATAGGTTTGATTTTGAAGGGGTTGTTTTGTTATCTTCAGCTTTGAACCGTTAGTTAATCTTTTGCAGTTAGTAGGAAGTGAAATTTGACAGTTATGTTAGGACATTTGTGAGCTTGTTGGTAGTAACCTGTGTTGGAGTTGTGGACTACTGTAGGCTATGTTATAGTTTAAAATGCAACTTTTTCAAGGGAAATGTGAAGGCTATTCGCTTCGTTAGTTTGTGTTAATTTGTTAACTTAGTTCGAACCAGTTTTGTTACTTGGTTTGAGTTAGTTTAGGTGTTCAAATTCTGTTAGAAAATTGGTTAAATTGTTGTGCTGAGATGGTAGAAATGGTGTTCCGTTAAATTTCCTTGTTAGTTTGTATTATGTCTCATGGCCTCTTTTATGGTTTTTGACTTTTGTAGGGATCAAGTGCAATGGATAACATGATCAAGGCAAGTGGAACTAGTCAAGATAAAGATGGGATGAAGAAAGATGAAGATGAAATTTTAGGATTATTAGATGGTGTTGATTTTGGTCAAGTGTTGACCAAAAAGTCAGCGGTTAACTAAATGTCAACATTACAAAAAATGTTCAATTTTGTAAACATGCTTATGGATAATGTAAATTGATATTTGGAAAGAAATGTAAATAATAAATTTGAATGAATTAATGCTTTATTTTCAAAGTAAGAATTTTCCACCAAAAATCAACTTTGAAACATCTTGAATCAAAAGAGATGAATGAATCATGATTGAATGAATACACCGATGCATCCAAATGAAGGCATTATGCACATCATAAAACATGTGACCAAGAATCATGCACCGTGGATTAATGAATGCATTACAAGAAAGAGAAACATGGACTATGAATGAAACTATCATCAACCACTATTGATGACTAGGGTTTAAGTCCAAAAGATAAGTCATATGAATAAGGACAAACAAACAAACATCAAGGCCTCATAAGCACACTCAAACCGATGCCCCATAAAACTAGGGTTTCAAAGTCAATAGATAAGCCATGCTTTCCAAAATAGTCAAACATGCATCATTATGCAAATCATTGGATCACAAATGTCAAGTAATATGGACAAGGATGATCAAACAAGCAATCAAAGAACCATCAATAACATGAACCAAGAAAAATTAGGGTTTCAAACGACATGGCCCAAGTCAATCAAACCAAGATAAAATTAGAGTTTCATAACTACCCAAAGCAAAAATGAATACCCAAAGTCAAGAACTGGGGTTTTGGATACATAAATGAATGTCATGATGTGAGCTCCGTGAATCAAGATTCATGAGAGCATGAAAGTAGGGTTTGCATTCCATGTGGTGAGCAATCCTCCAATCCTCAGACAAAACCCTAGTTTGAATCAACCACCAACTTTGAATCTATGTTGCTTGTATTAATATGAATGCATGATGTATATGAATGAAGCATGAATGGGTACAGATGAATCTTAGGTTCAACGTTGGATGAAAAGGGGAGGGAAAATTTTGGGGTATGACAATTACTTTTACAATACTTGGTTCACTCAGACAGATTAACAAACATGACCTAACAAACTTTCACATCTTCCTCCAAGGAACATCAAGATTTTTTCAAGATAGTTTTTTATTTTATAGGCACTTGATCTTGATTTCTCTTGTTGATGAGTCCTAAGATGCTTTGGTTATTGTTATACATTGTCATTATCCAAAATTTAGAAGCGGGTTTTTATTACCTACAAGCACTTAGATCTACATTCTCTCCATTTAGATGATGACAAAACATCTCTCAGTGGAGTTGGTAAAAGAAAAACAACACATATATGTTTGGAGTAATTACACTCTGCTTGAGTTAAATAGAGAGAATAATTTTGGAATAATTTTAGAATAAAAAAGGAGAATAGGCTAAAAGATGAAAACATGAACACATAGCTTGACATATACTAGTTCATGCATGATTGGTTTAAAATTCCTAATTCAGTTCTTATAAAATGAAGTTTTCTTTATAAAGTGTGTCGCATTACGCGAAAAACCGGCGGGAAAAAGAAACAGAGCCGCCACCGTGCGTTATTTATCCCAAAGGAGGGAAAGGAAACGCTCGAAGTAAACCTGGAAAGGACATGGTCTCGCGACCAGAGATTGCTAGGATCGGGAGTCGGTTATGCGAAGGGAATGTATTAGCACCCCTACGCATCCGTCGTGCTCGACGGGATCCACGCTCAGAGAGAATAGAAGAAAGGTTGCTAAAACTACTCACAAACTGCACACACGCTGGAAGGAAACACAGATGAAAGACGGAAGAAAGGGACTCGGCAAGATATCGCGTCCTAGGCCTACGTAGTCTGTCAGACACAAACATCAGAGTCGACGTAGTTCGGGGACAGGGGGGAACGTGCTCGCTAGGATGTCGCATCCTATGCATACGTATCTTCTCTACCCAGAGAAAGAATCAGAGCACTCGTAGCTCGGCTAACGCATGCCAAACAGAACACAAACAGGAAACCGACTGCCAATCACTGGACTTACGTCAGACTCCGAACAAACAACACACACAGGAAACCGACTGCCAATCGCTGAACTTATGTCAGACTCCAACAAACAAACAAGACACAGGAAACCGACTGCCAACCGTTGGACTTATGTCAGACTCCCACAAACAAACAAGGCACAGGAAACCAACTGCCAATCGCTGGACTTACGTCAGACTCCAAACACAAACAAGAGGGTTGAGAAAGAAAAAAGGGTGCCCGGAGAGATCAGCTCATCTCCTGCCTACGTACCTCATCTGGTATGAGGATCAGGGCGACGTAGTTCCCCTTAACAGGGAAAGAACTTCTAACCTAACCAGAGACAAGGGAGATAACAGACAACTAGGGAGACTAAGACTCGAGCCTAGAAGTTGTCATGCATACGATCCCTATGTTGAGGTCTCTAATCCTAACCTAACTTGCACAGGGAGCAAGCTAGCCTAAACACAACACATATCAAACATAAGCTCAAGAGAGCAATCACACACACTATATGCAAACAATGGGCTCACACAAGGCTGGGCTTTAGTCAAGGGGTCACATCAACCTCGACAAACAAGCCAACTGGAATGGGGTGTTTTGAGCTCTTAACCCTAACATTGAGAGTTAGGGTGAAGCAGATGAAATGGAGATGAGGTTATGCCTCATAGCTCTTATCCCTGGCCTGGGAGAGCTTCAATCAAATAGAAAGTGTGGGAGTTCAGAATGTAGGAACTCTTCTCCACAAATGACTGACACAACAAGATTTTGGGTTCTTATTCACAATGCATCAACACATGGTGTGAGCAAAGTGAATGACACAACTGAATAGCAGGGGATGGATTGCACATCCCTTTTATCTGCCAATTGCCTCTTAAGAGGACTTAACCTGCTTGGCACAAAATTAAACAACCACAAACATTTCCTCTTAAGGAGGGCTTCAGACAGGTGCTTGCCAACATAACATGACAGGTCTTCCAGACTACATGAATATCAGGGGTTATACCTAAGTGGTATGCCAACCACAAGCAAAGCAAAGCAAAGTTCAAATGAACTCAAAGCAACTTAGGTACCTATGGAAACAACTAAACAAATCAGTACAATACTCAGACAAACAGACAACAGTCAATAGCAAACAGACAATCCCAATGTACAGCATATAAGCCATAAGGCAAACACAAGTGAATTATCCTCAAAGCCTACAAAACCAACAAATTTTAGCCAACAACAACAAATGACCAAGCTCAAATGAAGGAGCAACATCAATCATGGAGATGCATACTTGAACCTGAAATTCACAACTCAAATGGTAAGTCCAAACCACTAGGTCAAAGCCTAGGGTCAAAAGTGGATCAAAAAGCCAAAACAGAACTTGATATTCAACACAAAGCATTTTTATTCAATCAAGAGCAAGTCCTAAAAAGGACCAAACCAAAATCATCAAGCAAGTCCAATTGGTGAGCAAGAGAAGTCAAAGACCAATTCAAGGCATACATTTGATCATTATGAATGAAAATTCCCAATCAAAACAGAAATGATTCAAATAATTCTGGAAAAATTCATAAACATTCAACACATCCAAAACATCCATCACAAAAAAAATCAGAAGCATCAAAGATCAATTGGCATGGAAATTAAATTGCACAAGTTGGACAACCAAATGTGTGACACAAATTGTCACACCATGCAAACATGTACATAAAACAGAAATGGTAAATGAGAAAAATGCACAATCAATCCTCAAAGGTCCAGCAACATGTCAAGAACACTCATGCAAAATTTCAAGCAATTTGGATTAAAATCAAGCATTTCATGATAGAAAAAGCAAGGCAAGGTCATAAAAGCACCTATGTTCACATATCCTAACACAAACAAAAATCCAGCCATGCACAACTTTTGAAATTATCATCATAAAAAACTAGACAAATAGAGGATCATGTGGCAAAAGTTTTGGAATTAATTGAGCCATTTTTCAATTTATTATGATTTTTAGAAGTTGGTGAAAACAAAATAAAAAAGAAATGAAGCATAGCACATGGAAATGGAGGGAAAGCCTAAAATGCTGAACATATTTGAATATTGCGCCAGGCCGGATTCGAACTCTGTAGGAATTTGAAAGTGGCGCGCCAACAAACATGAAACGCACCGTTTCATTAAAATAGGTGGCATTCAGCGCTGAAGTGGCACGGTCAGACTAAATATGAGCCTATCAACTTGCTTACAAGGCACCAGCATGGACCAATGGAACGGAAGCCCTAGGCCACGCATGCAAAGAACCAGATCCGTCGCTAATATCACAAGTCCGACGCTAACATGGATGACCTTCATCTTCTTCATGAAGAAGATGATGAACAGTGGAAAGCTTCATACGCGTTTTCCAGAAATTTCCAGAAATCAAAAACAAGAACATCATTCTAAAGATCTTTTCATGGTGAACACGGATCAAGCAATGGCAAAGCACAAATCATCAAGAATAGAGAGAATCGAGCAAAATCATTTATGGATACAAAACTTCAATCACACATAACTCATTGAATATTGCATCAATTCACACGATTTTTCCACCAGAATCATCAGCAAACCTAGATCTACAAGAATATGCACATGGATTGAAGAATTGTGAAGGTCGAAAATCCTACCTCTTGAAGAGCAGATTCTGGTTTTGCACGATCCAAAGCTCCAAATGATCCCAATCTCCTTCTGAATACTTGTGATGATGCTTGATGAAGAAAAGGAAGCTTGAAAGGTGTTAGATCCAGCTCAAATCAGAATCTCCATGGCAAGGTTCTTGAACTTCAAGTGCTCGAAAATGGCTCCAAATCTTCAAACAATTGATGGATTCACACTCAATTACACTCACTGATCATGAATCTTCAACAAAAACAAGGTGTTATGTTGAAGAATTTTGAAATTTGATTATGAGAAATTTTTGGAGGGAGAGAAAATTGTGAGATCTAGATCCAGAAAAACTGTGCAAATCTGTTATGATTAGGAATATGTACTCTTCACTAATCACATACTAATCAAAATTAGGCATGGCTTAGTTCAAATTAAACAAGATAAGGTGTTATGACCAAAACTTGAAAATTGGAGGGTGCATGCCCATTTCCACGTGAACAGTGCCATGTAGCTGATTATTTTCACTCAAAATCAATTTTCAAACACAATGGCCATGGTGGAAAGCTCTCATGATGCATCAATTTTAAATTTCCAATTTTCCCTCCAAAATTGACTTGGATATGCAAATGATCATGTGATAACATTTTATGCAATGTGATGGATGTTTTGGAAACTTCATGTCATGAGGAGAATTGTGCAAAAAGGAGCACTCAAATTGGAGTCTTGGTTCAAAAGATATGGCCATTTGAAGTTTCAAGCACACTTTTCCATGATTTGATCATAACTCTTTGACCATTCATCATAAATTCATGATCTTGGACTTTTTGGAAATGGGAGAGAAATATCTTCAACTTTCATGTTGGACAAAAATTCATTTGAAGCTTATTTGATGTTGGAAAGTTGAGTGGAAGTTGGTCCAAAAACTTGCCATTTTTGGAAACTTGAAATTACAGGTCACTTTCCATTTTTGGAAACTTTTGATCTGGCTTCAAAATCTTCAAGATAGATGTTTGACATGTTGAATAAACCTCTTTTGGACATGAATGAAGTGTCTCAAACCATTTCTCCATCTCCTAGCCCTCAGTTGACTTTCAGTTGACTTTTATGGGCCTCAGATGACCTGAAACTGCACTGTGGACTTTGAACCTTCAACACTTGGCCAAATTACATCAAAATGAACCTTGATTCATGTAAGCTTTCTAGAACAACCATAGGGCCTTTGTCTCATGGAAATGCTTGGTCTCTTGCACAGATGAACTTCTCCTGATACCAGTCTTGCCTGATGATATGCAATGGACTATGCAATGTGAATGCAATGTTAATGACCTAAAATGAAATGAATGTACAAATGGGAGGAGCAAATTTGAGGTGCTACAAAGTGGTTTAGTAAAAATGTCTGCGATTTGATTATATATAAAATTAAGTATACATTTCCTTTTTTGACATGACCTCTAATAAAGTGGTGCCTAACATCAATGTGTTTAGTTCGAGAGTGAAGTATCAGGTTTTTAGTGAGGTTTATGGAATTGGTGTGTTCGCATCTTATTGGTACAACTCCAAGTTTGACACCATAGTCATTGAGTTTTTGTTTCATCCAGATGATTTGAGCACAACAGCTGCCCACAACAACGTATTTTTCCTCATTTGTGGATAGCCTTCATGTTTTTTATATATGCAATGTTTATCAAAAATTCGGACGTTTTTGCAAACAAAACAGTAAAGATAAAAACAAGAGAGCAATTTATCTGAATAATGACTTTTTATTGATTGAAAATGGGCCTGAAAAGGCAAATACATCGAGAAGCAATTCCTAGGAAGAGGTAATTGCGCACAAAAGGAAAATAAACTATCCTATTGGCAATGTGAACACGGCATCCACTATTTCCCAATTCTGTTATGACTCACAGATCATCAATTTCCTCCCAAATCCTTTGCTTTCTGAGAAGAATGACTGGACCGATCATATCCTTCGAGATGGTAGACACTGAAGTGGGATGAAGTACAGATAACTCAGACTGTAGTCTTCGCTTTAATCCCTCTTTTGGCTGGATCTCCCTTTCGGGTTTTCAATCCACCGGGATACCCATTTTTGCCTAAGTCGCCCTTGCGGGTTTTCGACTTACCGGGTGTACATATTTTTCATTTTTTATCCCTAACTTTTTCCCGAACCTTTTTCTTTCTTTTTTTTTTCGGTTCGCCGGGATGCCCTTTTTTGCCTGGACTCTTTTATTCTTTTCGTCCAGCGGGTCAATTTATGCGAAGTATTTTTTGACTACATCTGAGTTAACAGGGGACAAAAAATCTTCACCATCCATAGTTGTAAGCATCAAGGCTCCACCAGAGAAAACCTTCTTAACAACGTATGGACCTTCATAATTAGGAGTCCATTTTCCCCTGTTATCTGTACCGGGAGGAAGGATCCTCTTCAAAACCAAATCACCTGTCTGATAGCTTCGAGGACGCACTTTCTGATCAAAGGATTTCTTCATCCTTCTCTGATACAACTGCCCATGGCACACAGCTGCTAACCGCCTCTCTTCGATAAGGCTCAACTCATTAAACCTTGTTCGAATCCACTCAGCTTCGTCAAGCTTGACATCCAGCAGGACTCTCAGAGAAGGAATCTTCACTTCAACTGGTAGGACTGCTTCCATACCATACACAAGGGAGTAAGGGGTTGCCCCGGTCGACGTACGTACTGAGGTACGGTACCCATGCAAAGCGAAAGGCAGCATCTCATGCCAATCCTTGTACGCCACGACCATCTTCTGCACAATCTTCTTAATATTCTTGTTTGCCGTCTCTACAGCACCATTCATCTTTGGTCTGTAAGGAGAAGAATTGTGATGTTCAATCTTGAAATCTTTGCAAAGCTCCTTCATCACCTTGTTATTGAGATTCAAACCATTATCAGTGATGATTCTCTCAGGAACCCCATAACGACAGATGATTTCCTTCTTAATAAATCGGGCAACCACTTGCTTAGTAACATTGGCATAGGAAGCTGCTTCCACCCACTTGGTGAAGTAATCAATCGCAACCAAGATGAAGCGATGTCCATTAGAAGCAGTAGGTTCAATCTTCCCAATCATATCAATACCCCACATGGCAAACGGCCAAGGCGAGTTCATGACATTCAGAGGGCTTGGTGGTACATGCACCTTATCAGCATAGATCTGACATTTATGGCACTTCCGAGCGTACTTGAAACAATCGGACTCCATAGTCATCCAGTAATAACCGTCTCTCAATAAATTCTTGGACATTGCATGACCACCAGCATGGGTACCGAACGAACCCTCGTGCACTTCTTGCATCAACATGCCTGCTTCGTGTCTATCCACGCATCTGAGCAGAACCATGTCAAAGTTCCTCTTGTACAACACATCATCCTGATTCAAGTAAAAGCTTCCAGCTAACCTTCTCAGGGTTTTCTTATCATTCTTTGACGCTCCTTCAGGATACTCCTGGCTCTTGAGGAAATTCTTAATGTCATAGTACCAAGGCTTCTCATCAACAACAGACTCGGCTGCAAACACATACGCAGGCCTCTCGAGTCGATTCACAGCAACATGTGGCACGTGATTCCACCAATGGACTTTGATCATAGAAGACAAAGTAGCCAAGGCATCAGCCATCTGATTTTCATCTCGGGGGACATGATACAACTTCACCTTTTTGAAGAAAGTCAGGATCCTTCTGGTGTAATCTCTGTAAGGAATCAAATGCGGCTGGTGAGTATTACAATCTCCATTGACTTGATTAATCACTAGAGCGGAATCTCCATATATGTCCAGAGTTTTGATCCTTAGATCAATGGCCTCTTCAATCCCCATGATACAAGCTTCATACTCAGCCTCGTTGTTGGTTACGTCAAAAGTCAGTCTGGCAGAAAAAGGTATACGAGCACCTTTGGGATTAATGAGCACTGCCCCAACACCGTTACCGTTCACATTCACAGCCCCATCAAACATCAGTGTCCACTTGTCATCAGGATCCGGTCCTTCCTCGACAAGAGGCTCTTCACAATCTTTCATCTTTAGATACATGATGTCTTCATCAGGGAATTCAAACATCATCGGCTGATAATCATCAATCGGTTGCTCGGCAAGGTAGTCTGACAGAATACTACCTTTGATGGCCTTCTGTGACGTGTACTGGATATCATACTCATTTAAAATCATCTGCCAACGAGCAACACGTCCAGTGAGAGCCGGCTTCTCAAAGATGTACTTCACTGGATCCATCTTAGAAATCAATAAGATAGTATGGTTCAACATATACTGTCTCAGTCGGCGAGCATCCCAGGCCAAAGCACAACAAGTTTTCTCGAGCTGTGAATATCTTATTTCACAGTCGGTAAACTTTTTGCTAAGGTAGTATATGGCATGCTCTTTTCGACCAGACTCGTCATGCTGTCCCAATACACACCCCATCGAATTCTCAGTCACTGACAGGTACATTATCAGAGGCCTCCCAGGAACTGGAGGTATAAGGATTGGAGGTTTCTGCAAATACTCTTTTATCTTATCAAAAGCTTTCTGACAGTCATCATTCCACCTGATTGCTTGATCTTTTCTTAGCAATTTGAATATCGGTTCACACGTGGCTGTTAGGTGAGATACAAACCGTGCAATGTAGTTCAATCTCCCTAAAAACCCACGAACCTGCTTTTCAGTTTTCGGTTCAGGCATTTCTTGTATAGCTTTGACTTTCGCTGGATCAACCTCAATCCCTTTCTCACTGACAATAAAGCCCAACAGCTTCCCGGATCTCACTCCAAACGTACACTTGTTTGGATTCAGCCTCAATTTGAATTTTCTCAGCCTTTCAAACAACTTCTGCAGGTTTACCAGGTGCTCCTCTTCTGTCTGCGACTTCGCAATCATATCATCCACGTACACTTCAATTTCTTTGTGCATCATGTCATGAAAGAGAGTCGTCATAGCCCTCTGATAGGTAGCACCGACATTCTTCAGCCCAAATGGCATCACCTTATAGCAGAACATGCCCCAAGGTGTAATGAATGTCGTCTTTTCCATGTCTTCTGATGCCATCTTGATCTGATTGTAGCCAGAGAATCCATCCATGAAAGAGAACATTGAGGATTGAGCAGTATTATCAACCAATACATCAATGTGAGGTAATGGGAAGTCATCTTTCGGATTTGCTCTGTTTAAATCCCGGTAGTCGACACACATTCTGACTTTGCCATCCTTCTTCGGCACAGGAACGATGTTGGCCACCCAAGGGGGATAATTGGTTACTGCCAGAAAACCCGCATCCAACTGCTTCTGAACCTCTTCCTTGATCTTGACAGCCATATCAGGACTAGTTCTGCGAAGCTTCTGCTTTACCGAAGGACAATCTTCTCTGAGAGGTAGCCTGTGCACCACGATGTCTGTATCCAACCCAGGCATGTCTTGATACGACCAGGCGAATATCTCTACATATTCCCTCAGCATCTCAATCAGCCCTCTCCTGACATCCCCCTTCAAAGTAGCCCCGATTCTGATCTCTCTTCTGGCGTCCTCTGTACCAAGGTTGATAACCTCCAACTCCTCCTGATGAGGTTGGATGATCCTTTCCTCCTGCTTTAATAATCTGACCAGTTCTTTGGGGAGTTCACAGTCTTCCTCACTCTCCTCTTCAGCTTGGTAGATGGGATTATTGAAATCATACTGAGCCATAACAGAACTGTTTATAGTGGAGTCCGTAAGATCAATTCTGCATGTTTAATGCTTTATTTTAGAAAAAAGAGTTCAAGAAAGTCATAAAAACAAAAAACATTGCCATTTTTATTGTTTTGAAAAAATGAAAAATAAAAACAGAAAGACAGGGATCACAAAATTGTTTGCAAAACGTCCTTTATTAATGATTATCATTGAAAACATGATGAGGCCCTACAATGAACCACTACGCCTTGGGCAGAACGTAGGGTTTTGTGCAGAATGAAAAACAAAAGAAAATTACTCTGTTTGAAGAGTAACTTGGACCATTTCTTCGGCTGTCCAATTATTGATCGACTCCCCTGGAGCACACGGACGCACCCAGTTATCCAGATCACAATCACTGTCCCCGTCTTCACTACTGGCTGCAAAGACGTCACCATGATTCATCAGCCCAGCGCTGGTGAAGGTACTCGGCCCTTTCTGCTCACCCTGCTCTTCCTGAAGAGGCTGATAACCAATACCGAACTTGTCTTCTTTGACGGGAAAATCCACCATCTTGCCCCAACCTTCTGTCTTGCCCGAGTTGACAACCTCCATAGCCTGCTTGTATGACGCAATTGAGGCACTTGGCTTCTACTGCTCGGCAAAAGCCACCTTCTCAAGAGCAAAGGTCTCAAATGCTTGGCACAGAGTTTCATGGATCTCGCCATCCACCTCCACATACTTGAAAGAGGATAAATGACTCACCAGAATGTCCTCCTCGCCGCACACAGTTACAATCTAACCGTTCCAAACATACTTCAGCTTTTGATGGAGAGTTGACGACACTGCTCCAGCCCCATGTATTCAGGGACGCCCCAATAAGCAACTATATGCTGGCTGAATATCCATCACATAGAAGATAATATTGAATACCTCCGGGCCAATCTTCACTGGCAACGTGACTTCACCAAAAACAGACCGTTTGGATCCATCAAAAGCACGAACAATGAGATCGCTTGGAGTGAGGACAACCCCTTCAACATCAATCTTGCGCAAAGTCTTCTTGGGCAGCACGTTCAACGAAGAGCCAGTATCCACCAACACATGTGACAACACTGCGCCTTTACACTCCATGGTAATATGAAGAGCTTTGTTATGGTTACGACCTTCAGGCGTCAAATCCAAGTCAGTGAACCCCACACCATGCCTTGTGCTCACATTCGCAATAACACCCTCCAATTGGTTGACAGAAATCTCCTGAGGCACGTAAGCCAGATTCAACATCTTCAGCAAGGCATTACGGTGTGCCTCAGAGCACAATAACAACGAGAGGATAGAAATCTTGGACGGAGTTTGATTCAACTGATCTACAATCTTGTAGTCACTCTTCTTAATAATCTTCATAAACTCCTCCACATCTTTCTCAAATGACCCCTCAGGCGCCTCCTTCTGTACAGGTTCTTCATCAACAACAGCTTGCTTACCTTTTGCCTTGGCAAGAGCCTCAGCATTGTTGTCTCTCAAAGTCTGCGGTGCAAACAGACGACCACTTCTAGTGAACCCTCCAGGTCCCCCTACATTGTCCACAGCAGGACCAACAGTTACTGGAGCTCTGTTTGGCACACCAATGGTTACAGGAGTCTGATTCACTGACCTTGTCTGACTTTCTGCCCTTCTGTTGTTGCGGTAAGCATTGTCATACTTCCATGGAACGACCCTACTATTCTCAACCGACCTTCTATCAGAAGCAACAATAGTAGCAGGAGCACCGACATTTACTGGTGCAGATATAGTAACTGGAGTACCAACGGTTACATGTGCATTAACATTTCTCTGGCCACGTCCAGGACCTTCAGACGGTTTGAAATAAATGGTGACAGTTGACACCACCCCACGTTCTTTCTCAGCCCGAGTAAACTGCAGACAACCCTCTTCAATCAGACCCTAGATACCATTCTTCAGCTTTTCACAGCCATTCTCTGCATTAACACAATCGGCACAGCCCTCATCACAACCCGGGAACACTCCCCCTTTCAACAGACGCTCTTTCACGATAAGCAATGATGTCTGGACCTCATCAACATCCACCACCAAGTCCAAAGCTTCTCCATCTTCCACATTATTCACCCTGGGCCCACCATGTTGAGGCATAGGGTTGTTCACAACAATCGGAACAGGAGCGAAGTTGATCGTTTTGGCGTCAATCAAGTCCTGGACCTTATGATGGAAAGCCCGACAGTTCTCAATATGGTGCCCCGGTGCCCCGAAATGAAAGTCACAACGAACGTTGGCATCATACCCAGCAGGTATCTTCGTCAATGGAGCCATAGTACGCAATTCAACAAACCCCAACCTGAGCAGTTCGGGCAGCAACTCAGCATATGTCATGGGTAACGGGTCGAAACGACGATCAGAAATTCTCTGTCTCGGCTGAAATGGACGTTGCTGTTGTTGTTGTTGTGGTTGTGGTGGTGGTCCTCTTTGTTGTTGCTGTTGTTGAGGTGTTGGAATAGTCACAGCAGCAACCTGGAGATATTGGCCTCTGTTTGCATTTCTACGACTGTGCACGACATTAGTCTCACCCTCCCTCCTTCGGGGTGCTCTAGAAAATGGCTTTTTTGAAGACGAAGAACCAACATCTTGAATCTTTCCGGCTTTAATGAGGCTCTCGGTTCTCTCTCCACAGATAACAACATCAGAGAAACTACCGAACGGGCAGCTCCCCATCCGGTCCATAAACACTCCTTGTAAGGTCCCGATGAACATATCGGTCAGCTCTCTCTCCAGCATCGGAGGTTGCACCCTTGCAGCTAACTCACGCCATCTCTGGGCGTACTCCTTGAAACTCTCGCCTGACTTCTGACACAAGCTCTGTAACTGTGTTCGGCTCGGAGCCATGTCCATATTATGCTTATACTGCCTCAAGAAGGAACCAAATCTCTCCAACTTCTAATGGATTCTCTTTTCAGCTCCATGTACCAATCCAAGGAAGCTCCAGACAGGCTATCCTGGAAAAAGTACATCCACATCTTCTCGTCGTCAGTGTATGCGGAGATTTTTCTGTAGTAAGCCTGCACATGGGTGCGAGGACAAGAGGTACCATTATATTTGTCAAAAGAAGGCGCTTTGAATTTATAAGGAATTCTCAATCCCTCCATCAAACCCATATTTGTAACATCAAACCCTAAAGAGTTCTGACACTCCATGGCTCTGATCTTCTCAGCTAAAGCATCAACCTTTCTGTCCCTCTCTTCAATTCTTCCCACATCGTCTTCATCACTGAGCAGGGTGAACATATCTGTCGCATCCGTGAAAAACAACCGGCGGGCTGAAACAAAAACAACACAGAGCCGCCACCGTGCGTTATTTATCCCAAAATAGGGAAAGAAAACGCTCAGAGTAAACCTGGAAAAAGCATGGTCTCGCGACCAAAGAGAAAGGGTACGGGAGTCGGTTACGCAAGGGGAAGGTATTAGCACCCCTCACGTCCGTCGTACTCGACGGGATCCACGCTCTAAAAGAAAGAAAAGGTTGCTAAAACAAAACATCACACACACACACACCGAAGACCACGCAGGTGGGGAAAAGAGGAGAGGGCTCGCTAGGATATCGCATCCTATGCCTACGTATCTCGTCTGGAACGAGAATCAGAGCTGCCGTAGTTCGGCTCACGCACGCCAAACAAGACACACACAAACACGGGCAAACTTGGAACCCGAATGCCAATCGCTGGACTTACATCGGCTTCCGAACCAAACAAACACAATCAGGATACAGACAGCCAATCGCTGGGCTTACATCCATATCCTGACACACGAAAGGGTTAACAAGAAAACACACACAAAAAAGGAAAAAAGTGCCCGGAGAGACCTCGCACGGTCTCCTGCCTACGTACCTCATCTGGTATGAGGATCAGGGCGACGTAGTTCCCCTTAACGGGAAAGAAATTCTAACCAGATACAAAGGGAGACACACTACTAGGGAGCTGGACTCGAGCCTAGATGTTATCATGCATCATTACCCTATGTTATGGTTTCTATCTTCTTGCACAACAGCAAGCTAATCCTAACCAGGAAAAACAAGCATGCAAGCATAAACAAAGCAAAGCAAACATCCACATTTAGCACACACTATATCCAATCCAAGTGGGCTCAAACAAAGGGTTAGACTGCTAAGGCAAGTCAACTGTACAGGGTAGTGTTCGCTCTTAACCCTGACATTGAGAGTCAGGGTGAAGCAGATGAAAGGTAAGTGAAGATGAGACTTCACAGCTCTTATCCCTGGCCAGGGAGAGCTTCAGACAAAGGAGCGTGGGTTCAGAATGGAGGAACCCTTCTACGCTCAAGACTCAGACTCAACTGTACAAATGTACAAGATCTTGGGTTAATGTCCCAATGCATCAACACAGTGGTGTGAGCAGAGGGACGACTCAACAGGATAGCGGGGGATGGATTGCACATCCCTTGGGTTCCGCCAATTGCCTTAATCAAGGTCTTTTCCTGCTTGGGGACAAAGTTAAACAATCACAAACATCGCCTCTTAAGGAGGACTTCAGACAATTGCCTGGCTAAATAACAAGCCAGGTCTTCCAGACTACATGGAGACAAGAGAGTCTACCTCAACTGGTTTATACAACCAAGCAGCAGCACAGCAAGTTCTTAAAGAACTAAAGCGACTATGGTACCTGAAATCAATCTAATTCAGTCAGTATTCCCATCACACAGTCAAAACAAACAAGTTAAGAACCAACAGTATAATAACCAACAGTCAATGTACAATCAATGCAATGTGCAAAGCACAACCAACTCAATTGAGCCAAGCATCCTACAAAACACACAAGTTAGTTCACAATAATTAACCAAATCAAACTCAATTAACTTGCATTATTCTCCTTTAAGGCATTTGCATCTCAACCTGAAACACATTTCAAAAGTGAGAAACAAGACCACTAGGACAAGCCTAGGGTCCAAAGGAGATGAAAAATTTAAAACAGCAAGTGAAAATTAATCAAAACCACAATCAAACAAATTAGAAACAAATCCCATTGGTCCCATGCTCATGTCAATCATCATCATCATTTCATAAACAAAATATCACAAATCATGCCATTTGCAACCTCAAAAGACCAAACAGAATGATCACAATCAAATCAATATCAAAACAGCTCAATAAATTCCACAAAAATGCCAGCCTAAACAGAACACGTTCAACGAGTAGCATATCAATTTTCATGCAATTTGGACAAGTGGAAGTAGGGAAATTAAATTCATAAAGTCCAGACAAGTTCAAGCAAGCCAACACAAGGCATCAAAACAAGCATCAACTTCCAATAATCATAAAACAGTGACAATACATGATAAATGAATGGGATCAAAACCATAATGACCTATAATGTGTCTATAATTCACATGTCAAATTTCACATCCATCCAATTAATGACCAGAATTTCACAAGCCAAATACAAACATGTGTCACAAAATATCAACAAATGACCAAACAAGGGAGAAAATTCCAATCAAATAGGAAACGCCATCAAAAATTCCAGAAAAACTCACATGTATTCTCAACATCCATATCCTCGATCATACAAAAATTCAGCTCAATCCAATGTCCCTAAGTACATCAAATAAAATCATGAAATGCACAGTGAATGGTGTGACACAAATTGTCACACCTCTATTAAAAAGATCATATCTCATTAACCAGGGATCCAAAAATTGCAAACCACATATCAAAATCACCAGAAAAGAGTCAAGAACATGCACAAACAATTTCAAGCATTTCTATGGAAGCATCATCATTTTACAAGCAAAAATGGCATGGTATACACAAATTGGACACATTCAATCAAACCCTAGGCAATTTTAAAATTCACATGTGCACAAAAATATTAAAATTCATCATAAAAAACTACACATCACAAGGAGAATGGTGAAAAAAACCTCATCAAATTTGGAGTAAAAATGAATTAGATATAGATTTTTGATTGTTGAGAAAAAAAATAAAAAAGAATGAAATAAGTATGTAGAATCATGAAGCCTAAGGAAAATAAAGTAGCAACGCAAAATTGAAACCGCTGTACAGCAGGTTCGAACCGTGTACGTAGTGCTTACAAGCCTCCCATCTAACCGCTAGGCCAAGGAGGCCGCGCTACAGCAAGATTGAACAGTGGTACTTTTTAAAGCCTAGCGCGCTTAAACATCAGCAGCATGAACAGCGCGCGCGAAATTGGATCTAACACATGTTTTTTTGAAATTTTTCAAGTTCTTCATGACATTCATACATTCATAGGCTCAAGAACAAATATTCACCAAATTGGACAAACTTTATATCAACGGAAAGGTCTTTCAACGTACATCATGAATCCATAATTATTTTGATCTAATTCTTGATAAATAAAAAAATCGAAGCAAAACATAAACATGCATGAAACTTCAAATCATCATAACTTCCTTGTTTCTCAACCAAATTTAGTGGTTCAAAGTGCAGAATTTTCTACTAAACAAGATCTATCCAAAGCATCAAACAATTTCAAGAATCATTGAAGTCGAAAACTCACCTTAATTTGAGGACAGTTGCTAAATCGCGCGTTTTAGGCCTTGAAATGTGAAAACAGAACTTCTATGATGCTTGTAGAAGTGAATGGAACAAGTCTTGTTGCTCAATTACGCACGATCTTGATGAAATCTTGAATTGCCATTGTTGCACCTCACTTTAACAGTCCAAAATTTGGCTTTGAAATGGTGAAATCTTGCTTCAATTAGCTTCAATAATGCATGTGGATGATGAAACAATGAAGATCTAAGCAAGGTTTTTGAAGAAATTGCAAAAAAAGTGAAGATGAAAAGTTGAGAGAATTGGAGATTTTGGATCTAGATCTGAAATTCTGTTATGATTAATCAAAAAACAGTTACAATTTAGTTTATATATGTTATGTTAATGATATTAGTAATCATGATTAGTAAAAATGGAATGGATTAGTGAAAATGCATTTTCATGCTAAATGGACAATTACCAATTCACCCTCACTCATGCAATGTAATGTAACAGTAGAATTTTCTGGTTTGAGCAAGTTACAAATGACATTTGTGAGCTAATGCAAAAGGAATGGAGTGAAAATAATTAATATTTCTCAAAATACACTTTTTCCCTCCACTTTTTAAATTAAGTCCACTTGAAAATGCACTTTTTATGTGATGAGTTTTCATGAAATGTGATGATGGATCATGATAGTACGTGTCAAATGGAGTTTGCTCAAAGAAACCTCACTCAATTTGGCCATTCCATGTGAAAGTTATGCCACTTTGAATTTAGGCATTTTTGGAAAATGATTTGATCACAACTTGCCAACCACACATGAGAAATTCATGTTACTGGACTTTTTGGAAAGGTGAGAGCAAGATCTACAACTTTCATGTTGAACAAAATTTCATTTGAAGCAGTTTTGGACACGTAATTTTGAGGAGCAATACTTTCCATTTTTGGAAACTTTCAATTACAAGTCACTTTTTATTTTTGGAAACTTTTCTCTTGACTTTATTTTCTTCATTCTTGATGTTTGAAATGCCAAATGAAACTTGTTTAGACATGAATGAAGTGTCTCTTACTCTCTCCCACCTCCAAATCCATCAATTTAGGCACAGTTGACCACAGTTGACTTTTCTGATTGATAGATGAATTTGGCCATGCACTGATCAAGTTGAGCCTCAAACTCCTGATGAAATGGCTCAAGGATGAAACCCTAGCTTCCATAAGCTCAATATAATCACATGATGACCCCCATATCCATTGTAGACCCCTTCTCCTTGCCAAGCCCTGATTGGCCCAATGCAGATGATTAGGGTTGACTAGTGGTCAAAACCCTAATCTCAAGGTGTCTGATCAATCTCTTGAATCTCTTGGTGATAACAAGACCATGATGATGATGATGTATCATTTCAACCAAGATCAAGCTCAATCTCTTTGAGAATCAAAAACCCTAATTTGTACCACACATCCTCAGATGATTAATGATCAATCCAATGAAACCCTCAGCTTGAATCTCAACCTCTTATCTTCTGACCAAGACTTTGAGGATGCCTTGATCCATGTAGCCACATGATATGCAACATGCTAATGACTAATGACCTAAAAATGATATGCAATGTATTATGCTAGTCCCAAGAGAGGAGGGAAAATTTTGAGGTGTTACAGCTGCCCCTATTCAATCCACTGTGAACCTATCGATATGAACAGCCTCGGCTTTCAGATGATCAGGGTGAAGAGTGATTGAATACCAAGAACAGACGAACAATTTGCACTCTGATGGGAAAATAATTAACAATGCCTGTCAGAATCGACAAAAGAACACAATCTTCAAAGAAAAATCTGTCTGGTACGGAGAGAGTCGGCCTGATCACCGAAACAAAAACATCGACCTGGATACCAAAATAAATGGTAACACAGGGATAACCATGGCCGGAACACCACACATCCGCTGGGGATTATTATTATTCTTTATGCTTTTCTTGAACCCCGAAAATTTTCTCTTTTTTGCTCTTCCTTTTTCATTTTCTTGAACCCCGAAATTTTTTCTTTCGCGCAAATGATCCCGGATCACTGCACTTGAACCCCGATATCTTGTTTGCCAAATAATGAACCCCATTCTCCATTTTGAACCCCAGTCGCCTGACGATAACTTGTGATCGCCATTGTGAACCCCGTTCTCCAGAAAATGCCTCAACATTTCCCTTTCTCCATTTGAACCCCGTTCTCCAGAAAATGCCTCAACATTTCCCTTTCTCCATTTGAACCCCGTTCTCCAATTTCTCGTGATAATTCCGCTGGCAACGTCGGAAATAACACCAAACACCACTCTGAGGGCGACATATCAGAGGGTACACCTTCACAAAAGGAAGGTAACATGTGCATCTCTTCCTCAGAAGACACCTATAACGACCTCCATTGGCCTCAGCCCAAAGTCAACGGTGACACATGAACAGAAGATAATCTTGAGGACCTCATCCCGGATATAATCTTCAACTCCAATCTCCATTTGGACCCCGATCTCCAGAAAATGTCTCAACATTTCCTTCTCTCCAATTGAACCCCGATCTCCAGAAAATGCCTCAACATTTCCCTCTCTCCAATTGAACCCCGATCTCCAGAAAATGCCTCAACATTTCCCTTTCTCCATTTGAACCCCAATTGTCGCGCTGATCGCGTAACGTCCTTTGATTTCCATCTCCGTCCGACGGAAAAATTTCCTCTAGTATCACACTACTGGGGAACATTGCTGATCTGACATCATGATGCTAAACTCCTCAAAGTAACACCTTCACCATCCGGAGAAACTAAACCTCAAACGGTAACCACGGCTTAAGTCGCGCTGATCGCGTAACATTCCCATCTTTGTCCGACGGAAAATTTTCCTCCAGTATCGCACTACTGGGGAAGTACTGTTGATAAAAATACGGTGCCACACTCCTCGGAGCAACACCTTCATCTTCGAGCAAAACCACCTCTCAAACGGTAACCACGGTCCGAGACTAGCTCATGCTTGCAATATGATGCATGATTGATTTTTCTGCGTAATGCTCCATACTTATGGAAATGCTACGCGATTTATTATGCAATATGCTATGCTTAGTCTACATGATGAATGCATAAAAAGCATCCCCCTCAAGGGACTCTTCTGAGGAGCTCGAGACACTCTGCTGAGGAACTCGCCAACACTCCGATCTCCACCATGCCGGGGAATAGCACTGCTGCTGGGAAAAAGGCAACCCTTGTTGGGGAAAAACCTCCTTCGCACCCGATCCGCTTGGGGAATTGCTGCTGAAAGATCCACCAATGCACTCTGTGGGGATATACCAGTCTTGACTTGCTGGGGATATCAATCCCGACTCTGCTTCGGAAACCACCACACACAGATACTTCCGCTGGGGAAACAACAACCTTCAGGCCTAGCTGCTGGGGAAGCATCGATCTAAACCTGCTGGGGATAACCATCCTGACCCTGCTAGGGAATCCACAGACCTTGAATCTGCTGGGGAATTAGTCCTCATGACTCTGCTTAGGGAGATGAGGCAATTCTGGTACTGAACACCTTCCGACTCATCGAACCCTGACATTCACCATCTAACTCCACTATCAGCTTTCCACTTTTGAGAACTCCCAGACTCGTCTGGACTTTTCTGCTCCATCATCTTGTATTCCAAACCGCTCCGTACTCGACGGGGAACGAACTCCTGGGATTTATACAGACTTTTCAATTTTCAGACTTTGAAGAGTCTTCTTGATTAATATCCAGGATCGTCGTACGTCCTTCGTCGTCTTATCACCACTCTTCAATTCATTCGTCCCTGATTGGACTCCATGGGGACTGTTTTGTCAACAGCTTCCACATCACAACCTGCAAGTGAGTGAAAATACCTAACAATTCCTGCAAAAAAGATCGTTAGATGAAACCGTGCCCCAGGCGTGTCAAGATTTCAACACTTGGGTCACCCAACCTTCCGAATAAGATTTCAAGTTTCAATCTTATAAACACGCATTGGAAGGGATCTGTATGTCTAAAAATGCAAAATTCTTTATCAAAAATAATTGGATGTTTTTGCCATCAAAGCGGTAATGAAAAACAAAAACAAAAATTATTTGACTGAATGTGCATTTCATTGATTGAAAAGTGTGGCTCAAATTGAGCAATACAAAGGAAACAATTCCTGAAAAGAGGTAATTGCGCACAAAAGGAAAAATCTATCCTAATGGCAATGTGAAACCCGTAATCTCATCGAGTTCCAACTCGGTTACACCCCATATGTCCTCAGACTTCCCATGCTTTCTGCCTTCTGAACAAGACGTTTCTGATTGATCCCTACCGGGTATTATCCATGATGCTTTAACCAAAGCACAAACGATCATGCCGGACACAGTTGTTCGTTTCAATCCCTCTTTTGCCTGGACCGCCCTTTCGGGTTTTCAGTCCACCGGGATACCCATTTTTGCCCAAGTCGCCTTTTCAGGTTTTCGACTTGCCGGGTGTACAGTTTTTCATTTTATCCCTAATTTTTGCCCGAACCTTTCTTCTGTTTTTTTTTGGTTCGCCGGGATGCCCATTTTTGCCTGGACTATTTTATTCTTTTCGTCCAGCGGGTCTCCTTATACGAAGTATTTTTTAACTGCGTCCGCATTCACAGGGGATGGAAAATCCTCGCCATCCATAGTCGTTAACAACAAGGCTCCACCAGAGAAGACCTTCTTGACCACGAATGGACCTTCATAATTGGGTGTCCATTTGCCCCTACGATCGTTTTGAGGAGGAAGGATCCTTTTCAGCACCATATCACCCACGTGATATACCCGAGGTCGCACCTTTCTGTCAAAAGCACGCTTCATCCTCTGCTGGTATAACTGCCCATGACAGATGGCTGCCAACCTCTTCTCCTCAATTAGGCTACACTCTTCGTACCGGGTCCTTACCCATTCTGCCTCTTGCAATTTCACGTCCATCAGGACTCTCAAAGAGGGAATTTGAACCTCAACCGGTAGCACGGCTTCCATTCCATATACTAACGAGAAAGGAGTTGCCCCAGTAGACGTGCGCACCGACGTTCGATACCCATGCAATGCAAACGGCAACATCTCATGCCAGTCTTTATAGGTCACCACCATCTTTTGCACAATCTTCTTGATGTTCTTGTTGGCTGCCTCAACCGCCCCATTCATCTTCGGACGATAGGGAGAAGAATTGTGATGTTCAATCTTGAATTCCCGGCACAGTTCCGCCATCATTTTGTTATTCAAATTAGAACCATTATCAGTAATGATCCTCTCGGGAACCCCATATCTGCAAATGATGTCTCTCTTGAGAAACCTGGCAACGACCTGCTTCGTCACGTTCGTATAAGAGGTTGCTTCAACCCACTTGGTGAAGTAATCAATAGCCACTAATATGAATCGATGCCCATTCGAAGCTGTAGGCTCAATCTTTCCGATCATATCAATGCCCCACATAGAAAACGGCCATGGAGACGACATTAAGCTCAACGGATTTGGAGGCACGTGCACCTTGTCAGCATAAATCTGGCATTTATGACACTTCCGCACGAAATTAAAACATTGGGCCTCCATGGTCATCCAATAATAACCTGCCCTCAGCAGCTTCTTCACCATTGCATTCCCACTGGCATGGGTACCGAACGATCCTTCGTGAACCTCTTTCATCAATTGGCTTGCTTCTTTATCATCAACACATCTGAGCAAGACCCAATCGAAATTCCTCTTGTACAGAACCCCATCCTTATTCAGGTAGAACACCATGGCCAACCTCCGCAGAGTCTTTCGGTCCTTCTTAGATGCTCCCTCAGGATACTCTTGAGTCTCTAGATAGCGCTTGATATCGTAATACCATGGTTTCTCATCATCAGGTGTTGTATCAACAGCAAACACATAAGCCGGTCTATCCAGACGACCCACCTCGACATTGGGGAACTGATTCCACCACTGCACCTTAATCAAGGCAGCTAGCGTAGCCAAAGCATCTGCCAAAGGATTCTCTTCCCTAGGCACATGATGCATCTTCACCTTGGCGAAAAACGTCAACAATCTCCTCGTATAATCCCGATACGGCACTAAGTGAGACTGATGCGTATACCATTTTCCGTTAACTTGATTTACAACCAGAGCTGAATCTCCATAGATGACGAGGTTCTTGATTCTTAAATCAATCGCCTCTTCAATCCCCAATATACAAGCTTCATATTCAGCCACGTTGTTGGTGCACTCAAATGTTAGCCGGGCAGCAAAAGGAATGTGGGATCCTTTCGGCGTAACCAAAACAGCACCAACACCGCTACCATTCACGTTAACGGCCCCATCAAACATCAGAATCCATTCGGATTCAGGGTCAGGCCCCTCCTCCGGGATCGGTTCCTCGCAATCTTTCGATTTGAGAAACATGATGTCCTCATCAGGGAATTCAAACTTCATCGGTTGATAATCATCAATGGGTTGCTGGGCGAGGTAATCAGACAATACACTCCCCTTGATCGCCTTCTGAGAGGTATACTGAATATCATATTCTGTCAAAATCATTTGCCACCTCGCAACCCGTCCGGTCAACGCTGGCTTCTCAAAAATGTACTTGATTGGATCCATCTTGGAAATCAATAAAGTGGTATGAACCAGCATATACTGCCTTAGTCGGCGAGCAGCCCAGACCAAAGCACAACAAGTTTTTTTGAGCAGTGAATATCTTGTTTCACAGTCGGTAAACTTTTTACTAAGGTAGTATATGGCATGCTCTTTTCGACCAGACTCGTCATGCTGCCCCAATACACACCCCATAGACCCCTCGAGGACTGTCAGGTACAGAATTAACGGTCGTCCCTCCACAGGAGGCATCAGAATCGGAGGCTCCTGCAAATACTCTTTTATTTTTTCAAATGCCGCTTGGCAATCATTATTCCACCTGACCGTTTGATCTTTTCTCAACAACTTGAATATTGGTTCACACGTGGCTGTTAGGTGAGATATGAACCGTGAAATATAGTTCAATCTACCTAAGAAACCACGAACCTCTTTCTCTGTTCTCGGTTCAGGCATTTCTCTTATTGCTTTTACTTTTGCAGGATCAACCTCGATTCCTTTCTCACTTACAATAAACCCCAGCAATTTACTGGACCGCACTCCGAAAGTGCACTTGTTCGGATTCAACCTCAGTCTGAACTGTCTCAACCGGTCGAACAACTTGGCCAGATCTACCAAATGCCCCTCTTCTGTTTGGGACTTTGCTATCATGTCATCAACATAGCATTCAATTTCATGATGAATCATATCATGAAACAAAGTCACCATGGCCCTCTGATAAGTAGCGCCGGCGTTCTTGAGACCGAATGGCATCACCTTGTAACAAAAGGTGCCCCATGGTGTAATGAACGTTGTTTTCTCCATATCATCTGGCGACATTTTGATTTGATTATAGCCAGAAAAGCCATCCATGAAGGAAAACACCGAGAATTGAGCCGTATTATCTACCAACACATCAATGTGAGGTAGTGGAAAATCATCCTTCGGACTAGCTCTGTTCAAATCTCGGTAGTCCACACACATTCTCACCTTCCCATCCTTCTTCGGGACTGGCACAATGTTGGCGACCCATGGCAGATAATTAGTGACAGCAAGGAAAACCAGCATCCCACTGCTTCTGCACCTCTTCCTTGATTTTCATCGCCATGTCAGGTCGAGTTCTGCGCAATTTCTGCTTCACTGGAGGACAATCTGCTCTTAACGGTAGCTTGTGCACAACGATATCAGTATCCAACCCTGGCATATCTTGGTAAGACCAGGCAAAGATGTCGACATACTCTTTCAACAATGCTACCATTCTGCTCTTGACACTTTCCTCCAAAGCAGCCCCGATTTTCACCTCTTTCTTGACCTCGTCGGTACCCAGATTCACCGTTTCAATCTGCTCTTCATGCGGCTGAATCACCTTCTCCTCTTGTTTCAATAACCTGGCTAATTCCCCTGGCAGTTCACAATCTTCTTCGTCTTCTTCTTCAGCAAGATAGATTGGATTGTCGAAGTCATACGAGGGTGTAACAGGATTGTTATCAATGAGATCCGGAGAATGATCGCATCTACATGAATGTGGATTCATGCATTGCTTAGAACCGGAACGAGTCAAAACAAAAAGAAAAATGAAAACATTGCCATTTTTATTTGTTTTTATTTTTTAAACTGCAAAAATAAATGAAAAACAGGGAACACCGCTTTTAACTGAAAAACATCCTTTTATTGATGATGCAAAACTTGCAAATTTTAAACATGAGGTGGCCCTTACAATGAACCATCACGTGTCGGGCAACACGTATGGCTTTCATGCATATAAAATCAAAAACAGGAAAAATATTACTCTTCCAGCAGAGTGACCCGGATGATCTTTTCAGCCTTCTAGTTCTGGATTCCCATCCCTGGTGCGCACGGCTTTATCCACCGGTCCATCTCGCAGTCGCTATCAGCTTCCTCACTCATCATGCAAATGTGATCCGGATCCAGCATTCCGGCACTAGTGAAGGTGACCGACGTACGACGTCCTCTGCCTTGTCCTGAGTCTCGGCCCGGCTGGTACCCCACTCCGAAGCGGTCCTTCTTTGCAGAGATATCCATCATCCTGCCCCAACCAGGAGCCTCTCCATTCTTCACCACCTCAGCGGCCTGTTTGTATGAAGATATGGACGGTTTCTCTTCCTCCTTGGCAAAAAGAGCATTCTCCACCTTAATGGTTTCAAATGCTTGGCTTGGCGTCTCCCAGATTTCGCCGTCCATTTCCACATACTTGAATGAGGACAGGTGGCTGACAAAGATGTCCTCTTCCCCACAGACGGTAACAACCTGGCCTTCCCAGATATACTTCAACTTTTGGTGTAAAGTCGAGGTCACTGCTCCAGCAGCATGAATCCACGGCCTACCCAACAAGCAACTGTATGCCGGCTGAATATCCATGACATAGAAAGTCGACTTGAACACCTCCGGGCCTATCTTTACAGGAAGCTCAACCTCTCCGAACACGGCCCGCTTTGACCCATCAAACGCCCTCACTATTAAATCAGTCGGAGTCAGAATCAGGCCATCACAATTCAACTTAGCCAGAGCCTTCTTTGGCAACACATTTAATGAGGAGCCGGTATCCACCAGCACATGCGAAAGCACGGCTCCTTTACACTCCATCGCGATGTGTAATGCCCGATTATGATTCCTCCCATCCACAGTCAGGTCCATTTCTGTGAAACCTAGCCCATGGCTGGCATGCACATTAGACACGACCGTTTCCAACTGATTAATTGTTATCTCCTGAGGAACATAGGTGTAACACCCAGAATATTGTTAGATTAATTTAAATATTATTTTAATATGATTATTTGAAGGTAAAATGAATTATTAAATAATATTGGGAATTATTATTATTATTATAGATGTTATTTATTTTAAGAATAATTAAATAAATAAAATAAATGGAATATGAAGAGTGGAAGGGTAAAAGTGGAAGTGGATAAAAGAGGCCAAGGTGAGAACTCAGAGTGTTTTCACGTATTTTTGCCTCAGAGTCAGAGAAAGGGAGAAACGCTGAAGAGAAAGAGAAGGAAGAGGAAAAGGCCAAAGATTGCTCAGAACTTCCTTCAATCCAAAGAGGTAAGGGGTCTGAACCTTATTAAACGATAATATGCGAGCAAATTCATGATATATGTTGGATTGTTGATGGATTTTGGGGATTTTAGGGAGATTGGGAAAGTTTGGGGTTTTGATGGAAATTCTCCGATCTGTGAGTTTTGTTGAGTTATATGCTTAGAAGCCCGCGCGTCCACTGTTTCCGCACTTAAAATCTTATTTATGCACATAACAGCCAAATGACGTTCGCCATTATGCCTTTGGCGTTCGCCATTTGGGCTTTTTTTCCAGAATAAGAGCGTTTAACGCCAATGGCGTTCGCCATTAGCCTAATGGCGTTCACCATATCAGTTTGACGGACAGTTTTTCCAGAATAAGAGCGTTTAACGCTAATGGCGTTCGCCATTAGCCTAATGGCGTTCGCCATATCAGTTTGACGGACAGCTTTCGCGTTTTAAACTCCCAGATGTGATATCGTTGTAATGTTGTTGTTGTTTTGTTGAGTTGTATGTCATGCTATTAATGATGATGATAACATGACTATATGATGCTGTTGTTGCTATGTTGATTATGATGCATGTTTGGTGTGCATGCATTCATGAAAGGCCGATGCCTAGTGATGAACGGACTGAGTTCCAATGATGTTGTTGACTCCGGGCTTGTGGAGAGGCTTGGTTCCTTGCGGGGAACTCGGATTCTATGGTGATGAATCTGGGAGTGGTGATCCTGTAGTTGGTCACAAAATGGGTATACCGAGTCGTGTTGAGTCATGCATGGGTGTGTGCATTGCATTTGATATGTTGTTTTGTTGATGTTCATGAGTATGTTGATTATGATGATTATGATGAGCTGTGTTGGCATATGTGAAATATATTTATGTTTATATTTCTGTCGTTATATTATTATTTAATAATGTAATTCTCACCCCTTCTGCATGTGTTTATGTTCATCTATGATGAGCAATGTGCAGATAAAGAGGAGTAGCTATTGTTGAGGTTTGAAGAATAAGTGTAGAGTTATTCTACGGAGTCGAGTCAAATGCTCTGGTCATGTGACACCGGGGTTATGGGATTCGATAGATAATTGGTTACTATTTACGTTGTTTATGATGACTAATATGTTGAGATGCTTTGTTGAGATAATGTTGAAACATTATTATGAATTGTTATATGATGAATGATAATATTTGTGTTGTTGTCCGCTGCGAAGTTTTAATAAAATAAATAATATGTTTTATGTTGTGATGCGATAAGTGTTATGATGTAAGAAATGTAAACTCTTCTACATATTGTACTCTGATAATTTATTTAAATATGTCGTTTGGGTAGAAGGGTGTTACATTAGTGGTATCAGAGCATTAGTCAGTCCAGTCGAGTCATAATGTGATGTTTTCCCTGTTGGTCGATTAGTGTAAATGACACTGTCGATATTTAACGGTGGTGGTTGTGTTGTGCAGAGTATGGCTGGAGAAAATGACCGTGCGATTGCTGAGGCTTTGGCTGCTATGGCGCAGGCTATGCAGGCGCAGCAGAATCCGCCGGTCGACGAGTTTAAGAATTTGGGAAGGTTTCTGAAGAATAACCCTCCTACATTCAAAGGGCGCTATGATCCAGATGGTGCTCAGATTTGGCTGAGGGAAATTGAGAAGATTTTCCGGGTGATGACGTGTACTGAAGCACAGAAGGTGCAGTTTGGTACGCATATGTTATCTGAAGAGGCTGAAAACTGGTGGGATAACGCTCGCCAGAGAATTGAAGTACCAGGTGCTGAGATGACTTGGGAAAGGTTCAAGACGGTCTTTCTGGAGAAATATTTTCCTGCTGATGTGCGATGTAAGAAGGAGATGGAATTTCTAGAACTGAAGCAGGGTAACATGTCTGTTGCTGTATTACAGTGGGAGACTCCGAAGTCTGCTACTGAGATACGCAGTTTTCTGGGGTTAGCTGGTTATTATCGCAGATTTATTGAGGGCTTCTCTAAGTTGGCATTGCCGTTGACGCAGTTGACTAAGAAGGGTCAAGTGTATGTGTGGGATGCAGCTTGTGAAGCGAGTTTTGTTGAGTTGAAGAGGCGGTTGACCAGTGCTCCAGTGTTGATCTTGCCTAATCCTGGTGAGTCCTTCGTTGTTTATTGTGATGCTTCTTTGATGGGTCTTGGTGGTGTTTTGATGCAGAATGGTAAAGTTGTAGCTTATGCTTCTAGACAGTTGAAAGTTCATGAGAGGAATTATCCTACGCATGATCTAGAACTTGCAGCTGTTGTATTTGTGTTGAAAATGTGGAGGCATTATCTGTATGGTTCCGGATTCGAAGTGTTCAGTGATCACAAGAGTCTGAAGTATCTGTTTGATCAGAAAGAGTTAAATATGAGGCAGAGAAGGTGGTTAGAATTACTGAAGGATTTTGACTTTGAATTGAGTTATCATCCCGGTAAGGCTAATGTAGTTGCAGATGCGCTGAGTAGAAAGTCTCTACATATGTCGATGATGATGGTTCGGGAGCTTGAGTTAATTGAACAGTTCCGTGATATGAGTTTGGGTTGTGAAGTTTCCGCTGATAGTGTAAAGTTGGGTATGCTGAAGTTGACTAGTGAAATTCTGGAAGATATCCGGAATGGTCAGCAAGTTGATGTCGCTCTAGTTGATCATATTACTATGGTTAACCAGGGTAATGGTGGTAATTTTGAGATTGATGAGAATGGCATCCTGCGATTTAAAGGTAGAGTTTGTGTTCCTGAGGTGTCTGAATTGAAAAGGAGTATTCTTGAAGAGGGCCATAGGAGTGGATTGAGTATCCATCCAGGTGCAACTAAAATGTATCAAGATTTGAAGAAGTTGTTTTGGTGGGCTGGTATGAAAAGAGATGTTGCTAAGTTTGTGTATGCCTGTTTGACTTGTCAGAAGTCAAAGATTGAACATCAGAAACCGGCAGGTATGATGCAACCTTTGAAGATTCCTGAATGGAAGTGGGATAGCATTTCCATGGATTTTGTGACGGGATTGCCGAGGACGGTGAAAGGTAATGATTCTATTTGGGTGATTGTGGATCGATTGACTAAGTCGGCGCATTTCTTGCCGATGAAGATTAATCACTCTTTAGAGAAGTTGGCAGAGTTGTATATTGAGGAGATAGTGAGGCTGCATGGTATTCCATCCAGTATTGTGTCTGATAGAGATCCCAGATTTACTTCTAGATTTTGGGAAAGTTTGCAGAAAGCGTTGGGGACTAAGTTGAGGTTGAGTTCAGCTTATCATCCTCAGACTGATGGTCAGACTGAAAGAACTATCCAATCCTTGGAGGATTTGTTGAGAGCTTGTGTGTTAGAGCAGAGTGGTTCTTGGGATAGTTATTTGCCGTTGGTGGAGTTTACTTATAATAATAGTTTTCATGCTAGTATCGGTATGGCTCCATATGAAGCATTGTATGGTAGGAGGTGTAAAACTCCATTGTGTTGGTATGAACCAGGTGAGAGTGTTGTACTCGGACCTGAGATTGTGCAGCAGACGACTGAAAGGGTTAAGATGATTCAGGAGAAAATGAAGATTTCTCAGAGTCGTCAGAAGAGTTATCATGATAAGAGGAGGAAGGCACTTGAGTTCCAAGAGGGAGATCATGTGTTCTTGAGAGTTACTCCGACGACAGGTGTGGGTAGAGCTTTAAAGTCTAAAAAGCTTACTCCGAGGTTTGTGGGTCCGTATCAGGTTTTGAAGAGGGTTGGGGAAGTGGCGTATCGGATAGCTTTACCGCCATCGCTTTCTAATCTGCATGATGTGTTTCATGTATCTCAGTTGAGAAAATATATTGCGGATCCTTCGCATGTTGTTCAGTTGGATGATATCCAGGTGAGGGATAATTTGACCGTTGAGGTGTTGCCAATTCGGATAGATGACCGAGAAGAGAAGACCCTGAGAGGTAAGAAGATTGCTCTAGTGAAAGTTGTTTGGGGAGGTCCAGCTGGTGAGAGCTTGACTTGGGAGCGTGAAGATCAGATGAAGGAGTCGTATCCGGCTCTATTTGCTTGAGGTATGTTTTCGAGGACGAAAACTTCTAAAGTGGGGGAGAGTTGTAACACCCAGAATATTGTTAGATTAATTTAAATATTATTTTAATATGATTATTTGAAGGTAAAATGAATTATTAAATAATATTGGGAATTATTATTATTATTATAGATGTTATTTATTTTAATAATAATTAAATAAATAAAATAAATGGAATATGAAGAGTGGAAGGGTAAAAGTGGAAGTGGATAAAAGAGGCCAAGGTGAGAACTCAGAGTGTTTTCACGTATTTTTGCCTCAGAGTCAGAGAAAGGGAGAAACGCTGAAGAGAAAGAGAAGGAAGAGGAAAAGGCCAAAGATTGCTCAGAACTTCCTTCAATCCAAAGAGGTAAGGGGTCTGAACCTTATTAAACGATAATATGCGAGCAAATTCATGATATATGTTGGATTGTTGATGGATTTTGGGGATTTTAGGGAGATTGGGAAAGTTTGGGGTTTTGATGGAAATTCTCCGATCTGTGAGTTTTGTTGGGTTATATGCTTAGAAGCCCGCGCGTCCACTGTTTCCGCACTTAAAATCTTATTTATGCACATAACAGCCAAATGACGTTCGCCATTATGCCTTTGGCGTTCGCCATTTGGGCTTTTTTTCCAGAATAAGAGCGTTTAACGCCAATGGCGTTCGCCATTAGCATAATGGCGTTCACCATATCAGTTTGACGGACAGTTTTTCCAGAATAAGAGCGTTTAACGCTAATGGCGTTCGCCATTAGCCTAATGGCGTTCGCCATATCAGTTTGACGGACAGCTTTCGCGTTTTAAACTCCCAGATGTGATATCGTTGTAATGTTGTTGTTGTTTTGTTGAGTTGTATGTCATGCTATTAATGATGATGATAACATGACTATATGATGCTGTTGTTGCTATGTTGATTATGATGCATGTTTGGTGTGCATGCATTCATGAAAGGCCGATGCCTAGTGATGAACGGACTGAGTTCCAATGATGTTGTTGACTCCGGGCTTGTGGAGAGGCTTGGTTCCTTGCGGGGAACTCGGATTCTATGGTGATGAATCTGGGAGTGGTGATCCTGTAGTTGGTCACAAAATGGGTATACCGAGTCGTGTTGAGTCATGCATGGGTGTGTGCATTGCATTTGATATGTTGTTTTGTTGATGTTCATGAGTATGTTGATTATGATGATTATGATGAGCTGTGTTGGCATATGTGAAATATATTTATGTTTATATTTCTGTCGTTATATTATTATTTAATAATGTAATTCTCACCCCTTCTGCATGTGTTTATGTTCATCTATGATGAGCAATGTGCAGATAAAGAGGAGTAGCTATTGTTGAGGTTTGAAGAATAAGTGTAGAGTTATTCTACGGAGTCGAGTCAAATGCTCTGGTCATGTGACACCGGGGTTATGGGATTCGATAGATAATTGGTTATTATTTACGTTGTTTATGATGACTAATATGTTGAGATGCTTTGTTGAGATAATGTTGAAACATTATTAAGAATTGTTATATGATGAATGATAATATTTGTGTTGTTGTCCGCTGCGAAGTTTTAATAAAATAAATAATATGTTTTATGTTGTGATGCGATAAGTGTTATGATGTAAGAAATGTAAACTCTTCTACATATTGTACTCTGATAATTTATTTAAATATGTCGTTTGGGTAGAAGGGTGTTACATTAGTGGTATCAGAGCATTAGTCAGTCCAGTCGAGTCATAATGTGATGTTTTCCCTGTTGGTCGATTAGTGTAAATGACACTGTCGATATTTAACGGTGGTGGTTGTGTTGTGCAGAGTATGGCTGGAGAAAATGACCGTGCGATTGCTGAGGCTTTGGCTGCTATGGCGCAGGCTATGCAGGCGCAGCAGAATCCGCCGGTCGACGAGTTTAAGAATTTGGGAAGGTTTCTGAAGAATAACCCTCCTACATTCAAAGGGCGCTATGATCCAGATGGTGCTCAGATTTGGCTGAGGGAAATTGAGAAGATTTTCCGGGTGATGACGTGTACTGAAGCACAGAAGGTGCAGTTTGGTACGCATATGTTATCTGAAGAGGCTGAAAACTGGTGGGATAACACTCGCCAGAGAATTGAAGTACCAGGTGCTGAGATGACTTGGGAAAGGTTCAAGACGGTCTTTCTGGAGAAATATTTTCCTGCTGATGTGCGATGTAAGAAGGAGATGGAATTTCTAGAACTGAAGCAGGGTAACATGTCTGTTGCTGTATTACAGTGGGAGACTCCGAAGTCTGCTACTGAGATACGCAGTTTTCTGGGGTTAGCTGGTTATTATCGCAGATTTATTGAGGGCTTCTCTAAGTTGGCATTGCCGTTGACGCAGTTGACTAAGAAGGGTCAAGTGTATGTGTGGGATGCAGCTTGTGAAGCGAGTTTTGTTGAGTTGAAGAGGCGGTTGACCAGTGCTCCAGTGTTGATCTTGCCTAATCCTGGTGAGTCCTTCGTTGTTTATTGTGATGCTTCTTTGATGGGTCTTGGTGGTGTTTTGATGCAGAATGGTAAAGTTGTAGCTTATGCTTCTAGACAGTTGAAAGTTCATGAGAGGAATTATCCTACGCATGATCTAGAACTTGCAGCTGTTGTATTTGTGTTGAAAATGTGGAGGCATTATCTGTATGGTTCCGGATTCGAAGTGTTCAGTGATCACAAGAGTCTGAAGTATCTGTTTGATCAGAAAGAGTTAAATATGAGGCAGAGAAGGTGGTTAGAATTACTGAAGGATTTTGACTTTGAATTGAGTTATCATCCCGGTAAGGCTAATGTAGTTGCAGATGCGCTGAGTAGAAAGTCTCTACATATGTCGATGATGATGGTTCGGGAGCTTGAGTTAATTGAACAGTTCCGTGATATGAGTTTGGGTTGTGAAGTTTCCGCTGATAGTGTAAAGTTGGGTATGCTGAAGTTGACTAGTGAAATTCTGGAAGATATCCGGAATGGTCAGCAAGTTGATGTCGCTCTAGTTGATCATATTACTATGGTTAACCAGGGTAATGGTGGTAATTTTGAGATTGATGAGAATGGCATCCTGCGATTTAAAGGTAGAGTTTGTGTTCCTGAGGTGTCTGAATTGAAAAGGAGTATTCTTGAAGAGGGCCATAGGAGTGGATTGAGTATCCATCCAGGTGCAACTAAAATGTATCAAGATTTGAAGAAGTTGTTTTGGTGGGCTGGTATGAAAAGAGATGTTGCTAAGTTTGTGTATGCCTGTTTGACTTGTCAGAAGTCAAAGATTGAACATCAGAAACCGGCAGGTATGATGCAACCTTTGAAGATTCCTGAATGGAAGTGGGATAGCATTTCCATGGATTTTGTGACGGGATTGCCGAGGACGGTGAAAGGTAATGATTCTATTTGGGTGATTGTGGATCGATTGACTAAGTCGGCGCATTTCTTGCCGATGAAGATTAATCACTCTTTAGAGAAGTTGGCAGAGTTGTATATTGAGGAGATAGTGAGGCTGCATGGTATTCCATCCAGTATTGTGTCTGATAGAGATCCCAGATTTACTTCTAGATTTTGGGAAAGTTTGCAGAAAGCGTTGGGGACTAAGTTGAGGTTGAGTTCAGCTTATCATCCTCAGACTGATGGTCAGACTGAAAGAACTATCCAATCCTTGGAGGATTTGTTGAGAGCTTGTGTGTTGGAGCAGAGTGGTTCTTGGGATAGTTATTTGCCGTTGGTGGAGTTTACTTATAATAATAGTTTTCATGCTAGTATCGGTATGGCTCCATATGAAGCATTGTATGGTAGGAGGTGTAAAACTCCATTGTGTTGGTATGAACCAGGTGAGAGTGTTGTACTCGGACCTGAGATTGTGCAGCAGACGACTGAAAGGGTTAAGATGATTCAGGAGAAAATGAAGATTTCTCAGAGTCGTCAGAAGAGTTATCATGATAAGAGGAGGAAGGCACTTGAGTTCCAAGAGGGAGATCATGTGTTCTTGAGAGTTACTCCGACGACAGGTGTGGGTAGAGCTTTAAAGTCTAAAAAGCTTACTCCGAGGTTTGTGGGTCCGTATCAGGTTTTGAAGAGGGTTGGGGAAGTGGCGTATCGGATAGCTTTACCGCCATCGCTTTCTAATCTGCATGATGTGTTTCATGTATCTCAGTTGAGAAAATATATTGCGGATCCTTCGCATGTTGTTCAGTTGGATGATATCCAGGTGAGGGATAATTTGACCGTTGAGGTGTTGCCAATTCGGATAGATGACCGAGAAGAGAAGACCCTGAGAGGTAAGAAGATTGCTCTAGTGAAAGTTGTTTGGGGAGGTCCAGCTGGTGAGAGCTTGACTTGGGAGCGTGAAGATCAGATGAAGGAGTCGTATCCGGCTCTATTTGCTTGAGGTATGTTTTCGAGGACGAAAACTTCTAAAGTGGGGGAGAGTTGTAACACCCAGAATATTGTTAGATTAATTTAAATATTATTTTAATATGATTATTTGAAGGTAAAATGAATTATTAAATAATATTGGGAATTATTATTATTATTATAGATGTTATTTATTTTAATAATAATTAAATAAATAAAATAAATGGAATATGAAGAGTGGAAGGGTAAAAGTGGAAGTGGATAAAAGAGGCCAAGGTGAGAACTCAGAGTGTTTTCACGTATTTTTGCCTCAGAGTCAGAGAAAGGGAGAAACGCTGAAGAGAAAGAGAAGGAAGAGGAAAAGGCCAAAGATTGCTCAGAACTTCCTTCAATCCAAAGAGGTAAGGGGTCTGAACCTTATTAAACGATAATATGCGAGCAAATTCATGATATATGTTGGATTGTTGATGGATTTTGGGGATTTTAGGGAGATTGGGAAAGTTTGGGGTTTTGATGGAAATTCTCCGATCTGTGAGTTTTGTTGGGTTATATGCTTAGAAGCCCGCGCGTCCACTGTTTCCGCACTTAAAATCTTATTTATGCACATAACAGCCAAATGACGTTCGCCATTATGCCTTTGGCGTTCGCCATTTGGGCTTTTTTTCCAGAATAAGAGCGTTTAACGCCAATGGCGTTCGCCATTAGCCTAATGGCGTTCACCATATCAGTTTGACGGACAGTTTTTCCAGAATAAGAGCGTTTAACGCTAATGGCGTTCGCCATTAGCCTAATGGCGTTCGCCATTAGCCTAATGGCGTTCGCCATATCAGTTTGACGGACAGCTTTCGCGTTTTAAACTCCCAGATGTGATATCGTTGTAATGTTGTTGTTGTTTTGTTGAGTTGTATGTCATGCTATTAATGATGATGATAACATGACTATATGATGCTGTTGTTGCTATGTTGATTATGATGCATGTTTGGTGTGCATGCATTCATGAAAGGCCGATGCCTAGTGATGAACGGACTGAGTTCCAATGATGTTGTTGACTCCGGGCTTGTGGAGAGGCTTGGTTCCTTGCGGGGAACTCGGATTCTATGGTGATGAATCTGGGAGTGGTGATCCTGTAGTTGGTCACAAAATGGGTATACCGAGTCGTGTTGAGTCATGCATGGGTGTGTGCATTGCATTTGATATGTTGTTTTGTTGATGTTCATGAGTATGTTGATTATGATGATTATGATGAGCTGTGTTGGCATATGTGAAATATATTTATGTTTATATTTCTGTCGTTATATTATTATTTAATAATGTAATTCTCACCCCTTCTGCATGTGTTTATGTTCATCTATGATGAGCAATGTGCAGATAAAGAGGAGTAGCTATTGTTGAGGTTTGAAGAATAAGTGTAGAGTTATTCTACGGAGTCGAGTCAAATGCTCTGGTCATGTGACACCGGGGTTATGGGATTCGATAGATAATTGGTTATTATTTACGTTGTTTATGATGACTAATATGTTGAGATGCTTTGTTGAGATAATGTTGAAACATTATTATGAATTGTTATATGATGAATGATAATATTTGTGTTGTTGTCCGCTGCGAAGTTTTAATAAAATAAATAATATGTTTTATGTTGTGATGCGATAAGTGTTATGATGTAAGAAATGTAAACTCTTCTACATATTGTACTCTGATAATTTATTTAAATATGTCGTTTGGGTAGAAGGGTGTTACAATATGCCTTCTTCAAAATTTTCAACAAAGCCTCCCTGTGCCCCTCAGAGCTTAACAACAACGATAAGATCGATATCTTGGAAGGAGTTTGCTGTAGATGGTCAACCAACTTGTACTCAGACTTCTTGATGATCCTCAAGAACTCTTCTGCATCATCATCAAGCTTTTCTTCCGACCCCACTGGCGCCGGTGTCACCACTGGAGTACCATCACTCACCACTGCTTTCCTTTTTGCCCTGGCTAAAGCCTCGACCTTTTCTTTTTTCTCTTTTTCTCCTTCTCCTCCCCTCAAGGCATCTGGTGCAAACAACCTCCCACTGCGAGTGAAACCGCTGGGACCGACATTATCCACCTTTGAAACGGTGGTTTCATCCGCAGTCTGCTCCTCTACTTTCTCACCGTTGCAATAAACCTCTCCACCATAATGCCATGGCACGGCATCATCTTTGTCATACGGAATTGGTCCAGGTACCGTGATGGTAACTGGAGCCGCCTCAGCTAGATTTGACAAATCCACCGGATCAAAGTAAATTGTTATGGTGGAGACTTCATCTTTTCCCACATCAGCTTTCTCAATCAAAATACTCCCCTCGTCCATCAGGCCCTGGACAGTCCTCCTCGATAATTCACACCCATTCTGAACAATAGTGCACTCAGCACAATCAATACCACAGCCCGGGTGAACCCCATTCAACAACAACTGCCTCTTGACCTCAGCCAGAGGAGTCTTCAACTGATCAACAGTAGACAGCCCAACCCTACTCTCCTCAGAAATAGCATTCACCCCCCTTTGACCATGCGCAGGCATGGGATTAGCATTGACATTGGGAGATGGTGCAAAGTTGATTGCTTTCGAATCCACCAAGTCTTGAACTACGTGCTTAAAAGCTTTGCAGTTCTCTATGTTGTGTCCGGGAGCACCCGAATGGAATTCGCATTTCGCATTTTCATCATAATTGGCTGGCCTTTGATCAGGTCTCAAAGGTGCCAAAGTTCTTAGCTGTACCAACCCCAAGTCTTGCAATTTCTTTAACAAAAAGGAATAGGTTACAGGAGGCCTGTCAAAATGCCGATCATTCATTCGACCCCTGACCTGATAACCAGCCCTCTGAGGCCTCTGCTGAAATGGTTGTCTTTGCTGTTGAGGTTGCTGTTGTTGTTGCTGATTATCAGCGGGAATAGTTACCGCAGCAGTGTGCTGAAAGTAGCGATCCCTACTGGGTCCTCTCTGTGCATATACTGCACTGGCATCCCCCTCCTTCTTCCTCTGGCCATTACTGAAGGGCTTCTTCGACCCAGACGACGAAGCTGTACCCTGAATCTTCCCGAGCTTCAGCCAGCTCTCAATTCTTTCCCCGGCCACGACTATATCTGAAAAGTTGGTCACCGGACAACCAACCATCCTCTCAGCATATGCCCCCTGCAGGGTCCCCATGAAGAGATCAGACATCTCTCTGTCCACTAATGGAGGTTGCACCCTGGCAGCCAACTCCCTCCACCTTTGGGCATATTCTTTAAACCCTTCATTATTTTTCTGAGACATACCCTGCAGCTGGGTACGACTCGGGGCCATATCAGCATTGAACTGATACTGTTTAAAGAATGCGTCCCCAAGATCTTACCAATTCTTGATATCTGAGGACTTAAGCTTGGTATACCACTCCAGTGAGCCTCCGGACAGGCTGTCCTGGAAGAAGTACATCCACAGCTTTTGGTCCATGGTGTAAGCTGAGATCTTACGGACAAACGCCTGTAGGTGAGTCTCAGGGCAGGAACTCCCATTGTACCGATCAAACGCGGGCGCTTTGAATTTCTGCGGGATCACAATCCCCTCCACTAGCCCCATGTTTGACATGTTAACCACCCCAGGAGTGTTATAGCTTTCCAATGCTCTGATCTTTTCAGCCAGCAGCTGAATCTCTTTATTCTGTGGTGGGGCACTGTATTGACCGAACGGTTCGTTGTGCATCGAGAACTGATCGGCTTCTCTATCTTCTTCTCTGTCGTCATCAACCCCGAAGAAAGGAGGGAAAAGACTATCTTTCAAGTTCTGACCCATCGGTCTAGGTTGACCACCGACACCACCAAAACCAGCGGCGTTATTCACTATACCCACGGTTGTCCTCTTACCACCGTCTCGAGAACCACCCAGCCCCTGGTTGGAGACACCATCCAGGTTCACACCACTATTTGCCGCTGAAGCCCGCTCGAGCTTCTCGACTTTGTCAGCTAGAGCTTTCTGACCAACTGCAAAACCTTGCATGATGTTGATCAGCTCGGTCATCTTGTCTTTCAACTCGAGGATGTCTGTATTTGGAAGATCCATCAGTCTGGGAGTATTGCGCCGCGTGAAGTATGTGTGAGGACGGGTTGAGTGCAAAGGTACAGCTCTGCGAGCACGAGCAATGATTCCTGAAACAATCAAGCACGTTAGCAACAGATACCTGCAAAATAAAACACAAGTTATTATGATCATGCATGAATGCAGTGTTTATCCATATGCGGAACACTTTGTCTCTCGATCCTGGCTTCATCGAGACAAATAATCCGACAGCAATATTCTGACATTCAGCATTCGATTCATCATACAGACCAGAGATATATGATTTAGCAAAATACCCCCAACCATGTGTGTGTGCTGTGTGAGTGCATACGGGAAAGCAAATAAAGCTTGGAGATCAATCACAGAATGAAAATAACCATCACATAGCAAAATGCACAATAAATGCCATAGTCATACATCAAATCAGATATAAATCCAATACAATCTTCCAGAATCGGGAAAGAAATACAAGCAAAATGAATTCCGTCAACAAGCCTGACGGTAATCCACACAAATGATAAAGCTAGCCTGATGAGGGTCCCACAGAAGGCCCTATCTCATCAACCATCTTCGTGAACTCTGCGGCGAACCTGAGCTCGGTGTTCTCCTGCTGTAATCTCCCCACCTCTTTCTGGTGAATCTTCATCTGCCTGAAGTATTTATCTCTCTCAGCAATGTAATGATCTCTCTCGGCGATGATCTTTGCTTTCTCCACTTCCCACTCTGCAGCAAGGACTCTGTTTCTGGCATCTCTCTGATCTCTCACGAGGATCTGCCTCCTCTTCTCATCTTCAATGACCTTTGAAGCTCTAGCCAATCTCTCTTTGGTGATGTCGTGCTCCTTTGTTGAAGATGCCAAAGCCTGACTGACCTTCCCATAGTAGGTAGTATCCATCTCAAAGCGCTTTGCTTCCAAGGCATGTCGCTTGTCTTGATCTTCCATCTTCACTCTGATCTCTTGATTGGCCATCTGAACCCGAGCAACAGTCATCTCCAATTCCGCTTTCTCTGCAAGCAACTGATCTCTCTCCCGCTTCATCTCTAGGAACTCATCCATACCAACAGAAGAAGGAGATTCCTCAACCAACGGATACCAAGGATCGACCATAGGAAATGGTAGACAAGTAAGCTCCACTCTCTTACTGAGCCAGTCATCGAACGGAGGAAAAGACCGGTTATTGGCTCTACCCCAAGAAAACTTGCCTTTCCTTTGAACGCTGCGCCATGCATCAGATACCTGCTTCAACCTGGCCTGATTGCCCTCAACCGGGAAGTACACAGTTTCCTGAACCTCGCTCTTGAACGGAGGAAGCTCCATAGCGAATCCCATTTGTCTCTTAAGAAGTGTCGGGTTATAATTAATGCAACCCTGAACTCCTATAAGTGGCACATTGGGAAAACCCCCACAACTGCAAATGAAGTCTTGTCCAACTCCACTACTGTGAGTCCAAGCTATGTCTTTGGCCCTCAAACCCATCAGCTTGGTCGCCCAATTGACATTTTGGCCAAGAAGAACAAAAGCACCCCTGGTAGGCAAATATCCCATAAACCACTTGTATAACAACTGAGTGCAACATCGAATCAATCCCCCACGCCACTTCTCGTTCCTGTTATGGACCGAGTAATAGACATCTCCGATCAAAGTAGGGATAGGATTCCTCTGAACAAACAAGCGGATGGCATTAATGTCCACAAAGCCCTTCTGATTAGGAAACAGAATGATCCCATAAATGCCCGCAGCAATCAAAGCACAGACTGTGTTCCAGTTGCCCAACTCAGCATTCTCCTTAGCCTTAGTTTCTAGGAAACTCAGATGAAAACCAGGAAACTTCCCCTTCTCTTTCAGACTTCCCTTCACCATCTCCGGACTCAAATAAAGAGCACGGGAAATCCCTCCAATATCGGGCTCTTCCTTAGTAGCATAGAAAGGAACCTGATTTCTGATCTGGATGCCCAACATATCAGCATAATCCTCCATCAAAGGCCCGAGTAAGTAATCTGGGAAAACGAAGCACCTCAAACCAGGATCATAGAACTGGAGGAGAGTATGAATGGCACTCCTATCTCTGTCAGTGAGTCGGAAAACCATCTTCAGAATACCCCCATACATCTCACGAAACATGCCCACATGGTCGGGTGCAATCAATGCGATCATATCCTTCAGCGCACTGATCTCTGGGTCAAAGAAACTGTAAGCGACATCATCCTTCAAACCGGGCCTCCTCATGTCTAAGAAGTCTCTCAACCAGGATCTCGATCAAAATGTCCCTGCATATGGGTAAACATGTGTTAGATGCAGATAAATGCAGAATGTGATGATGCTGATGAATGAATGCAATGCATTGCCATCCTCCAAGTCATCTGAACATCTGTTGCTCTGAATCACAACCCTGATTTCTGAACTGATCACAACCATCTGAAGGAAAATGTAACCACAAATCCAACTCAAGGGTTCCGAAATAAACGGAAGATACATCACCACCATCATCAGACAAACTCTGAGCAGATAAGCATAACCATCTCTGAATCGGCCCGGGGAATCCTGAAATAAACGGATCCCCACTGATAAATAACTCGGACAGCACTCCGGCGTCTCAGAAATAAATGTTCATAAATCCGACTTATAAATATGACTCTGATCAACGGAACCAATAGTCACCATCAGAACAATGCATCTGTAAGAATCACCCTCCCCTCACAGGTAAATTCTAATCAGGTCATCCTAAGGCGGATAATAGTCTCGACAATCGGGCGGAGATACTCAATGGGTTTGCCCTTTCGGGTGCGCCATTGTAGCTCCCTTAAGACCGTCTAAACCAAAGATCCGGGAAATGATCGGTCACCAGAGTCAATAATCCAAAAGAGGCAACCCAACCAAAGTGGAAAACCCCACTGAGGAAGAGCACTCTCAGATGAACCTCGTCCGGCTTGTGGTATGTCACGTCGCAACAGCATGCCCAACCGGCATGTGAGGAACGTGAGACCACACTAATCCTAGGTGTATACTCGGGCCTGGGTTTTAGCCCCACTCAGAACACCCACCCCAAAACAGAGGAACCACCTGCACAGAGGACAGCAACATGATAGTATGATGCATGCAAATATTTATGCAAATATATACACAGTCAGAATAATAAATGCAATAAATAAAGCGGCACAAGCAACCTAAACTATCCTAAAACGCTAGGAGAGACTCGCTTAGGGAAGATGGACCAGCACAGGTCAACATCTTGTAGATCCCCAGCAGAGTCGCCAGCTGTCGCATCCGCGAAAAACAACCGGCGGGCTGAAACAAAAACAACACAGAGCCGCCACCGTGCGTTATTTATCCCAAAATAGGGAAAGGAAACACTCAGAGTAAACCTGGAAAAAGTATGGTCTCGCGACCAAAGAGAAAGGGTACGGGAGTCGGTTACGCAAGGGGAAGGTATTAGCACCCCTCACGTCCGTCGTACTCGACGGGATCCACGCTCTATAAGAAAGAAAAGGTTGCTAAAACAAAACATCACACACACACACCGAAGACCACGCAGGTGGGGGAAAAGAGGAGAGGGCTCGCTAGGATATCACATCCTATGCCTACGTATCTCGTCTGGAACGAGAATCAGAGCTGCCGTAGTTCGGCTCACGCACGCCAAACAATACACACACAAACACGGGCAAACTTGGAACCCGAATGCCAATCGCTGGACTTACATCGGCTTCCGAACCAAACAAACACAATCAGGATACAGACAGCCAATCGCTGGGCTTACATCCATATCCTGACACACGAAAGGGTTAACAAGAAAACACACACAAAAAAGAAAAAAAGTGCCCGGAGAGACCTCGCACGGTCTCCTGCCTACGTACCTCATCTGGTATGAGGATCAGGGCGACGTAGTTCCCCTTAACGGGAAAGAAATTCTAACCAGATACAAAGGGAGACACACTACTAGGGAGCTGGACTCGAGCCTAGATGTTATCATGCATCATTACCCTATGTTACGGTTTCTATCTACTTGCACAACAGCAAGCTAATCCTAACCAGGAAAAACAAGCATGCAAGCATAAACAAAGCAAAGCAAACATCCACATTTAGCACACACTATATCCAATCCAAGTGGGCTCAAACAAAGGGTTAGACTGCCGAGGCAAGTCAACTGTACAGGGTAGTGTTCGCTCTTAACCCTGACATTGAGAGTCAGGGTGAAGCAGATGAAAGGTAAGTGAAGATGAGACTTCACAGCTCTTATCCCTGGCCAGGGAGAGCTTCAGACAAAGGAGCGTGGGTTCAGAATGGAGGAACCCTTCTACGCTCAAGACTCAGACTCAACTGTACAAATGTACAAGATCTTGGGTTAATGTCCCAATGCATCAACACAGTGGTGTGAGCAGAGGGACAACTCAATAGAATAGCGGGGGATGGATCGCACATCCCTTGGGTTCCGCCAATTGCCTTAATCAAGGTCTTTTCCTGCTTGGGGACAAAGTTAAACAATCACAAACATCGCCTCTTAAGGAGGACTTCAGACAATTGCCTGGCTAAATAACAAGCCAGGTCTTCCAGACTACATGGAGACAAGAGAGTCTACCTCAACTGGTTTATACAACCAAGCAGCAGCACAGCAAGTTCTTAAAGAACTAAAGCGACTATGGTACCTGAAATCAATCTAATTCAGTCAGTATTCCCATCACACAGTCAAAACAAACAAGTTAAGAACCAACAGTATAATAACCAACAGTCAATGTACAATCAATGCAATGTGCAAAGCACAACCAACTCAATTGAGCCAAGCATCCTACAAAACACACAAGTTAGTTCACAACAATTAGCCAAATCAAACTCAATTAAGTTGCATTATTCTCCTTTAAGGCATTTGCATCTCAACCTGAAACACATTTCAAAAGTGAGAAACAAGACCACTAGGACAAGCCTAGGGTCCAAAGGAGATGAAAAATTTAAAACAGCAAGTGAAAATTAATCAAAACCACAATCAAACAAATTAGAAACAAATCCCATTGGTCCCATGCTCATGTCATTCATCATCATCATTTCATGAACAAAATATCACAAATCATGCCATTTGCAACCTCAAAAGACCAAACAGAATGATCACAATCAAATCAATATCAAAACATCTCAATAAATTCCACAAATATTCCAGCCTAGACAGAACACATTCAATGAGTAGCATATCAATTTTCATGCAATTTGGACAAGTGGAAGTAGGGAAATTAAATTCATAAAGTCCAGACAAGTTCAAGCAAGCCAACACAAGGCATCAAAACAAGCATCAACTTCCAATAATCATAAAACAGTGACAATACATGATAAATGAATGGGATCAAAACCACAATGACCTATAATGCGTCTAGAATTCACATGTCAAATTTCACATCCATCCAATTAATGACCAGAATTTCACAAGCCAAATACAAACATGTGTCACAAAATATCAACAAATGACCAAACAGGGAAGAAAATTCCAATCAAATAGGAAACGCCATCAAAAATTCCAGAAAAACTCACATGTATTCTCAACATCCATATCCTCGATCATACAAAAATTCAGCTCAATCCAATGTCCCTAAGTACATCAAATAAAATCATGAAATGCACAGTGAATGGTGTGACACAAATTGTCACACCTCTATTCAAAAGATCATATCTCATTAACCAGGGATCCAAAAATTGCAAACCACATATCAAAATCACCAGAAAAGAGTCAAGAACATGCACAAAAAATTTCAAGCATTTCTATGGAAGCATCATCATTTTACAAGCAAAAATGGCATGGTATACACAAATTGGACACATTCAATCAAACCCTAGGCAATTTTAAAATTCACATGTGCACAAAAATATTAAAATTCATCATAAAAAACTACACATCACAAGGAGAATGGTGAAAAAAACCTCATCAAATTTGGAGTAAAAATGAATTAGATATAGATTTTTGATTGTTGAGAAAAAAAATAAAAAAGAATGAAATAAGTATGTAGAATCATGAAGCCTAAGAAAAATAAAGTAGCAACGCAAAATTGAAACCGCTGTACAGCAGGTTCGAACCATGTACGTAGCGCTTACAGACCTCCCATCTAACCGCTAGGCCAAGGAGGCCGCGCTACAGCAAGATTGAACAGTGGTACTTTTTAAAGCCTAGCGCGCTTAAACATCAGCAGCATGAACAGTGCGCGCGAAATTGGATCTAACACATGTTTTTTTGAAATTTTTCAAGTTCTTCATGACATTCATACATTCATAGGCTCAAGAACAAATGTTCACCAAATTGGACAAACTTTATATCAACGGAAAGGTCTTTCAACGTACATCATGAATCCATAATTATTTTGATCTAATTCTTGATAAATAAAAAAATCGAAGCAAAACATAAACATGCATGAAACTTCAAATCATCATAACTTCCTTGTTTCTCAACCAAATTTAGTGGTTCAAAGTGCAGAATTTTCTACTAAACAAGATCTATCCAAAGCATCAAACAATTTCAAGAATCATTGAAGTCGAAAACTCACCTTAATTTGAGGACAGTTGCTAAATCGCGCGTTTTAGGCCTTGAAATGTGAAAACAGAACTTCTATGATGCTTGTAGAAGTGAATGGAACAAGTCTTGTTGCTCAATTACGCACGATCTTGATGAAATCTTGAATTGCCATTGTTGCACCTCACTTTAACAGTCCAAAATTTGGCTTTGAAATGGTGAAATCTTGCTTCAATTAGCTTCAATAATGCATGTGGATGATGAAACAATGAAGATCTAAGCAAGGTTTTTGAAGAAATTGCAAAAAAAGTGAAGATGAAAAGTTGAGAGAATTGGAGATTTTGGATCTAGATCTGAAATTCTGTTATGATTAATCAAAAAACAGTTACAATTTAGTTTATATATGTTATGTTAATGATGTTAGTAATCATGATTAGTAAAAATGGAATGGATTAGTGAAAATGCATTTTCATGCTAAATGGACAATTACCAATTCACCCTCACTCATGCAATGCAATGTAACAGTAGAATTTTCTGGTTTGAGCAAGTTACAAATGACATTTGTAAGCTAATGCAAAAGGAATGGAGTGAAAATAATGAATATTTCTCAAAATGCACTTTTTCCCTCCACTTTTTAAATTAAGTCCACTTGAAAATGCACTTTTTATGTGATGAGTTTTCATGAAATATGATGATGGATCATGATAGTACGTGTCAAATGGAGTTTGCTCAAAGAAACCTCACTCAATTTGGCCATTCCATGTGAAAGTTATGCCACTTTGAATTTAGGCATTTTTGGAAAATGATTTGATCACAACTTGCCAACCACACATGAGAAATTCATGTTCTTGGACTTTTTGGAAAGGTGAGAGCAAGATCTACAACTTTCATGTTGAACAAAATTTCATTTGAAGCATTTTTGGACACGTAATTTTGAGGAGCAATACTTTCCATTTTTGGAAACTTTCAATTACAAGTCACTTTTTATTTTTGGAAACTTTTCTCTTGACTTTATTTTCTTCATTCTTGATGTTTGAAATGCCAAATGAAACTTGTTTAGACATGAATGAAGTGTCTCTTACTCTCTCCCACCTCCAAATCCATCAATTTAGGCACAGTTGACCACAGTTGACTTTTCTGATTGATAGATGAATTTGGCCATGCACTGATCAAGTTGAGCCTCAAACTCCTGATGAAATGGCTCAAGGATGAAACCCTAGCTTCCATAAGCTCAATATAATCACATGATGACCCCCATATCCATTGTAGACCCCTTCTCCTTGCCAAGCCCTGATTGGCCCAATGCAGATGATTAGGGTTGACTAGTGGTCAAAACCCTAATCTCAAGGTGTCTGATCAATCTCTTGAATCTCTTGGTGATAACAAGACCATGATGATGATGATGTATCATTTCAACCAAGATTAAGCTCAATCTCTTTGAGAATCAAAAACCCTAATTTGTACCACACATCCTCAGATGATTAATGATCAATCCCATGAAACCCTCAGCTTGAATCTCAACCTCTTATCTTCTGACCAAGACTTTGAGGATGCCTTGATCCATGTAGCCACATGATATGCAACATGCTAATGACTAATGACCTAAAAATGATATGCAATGTATTATACTAGTCCCAAGAGAGGAGGGCAAATTTTGAGGTGTTACAGCTGCCCCTATTCAATCCACTGTGAACCTGTCGATATGAACAGCCTCGGCTTTCAGATGATCAGGGTGAAGAGTGATTGAATACCAAGAACAGACGAACAATTTGCACTCTGATGGGAAAATAATTAACAATGCCTGTCAGAATCGGCAAAGAACACAATCTTCAAAGAAAAATCCGTCTGGTACGGAGAGAGTCGGCCTGATCACCGAAACAAAAACATCGACCTGGATACCAAAATAAATGGTAACACAGGGATAACCATGGCCTGAACACCAGACATCCGCTGGGGATTATTATTATTCTTTATGCTTTTCTTGAACCCCGAAAATTTTCTCTTTTTTGCTCTTCCTTTTTCATTTTCTTGAACCCCGAAATTTTTTCTTTCGCGCAAATGATCCCGGATCACTGCATTTGAACCCCGATATCTTGTTTGCCAAATAATGAACCCCATTCTCCATTTTGAACCCCAGTCGCCTGACGATAACTTGTGATCGCCATTGTGAACCCCGTTCTCCAGAAAATGCCTCAACATTTCCCTTTCTCCATTTGAACCCCGTTCTCCAGAAAATGCCTCAACATTTCCCTTTCTCCATTTGAACCCCGTTCTCCAATTTCTCGTGATAATTCCGCTGGCAATGTCGGAAATAACACCAAACACCACTCTGAGGGCGACATATCAGAGGGTACACCTTCACAAAAGGAAGGTAACATGTGCATCTCTTCCTCAGAAGACACCTATAACGACCTCCATTGGCCTCAGCCCAAAGTCAACGGTGACACATGAACAGAAGATAATCTTGAGGACCTCATCCCGGATATAATCTTCAACTCCAATCTCCATTTGGACCCCGATCTCCAGAAAATGTCTCAACATTTCCTTCTCTCCAATTGAACCCCGATCTCCAGAAAATGCCTCAACATTTCCCTCTCTCCAATTGAACCCCGATCTCCAGAAAATGCCTCAACATTTCCCTTTCTCCATTTGAACCCCAATTGTCGCGCTGATCGCGTAACGTCCTTTGATTTCCATCTCCGTCCGACGAAAAAATTTCCTCCAGTATTGCACTACTGGGGAACATTGCTGATCTGACATCATGATGCTAAACTCCTCAAAGTAACACCTTCACCATCCGGCGAAACTAAACCTCAAACGGTAACCACGACTTAAGTCGCGCTGATCGCGTAACATTCCCATCTTTGTCCGACGGAAAATTTTCCTCCAGTATCGCACTACTGGGGAAGTACTGTTGATAAAAATACGGTGCCACACTCCTCGGAGCAACACCTTCATCTTCGGGCAAAACCACCTCTCAAACGGTAACCACGGTCCGAGACTAGCTCATGCTTGCAATATGATGCATGATTGATTTTTCTGCGTAATGCTCCATACTTATGGAAATGCTACGCGATTTATTATGCAATATGCTATGCTTAGTCTACATGATGAATGCATAAAAAGCATCCCCCTCAAGGGACTCTTCTGAGGAGCTCGAGACACTCTGCTGAGGAACTCGCCAACACTCCGATCTCCACCATGCCGGGGAATAGCACTGCTGCTGGGAAAAAGGCAACCCTTGCTGGGGAAAAACCTCCTTCTCCCCCAATCCGCTTGGGGAATTGCTGCTGAAAGATCCACCAATGCACTCTGTGGGGATATACCAGTCTTGACTTGCTGGGGATATCAATCCCGACTCTGCTTGGGAAACCACCACACACAGATACTTCCGTTGGGGAAACAGCAACCTTCAGGCCTAGCTGCTGGGGAAGCATCAATCTAAACCTGCTGGGGATAACCATCCTGACCCTGCTAGGGAATCCACAGACCTTGAATCTGCTGGGGAATTAGTCCTCATGACTCTGCTTAGGGAGATGAGGCAATTCTGGTACTGAACACCTTCCGACTCATCGAACCCTGGCATTCACCATCTAACTCCACTATCAGCTTTCCACTTTTGAGAACTCCCAGACTCGTCTGGACTTTTCTGCTCCATCATCTTGTATTCCAAACCGCTCCGTACTCGACGGGGAACGAACTCCTGGGATTTATACAGACTTTTCAATTTTCAGACTTTGAAGAGTCTTCTTGATTAATATCCAGGATCGTCGTACGTCCTTCATCGTCTTATCACCACTCTTCAATTCATTCGTCCCTGATTGGACTCCATGGGGACTGTTTTGTCAACAGCTTCCACATCACAACCTGCAAGTGAGTGAAAATACCTAACAATTCTTGCAAAAAAGATCGTTAGATGAAACCGTGCCCCAGGCGTGTCAAGATTTCAACACTTGGGTCACCCAACCTTCCGAATAAGATTTCAAGTTTCAATCTTATAAACACGCATTGGAAGGGATCTGTATGTCTAAAAATGCAAAATTCTTTATCAAAAATAATCTGATGTTTTTGCCATCAAAGCGGTAATGAAAAACAAAAACAAAAATTATTTGACTGAATGTGCATTTCATTGATTGAAAAGTGTGGCTCAAATTGAGCAATACAAAGGAAGCAATTCCTGAAAAGAGGTAATTGCGCACAAAAGGAAAAATCTATCCTAATGGCAATGTGAAACCCGTAATCTCATCGAGTTCCAACTCGGTTACACCCCATATGTCCTCAGACTTCCCATGCTTTCTGCCTTCTGAACAAGACGTTTCTGATTGATCCCTACCGGGTATTATCCATGATGCTTTAACCAAAGCACAAACGATCATGCCGGACACAGTTGTTCGTTTCAATCCCTCTTTTGCCTGGACCGCCCTTTCGGGTTTTAAGTCCACCGGGATACCCATTTTTGCCCAAGTCGCCTTTTCAGGTTTTCGACTTGCCGGGTGTACAGTTTTTCATTTTATCCCTAATTTTTGCCCGAACCTTTCTTCTGTTTTTTTTTTGGTTCGCCGGGATGCCCATTTTTGCCTGGACTATTTTATTCTTTTCGTCCAGCGGGTCTCCTTATACGAAGTATTTTTTAACTGCGTCCGCATTCACAGGGGATGGAAAATCCTCGCCATCCATAGTCGTTAACAACAAGGCTCCACCAGAGAAGACCTTCTTGACCACGAATGGACCTTCATAATTGGGTGTCCATTTGCCCCTACGATCGTTTTGAGGAGGAAGGATCCTTTTCAGCACCATATCACCCACGTGATATACCTGAGGTCGCACCTTTCTGTCAAAAGCATGCTTCATCCTCTGCTGGTATAACTGCCCATGACAGATGGCTGCCAGCCTCTTCTCCTCAATTAGGCTACACTCTTCGTACCGGGTCCTTACCCATTCTGCCTCTTGCAATTTCACGTCCATCAGGACTCTCAAAGAGGGAATTTGAACCTCAACCGGTAGCACGGCTTCCATTCCATATACTAACGAGAAAGGAGTTGCCCCAGTAGACGTGCGCACCGATGTTCGATACCCATGCAATGCAAACGGCAACATCTCATGCCAGTCTTTATAGGTCACCACCATCTTTTGCACAATCTTCTTGATGTTCTTGTTGGCTGCCTCAACCGCCCCATTCATCTTCGGACGATAGGGAGAAGAATTGTGATGTTCAATCTTGAATTCCCGGCACAGTTCCGCCATCATTTTGTTATTCAAATTAGAACCATTATCAGTAATGATCCTCTCGGGAACCCCATATCTGCAAATGATGTCTCTCTTGAGAAACCTGGCAACGACCTGCTTCGTCACGTTCGTATAAGAGGTTGCTTCAACCCACTTGGTGAAGTAATCAATAGCCACTAATATGAATCGATGCCCATTCGAAGCTGTAGGCTCAATCTTTCCGATCATATCAATGCCCCACATAGCAAACGGCCATGGAGACGACATTAAGCTCAACGGATTTGGAGGCACGTGCACCTTGTCAGCATAAATCTGGCATTTATGACACTTCCGCACGAAATTAAAACATTGGGCCTCCATGGTCATCCAATAATAACCTGCCCTCAGCAGCTTCTTCACCATTGCATTCCCACTGGCATGGGTACCGAACGATCCTTCGTGAACCTCTTTCATCAATTGGCTTGCTTCTTTATCATCAACACATCTGAGCAAGACCCAATCGAAATTCCTCTTGTACAGAACCCCATCCTTATTCAGGTAGAACACCATGGCCAACCTCCGCAGAGTCTTTCGGTCCTTCTTAGATGCTCCCTCAGGATACTCTTGAGTCTCTAGATAGCGCTTGATATCGTAATACCACGGTTTCTCATCATCAGGCGTTGTATCAACAGCAAACACATAAGCCGGTCTATCCAGACGACCCACCTCGACATTGGGGAACTGATTCCACCACTGCACCTTAATCAAGGCAGCTAGCGTAGCCAAAGCATCTGCCAAAGGATTCTCTTCCCTAGGCACATGATGCATCTTCACCTTGGCGAAAAACGTCAACAATCTCCTCGTATAATCCCGATACGGCACTAAGTGAGACTGATGCGTATACCATTTTCCGTTAACTTGATTTACAACCAGAGCTGAATCTCCATAGATGACGAGGTTCTTGATTCTTAAATCAATCGCCTCTTCAATCCCCAATATACAAGCTTCATATTCAGCCACGTTGTTGGTGCACTCAAATGTTAGCCGGGCAGCAAAAGGAATGTGGGATCCTTTCGGCGTAACCAAAACAACACCAACACCGCTACCATTCACGTTAACTGCCCCATCAAACATCAGAATCCATTCGGATTCAGGGTCAGGCCCCTCCTCCGGGATCGGTTCCTCGCAATCTTTCGATTTGAGAAACATGATGTCCTCATCAGGGAATTCAAACTTCATCGGTTGATAATCATCAATGGGTTGCTGGGCGAGGTAATCAGACAATACACTCCCCTTGATCGCCTTCTGAGAGGTATACTGAATATCATATTCTGTCAAAATCATTTGCCACCTCGCAACCCGTCCGGTCAACGCTGGCTTCTCAAAAATGTACTTGATTGGATCCATCTTGGAAATCAATAAAGTGGTATGAACCAGCATATACTGCCTTAGTCGGCGAGCAGCCCAGACCAAAGCACAACAAGTTTTTTCGAGCAATGAATATCTTGTTTCACAGTCGGTAAACTTTTTGCTAAGGCAGTATATGGCATGCTCTTTTCGACCAGACTCGTCATGCTGCCCCAATACACACCCCATAGACCCCTCGAGGACTGTCAGGTACAAAATTAACGGTCGTCCCTCCACAGGAGGCATCAGAATCGGAGGCTCCTGCAAATACTCTTTTATTTTTTCAAATGCCGCTTGGCAATCATTATTCCACCTGACCGTTTGATCTTTTCTCAACAACTTGAATATTGGTTCACACGTGGCTGTTAGGTGAGATATGAACCGTGAAATATAGTTCAATCTACCTAAGAAACCACGAACCTCTTTCTCTGTTCTCGGTTCAGGCATTTCTCTTATTGCTTTTACTTTTGCAGGATCAACCTCGATTCCTTTCTCACTTACAATAAACCCCAGCAATTTACTGGACCGCACTCCGAAAGTGCACTTGTTCGGATTCAACCTCAGTCTGAACTGTCTCAACCGGTCGAACAACTTGGCCAGATCTACCAAATGCCCCTCTTCTGTTTGGGACTTTGCTATCATGTCATCAACATAGCATTCAATTTCATGATGAATCATATCATGAAACAAAGTCACCATGGCCCTCTGATAAGTAGCGCCGGCGTTCTTGAGACCGAATGGCATCACCTTGTAACAAAAGGTGCCCCATGGTGTAATGAACGTTGTTTTCTCCATATCATCTGGCGACATTTTGATTTGATTATAGCCAGAAAAGCCATCCATGAAGGAAAACACCGAGAATTGAGCCGTATTATCTACCAACACATCAATGTGAGGTAGTGGAAAATCATCCTTCGGACTAGCTCTGTTCAAATCTCGGTAGTCCACACACATTCTCACCTTCCCATCCTTCTTCGGGACTGGCACAATGTTGGCGACCCATGGCGGATAATTAGTGACAGCAAGGAAACCAGCATCCCACTGCTTCTGCACCTCTTCCTTGATTTTCATCGCCATGTCAGGTCGAGTTCTGCGCAATTTCTGCTTCACTGGAGGACAATCTGCTCTTAACGGTAACTTGTGCACAACGATATCAGTATCCAACCCTGGCATATCTTGGTAAGACCAGGCAAAGATGTCGACATACTCTTTCAACAATGCTACCATTCTGCTCTTGACACTTTCCTCCAAAGCAGCCCCGATTTTCACCTCTTTCTTGACCTCGTCGGTACCCAGATTCACCGTTTCAATCTGCTCTTCATGCGGCTGAATCACCTTCTCCTCTTGTTTCAACAACCTGGCTAATTCCCCTGGCAGTTCACAATCTTCTTCGTCTTCTTCTTCAGCAAGATAGATTGGATTGTCGAAGTCATACGAGGGTGTAACAGGATTGTTATCAATGAGATCCGGAGAATGATCGCATCTGCATGAATGTGGATTCATGCATTGCTTAGAACCGGAACGAGTCAAAACAAAAAGAAAAATGAAAACATTGTCATTTTTATTTGTTTTTATTTTTTAAACTGCAAAAATAAATGAAAAACAGGGAACACCGCTTTTAACTGAAAAACATCCTTTTATTGATGATGCAAAACTTGCAAATTTTAAACATGAGGTGGCCCTTACAATGAACCATCACGTGTCGGGCAACACGTATGGCTTTCATGCATATAAAATCAAAAACAGGAAAAATATTACTCTTCCAGCAGAGTGACCCGGATGATCTTTTCAGCCTTCCAGTTCTGGATTCCCATCCCTGGTGCGCACGGCTTTATCCACCGGTCCATCTCGCAGTCGCTATCAGCTTCCTCACTCATCATGCAGATGTGATCCGGATCCAGCATTCCGGCACTAGTGAAGGTGACCGACGTACGACGTCCTCTGCCTTGTCCTGAGTCTCGGCCCGGCTGGTACCCCACTCCGAAGCGGTCCTTCTTTGCAGATATATCCATCATCCTTCCCCAACCAGGAGCCTCTCCATTCTTCACCACCTCAGTGGCCTGTTTGTATGAAGATATGGACGGTTTCTCTTCCTCCTTGGCAAAAAGAGCATTCTCCACCTTAATGGTTTCAAATGCTTGGCTTGGCGTCTCCCAGATTTCGCCGTCCATTTCCACATACTTGAATGAGGACAGGTGGCTGACAAAGATGTCCTCTTCCCCACAGACGGTAACAACCTGGCCTTCCCAGATATACTTCAACTTTTGGTGTAAAGTCGAGGTCACTGCTCCAGCAGCATGAATCCACGGCCTACCCAACAAGCAACTGTATGCCGGCTGAATATCCATGACATAGAAAGTCGACTTGAACACCTCCGGGCCTATCTTTACAGGAAGCTCAACCTCTCCGAACACGACCCGCTTTGACCCATCAAACGCCCTCACTATTAAATCAGTCGGAGTCAGAATCAGGCCATCACAATTCAACTTAGCCAGAGCCTTCTTTGGCAACACATTTAATGAGGAGCCGGTATCCACCAGCACATGCGAAAGCACGGCTCCTTTACACTCCATCGTGATGTGTAATGCCCGATTATGATTCCTCCCATCCACAGTCAGGTCCATGTCTGTGAAACCTAGCCCATGGCTGGCATGCACATTAGACACGACCGTTTCCAACTGATTAATTGTTATCTCCTGAGGAACATAGGCCTTCTTCAAAATTTTCAACAAAGCCTCCCTGTGCCCCTCAGAGCTTAACAACAACGATAAGATCGATATCTTGGAAGGAGTTTGCTGTAGATGGTCAACCAACTTGTACTCAGACTTCTTGATGATCCTCAAGAACTCTTCTGCATCATCATCAAGCTTTTCTTCCGACCCCACCGGCGCCGGTGTCACCACTGGAGTACCATCACTCACCACTGCTTTCCCTTTTGCCCTGGCTAAAGCCTCGGCCTTTTCTTTTTTCTCTTTTTCTCCTTCTCCTCCCCTCAAGGCATCTGGTGCAAACAACCTCCCACTACGAGTGAAACCGCTGGGACCGGCATTATCCACCTTTGAAACGGTGGTTTCATCCGCAGCCTGCTCCTCTACTTTCTCACCGTTGCAATAAACCTCTCCACCATAATGCCATGGCACGACATCATCTTTGTCATACGGAATTGGTCCAGGTATCGTGATGGTAACTGGAGCCGCCTCAGCTAGATTTGACAAATCCACCGGATCAAAGTAAATTGTTATGGTGGAGACTTCATCTTTTCCCACATCAGCTTTCTCAATCAAAATACTCCCATCGTCCATCAGGCCCTGGACAGTCCTCCTCAATAATTCACACCCATTCTGAACAATAGTGCACTCAGCACAATTAATACCACAGCCCGGGTGAACCCCATTCAACAACAACTGCCTCTTGACCTCAGCCAGAGGAGTCTTCAACTGATCAACAGTAGACAGCCCAACCCTACTCTCCTCAGAAATAGCATTCACCCCCCTTTGACCATGCGCAGGCATGGGATTAGCATTGACATTGGGAGATGGTGCAAAGTTGATTGCTTTCGAATCCACCAAGTCTTGAACTACGTGCTTAAAAGCTTTGCAGTTCTCTATGTTGTGTCCGGGAGCACCCGAATGGAATTCGCATTTCGCATTTTCATCATAATTGGCTGGCCTTTGATCAGGTCTCAAAGGTGCCAAAGTTCTTAGCTGTACCAACCCCAAGTCTTGCAATTTCTTTAACAAAAAGGAATAGGTTACAGGAGGCCTGTCAAAATGCCGATCATTCATTCGACCCCTGACCTGATAACCAGCCCTCTGAGGCCTCTGCTGAAATGGTTGTCTTTGCTGTTGAGGTTGTTGTTGTTGTTGCTGATTATCAGCGGGAATAGTTACCGCAGCAGTGTGCTGAAAGTAGCGATCCCTACTGGGTCCTCTCTGTGCATATACTGCACTGGTATCCCCCTCCTTCTTCCTCTGGCCATTACTGAAGGGCTTCTTCGACCCAGACGACGAAGCTGTACCCTGAATCTTCCCGAGCTTCAGCCAGCTCTCAATTCTTTCCCCGGCCACGACTATATCTGAAAAGTTGGTCACCGGACAACCAACCATCCTCTCAGCATATGCCCCCTGCAGGGTCCCCATGAAGAGATCAGACATCTCTCTGTCCACTAATGGAGGTTGCACCCTGGCAGCCAACTCCCTTCACCTTTGGGCATATTCTTTAAACCCAAAATTTGCCCATTAATATTTTAAGACATTTTTTCAGGGCATTCCGACTCATTTTTATGACACTGATCTTAAAGGAACAAAGGTCCAGCTCACGAATGGCCCAATCCAGATAATGGCCCAAACTGGCCTGTTCGCTACACGTTCGCTACACGCTCGCCTAGCGAACGTTCGCTACACGTTCGCTACACGCTCGCCTAGCGAAGCTGACAGACAACAGAAAATTTCGGGCTTCATTCTGAGCCCATTAGGTCATCAAAGGAGTATTATAAATACCCCAACTCCAGAACGAAAAAGGGAGAACGAAAAACCGAGACGGAGACGGCCGGAAACCCTGGCATAGCAACCCCGGAGAGTAGCCCAGAGAAGTCGGAGTGAAGAAACCCTGACGGCCGCTCATCCGCACCGAAGTTACCGCCGCCCAACTCAACCCGATACCAAAAGTGACTTGCCAATTCAGCATTACCACTCCATTGCAAACAGGTTTGTGTATCATTATTGTTTCACGCTTCCAATTTGTAAATCTCTAAATACATAATGCATCATGATTGAATTTTTGGATATGTAATTAGACTTTGCATGTGAATTCCAGTACGCCTGAATATCCTGAGTGTTTGACCATATTATTTCTGTAATTGAATGCAATAAGGCATGCAGCATGCTGAGATCATACTGTTCTGAAATTCAAAACCCGTAGCCGCTCGCTAGCACATCGCTAAGCGAGCATGTAGCGAGCATTCGCTAGGACCTCGCTAGGCGAGGCAGAGGCGAACGGGACCGCCGTCGATATTTGTTATGTCCTATGGGTAACCTGATCTATTCTATGTTAATTATGCACTGTTTTGCCTGACATTCATGCTGCTGTGGTCTCTTTTGCGGTGCAATCCTTGATTGCATCCTGACTTGGTACTCTAACCCGTTTGCTGAATTTTGTAAAGGTTCACCTTTCCCAGGAAAAGATTGTTGTCTAGGCCTTCCACTTTATTTGTGGGATACCCTTATGAAGATCCACCCTAAATTACTTAATTAATTTTAATGTATTAAGTTTAATGTATTAATTTTAATGTATTGATTTTAATGTGGAGATTCATCCTAATCACCTAATTGACTTTAAAATATGACCTTTAAACATGTGATTTTGGACCTCTCTTTGCTGCCCTACGGTATTATGGTATAATGGTCATGTCCCGCGAATGTAGGGATACACTTAGCAAAGACCCTTCGGTTAAATCATCATAAAATAAATCATGGACCCTCGGATGTTGCTTCGAATATATGATTTCGTCCCTCGATGACCCTTCGGTGTAGCCTACGGTTAAATGATGATCGTCCCTTCGAATGCTAAAATATCCTTACAACTGTTGCCTTCAATGACCTATCGATGACCCTACAATGACCCTTTTACATCCAAAGGATAAAATTACTTACTTCTCAATAGTAAGGACAGTTTTACCCTCATAAGGATAGGAAACGTTCATAACGACCTTAGGAAGGTATAACTCTCAATTGCTGGATCATAACCTAAAACATTTCCCACCCCTCACACTTTGCAAATCCTAGAACATCACCACTTGGTATACATTCATACTAGAATCATTACCAAGTTACATTCTTCTAAACCGTTTTCAAAATCAAACGAGATAAATACTTTGTATACATTCATACGAGAATCATTACAAAGTTAAACTCTCTTTTCGAAACATTTTTTTAAACAATTCACGAACCCTTTTCAGACAAAAATATAAGTGATCCAGCAATTAAGAGCCCATGGATAACCATGGATACAAAGGGTGCTAACACCTTCCCTTTGTATAATGTACCTCCCGAACCCAAAATCTATTGAGGTCTTTCCTGTTCTTTTCCACCTTTCCTTATTGGATAAAAGAAAAGTCGGTGGCGACTCTTGCTATCCGCGACATTGCGATAAAAAGCAAAATACCCCAAGTCAGTTCACCGTATGACAGTCATCAACCCCGAAGAAAGGAGGGAAAAGACTATCTTTCAAGTTCTGACCCATCGGCCCAGGTTGACCACCGGCACCACCAAAACCAGCGGCGTTATTCACTATACCCACGGTTGCCCTCTTACCACCGTCTCGAGAACCACCCAGCCCCTGGTTGGAGACACCATCCAGGTTCACACCACTATTTGCCGCTGAAGCCCGCTCGAGCTTCTCGACTTTGTCAGCTAGAGCTTTCTGACCAACTGCAAAACCTTGCATGATGTTGATCAGCTCGGTCATCTTGTCTTTCAACTCGAGGATGTCTGTATTTGGGAGATCCATCAGTCTGGGAGTATTGCGCCGCGTGAAGTATCTGTGAGGACGGGTTGAGTGCAAAGGTACAGCTTTGCGAGCACGAGCAATGATTCCTGAAACAATCAAGCACGTTAGCAACAGATACCTGCAAAATAAAACACAAGTTATTATGATCATGCATGAATGCAGTGTTTATCCATATGCGGAACACTTTGTCTCTCGATCCTGGCTTCATCGAGACAAATAATCCGGCAGCAATATTCTGACATTCAGCATTCGATTCATCATACAGACCAGAGATATATGATTTAGCAAAATACCCCCAACCATGTGTGTGTGCTGTGTGAGTGCATACGGGAAAGCAAATAAAGCTTGGAGATCAATCACAGAATGAAAATAACCATCACATAGCAAAATGCACAATAAATGCCATAGTCATACATCAAATCAGATATAAATCCAATACAATCTTCCAGAATCGGGAAAGAAATACAAGCAAAATGAATTCCGTCAACAAGCCTGACGGTAATCCACACAAATGATAAAGCTAGCCTGATGAGGGTCCCACAGAAGGCCCTATCTCATCAACCATCTTCGTGAACTCTGCGGCGAACCTGAGCTCGGTGTTCTCCTGCTGTAATCTCCCCACCTCTTTCTGGTGAATCTTCATCTGCCTGAAGTAGTGATCTCTCTCAGCAATGTAATGATCTCTCTCGGCGATGATCTTTGCTTTCTCCACTTCCCACTCTGCAGCAAGGACTCTATTTCTGGCATCTCTCTGATCTCTCACGAGGATCTGCCTCCTCTTCTCATCTTCAATGACCTTTGAATCTCTAGCCAATCTCTCTTTGGTGATGTCGTGCTCCTTTGTTGAAGATGCCAAAGCCTGACTGACCTTCCCATAGTAGGCAGTATCCATCTCAAAGCGCTTTGGTTCCAAGGCATGTCGCTTGTCTTGATCTTCCATCTTCACTCTGATCTCTTGATTGGCCATCTGAACCCGGGCAACAGTCATCTCCAATTCTGCTTTCTCTGCAAGCAACTGATCTCTCTCCCGCTTCATCTCTAGGAACTCATCCATACCAACAGAAGAAGGAGATTCCTCAACCAACGGATACCAAGGATCGACCATAGGAAATGGTAGACAAGTAAGCTCCACTCTCTTACTGAGCCAGTCATCGAACGGAGGAAAAGACCGGTTATTGGCTCTACCCCAAGAAAACTTGCCTTTCCTTTGAACGCTGCGCCATGCATCAGATACCTGCTTCAACCTGGCCTGATTGCCCTCAACCGGGAAGTACACAGTTTCCTGAACCTCGCTCTTGAACGGAGGAAGCTCCATAGCGAATCCCATTTGTCTCTTAAGAAGTGTCGGGTTATAATTAATGCAACCCTGAACTCCTATAAGTGGCACATTGGGAAAACCCCCACAACTGCAAATGAAGTCTTGTCCAACTCCACTACTGTGAGTCCAAGCTATGTCTTTGGCCCTCAAACCCATCAGCTTGGTCGCCCAATTGACATTTTGGCCAAGAAGAACAAAAGCACCCCTAGTAGGCAAATATCCCATAAACCACTTGTATAGCAACTGAGTGCAACATCGAATCAATCCCCCACGCCGCTTCTCGTTCCTGTTATGGACCGAGTAATAGACATCTCCGATCAAAGTAGGGATAGGATTCCTCTGAACAAACAAGCGGATGGCATTAATGTCCACAAAGCCCTTCTGATTAGGAAACAGAATGATCCCATAAATGCCCGCAGCAATCAAAGCACAGATTGTGTTCCAGTTACCCAACTCAGCATTCTCCTTAGCCTTAGTTTCTAGGAAACTCAGATGAAAACCAGGCAACTTCCCCTTCTCTTTCAGACTTCCCTTCACCACCTCCGGACTCAAATAAAGAGCACGGGAAATCCCTCCAATATCGGGCTCTTCCTTAGTAGCATAGAAAGGAACCTGATTTCTGATCTGGATGCCCAACATATCAGCATAATCCTCCATCAAAGGCCCGAGTAAGTAATCTGGGAAAACAAAGCACCTCAAACCAGGATCATAGAACTGGAGGAGAGTATGAATGGCACTCCTATCTCTGTCAGTGAGTCGGAAAACCATCTTCAGAATACCCCCATACATCTCACGAAACATCCCCACATGGTCGGGTGCAATCAATGCGATCATATCCTTCAGCGCACTGATCTCTGGGTCAAAGAAACTGTAAGCGACATCATCCTTCAAACCGGGCCTCCTCATGTCTAAGAAGTCTCTCAACCAGGATCTCGATCAAAATGTCCCTGCATATGGGTAAACATGTGTTAGATGCAGATAAATGCAGAATGTGATGATGCTGATGAATGAATGTAATGCATTGCCATCCTCCAAGTCATCTGAACATCTGTTGCTCTGAATCACAGCCCTGATTTCTGAACTGATCACAACCATCTGAAGGAAAATGTAACCACAAATCCAACTCAAGGGTTCCGAAATAAACGGAAGATACATCACCACCATCATCAGACAAACTCTGAGCAGATAAGCATAACCATCTCTGAATCGGCCCGGGGAATCCTGAAATAAACGGATCCCCACTGATAAATAACTCGGACAGCACTCCGGCGTCTCAGAAATAAATGTTCATAAATCCGACTTATAAATATGACTCTGATCAACGGAACCAATAGTCACCATCAGAACAATGCATCTGTAAGAATCACCCTCCCCTCACAGGTAAATTCTAATAAGGTCATCCTAAGGCGGATAATAGTCTCGACAATCGGGCGGAGATACTCAATGGGTTTTCCCTTTCGGGTGTGCCATTGTAGCTCCCTTAAGACCGTCTAAACCAAAGATCCGGGAAATGATCGGTCACCAGAGTCAATAATCCAAAAGAGGCAACCCAACCAAAGTGGAAAACCCCACTGAGGAAGAGCACTCTCAGATGAACCTCGTCCGGCTTGTGGTATGTCACGTCGCAACAGCATGCCCAACCGGCATGTGAGGAACGTGAGACCACACTAATCCTAGGTGTATACTCGGGCCTGGGTTTTAGCCCCACTCAGAACACCCACCCCAAAACAGAGGAACCACCTGCACAGAGGACAGCAACATGATAGTATGATGCATGCAAATATTTATGCAAATATATACACAGTCAGAATAATAAATGCAATAAATAAAGCGGCACAAGCAACCTAAACTATCCTAAAACGCTAGGAGAGACTCGCTTAGGGAAGATGGACCAGCACAGGTCAACATCTTGTAGATCCCCAGCAGAGTCGCCAGCTGTCGCATCCGCGAAAAACAACCGGCGGGCTGAAACAAAAACAACACAGAGCCGCCACCGTGCGTTATTTATCCCAAAATAGGGAAAGGAAACGCTCTGAGTAAACCTGGAAAAAGCATGGTCTCGCGACCAAAGAGAAAGGGTACGGGAGTCGGTTACGCAAGGGGAAGGTATTAGCACCCCTCACGTCCGTCGTACTCGACGGGATCCACGCTCTAAAAGAAAGAAAAGGTTGCTAAAACAAAACATCACACACACACACCGAAGACCATGCAGGTGGGGGAAAAGAGGAGAGGGCTCGCTAGGATATCGCATCCTATGCCTACGTATCTCGTCTGGAACGAGAATCAGAGCTGCCGTAGTTCGGCTCACGCACGCCAAACAAGACACACACAAACACGGGCAAACTTGGAACCCGAATGCCAATCGCTGGACTTACATCGGCTTCCGAACCAAACAAACACAATCAGGATACAGACAGCCAATCGCTGGGCTTACATCCATATCCTGACACACGAAAGGGTTAACAAGAAAACACACACAAAAAAGGAAAAAAGTGCCCGGAGAGACCTCGCACGGTCTCCTGCCTACGTACCTCATCTGGTATGAGGATCAGGGCGACGTAGTTCCCCTTAACGGGAAAGAAATTCTAACCAGATACAAAGGGAGACACACTACTAGGGAGCTGGACTCGAGCCTAGATGTTATCATGCATCATTACCCTATGTTACGGTTTCTATCTACTTGCACAACAGCAAGCTAATCCTAACCAGGAAAAACAAGCATGCAAGCATAAACAAAGCAAAGCAAACATCCACATTTAGCACACACTATATCCAATCCAAGTGGGCTCAAACAAAGGGTTAGACTGCCGAGGCAAGTCAACTGTACAGGGTAGTGTTCGCTCCTAACCCTGACATTGAGAGTCAGGGTGAAGCAGATGAAAGGTAAGTGAAGATGAGACTTCACAGCTCTTATCCCTGGCCAGGGAGAGCTTCAGACAAAGGAGCGTGGGTTCAGAATGGAGGAACCCTTCTACGCTCAAGACTCAGACTCAACTGTACAAATGTACAAGATCTTGGGTTAATGTCCCAATGCATCAACACAGTGGTGTGAGCAGAGGGACGACTCAACAGAATAGCGGGGGATGGATTGCACATCCCTTGGGTTCCGCCAATTGCCTTAATCAAGGTCTTTTCCTGCTTGGGGACAAAGTTAAACAATCACAAACATCGCCTCTTAAGGAGGACTTCAGACAGTTGCCTGGCTAAATAACAAGCCAGGTCTTCCAGACTACATGGAGACAAGAGAGTCTACCTCAACTGGTTTATACAACCAAGCAGCAGCACAGCAAGTTCTTAAAGAACTAAAGCGACTATGGTACCTAAAATCAATCTAATTCAGTCAGTATTCCCATCACACAGTCAAAACAAACAAGTTAAGAACCAACAGTATAATAACCAACAGTCAATGTACAATCAATGCAATGTGCAAAGCACAACCAACTCAATTGAGCCAAGCATCCTACAAAACACACAAGTTAGTTCACAACAATTAACCAAATCAAACTCAATTAACTTGCATTATTCTCCTTTAAGGCATTTGCATATCAACCTGAAACACATTTCAAAAGTGAGAAACAAGACCACTAGGACAAGCCTAGGGTCCAAAGGAGATGAAAAATTTAAAACAGCAAGTGAAAATTAATCAAAACCACAATCAAACAAATTAGAAACAAATCCCATTGGTCCCATGCTCATGTCATTCATCATCATCATTTCATAAACAAAATATCACAAATCATGCCATTTGCAACCTCAAAAGACCAAACAGAATGATCACAATCAAATCAATATCAAAACAGCTCAATAAATTCCACAAAAATTCCAGCCTAAACAGAACACATTCAATGAGTAGCATATCAATTTTCATGCAATTTGGACAAGTGGAAGTAGGGAAATTAAATTCATAAAGTCCAGACAAGTTCAAGCAAGCCAACACAAGGCATCAAAACAAGCATCAACTTCCAATAATCATAAAACAGTGACAATACATGATAAGTGAATGGGATCAAAACCACAATGACCTATAATGCGTCTAGAATTCACATGTCAAATTTCACATCCATCCAATTAATGACCAGAATTTCACAAGCCAAATACAAACATGTGTCACAAAATATCAACAAATGACCAAACAGGGAAGAAAATTCCAATCAAATAGGAAACGCCATCAAAAATTCCAGAAAAACTCACATGTATTCTCAACATCCATATGCTCGATCATGCAAAAGTTTAGCTCAATCCAATGTCCCTAAGTACATCAAATAAAATCATGAAATGCACAGTGAATGGTGTGACACAAATTGTCACACCTCTATTCAAAAAATCATATCTCATTAACCAGGGATCCAAAAATTGCAAACCATATATCAAAATCACCAGAAAAGAGTCAAGAACATGCACAAACAATTTCAAGCATTTCTATGGAAGCATCATCATTTTACAAGCAAAAATGGCATGGTATACACAAATTGGACACATTCAATCAAACCCTAGGCAATTTTAAAATTCACATGTGCACAAAAATATTAAAATTCATCATAAAAAACTACACATCACAAGGAGAATGGTGAAAAAAACCTCATCAAATTTGGAGTAAAAATGAATTAGATATAGATTTTTGATTGTTGAGAAAAAAAATAAAAAAGAATGAAATAAGTATGTAGAATCATGAAGCCTAAGGAAAATAAAGTAGCAACGCAAAATTGAAACCGCTGTACAGCAGGTTCGAACCGTGTACGTAGCGCTTACAGACCTCCCATCTAACCGCTAGGCCAAGGAGGCCGCGCTACAGCAAGATTGAACAGTGGTACTTTTTAAAGCCTAGCGCGCTTAAACATCAGCAGCATGAACAGTGCGCGCGAAATTGGATCTAACACATGTTTTTTTGAAATTTTTCAAGTTCTTCATGACATTCATACATTCATAGGCTCAAGAACAAATGTTCACCAAATTGGACAAACTTTATATCAACGGAAAGGTCTTTCAACGTACATCATGAATCCATAATTATTTTGATCTAATTCTTGATAAATAAAAAAATCGAAGCAAAACATAAACATGCATGAAACTTCAAATCATCATAACTTCCTTGTTTCTCAACCAAATTTAGTGGTTCAAAGTGCAGAATTTTCTACTAAACAAGATCTATCCAAAGCATCAAACAATTTCAAGAATCATTGAAGTCGAAAACTCACCTTAATTTGAGGACAGTTGCTAAATCGCGCGTTTTAGGCCTTGAAATGTGAAAACAGAACTTCTATGATGCTTGTAGAAGTGAATGGAACAAGTCTTATTGCTCAATTACGCACGATCTTGATGAAATCTTGAATTGCCATTGTTGCACCTCACTTTAACAGTCCAAAATTTGGCTTGGAAATGGTGAAATCTTGCTTCAATTAGCTTCAATAATGCATGTGGATGATGAAACAATGAAGATCTAAGCAAGGTTTTTGAAGAAATTGCAAAAAAAGTGAAGATGAAAAGTTGAGAGAATTGGAGATTTTGGATCTAGATCTGAAATTCTGTTATGATTAATCAAAAAACAGTTACAATTTAGTTTATATATGTTATGTTAATGATGTTAGTAATCATGATTAGTAAAAATGGAATGGATTAGTGAAAATGCATTTTCATGCTAAATGGACAATTACCAATTCACCCTCACTCATGCAATGCAATGTAACAGTAGAATTTTCTGGTTTGAGCAAGTTACAAATGACATTTGTGAGCTAATGCAAAAGGAATGGAGTGAAAATAATGAATATTTCTCAAAATGCACTTTTTCCCTCCACTTTTTAAATTAAGTCCACTTGAAAATGCATTTTTTATGTGATGAGTTTTCATGAAATGTGATGATGGTTCATGATAGTACATGTCAAATGGAGTTTGCTCAAAGAAACCTCACTCAATTTGGCCATTCCATGTGAAAGTTATGTCACTTTGAATTTAGGCATTTTTGGAAAATGATTTGATCACAACTTGCCAACCACACATGAGAAATTCATGTTCTTGGACTTTTTGGAAAGGTGAGAGCAAGATCTACAACTTTCATGTTGAACAAAATTTCATTTGAAGCATTTTTGGACACGTAATTTTGAGGAGCAATACTTTCCATTTTTGGAAACTTTCAATTACAAGTCACTTTCTATTTTTGGAAACTTTTCTCTTGACTTTATTTTCTTCATTCTTGATGTTTAAAATGACAAATGAAACTTGTTTAGACATGAATGAAGTGTCTCTTACTCTCTCCCACCTCCAAATCCATCAATTTAGGCACAGTTGACTTTTCTGATTGATAGATAAATTTGGCCATGCACTGATCAAGTTGAGCCTCAAACTCCTGATGAAATGGCTCAAGGATGAAACCCTAGCTTCCATAAGCTCAATATAATCACATGATGACCCCCATATCCATTGTAGACCCCTTCTCCTTGCCAAGCCCTGATTGGCCCAATGCAGATGATTAGGGTTGACCAGTGGTCAAAACCCTAATCTCAAGGTGTCTGATCAATCTCTTGAATCTCTTGGTGATAACAAGACCATGATGATGATGATGTATCATTTCAACCAAGATCAAGATCAATCTCTTTGAGAATCAAAAACCCTAATTTGTACCACACATCCTCAGATGATTAATGATCAATCCAATGAAACCCTCAGCTTGAATCTCAACCTCTTATCTTCTGACCAAGACTTGGAGGATGCCTTGATCCATGTAGCCACATGATATGCAACATGCTAATGACTAATGACCTAAAAATGATATGGAATGTATTATGCTAGTCCCAAGAGAGGAGGGCAAATTTTGAGGTGTTACAATATCCTCCTGTCTGTCAACCAGCGGAGCAGGATGGCGCACTGGAGCACGGGTTGCTCTGACATTAACAGTCTCTGCAGCAAGAGGCTGTCCATTGATTCTTATACCCCTCAACTCATCACCCATAACATAATCATTGACAGGGACGGTGGCAGCAGCAGCGTTGTCACTCACAGGGACACCCACTAGTGAAGCACGGCTGGCAGGTGGAATCACAGCTTCCTGTCTCTGGGCTAAGGCACGCAGCTCCTCTTGCCCTTGAACGACCCCTTCCATCATGGTCATGAATTGGGCCATGTTAGCCCTCATCTCTGCTAACTCAGCTTGAACTTGATCCATGCTTCTCTGTTGATTCAGTCTTGTAGCGTAGCGGTGCGGATGACGATCAGCAATCCTGCCTAAGACAGGAACCAGAGTGAGAAGTCTCGTTCAAGAACACCTGTAATGCAAGATGATATGTGTATGATGCTAATGATGCGTATGATGCGTATGATGCATATGATATGTTCATTCCTCAGGCATTCAAGAGCCTAATTCATCTTTCAAGAAATGGCAACCTGCAATAATGAACAACAAAGAAGCAACTTACACAGGATAATAAGCACAAGGTGAAACATCAACAATCTCATCTATAGACATGAGCGACAAGAATCATACAACATGGTTTAAGCAAAGACCCAACTGATCAGAGTACAACAATGAATCCCATCCAACAATCCTGGAGGTGATTCTCAACATAAACAATAGACATAATCTAAGAAAAATGTCCTCCAGGAATGAGAGTCTTCAGATATTGGCACTGGTCTATCAATAGGTCACACTCTGAAAACTCAGGTAAAGGAGTGAGCTTCTTCTTCAATTGTCTTATGAGCTCCAACAAATTCTCCTCTAAGCTGGCTCTCTGATGCATGTCTTAGGTCCACCTCCTTTTTCAATTGAATGTCTTTGTCCCTAAGCTGCTTTTCCAAGTCTCTTATCTTCTTCTGGTAATTAGCTTCAGCTTTCTGCAACCTCAAGCACTCACGGTGTTCTTCATTCAGCAATGTCTCTATCTCCTCATAAGACCTCTTCTTGCTCTTCAACCTACTAGCATCCTCACCTTGTATGCTTTTGAGTTGATGAGCCAAATTCAACTTATCAGCTTTGGCTTTGTAAAGCTCCATCTGGATATCGTGTTCCTTCTCTTTCAACCGACGATTCTCCATTAAGGCTTGTTTGTAATGCTCAGCAGGCACATTCTCAGAAAGGATCAGAGGCGATTGTTCTTACAATGACTCCATCCTATCATAGGGTAACAACAAAGTCTCAACTCTATTCCTGACCCAATCAATGTAATCAAGCATAGCAACTGCAAACTTTTTCCCTAACACAGCTCCACCTTTGACACCAATAGTCTTCCAAGCTCTTCCCACTTGCTCCAATCTAGCTGGGTCACTCCGCTTCTCAAAATACACACTCTCAGCTATCTCAGCATCTAGCGGTCTTCCATTCATAACAAATCCCAACTGGCGAAGAGAAAGAACCGGGTTGTAATTGATGCAACCCTTAGTCCCTACGAGTGGCACATTATGAAACTCTCCACAACTCATGATGACACTACGCACATTCACCCTGTAAGCTTGCCACCTGATGTCATAGGATGTGAGAGACATAATCCTCTGAGTCCATTTATGAGTGTTCTGAGCATCCACAAAAGGTCCACTGGTTGGCAACAAGGACAAGAACCATCTGAGTAGCAACGGGAGACAGCATCTGATAGTTGCACCCTTACCATGCCTGCTGTGTATAGCATAATAAGTGTCAGCTAACAAGGTAGGAACTGGGTTTCCTCCAATGAAAATAGTGATAGCAGCAAGATCCACAAAATTAGGCATACTCGGGAACAACACAACTCCATAGATCAAGATGGCCAACTGAGCGTTGAAAGCCTCCCAATTTCCCTTCTTTGCTTCCTCCTTAGCCATCCTCACCAGGTACTTCATAGGCAAACCCACAACATCACCACTTGACTTCCAATTATCACTCACTTCTTTGATACTCAAATAAAGAGCCTTAGCAACAACCCTGAAATCCACATCCTTTGGCACATCTAAGAAGGGAACCTGATATCTGATCGGGACATTCATCAGAATGGAATACTCTTCAAGAGTGGGTGCTAACTGATAATCCTGAAAGGTGAAGCAACGGAGCTCTGGGTCATAAAACTGCAGGAGAGTCTGCAACGGTACTGGATCAACCACCATCTTCAACAGTGTCAGAATATCCCCATACTGATCAACAAACACCTTCTGATTACTGCCGGTCACAAGACTGCTCAACTCTATCAAAGATGTCAATGGCTCACGGTGAAAACTGTAGGTGCAAGTCTTCCTCTTCAACTTTGGAAAGGTTGCCATCTCTCACAGTGAACAGACTCCTGAATGAACCTGAGAAATGATATGCATGAGGAGATTAGCTTTTTCCTTTTCTCTTTTTTTTTTTTTGATTTCTTTTTTTTTGCATTATTTTTTTGAAAATAAGCATGCTATGATACAAATGATGCAAACACGACTGGTTGGTTGTGTATCTCAAGGCACAGGATCAGAACTTCGGCATGAATTCGGAACCACAAATCAGAGTCATCTGGAACCCAAAGTCATCTGGAACCCATTCTTCTGAACCAAGTCACCAACAGATCAAGAGTCACCAACGGTACCTATAATGATTCATTCCCTCCCCTCTCACGGGTGTCATCTAGGCCAGGGTAAGGTCAAGAGAAACGTAGGATAAACAACCCTTTCAAGAATATCATCATGTACACACCAGATGTATGCACCGATAATACCCCATCAGGATCTGAACTGCTCGTGATACCATGTTCCGCTAAGTGGCGCAATACCACCCGCTTCCCATGAATCACTCTATTCCTAGGTGTCCTAAAGTTCACTCATAGCCTGGGTATTGGGCCTTTTACCTCTTGTAACTCCCACCCCACAGAGAAACAGAGACACAACCAGCACAATGAAAGTATGATGCATGCAAACATAAATGCAAACATAAACAATCACAGCATAATTATAAATGCAATAAATAAAGCAATAAAAGCAACCAAACCCTATCCTAAAGAGCGTTAGGACTAACTCGCTTAGGGAAGATGGACCAGCAAGAGGTCAACTTCTCTTAGTCCCCAGCAGAGTCGCCAGCTGTCGCATTACGCGAAAAACCGGCGGGAAAAAGAAACAGAGCCGCCACCGTGCGTTATTTATCCCAAAGGAGGGAAAGGAAACGCTCGAAGTAAACCTGGAAAGGACATGGTCTCGCGACCAGAGATTGCTAGGATCGGGAGTCGGTTATGCGAAGGGAAGGTATTAGCACCCCTACGCATCCGTCGTACTCGACGGGACCCACGCTCAGAGAGAATAGAAGAAAGGTTGCTAAAACTGCTCACAAACTGCACACACGCCGGAAGGAAACACAGATGAAAGACGGAAGAAACGGACTCGGCATGATATCGCGTCCTGGGCCTACGTAGTCTGTCAGACACAAACATCAGAGTTGACGTAGTTTGGGGACAGGGGGGAACGTGCTCGCTAGGATGTCGCATCCTATGCATACGTATCTTCTCTACCCAGAGAAAGAATCAGAGCACTCGTAGCTCGGCTAACGCACGCCAAACAGAACACAAACAGGAAACCGACTGCCAATCGCTGGACTTACGTCAGACTCTGAGCAAACAACACACACAGGAAACCGACTGCCAATCGCTGGACTTATGTCAGACTCCAACAAACAAACAAGACACAGGAAACCGACTGCCAACCGCTGGACTTATGTCAGACTCCCACAAACAAACAAGACACAGGAAACCGACTGCCAATCGCTGGACTTACGTCAAACTCCAAACACAAACAAGAGGGTTGAGAAAGAAAAAAGGGCGCCCAGAGAGATCAGCTCATCTTCTGCCTACGTACCTCATCTGGTATGAGGATCAGGGCGACGTAGTTCCCTTTAACAGGGAAAGAACTTCTAACCTAACCAGAGACAACGGAGATAACAGACTACTAGGGAGACTAAGACTCGAGCCTAGAAGTTGTCATGCATATGATCCCTATGTTGAGGTCTCTAATCCTAACCTAACTTGCACAGGGAGCAAGCTAGCCTAAACACAGCACATATCAAACATAAGCTCAAGAGAGCAATCACACACACTATATGCAAACAATGGGCTCACACAAGGCTGGGCTTTAGTCAAGGGGTCACATCAACCTCGACAAACAAGCCAACTGGAATGGGGTGTTTTGAGCTCTTAACCCTAACATTGAGAGTTAGGGTAAAGCAGATGAAATGGAGATGAGGGTTATGCCTCATAGCTCTTATCCCTGGCCTGGGAGAGCTTCAATCAAATAGAAAGTGTGGGAGTTCAGAATGTAGGAACTCTTCTCCACAAATGACTGACACAACAATATTTTGGGTTCTTATTCACAATGCATCAACACATGGTGTGAGCAAAGTGAATGACACAACTGAATAGCAGGGGATGGATTGCACATCCCTTTTATCTGCCAATTGCCTCTTAAGAGGACTTAACCTGCTTGGCACAAAATTAAACAACCACAAACATTTCCTCTTAAGGAGGGCTTCAGACAGGTGCCTGCCAACATAACATGACAGGTCTTCCAGACTACATGAAGATCAGGGGTTATACCTAAGTGGTATGCCAACCACAAGCAAAGCAAAGCAAAGTTCAAATGAACTCAAAGCAACTTAGGTACCTGTGGAAACAACTAAACAAATCAGTACAATACTCAGACAAACAGACAACAGTCAATAGCAAACAGACAATCCCAATGTACAGCATATGAGCCATAAGGCAAACACAAGTGAATTATCCTCAAATCCTACAAAACCAACAAATTTTAGGCAACAACAACAAATGACCAAGCTCAAATGAAGGAGCAACATCAATCATGGAGATGCATACTTGAACCTGAAATTTACAACTCAAATGGTAAGTCCAAACCACTAGGTCAAAGCCTAGGGTCAAAAGTGGATCAAAAAGCCAAAACAGAACTTGATATTCAACACAAAGCATGTTTATTCAATCAAGAGCAAGTCCTAAAAAGGACCAAACCAAAATCATCAAGCAAGTCCAATTGGTGAGCAAGAGAAGTCAAAGACCAATTCAAGGCATACATTTGATCATTATGAATGAAAATTCCCAATCAAAACAGAAATGATTCAAATAATTCTGGAAAAATTCATGAACATTCAACACATCCAAAACATCCGTCACACAAAAAATCAGAAGCATCAAAGATCAATTGGCATGGAAATAAAATTGCACAAGTTGGACAATCAAATGTGTGACACAAATTGTCACACCATGCAAACATGTACATAAAACAGAAATGGTAAATGAGAAAAATGCACAATCAATCCTCAAAGGTCCAGCAACATGTCAAGAACACTCATGCAAAATTTCAAGCAATTTGGATTAAAATCAAGCATTTCATGACAGAAAAAGCAAGGCAAGGTCATAAAAGCACCTATGTTCACATATCCTAACACAAACAAAATTCCAGCCATGCACAACTTTTGAAATTATCATCATAAAAAACTAGACAAATAGAGGATCATGTGGCAAAAGTTTTGGAATTAATTGAGCCATTTTTCAATTTATTATGATTTTTAGAAGTTGGTGAAAACAAAATAAAAAAGAAATGAAGCATAGCACATGGAAATGGAGGGAAAGCCTAAAATGCTGAACATATTTGAATATTGCGCCAGGCCGGATTCGAACTCTGTAGGAATTTGAAAGTGGCGCGCCAACAAACATGAAACACACTGTTTCATTAAAATAGGTGGCATTCAGCGCTGAAGTGGCACGGTCAGACTAAATATTGTCGCATCACGCGAAAAACCGGCGGGAAAAGAAGAAACAACAGAGCCGCCACCGTGCGTTATTTATCCCAAAAGAGGGAAAGGAAACGCTCAGAGTAAACCTGGAAAGAACATGGTCTCGCGACCAAAAAGAATGGGTTCGGGAGTCGGTTATGCGAAGGGAAGGTATTAGCACCCCTACGCATCCGTAGTACTCTACGGGATCCACGCACACTAGAAAGGAAAATTGGTTGCTAAACACTGCTCACACTCACACACACTGGCTGAAAGAAACGCAAGAGACTGACCGAAACTGAACTCGGCAGGATGTCGCATCCTGGGCCTACTTAGTCTATCAGGCATAGACATCAGAGTCGAAGTAGTTCGGACTGGGGAAACGACACATGCTCGCTAGGATATCGCATCCTATGCATACGTATCTTCTCGGACGAGAGAAGAATCAGAGCATTCGTAGCTCGGCTGACACGCACACAAACAAACACAAACACAGGCAAACGTGGAGCCCGACTGCCAATCACTGGACTTATGTCAGCATCCGAACCTAAACTCACACAAAGAGGCAAACGTGGAGCCTGAATGCCAATCACTGGACTTACATCAGCATCCGAACCAAACGCACGCACACTGGAACCCAAATGCCACTCGATGGACTTACATCAGCTTCCAAGCACACAACAACACAACAGGTTAATAGGGAGTCGGGGACTCGAGCCTATAATTGTCAAACACACACAAACAGACAGACAGCAAATGCTAAGGAGTCACAGACTCGAGCCTAGCAAAGGTCAGACAACACACACAAAAGAAAGAAAAGGCGCCCGGAGAGATCAGCTCAATCTCCTGCCTACATACTTCATCTGGTGTGAAGATCAGGGCGATGTAGTTCCCCTACGGAGGGATAAAGGACTAGCCTAACCAGATAACAGAGGGAGACACAACTAGGGAGACTACGACTCGAGCCTAGATGTTATCATGCAAATCATCCCTAAGTTAAGGTTTCTAGCTAAATGGCACAAGGGCCAACCTATCCTAAGCATGGCTCACACAGGAAGCAAGCCACACACACTTAACTTGCACAGGAAGCAAGCCAAGCAAAACCTAACTTGCACAGGAAGCAAGTCTAAACTAATCCTAACTTGCACAGGAAGCAAGTCAAACAATCCTAACTTGCACAGGAAGCAAGTCAAACAATCCTACAAGCACAGATAGCACACACTATACACAAGCAAGTGGCTCAAACAAGGGTTAGGTTTTAGTCGAGGGGTCATATCAACCTCAACAAACAAACCTCTGGAACTGGGTGAATGTGCTCTTAACCTTGCCATTGAGAGACTAAGGTGAAGCAGATGAAAGGTGAGTGAAGATAAGACTTCACAGCTCTTATCCCTGGCCTGGGAGAGCTTAAGACAAGAATGTGTGGGTTCAGAAAGTGGGAACCCTTCTACACATTTAAAACTGACTCAACTGTACAATTGTACAAGATCTTGGGTTTGTATCCGCAATGCATCAACACAGTGGTGTGAGCAAAGCAGATGACACACTGAATAGTGGGGGATAGATTGCATATCCCTACCTTCCACCAATTGCCTCTTCACTTAGGAGGACTTTGACTCTATGCAAGGACAAAATTAAACATCCACAAACATTGCCTCTTAAGGAGGACTTCAGACAGTTGCCTGGCCAAGTAACAGGCCAGGTCTTCCAGACTACATGAAGTAAAAGAGACATACCTCAATGCAAATTGCTTATACAAGCAAAGAAAAGCAAAAAGTTCACAAGGAACTAAGCAACTAAAGCACCTGAAACAGTCAAGCAGATGTTAGTATGCAACTTCAAACAAAGCAAAAAGGAAACAGCCACCAACAGTTAATTAGAGGCACATGGATGTGCAAGGCACAAGGCTTAAGACATGCGAGCCAAGCCACCTACAAAACAAACAAGTTAGACAATGATTTTTAAGCAAGCTTAATCAAAAGAATTGGTCTCAATGGCCATTTGATGGTCAACCTGAAAACACAAGCTCAAAGGTGAGTAACAGGACCTCTAGGACAAGCCTAGGGTCAAAAATGAATGAGAAAGTCAAAACAGCAAAGGATATCCAACCAAAGTCAAGTTTAAACATTCAAGAAACAAACTCAATTGGGTTCACAATCATACCAATCACTATCATCATTTCATGAACCACTTAGGTCAAAGTATGGCAAACAGAAGCTCATAGAAGTCAACAGCAAGACTTAACTCAAAAGCAATCTTAAACATTTCCAAAAATCACCAAATAAATCATGATCAATCCTAACACATAGCATGGTGAGCATGTCAAATTTCACCTCATTTGGACAAGTGGAAGGCAGTCAATGAAAATCAGAAAGTCAAAGCCATTTTGAACATGTTCAAAGAAGTCAACCAAACATACATCAACTTAGAAAATTCATAAATCAGTGATAGCATATGATAAATGAATGGGATCAAAACCATGGCAAAGATGAGGATGTCTAGTTATCTCATGTAAAATTTCATGTCCATCTAATAAAGTATGAGAATTTCACAAATGAAATGGGAACATGTGTCACACAAGGTCAACATATGACCAACCAGGGGAGAAAATCTCAAACAATTAGGAAATGCCACAAATAATTCCAAGAAAATTCACATGTAAACTAGACATACAAGAGTAGGTTCATGCAAAAAATCAGATCAATTGGAGGTCAAGAAGCATGGTAATGAAAATCATGAAGTTGGACATCAATGATGTGACACAAATTGTCACACCCTAATTCAAAAAATCATAACTCACAAACCACAAATGATAAATTCACAAACTCTACACCAAAATCACCATGAGTGTGTCTAGTTTAAGCACAAACAATTTGGGGGCCATTGGATAAAGTATCACCATTTCACAAATGTTTTGGCAAAGTGTACAAAAATTGGTCACATGTCACAAACCCTAGTGCCAAACAAAAACCAATGATCAAAAAATTCTGGAAAAATAATGATAAAAAAGTAGAGATCATGATGAACACAACACAAAAAATCCCATTCAAATTGGATTAAAATTGAAGCATTTATGATTTTTGGAAGATTGGATATCAAAGTGAAATGAAATGAAGAAATTAATTGAATTAATAAAGCAAGAATGGCAGTTTGGTAATTCCATGATTCACTAATCAAAACACAGCCGTTTTGGCCAAGGAACGAAATGTTCCTATTGGTTGATGGTAGAAGGGGCCATGCACACGTGAAAAGAGGCCAGTTCTGGGCAAGGCTTGAAGAAAAATTAGGGTTTCATGTCACCTTCATCCCCAAATCGTGTTTTCTCAATTTTTTCCAGAAATGTCGATTGCATATATAGAAATGACCAGCAAGCAACAAGCAACATGAATTCATCACTAGTTTTCACTAAATCGAGCTAGGCAAATAGAAACATGCAAAAACAAGTTTGGATCACCCACATTCAATTCAACATAACTTGCTACACACTAAACCATCCTTAAAACTAAAAACACTGTTGAGCTCAGCATAAAAGGACCTATCCAAAGCATGTAGTAATTTGAAGAATAATGGAGCTCGAAAATTTACCAAACTGAACAGGGCAATGTTGAATGTGATGCTGGAGATGCTTTCAATGCTTGACAGGTATCCAGATAGCTTCAAAGGGTCCAAGGCAAGCTGTTTGACACCTTACTTGAACTTGAATCAAGCTGGTAATGAAGATGGCCACTGAACTGGTTTTGCTTGATTTTTGAGAATGGTGATGTTTTTGATTTTCAAACAGTGAGCAATGGAGGTTTGAGACAGCTTCAATATACCCTATGGACCATGACAAACTAATTTGCTAAGCTTGGAAGGACCTGAGAGTGAAGGTAGCTTTGAAAATGCAAGTTTGACACAATGTGACAAGTTGAAAAGTGATTTTGAGTTCTTGATGTTTTCTGCAGGTTTTGAGGCTTTGGACACTTGCTATGTGATATTTGAGGTGTGTTTGCAATGCTCTTTTGATCAACAAATGCTTAGAACAAGAGCTGTCATGTTTTGGCTATTTTGTGGCTTTTTGAATGAAATGTGAAAATGAGATTGGGAACACCATGGTTTATGCTGGCTTGTGGCTGCCTCTAGTGGTTCAAAAGGATGCTTGGATTGTGTTCAGGGCAAGGCAAGGCTTGGTGACTTTGGAGTTTTGACAGAAAATTTGAAAATGCAAGAAGGTGAGATTTTGAGAGTGAATGAAGTTGGTTGGTCTGCTATGTTATGTTTGATGGCTGCTAAGTGACAGAAAAAATGGTGAGGAGATATTGTGTTAAGCAAGGCAGGGTTTCATTCCTTTGAAGTTTGACAGATTTTGCAAGAGTGCCAAAGTGAGTTTCTTAGCAGATGGATGATTTTCTGTGTTATGAGGCTGCTGTTGGTTGGCAAGGCAGGGTTGGTTTCCTTTGTGAGTTTTTTGGACAGAAAGTTAAAAATGCAAAGCAAGGTATCAATGGATGAGTGAAGCTCTTGGTTTTTGGCTGCAATATGTGTTACTCATCACAGAAACATGATGGAGAATATGGTATTGGGCCAAGCCTTCTCTTTGGAGTTTGACAGGTTCTCTAGAAAAGTGGCCAAAGTGATTTTCAATCAATGAAGTTCTATTGGTTTTTTGCTGTCCAATGTGGCTTGTGTCTGTTTCATGTGACAGAAAAAATGGTGAGGAAGTATTGTCATCAAGCAAGGCAAGGCTTTTGTCTTTTGAAGTTTTGGACAGATTTGGTAAAATGGCCAAGAGTGAAGCTTGAGAGAATGTCAAGTTATGTTGGTTCTCTTGCAGCTAGCAGGGTTTGTTCATGACAGAAAAGGATGAATGAATGTTGAAAAACAAATGCTAGGCTTAAGTTCTTTTTGAAAGTTTGGACAGAAAGTTGGAATGGCCAAAATGTGCTTTGTTTAGCATGAGGTTTTTTCTGCTGTGTTAGATGGTGCTAGCAGGGTTTCATAGGACAGTGAATGATGTCCAAAAGTGCCGTTTCATGTTGCCTATTGTTTAGAACAGAATTTGCAATTTTTGTCCCAATGTCAAATGAGAGAGAATGAGGATTTCAGCATGAGTGAGTTGGTTTGTGTTCTATTGGTTTGTTGCTGTCATTGGTTCCTCATGACAGAAAATGTTCAAGAGTTCTGTTTTATGTTGTTTGTGGCAGGGCAATGCATTTGTCACTTTGAAGTTTTGACAGCCCTTTGGAAGATGGCCAAGATGCAGTTTTTTAGCACAAGGTTTTTCTGCTGGTTTGTTGGTTGCAACTAGTTTGGTTTTGATGAATGGATGGTAAAATAACAATGCCAGGCTCAGTTCACCTTGGAAGCTCTTGACTGGCTGCTGTTGGATGTTGTTCTTGGCAAAGGCAAGTTTTACAGATTTTTTAGAAAAATGCAAGTGAGATCATGTTTTTGAAAATGAATGCCGTTCTGTCAGCAATGTGAGGGCTGCTATTACTGACTTCTCATGACAGAAAATCATGGACAATTCTGCTGCCTTTGTGGTACAAGGCATGGCTCATGGATATGTGGGATATGGTGGTTGCAAATTGTACTTTTCTTCCCATTTTCAAGCAACTAGGCATGGCTATGTGATGGGTGCAAGTACTTGCACGAATTTGACTTTGTACATGCTGCAAATAACATTCCAAGCAAGTTCCAATTGGCCCCAAGTGTTAAAAATGCATAATTCAAAAAGTCAACCATTGGTCAAACTTGAATTTCACATATGCTAGGTTCAAAAATGCCATTTTGATTGGCAAGGTTTTGGTTCATGAAATTTATATTTTTGGAAAGAGGAGATGAAATATGACTTGTAGGAAAAAACCCCACCAAAATTGGCCAAACGGTTTGAGAGATATGGCCCTTTGAAGTTCAAGATTTTCTGAAATCGATTCGATCATAACTTGCCAACCACACATGGGAATTGAGAGTTCTTGGACTTTTTGGAAATGGGAGAACAAGATCTTCAACTTTCATGTTGGGCAAAAATTCATTTGAAGCTTGTATCATGATGTAAGTTTGAGGATCAAGACTTTCCATTTATGGCAGGTTTCAGTTACAGGTCCAGTTTCCACTTTTGGAAATTTTTGATCTGGCTTCAAATTCTTCCATGATGGTGTTTGACATGATATATGAGGACTATTTGGCCATGAATGAGCTCTCACAAACCAAATCCAATCATCAAATCACTGATTAAATGGACAGTTGACCAACAGTTGACTTTTAGGGTTTCTGTCTGATTGTGCATTGACTGATGACTTCCAAACCCTAATTCCTTGAGAATTTGACTTCAAATGATGTCCCAAGTTGTATGAACTCTTGATTAATGAGCATGGTGTCCAAATTCCACAAGAATGGCCACCATCCACTGCTTTGACTGACTGTTGACTGTCTAGGGTTTTTGACTGTCTGTGTATGAACTGATGACCTCTGAGCCTTCAACCCTTGACTTGAACACTTCAAATGGACCTCCAAGTCATGTGAACTTGTTGGACAAACCCTAGGGCCTTGGCTCCTTGAAAAATGCACTTGCCTGCTTGACTGACTGATCTCCTGATCAGTTTGACCTAATTCTTGCTTGCTTGCTCTTGAGGCAACTGAGGGTTATGCAAATGCTATGCAATGGACCATGATATGCTATGACCTAATATGAAAATGTATGTACAATGATAGGTGCAAATTTGAGGTGCTACAGCTGCCCCTATTCAATCAGCTGGGAACCCGAATGGATGAGAGCAACGGCTGTCAGACTTCCAGGGTAAACAGGGATTGAATACCAAGAACCGTAGAATTTGCACAATACAGGGATCCACCAATGGAAACGTCCACTGGGATTTGATATTTATTACTGGGTATTTTGTTTTGTTTTTTTTTGGTTTTCAAAGGGTATGGCCACATCCAGACATCACAACGATGACGAATGGGAATAGAAATCACAACTAGATGCCAACGGACAACTAGGAAAAACTCGACGTTTACCAAGACCAACGGAGAGGTAACCGGACATTAATGAATGACCGGAAGGGATACAACCATACGTCAACGGACGAAATGGGAAAAACTCAACGTTTACCAAGACCAACGGAGAGGTAACCAAACATTAATGAATGAATGGAAGGGATACAAACATACGTCAACGGACGAAATGGGAAAAAACTCAACGTTTACCAAGACCAACGGAGAGGTAACCAAACATTAATGAATGAATGGAAGGGATACAAACATACGTCAACGGACGAAATGGGAAAAAACTCAACGTTTACCAAGACCAACGGAGAGGTAAATCCACGTGGGGACAGGTACAACTAGACGTCATAGGACGAATAGAAAAAACTCGACGTTTATCGACACCAACGGAGAGGAGGAATACTTCACTTGGGAAGGAGGACACAACCAAATCATCAACGGATGATCGGGAAAAACTCGACGTTTATCGACACCAACGGAGAGGAGAATACTTCACTTGGGAAGGAGGACACAACCAAATCATCAACGGATGATCGGGAAAAACTCGACGTTTATCGACACCAACGGAGAGGAGAATACTTCACTTGGGAAGGAGGACACAACCAAATCATCAACGGATGATCGGGAAAAACTCGACGTTTATCGACACAAACGGAGAGGAGAATACTTCACTTGGGAAGGAGGACACAACCAAATCATCAACGGATGATCGGGAAAAACTCGACGTTTATCGACACCAACGGAGAGGAGAATACTTCACTTAGGAAGGAGGACACAACCAAATCATCAACGGATGATCGGGAAAAAACTCGACGTTTATCGACACCAACGGAGAGGAGAATACTTCTTCGGTCTGAATACCAGAAAATTGGCCTTGTGCCATGAGTACATCGACCTGATCGTCGGAAACTCCTTCGGTCTGAATACCGGAAAATTGGCCTTGTGCCATGAGTACATCGACCTGATCGTCGGAAACTCCTTCGGTCTGAATACCGGAAAATTGGCCTTGTGCCATGAGTACATCGACCTGATCGTCGGAAACTCCTTCGGTCTGAATACCGGAAAATTGGCCTTGTGCCACGAGTACATCGACCTGATCGTCGAAAACTCCTTCGGTCTGAATACCGGAAAATTGGCCTTGTGCCATGAGTACATCGACCTGATCGTCGGAAACTCCTTCGGTCTGAATACCGGGAAATCATAAGTACATATTATCTATAGCCGTCAAAACGTAGAGAATACGCTCGCATGGAAGACTATCCATAACCGGGTTGTAGGTTGTTAAATGAATAATCGACCGAAAAGACAGGCATCTGGGTACCAGACTAGGTATGCAAAAGATGACCAATCAAAAGAGGATAAAGTTGCTAACTTGGAGCAAGTATCCAAAAAGAAAGTGAAGACCCAATGGGGACAATACTGTTTGATCAAAGCAAGTATCCAAAGGGCACAAGACCATTAATACCACAAAGAGGGGATTACATCTACCGGTTTGTAGGCAGAAAACCACGGAAAAGTAACCAGTCATCATCGGGACGAGCACAAAGGGTTAATTCCAACAAGGGGAGGAAAGTGGGATTTTACAACTACCAGCTAGTGGGTAGAAAACCACAAAGATAGGACTTACAGCTACCGGTTTGGTGGTAGAGGCCAAACAAATTCCGCTGAGGATAAGATGAATGAGTGTCGGTTAGTGAGCGACTATTCATTTATGCCCCAGGGAAGTACAGGAGACAGCCAACAGGAAACCAATTTAGGATCGATCCAAAAAGGCAGACTGAAACAAGACTCATCCTAATGAGGAAAGAACTCAATAGGGAAAACCCATCCCAATGTATGTTGGGAGGGAACGGAAGCAACCGTCATCCACGAGGACGTATCTCAGTGGGGAAATGGCAGGAAAAGATTGACACTTTCTGCTTAAGGGGTAGACTCTACATGGAGAGATCGGACACACCCATATCTGCTTAAGGAAAAAAGACCCAAGCTGGCAAGACGCTAACAATTGGGGAGTAACACTGCTGGGGATACCCACTCGACTGAGGAATCACTTGTTCGGAAAACACCAACCTCTCGACCATGCTGATGAACCCAATTCTGAAGCCGATCCAATGGCGGGATGCTAAACTCTTTCCAACAACCCAATCTCGGCTGGTCACCACGGCCTAGGGCTAATGGATATGCTTGCAATGTTGATGCATGAGTTTTTTCTTGCTTTACACAATGCCCCATGATTATGGAAATGCTATGCACTAATGATGCGATATGCTATGCTTATCTAAATGATGAATGCATAAACACACGTCTCCTTCAGAGACAACACCGGGGAACTCCAGGAACTGTGCTGGGGAATGGTAAATCGACTTCACTGGGAGGAAGACTCAACCAATCTTCAGATAGGATAAACCCTGCTTTGGAGAACGTCTGTTACTCTGCTAGGGATAACCCACGCGATCCATAGGTAGAATCAGCTCAGCTGGGGATGCCGATATCAGTCTACTACAGAAACCCGTCCAATCCACTGGTGGGATGAACTCTGCTGGAGAAATAAATGCTACTCCATTAGGGACGACCCAACCAATCCATATGTAGGAGAATCACTGCTGGAGATGTATTTCATGAGACCCGCTCCACTCGGGGAACTTGCTGAGGAAAAACCACACCATTCTGCTGAGGAGAACGATCCTAGTGGAGAGAACAACAACCGTAGCAGTGAGAGTAACAACTCTGTCGAGGATGATAGCACGTCATATCATACTGGAGATGAATTCCCACAAACCTGCTTGGGATAAGCACTCACGGCCATACTGGAGACAATAGCATCACAAAACCAATTGTTGGGGAACACACCAACAGTCTACTGATAAACTCCACTAGGGGACTCCCGGGGAAAATGACTGCCAGGCGCTCAGCGGGGATTCTCAACTGGGGAAATCTGCAAGCATAGGCCTGCCGGGGAGAGGAGAAGACTGCTCTGCTGGAGAGAGGAACGCTAACGTCTTCAGCAAACACTCTGCTTGGGGAACTGCCCCACAAAAATATTTCAACAGCAACCTTGCTGGGAATGCCCCACGGTAGGGCTCAAACAAACCTATATTGGAGATGCCCCACAATAGGGCTAACAGGGACCTGGAGGAAGAATGTTGTACTGCCGGGAACATGAAGATAAACAACTTCAACCAACACTGCACTGAGCAAATTCACTGAGGAGAGACCATACGAGGTTCTGCAGGACAAAGATACAGTCATGCTCGAGATACGAACAATTGTCTTACCTGCTGGTAATCATACCACCCCCGGGAGAGCACTGTGGGTCTCCTAAGTATCCTTCCATCATTGTGAACGTTCACTTTGTTTAAGAACAATTTTTTTTGAAAAATTTGTTTACTTTGAAAACAATGATACTTTATCAATTAAAAACATGCAAAACATTTGTTGAGTTGAAACAAATAAGAATGCAAATAATTGGATAAAAGCTCAAATTGATGTGATGGAATGGTAGTCTGCAAAGGGCGAGACTCCATAGATCTGTACAAGTTTGAAATCGGTGATGTATATTGGAAGAGGGCTACATTGAACATAATGACCTTTCCTCTACCATTCTGAATTTTCGATGTATTCAAAGCTTCAGTCGACGACGAATCGAGAATCCCTGACGGATGACAGATATAGAGCGCAGTCTTGTCAAGATGCAGTTACTTGCCAAATCCCTAATTTTTGCCTAGATTGCCCCAGTGTGAGGTGATTAATCTAGCGGGATGCAAATTCTTTTTCAATGTCTCTAACTTTTGCCTGGATCGCCCTTTCGGGTTTTCAATCCACCGAGACGCTCCTTTTTGACTAAGTCGCCCTTTGGGGTGTTCGACTTATCGAGCTTTTGCTTTTTTTTTTGTTTTTGTTTTAGGCGAAGTATTTCTTGACTGCACCAGGATTCACAGGACGAGTGAACTTCTTCATCCATTGTAGTAAGTGTCAGAACACTGCCTGAAGAGGCTCTTTTGACAACATATGGACATTCATAGCTTGGGGGTTCACTTGCCCCTGGAATCGGGTACAAAAGACAAGACTTTCTTGAGCACAAGGTTCCTCGGAACACACGAGGCTTGATCTTCTTGTCGAATGCTTTTTCACTCTCTGCTGATATGACTGACCATGACACATGGCAGTTGATCTCTTCTTTTCGATCGAATTCAGCATCAGTCAACTTGGGACTTTGAGGGTGCTATTTCTCTTTTGTTTTTTTTTTCCTTTTTTTTTTCTTTCTTTTGATTTCTTTTGATTTTGATTGATTTCTTTTCTTGATTTTGCACCCTCCTCTTTCTCTTTTTTCTCTTTTTTTTTGATAATGCCCCAGTTGGCTGTTCTGCTGATTCTCGAGATGCAGCTGAGTGATCTTCTTTTTTTGCTCAAGAAGTCGGGAAATCTCGTCAGGAATCCCTTCAACATCATCTTCGTCCACTTCGAATACAGGGAGTTCAAAATTGGGAGATGACGTCCGATCATTATGTTCAATGGGTTTGAGAAACAACCTGCATAAAGATTTTGATATGAAAAGCTCTTTGAAAATCAAACAAGACAATCGTTATGCAGATGAAAAGATTGCTTTTATTCTTGTTTTTTAGGGTTTTTTTGTGATCACCAATTTCATGCAAAAAAGCAAAAAGGGAAAACAAATGGAAAACAAATGTTTTAACATGAATTAATTGAATGAAAATATCATTGCACAAAATGTTGCCAACAATGTCATCACTTCTCCTTTTGGCATGGGAGAAGGGTTTTTAAACAAAGTGATTGTTACTCTGACTTATGAACAACTGTAGGAAAGCCCACAGTGACCCGATTGTGATAGATCCCACCGAGGATGACAACTGTCAGTATCCTTTGCATCAGCAGCTTCTGTTTTCTGAACAACCCTTCTGAAGAAAAAGTCGGCGCCAACCCAGGACTCGTTATCTTCAAGCTTGATTATCACGGGGACCCAAGTCTTCACAGTTCAGAATACCTGCCCTCACGAGGTCTTGAACCTTCATCTTCAGCTGGAAACAACTATCCACATCATGACCAGGAGCACCCGAATGATACACACAATGCTGTTCAGGCCTATACCACCATCGAGGGTTGACGGGTATGGGTGGCGGGTCTCTGGGAATAATCAAGTTCCGCTCTATCAACGAGGGATAGAGCTCGGCGTAGGACATGGGGATTGGATCAAAAATGATCTTCTTCCTCTCATTACTCGTACTGGCTTGCTGGGAAGCCTGCTGTTGAGGACGACGTTGCTGACGCTGATGCTGCTGAGTGGGTCTTCTCTGTTGTTGTTGAATTGCTGGAATAGTCACAGCAGCAGCCTGACGATACTGTCCTCTGTTCACACTCCTCCTACGGTGCACGACATTTGTCTCACCCTCTCCCCTTCTGGGTGCCCCAGAGGATGGCTTCTTAGTACTCGAGGAACTTGAAGAGCCAGGATGGCGAACCGGAGCGCGGGTTGCTTTGACATTAATAGTCTCTGTGGCAAGAGGTCGTTTACTGATTCTGATCCCCCTCAATTCATCATCCACGGCATAATCATTGACGAGAATAGTGGCAGCAGCATTCTCATGAACGGGTACATCCACTGGTGGAGCACGGTGGACCGGTGGAATCACGGCTTCCAGTCTCTGGGCTAAGGCACGCAGCTCCTCTTGCCCCTGAACAACTCCTTGCATCTTTGTCATGAACTGGGCCATGTTTGCTCTCATCTCAGCCAACTCAGTCTGAACCTGATCCATACTTCTCTGATGGTTGAGTCTGGTCGCGGTGCGGACGGTGATCAACAATCCTGTCTCAGTCGGGAACCAAAGCGAGGAGTCTTTCCAAACATGTCTGCAATGCAAGGATGTGTATGATATGCATGATGCGGATGCGGATGCTATCTTATCATGAATGATCCTGAAAAGGATATGCGTATGCGAGTTAACTTTTTTCATGCATTACTATTTTTTTGAAAATAAATATGCTATGATGCAAATGATGGAGCCAAGACTGGCAGGAACTGGCATCTGAGGAACCATCTGAAACCCCAAAGTCATCTGAGGAGCTGGCATCTGAACCCATGTCTGGAGAACTGAGTCACCATCTGAGCGAGTACCCTCAAATTCAGCCCAGGGATCCGAAATAAACGGAACCCTCTGATCAATACCAGGGTCAAACCTCCGGCGTCCAGAAATATAACTCGTAGTCACCATCAGTACCAGGAGTCACCAACTGTACCTGTTAAAATGATCAAACCCGCCCCGCTCACGGGTGTCATCTAGGCCAGGGTAAGGTCGAGAGAAACGCAGCATAAATAACCTTTCGCAGAATATCATCCTGTGCACACCCGATGTATGCACCGATAATATCCCACCAGGGTCTGAACTGCTCGTGATATCAATGTTCCGCTAAGTGGCGCCATACCACCCGCTTCCCATGAATCACTCTATTCCTAGGTTTCCTAGATTTCACTCATAGCCTGGGTATTGGGCCTTTTACCTCGAGTGACTCCCACCCCAAACAGAGAAACACAGCCAGATGAACAGACGAATATGAATGAATGCAAACATTAATGCAAATAATAAATGCAAACAGTAAATGCAAATATATACAAATGAATGCAATAAATAAAACAGCACAAAGCAACCAAAACCCTAACCTAGAGAGCGCTAGGAGAGACTCGCTTAGGGAAGATGGACCAGCACAGGTCAACTTCTCTACGTCCCCAGCAGAGTCGCCAGCTGTCGCATCACGCGAAAAACCGGCGGGAAAAGAAGAAACAACAGAGCCGCCACCGTGCGTTATTTATCCCAAAAGAGGGAAAGGAAACGCTCAGAGTAAACCTGGAAAGAACATGGTCTCGCGACCAAAAAGAATGGGTTCGGGAGTCGGTTATGCGAAGGGAAGGTATTAGCACCCCTACGCATCCGTAGTACTCTACGGGATCCACGCACACTAGAAAGGAAAATTGGTTGCTAAACACTGCTCACACTCACACACACTGGCTGAAAGAAACGCAAGAGACTGACCGAAACTGAACTCGGCAGGATGTCGCATCCTGGGCCTACTTAGTCTATCAGGCATAGACATCAGAGTCGAAGTAGTTCGGACTGGGGAAACGACACATGCTCGCTAGGATATCGCATCCTATGCATACGTATCTTCTCGGACGAGAGAAGAATCAGAGCATTCGTAGCTCGGCTGACACGCACACAAACAAACACAAACACAGGCAAACGTGGAGCCCGACTGCCAATCACTGGACTTATGTCAGCATCCGAACCTAAACTCACACAAAGAGGCAAACGTGGAGCCTGAATGCCAATCACTGGACTTACATCAGCATCCGAACCAAACGCACGCACACTGGAACCCAAATGCCACTCGATGGACTTACATCAGCTTCCAAGCACACAACAACACAACAGGTTAATAGGGAGTCGGGGACTCGAGCCTATAATTGTCAAACACACACAAACAGACAGACAGCAAATGCTAAGGAGTCACAGACTCGAGCCTAGCAAAGGTCAGACAACACACACAAAAGAAAGAAAAGGCGCCCGGAGAGATCAGCTCAATCTCCTGCCTACATACTTCATCTGGTGTGAAGATCAGGGCGATGTAGTTCCCCTACGGAGGGATAAAGGACTAGCCTAACCAGATAACAGAGGGAGACACAACTAGGGAGACTACGACTCGAGCCTAGATGTTATCATGCAAATCATCCCTAAGTTAAGGTTTCTAGCTAAATGGCACAAGGGCCAACCTATCCTAAGCATGGCTCACACAGGAAGCAAGCCACACACACTTAACCTGCACAGGAAGCAAGTCTAAACTAATCCTAACTTGCACAGGAAGCAAGTCAAACAATCCTAACTTGCACAGGAAGCAAGTCAAACAATCCTACAAGCACAGATAGCACACACTATACACAAGCAAGTGGCTCAAACAAGGGTTAGGTTTTAGTCGAGGGGTCATATCAACCTCAACAAACAAACCTCTGGAACTGGGTGAATGTGCTCTTAACCTTGCCATTGAGAGACTAAGGTGAAGCAGATGAAAGGTGAGTGAAGATAAGACTTCACAGCTCTTATCCCTGGCCTGGGAGAGCTTAAGACAAGAATGTGTGGGTTCAGAAAGTGGGAACCCTTCTACACATTTAAAACTGACTCAACTGTACAATTGTACAAGATCTTGGGTTTGTATCCGCAATGCATCAACACAGTGGTGTGAGCAAAGCAGATGACACACTGAATAGTGGGGGATAGATTGCATATCCCTACCTTCCACCAATTGCCTCTTCACTTAGGAGGACTTTGACTCTATGCAAGGACAAAATTAAACATCCACAAACATTGCCTCTTAAGGAGGACTTCAGACAGTTGCCTGGCCAAGTAACAGGCCAGGTCTTCCAGACTACATGAAGTAAAAGAGACATACCTCAATGCAAATTGCTTATACAAGCAAAGAAAAGCAAAAAGTTCACAAGGAACTAAGCAACTAAAGCACCTGAAACAGTCAAGCAGATGTTAGTATGCAACTTCAAACAAAGCAAAAAGGAAACAGCCACCAACAGTTAATTAGAGGCACATGGATGTGCAAGGCACAAGGCTTAAGACATGCGAGCCAAGCCACCTACAAAACAAACAAGTTAGACAATGATTTTTAAGCAAGCTTAATCAAAAGAATTGGTCTCAATGGCCATTTGATGGTCAACCTGAAAACACAAGCTCAAAGGTGAGTAACAGGACCTCTAGGACAAGCCTAGGGTCAAAAATGAATGAGAAAGTCAAAACAGCAAAGGATATCCAACCAAAGTCAAGTTTAAACATTCAAGAAACAAACTCAATTGGGTTCACAATCATACCAATCACTATCATCATTTCATGAACCACTTAGGTCAAAGTATGGCAAACAGAAGCTCATAGAAGTCAACAGCAAGACTTAACTCAAAAGCAATCTTAAACATTTCCAAAAATCACCAAATAAATCATGATCAATCCTAACACATAGCATGGTGAGCATGTCAAATTTCACCTCATTTGGACAAGTGGAAGGCAGTCAATGAAAATCAGAAAGTCAAAGCCATTTTGAACATGTTCAAAGAAGTCAACCAAACATACATCAACTTAGAAAATTCATAAATCAGTGATAGCATATGATAAATGAATGGGATCAAAACCATGGCAAAGATGAGGATGTCTAGTTATCTCATGTAAAATTTCATGTCCATCTAATAAAGTATGAGAATTTCACAAATGAAATGGGAACATGTGTCACACAAGGTCAACATATGACCAACCAGGGGAGAAAATCTCAAACAATTAGGAAATGCCACAAATAATTCCAAGAAAATTCACATGTAAACTAGACATACAAGAGTAGGTTCATGCAAAAAATCAGATCAATTGGAGGTCAAGAAGCATGGTAATGAAAATCATGAAGTTGGACATCAATGATGTGACACAAATTGTCACACCCTAATTCAAAAAATCATAACTCACAAACCACAAATGATAAATTCACAAACTCTACACCAAAATCACCATGAGTGTGTCTAGTTTAAGCACAAACAATTTGGGGGCCATTGGATAAAGTATCACCATTTCACAAATGTTTTGGCAAAGTGTACAAAAATTGGTCACATGTCACAAACCCTAGTGCCAAACAAAAACCAATGATCAAAAAATTCTGGAAAAATAATGATAAAAAAGTAGAGATCATGATGAACACAACACAAAAAATCCCATTCAAATTGGATTAAAATTGAAGCATTTATGATTTTTGGAAGATTGGATATCAAAGTGAAATGAAATGAAGAAATTAATTGAATTAATAAAGCAAGAATGGCAGTTTGGTAATTCCATGATTCACTAATCAAAACACAGCCGTTTTGGCCAAGGAACGAAATGTTCCTATTGGTTGATGGTAGAAGGGGCCATGCACACGTGAAAAGAGGCCAGTTCTGGGCAAGGCTTGAAGAAAAATTAGGGTTTCATGTCACCTTCATCCCCAAATCGTGTTTTCTCAATTTTTTCCAGAAATGTCGATTGCATATATAGAAATGACCAGCAAGCAACAAGCAACATGAATTCATCACTAGTTTTCACTAAATCGAGCTAGGCAAATAGAAACATGCAAAAACAAGTTTGGATCACCCACATTCAATTCAACATAACTTGCTACACACTAAACCATCCTTAAAACTAAAAACACTGTTGAGCTCAGCATAAAAGGACCTATCCAAAGCATGTAGTAATTTGAAGAATAATGGAGCTCGAAAATTTACCAAACTGAACAGGGCAATGTTGAATGTGATGCTGGAGATGCTTTCAATGCTTGACAGGTATCCAGATAGCTTCAAAGGGTCCAAGGCAAGCTGTTTGACACCTTACTTGAACTTGAATCAAGCTGGTAATGAAGATGGCCACTGAACTGGTTTTGCTTGATTTTTGAGAATGGTGATGTTTTTGATTTTCAAACAGTGAGCAATGGAGGTTTGAGACAGCTTCAATATACCCTATGGACCATGACAAACTAATTTGCTAAGCTTGGAAGGACCTGAGAGTGAAGGTAGCTTTGAAAATGCAAGTTTGACACAATGTGACAAGTTGAAAAGTGATTTTGAGTTCTTGATGTTTTCTGCAGGTTTTGAGGCTTTGGACACTTGCTATGTGATATTTGAGGTGTGTTTGCAATGCTCTTTTGATCAACAAATGCTTAGAACAAGAGCTGTCATGTTTTGGCTATTTTGTGGCTTTTTGAATGAAATGTGAAAATGAGATTGGGAACACCATGGTTTATGCTGGCTTGTGGCTGCCTCTAGTGGTTCAAAAGGATGCTTGGATTGTGTTCAGGGCAAGGCAAGGCTTGGTGACTTTGGAGTTTTGACAGAAAATTTGAAAATGCAAGAAGGTGAGATTTTGAGAGTGAATGAAGTTGGTTGGTCTGCTATGTTATGTTTGATGGCTGCTAAGTGACAGAAAAAATGGTGAGGAGATATTGTGTTAAGCAAGGCAGGGTTTCATTCCTTTGAAGTTTGACAGATTTTGCAAGAGTGCCAAAGTGAGTTTCTTAGCAGATGGATGATTTTCTGTGTTATGAGGCTGCTGTTGGTTGGCAAGGCAGGGTTGGTTTCCTTTGTGAGTTTTTTGGACAGAAAGTTAAAAATGCAAAGCAAGGTATCAATGGATGAGTGAAGCTCTTGGTTTTTGGCTGCAATATGTGTTACTCATCACAGAAACATGATGGAGAATATGGTATTGGGCCAAGCCTTCTCTTTGGAGTTTGACAGGTTCTCTAGAAAAGTGGCCAAAGTGATTTTCAATCAATGAAGTTCTATTGGTTTTTTGCTGTCCAATGTGGCTTGTGTCTGTTTCATGTGACAGAAAAAATGGTGAGGAAGTATTGTCATCAAGCAAGGCAAGGCTTTTGTCTTTTGAAGTTTTGGACAGATTTGGTAAAATGGCCAAGAGTGAAGCTTGAGAGAATGTCAAGTTATGTTGGTTCTCTTGCAGCTAGCAGGGTTTGTTCATGACAGAAAAGGATGAATGAATGTTGAAAAACAAATGCTAGGCTTAAGTTCTTTTTGAAAGTTTGGACAGAAAGTTGGAATGGCCAAAATGTGCTTTGTTTAGCATGAGGTTTTTTCTGCTGTGTTAGATGGTGCTAGCAGGGTTTCATAGGACAGTGAATGATGTCCAAAAGTGCCGTTTCATGTTGCCTATTGTTTAGAACAGAATTTGCAATTTTTGTCCCAATGTCAAATGAGAGAGAATGAGGATTTCAGCATGAGTGAGTTGGTTTGTGTTCTATTGGTTTGTTGCTGTCATTGGTTCCTCATGACAGAAAATGTTCAAGAGTTCTGTTTTATGTTGTTTGTGGCAGGGCAATGCATTTGTCACTTTGAAGTTTTGACAGCCCTTTGGAAGATGGCCAAGATGCAGTTTTTTAGCACAAGGTTTTTCTGCTGGTTTGTTGGTTGCAACTAGTTTGGTTTTGATGAATGGATGGTAAAATAACAATGCCAGGCTCAGTTCACCTTGGAAGCTCTTGACTGGCTGCTGTTGGATGTTGTTCTTGGCAAAGGCAAGTTTTACAGATTTTTTAGAAAAATGCAAGTGAGATCATGTTTTTGAAAATGAATGCCGTTCTGTCAGCAATGTGAGGGCTGCTATTACTGACTTCTCATGACAGAAAATCATGGACAATTCTGCTGCCTTTGTGGTACAAGGCATGGCTCATGGATATGTGGGATATGGTGGTTGCAAATTGTACTTTTCTTCCCATTTTCAAGCAACTAGGCATGGCTATGTGATGGGTGCAAGTACTTGCACGAATTTGACTTTGTACATGCTGCAAATAACATTCCAAGCAAGTTCCAATTGGCCCCAAGTGTTAAAAATGCATAATTCAAAAAGTCAACCATTGGTCAAACTTGAATTTCACATATGCTAGGTTCAAAAATGCCATTTTGATTGGCAAGGTTTTGGTTCATGAAATTTATATTTTTGGAAAGAGGAGATGAAATATGACTTGTAGGAAAAAACCCCACCAAAATTGGCCAAACGGTTTGAGAGATATGGCCCTTTGAAGTTCAAGATTTTCTGAAATCGATTCGATCATAACTTGCCAACCACACATGGGAATTGAGAGTTCTTGGACTTTTTGGAAATGGGAGAACAAGATCTTCAACTTTCATGTTGGGCAAAAATTCATTTGAAGCATGTATCATGATGTAAGTTTGAGGATCAAGACTTTCCATTTATGGCAGGTTTCAGTTACAGGTCCAGTTTCCACTTTTGGAAATTTTTGATCTGGCTTCAAATTCTTCCATGATGGTGTTTGACATGATATATGAGGACTATTTGGCCATGAATGAGCTCTCACAAACCAAATCCAATCATCAAATCACTGATTAAATGGACAGTTGACCAACAGTTGACTTTTAGGGTTTCTGTCTGATTGTGCATTGACTGATGACTTCCAAACCCTAATTCCTTGAGAATTTGACTTCAAATGATGTCCCAAGTTGTATGAACTCTTGATTAATGAGCATGGTGTCCAAATTCCACAAGAATGGCCACCATCCACTGCTTTGACTGACTGTTGACTGTCTAGGGTTTTTGACTGTCTGTGTATGAACTGATGACCTCTGAGCCTTCAACCCTTGACTTGAACACTTCAAATGGACCTCCAAGTCATGTGAACTTGTTGGACAAACCCTAGGGCCTTGGCTCCTTGAAAAATGCACTTGCCTGCTTGACTGACTGATCTCCTGATCAGTTTGACCTAATTCTTGCTTGCTTGCTCTTGAGGCAACTGAGGGTTATGCAAATGCTATGCAATGGACCATGATATGCTATGACCTAATATGAAAATGTATGTACAATGATAGGTGCAAATTTGAGGTGCTACAAATATGAGCCTATCAACTTGCTTACAAGGCACCAGCATGGACCAATGGAACGGAAGCCCTAGGCCACACATGCAAAGAACCAGATCCGTCGCTAATATCACAAGTCCGACGCTAACATGGATGACCTTCATCTTCTTCATGAAGAAGATGATGAACAGTGGAAAGCTTCATACGCGTTTTCCAGAAATTTCCAGAAATCAAAAACAAGAACATCATTCTAAAGATCTTTTCATGGTGAACACGGATCAAGCAATGGCAAAGCACAAATCATCAAGAATAGAGAGAATCGAGCAAAATCATTTATGGATACAAAACTTCAATCACACATAACTCATTGAATATTGCATCAATTCACACGATTTTTCCACCAGAATCATCAGCAAACCTAGATCTACAAGAATATGCACATGGATTGAAGAATTGTGAAGGTCGAAAATCCTACCTCTTGAAGAGCAGATTCTGGTTTTGCACGATCCAAAGCTCCAAATGATCCCAATCTCCTTCTGAATACTTGTGATGATGCTTGATGAAGAAAAGGAAGCTTGAAAGGTGTTAGATCCAGCTCAAATCAGAATCTCCATGGCAAGGTTCTTGAACTTCAAGCTCGAAAATGGCTCCAAATCTTCAAACAATTGATGGATTCACACTCAATTACACTCACTGATCATGAATCTTCAACAAAAACAAGGTGTTATGTTGAAGAATTTTGAAATTTGATTATGAGAAATTTTTGGAGGGAGAGAAAATTGTGAGATCTAGATCCAGAAAAACTGTGCAAATCTGTTATGATTAGGAATATATACTCTTCACTAATCACATACTAATCAAAATTAGGCATGGCTTAGTTCAAATTAAACAGGATAAGGTGTTATGACCAAAACTTGAAAATTGGAGGGTGCATGGCCATTTCCACGTGAACAGTGCCATGTAGCTGATTATTTTCACTCAAAATCAATTTTCAAACACAATGGCCACGGTGGAAAGCTCTCATGATGCATCAATTTTAAATTTCCAATTTTCCTCCAAAATTGACTTGGATATGCAAATGATCATGTGATAACATTTTATGCAATGTGATGGATGTTTTGGAAACTTCATGTCATGAGGAGAATTGTGCAAAAAGGAGCACTCAAATTGGAGTCTTGGTTCAAAAGATATGGCCATTTGAAGTTTCAAGCACACTTTGCCATGATTTGATCATAACTCTTTGACCATTCATCATAAATTCATGATCTTGGACTTTTTGGAAATGGGAGAGAAAGATATTCAACTTTCATGTTGGACAAAAATTCATTTGAAGCTTATTTGATGTTGGAAAGTTGAGTGGAAGTTGGTCCAAAAACTTGCCATTTTTGGAAACTTGAAATTACAGGTCACTTTCCATTTTTGGAAACTTTTGATCTGGCTTCAAAATCTTCAAGATAGATGTTTGACATGTTGAATAAACCTCTTTTGGACATGAATGAAGTGTCTCAAACCATTTCTCCATCTCCTAGCCCTCAGTTGACTTTCAGTTGACTTTTATGGGCCTCAGATGACCTGAAACTGCACTGTGGACTTTGAACCTTCAACACTTGGCCAAATTACATCAAAATGAACCTTGAGTCATGTAAGCTTTCTAGAACAACCATAGGGCCTTTGTCTCATGGAAATGCTTGGTCTCTTGCACAGATGAACTTCTCCTGATACCAGTCTTGCCTGATGATATGCAATGGACTATGCAATGTGAATGCAATGTTAATGACCTAAAATGAAATGAATGTACAAATGGGAGGAGCAAATTTGAGGTGCTACAAAGTGGTTTAGTAAAAATGTCTACGATTTGATTATATATAAAATTAAGTATACATTTCCTTTTTTGACATGACCTCTAATAAAGTGGTGCCTAACATCAATGTGTTTAGTTCGAGAGTGAAGTATCAGGTTTTTAGTGAGGTTTATGGAATTGGTGTGTTCGCATCTTATTGGTACAACTCCAAGTTTGACACCATAGTCATTGAGTTTTTGTTTCATCCAGATGATTTGAGCACAACAGCTGCCCACAACAACGTATTTTTCCTCATTTGTGGATAGCCTTCATGTTTTTTATATATGCAATGTTTATCAAAAATTCGGACGTTTTTGCAAACAAAACAGTAAAGATAAAAACAAGAGAGCAATTTATCTGAATAACGACTTTTTATTGATTGAAAATGGGCCTGAAAAGGCAAATACATCGGGAAGCAATTCCTAGGAAGAGGTAATTGCGCACAAAAGGAAAATAAACTATCCTATTGGCAATGTGAACACGACATCCACTATTTCCCAATTCTATTATGACTCACAGATCATCAATTTCCTCCCAAATCCTTTGCTTTCTGAGAAGAATGACTGGACCAATCATATCCTTCGAGATGGTAGACACTGAAGTGCGATGAAGTACAGATAACTCAGAATGTAGTCTTCGCTTTAATCCCTCTTTTGGCTGGATCGCCCTTTCGGGTTTTCAATCCACCGGGATACCCATTTTTTCCTAAGCCGCCCTTGCGGGTTTTCGACTTACCGGGTGTACATATTTTTCATTTTTTATCCCTAACTTTTTCCCGAACCTTTTTCTTTCTTTTTTTTTCGGTTCGCCGGGATGCCCTTTTTTGCCTGGACTCTTTTATTCTTTTCGTCCAGCGGGTCAATTTATGCGAAGTATTTTTTGACTACATCTGAGTTAACAGGGGACGGAAAATCTTCACCATCCATAGTTGTAAGCATCAAGGCTCCACCAGAGAAAACCTTCTTAACAACGTATGGACCTTCATAATTAGGAGTCCATTTGCCCCTGTTATCTGTACCGGGAGGAAGGATCCTCTTCAAAACCAAATCACCTGTCTGATAGCTTCGAGGACGCACTTTCTAATTAAAGGCTTTCTTCATCCTTCTCTGATACAACTGCCCATGGCACACAGCTGCTAACCGCCTCTCTTCGATAAGGCTCAACTCATTAAACCTTGTTCGAATCCACTCAGCTTCGTCAAGCTTGACATCCAGCAGGACTCTCAGAGAAGGAATCTCCACTTCAACTGGTAGGACTGCTTCCATACCATACACAAGGGAGTAAGGGGTTTCCCCGGTCGACGTACGTACTGAGGTACGGTACCCATGCAAAGCGAAAGGCAGCATCTCATGCCAATCCTTGTACGTCACGACCATCTTCTGCACAATCTTCTTAATATTCTTGTTTGCCGCCTCTACAGCACCATTCATCTTTGGTCTGTAAGGAGAAGAATTGTGATGTTCAATCTTGAAATCTTTGCAAAGCTCCTTCATCACCTTGTTATTGAGATTCGAACCATTATCAGTGATGATTCTCTCAGGAACCCCATAACGACAGATGATTTCCTTCTTAATAAATCGGGCAACCACTTGCTTAGTAACATTGGCATAGGAAGCTGCTTCCACCCACTTGGTGAAGTAATCAATCGCAACCAAGATGAAGCGATGTCCATTAGAAGCAGTAGGTTCAATCTTCCCAATCATATCAATACCCCACATGGCAAACGGCCAAGGCGAGTTCATGACATTCAGAGGGCTTGGTGGTACATGCACCTTATCAGCATAGATCTGACATTTATGGCACTTCCGAGCGTACTTGAAACAATCGGACTCCATAGTCATCCAGTAATAACCGTCTCTCAATAAATTCTTGGACATTGCATGACCACCAGCATGGGTACCGAACGAACCCTCGTGCACTTCTTGCATCAACATGCCTGCTTCGTGTCTATCCACGCATCTGAGCAGAACCATGTCAAAGTTCCTCTTGTACAACACATCATCCTGATTCAAGTAAAAGCTTCCAACTAACCTTCTCAGGGTTTTCTTATCATTCTTTGACGCTCCTTCAGGATACTCCTGGCTCTTGAGGAAATTCTTAATGTCATAGTACCAAGGCTTCTCATCAACAACAGACTCGGCTGCAAACACATACGCAGGCCTCTCGAGTCGATTCACAGCAACATGTGGCACGTGATTCCACCAATGGACTTTGATCATAGAAGACAAAGTAGCCAAGGCATCAGCCATCTGATTTTCATCTCGGGGGACATGATACAACTTCACCTTTTTAAAGAAAGTCAGGATCCTTCTGGTGTAATCTCTGTAAGGAATCAAATGCGGCTGGTGAGTATTACAATCTCCATTGACTTGATTAATCACTAGAGCGGAATCTCCATATATGTCCAGAGTTTTGATCCTTAGATCAATGGCCTCTTCAATCCCCATGATACAAGCTTCATACTCAGCCTCGTTGTTGGTTACGTCAAAAGTCAGTTTGGTAGAAAAAGGTATACGAGCACCTTTGGGATTAATGAGCACTGCCCCAACACCGTTACCGTTCACATTCACAGCCCCATCAAACATCAGTGTCCACTTGTCATCAGGATCCGGTCCTTCCTCGACAAGAGGCTCTTCACAATCTTTCATCTTTAGATACATGATGTCTTCATCAGGGAATTCAAACATCATCGGCTGATAATCATCAATCGGTTGCTCGGCAAGGTAGTCTGACAGAATACTACCTTTGATGGCCTTCTGTGACGTGTACTGGATATCATACTCATTTAAAATCATCTGCCAACGAGCAACACGTCCGGTGAGAGCCGACTTCTCAAAGATGTACTTCACTGGATCCATCTTAGAAATCAATAAGATAGTATGGTTCAACATATACTGTCTCAGTCGGCGAGCATCCCAGGCCAAAGCACAACAAGTTTTCTCGAGCTGTGAATATCTTATTTCACAGTCGGTAAACTTTGTGCTAAGGTAGTATATGGCATGCTCTTTTCGACCAGACTCGTCATGCTGTCCCAATACACACCCCATCGAATTCTCAGTCATTGACAGGTACATTATCAGAGGCCTCCCAGGAACTGGAGGTATAAGGATTGGAGGTTTCTGCAAATACTCTTTTATCTTATCAAAAGCTTTCTGACAGTCATCATTCCACCTGATTGCTTGATCTTTTCTTAGCAATTTGAATATCGGTTCACACGTGGCTGTTAGGTGAGATACAAACCGTGCAATGTAGTTTAATCTCCCTAAAAACCCACGAACCTGCTTTTCAGTTTTCGGTTCAGGCATTTCTTGTATAGCTTTGACTTTCGCTGGATCAACCTCAATCCCTTTCTCACTGACAATGAAGCCCAACAGCTTCCCGGATCTCACTCCAAACGTACACTTGTTTGGATTCAGCCTCAATTTGAATTTTCTCAGCCTTTCAAACAACTTCTGCAGGTTTACCGGGTGCTCCTCTTCTGTCTGCGACTTCGCAATCATATCATCCACGTACACTTCAATTTCTTTGTGCATCATGTCATGAAAGAGAGTCGTCATAGCCCTCTGATAGGTAGCACCGGCATTCTTCAGCCCAAATGGCATCACCTTATAGCAGAACATGCCCCAAGGTGTAATGAATGTCGTCTTTTCCATGTCTTCTGGTGCCATCTTGATCTGATTGTAGCCAGAGAATCCATCCATGAAAGAGAACACTGAGGATTGAGCAGTATTATCAACCAATACATCAATGTGAGGTAATGGGAAGTCATCTTTCGGATTTGCTCTGTTTAAATCCCGGTAGTCGACACACATTCTGACTTTGCCATCCTTCTTCGGCACAGGAACGATGTTGGCCACCCAAGGGGGATAATTGGTTACTGCCAGAAAACCCGCATCCAACTGCTTCTGAACCTCTTCCTTGATCTTGACAGCCATATCAGGACTAGTTCTGCGAAGCTTCTGCTTTACCGAAGGACAATCTTCTCTGAGAGGTAGCCTGTGCACCACGATGTTTGTATCCAACCCAGGCATGTCTTGATACGACCAGGCGAATATCTCTACATATTCCCTCAACATCTCAATCAGCCCTCTCCTGACATCCCCCTTCAAAGTAGCCCCGATTCTGATCTCTCTTCTGGCATCCTCTGTACCAAGGTTGATAACCTCCAACTCCTCCTGATGAGGTTGGATGATCCTTTCCTCCTGCTTTAATAATCTGACCAGTTCTTTGGGGAGTTCACAGTCTTCCTCACTCTCCTCTTCAGCTTGGTAGATGGGATTATTGAAATCATACTGAGCCATAACAGAACTGTTTATAGTGGAGTCCGTAAGATCAATTCTGCATGTTTAATGCTTTATTTTAGAAAAAAGAGTTCAAGAAAGTCATAAAAACAAAAAACATTGCCATTTTTATTGTTTTGAAAAAATGAAAAATAAAAACAGAAAGACAGGGATCACAAAATTGTTTGCAAAACGTCCTTTATTAATGATTATCATTGAAAACATGATGAGGCCCTACAATGAACCACTACGCCTTGGGCAGAACGTAGGGTTTTGTGCAGAATGAAAAACAAAAGAAAATTACTCTGTTTGAAGAGTAACTTGGACCATTTCTTCGGCTGTCCAATTATTGATCGACTCCCCTGGAGCACACGGACGCACCCAGTTATCCAGATCACAATCACTGTCCCCGTCTTCACTACTGGCTGCAAAGACGTCACCATGATTCATCAGCCCAGCGCTGGTGAAGGTACTCGGCCCTTTCTGCTCACCCTGCTCTTCTTGAAGAGGCTGATAACCAATACCGAACTTGTCTTCTTTGACGGGCAAATCCACCATCTTGCCCCAACCTTCTGTCTTGCCCGAGTTGACAACCTCCATAGCCTGCTTGTATGACGCAATTGAGGCACTTGGCTTCTACTGCTCGGCAAAAGCCACCTTCTCAAGAGCAAAGGTCTCAAATGCTTGGCACAGAGTTTCATGGATCTCGCCATCCACCTCCACATACTTGAAAGAGGATAAATGACTCACCAGAATGTCCTCCTCGCCGCACACAGTTACAATCTAACCGTTCCAAACATACTTCAGCTTTTGATGGAGAGTTGACGACACTGCTCCAGCCCCATGTATCCAGGGACGCCCCAATAAGCAACTATATGCTGGCTGAATATCCATCACATAGAAGATAATATCGAATACCTCCGGGCCAATCTTCACTGGCAACGTGACTTCACCAAAAATAGACCGTTTGGATCCATCAAAAGCACGAACAATGAGATCGCTTGGAGTGAGGACAACCCCTTCAACATCAATCTTGCGCAAAGTCTTCTTGGGCAGCACGTTCAACGAAGAGCCAGTATCCACCAACACATGTGACAACACTGCGCCTTTACACTCCATGGTAATATGCAGAGCTTTGTTATGGTTACGACCTTCAGGCGTCAAATCCAAGTCAGTGAACCCCACACCATGCCTTGTGCTCACATTCGCAATAACACCCTCCAATTGGTTGACAGAAATCTCCTGAGGCACGTAAGCCAAATTCAACATCTTCAGCAAGGCATTACGGTGTGCCTCAGAGCACAATAACAACAAGAGGATAGAAATCTTGGACGGAGTTTGATTCAACTGATCTACAATCTTGTAGTCACTCTTCTTAATAATCTTCATAAACTCCTCCACATCTTTCTCAAATGACCCCTCAGGCGCCTCCTTCTGTACAGGTTCTTCATCAACAACAGCTTGCTTACCTTTTGCCTTGGCAAGAGCCTCGGCATTGTTGTCTCTCAAAGTCTGCGGTGCAAACAGACGACCACTTCTAGTGAACCCTCCAGGTCCCCCTACATTGTCCACAGCAGGACCAACAGTTACTGGAGCTCTGTTTGGCACACCAATGGTTACAGGAGTCTGATTCACTGACCTTGTCTGACTTTCTGCCCTTCTGTTGTTGCGGTAAGCATTGTCATACTTCCATGGAACGACCCTACTATTCTCAACCGACCTTCTATCAGAAGCAACAATAGTAGCAAGAGCACCGACATTTACTGGTGCAGATATAGTAACTGGAGTACCAACGGTTACATGTGCATTAACATTTCTCTGGCCACGTCCAGGACCTTCAGACGGTTTGAAATAAATGGTGACAGTTGACACCACCCCACGTTCTTTCTCAGCCCGAGTAAACTGCAGACAACCCTCTTCAATCAGACCCTAGATACCATTCTTCAGCTTTTCACAGCCATTCTCTGCATTAACACAATCGACACAGCCCTCATCACAACCCGGGAACACTCCCCCTTTCAACAGACGCTCTTTCACGATAAGCAATGATGTCTGGACCTCATCAACATCCACCACCAAGTCCAAAGCTTCTCCATCTTCCACATTATTCACCCTGGGCCCACCATGTTGAGGCATAGGGTTGTTCACAACATTCGGAACAGGAGCGAAGTTGATCGTTTTGGCGTCAATCAAGTCATGGACCTTATGATGGAAAGCCCGACAGTTCTCAATATGGTGCCCCGGTGCCCCGGAATGAAAGTCACAACGAACGTTGGCATCATACCCAGCAGGTATCTTCGTCAATGGAGCCATAGTACGCAATTCAACAAACCCCAACCTGAGCAGTTCGGGTAGCAACTCAGCATATGTCATGGGTAACGGGTCGAAACGACGATCCGAAATTCTCTGTCTCGGCTGAAATGGACGTTGCTGTTGTTGTTGTTATGGTTGTGGTGGTGGTCCTCTTTGTTGTTGCTGTTGTTGAGGTGTTGGAATAGTCACAGCAGCAACCTGGCGATACTGGCCTCTGTTTGCATTTCTACGACTGTGCACGACATTAGTCTCACCCTCCCTCCTTCGGGGTGCCCCAGAAAATGGCTTTTTTGAAGACGAAGAACCAACATCTTGAATCTTTCCGGCTTTAATGAGGCTCTCGGTTCTCTCTCCATAGATAACAACATCAGAGAAACTACCGAACGGGCAGCTCCCCATCCGGTCCATAAACACTCCTTGTAAGGTCCCGACGAACATATCGGTCAGCTCTCTCTCCAGCATCGGAGGTTGCACCCTTGCAGCTAACTCACGCCATCTCTGGGCGTACTCCTTGAAACTCTCGCCTGACTTCTGACACAAGCTCTGTAACTGTGTTCGGCTCGGAGCTATGTCCATATTATGCTTATACTGCCTCAAGAAGGCTTCACCCAAATCTCTCCAACTTCTAATGGATTCTCTTTTCAGCTCCATGTACCAGTCCAAGGAAGCTCCAGACAGGTTATCCTGGAAAAAGTACATCCACATCTTCTCGTCGTCAGTGTATGCAGAGATTTTTCTGTAGTAAGCCTGCACATGGGTGCGAGGACAAGAAGTACCATTATATTTGTCAAAAGAAGGCGCTTTGAATTTATAAGGAATTCTCAATCCCTCCACCAAACCCATATTTGTAACATCAAACCCTAAAGAGTTCTGACACTCCATGGCTCTGATCTTCTCAGTTAAAGCATCAACCTTTCTGTCCCTCTCTTCAATTCTTCCCACATCGTCTTCATCACTGAGCAGGGTGAACATATCCTCCTGTCTGTCAACCAGCGGAGTAGGATGGCGCACTGGAGCACGGGTTGCTCTGACATTAACAGTCTCTGCAGCAAGAGGCTGTCCATTGATTCTTATACCCCTCAACTCATCACCCATAGCATAATCATTGACAGGGACGGTGGCAGCAGCAGCGTTGTCACTCACAGGGACACCCACTGGTGAAGCACGGCTGGCAGGTGGAATCACAGCTTCCTATCTCTGGGCTAAGGCACGCAGCTCCTCTTGCCCTTGAACGACCCCTTCCATCATGGTCATGAATTGGGCCATGTTAGCCCTCATCTCTGCTAACTCAGCTTGAACTTGATCCATGCTTCTCTGTTGATTCAGTCTTGTAGCGTAGCGGTGCGGATGACGATCAGCAATCCTGCCTAAGACAGGAACCAAAGTGAGAAGTCTCGTTCAAGAACACCTGTAATGCAAGATGATATGTGTATGATGCTAATGATGCGTATGATGCGTATGATGCATATGATATGTTCATTCCTCAGGCATTCAAGAGCCTAATTCATCTTTCAAGAAATGGCAACCTGCAATAATGAACAACAAAGAAGCAACTTACACAGGATAATAAGCACAAGGTGAAACATCAACAATCTCATCTATAGACATGAGCAACAAGAATCATACAACATGGTTTAAGCAAAGACCCAACTGATCAGAGTACAACAATGAATCCCATCCAACAATCCTGGAGGTGATTCTCAACATAAACAATAGACATAATCTAAGAAAAATGTCCTCCAGGAATGAGAGTCTTCAGATATTGGCACTGGTCTATCAATAGGTCACACTCTGAAAACTCAGGTAAAGGAGTGAGCTTCTTCTTCAATTGTCTTATGAGCTCCACAAATTCTCCTCTAAGCTGGCTCTCTGATGCATGTCTTAGGTCCACCTCCTTTTTCAATTGAATGTCTTTGTCCCTAAGCTGCTTTTCCAAGTCTCTTATCTTCTTCTGGTAATTAGCTTCAGCTTTCTGCAACCTCAAGCACTCACGGTGTTCTTCATTCAGCAATGTCTCTATCTCCTCATAAGACCTCTTCTTGCTCTTCAACCTACTAGCATCCTCACCTTGTATGCTTTTGAGTTGATGAGCCAAATTCAACTTATCAGCTTTGGCTTTGTAAAGCTCCATCTGGATATCGTGTTCCTTCTCTTTCAACCGACGATTCTCCATTAAGGCTTGTTTGTAATGCTCAGCAGGCACATTCTCAGAAAGGATCAGAGGCGGTTGTTCTTACAATGACTCCATCCTATCATAGGGTAACAACAAAGTCTCAACTCTATTCCTGACCCAATCAATGTAATCAAGCATAGCAACTGCAAACTTTTTCCCTAACACAGCTCCACCTTTGACACCAATAGTCTTCCAAGCTCTTCCCACTTGCTCCAATCTAGCTGGGTCACTCCGCTTCTCAAAATACACACTCTCAGCTATCTCAGCATCTAGCGGTCTTCCATTCATAACAAATCCCAACTGGTGAAGAGAAAGAACCGGGTTGTAATTGATGCAACCCTTAGTCCCTACGAGTGGCACATTATGAAACTCTCCACAACTCATGATGACACTACGCACATTCACCCTGTAAGCTTGCCACCTGATGTCATAGGATGTGAGAGACATAATCCTCTGAGTCCATTTATGAGTGTTCTGAGCATCCACAAAAGGTCCACTGGTTGGCAGCAAGGACAAGAACCATCTGAGTAGCAACGGGAGACAGCATCTGATAGCTGCACCCTTACCATGCCTGCTGTGTATAGCATAATAAGTGTCAGCTAACAAGGTAGGAACTGGGTTTCCTCCAATGAAAATAGTGATAGCAGCAAGATCCACAAAATTAGGCATACTCGGGAACAACACAACTCCATAGATCAAGATGGCCAACTGAGCGTTGAAAGCCTCCCAATTTCCCTTCTTTGCTTCCTCCTTAGCCATCCTCACCAGGTACTTCATAGGCAAACCCACAACATCACCACTTGACTTCCAATTATCACTCACTTCTTTGATACTCAAATAAAGAGCCTTAGCAACAACCCTGAAATCCACATCCTTTGGCACATCTAAGAAGGGAACCTGATATCTGATCGGGACATTCATCAGAATGGAATACTCTTCAAGAGTGGGTGCTAACTGATAATCCTGAAAGGTGAAGCAACGGAGCTCTGGGTCATAAAACTGCAGGAGAGTCTGCAACGGTACTGGATCAACCACCATCTTCAACAGTGTCAGAATATCCCCATACTGATCAACAAACACCTTCTGATTACTGCCGGTCACAAGACTGCTCAACTCTATCAAAGATGTCAATGGCTCACGGTGAAAACTGTAGGTGCAAGTCTTCCTCTTCAACTTTGGAAAGGTTGCCATCTCTCACAGTGAACAGACTCCTGAATGAACCTGAGAAATGATATGCATGAGGAGATTAGCTTTTTCCTTTTCTCTTTTTTTTTTTGATTTCTTTTTTTTTGCATTATTTTTTTTGAAAATAAGCATGCTATGATGCAAATGATGCAAACACGACTGGTTGGTTGTGTATCTCAAGGCACAGGATCAGAACTTCGGCATGAATTCGGAACCACAAATCAGAGTCATCTGGAACCCAAAGTCATCTGGAACCCATTCTTCTGAACCAAGTCACCAACAGATCAAGAGTCACCAACGGTACCTGTAATGATTCATTCCCTCCCCTCTCACGGGTGTCATCTAGGCCAGGGTAAGGTCAAGAGAAACGTAGGATAAACAACCCTTTCAAGAATATCATCATGTACACACCAGATGTATGCACCGATAATACCCCATCAGGATCTGAACTGCTCGTGATACCATGTTCCGCTAAGTGGCGCAATACCACCCGCTTCCCATGAATCACTCTATTCCTAGGTGTCCTAAAGTTCACTCATAGCCTGGGTATTGGGCCTTTTACCTCTTGTAACTCCCACCCCACAGAGAAACAGAGACACAACCAGCACAATGAAAGTATGATGCATGCAAACATAAATGCAAACATAAACAATCACAGCATAATTATAAATGCAATAAATAAAGCAATAAAAGCAACCAAACCCTATCCTAAAGAGCGCTAGGACTAACTCGCTTAGGGAAGATGGACCAGCAAGAGGTCAACTTCTCTTAGTCCCCAGCTGTCGCATTACGCGAAAAACCGGCGGGAAAAAGAAACAGAGCCGCCACCGTGCGTTATTTATCCCAAAGGAGGGAAAGGAAACGCTCGAAGTAAACCTGGAAAGGACATGGTCTCGCGACCAGAGATTGCTAGGATCGGGAGTCGATTATGCGAAGGGAAGGTATTAGCACCCCTACGCATCCGTCGTACTCGACAGGACCCACGCTCAGAGAGAATAGAAGAAAGGTTGCTAAAACTGCTCACAAACTGCACACACGCCGGAAGGAAACACAGATGAAAGACGGAAGAAATGGACTCGGCAGGATATCGCATCCTGGGCCTACGTAGTCTGTCAGACACAAACATCAGAGTCGACGTAGTTCGGGGACAGGGGGGAACGTGCTCGCTAGGATGTCGCATCCTATGCATACGTATCTTCTCTACCCAGAGAAAGAATCAGAGCACTCGTAGCTCGGCTAACGCACGCCAAACAGAACACAAACAGGAAACCGACTGCCAATCACTGGACTTACGTTAGACTCCGAGCAAACAACACACACAGGAAACCGACTGCCAATCGCTGGACTTATGTCAGACTCCAACAAACAAATAAGACACATGAAGCCGACTGCCAACCGCTGGACTTATGTCAGACTCCCACAAACAAACAAGACCCAGGAAACCGACTGCCAATCGCTGGACTTACGTCAGACTCCAAACACAAACAAGAGGGTTGAGAAAGAAAAAAGGGCGCCCAGAGAGATCAGCTCATCTCCTGCCTACGTACCTCATTTGGTATGAGGATCAGGGCGACGTAGTTCCCTTTAACAGGGAAAGAACTTCTAACCTAACCAGAGACAAGGGAGATAACAGACTACTAGGGAGACTACGACTCGAGCCTAGAAGTTGTCATGCATACGATCCCTATGTTGAGGTCTCTAATCCTAACCTAACTTGCACAAGGAGCAAGCTAGCCTAAACACAGCACATATCAAACATAAGCTCAAGAGAGCAATCACACACACTATATGCAAACAATGGGCTCACACAAGGCTGGGCTTTAGTCAAGGGGTCACAACAACCTCGACAAACAAGCCAACTGGAATGGGGTGTTTTGAGCTCTTAACCCTAACATTGAGAGTTAGGGTGAAGCAGATGAAATGGAGATGAGGGTTATGCCTCATAGCTCTTATCCCTGGCCTGGGAGAGCTTCAATCAAATAGAAAGTGTGGGAGTTCAGAATGTAGGAACTCTTCTCCACAAATGACTGACACAACAATATTTTGGGTTCTTATTCACAATGCATCAACACATGGTGTGAGCAAAGTGAATGACACAACTGAATAGCAGGGGATGGATTGCACATCCCTTTTATCTGCCAATTGCCTCTTAAGAGGACTTAACCTGCTTGGCACAAAATTAAACAACCACAAACATTTCCTCTTAAGGAGGGCTTCAGACAGGTGCCTGCCAACATAACATGACAGGTCTTCCAGACTACATGAAGATCAGGGGTTATACATAAGTGGTATGCCAACCACAAGCAAAGCAAAGCAAAGTTCAAATGAACTCAAAGCAACTTAGGTACCTGTGGAAACAACTAAACAAATCAGTACAATACTCAGACAAACAGACAACAGTCAATAGCAAACAGACAATCCCAATGTACAGCATATGAGCCATAAGGCAAACACAAGTGAATTATCCTCAAAGCCTACAAAACCAACAAATTTTAGCCAACAACAACAAATGACCAAGCTCAAATGAAGGAGCAACATCAATCATGGAGATGCATACTTGAACCTGAAATTCACAACTCAAATGGTAAGTCCAAACCACTAGGTCAAAGCCTAGGGTCAAAAGTGGATCAAAAAGCCAAAACAGAACTTGATATTCAACACAAAGCATGTTTATTCAATCAAGAGCAAGTCCAAAAAAGGACCAAACCAAAATCATCAAGCAAGTCCAATTGGTGAGCAAGAGAAGTCAAAGACCAATTCAAGGCATACATTTGATCATTATGAATGAAAATTCCCAATCAAAACAGAAATGATTCAAATAATTCTGGAAAAATTCATGAACATTCAACACATCCAAAACATCCATCACAAAAAAAATCAGAAGCATCAAAGATCATTTGGCATGGAAATTAAATTGCACAATGTGACACAAATTGTCACACCATGCAAACATGTACATAAAACAGAAATGGTAAATGAGAAAAATGCACAATCAATCCTCAAAGGTCCAGCAACATGTCAAGAACACTCATGCAAAATTTCAAGCAATTTGGATTAAAATCAAGCATTTCATGATAGAAAAAGCAAGGCAAGGTCATAAAAGCACCTATGTTCACATATCCTAACACAAACAAAATTCCAGCCATGCACAACTTTTGAAATTATCATCATAAAAAACTAGACAAATAGAGGATCATGTGGCAAAAGTTTTGGAATTAATTGAGCCATTTTTCAATTTATTATGATTTTTAGAAGTTGGTGAAAACAAAATAAAAAAGAAATGAAGCATAGCACATGGAAATGGAGGGAAAGCCTAAAATGCTGAACATATTTGAATATTGCGCCAGACCGGATTCGAACTCTGTAGGAATTTGAAAGTGGCGCGCCAACAAACATGAAACACACCGTTTCATTAAAATAGGTGGCATTCAGCGCTGAAGTGGCACGGTCAGACTAAATATGAGCCTATCAACTTGCTTACAAGGCACCAGCATGGACCAATGGAACGGAAGCCCTAGGCCACGCATGCAAAGAACCAGATCCGTCGCTAATATCACAAGTCCGACGCTAACATGGATGACCTTCATCTTCTTCATGAAGAAGATGATGAACAGTGGAAAGCTTCATACGCGTTTTCCAGAAATTTCCAGAAATCAAAAACAAGAACATCATTCTAAAGATCTTTTCATGGTGAACACGGATCAAGCAATGGCAAAGCACAAATCATCAAGAATAGAGAGAATCGAGCAAAATCATTTATGGATACAAAACTTCAATCACACATAACTCATTGAATATTGCATCAATTCACACGATTTTTCCACCAGAATCATCAGCAAACCTAGATCTACAAGAATATGCACATGGATTGAAGAATTGTGAAGGTCGAAAATCCTACCTCTTGAAGAGCAGATTCTGGTTTTGCACGATCCAAAGCTCCAAATGATCCCAATCTCCTTCTGAATACTTGTGATGATGCTTGATGAAGAAAAGGAAGCTTGAAAGGTGTTAGATCCAGCTCAAATCAGAATCTCCATGGCAAGGTTCTTGAACTTCAAGCTCGAAAATGGCTCCAAATCTTCAAACAATTGATGGATTCACACTCAATTACACTCACTGATCATGAATCTTCAACAAAAACAAGGTGTTATGTTGAAGAATTTTGAAATTTGATTATGAGAAATTTTTGGAGGGAGAGAAAATTGTGAGATCTAGATCCAGAAAAACTGTGCAAATCTGTTATGATTAGGAATATATACTCTTCACTAATCACATACTAATCAAAATTAGGCATGGCTTAGTTCAAATTAAACAGGATAAGGTGTTATGACCAAAACTTGAAAATTGGAGGGTGCATGGCCATTTCCACGTGAACAGTGCCATGTAGCTGATTATTTTCACTCAAAATCAATTTTCAAACACAATGGCCACGGTGGAAAGCTCTCATGATGCATCAATTTTAAATTTCCAATTTTCCTCCAAAATTGACTTGGATATGCAAATGATCATGTGATAACATTTTATGCAATGTGATGGATGTTTTGGAAACTTCATGTCATGAGGAGAATTGTGCAAAAAGGAGCACTCAAATTGGAGTCTTGGTTCAAAAGATATGGCCATTTGAAGTTTCAAGCACACTTTGCCATGATTTGATCATAACTCTTTGACCATTCATCATAAATTCATGATCTTGGACTTTTTGGAAATGGGAGAGAAAGATATTCAACTTTCATGTTGGACAAAAATTCATTTGAAGCTTATTTGATGTTGGAAAGTTGAGTGGAAGTTGGTCCAAAAACTTGCCATTTTTGGAAACTTGAAATTACAGGTCACTTTCCATTTTTGGAAACTTTTGATCTGGCTTCAAAATCTTCAAGATAGATGTTTGACATGTTGAATAAACCTCTTTTGGACATGAATGAAGTGTCTCAAACCATTTCTCCATCTCCTAGCCCTCAGTTGACTTTCAGTTGACTTTTATGGGCCTCAGATGACCTGAAACTGCACTGTGGACTTTGAACCTTCAACACTTGGCCAAATTGCATCAAAATGAACCTTGAGTCATGTAAGCTTTCTAGAACAACCATAGGGCCTTTGTCTCATGGAAATGCTTGGTCTCTTGCACAGATGAACTTCTCCTGATACCAGTCTTGCCTGATGATATGCAATGGACTATGCAATGTGAATGCAATGTGAATGCAATGTTAATGACCTAAAATGAAAGGAATGTACAAATGGGAGGAGCAAATTTGAGGTGCTACAAAGTGGTTTAGTAAAAATGTCTGCGATTTGATTATATATAAAATTAAGTATACATTTCCTTTTTTGACATGACCTCTAATAAAGTGGTGCCTAACATCAATGTGTTTAGTTCGAGAGTGAAGTATCAGGTTTTTAGTGAGGTTTATGGAATTGGTGTGTTCGCATCTTATTGGTACAACTCCAAGTTTGACACCATAGTCATTGAGTTTTTGTTTCATCCAGATGATTTGAGCACAACAGCTGCCCACAACAACGTATTTTTCCTCATTTGTGGATAACCTTACACTTGCTTGTTTCTTGCTATGCCATGAGACAAGCGAGTTCCCAAGTAAGTGACACATACCGTTGGTACTTTTCCTATCCAGTATGCACCTGACAAAGTTGGAATCAGTGTACCCAAATAAGTCACAATCCGCTCCTTTGGGGTATCATTAACCCATTTGTTGTGTGCCCATGAATATCTCATCATGCGATTGACGGTGATGAGATGTGATTCTTTTGGGGATACTTGAAAGTGTTCACACATACATATAACAAACATTGTGTCAGAAGGGGATGTAGTTTGGTTAAGAAGAGATCTGATCATACCTCGATAGTTCCTTTCTTCAACTGGTTTTTTGTCTTCGTCTTTGTCTAAAGGGCATGATGTTGACATTGGGGTTTCTAGTATTTTAGATTTTTTCCATATCAAATATCTTTAGTAGCTCTTTGAACTATTTATCTTGATTTATAAATGTTCCTTTTTTTTGTTTGATGGATTTGAAGTCCTAGAAAATATTTTAGCTCTCCCATCATGCACATTTCGAATTTGTTCTGCATTATTTCAGAAACTCCTTGCACAAGGATTCATTAGTAGCCCCGAAGATAATGTCATCAACATAGATTTGAACTAGCAAAATATCATGCTCAGTTTTCTTGATGAAAATATTTTTATCAACTTTTCCTCTTTGGAACTTATTTTCAAACAAGAATTTATTTAACCGATCATACCATGCTCTAGGAGCTTGTTACAAACCATATATTGCCTTCCTGAGCTTGAAAACATGGTTTGGAAAAGTAGGATTGATAAAGACATGAGGCTAATTAAGAAATACCTCCTCTTGAATGTAACCCTTTACAAATTCACTTTTTACATTCATTTGTAATAGTTTGAAATTCATGATGCAAGAGAAGGCTAAAAACACCCTTATGGTGTCTAATCTAGCTATAGGAGCATATGTTTCATCGAATTATATCCCCTCATGTTGAATATACCCTTTCACAATGAATAGCTTGAATATATTTTTCCTCGTGAAATGACTAGTCATTAACGATAGTTAGGCTCTAATGCCACTTGTTGGATAAGTGACTTCAAGCACAAGATGGGGTGGGGAACTATGGTATTTAAAATTTGTGATTAGTTTTAAACATTTCTCAATTAATATCTTGTTAGTAATTTTTAGGTGAGTAATTTGCAGCGTAAATAAAATAGTGAAAGTAAATTGCAAAAATTAAAAGGAAATGGTTAGAAGGATTGCACCAAAGAAATATGAAAATGTTAGAAATTGACATGGTTTGAAGTAAGGGTGTGCCTCTCTTATATAGTAGTTGGAAAAATCAAGAATGTAAATAATCCACGGGACGAATTGATTATCTAATCGATTGGAAAAACACATCAATTGTTTTGATAACTTAGATATAATCGATTGGAAGGCCTAAAAAGGAAGGTTTGGATATAAAGTCGTTGCAAGTCATTAATGTGTTATCCTTATTGATTATTTAATAGATTAGTGCTCTAGTAATCAATTAGCATAATACTCCAATCGATTGCCTTGTTAGAAAAGTTTTGCCAATTGATTGGCACATCTTTCCAGTCGATTAGAAAGTTGAAAAAAAATTGAAAAATGTTTTGAACAACTTTTTAATTACTTGGTTTTGGATTAGAAACTCATTTTTAAGATGGAAGAATTTTGAGGAATGTTTTAAGTGTGTGTGTGAGTTGTTTGGGTACTCTTAAACTATTACCTTACTTTTACAATACTTGGTTCACTCTAACAAACCCACAGACATGGCCTGATGAGCTTTCACATCTTGCTCCAAGGAATTTCAAGATTTCTGCTAGATAGTTTCTGATTCTACATGCACTTGATCTTGAGTTCTCTTGCTAATGAGTCATAAGATGATTTGGTTATTATCAGGATTGAAAGTTATTTCCATGTGTTGTCATCATCAAAATTTCAACTATGGATCTTCATTACCTGCAAGTGAAGGAGAAGGGCGATCCAAAACGCATCGGAATTTAAAATTTCTCCTTTAACGATCCTTATGAATGGGCATGATCAGTGATAGAATCGTTACCTCTTGTGGCGATTGTAACCTTTGATGCAAATCTACAGAGTGATCACGAACTTTGAACGATGACAACGCCTCTACTCAGTCCACACGAACGGATTCCTTCAATCTCAGTGCTAGCTGCTACGAATGAAGGCTTTGAGTGAGAGAGAGAGAGAGAAACAAAATTGCAACTGCTAAGTGCTTCTACACAAGGGTTCTATTTATAGAACCACTTGTGTGGGCTTCAAGCTAAAAAGCCCACTTAAGTGTATATGGCCCATATCTTATAATATGCCAAATTCACTTAAGCGCGTGGTACTTTACCATATTTCGTATTCTACTTAAGTACATCGTACCTTACGATGTTCTACAATTCATTTAAGTGCACCGTACCTTATGGTGTTCCTTAGTTACTCTATCTCTCATCAATCCGTCCTTTGTGTGTGACCCTGTAGGTTTTTGCGGCATTGGCCATTATATTAAATCATGTATTTAACATAATAAACAGTAAGCGGTATCTAGCAACACATCACTGCTACCCAAGACACGAAAATGTCATGTGATCTGACAAATCCTTCTGTGATAATACTAATATGCACAATTACCCTTTTGCCCTTATGTCTATATTAAACACAAGGCATAGACCATGTCATCCTTGACCAGTTCAATATTGGGCCCATAGACATTTATCCTGTTACGCGGGATGGGCAAATTCCATCTAGGTCACTCATGTCCCTTAGCATGCTTCGTGGAGTACCCATCAACTGTCTTTATGGTCATCCAATTACGGACAATGTTTGATCAGCAATAAGGCACTCGACTCTATATCTAGGGTCCATAGTGGTTTCAGGTCGAAGGGTGGTATACACCATTATCACCATGAGAATAACTTATGACACTTTGCATAACATTCTATATAGTATTCTCATAGCGGGTCAATCCATTATAAATATTACTCTTAATATTCATACCTATGTTTAAGACTTGATAACTCCTTATCCATGATCCATGAGATGTGATCATCAGCCTATAAACATAATAGTCTTCATGCTTTAATGTTATCCCACTTCATAATAAAGCTCGACTACAGATACTTTAAGAATAGTGTCCTTATGTTTAATGTGATCTCATGATGAAGTCATACTTGATACATTAAATGGACTAGCTATTCTAGGGACTTTATTAAACAAACATAATAAAGAAAAAGCCTTTTATTATTAATAAATAATTCGATACAAGTACCAAAAGTATTAGCCTCTAGGGCTTACACCAACAATCTCCCACTAGCACTAGAACCAATCAGGCATTCCCCTAATGCCCATAGATCTAGTATGGCCATCATGCTTCTGCTGTGCAAGAGGCTTTGTCAGTGGGTCAGCAATATTGTCAAGTGTAGGTACTCTGCATATTTTCACATCTCCTCTATCTATTATCTCTCGAGTGAGGTGATAACGCCTAAGTATGTGTTTGGATCGTTGGTGAGATCTAGGCTCCTTAGCTTGTGCGATAGCACCATTGTTATCACAATAGAGACCAATGGGATCCACAATGCTAGGAACTATGCCAAGTTCACTAATGAACTTTTTGATCCAAACAACTTCCTTTGCTGCACTTGAGGCAGCAATATACTCGGCCTCGGTTGTAGAATCAGCAACTGTATCTTGCTTTGAACTTTTCCAGCTCACAACGCCACCGTTTAAGCAAAACACATAACCAGATTGCGATCTAAAGTCATCCTTATCTGTCTGGAAGCTAGCATCGGTGTATCCAATTATAGCGAACTCTTCCTGACCTCCATATATCAAGAATGAGTCCTTAGTCCTTCTCAAATACTTAAGGATATTCTTGACAGCTACCCAATGAGCATCACCAGGATCAGATTGGTACCTACTCGTTGTACTTAAAGCATACGAGACATCTGGTCGAGTACATAATATGGCATACATGATCGATCCTATTGCAGATGCATATGGAATCTTATTCATGCGATCCCTTTCTTCCTTAGTTGAAGGGGATTGTGTTTTTGATAGACACAGGCCATGTTGCATAGGTATGAATCCTTTCTTGGAGTCATGCATATTAAAGTGTCTCAGCACTTTGTCTATGTACGTACTCTGACTTAGCCCAAGCAGTTTTTGTGATCTATCTCTATAGATTCTGATTCCTAATATATAGGTTTGTTTCACCTAGGTCATTCATAGAAAAGCATTTCCCCAACCAAGACTTTACTTGTTGCAGGGTAGGGACATCGTTTCTAATGAGTAATATGTCATCTACATATAATACCAGGAAAATGATCATGCTCCCACTAACCTTCTTGTAGAAACAAGGCTCATCTTCGTTCTTGATGAATCTATATTGTTTTACCGTTTCATCAAAACGAAGATTCCAGCTTCTGGAAGCTTGCTTCAATCCATAGATTGATCTTTGTAACTTACATATCTTTTGGGCTTCTTCTGGTATGTCAAATCCTTCAGGTTGTGTCATGTACACATCCATAAGAAGATTCCCATTAAGGAAAGCAGTTTTGACATCCATCTGCCATATTTCATAATCATGATATGCAGCGATAGCAAGTAAAATTCGAACAGATTTAAGCATTGCAACTGGTGAAAAGGTTTCATCATAGTCAACCCCATGAATTTGTTTATATTCTTTTGCAACCAGTCTTGCCTTATAGGTATGTACCTTACCATCCATGTCAGACTTCTTTTTGAAGACCCACTTGCATCCTATAGGGTTAACTCCTATAGGAGGCTCTTCCAAGGTCCAAACTTGGTTTATGTACATGGAATCCATTTCAGATTTCATGGCTTCTAGCCACTTCTTAGACTCGGGACCAGTTATGGCCTCTTGGTAGGTCACAGGCTCATCTTGATCCATGAGTAATACATCACCTTGATCAGTTATGAGATATCCATATCTCTCAGGTATGTGACGTATCCTGCTTGACCTACACTGGTCTTGTTCTACTTGAGCAGGTTGCTCTTCCACAACTACTTATGTGTTCTGCTCTAATTCCTCCATAGGTGTATCGATGCTTTGTGATTCTTGAATTTCTTCAAGCTCTACTTTCCTCCCACTGATTCCTTTGGAAATAAAATCCTTTTCTAGGAAAACTCCAGTTCGAGCGACAAACACTTTACCTGTAAGACCCCAATTTTGTCCATAAGATCCCTCATGGCATCATAACATTGCATTTGCATTGCCTCAAGGATCTTTAGCATCTTGGTTCCCTTTGCCTTTGGGTGGGACTTCTTGTGGTATCTTGGTTCCCTATCTATAGAAGGGCTTGAACATTGGCCAAATTTAGAAATATTGCCTTTGCATGTTTTGCACCTTGCACTTTAAACCCCGATTTCACCAATTTTAACACCTCGAATGGATTTTTGCTCAACATAACAATTGTTCCTTACATCAAGACCTTTCCAACCATTACCCACATGCTTATGTTTGGATTTTCCAAATGGGACTTCCGAAGAGGTGAATGTTTAGGTCAAAATATGGAATTCACATGAAATCTTGATACACAAGCAAATGCCATTCAAATTACACGTCCAATTCAACTTGGTTTATGTTCAGCATTCATTTGCATCAGCTTTTGGGCTTTGCACGCACCTGTACAGGCCCATGCATGAAGGGTCCAAGTTCTATGCACACGAGAATTCACCTTGCTTGCAGCTTGTTTTGCTATAAATAGAAGTGCTCAGCTTCATTCAAACTCAACCTAATGGCGCCTAAGATACTGCACAATTGAATCCATAACCATTACCAAAGAAGCTAGTTCATTTTTCTCCAAATTTTTCAGATCAAAAATTCAACTACATCTGGTTGAATCCTTGGATCTAAAGCTTCTAAACCTTCATCCTGCATCTCATTGATCTTCTGTTTTGGCAAAGAAAGCAAGGAATCGAGCTCAAGTTTCCAGAAATCAAGTTTGCTCTTCAACTGGTATTTTCTTCGAAACTCATCATATATTGACCTATTTGCTTGGATCTTGTGTTGGCTGAAGTCCTCTCAATAGAGGCATCATGATTGTGCATTTAATTTTTGAAATCCATTGAGTTCATGATGAACACCACAAAACTTCCATCTCTAATTTCTCTCAATATAGAGATCTAGAGTGGAATTGAGTGGCACAGGGATGATGTACATCATCCCAGCTTTCTAAAGATTTATAGATCGTGCATTTTGGTTGCCTTTTGAATCTCTGCAAATTTTGGACTCCGCCGGAGAAGACGGTGGCGCTGGCCACCGTCCCATTTCCAGATCAATCCTGGACCCTTGGATTCGTTTTCCAGATTTAATCAGAGCCTCTCTTTTTGTTATGACTTTATTTAATAATACATGTGGCACGGTTGACTAGTGTGTTTGGTAGGCGCGCGCATATGATCCGTTCGATGCTCCAGCTCAATTAATAAGCTCTTGATCCAACGCCTCACACTTTTTCTCATTTTTAATTTCTGATTTTAATTTCCATTTAATTTCTTTTATTCCATTGTTTTCAAAAATTCATATCTTCTTCATTTTAAATCCAAAAATTATGGGACCAATTGCATTAGTCTTTAAATAAATTCTAGTTTCTATTTCTGATTTTTAATATTTTTTATTTTATCATTTGATATTTTTTATGAATTTTCTCTTTTCTGGTTGTTTTTAATTCATTTCAAATAGTTTTTGATATTCAAAAAATACAAAAATATTTTCCTAACCTATTTGAATGATGATGAATCTATGAAAAATATTCTCATCAATTTTTTAATTGATTTGCGATTTATTTGAGATTTTAGTTCAATTAGGTTATTTTTATTCATTTTTAATTGATTAAAAATAGTTTCTTACTTTTAAAAACTCTTAAATTTTTTGTCAAACTTGGTTTGACCTTGTTGAACTTGGGATAAATTACTTGGACCTTTCAAGGTTGATTTGAAGTAATTTTGAAGTTTTACCTTTTTTTTATTTTTAATTCAAGTTTATTTTTAATATTAAAAATGCCAAAAATATTTTGTTCATTTCTTGACTTCCAATCTTCATCTCACTTCTGTTTTTTATTGTTTGACTTTGACTTTCAATGTTATTGGTCAACATATGATGATTGGTACATTTTATTTCATTTAATGCATTTGTACTTTTGCCATTTTATTTCCATTATTCATCTCATTCTTCTTCTTCTTCTTTTTTCTTTTTGATCAATGAGTTGAAGGTTGATAAGTTATCATTGATTAGGGAGACTTAATCTTCCTTGATTCAAATCTAATTCATCTTGATCAATTGCTCAAGTGAATGGCTTTGCATTAAGGATAGGTTGTTTTCTAAATCATGCAAAAGGCTTAAACCAATACAAGATCAATCCTTTTTTTTCTTTTTGGCATGGCAAGTTGTTGGAACTTGGTTCACTAATCAAGACTTCTAACTTGTGTTGTTGCCTACATTATTATTGACAGACCTCAGATAGTTGTGACTTCTACATAAGTCCAATTAGGATTGCTTAACATAGCGCTAAATTCGCCTTATGGCACACTAACTACTAACACTAACCACTAACAATTAACATTTACTTTTTGCTCTTTAATTTTATGCAATTTACTATTCTTGCACATATTATCCATTTGCTTTTCTTTTTGCTCACTTGAGCACATGTTTATGTTAACGTCATTTGCCTTTTGCTCACTTGAGCACATAATTGTGTATATATTATTATGCTTGTGTTTTGTTTTGATTGTTGTGAACCAAATGCAAAGAAGTGGACTTAGATTCTAAGACATACCCTATGCAAAGAATGGAGAAATGGACTTAGATTCTAGGACTTTTCCTATGCAAACATTGGAGTAAATGGACCTTAATGGTGAAGATGGATTAAAAGGACCAAATCTCTAAACTCACTCTTGTCCATTCTTGATTTACTTCATGAAACTTTTGATGTGTATGCTTTGTGTGCTAGGGGATTCTATGAGCTCAAATTTGAGGACCATTGCCATGTTTATTCAAAGTGAAAGACAAGACACATTGAGGATCTCTTAAGAGACTTGTTTGATTGCTTGAGCTTACTATTTTTGTGATTGCTTATTCCAAAGGATAAGAGCTACTTGGATCATCTATATGATCTCAAGAGAGGAACTCCATTGTGGTTTTATTTCTTCATCCCTCATCTTTTTGCTTTACTTAGGACTTAGCCATTCTTCTTCTTCTCTCCACTTTAACCCAAGCCAAAACTTTTTTGTGCAAACATTTAACCATTATTTTCAAACATTAGAAACCTAAGCCTTAGGCTTTTGATTTTCAAACTCTCTTTTCATAATACTTATTTTGAATTGAATCTTTAAGTCAACTTTGACCATTTTTGTATATATTTCTAATTGGTAAATATAACCCATTCAAATGTCTTTTTGTGGTTCCAATGGCCACTTCCTTAATCAAATTTTCCATAACCTTTAGCTATTAGGTTTGAGTTATCCTTGTGGTAGATGTAATACTCACCTATATCCTTAGTGATGGACAATGAGTCTTCCATGCTTATTATAGGGTTAACCCCTCACTAGCATGTTGAAGCTATCCTCACATGGTGGATTTGTGGTTTGGTTGAGTTTTCTCCCTTGGATAACAAAAGACCTTAAGGCTTTTGGACCAATCAATTCACCAACTCATTTTGAAATTTTTACCCCGAACTACGAGGTTTTGATCCTAATATTTTTATAAGAGGGTACGTAGGCAATGGGTTCATCCATCCAAACAAAATGTAAATAACTTGTATATTCTCTTCTCATCTCTTCAATCATGTTTGCACAAACAAAATTTTCACAAAAAAAAACAACCTTGTGTAAGACCCCAATTTTGTCCCTAAGATCCCTCATCATATCATATCATATCATTGCCTCAAGGATCATTGAACACCTTCCTTCCTTCCTTGTGGTTGGGTTGTCTTTTGAGAGTGGTTCTTGATCACCAAGCATGTTTTGCATTTGTATATCATTGCTTTTCATTTGTTTACTAACCAAAAGTACAAAAATATTGTCATCTAACCTTGTTACTTGCAGATGAAGCAACATTAGGTCAAGCCAGTCAAAGGCAGCCATTGAGCCATAGATGGTGGCCATTCTGAAGAATTTGGGCACCATGATCATTCACAAGAGTTCATATGAGTTGTGACATCATTTTGGATCAAGATCTCAAGTGATAGAGGCTTGGATTTCATCTGATCACAGCTAGGTCAGCTGAAACCCTAGAAAAGTCAACACAATTCAACTGTGCATTCAATCATGGATTTGAAGGTGGGAGATGGTTAGAGAGGCCTCATTCATGTCCATACAAGTCTCATTTAACATTTCAAACATCAACCTTGAAGGATTTGAGGTCAGATGAAAAGTTTCCAAAAATAGTAAGTGACCTGTAATTTCAAACTGCCAAAAATGGAAAGGTCTTCTCCTCAAGATTACATGTCCAAGAATGCTTCAAATCAAATTTTGTCCAACATGAAAGTTGAAGATCTTGCTCTCACCTTTCCAAAAAGTCCAAGAACATCCATTTCTCATTTGTGGTTGGCAAGTTATGATCAAATCATTGTCAAGGAATTTTGGACTTCAAGCTAGCATAACTTTTGAACCAAATGGCCAATGCAAGTGGTTCTTTTTGGAGCATTTCACTCTTGATCCCTACTATCATAATCATGCATCACATTTCATCATTTCTCATTACAAAAATATTTCATTTTTTTACTTGAATTCATTTTGAATTTTGGAGGGAAATCTCCAATTTAAAAAATATGCATTGCCATTACATTTTTCCATTGCATTTGATTCAAAAATCACATTTTGAGTGCATTTTCATGCACCACGAGTACTGTAGCATGCCATGCACATGTGAGGGTATTTTGGCCAAGTTGCATAACACTTCATTTCATCTAATCCTTTTTGCATTAGCCTAATTGGGATTAACAAGTTTGATTAGCAGAGGGTATATATTCCTAATCATAACAGAAATTCAGTAACAACAACTTCACAAACTCAGATCTAAACTTTTGCTCTCAAATTTTTCTCTCAATTTTTCATCAATTTCCTTCATTTCTTTTGCTTGGTTCTTGTTCTGGTTATCATATACAAGCATCATTGAAGTAGATTGAAGCAAGATCCTGCAAAATTCAAGCCAAATCGAAGTTGTTGAACATTGCACTCTTCCATGGCAATTGAGATTTCTGGACGAATCAAGCATTGCTGAGCTGAATTCCTTCATCCATTCATTCATCCAAGAGTTGGAGAACATCTGTTTCAGCCTTTCTAAGCCTAGATCACACGAATCCACTTCTGTTTCTCCAGCAAAGTCAGTTTTCGATGGCTCCAATTCTTGAAATAATCATGTGCATCTTGTAGATCTTGGAATGTAGGTTACACTGAACTTTAGATCATGAATTTTCATGTTGTTTTGAGTTAGTTATCATGATTTGAAGTTTGATAGTTGGAACTTATTTTGCTCGATCCGTTTGATATGGTTAGATTTAGGTCAAATTGATGCTGGATATGTGATGTGTGTTGAATGACGAGTTCAATGATATATGTTTTGTAAATTTCTATGCACATTGGATCTTGATGATGATGAACATGATGAATGTGGGATGAACAGCTAGGGTTTTTGATTTCCAGTCGTGTTTGATCCTTCTAAGCCTTGCTTGCATGCGTTTTTCTGTTTCTCATTCATGTATTGGGCCAAATGTCGTTTCCTGATTGGCTCGCGTTTCATTTAAATGAAACGCGGTGTTTTGAACTGGCGCCGGTTTTCAAAAGTTCCATTTATTTACAGTTTTGCCATTATTTCATATTATTTCCATTAATTCCATTTCTTTCTCAATTTTTATTTCATTTTCTTCTTGCATCTTCCAAAAATCATAACTCCATGAATAATTGTCCAATTGAGATGAGGTTTTTTGCACTTTGTTCTTCATGATGTCTACTATTTTATGGTGTTTTTTCCAGAAATTGTGCACGCATGGATTTTTATTTTGTTTAGGGAATGTGTATACATGTGCTTTCTTGACCTACTTTGCCATTTTGATTGTGAAATGATGATGGTTGATCCAATGAACATGAAAATTGACATGCATAAACTAGGCATCCTAATGGTCATTTTGGTATATAGTTTGCATTTTTCTCATTTTTCTCATTTTTCTCATTTTGGACACCATTTCTTGTCCAATTTGTTGATTTTATTTACTATGCCATTCATTTGCCAAATTATCTGAATTTTTGCATGATGCTACTTCTGGATGTTAGGATTGATCATGATGTTTTGTAGAATTTTTGGATCCATTTCCAATTTGTTTGAGATTTTCCTTGCTGATTGGTCATAATTGGACTTTTGTTGAGTGTTGAACTTTCATGATTTGTGAAATTCTTATGCCTTATCATATGAGCTTGAAATTTTGTACATTGATTCTAGACACATTGGAGTTTGTCTTGGCTTTGGTTTAAGTCATTTATCTCATGTCATCTCTGTTTTAGGATTGCCTTAAGTTGATGTATCATTTGTGGTCTTGTTTGAGCTTGTTTATGCTTACTATGACTTGATGAATTTTATTTCCATGCTTATACTTGTCCAAATGCCATGATTTTTGGTATGTTGCTCATTTGATGAGTGCTGTTTAGCCATGATTTTTCTTGAGATTTATTGAGCCATTTTGGAATTAATATGCTTGTGATCATTCTGTTTGCATCATTGATCTTCCAACTTGCATGCTTTGACATGATTTGTTTATGAAATGAAATTGGTTGATGCTTTTGACATGATACCACTTGGACATTGTTCTTAATTGATAAATCTTGACTTTTACCAATTTTCATGTTCTGTTTTGGTCCATTTCTCCTTCTTTGACCCTAGGCCCTGTCCTAGTGGTTTGCTTCTCATGTTTGAGTTTGTTTTCAGGTTAAGAAGCATATGGCTTTAAGGAGATTAATTCACATGGCTTGAGTTGGTTTGTTTGATTGTTATGGACTAACTTTGACTTGTTTTGTAGGATGCTTTTAGCTCCTTTGAGTTGAGCTTGTGCTTTGCTTGATGCATTGCTTGTGTATAGTTGACTGTCTGTTGTTTGTTGACTTTCTTTTTTGAATTGCATACTGATTGTGTTGGATTGATTTCAGGTACCTTAGTTGCTATAGTTCATTGTGAACTTGCTTTTGCTTTGCTTGATAGCTTAAGCATTGAGGTATAACATCTCTTCTTCATGTAGTCTGGAAGACCTGGCTTGTTACTTGGCCAGACACCTGTCTGAAGTCCTCCTTAAGAGGCAATGCTTGTGATTGTTTATCTTTGTCCCCAAGCAGGAAAAGTCCTTTTGATAAGGCAATTGGTAGATAAAAGAGATGTGTAGTCCATCTCCTACTATTCTGTGTGTCTTCCCTTTGCTCATATTACATGTTGTAGCATTGTGGATCTTAACCCAAGATCTATAGAGTCATTAACTTGTGGAGAGAGTTCCAACTTTCTGAACTCCCACACCTTCTAATATTCAATGCTCTCCCTGACCAGGGATAAGAGCAATGAGGCACACCCCTCATATCCTTTCATCTGCTTCACCTTAACTCTCAATGTTAAGGTTAAGAGCACCACTTACCCCATTCCAGTTGACTTTAAAGTCTAACCCTTCCTTGAGCCTAATTGCTTGGATATAGTGTGTGCTAACTGAATCATTGATTGCTTATTGGTTCATCTGTGCATGCTTGCTTGTTTGCCTTTGTGCATTTTTCATCATTGATTGTTCATTATTGCATGATCATCATTTCATATCTTTGTGATTTGTTTGAGTTTGCCCATTGAGGAATCAACTGTAAGTCCATTAATTGGCCATTGTTCCTATGATTTGGAAGGGACTGAGTGTAAGACCATTTCATTGGCCATTTATGTCCTCTTTGCTTAATGCTTGTGTTTGTTGTTGTATGTGAGGATTCAATTGTAAGACCATGTTGTTGGCATTTGTATTCCTATGATCATCTGTTGGAGATTAGAGTAAGCCCAGATAGATTGGCATCTGATATCCGTGTTTGTTTTGGGAGATTGGAATAAATCCATTTATTGGTATCTGATATCCGTATTTGTTTTGTGAGATTGGAATAAGTCCATTTATTGGCATCCGGTATAATTGTTTTGTTTTAGGAGATTGGTGTAAATCCATTGATTGGTATCCGGTATCCGCTTTTGTTTGTGAGATTGGTATAAGTCCATTGATGGCATCCGGTATCACCTTGCTTTTTATTTGCTTATTTGCTTTGTTGCCTTATTCCAAAGGACACACTTGAATCATCTTCTATATGATTTCAAGAGGTGAACTTCTAATAAGTTTTACACCCCTTCACCCACACCCTTTTTGTTTCAAAATCCCTTTTCACTTGTTGACTTCTAAAACTTGTAAATGCATAGTGTGCGAACATTTTCACGTCTTTTCAAATTAGAAACCTGGACCCTAAGTCCTTGACTTTTCAAACTTCATTTTGATGACACTTCTTTGAATTGAATCTTAATCATACTTTGACCATCCTTTTGTGAATACTCATAATCAATTAACTTCACCCATTCAATTGTTTTGTGGCTTTGTCCATTGTTGATATGTTTTCATACATTAGCCATAGGTTTCAATTCTCATAGTGGTTGATGTAAATCTCACCACATCCTTAGTGAGTTGATTGTAAGTCTTCCATACTTATTATAGGGTTAACCCCTCACTAGTATTTTGAAGCTATCCTCGCATGGTGGATTGTTGGTATTGGTTGAGTTTTCTCCCGTTGATAATGAAAAGCCTTAGTGCTCTTGTTTTAAAATGAACCCACTGATATTTTGGAAATCTTTTAGCCGAACTACGGTATTTTGATCCTTACCTTTCATGGAAGGTACGTAGGCAACGGGTTCATCCGTTCAAACACAAAATAAATAAATTGTACATTCTTTTCTCATCATCCCAATCATGTTTGCACAATATGTCATAAACAAATAAACCATTTTTATACAACAAGTGTGAAAAGGGCTCCCTAGGAGTACCTAGGACGTGATGGGTGCCTAACACCTTCCCATTGCGTAATTTACCCCTTACCCAGATTCTCTGATCTTTTCATTAGTTTTCTATGTGTAAAACTTCTTAGGCTTTTGTTCGCTTTTTAGCCAATCCTTTGGATAAATAAAAGTGCGGTGGCGACTCGATTTCTTTGTATGTTTTGCTTTTGATTTAATCAATAAATCATAAAGTGACGAATACACCGCTACACCTTGCAACAAGTATGAAAAGGGCTCCCCAGGAGTACCTAGGATGTTTTGGGTGCCTAACACCTTCCCATTGCATAACCAACCCCCTTACCCAGATCTCTGTTCTCTTTTACTAGTTTTTGTTAAAACTTTTAGGTTTTTGTTCGCTTTCTAACCATTCCTTTGGATAAATAGAAGTGCGGTGGCGACTCGACTTATATGGTTTACCTTGGATTTAATCAATATTTCTAATGGTAACGAATACCCCGCTACAGAAAAGTGGCGACTCTGTTGGGGATTCTTTTGCCTAATGGGTTTTGCCTACTTTTCATATTTGTTGTATTATTTTGTGACATATTTTTTGTGCAATTTGGGATTACTATATTGTATGTAATGATTGATTTGCTTGATATTAATTCCTTGTATGCTTGGTGATCTTTGTGAGATGAGTTCTATACCCGAACTCGAGTGCACTTAGGATAGGAGAATGGCATAGTCTTGTTGACTTGTGTGGAGTTATTCCTTAGCAAGTTGACTTGCAAGTCCATTCACTTGGTGGAGGTCATGTTGGGATCAATAATGTACCACAAGTAAGTTGTGATTAGACATTACTCTTTCCAATATAGACCTTAGAAGCCAAGGACCTTAGTTTACCAAGCCCATCTTGGCCTATTCTTAGGATGTAGTGCGAAAGTCGTTCAAGTGTAAGATTTGATACGATTGTTACGCGATACTACACTCATAAGAGTCTCTCTTGAGAATATTTTTGGAATACGAGTAGTCGTTTCTCCGATAATATCCGAAAGATGGGATGATGACTATGGGAACCTCTTGTAGAACATGTTTGGCAAGTTTAAACCCTAGTACATTCCCTTTGGGTGGTTCTTAACCGAGACTCCATGCTCGTGACTCGCAATAAACCCTTGATTCATGGTTGATCCGTTCATGTATCCTTAATATCAATGGAACTTGGGTGTTGATAAGGTGTAAACCATAATCCACCAAAATGGATGATTGATATTAAGGATGATATGATCCATCCCATGACCTTTGTTTGGTGTGCTTTGCTTGATCCTTGAGTGTGATTGTTGCATTCATGCATTCATACACCCATTTGCATCCATATCATCAATAATAAAGAAATTTTTCAAGGAACCTAAGGGGCTTATTTGCAAAATTTCAGACATGGAAAGACAAAGAAGGAATACAGAGAAGTACAGCTTCAGACAACCAGACTTGAAAGAGCTAAGGAATTTGACATCCTATGTATTAGATCCTTTGGGTTTCAAGGCTCGTTTTGGGAAGCTTCTTCCTCTTCTGACTACTCAGGTGGACGAAGGATTGATGAGTGTATTGGTGCAGTTTTATGACCCTTTGTACCGTTGTTTCACGTTTCCGGATTTTCAACTTTTGCCTACACTTGAGGAGTATGCCTACCTTGTGGGTATACCTATTCTCGACCAGTTGCCGTTCAGTGGCTTGGAGAGTATTCCTACTTCTCGAGAGATAGCAGACATATTGCACATAGATGAATCTCTGGTTGGTGCTCATATGACTACCAAAGGTGGAATTCAAGGTCTCCCTTCTGAGTTCCTCATCGCTCAAGCTACTATGTATGGGAAGGCCATGAGTGAGGATGCCTTTGAGGCCATCTTTGTACTTCTCATTTATGGATTGGTATTGTTCCCCAACATCGACAAGTTTGTGGATGTGAACGCTATTAGGATCTTCTCTACTCTTAATCTCATTCCGACTCTGTTGGGTGATACCTATTTTTCTTTGCATATGAGGAATGCAAAGGGTGGTGGTGCCATTGTGTGCTGTTTGCCTCTGTTGTATAAGTGGTTTATTTCTCACTTACCACAGACGGTCGCTTTCAAGGAGAACAAAAGATGTCTACGGTGGTCCACAAGACTTATGTCTCTCACTAATGATGATATCTCTTGGTACAACCACGTGTATGATGGTGTGCAGATTATCGACTCTTGTGGTGAATTCTCCAATGTACCTCTTCTTGGTACATGTGGTGGGATTAACTACAACCCTGTTTTGGCACGTCGTCAGCTTGGGTTCCCCCTAAAGGATAAACCCAATAACATTCTGTTAGAGGGTGTGTTCTTTCAGGAGGGTAAAGATCCCCAAGGCTTGAAGGGCAGAATGGTCTGCACTTGGCGCAAGATTCATAGGAAAGGAAGGAAGGAGTTGGGTCCTAAGAATTGTGTTTCTATGGAACCTTACATTGCTTGGGTTAGGAAGAGAGCGTCTGAGTATCTCATGCCTTACGAGTATCCAAGACCTACACCTTTGGTTATGGTCGGGCCTTCAACCCTCCCTGACCAAGGAGTAGAGGAGTTGAGAGACGAAGACCGATCACGTGCTTGGATCCGTGAAAGGGAGGAGTTGCTTCAGCAGATCAAGGAGAAGGATGCTTTGATAGAGTTTCTCGAACATCAGGTTATTGATGATCCTAATGATGCATGGACTTCTCTACTTCCTCAGTCTTCCAAGTTTTGGAAGAGGAAGTACGACCGACTCGCCAAGGAGAAAGCAGATATGGAGGCAGCCTACGAGAGGGAGGTGAAGAGGTTTCGTGCATCCTATCTTCCTGTGTCCCGAGCTTTGGATGATTGTTTCTAGGGATCCATAGGATGACTATTTTCCTTTTCTCTTATATATGATTGACAATGTTGTACTTCTTTTTCCCGATATTATTTGATGAGATATTTCCATATGTGATAAATGTTTAATATTTCCAAAATTTGCAAATAGAATCCTGAAGTTCCTTTGAAAATAAAAGAAAAATCATATGCACGAGCATTGCATGCATCATGTGCATAAGCAGGTTTTGTTCCCGGCTCCTTGTCCTGTGGTCTAACTCTGTGTTCTTCATTTATTTTGAAGACAAGCTGACTCACCGGTACTACACCAGAGCCAACATTTCAAGATTGATGGATCATCTGGAACAAGAGAACCGCGAGCTGAAAGAGGAAGTGGCCAGATTAAGTGCCTTGATGGAGTCATTCTTGGCTGCCCAGAGCCAATCTTCTCCGACACCTTCAACTCCTCCCCAGAGGACAGTCATCTCTGAGATTGTCTCCTCGACTGTGCCTGCAGCCAGTGCACACTTTGCTCCAACGTCCATGCCAGCCGGGTTCCCGTGGGGGATGCCTCCCAATTTCATGCCCGAGGGTCCTGCTCCTACCTTTGCTTTTATGCCGACATCTAGCCCGGTCCTTGCTGTTCCTCCACCTATCGTGCATACTATGCCCAGGGTAGACGACACCATCTATCATTCTGAGCCGTCTGAGGGCCCAGATGTCTATGAGAAGATGGACGCTATGAATGATTAATTTCTTGAGCTTCGCAAGGAATTGAAGACTCTTAGAGGAAAGGATCTTTTCAGCAAGTCTGCTGCCGAACTCTGCCTGGTTCCTAATGTAAAGATTCCTGTGAAATTCAAGGTCCCTGACTTTGAAAAATACAAGGGAAATACCTGCCCTCTTAGCCACCTGGTCATGTATGCCAGGAAGATGTCGACTCAGACCGACAATGACCAGTTGCTCATCCACTACTTTCAGGACAGTCTGTCCGGTGCCGCTCTGCGTTGGTACATGGGTTTAGACAGTGCGAACATTCGATCCTTCAATGATCTTGGCGAGGCCTTCGTCAAGCAGTACAAGTACAATGTGGATATGGCTCCCGATAGGGATCAATTGAGGGCCATGTCACAGAAGGACAAGGAAACGTTCAAAGAATACGCCCAAAGGTGGCGAGAGTTAGCAGCACAGATCGTACCTCCGCTAGAAGAGAAAGAGATGGCTAAGATTTTTGAAGACCTTAAGTTCTTTTTATTATGAGCGGATGATTGCTAGTGCTCCTTCTGACTTCACCGAAATGGTGAATATGGGGATGCGTCTAGAAGAAGGAGTTAGAGAAGGACGTCTGACTAGAGAATAAGGCTCTTCTGCCAAACGTTATGGGGCGTTTGCAAAGAAGAAAGATGGAGAGGCACATGTTGTGACCTCCCATGAGAAACCAAGAAGACCCTATGAGAGGAGGAAGACCGTGCGTCCCGCCGGTAACCAGCATCAGGTGGCTCATATAGCATCTGTCTTCAGAGATAATCAGCAATATCAGCAACATAACAATAATCAGCAACCACATCCGCAATATCAACAACCACAGCACCGTCCGCAACAACAGGCCTACCAGCCTCGAAACAGTAATCAAACCAGCACGAGTTACGAGAGGAAAAGGGTCACCTTCGATCCTATTCCAATGACATATGCAAAATTATATCCCTCTTTGATAGAGAGGAAGTTGATTACTCTGCGAGACCCACCGGCTATACCTGCTAACCCCCAATGATGGTATAAGCCCGAATTACACTGTGTTTACCATTCTGGTGCTCCCGGCCACCACGTGGAGAATTGTTACCCTTTGAAGACCAAGGTTCAAGACCTTGTAAGGTGTGGCATTCTGTGTTTCGAGGACGTAGGTCCTAATGTGAAGAAGAACCCATTGCCCGAGTAGGGGAAATTTGTCAACATGGTCCAGGGCTGCCCTGGCAAGTACAAAGTCAAATATGGCAGTCATATTCGACAATCGCTGGTCGAGATGCATCGTTTGCTGTGTGATTATAGTCATTGTGAGCATGACCATGATAGATGCCGAGTTTGTTTTGTCAATCAAAGGGGTTGTCGCCAGGTGCGTAAAGATGTTCAGGAAATGCTGGATGAAGGAGTTATTGAGATCCTTCAAAACAGAAATGTTGACGAAGATGCTGATGAGGTCAACGTAATTTCTCCAGTATTCCGGATCCCCGAGCCTGTTATCATCATGTATGATGGTAGCAAGCAGAAGGTTTCTCCCGCATTAACCATCAAGCCAGCCGGACCAATACCATACTCTTCTGAAAAAGCAATTCCCTATCGCTAAAACGTTGTCGCTGTAGAAAATGGGAAAGAAGTGTCCTTTCCATCTTCCTCTATTGTTAACATTGCGGATGTTAGTGGTTTGACCCGCAGTGGTCGTGTATTTTCAGCACCCTCAAAGCCCCAAGCTAATGCTGATACTCGTGTTGAACGCCCGATTGGGAATGCAGTGAGCACTCCGAATCCGGCACTTGTTGTTAAGCCCTCCTCTACATTGGGAACTCCTGCTTCTGTTGGCCCAAGCGGTAATGTGAAAGAAGACTGTGATGAGATGCTGAAGCTCATCAAGAGAAGCGAGTACAATGTTGTAGACCAGCTTCTACAAACGCCATCCAAAATATCCGTGTTATCATTGCTTTTGAATTCATAACCACACCGAGAGGCTCTGCAGAAGGTTTTGGATGTGGCATATGTAGATCATGATGTCACGATAGAACAATTCGATAGCATTGTTGCAAACATTACTGCTTATAACAACTTGAGCTTCTGTGACTCAGATCTCCCCGAGGAGGGAAGAGACCATAACTTGGCATTACATATATCTATGGGTTACAAAGACGACGCCATGTCCAATGTGCTGGTGGACACTGGGTCATCACTAAACGTATTGCCAAAAACCACTCTTTCGAAACTGTCATATCAAGGGCCTCCCATGAGGCAGAGTGGAATAGTTGTGAAGGCTTTCAATGGGTCTCGTAAAATTGTGATTGGGGAAGTTGATCTCCCAGTCCAAATCGGACCAAGTGATTTCCAAATTACCTTCCAGGTTATGGACATTCACCCATCGTATAGCTGTCTCTTAGGCAGACCATGGATTCACGAGGCGGGCGCCGTGACATCCACCCTACACCAGAAACTGAAGTTTGTGAAGAATAAGAAGCTGGTGGTGGTAGGGGGAGAAAAGGCTCTCCTGGTTAGCCATTTGTCTTCCTTATCATACATAGATGCTGAGGATGAAGTTGGAACTCCTTTCCAAGCTTTATCTATTACTGAGCCTATGGAGAAGAGAACTTATTCATTTGCTTCCTATAAAGATGCAAAGTTGGCCATTAAGTGTGGTGCAACTGCTGGTTTAGGGAAGATGATTGAGCTAGAAGACAACAAGTCTCGGGCTGGCATAAGTTATTCGTCTGGGGTTTTCAACACGCAAGCGTTGTTCAAGAGTGGAGGTTTCATCCACACCAGTCAGAGTGAGGAGGCTGCTGCCATTCTGGAAGAGGACGCAGAGGATTCCAGCAACTTCATCATCCCTGGGGGAATCTGCAATAATTGGGTCGCTGTGGATATTCCAACAGTCATCCATAAGTCGAAGTAATGTTCATTGTGTTTAGAAAACCCTCCTCACATGCCAAAAGGAGGAGTGATGAAATTGTTGGCGCATAAATACAATGATATTTTCATTCAATAAATTCATGCTAAATGTTTGTTTTTCCAATTATTTTCCCTTTTCGCTTTTTTGCATAAAATTGGTGATCACATAAAACCTAAAAATAAAATAAAATCAATCTTTCATTTGCATAATGATTTTCCTTGTTTGAATTCTAAAGCTTTGCATATCCAAAATCATTATGCATGTTGATCAAACCCATTGAACATAATGACCCAACACCATCTCCTAACTTTGAATTCCCTGTATTTGAGGCGGAAGAAGATGATGTTGAGTAGATTCCTGACGAGATTACCCGTCTACTTGAGCATGAAGAGAAAATCATTCAGCCGCATCTTGAGAATCTAGAAACAGTCAACTTGGGGTCTGAAGATTGTGTGCGAGAAGTGAAGATTGGGGCACTCCTTGAAGAATCTGTTAAGAAAGGGTTGATTGATTTGCTACGAGAATATGTTGATGTCTTCGCCTGGTCATATGAAGACATGCCCGGTCTAGATACTGATATTGTGCAACATTTCTTACCCTTGAAGCCTGAGTGCGTTCCTGTAAAGCAGAAGCTCAGGAGAACTCATCCTGATATGGCAGTGAAGATCAAAGAGGAAGTTCAGAAGCAAATTGATGCGGGGTTTCTGGTGACTTCTACATATCCTCAATGGGTGGCCAATATTGTGCCCGTGCCTAAGAAAGATGGAAAAGTCCGGATGTGTGTGGACTATAGAGACTTGAATAAAGCTAGTCCGAAAGATGATTTCCCTCTACCGCATATTGATATGTTGGTAGATAATACAGCTAAATTCAATGTCTTCTCATTTATGGACGGATTTTTCGGATATAATCAGATTAAAATGGCACCCGAGGATATGGAGAAGACAACATTCATCACACCTTGGGGAACATTTTGTTATCGAGTGATGCCTTTCGGTTTGAAGAACGCCGGAGCCACGTATCAACGAGCTATGACCACCTTGTTTCATGATATGATGCACAAGGAGATCGAGGTATATGTTGATGATATGATCGCCAAGTTAAGAATGGAAGTTGAACATATAGAGCACTTGTTGAAGCTTTTTCAACGTTTGAGGAAGTACAAGCTTCGTCTGAATCCCAACAAGTGTACATTTGGAGTCCGTTCTGGCAAGTTATTGGGCTTTATTATCAGTAAAAGAGGTATTGAAGTTGATCCCGCAAAGGTCAAAGCAATACAAGAGATGCCCGCGCCCAAAACTGAGAAGCAAGTCCGAGGTTTTCTTGGCCGCTTGAATTATATTTCCAGATTCATATCCCACATGACTGCCACATGTGCGCCGATATTCGAGCTCCTCCGGAAAGATCAGTCCCATGATTGGACCGAGGATTGCCAGAAAGCTTTCGATAGTATTAAAGAGTATCTGTCTGAGCCTCCGATCTTGTCTCCGCTCGTGGAAGGAAGACCTTTGATCATGTATCTAACTGTTCTGGAGGACTCAATGGGTTGTGTCTTGGGTCAGCAAGACGAATCAGGAAAGAAAGAGTATGATATTTACTACCTAAGTAAGAAGTTCACTGATTGCGAGTCTCGATACTCGATGCTTGAGAAGACATGTTGTGCTTTGGCCTGGGCTGCTAAGCGCTTACGCCAGTATATGATAAATCATGCGACTTGGTTGATATCCAGAATGGACCCAATCAAGTACATCTTCGAGAAGCCTGATTTAACAGGGAGGATTGCCCGGTGGCAGATGTTGTTATCTGAGTATGACATTGAGTATCGAGCTCAGAAGGCTATTAAAGGTAGTATCTTGGCTGACCACTTGGCACATCAGCCGATCGAGGATTATCAGTCAGTTCAGTATGACTTCTCAGATGAGGAGATTCTGTATTTGAAAATGAAAGATTGTGATGAGCCTACACTCGATGAAGGACCAGAGCCTGGTTCCAGATGGAGTATGGTGTTTGACGGCGATGTAAATCAATATGGAAATGGTATTGGGGCAGTGATTATTACTCCTCAGGGCACACATATTCCTTTTACAGCGAGGCTAACTTTCAAATGCACGAATAATATGGCTGAGTATGAGGCTTGTATTATGGGTTTAGAAGAATGCATTGATCTAAGAATCAAGCATCTTGATGTATATGGTGATTCGGCCCTCGTTGTTAATCAGATTAAGGGTGAATGGGAAACGAATCAGCCTGGTCTCATTCCATATAGGGATTATGCGAGGAGGATTTCAACGTTCTTTACTGAGGTTGACTTCCATCATATTCCTCGAGATGAGAATCAAATGGCAGACGCTCTTGCTACACTTGCTTCGATGATTGTGGTAAAACTTTGGAATGAAGTTCCAAATATCACTGTCATGCGCTTGGACAGACCAGCTCATGTATTTGCAGTAGAGGATGTGAAAGATGATAAGCCATGGTATTACAATATCAAGTGTTTCCTTCAGAACCAGGTTTACCCGCCAGGGGCATCGGTGAAAGATAGGAAGACTCTTAGGAGATTATCGGGAAGTTTCTACCTCAATGGCAATGTACTTTATAAGAGGAATTTTGACATGGTTCTGCTCAGATGCGTGGATAGACACGAAGCAGACCTGTTGATGAATGAGGTCCATGAGGGTTCATTTGGAACTCATTTCAATGGACATACCATGGCTAGAAAGATGTTAAGAGCGGGCTACTATTGGCTGACAATGGAGTCTGACTGCTGCAAATATGTGAAGAAATGCCATAAGTGTCAGATTTATGCGGATAAGATTCATATTCCCCCGACACTTCTGAATGTGATCTCATCACCTTGGCCTTTCTCCATGTGGGGAATTGACATGATTGGCATGATAGAACCGAAAGCGTCCAACGGACACAAATTTATTCTCGTAGCAATTGATTACTTCACAAAGTGGGTTGAAGCGGCATCATATGCAAATGTGACCAGGAAGGTGGTCGTGAAGTTTATTAAGAATCAACTCATATGTCGTTATGGCGTGCCAGATAAGATCATTACTGATAATGGATCTAACTTGAACAAGATGATGAAAGAGCTGTGTAGTGAGTTCAAGATTGCACACCATAATTCTTCTCCTTACAGACCCAAGATGAATGGGGATGTTGAAGCTGCTAATAAGAATATCAAGAAGATTATCCAAAAGATGGTTGTCACATACAAGGATTGGCACGAGATGCTGTCATTTGCTTTGCATGGATATCGTACATCTGTCCGCACTTCAACAAGGGCAACCCCTTTCTCTCTTGTTTATGGCATGGAGGATGTACTCCCAGTAGAGGTGGAGATCCCATCAATGAGAGTCTTGATGGAGGCCAAGTTGACTGATGCTGAATGGGTTCAGATTCGTTATGACCAGCTGAACTTGATAGAAGAGAAGAGATTGACGGCTATGTGCCATGGTCAGTTATATCAACAGAGAATGAAGAAAGCCTTTGATAAGAAGGTCAAGCCTCGTGTGTTCCGAGAAGGTGACCTTGTGCTCAAAAAAGTCTTGTCTTTCGCGCTCGATTCCAGGGGCAAGTGGATTCCAAACTATGAAGGCCCATATGTTGTTAAGAGAGCCTTTTCAGGTGGTGCTTTGATACTTACAACTATGGATGGGGAGGATTTCACTCGTTCTGTGAATTCAGATGCAGTCAAGAAATACTTCGCCTAAAAATAAAAACAGAATAGCTCGCTAAGTTGAAAACCCGAAAGGGCGGCTTAGGCAAAAATGAGCGTCTCGGTGGATTGAAAACCCGAAAGGGCGGTCCAGGAAAAAGTTAGAGACATAAAAAATGAATATAGGTATCCCGCTAGATTGAGTACCTCATCCTGGGGCAATCTAGGCAAAAATTAGGGATTTGGCAATTAACTGCATCTTGACAAGACTTTGTTCTGCAACTGTCATCCTTCAGAGATTCTCACCCATTCATCGTCAACCGAAGCTTCGAATACATCGAATTCAGAATTGGTGGAGAGATGGTCATTATGTTCAATGTAGCCCTTTTCCAATATATATCACCAATTTCAAATTTTTAAAGATCTATGGAGTCTTGCCATTTGCAGACTACCATTCCATCAAATAAATTTGAGCCTTTTATCCAATTATTTGCACTCTTATTTGTTTCTATTCGACAAATGTTTTGCATGTTTTAATTGAAAAAATATCATTGTTTTGAAGAAACAAATTTTTCATAACCTGTTTTTAAACAAAGTGAACATTCACTAGGACGAAAAGATACTTAGGAGATCCTCAGTGCTATTCCAACGATGGTATGATCTCCAACAGGGTAAGATATTTGTTCATTTTCCTGGCATGACTGTATCTTCTTCCTCCGGAGCCTTTTGTGGTTTATCCTACTGAGTGGAATGCTTGTTGAGATATTTACCACTCTTCCCTTCAGCAGAGTAGCGACCTTTCCTCCTCAGCAGATGTGATCTCCTTGGTGGGTATGGTACTTGGTGGTTGATCCCCAGAATCCATTTATCCCTCGGATAGATTCCCCAGTGGAGTTGCTTACGCAGCAGATTTTATTTGTGCAATAAACTCCTGTCCCTAGCAGGATCGACTGATGATTCATCCCCTGCAGAGGTCTTTGCTTCCTGGTATCTCTGATCCCCGGCAGATTGGATACTCTCCATGGATTCTGGCTTTCTCTCTTGAGATGTAGTACCGGCTGTTGAGTGCTTATTCCCTGGAGATGTTTGTGTTAGAAATGTCTGTTTGTCAGCATTCATCATACATAAACCATGCTTGTGTGCATATAATTTTCAAACATTCGGATATTCATATTTCATTTTTTGCCATATATCTTTGTTTGTTATTCTCTGCTAGTTGGTAGTACATTCCCAAAGCAGATGTCGGCGTCTGATCCCTCAATATAGAGTCAGCCCGTTAAGCAGAAAGTATTTATCTTTCCTTCCGCATTCCCCACTGAGCTATATCCTCGTGGACGACGGTTGTTTTTGTCTCCTCCCAACACATATATTGGGATGGGTTCCCCTATTGAGTTATATCCTCACTAGGACGAGTCTTGATTCAGTTTGCCTCTTTGGTTTGATCCTAAATTGGCCTTCTTGTGGCTGTTTCCTGTGTTTCCCCGTGGTATAAATGAATGATTGCTCAGTAATTAGTAATTATTCATCTTATCCTTCGGCGGAATCTGTGGTTTTCTACCCTCATACCGGTAGTTGTAAGCCCTATTTTCTCCCCTTTGTAGAGTTAACCTTTTTGTTCATCCTAATCGATGACGGTTACTCTTCCGTGGTTTTCTACCCAGTATCCGGTAGATGTAATCCCCTCCTTAATGGTTATCATTATCCAATATTCGGTGTTGATATTCCCTTTTTTTGGATAATTGCTCTGATTAGGCAGTTTATCCCCAGCAAGTCATCTTTCACTTACCGGTTGTCGGTAATGTTTGTTGCTCCCCTTGATTGGTCATCATTATATACCTAGTTTCGGTATCCCGATGCCTTTCTCTCTCGGTCGATTTATCCTTTATTAACCCAGTAACCGGTTGTGGATAATCTTCCATGCGAATATATTATCTACGTTCTGACGGTAATAGATAATATATCTCATGCACTCTTTGGTCGAAGCCTTTTGTTCTTCCCCAGTTGAGTAAGATTCGTACCCCTTTGTGGAATCGAACGTCCATCCCATAATTGAGTTTGCTTTTTGCCCTCTTTTGGATGATGAGTGTTTTGGGAACATTCCCCAATTCACGCTTTGGTTGGTCGCCTATTATATGCCTAGTAACCGGCATCCCTGGTGTTCCCTCCTTTTGCTCCCTATTATGACTTTTGTCCCTTGTGGAGTCAGATTTTCCTGAGTTGAGATATACCTTTCTAGGTCTTCCTCAGATGATTTGGTTGATTGATATCTCTCACCCTTATACCAGTCTTAGATATTCATTCTTCCGGGGCATGTTGTTCTCTCACCCTTATACCGGTGTTCAAATCACACGTCTTTTTGAGCTTATTACCCAGTAACCAGTAATACCTCACCCCGTTGTTTCCCCAGGAGGTTTCTGTTGGGATCTTCCTCAGTTGAGTCCCTAGTGGACATCCCCACCTGAGTCCGGATTTTTATCTGAAGTATCCGTTGCGGATAATTTGGCTGTATTGGCATATTCCTCAATACATGCATCTTCGAGTCAGCTCGAGTCCTTCCATTGATTTATTTCATGGATTCTCTCCGTGTCTCTCAGCAAGTCTCAAGTCGTGACCTGCTCACGCATTTTTCCCTTTACTCCCCCAGAGCCTCTGTCTCCCTAGTGAGTGTATTACTCCTTTGGATTTGTAGTTTCTCCGGATTTCTTTTTCTTTTGTGGAAGCCTATCCCCACAGAGTTTTACTATTTACATGCATACATATACATTATGAGGTCTCTTAAGGACCAAAATTCGTCTCTTTGTTATTATTTAAGCTCATTCTACCCCGTCGAGATGAAGATTTTAGCCTTCACTTCTCCGGCTAGAATGACCTTAAATAGGGGCATCTGTAAGACCCCAATTTTGTCCCTAAGATCCCTCATGGCATCATAACATTGCATTTGCATTGCCTCAAGGATCTTTAGCATCTTGGTTCCCTTTGCCTTTGGGTGGGACTTCTTGTGAGTGGTTTGAGATCACCAAGCATGTTTGAATTATATATCATTGCTTTTCTTATTTTGTTTACTAACCAAAAAGCACAAAAATATGTCACTAACATCTTTTGTTTTTAGCTTGAGCAATCACAAGGTCCAAAGCTTCTAGGAGATCTTTTGTGCAATGATAAGGCCAAGAGGAGATGATAGAAAGCATGGTAATGGTTCCCAAATCTCTCATCCATCAAGTATGCCTCCCTAGCATCTCAATTCATCATTTTGATCAAAGCAAGTCAAAGGGTTTGAGGTTTGTGCCCCAAAGAAACCCTAATTCATCTGTGCACCACAATGCCTTGCTCTTGAAGCAACCTCAGCCCATGATCAAATGCAATCAAGGGAAGTCCTTTAATTCATCATTTCATGCATATTTGAACTTATTTGAGTGTCCTCAATCATCAATTTATCAAGATATGAGTCTTGGACTTGAGAAGTTGATCAGTCAATTCATTTGACTATTTTGAAATGTACTGAGACCTAACTTTTTATGTGTTGGTCAAATGGAGATAATTCCAAAAGCAAAACTGTTCTTAAGGACAATATGTACAACTTTAATGTTCATCAAAAATTGATTTGAAGATTGGAAGGTCATCTCCCATTCTAAGACATTATAGGTCATTTTGATTGAAACCCTAATTTTGGGCCAACTTCCCAAGGACATAACTCATTCATTTTTTATGATTTTGAGGTGGAATCAAATGCATTGGAAATCTTAAAAGGTCTAATTAAAATTTTATGTTGAAAAAAATTTCAAAATCTCAAAGGAAATACATGTCATAATGCAAGACATTATAGGTCCTTTTGGACCAAGTGCATTGAAAGGCAAAAAAAGTCTAACTTCAAATGCCCATAACTTTTTCATCAAAAATCCAAATGATGCAAAATTTAAGTCCATTTTGATTATCTTGAAAAGATCTACAACTTCGATGTTGGAAGCCTTTTCATTTGAAGCTTGCATAATCAAAACAGAAGGGCTTGAACATTGGCCAAATTTAGAAATATTGCCTTTGCATGTTTTTCACCTTGCACTTTAAACCCCAATTTCACCAATTTCCACACCTCGAATGGATTTTTGCCCAATATAACAATTGTTCCTTACATCAAGACCTTTCCAACCATTACCCACGTGCTTATGTTTGGATTTTCCAAATGGGACTTTCGAAGAGGTGAATGTTTAGGTCAAAATATGGAATTCACATGAAATCTTGATACACAAGCAAATGCCATTCAAATTACACGTCCAATTCAATTTGGTTTGTGTTCAGCATTCATTTGCATCAGCTTTTGGGCTTTGCACGCGCCTGTACAGGCCCATGCATGAAGGGTCCAAGTTCCATGCACACGAGAATTCACCTTGCTTGCAGCTTGTTTTGCTATAAATAGAAGTGCTCAACTTCATTCAAACTCAACCTAATGGCGCCTAAGATGCTGCACAATTGAATCCATAACCATTACCAAAGAAGCTAGTTCATTTTTCTCCAAATTTTTCAGATCAAAAATTCAACTACATCTGGTTGAATCCTTGGATCTAAAGCTTTTAAACCTTCATCCTGCATCTCATTGATCTTCTGTTTTGGCAAAGAAAGCAAGGAATCGAGCTCAAGTTTCCAGAAATCAAGTTTTCTCTTCAACTGGTATTTTCTTCGAAACTCATCATATATTGACCTATTTGCTTGGATCTTGTGTTGGCTGAAGTCCTCTCAATAGAGGCATCGTGATTCTGCATTTAATTTTTGAAATTCATTGAGTTCATGATGAACACCACATAACTTCCATCTCTGATTTCTCTCAATATAGAGATCTAGAGTGGAATTGAGTGGCACATGGATGATGTACATCATCCCAGCTTTCTAAAGATGTATAGATCATGCATTTTGGTTGCCTTTTGAATCTTTGCAAATTTTGGACTCCGTCGGAGCTAGCCGGAGAAGACGGTGGCGTTGGCCACCGTCCCATTTCCAGATCAATCCTGGACCCTTGGATTCGTTTTCCAGATTTAATTAGAGCCACTCTTTTTTGTGACTTTATTTAATACTACATGTGGCACGGTTGACTAGTGTGTTTGGTAGGCGCGCGCATATGATCCGTTTGATGCGCCAGCTCAATTAATGAGCTCTTGATCCAACGCCTCGCACTTTTTCTCATTTTTAATTTCTGAATTTAATTTCCATTTAATTCCTTTTATTCCATTGTTTTCAAAAATTCATATCTTCTTCATTTTAAATCTAAAAATTATGGGACCAATTGCATTAGTCTCCAAATAAATTCTAGTTTCTATTTCTGATATTTAATATTTTTTATTTTATCATTTGATATTTTTTATGAATTTTCTCTTTTCTGGTTGTTTTTAATTCATTTTAAATAGTTTTTGATATTCAAAAAATACAAAAATATTTTCCTAACCTATTTGAATGATGATGAATCTATGAAAAATATTCTCATCAATTTTTTAATTGATTTGAGATTTATTTGAGATTTTAGTTCAATTAGGTTATTTTTCTTCATTTTAAATTGATTAAAAATAGTTTCTGACTTTTAAAAACTCTGAAATTTTTTGTCAAACTTGGTTTGATCTTGTTGAACTTGGGATAAATTACTTGGACCTTTCAAGGTTGATTTGAAGTAATTTTGAAGTTTTACCTTTCTTTTATTTTTAATTCAAGTTTATTTTTAATATTAAAAATGCCAAAAATATTTTGTTCATTTCTTGACTTCCAATCTTCATCTCACTTTTGTTTTTGATTGTTTGACTTTGACTTTCAATGTTATTGGTCAACATAGATGATTGGTACATTTTATTTCATTTAATGCATTTGTACTTTTGCCATTTTATTTCCATTATTCATCTCCTTCTTCTTCTTCTTCTTTTTTATTTTTGATCAATGAGTTGAAGGTTGATAGGTTAGCATTGATTAGGGAGACTTAATCTTCCTTGATTCAAATCTAATTCATCTTGATCAATTGATCAAGTGAATGGCTTTGCATTAAGGATAAGTTGTTTTCTAAATCATGCAAAAGGCTTAAACCAATACAAGATCAATCCTTTTTTTTCTTTTTGGCATGGCAAGTTGTTGGAACTTGGTTCACTAATCAAGACTTCTAACTTGTGTTGTTTCCTACATTATTATTGACCGGCTCAAATAGTTGTGACTTCTACATAAGTCCAATTACGATTACTTAGCATAGCGCTAAATTCGCCTTATGGCACACTAACTACTAACACTAACCACTAACAATTAACATTTACTTTTTGCTTTTTACTTTTATGCAATTTACTATTCTTGCACATATTATCCATTTGCTTTTCTTTTTGCTCACTTGAGCACATGTTTATGTTAACGTCATTTGCCTTTAGCTCACTTGAGCACATAATTGTGTATATATTATTATGCTTGTGTTTTGTTTTGATTGTTGTGAACCAAATGCAAAGAAGTGGACTAAGATTCAAAGACATACCCTATGCAAAGAATGGAGAAATGGACTTAGATTCTAGGACTTTTCCTATGCAAAAATTGGAGTAAATGGACCTTAATGGTGAAGATGGATTAAAAGGACCTGTTAATACCTTAGGATTGGCATTAATTTTGTAAAACAAATAATGTAATTATCTCTGTTGTTTTAATATGTTGGGTTGAAGAAGTTCAACATCTGGACCAACATGTCATGTACGATGTCACGACATCATGCCTGTGACATCACACATGTGTAGAAAACTGAGTTAATTAATTCAGTATATATTCTGGGATTAGTAAGGATATTTGGTGAATATCCCAACTCCCATGTGGAGGTCTTAAAGACTCAATCAGAATATATATAGGCTCAAAATAAGGAGATATATATGGAGAGATTTTAGGATTGAAGACCTTGTTTGTAGCAGAAATTTTCTGCTGTATTTGTAACAGCAAAGAACAAGTTTGCTGCGATTTCTGAAGGCCCAAATCCAGTTGGGTGATTAGGTTATAAATAGCTTAGTGTAACCTAGTTTTTGTAAGCCTCTTAGAATGAATTTTTAGGGGTGTGTGTGAGGTAAACCTCCCAATCTGTGGGAAGGTTACCATGTGTTTCTCAGTGTTCAAAGCTGAGAGTTTTTGTAACTCAAAGCCTGTAGGCAAGAGTGATTATGTTCTTGAATGAAGTTGTGAAGCAAGTTCAAGTTGGTTAACATTACATTGTATTTGTAGTGATAGGAATGGAAACTGGAGGTTTCTATCTAGGAGTTCCTAGGTATAGATTGCATTGGGTAGGGATTAAGTGAAGAGTTGTAAACGGGGGAGTTTAACTCTGAATTAATACTGCTGATAATGGATCTTCTTCCTGGCTTGGTAGCCCCCAGACGTAGGTCATGTTGGACTGAACTGGGTTAACAATTTCCTGTGTTTGTTTTCCTTCTGCATATGTTATAATCGTGTATGCCATAACTAAGCTTGTATTTCAGTCTGCCTACCAAGATAATAACAGACCTGATACATAGCCTTCTGGTTGTATGTCAATCAGAATGTCGTGACATTCATCATTGACAGCATATACTGAATAATAGGCAGGTTAGCTTTTGTGCTTCAGCTCAGTATATATCTAAGTCTGGTCTTCAAGTGAAAACAGACCTGGCCAAAGGATCATTGTGAAGCTGTCAAACTGGATGTCTAGACAGTTGTTCATGTAGGCTGATACTGAACTAGAGACTGGTTGGTCTGTTACAGTACAGCAAATTTAGCACAGTCTGGTTCTCAAGAACATAACAGAACCAGCATGATGTATATGTTCTGAATGTCAAACTGAATGTTGTGACATTCATTTCTAACAGCATGTGCTAAAGTGTAGGATGATTAGTTTTTATGTTTCAGTATTTGTCTCAGGCTATTCTTTAGGAATCCAACAGCTGAGCTAAAATCCAGGAAACCAAATACTATCCTACAATTAATGAACCTAACAAATAGCCTATTTGTTAGAAATCTAATAAGTGGTAATTAGATTAAGGTATTCAACCTTTATTTCAGGAAATACAAGAAAAGGCAAGCACACTGGAATAATGTAACAGATGATCAATATTAAGACATCGTGCAGATAACATGTGTAGGAAAACAACAGAAGTGAGAACGATGATTGATCTCTGCTGAAGTTGTATAACTGATGCACAGGACTAGGGGTTCCTTCATTCTAGGGTGACATAGAAGGAGATGTCGTGACATCTGTGAAAGCATGCTTTAGGACAGGGTTTAATGTGCTAACTGTCTTGCTATGTTACAATGTTGGATCAGATGTCATGACTTGGAGTAGAACATCTGAATTCTGACTACGCTAGAATTTCAAATGGTATCAGAGCAGGCATCCTGTTCTGTTTCTGGATGAGATCCATGGGTAATACTTTCTGGTATCTTGCAAGGAGTTATGTTAGTACTGATGGTGGAATCGTTGGAAGGTTCTGTGATTCCCCTGAATGGTCCCTTGAAGTAGGTGGATGGACTGTTCATGACTGGAATGGTGTGTACCTGTCTCTGGAGGTTGGCAATTGGCCTTTGTGTGGGACAGTTGTGCCAGTATTGAATCACATTCAAACTTGGTATGGTCTTGGAGGCTGATCTGGTGAAGTGTGTGTTCATAGGTTGAGTTGTATTATGATTTCCGCTGCATAATACCTGGCAAAACTCAAACTCTGATGTAGTTTCCCCTCATATGGATGAAAGGCTGCTGCATTCAAGATGTCATCATAATCTACAGAAGATGTTAAAGATACTTGAGTATCCTCAAGTCCACTCATCATGACGTTCTCACTTCAGGATGATAAGAATCACCTAATCACTGATTCTTTTACTCTCTTGGGTAGTGTATATGAAGACCTTGAAGTCCTTCAAGGAGGGTTTGTTCCAAGGAGGTGGAACTAATGTTCTATGGGATGTTAGAACATGTTATTCAACAAGTATGCAGCTACTAGTTGAAGAGCAGATGTTGTTTAGGTGTCAAACAAAGGGATACTTTTGTTTGGAACCTACTCCTGACCTGGAAGAGGAGACATATGTGTGAGCTAAGTTGACAAGGGTAGGGTCAACTGTGTGTATGCTCAAGAAGGTCACTTTTAGAAGTCTTATCTCTAGAAGTGGAGCTGGTTGAGATGTGACATTGTGCAATCCCTGCTGTGTGCCTTATTCCTGTAGACTGATCAGGGTTGGATAGTTGTTCCCTGAAGTACTATGGTGTACTGGAAGACAAGTCCCCTGGATGATAGAAGTCAATAATGGGGTAACCTGACTGCTATTCCATTTAAGAGGATTGGGACCATGAATCTTGTTATTCAAACACCACGATCAAAAGTGGCAGTTCGTTCAAGGAGTGAGGATATGAAGATTCAGAAGTTGGTTGAGGTAGTATGCTCTGGCAATGCATATCTACTATTGACTGGTGTTGTTTTTGTTCACTAGTACGTATGGTCAGCTGAAGTCTGATTGGTGTGATTGGAGTATGTATAGGTATAACTCATAGAGTTAGGTGCCACTGGTAGGGATGGTGTATGTCATGTTGAGACATGTCTGCACAATGCATGGATATTGGTGTGGAGTGTCCATGATTGTTAATTTGAGGGGGAGTTTGGCTAACCTCCTCACGTTTGGTCAGCCTAGGGTCTGGTTGGCTGTTGACCTATGTCACATGAGTTCTGGCTGTTGTGTGACACATTTGCAAGGAAGAATTCATCTCTCTCATTCCTAAGGGTGAATTTAATCTGAGAAGATTTTCAAAACTGTTGAAGTGCTTGCAAGAAGAAGATGTGACACTAGAAGAGTATTTTCAAAGTAGTCTTATGGTGGAAGTATCTGAAAGGAATATTGGGAAAGGATTTAAGATCAATGTCAACTTGTGCCAAGTACAAGTATTTAATTGATTATCCTTGGAGCTCAAGATAACTGATGTTCTTAAAGATGTTGGAACATCTCTTCTTCAAGACCCTGTGCAGAATCACAGGAAGGATAGTACATTGGTTTATGATCTATCTCTTTGGTGGCAGCAAAAGCATATGATCTCTGAAAAGGTTTCCTGGAAAGAAACATGTTCAGCCTTGGTGTGTACAAGAAGAAGAAGACATCATAGTCTTGATGGTGGTTACTTGGATCAGTTTATCTCTGATCTAAGTAAGGAAGTGCATTGGCTAATGCACCCTGTGAAGTTAAGAACAAGTGGCAGCACTCTTAACATCATGGAAACAGCCTTGCTTTAGGAAGTGGAATCCTTGGTATAGCTGAAGGGTTAGTTTCTAACTGGTCCTTCTGAAGACTCATGCATCAAAGTGTCTGATGTCTTTGGAAAAGAAGCAGGAATTCATCAAGGTGTGAGCTTGGATGACTTAACTGCAAACCTGCAGGATGGAGGTTGTTTACTCAAACTTGGTTCCACAATCAAGTCTATGAGAACATTGAACTCTTGTTCTGTGAAGGGAGGAAGTTCCTTCAAGTGGCAGAAGAAGGAGCTGAACTCAACAGCCGGATGTCAAAACACAATGTTGTGACATTTGGTTCAACATCAGATTCTTAGTTGGTGAAGTGGCACATCAACTTGAGATAGAAGGGTCTACAGGGTTGTAGATTGGATACTTCAAAAAGGTCGTCCTCGTTGCAGTTCTTTGGAGTTGCTGGATAGAAAGGATGTTACATGTTCATGTCTTAGAAAATCTAAGTTTTGTTCAACATGTAGCTTGAAGTACAAGTCTCACTTGGAAGGTCAGAATATCTTTGGGAGAGGTCTGATAGACGTGGAGAGGTCAAAGAATGGCATTTGACTTTTTCATATGAGGATTCATGAAGGAGGTAATCAACCAGTGGCATTTGGTCTATCTCAGAAGTGAGTTCGAAGAATCAAGATAATCCACATATGGCAGCTGATTATTCTTGAGGAAAGTCTGAGACAATTACTTTTGAGCAGAAAAGTAGTAAGTTGAAGACAAAAGGAGGTGTTTTCTATTCATCTCTTGGAGCTTGTGGTAGGAGCTCTGAGCTATCTATGGAAGATTATCTCTCGTAATGGGATGAGAAGTTGATCTCCTGTATATGTCCCAATTTATGTCTGGGTTCTTGTGGATCAAGCTGGTGACTCAGTGATATCTGAAGATTATCAGATGGTGTTCCTTGTTATGTTGTGAAGGATGTCCTAACGAATGTTAGAACAGTTTGTGAAGTGGGTTTCTGTTCTGGTTAGAAGAGAGATTGACACAGAGTGTGGATGTGTTCAGCCAAGAGGGTTGAACAGAGGGTGTTCTCTTGAAGACATGAAGATGCGTCTTATGTTTTCCATTCATCAAGTGGTTTGGATTCTCTTTGAATCAGGAAGTATGTGAAGGTCCAACTTTGGGGTGTTGGATATGTTCATGTGTGATCTCCAAGTTTCAAGAGGAGAGTTGGTTGTTCATGACAAAGGGAGTTTTGTCCTTGTGCTGCAAGTAATCATCAAGCTTGTGGTCTATGTGCTCTTAGATAACTGGGTATGGCACCTTGTTAGTTATTAGGATGTTGTGATGTATGTCAAGGCTGAGTGAGCGGAAGAATGTATGACTTGATGTCATGACATTGCCCTGGACATTGTTGTTAGTTCCTTCTGAATCTTGAAGTCATTAGGAATTATGGATGTGGTGTGTCTAATTCTGATAAATTAGAATAAGCCTGATGGTCACAGTTGTGTGGTACAGGGGGAGTAACCATCTACTGGTGTTTGTGTTTTTGGCTTTAGTAGTGCCAGATGTCAAGTCACTATTGGAGGTATGAAAGTGGTCTTAGGAAATGCTGAATACTGGCAGAATGCAGGGAAAAGCCGCGTGGAATGTTAAGACATCGCGTGCAACGTGTCTGACTGCATATATGGAATAGTCTCCATGCACTGGAACTGCTGTTTTGGAAAAGAAACAGTCAAGAGCTATAAAAGGTATTCAAAGATAGTCTGAGATTTTGTTGGTGATTCTCTGACTGTTTCTCAACAAATATTAATGAATCTTGACCAAGCATTTATGCCTACCGTTAATTCCTAAGCACGGGCTGGACTATTTAAAGGATGTAATAGCCCTCTTCTTCTCACAAGAGAAACACTCCATTCCCTCTACATCATGGGGTATGTTAAGGTTTGGGCAAACTGCGCCTGGATCTGGTTTTGTGAGGGGTTCCTTTACAAATGTTTAGCTAAAAAGGGGGAGAGAAATATAGTCCTGAGGTTGAGAATGTACCAGAAGCAAGTAAAATGTGGTAGCAAGCAGAAATTGGCTTCAGAATTGGCTTCAGGCACAGAAGTCACTAACTGGGCATATCACTTGTGTCTTGTGATCTGAGTTAAGAGGACAGTTGTGTCGTGTGATCTGAGTTACATTATCTATGTACTCAGCATTACATATTCTTCCGGAAGCTCTCCTGTTGAGGGGAAGGGTTCTGGTACAACTGATTCCTGTACCTCTACTTCCTCATGTACACCAACTTTGGTGTTTGTGGTGGTGGAGTCAATGACATAGATGAAGAGCATACCCATATTGGGATGTTTTGTCCAGTGTAATGTTTATTTGTTTTAGCTAAAATTTGCCAAAGGGGGAGATTGTTAATACCTTAGGATTGGCATTAATTTTGTAAAACAAATAATGTAATCATCTCTGTTGTTTTAATATGTTGGGTTGAAGAAGTTCAACATCTGGACCAACATGTCATGTACGATGTCACGACATCATGCCTGTGACATCACACATGTGTAGAAAACTGAATTAATTAATTCAGTATATATTCTGGGATTAGTAAGGATATTTGGTGAATATCCCAACTCCCATGTGGAGGTCTTAAAGACTCAATCAGAATATATATAGGCTCAAAATAAGGAGATATATATGGAGAGATTTTAGGATTGAAGACCTTGTTTGTAGCAGAAATTTTCTGCTGTATTTGTAACAGCAAAGAACAAGTTTGCTGCGATTTCTGAAGGCCCAAATCCAGTTGGGTGATTAGGTTATAAATAGCTTAGTGTAACCTAGTTTTTGTAAGCCTCTTAGAATGAATTTTTAGGGGTGTGTGTGAGGTAAACCTCCCAATCTGTGGGAAGGTTACCATGTGTTTCTCAGTGTTCAAAGCTGAGAGTTTTTGTAACTCAAAGCCTGTAGGCAAGAGTGATTATGTTCTTGAATGAAGTTGTGAAGCAAGTTCAAGTTGGTTAACATTACATTGTATTTGTAGTGATAGGAATGGAAACTGGAGGTTTCTATCTAGGAGTTCCTAGGTATAGATTGCATTGGGTAGGGATTAAGTGAAGAGTTGTAAACGGGGGAGTTTAACTCTGAATTAATACTGCTGATAATGGATCTTCTTCCTGGCTTGGTAGCCCCCAGACGTAGGTCATGTTGGACTGAACTGGGTTAACAATTTCCTGTGTTTGTTTTCCTTCTGCATATGTTATAATCCTGTATGCCATAACTAAGCTTGTATTTCAGTCTGCCTACCAAGATAATAACAGACCTGATACATAGCCTTCTGGTTGTATGTCAATCAGAATGTCGTGACATTCATCATTGACAGCATATACTGAATAATAGGCAGGTTAGCTTTTGTGCTTCAGCTCAGTATATATCTAAGTCTGGTCTTCAAGTGAAAACAGACCTGGCCAAAGGATCATTGTGAAGCTGTCAAACTGGATGTCTAGACAGTTGTTCATGTAGGCTGATACTGAACTAGAGACTGGTTGGTCTGTTACAGTACAACAAATTTAGCACAGTCTGGTTCTCAAGAACATAACAGAACCAGCATGATGTATATGTTCTGAATGTCAAACTGAATGTTGTGACATTCATTCCTAACAGCATGTGCTAAAGTGTAGGATGATTAGTTTTTCTGTTTCAGTATTTGTCTCAGGCTATTCTTTAGGAATCCAACAGCTGAGCTAAAATCCAGGAAACCAAATACTATCCTACAATTAATGAACCTAACAAATAGCCTATTTGTTAGCAATCTAATAAGTGGTAATTAGATTAAGGTATTCAACCTTTATTTCAGGAAATACAAGAAAAGGCAAGCACACTGGAATAATGTAACAGATGATCAATATTAAGACATCGTGCAGATAACATGTGTAGGAAAACAACAGAAGTGAGAACGATGATTGATCTCTGCTGAAGTTGTATAACTGATGCACAGGACTAGGGGTTCCTTCATTCTAGGGTGACATAGAAGGAGATGTCGTGACATCTGTGAAAGCATGATTTAGGACAGGGTTTAATGTGCTAACTGTCTTGCTATGTTACAATGTTGGATCAGATGTCATGACTTGGAGTAGAACATCTGAATTCTGACTACGCCAGAATTTCAGGACCAAATCTCTAAACTCACTCTTGTCCATTCTTGATTTACTTCATGAAACTTTTGATGTGTATGCTTTGTGTGCTAGGGGATTCTATGAGCTCAAATTGGAGGACCATTGCCATGTTCATTCAAAGTGAAAGACAAGACACATTGAGGATCTCTTAAGAGACTTGTTTGATTGCTTGAGCTTACTATTTTTGTGATTGCTTATTCCAAAGGATGGGAGCTACTTGGATCATCTATATGATCTCAAGAGAGGAACTCCATTGTGGTTTTATTTCTTCATCCCTCATCTTTTTGCTTTACTTAGGACTTAGCCATTCTTCTTCTTCTCTCCATTTTAACCCAAGCCAAAACTTTTTTGTGCAAACATTTAACCATTGTTTTCAAACATTAGAAACCTAAGCCTTAGGCTTTTGATTTTCAAACTCTCTTTTCATAATACTTATTTTGAATTGAATCTTTAAGTCAACTTTGACCATTTTTGTATATATTTCTAATTGGTAAATATAACCCATTCAAATGTCTTTTTGTGGTTCCAATGGCCACTTCCTTAATCAAATTTTCCATAACCTTTAGCTATTAGGTTTGAGTTATCCTTGTGGTAGATGTAATACTCACCTATATCCTTAGTGATGGACAATGAGTCTTCCATGATTATTATAGGGTTAACCCCTCACTAGCATGTTGAAGCTATCCTCACATGGTGGATTTGTGGTTTGGTTGAGTTTTCTCCCTTGGATAACAAAAGACCTTAAGGCTTTTGGACTAATCAATTCACCAAATCATTTTGAAATTTTTACCCCGAACTACGAGGTTTTGATCCTAATCTTTTTATAAGAGGGTACGTAGGCAATGGGTTCATCCATCCAAACAAAATGTAAATAACTTGTATATTCTCTTCTCATCTCTTCAATCATGTTTGCACAAACAAAATTTTCACAAAAAAAAAAAATAACCTTGCAACAAGTATGAAAAGGGTTCCCTAGGAGTACCTAGGATGTTTTGGGTGCCTAACACCTTCCCATTGCATAACCAACCCCCTTACCCAGAACTCTGTTCTCTTTTACTAGTTTTCGTTAAAACTTTTAGGTTTTTGTTCGCTTTCTAACCATTCCTTTGGATAAATAGAAGTGCGGTGGCGACTCGACTTGTATGGTTTACCTTGGATTTAATCAATATCTCTAATGGTAACGAATACCCCGCTACATTACCCTCAGAAGGATTGTAGAAGTAATACCCTCTTGTTTCTTTAGGATACCCCACAAATAAGCATTTATCAGATTTGGGCTCAAGCTTAGTTGAAATTTTTCGTTTCACATAAACTTCGCAACCCCAAATCTTCATGTAAGACATATGTGGTTTCTTACCACTCCATATCTCATATGGTGTCTTCTCAACCTTTTTTGATGGAACACCGTTAAGTGTGTAAGTTGTTGTCAATAGTGCATGTCCCCAAAAGGAGTTTGGAAGATCGGCGTGACTCATCATGGTTCGGACCATGTCTAACAGGGTTCGATTTCTTCTCTCAGATACACCATTCCATTGGGGTGTTCCAAGAGGAGTAAGTTGGGATAGGATCCCACACTCTTTCAGATGGTCATCAAACTCTAGGCTTAAATACTCACCACCTCGATCTGATCGAAGAGTTTTAATATTCTTTCCTAGTTGGTTTTGTACTTCATTCTTGAATTCCTTGAACTTTTCAAAGGACTCTGATTTGTGTTTCATTAAATACACATAACCATATCTACTGAAATCATCAGTAAATGTGATGAAGTATTGAAAACCTCCTCTGGCTGGTATGTTCAGTGGTCCACATACATCAGTATGTATGAGGGCCAAAAGATCATTAGCTCTTTCACCTTTTCCTGTGAATGGAGACTTTGTCATCTTTCCAATTAAACAAGATCTACATGTCTCATATGATTCATAATCAAAAGAGTCCAAGAGTCCATCTTTATGGAGATTGGAAATGCGTTTCTCATTTATGTGGCCTAATCGACAATGTCAAAGGCAAGTTGGATTTAACTCATTAGGTTTCATCATTTTAGTATTAATGTTATAAATAGGCATTTCAAGATCAAGGACATATAGTCCATTGTTCATTTGTGCAGTAGCATAGAATATATAATTCAAATAAATTGAGCAACAATTGTTCTTTATTATAAATGAAAAACCAAACTTGTCCAAACAAGAAACGGAAATAATATTCCTGCTAATTGCAGGTACATAATAACAGTTCTCTAACTGAATTATTAAACCACTAGGTAAAGTCAATACATAAGTTCCTACGGCTAAAGCAGCAACCTTTGCTCCATTGCCAACTCGTAGGTCAACTTCACCTTTTGCCAAATCTCTACTCCTTTTTAGTCCCTGCACATTGGTACAAATGTGAGAACCGCATCCAGTGTCTAAAACCCATGATGCAGAAGTAGATAAATTAATTTCAATAACAAAAATACCTGAAGTTGAAGTCTCTACTCCATTCTTCTTATCTTCCAGGTACTTTGGGCAGTTTCTCTTCCAGTGTCCGGTCTTACCGCAATGGAAGCAGGTGCCTTCTTTTTCTATGCCTCCACTAGGCTTCAAAGTAGCAACAGTGGGTTTGGGTTTGGCAACTTCCTTGCCTTTCCCTTTATCACCCTGCTTGGTGGGCCTTTTGTTCTATCTCTTTCCATTTCCGATCATCAGAATGGACTTCCCTTTTGACTTCAGATTCTGCTCAGCAGTTCTTAACATGGCTAGCAGTTCAGGAAGAGATTTGTCCATATCATTCATATTGAAATTTAGGACAAATTGACTGAATCTATCTGGCAACGATTGCAAGATCAAATCAGTCGCAAGTTTCTTTCCGAGGGGAAAACCCAACCTCTCAAGGTTTTCCACATACCCAATCATCTTGAGCACATGGGGACCTACAGGGGATCCCTCAGCTAACTTGCCTTGAAAAAGGGCTTTTGAAACTTCAAGCCTTGCATGCCTTGCTTGCTCTTGATAGAGCATCTTCATATGTTCGATCATATCGAACGTTGCCATGTTCTCATGTTGCTTTTGCAACTCTGAGTTCATGGTAGCTAGCATGAGACAAGCAGTTTCATTGGCATCATCGACATGTTTCTTATAAGCATCTCTTTCTGCCTTAGGTGCAGAACTAGGAGGTTACTCTTCAGGAACAGGTTTCTCCAAGACATATAGCTTTCTATCATGTTTGAGGACAATCCTCAGATTTCGGTGCCAATCCAGAAAATTTGTCCCAGACAATTTTTCCTTGTCAAGGATTGATCGCAAAATGTTGTTAGAGGTGTTTGTTGTCATGGTAATCTACATGAAAATAATGAAAATATAAGTATCAATAACATATTTAATTAGGCCTTTAATTAAATATGCTCCCACTATTTTACTCAAAACAAATGACCCTCACCATTTGATTCGGAAAATCCCGTTGGAAGATTTTCTAGTGGGTCGAGATCCATATTTCACTTTGTTTTAAGTCCGCGTAGGCAGATTACACAAAACTAGGTTATTTAGGTAGGAACTCTTTCCAATTGTATCTAATACAATTCTCGAATATTTTAGTTGGGTGAATAACTCCTTATTCCAATCCATCACATGGATCATTTCCAACTCTTGCTTCTAAACATATATAATCTTATTATAATTTGTTTAGTTAAGTTTGACCCATTGTTTTAACAATTGGATATTACAATTATCCCATCGCACCTTACTAATATAGAACATGCACCTCGCGTAGGCGAAACCTACATTATCCGATACTAGTCTTGATGAGTGTTAAAACTTGGAAAGCATAAACTTAATATTTAATTTAAGGGAATTTGCAATTATACTGATCTCAACGGCTTATTTATCATATAAATCGTCTCTCACATGCATCAACATACATTCACATGCATCCACATACATATATAATGAAACAGTTATGGCCCCTAGCGCAATTGTTCTCCCAAGCCAATGAGAGAACCTAAGCTAACCTAATAACGATCTAAGCTTCTCCAAGCAAGACCTTCAAGGTTGTCCTCCTTTGGTATTGAATTCTTCTCTTTCTTCATAACATTACATTACATTACATAAAAGAAACTCGTTTTACATACGAGGGAGTGAGATGAGAAAAGAAGTTACATTAAGAGATTAAAAAGAGAGGCACGACACGCAGGTCGTATTTTAAAACCCAAAACAAAATAAAAGAAAACTAAGGCCATAACCGATCACCACAAGACAATAATAATAAACACATTATTATTATTATTAATTTTAATTCTTTTAATTAATTAAAACCAAATTAAATTTTGGTGACTGATCACACTACGCAGAGTTAGCCCTGGCCGAAAATTTTAATGAACAATTCATTTGAAATCGACGTCGTTTTTCGCATCAACACTTGATACTTTAAAGCACAACTCTTGCACAGTCACAACCCTAATCGCACAACTCTTTGACAACACAACCCTTGTGCCGTCATTAACCCTAATGCATAACTCTTTGACAACACAACCCTTGTGCCGTCATTAACCTTAATGCACCAATTTCAGACCGTCAAACACATCTCGATTGTTGATTCAGTATGATTTATCAATACGTCATTGCTTCACCATACTAATGTCGGATCAAGAAGCAAACGACCATTGATCGCTCAAAGGAAAACAACCATTAAGTGTTTGAATGAACGAAACAGAAACAGTATATCATATATACCGTATTTTGCATCAGGATTACCTATATCATATATATAACTTGATCAATCTCAATTTAATAACTCGTTTATTCTTTGATTCATTCTGTCTTTTAATCATATTAATACATAAAATACAAAAAATAAACAGCTATCAAATGCATGGTTTCGTAAGTGGCTCTGATACCACTGAAGGAGAAGGGCGATCCAAAACGCAGCGGAATTTAAAATTTCTCCTTTAATGATCCTTACGAATGGGCATGATCAATGATAGAATCGTTACCTCTTGTGGTGATTGTAACCTTTGATGCAGATCTACGGAGCGATCACGAACGTTGAACGATGACAACGCCTCTACTCAGTCCACACGAACGGATTCCTTCAATCTCAGTGCTAGCTGCTACGAATGAAGGCTTTGAGTGAGAGAGAGAGAGAGAGAGAGAGAGAGAGAAACGAAATTGCAACTGCTAAATGCTTCTACACAAGGGTTCTATTTATAGAACCACTTGTGTGGGCTTCAAGCTAAAAATCCCACTTAAGTGTATGTGGCCCATATCTTATAATATGCCAAATTCACTTAAGCGCGTGGTACCTTACCATATTTTGTATTCTACTTAAGTACATTGTACCTTACGATGTTCTACAATTCACTTAAGTGCACCGTACCTTACAGTGTTCCTTAGTTACTCTATCTCTCATCAATTCGTCCTTTGTGTGTGACCCTGTAGGTTTTCGCGGCATTGGCCATTATATTAAATCATGTATTTAACATAATAAACAGTGAGCGGTATCTAGCAACACATCACTTCTACCCAAGACACGAAAATTTCATGTGATATGACAAATCCTTATGTGATAATACTAATGTGTACAATTACCCTTTTGCCATTATGTCTATATTGAACACAAGGCATAGACCGTGTCATCCTTGTCCAATTCAATGTTGGGCCCATAGATATTTATCCTGTTACGCAGGATGGGCAAATTCCACCTAGGTCACTCATGTCCCTTAGCATGCTTCGTGGAGTACCCATCAACTGTCTTTATGGTCATCCAATTACGGATAATGTTTGATCAGCAATAAAGCACTCGACTCTACATCTAGGGTCTATAGTGGTTTCAGGTCGAAGGGTGGTATACACCATTATCACCATGAGAATAACTTATGACACTTTGCATAACATTCTATATAGTATTCTCATAGCGGGTCAATCCAGTATAAATATTACTCTTAATATTCATACCTATGTTTAAGACTTGATAACTCCTTATCCATGATCCATGAGATGTGATCATCAGTCTATAAACATAATAGTCTTCATGCTTTAATATTATCCCACTTCACAATAAAGCTCGACTACGGATACTTTAAGAATAGTGTCCTTATGTTTAATGTGATCTCATGATTAAGTCATACTTGATACATTAAACGGACTAGCTATTCTAGGGACTTTATTAAACAAACATAATAAAGAAAAAGCCTTTTATTATTAATAAATAATTCGATACAAGTACCAAAAGTATTGGCCTCTAGGGCTTACACCAACAGCAAGCACATAGATCCATATCAACCTCACAACAAACCCTAAAAACCTCCGACAACCCTTAATCACTAGGGGTTGTCATGTATTGTAATTTTAAAAAGTACATATACTAACAATTAACCACTAATAATTTATCATTAAAAAATCACATATCTTTATATGAATCATTCTAAATAAATTATTTTGAATCAATGACTTTAAATTAAATTTAAAATACACAATTGTGAAAAAAGAAGACCATACAATCACCTTGGTTAAACATACAATCTTTAAAGAGTTTATATAGAGTGACACCTCTCACCTTATAAGCTAATTTTGTAAGGATGAGTTATGTACCACCCTTCTAAATCCCACATACAATTATCACATAATTCAATTAAAATCACAACCACAAGGGTGTCACACACATCAAAATTCAATCATGCTACGTAACACGGGTTACAAAACTTATCACACAACACTTGTCATTGTCTGCTCACCTTCTCTTAGGGTATCATTGCAGCGGAATCAACCAAAAAAATTATTATTTCAATTCAATGTATTAAATATCATAACTTCAAACTTCATAATGCAATAACGAATATCGTGATGTTTCAAATCATCACCATTTAAATCTCATCGAAACGCAATGACAAAAGAAATTTATAAAAATTATTCTCAACCCGATGTTACATTTGTTAGAACAAGATTTTGATTCTGCAATATATCTCTAAGTTTTGATGATAACAAAGAATGAAATAATTTGGTACCCTAATATTTTTATTAAGTGTGCAGGATTCTAAGTTAAAATGACTCTGAGGAAACAAATATTTGACATTCGCACTAGTCCAGAAAAGTTGACCCAACACAAAGAGAAATTAGATCTGACTCCAAACAGAATGCATCTAAGGAGTAATTACTTGAAAAATCTGACGTTGAAGTTCAAGCTCTGGTATTTAAAGACTGCAAGAGATATCTGAAGATTCTGCAGGAGATATTTGAAGACTTCGCACGAGATATCTGAAGACTCTGCACGAGATATATGAAGACTCCGCACGAGATATCTGAAGACTCTGCACAAGATATCTAAAGACTCTGCACAAGTTATATGAAGACCGCAAGAGATATCTGAAGACTACAAAAAGATATCTGAACTCCAACTTTGAAGACTCTGATCATGCTCACTTTGATACATGATTAACACGCCATCAGACTTCACCTAATCAGAAACTTACGCTGGAAGTATTTAAAGTGAAGTACAATTTCTTTTAAGGAAACAATGGATTACGCTCCAAGATTGCTATGGAAAGGAAAAGAAAATTTACTACTTTTAACTCCCACAGCTGGCACGAAATCTCCATTGATTTCCCCCCAACGGTATCATTTCAAGTACTATATAAAGGCCCCTTACAACTTGCTGAATACAACAATGATACAACTTTCATACAACAACATTCTCCATTCCAAATATCTCTCACTATCATTATTATAAGAAATAGTTCCATACAAGAGTTGTTGCTCAAATTGTATGGTTGTGTTTCATTGTTCTCAAAGTGTGTTTATATTGCTTATCTAGAAGTATTGAGTCAAACACTTATAATTTATTGAAATTAGTTGTAATTCCTCAAGTGACTTGTTTAGGTTTGTAGACTTGAGAGGGCTAAGAGATTGGTAAAACTCTTAGACGTATTTTTGTAATCTGTTGAGATTAGTGGATTAAGTCCTTATTGAAGGCGAAATCACCTTGGCCGGGTGGACTGGAATAGTTTTGAATTTCAAGCGAACCATGATAAATTATGTGTGTTGTTAGTATTTATTTTGTGTGGTGTTGCAAAAAAAATTAATTACTGTGAAAACAATTCAAATCTCCCTTTCTTGTTTTTCTCTACCTTCAACATTGACCAGAGCAAGACCTCTACTAAAAGAAACGATAACTATAAGAAGCCTCTCAAAGAGCTACCTTCCACTTACTGCATCAAAACTACTCCTGAGTACCTGCAAGATGCCCATGTAAATGCAACATTCAAACGGAAGGGGTGAGAATATACTTCAATAATCAACGGTGAAAAATAAGTGGAAGTAAATTATTGCATAACACCAACATACACAATGCTCAATCACTACCAATATACTAAGTATTCTCATCCAATAACACATCATCAACAATCAACATAATGCAACACTTATGTAATGCAGAATTTATTTCAATAATAAACAGTATAACATGAAGAACAAAGTACAACATCTACACAACCAGACACAACAACATATCATATTCTCATACCCAATTCATCATTAACATCGTACATGACAACATCTCAATTATCATCATCATACGTAGCCATATCTCAATTGTCATCCTCATCATACGCAACCACGTCTCAATTATCATTAACATCATATGCGACAACAATCAAGTTTAAGAACCTTCAAACATCAATCAATGGAATATCATGATCAACAACATCAAAACAACATATACTTCCATACAATACACAAATTTCACTTTAATTCATCACACAATCAAAGTGATAACACAACATCAGAATAGAGATCTATAATATCCAAATCCTAAGGAGGTTAAGGGTTCCTCCATCTGTTCCACGTGTTCTAACACCCATTAAAGAATCACATCTCCCCCTTACCTGATTTCCATCCGAAAACCCCCTTTGATTTCCTGGAGTTCTTCAACCTTAAGCCTTTGATCTTCCTCTTTGCCTTTTTTGATCCAACTCCCACGTCCCGACTCTCTAGGTTCTTAATTCTCTATTTTGTTTTCAGACTTATTTCCTTCCAAAATAGACTCTTCCCCTTGTACCCTCCAACTTACCATTGTATCCCCATTCTATCCTCCATATTTTCCTTATTCCCAACCTTGCCATTCACCCCTCTATATATCTAATTTCCCCATTATTTTAATTGATTCAAAAATAACTATTATTCTAAAAATCCATTAAAATCTTAGTAATTTTAAACAACAATTTAACATGTGAATCAATTCGAATAAAATCTTAAATAATTTAACTAAATCAAATAATTGAACTCGGTGTGTTACAAGTTAGGCCAAAACTCTAATATGGTATCACAACCTATCGATCGGACCATGGGCCGCCAACCGTTAATATCCATGCATCAATCCAAAAAGAGTGTTGGGTGTGAGGGGTGTATTGGAAATATTCCAAATTCCACAAGCAACCAGAGTACAAGACCCTCAAGATATTTGGTTGCTTATTCTATCCTCACTTAAGATCGTACAATCAACATAAGATTTATTTCATAAGCACCAAATATGTTTATTTGGGAGTCTCTCTAACACACGAGGGTCATAAATGTATGGACAAAGATGACACAATTTTTGTCTCAAAAGATGTAAAGTTCAATGAAGTAGAATCTCCATACTCCACTTTACAACATGAACATATTCCTAGAGAATCCACTCATGATTAACACAATAGTTCTCTAGTGTACCTTCATGTGGTCACTCTAAAATCCAATATATATGGCCTACATAAAATAATATTACATTTAAGTCCATTCCCATAACAGCTAGTACTTAACATGAGTCCCTACATAGTCAACATGCTTAGTTAGTGCAAAATTTCACTAATCAGGCATTACCAAATGATCACAATCATAGCTTTTTTATCCACTGGTCCTCCCACTGAGTCAATTGATCAGTCTCATCCTATACAACTAGGCTCAAACACTTTCAATTTAGATATTTCTCATGTACTCTTACACAACTATCCCATTTATACACATGACTTGTCCAACAAAGCACCTCAGGAAAGTTCAACTCCTCTATCCTAATACATATCTCAGTCCACAAAATCTTTATCGCCCTCATTTCATAGCCAACCCTCTAATCCTACATTTTTTGTCAACAATCACTTTATGCTAACAAGAGCCAAAACTGACAACTCCAAACCAAAAGCCTTCATGGTACACTCAGAGTCTGCAACCACCAAACAAGCATTGGCTCATCATGAATGCAAAGCTATGTAATCTAAATAAAATCCTCTTCTCAAGAATGACACTTGGACTCTCACTTCCCTTCCACGTCATAGACAAGTAAGTGGGTGTTCAAAGTCAAAGAAAATCCAAATGACACCATCAACAAATACAAAGCAAGACTCGCCGCCAAAGGTTTTCATCAACAAAAGGGCTTTGACTTTCAAGAAACCTTCTCATCTATGGTCAAGCCTACTAGCATCAGAATTATCATGTCCTTAACCATCATTTTCAAGTGGAAAATTCAACATATAAACTTCAATAATGCTTTCTTGAATGGTTATCTCCGAGAGAAAGTGTAAATGCAATAACCACCTGGAATTGTGGACACTACTAACTCCCTTATGTGAAAATTAAAGAAGGCAATTTATGGTCTTAAACAAGTCTCGGGACTTAGTATGAAAAGCTCCATCAGACCCTCATTCACTTTGGGTTTATCTCTAACAACTCCGATCATTCCCTCTTCATTTACCAACACTAAAACATCATTTTGTATGCTTAGTGTATTAAAATGACATCTTAATCAGAAACACATCCTCCAAACTAATTCATGATCTGATCTCCTAACTCCATAAAAAAAAATTGTACTAAAGAAACTCGGGAAGCAAAAGTACTTCCTTGGTGAAGTACATAAGCAGCAAGCTTCACTATGAAAGGTACAACTGTGAAAGCTTGAACTAATTATAAATAGCAAGCTTCATATATCGTTCAATTCAATGAACACTCAATAAGATTACACATTGAGTTTGTGTATTCTCTCTCAATAATACTAGTTCATTCCCAACACTTATCAAACACCTTATATTTCATCAATTGCTTTAAAATAAAATTAAAAGGCATAATAGTGAGAGAAAAATAAGGACCTATCTAGAGAATAAAACATGCCAAATGACCTCCTTATCAAACAACTTTCATTTTATCACACATCAACTCCACTTTTAGAACACATAGTAAACTTTTATTCAAATTCGCACATCCACATATCACATAATTTATATGAAAATCAATTATTATTTAAGATCTAACCGTTACAACTCTCAACTAATGCATATAAATTAATTTATTTTATGGTCTAAACATATTAATTAATTTCTACTCGTATATCTTTTAGTTTTATGAAAATAAATTTTAAAAAATAAATGAAATATAGATAAAATTGATTGTTGATAAAAAATAATCAATGTCTGCCAACTAAATCAAAATTACATTAAAAAATTAAATCAACTCAAAAGTTGTAAATAATTGCTTCGTTATTTTCATGTTTTTTTTAATTGAAATCTGATTTTTTTAACATAACTTTATTTTATACCACAACACCAAACCCTCAGTAAAATAATATAATTATTTATAAAAGTTGGTATTAGCATTAAAATAATCATTCTCACCACAACACAAACATGAAACAAATGGATTAAATAAAATTAATACATCAATAAAAAAAATAAAAATAAATGATATAATAATTTTTTTATAATAAGCTAAGATTGACATTAAAATAATTATTTTCACCACAACCCAAACAAAACATATTATCCAACAAAGAAAATATTTCCATAAAATAATTCAATTATAAATAAAATTAATTATATTAATAAATAATAATCAAAATAAAAGATATGATAAAATTTTCATAAGTTCAAGATTGATGTTAAAATAATTATTCTCACCACAACTCAAACAGAACATATCCGACAAAGAAAATACGTGTATTTCCATAAACTAAATGAATCATAAATAAAATTATTACATTAATAAAAAATAATCAAAATAAAAGATATGAAAGAATTTTTATAAAGTTAAGATTGACATTAAAATAATTATTCTCATTACAACACAAACAAGACATATTATCCGACAAAGAAAATACGTGGATTTCCATAAAATAAATGAATTATAAATAAAATTAATTATATTAATAAAAAGTAATCAAAATAAAAGATATGATAAAATTCTCATAAATTTAAGATTGACATTAAAATAATTATTCTCACCACAACCCAAATAAAACATATTATCCTTAAAAAAATACGTGGATTTCCATAAAATCTAATGCAATCAAAATAAAAATCCAATCATTATCTCTCTTTTAAAATATTTAAAATGAAAAATAAAAATTTATTAAAATGGGGTAGTACTAACTACTTTAGTAGCTACCCTAACAACATTCATTTATTGAACCTTATAACCACATTATTCAAGTCCATTACATAGCTACTAAAATGCGACAAAAATAGTAACAGGGTAGGCAAGAATCATAGGAAGAAGACAGCACCAGATCTGAGCAAGACGACCATGACACTGACCATTTTTTTTATACATATTCTCATAATCCTTAAACTATAGTATCTATACGTGGCGTGCCCTTCTATATACTTAGAATAATGACCTCATATTAGTCTAGTTAATTACTATAATTAACCACAAAAATATAAAACAAAATATAATATGATTTGATTCTGTTCTCACACTAGAAGTTTATATCAATTTGAAGCTACAACTACTTTTTTTAACAAAGCGGTTAAGCAACAACCTCTTATACTTACACGCATGTGATAAAAAGAGACAAATATTTTGTACTAACAAAACAAAACAAAACAATTTCTATTTTATGATTTTGTTTTATTTTTGTATTTAAGAAAGGAATCACATTTAATTTTTTTGTTTTTTTTTGTTTTTTTATTCTTCTCTAAACACAGTCATTTTGATTGCATTTACTTCAAGATAAGTGTGTATTAAAAACAAGAGGTTGAGCCTTTAAATACAAGAACAAAGGTGTGAGGAATCATTCTTCATTAGCTTGTGTTGGTTTATACTTTATAGTTTGTTTGTTCCTAAACCCCAAAAGGATTATGAGAGCGACAGAGATTGTGTTGCTTTTGATTTGGTTTCTTGGTGTTTATGTTCCTGCTTGTTTTTGTGCCAATGTTACCTATGATCATAGAGCATTGCTCATTGATGGAAAACGCAGGGTCTTAATTTCTGGTTCTATTCATTATCCTCGTAGTACTCCACAGGTCTCTTTCTCTATATGTTTTTCTGTAGCATTCATATTTCAGATTGGTGTCTGACATGCTAAGTGTCAGAAACCATTAAGACTTATGTTTGTGTCTGTGTCTGTCTGGTGTCTGTGTTTGATGTTTGAACTAAACAGTGGTAGTATTGTTGTTGTTGTAGATGTGGCCGGACCTTATTCAGAAATCCAAAGATGGAGGAATTGATGTCATTGAGACTTATGTTTTCTGGAATTTGCACGAACCGGTTCGAGGACAGGTTCTGTTCTTTTTCATTGTCTTTCCACTTTCATATTGTTCTTATGTCTCTTTTTACATTGCATTTTGTGAGTTTTCAGAATGAATGATGGATTACATATTTTGGCTTGGCAGTATAATTTTCAAGGTAGGGGGGATTTGGTTGGATTTGTGAAGGCAGTTGCTGCAGCAGGTCTGTATGTTCATCTCCGGATCGGTCCATACGCTTGTGCGGAATGGAATTACGGGTAAAATTGGATCTTTTCACTCTATCATTTTTAACAGTTTCATATTATTGTCTAATCCATTGCTTTAATTTCTTTTTTTTCTTCTTCTTAAACAGTGGTTTCCCTCTTTGGTTGCATTTTATTCCGGGAGTTAAGTTCAGAACTGATAATGAACCATTCAAAGCAGAAATGAAGCGGTTTACTGCGAAGATTGTGGATTTGATGAAGCAAGAGAATCTCTATGCATCACAAGGAGGACCTATTATTCTATCTCAGGTTTCATTCTCTGAAAATCATAAAAATACAAGCCAATTTTTCTTAATGACCTAATGCATAGTCCTTTAATGTTAAAATATTTACTTGTTTATGCCAGATTGAAAATGAGTATGGAAACATTGACAAAAGCTATGGTCCTGCTGCTAAAACCTACATCAATTGGGCGGCATCGATGGCTACATCTCTTGATACAGGTGTTCCCTGGGTTATGTGCCAGCAAGTAAATGCACCCGATCCAATTGTATGGTTTCTCCTTTTAGCTATCCACGTAGTTTTATGCAGTTTATGTTTTACTGGATTATATTTTTTTAGGGAAAGCCGAAAAGAATAGGCCTCTGTGTTCATCATACCGTTTCATTTTATTATCTTCATGATAGAGCGATCTTACCATGTTGACGTCTACGTTCGTCCTACTTTTGTTTATTTTCATAAGATTGTGTATTGAATGCTCACAGATTAATGCGTGCAATGGATTTTACTGCGATCAATTCACGCCAAACTCGAACCAGAAACCAAAAATGTGGACTGAGAATTGGACTGGATGGTTAGTAGTGATCATTTTGTAATTTGAATGGAGTACTCAAAATATGATTTGATTAAACTTTTTTTCCCTATTGCAACCTTTTGAAATCATAGGTTTCTTTCATTTGGAGGTGCTGTGCCTTACAGACCTGTAGAAGATCTTGCATTCGCTGTTGCACGTTTTTTTCAGCGAGGTGGAACTTTCCAAAACTACTACATGGTAATGCAACCTCACATGTAGTCACTGTTGTCAAAGAGTGTTATAGCTAGGTTATAATTCGATCAAACGTTATTGTTTCATGATACACTACTTACTACAAAATGTAATCAGATAACGGTTGTTGCTGCGCTGTGTTACCGCAGCATAGCAGAATTTGAACAAACCACTATTTTGTAGTTTGAACTCAAATTTAATATGTAAGAGAGTAAACCAACTGATACCACAACTTTTTTTGCTTGCTTGCTTTGAAATAGTACCATGGAGGGACTAACTTTGGCCGAACAACTGGCGGACCTTTCATTTCCACGAGTTATGATTATGATGCACCTATTGATGAGTATGGTATGCAATCTTTCAACTATCATACTTATTTTGATGGTATAGAAATGTAGAAAAATATAAAATGTGTTACTTCTTGATGCAGGAATTATTAGGCAGCCTAAATGGGGCCATCTTAAAGATTTGCATAAGGCCATAAAGCTTTGTGAAGAAGCACTGATAGCTACGGATCCAACAATTTCATCTCCTGGTCCAAATCTAGAGGTAATAAATAAAAGGCCCTTCGAAGCTTTGATCATAGTTTGTTCGTTTAAGTTTTTCGTTACTCGTGACATGAATGGTTTTGTTATATCTCTTAAGATTTACTGTTCAATCTCAGACTGCAGTTTACAAGACAGGATCTGTATGTGTTGCCTTCCTTGCTAACACTGGTACGGCCGATGCAACGGTAACGTTCAATGGTAATTCATATCACTTGCCTGGATGGTCTGTGAGCATCTTACCAGATTGCAAGAGTGTTGTTCTAAATACTGCAAAGGTTTGCCTCATTAATTTCCAATCAAAATATATAGTTCAATTTACTTAACCACCTTTTAACTTCGTGCGATTGATCAATCTATTAGTGATATCTTTTCTTCTTTTATTGTTTTCAAAGTAAGTAGCTTAAACTAAAGTTATTTTTTTCGTACGGCAGATTAATTCTGCATCTATGATTTCAAGCTTCGCAACTGAGTCTTTACGAGAAGAGGTTGATTCTTTGGGAAGTTCAAGTTCGGGATGGAGTTGGATTAGTGAACCGGTCGGTATTTCAAAAGACGATGCATTCACAAAATCTGGACTACTTGAACAAATAAACACGACGGCAGATAAAAGTGACTACCTCTGGTACTCATCAAGGTATAAGGGATTCCAAGGTTGAGATAGCTTTATCTTGATGATTGTTTTTCGTGCCCATGTTAACCTTTTTCAATTTGTTTTGAAGCATTGTTGTTGAAGATATTTCCGGTGCTCAACCTGTTCTTCACATTGAATCCCTTGGTCATGCCCTTCATGCTTTTATAAACGGGAAACTCGCAGGTATCTTTCTTTACTTCAATGAAGAATCTCATGAATCATGTAATGATATATCGATATGTTATTACGAAGAACTTTTTTTCAGGGAGTGGAGTAGGAAACAGCGGAAACGCTAAGGTCAAGGTGGACATCCCTATTACACTTGTATCCGGAAAGAACAAAGTTGATCTCCTGAGTTTAACAGTGGGACTACAGGTTCATATTTTCTGATTATAAAGTACAAAATAAGCATCTACAACGATAAAATAATCATCTAGTCATTCCTCATTACTACATGTCTACATCAGTTAATATGAATTTTATGCGCCGCAGAATTATGGAGCGTTTTATGACTTAGTGGGTGCGGGGATCACTGGTCCAGTAACATTGAAAGGTTTGAAAAATGGAAGTACTTCCGATCTCTCCTCGCAGCAATGGACGTATCAGGTTAGTCTCGGCTTAACTTAAGGCCTGTTTATGTTTCTCCTTCTGAGTTTTTTAAGTGAAGTCACAGATTACATGTCTGTATTTTTTGTGAATGCAGATTGGTCTTCAAGGTGAAGATTTAGGTTTGTCTAGTGGAAGTGTTGGACAGTGGAATTCACAATCTACCTTACCTACAAATCAACCTTTGACTTGGTACAAGGTAATCTTATTAAGAATAAAGCATTTTTTTAAATTGTCAAGTTTTTCTTCAGCTAACTAATTTCGATGTGTTATATTAGACGAACTTCGTCGCTCCTTCTGGAAGTAACCCAGTTGCAATTGATTTCACGGGGATGGGAAAAGGAGAAGCCTGGGTGAACGGACAGAGCATTGGGCGATACTGGCCATCATACGTCTCTCCAACTTCTGGTTGTACTGACTCGTGCAATTATAGAGGATCCTATTCTTCATCCAAATGTCTCAAGAACTGTGGAAAACCGTCACAGACATTGTAAGTGTTAGACATTCTTCAAATATCATGAATTGCACCTGAAAACTAATGCGTTTTGATTGTATATGTGTAACTGTTCGAGTAAAGCAGACCCTTTTGATACTCATTGAGTCACTGATCCTGCAGATATCATGTACCGCGATCGTGGTTGCGATCAGACAGCAACATTCTTGTATTGTTCGAGGAAAAAGGAGGCGACCCTACAAAAATATCTTTTACTACAAAACAGATAGAAAGTGTGTGCTCGCATGTATCAGAATCTCACCCTCCACCTATAGACACGTGGAATTCGGATACAGAATCAGCAAGAAAGGTTGGTCCCGTACTGTCATTAGAGTGCCCTTATCCTAATCAGGTGATATCTTCTATTAAATTTGCAAGCTTTGGAACTCCTCATGGAACTTGCGGAAACTTCAACCATGGACGCTGCAGCAGCAATAAGGCTCTACCCATTGTGCAGAAGGCCTGCATTGGATCAAGCAGTTGTAGTATTGGAGTATCAATTAATACATTTGGAAATCCATGTCAAGGAGTAACGAAGAGTTTAGCCGTTGAAGCTGCTTGTACATAGACGCGTCGCTTTTCTAGCCTTTCTAGCTTGGACTCAGCCTAATAGATCATGATGATTCCTTGATTAGCCAGAGTAAGATGGTATTAAAGTTGTAAATTAGAGGGGAATGTTAATGCAAAACAGTGCATTGTTCATTGCAATAAAATATTAGAAAAATAAAAAAAGTGATCTCTAATGCCTATGAGTTTTTATGCTATTTTTACTCAAAAGCTTGGTTTCTGTCGCACAATACAAGAACTTGTTCTCATATCTCACACATAAGATAAAGATATAATCACTTTAACAAAAGATCAAAATAAATTATTCAGTACAAATTTCGACGAAAATATGGATCATGGGCAACATTTTAGGCCCTTATTTATCTGGAAACATTACAACACAACAAAACCAAAAAAAAACATCACCGATTCAATCACAGGGCATCACTTTTATTTTTCACGATCCGTGATATGATCAATATTGAGCAACCAGTCCTTGGCTAGAAGAAGGCCTCTGGAACCTACAGAGTTTGCAGGATGTTGAAAAGAGGGATGGAGTTTGGTACTTGTCTTCTCCTCCCATCATTGGCATAGCAACACCTCTCTTTACAGGACTAACATAACTTGGCCTATAAGTTTGACCCAAAACTCCTTCAATAAAATCAGTAGGATTTTTAAACTTGAACTGTGTCTCCAAATGAGCAAAAGCATCATTTGATGGCAATTGGTAATTATGAGCTTTGTTTTCTTTTTCTCCAATAGGCCTTACCCTTATGTCCATTTCAAGTAAACCAGAAACTGTGACTCTAACACTGTTTTTATCATCTGTTCTCTCCACAGCCACTTCCCTTTCATCTCCATTAGTCTTCCATTCCGCGTCGTCGTCAGTAGGAATGGTTACTAATTCGCCGTCCCATTTCACGGTAAGAGAGTCAACATTGTCATTCCATTGAGTTACTCTATTGGCTGCAATAACAAGAGTGTGCGCGTCGAACATGACAGAAAGTGCTTGCACCCATGTATAGTCGCGTGTCCTTCCCTGAGGTCGAGTACCAATGAAGTGCGCATTGATTTGGAATTCGTCGTCTGAAACTATCGCAAAATTTCCTCCCGTGGCTCCGTGGAAGTAGAACATCACACCGTCACCACCAACAAAGCGAGGATCATAGCACAATGAACCAAAGCCATTACAGTTTGCTCTTCTAACTGCAAATAAACCAAACAAACTCAACATTAATTCAGTATTCTACTTGCTATATGTATACTAATTTTATGGAATAGCATGAGATGAAAAAATAATGTATTTGACATTGTCACGTGGGTCTGGATAAGTCAGGTCCAAAATATAAAGTCGGAGCATGAGTCGCACGATCTTAATCCAATCGTATAGATCAGGTTTTATACTACTATATATATATATATATATATATATATATATATATATATATATATGAATATAGATATATGTGAACTTACCCTTGCAAGTGGCTTCACATTTGCTGCTGCAGTCAAGGAAACAACCTTTACCCTTCTTGTTCTTCTTTGGCTTCCTGACCTTGCATTCTTCAGGACATACAAGTGTCTTGAATTGACAAGTATTTTTCGCTTTGCAGAATGCTCGCTCCTGTCCCGACTGCAGAGCTGGCAACTTTTCAGACATCGCTGATTCATCATCTTTCGGTGTCTTCCTTTTGGGTTCTTTCGCCTTCTCCTTTCCTTTCCCGTTGTTACCATTACCATTACCGTTGTTACCTTTACCATTACCATTACCGTTCCCATTGTTACCGTTCCCATTACCATTACCGTTCCCATTGTTACCGTTACCATTGCCATTTCCTTGTCCTTGAGCAATGGAAGCTTCCATGGAGATAAGTAAGACAAAGAAGGCCACCAAGATACTCCACTTTCCTCTAGCCATCTTTTGTTACTTTGCTATATTGATTGATGGAAAGGTTGCATGCATTGAAGAAAATATATAGAGAGACTTTGGTATATTATGAATATTGGCCTAGAAGTTCGGCTTAAGATTAGCATGTATTCTTTTTCTAAGTACGCTTCTTAAAGTTTATGGTTGCTTGGATTAGTGATATATATGAGGGATACTCAAAGCTTAACACTAGTATTTTCTTAAAACAATAACCATTAAAATGGAACTTTTTCTGATCTCGAGGATCAATTCTACAATACCACTCGTTAACGTTATGAGTACGATAATGTTACGTAACTAAATTTATTGTTAGATTGTGATTGAAGACTTGGTTATTGTAACCTTTGACGGTGGAAGAATTAGGAATCAAATTAGCTGTAACAACGTGGTTTTATGTGTAGAGTTTAGATCAAGGAACTTGAAAGGATGGCATGTGAGTTTTATGTTGTGTAGAACAGCTTCCAAAGTCAACCGCACAACACAGTTGCTGATGCAGTTGAAAAGCCGTCCACCTTTGCAAATTCATTTTGATATGTCTGTTCTAACCGTCAGCAAGACTCACGAATAAGGCTCAATAAAAAAAATGTTGAAAGGGAAGTCACAATGAATGGGATCACATAACATTCATAGAATTCGCTCTTATTTTAACAATAAAATTTCATCACATTAATTTTCTTCTTTTTTCACCAAAACATAATAACATCCAAAAATACTATCCGTACATTTTATTTTTAATCAAAACAAATAAAATATATTATGAGTGTGAGTTATGGTGGAAGGACGGACGACAGAGGAGTAGGAAGGTGTAAGATAATGGAAATCGTATCATTCTCATTGATCTGAATAGAATATATATACATCAATGTGTAACATAATTATAGGAAACTAATTATGACTAATTATAGCAAAATATTATATTCTATCACACGCCCGCAGTCAAAGCGGGAGGTTCACAGACGCTTAGACTGGTCCGAAAATCATCAAAGAGAATGCGAGGAAGTCTTTTGGTGAAGATGTCTGCGATCTGATGTCTTGAGGGAGCATGAAGGACGTGAGCCTGACCACAAGCTACCTTTTCCCGAACAAAATGAATTTCATCTCAATATGCTTAGTGCGCTGATGCTGCACAGGATTACCAGATAGATAGATGGCACTAACATTGTCACAATACACCAAAGTGATTTGAGGAATAGGAAAATGGAGTTCCATGAGGAGATTGCGGATCCAACACGATTCGGAGACAACATTGGCAACCCCCTTATATTCGGCTTCAGCACTGGAACGGGAGAGAGTTGGTTTCCTTTTGAAAGACCAAGAAATAAGATTGTCACCTAGAAAAACACAGTAACCAGATGTAGAACATCTGGTGTCAAGACATCCACCCCAATCAGCGTTAGTGTAGGAGATAAGTTTTGTAATGGGAGATGGGGATAAGTGTAGTCCAAAATGTAAGGTGCCTTGAACATAGCGCAAAATGCGCTTAAGAGCAAGCATGTGTTCCGTGCGAGGGACATGCATATGAAGACAAACTTGTTGAACAGCATATGATATATCAGGTCGAGTGAAGGTGAGATACTGTAGGGCCCCTGCAAGACTCCGATACAAGGAAGGATCCTTATAAGGAGTGCCGGAGGAGGTGCTGAGTTTCTGCTTGGTGTCAACAGGAGTGGCCGATGGTTTACAGGACGCCATGCCAGCACGTTCAATGATCTCTGAAGCATAAGTGCTTTGACTGAGAAATATGCCATCAGGATGACGAGATACTGCAATACCCAGAAAGTAACTCAGAGGGCCCAAATCCTTCATTGCAAATTCAGATGCTAAGAGTGACATAATTGATTGACGGATGACCTGAGTAGAGGTGATGAGGATAATGTCGTATACATACAGCAGAATGTAGGCCATGTCTAAACCTTGTCGATATATGAAGAGGGAGTGGTTTGATGTCCCATGGCGAAAGCCAATGGTGGCGACATAGTCAGTAAAACGTTGGTACCATACCCTAGGCGCTTGCTTGAGACCATATAATGACTTCTTCAACTGACATACATAATCTGGATGACGGAGGTCACGGAAACCCAATGGTTGATGCATATAAACAGTCTCATGAAGATCGCCATGTAAAAATGAGTTCTGGACATCCAGTTGATGAATGGGCCAGGATTTGGAGAGAGCAATGGCAAGCACTGTTCGAATGGTAGCGGGTTTCACCACGGGGCTAAAAGTCTCATCACAATCCACACCTGCAACCTGTGACCTGCCATCACCTACAAGACGAGCCTTATAACGCTCAAAGGAGCCATCAGAATTTTTCTTATGCCTAAAAATCCATATACATCGAATAAGATTAGCATTACAAGGACGAGGAACTAAATCCCACGTCTTATTTCGAATAAGAGCATCAAATTCAGATTGCATTGCGGATTTCCAATTCGGGTCTGGTAAGGCTAGTTTAGGGTTTTTAGGTATGGGAGAGATGGTGTGGTCAGAGTAAGAAATTGATAAGTTAAATATCGTACGGGGTTTGACAATTACTTTCATGCTTCGAGTGGTGATGGTTCGTGTAGGTGAAGGTGGATGCGGTTGAATTGGTGGTGGTGATGGAGAGGTTATTGTAATGGGTGTGTTAATCGAAGAGGTAGGAGATGATGATTGTTGGTTTATTAAGGGTAGTGGTTGGTCAATTGGGATTATGGGTGTTGGTTGGTTATGTGCAACAAGAGGAGAAATTTGATTTTGCCACTGATGTATAAGGTAGGGGTGAAGGTCATCATCTAGGAATTGATAAGAGTGAGGTGAATGGGAGTGTATCTTGGTGAAGGGAAATTGAGTTTCATCAAAGATAATATGCCTCGAAATTATTAATTTTCTATTAGACAAATTAAAACACTTGTAACCTCTATGGTTCAGCGGATAACCCAAGAAGACACACGGAGTAAAGCGGGATTGTAACTTATGAATGGTAGATGACGGGAATAAAGGATAACATAGATAACCAAAGAATCTGAGATGTGTGTAGGTGGGATCACGATGATACAGGAGTTGTGTTGGTGACTGATTATGAAGTGTTTTACAGGGAATAATATTTAACAGGTAAGTTGCCATATGGAAAGCATGATGCCAAAACGAGGGGGGAACAGAAGAATGAGCTAGCATAGTGCGTATCATATTATTAATGGTTCTTATTTTGCGTTCCGCTTTCCCATTTTGTGAGAATGTGTGGGGACAAGAGAAACGAAAAACTAGACCATGATTAGTGAAACATTTTTGAAAAAGCTCATTATTATATTCACCGTTATTGTCACATTGAAATGTTTTGACTTGTTGCAAAAATTGAATTTGAATGAGTTGAGTAAGTGACTTGAACGTTTCAAAGACACGAGATTTTTTGCTAATAGGAAAAGTCCACAAGAAGTTTGTAAAATCATCTAAGAATAAGACATAATATTTATGACCAGCAGAACTTAAAATTGGAGATGTCCATAAATCACTATGTAAAATGTCAAAAGGCATCAAAGTCGTAGTTTGAGAATCAAAAAATGGCAATTTGACTTGTTTGCCTAAAACACAATAGTCACAAACGACAGAAGAATTAAAAGGCTCACAACATATAAACTTATTTTTGCGAAGGGAATTCAAAACAGACACGCTAGGATGACCAAGATGACTATGCCAAAGACTGGATGTGAGACCGGCAAAACTGGGAGGAGTGGTAACTGGATAAAGATCTCCAGGACTGTCACATCTGAGAAGGGTCATCCCCGTCTGAAAATCAGAGACAGTAAAACCAAAAGGGTCAAAGGAAACAGAAACATTGTTGTAAGTGGTGAGTCGTCTCACAGAAATTAAATTTTTAATAATTTTTGGGGCATGTAGGACATGATTAAGGTGAAGTGGTTGGTGAGATGTGGTTATTTGTGTTATGTTCGGTGTCATGAATTAGAATTCCATGGCTGCTTAGGAGGACCGGAAGGGTGTGTCCACTGAGAGGTGGGATACGAACATGGTGGCATAGTCCATGGTGGTGTAGTACAACCTCATGGTTCCCAGGTTGGGTATTGTTGTTGTTGTTGCCAAGGAGGAGCGGACCAAGGTGAGGGAGTGGTGGGAGCTCCAGACTGAGGTGTACTGCGGTTACCACGTCCCCCTTCATGACCCTAGTTGCCATGGGAGCGAGAACGGTTGTCACGCTGAGAGGTGTCTTCAGTAGGTTTCGGATGAGTGGTGTGCATAGCAGCATGAGAGCATGTGTTTGCCATCTTAGCCATACCGGCTTCTTCTAAAGTGAGCATGGAACGAGCCTGATAGAATGCCGGAAGAGGGTTGCTCTGGCGAATCAAAGTAGCAACACTGTGGTAAGCTTCTGGGAGACCAGAGATCAGCTGAAGGACCAGACGATGATTTTTGACAAGGGAGCCGACATTTCTTAACTGATCAGAAAACATCTTAAGACGCTGACAGTAAGGAGAGACATTGGGAAAATCCTTCATACGATTAGAAAACTCTTGCTCAAGAGTGACAACTCGAACATTTTGGTTGTCCTGAAAAATATCTTTCAAGCGACTTCATGCTTCCAATGCAGTGGAGTTGGGTTCCAGAATAATGGTCAACAAATCGGTAGAAATAGTAGAATAAATCCACTGAAGAACGGTGGCATCAAGAGTGGACCATTGTTCATGGTTGGCGTCAGTAACTGCTGGTGGCTCTTTTCCGATAGATGGAACGATGTGATGCAGGACTCAATGTGAGCGAGCATGGATGCGGAAAAGCTCGGCCTAGGTACCATATTGATCTTTTTCCATCTTAAGAATAATAGGAACATGGTTCCTAATATTGGAGACGACAAGATAGGTATGAAACTCTGATTTGGAACCTCGAAAAGTGGTGTTCTTAGGTTGCGCGGAATCACCAGTATCGGCGGATTTATGGGTATCGGCGCCACTGTGTTCTGAATGGTCTGAATCAGACATGGTTGCAGGTGTCAGTCGTAGAACAGGGATCGGAATCACGTGGGTCCTTGTGCACGGTGGTGTGCAACGGCGGCGGCGCGAATAGAGGCTGAAGGCAAGAGAATAGGGCGGTTCTCGTGTTCGACGGCGGTGGTACAGAGGACGGTAGTCATGTTGCAGCGTCAGACTTCAAGGAGGGAGAAGAAGCATGCGGCGACGAACTGTAATGAGGGAGAAGAAGAAACGCGTTTCTGCGTTTGCTTTTTTTTAGAGAGAGGGATCGGTTAGGATTGATACCATGTAAGATAATGGAAACCGTATCCTTCTCATTGATCTAAATAGAATATATGTACATCAATGTGTAACATAATTATAGGGAAACTAATTATGACTAATTATAACAAAATATTATATTCTATCAGAAGGGAGACATTAATTGGATGGAGGAAGGACGATACTTTTGGTTCGACAGTGAAATAATTTCACTGGAATTGTTGAAGTGAGGTCTGGAATATAGAAGGAACTTAAATATAAAATGATCAAATAGAATTTGTATGAAATGTGAAACGTTTTCTTCAAAGAAAACTTCAAGAAAAAAGAAACATGAGAAAACTATTTTTTCTAAGATGAAAAGACATAGTATAATAAACTAATGATATTTCAATAATTTTTATTATTTAGTAATGGATACGGATATTCGTGGGCACGTGATTAAACTCATATTCGTAGCCATTAAAAATTAATATTTAAATATTCATTTATCTTATTCGTGGAAATCTATTAAGGTATTCGCCCCATACTTGTGATGGATTTTATATGCGAGTACGATTTATTTTGCCATCCCTACTTGTAGGTCCAACGTTCTTCACCGTATCATAAGTTTTCTCCACCGCTCCAATATCTCATTCCACCACTCCATAACTTGTTTATGGTTCTCAAATGGAACAATGGTGTTTTCTATGGAAAACGACTCTTGATTCCCACCGTTTTCCCACTAAAATCATTGTCTATTCACTAAAGAGATAGATCAACAATCTTCTCTCTCAAATCACCGATTTACTTCTCGCATATTACCAATCTTATCTCTCAAATCTCTTATTTCCTTCACGTAGATCATTGTTCTTCTTCTCTTGAGAAACCGGTCTCTTTCTTGAACAAATTAGATAACAAACTCTTGAAGTTATGGTAACGTCAAAGATTACCATATCCGCCGCTTAACACCAAACCACCTCTGAAAGTACAAAGTATCATTTGGTATCATTTATGTGCTTTGAGTATCATTTTTGATTTGATGTTTTTGTCAATTCGATTATTGATTGATATAAGTAGGATTGTGTATTTATAATTTGAATATTGTATTGTTTGTTTGCTTGTACGCTTTTATCATTTCAATTTGATTATAATCACTTCGGTTACTATTAATTTGTACCATTGAGAACCTTATACATTTCATAAATTAAATTCCTTCTATCCTTGTTAGTATTTCATTTTTGAGCCCATGAAAATACTCTTTTGTCATTTCCACAAGCGTAACTTGAATCACAAGTTAGAACATTTAAACTTGGATATTTTGGTATTTGATTTGAATCATGTGTTGTCTCTAATTCGAATCATTCACCCTTGAAAATTGGAATTTACATCAGGACCAAATGATTTAAATCACAACTTGAACATGATTTAAATCGTAACCTCATTTGATTCTAATCAAGTGGATATCATGATTTGAATCATGAGCTTTGAAAAATTCCCCTTTTAGGCTTGTCCAGATTGATTTGAATCACAAATCCTTCTTAATTCGAATCACGTATCTAAAAATCCAATTTTCCATCTCTCATGTAAATAGTTGTTTCTTTTGGTGAAAGAAACGAGTGTGTGAAACCTATGACGAAACCCATAGAGAAAAAAATGTGATTTTGTCTTCTCTTCTTAGTGTGTTCATCCTTATACCATGAATCTTTCTCTTCATCTACAAAACCAACTTCTTGATTTTGAATCCATGTCAATTCATTATCTCTTTTTGTTGCATCTTGTTCTTGTGTAATTTTGTTGTTGTCTTTGTGTCAATTAGAGAGAGTGAGTTGATTAATATTGTTGTGATAGATCAAGCTCTTGATATCAATCAAGAACCAAGACTCATTCATCTAGAAACTTGAGAGAACCTTGTGTGTGTTATTCATTCACCAAAATTGAATTACTTGACTAACACCTTATAATTTTAGTAGTTGGTTGAGATTATGTGGCATTGTTCATCATATTCATCCTTAGTATTCTTTCCCTTTTATTGTGGACCTTCCTATAAAGATTGAGTGTTGAGGGAGACTAGTGGTACATTAGGGTATCTAATCTTTTTGTGTGAAGCTGGTTATTGTGTAACATGTGTGGGTATCGTTTCTTGAATGTAGTTTGCTATTGATTTGTTATATATCACGAAGAGAGTTTCCAATATACTCCAAGGAATAATTTGGCGAGATCAAGTATCAATGGTCTGTAAGGCAGAGTTGGAAGTTATCATTCTTTGGTGGCGTTGTAGAAAGATTGCTCGCAGACAAAGTCGGGAGTTGTCCAATATATGCTCAATTAATGGAAAACACTCAGACAAGAAATCGGTGGGATCAGGGGGATCGCCACACATGAATATTTGGAGCAAGTTATTGTGGATAACGAGGTTATTGGATCATGATCTTGAGGAATCTTTTTTTTAGCAGTTTGGTGTCTGCATCAGCAAGAGGAATTATCGTGTGATAGTTCGTTGTAATCAAAATACTGTAATCAAACTTATAAAAATAGTGGAAGAGTGTAATTATGTTATGTTCATGATAAATATTTTTGGATAATCTCCCTGAGGCGAGTCAGGTGAGACCACAAATGTACTTTGAATTCGGTTGTTACTTCGCCCTCCTTTTCTCCTTATTGGAGAGTCCTTTTTATATTTGTCTCACTTCTAGAGATCATTTAAGAAGTGTCCCTTCAGTTTTCCAGATTAAATGATGATGTTAACGTTCGTCGTCGTCATCATTGTCATGTAATGTCTTTTTTATCACCTTTTGTAACGTCCTTGCAACCATGGAACTTCCCCATATCCGTTACACCGACCACACACATCGTCGTTCCTCCGAGAACCCTACAACCTGGGATCCTACTTATATCACATGTAGCAACTCGGTAATCATTTAATTTTCATAAATACCCGACTTAGGAACTCGATCACAATGACTGATAGATCAACTTTATAGAATTTTCGGGTGTACATAAGCCCCCCCGATCACGAGACCCAAAGGGGTGAAGTGTTTAGATAGAGAACCCAGAATTCTCTTTTCTTGAATGGTTGTACTTCCATCCGACTTGGTTTAACCCAATGGTCATCTTGTGAACCGTTTAGCATGCGATAATGGGTTTTTAAGAGTAATAATGATGTTTTTATTAGCATATCCCCCTCTCTCTTTGTCATGATGACTTTTATGGGGAAGCTAATTTCCATCATGATTCTAGCTCAATAGGGTTTCCGAATCGTTTAAAATTTCTTTCCATGAAACTCCAACTTTCCTCGTTTCTCTGTTCATCATTCTCGGCCCTCATTTTCTTCAAGATCTTTGTCCAGATTTTTGCGCTTTCTACCAGTTACTTGCAAGCACAAATCTCAAGTATTGCTTTTTTGCTCTACTTGCTCCTATTTATTTCTTTTATTTTGGTTATAATACACGAGTGCGGTGATTCAAGAAATGTATTGATTTCCCTCAATGCCCGAGAAGAAGCAAGCTCTGGGATGAGTGCATGAAATAATGTGAGGGTCGTCTGGGTTAAGTAGAACTCGATCAAATCCTTAAGGAAGTTTATGGAGACATTTCTTCACTTTGTAGTGAAACTGATTCAGAATCTTCATCATCAGGTTATGTGGATATTATGATGGAGATGATGGGGTCATTTATTGATAAAAAAGTCTTAAGATACAATCACATCACAATTGGTGATAATGATATTTCTAAACTCTAATCGAACGAGCAGATTTCTTCAACTGGGAACGAAGAGGATGTCGTGTTAGAACCTTGTGCGGCAGGTGAAAGAGTTTGTATTACTTGATGAAAGGGAGTATCAGATGAATATTTTTATTTTTATATATGGGTAATTGAGGATTTTAAGATCCATATCCCTTTTACTGATTTTGAATCCGACCTTTAAAAACCTTAAATATCTCCCCTTCTCAATTACGCCCAAATGGTTGGGGCTTTATTAACGCCTTTGAGATCGTTTGTGAGGCGGTGAACAAAATCCCATCTTGGGTTTGTTCTTTTCTTTCTTTGAGTTAAAAGGGGAGGACAAAGGAGGTTAGGCTTCCCTTAGTGAAATCCCAGGGAAAAGTTTAATCCAAGCTTATACTACCAACCACAAAGGTTTCAAAGATAAGTTTCTTCGGGTGAGAAGTGGAAAAAGGTGCTCTCAAGTTATGTATGCATTGGATGGGGGCCAACACTTCTCGATTTAGTGGATGGATAATTTGTTGTCGATGTCTGGTTTTGACTATGACAAATTATATTTTTTGGAGATCCTAGCTTTAGCTATTCTAGATGTTTACTGGGTAGTAAAGGTTAAGGATTTCCTAAACATGACTGATGATCCGGAACAAATCTCTAACTTTCTGGGTAATGCTTATATGTCTCTTACAATACTCTAGTAATCTCTTCATGTTTACTCCTATGAATTTATTTGCTCATTACTTTTCAACTAAAATGACAAGCCTTAAGCTAGCGGAACAAACGAAATTGATGGTTGAAGCGAGAGCGAGGAGAGGAGAACAATCTTCCTTTAAGACTGATTTGTCTGGTATTCAGACACGAGCCCTCAAAAAGAGGAAAGTTGAGGCTGGTAAGGCATCCCCAAGTGCTTCAGAGACACAAGATATTTCCCATCCCCTTCCTGGAAGCTCGAATACAGGTTCCCCCAAGAAGATGAAAACTTTAATGGGGGGTCCTATAAGTCATGCCGATTTGGCCGTTACTACCTTAATCCAGGATTCCGGTGCCTCCAGCAGCAGCTATAAAGCCAACCCATCAAGTGAATTCAAGTTTTGGTCCAATAGCTTTAATGGCCTGAATTTTTTTTACGACCATTTGAATGTGATAGAGGATGTTGAGAAGGTGAAGACTATAGGGGCCAACAGCTAACCAAAAACATTGTATCCTATTGGATGAGATGCGATGTTATGACCATGGGACTATTTGAAGTTAGTGAAGCCTATTAGCAGAATGAAATCCTTCTTACCAATGAGGTCATTCAGTTAAAGGATTCCTTGAAGGTTCAAACTGACAAGGTGAACGACCTGAATAAGCAATTATTGGAAGTGAAGGAACAAAAAGAGACCTCAGAATCCAAATGTTTGAAGCTCGAATCAACTATCGCCAGCTTGATCCAAGATGTTGAAAAGACCTGTGAGGCTAACGAGACTCTAAAAAAGTCTTTGAAAGAGGCTCATGTGGACATTATTTCAGCCAACGGTGATGGTTTTGAGAGAGCTAAAGCCTAAGAGTTGTGCCTCTAGCCTGACCTTAATGTGTCCGAGGTGGACTTTTTCAAGACTATGGTTGATGGACGACTTGTAGATATGAAGGAAGTTTCTCCTGAAGTCGAGGTATCTAAGGATGCTACGATCAGTGGTCCATCTCGTGATGTTCAAGAGGAGGATGAGTATGTTGATTAGACTTATTTGATTTTATCGTTAGTTATCCATGGTGATGCGTGTTTGTAATGTTTGGATAATTTCCTTCTATTTCCTAGTACAATGTTTTGAGCCCTTCTAAGGCCTTTTTTTAAATGTATTTTTATTATCTTGAATGATTTTTATCAATGTTAATTCCCGATTATATGTATAGCCCCGAGACACATCTTAGATTTATTTAAGGTTTATACCTTAACAATATTTACTTTGATCCGCGCCTGAAGTCTATCGACTCAATCTTTTAGAAAGCTCAAGAAAATTAACCTACCATGCAAAAATTTCACTTAATTTCGATTTTGAATTAGGCCCGAGGTTTTAGTTAACATAATTCGGTCAAAGGTTTCAACTTACTTGACCAATTTGCCAGAGGTTCTTATTTACTTGGACTTTAACTTTGGTCAGAGGTTTTAATTAACATAACCCGGTCAGAGGTTTCAATTTATTTGACCGATTTTCTAGAGGTTCTTATTGAAAGTAAATTATAATCCAAAACGTAGCGAAATTAAAAAATTTCCTTTAGTGATCCTTACGAATGGGCATGATCAGTGATAGAAACCGTTACCTCTTGTGGCGATTGAAACCTTTGATGCAGATCTAAGGAGTGATCACGAGCGTTGAATGGTAACAACACCTCTACTTAGTCCACACGAATGCATTCCTTCAGTCTCAGTGCTAGCTACTACAAATGAAGGCTTTGAGTGAGTGAGTGAGTGAGTGAGAGAGAGAGAGAGAGAGAGAGAGAAATGAAATTTCATCAAGTGAAATTCTTATGCACAAGGGTTCTATTTATAGAACCACTTGTATGGGTTGCAAGCTAAAAAGCTCACTTAAGTGTATGTGGCCCATATCTTATGGTATACCAAAAATCACTTAAGCGTGTGGTACCTTACCATATTTTGTATTCTATTTAAGTGCATTGTACCTTACGATGTTATACAATTCCCTTAAGTGCACAATACCTTACGATGTTCCTTATTTACTTTATCTCTCATCGATTCGTCCTTTTGTGTATGACCTTGTAGGTTTTCGTGACATTGGCAATTATATTAAATCAAGTATTTAACATAATAAACAGTGAGTTGTATCTAGCAACACATCACGGCTACCCAAGACACAAAAATGTCATGTGATCTGACAAATCTTTTTTTGTGATAATACTTGTGTGTACAATTACCCTTTTCCCTTATGTCTATATTGAACATAAGGCATAGACTGTGTCATCCTTGTCCAGTTCAATATTGGGCCTTTATACATTTATCCTGTTACGCAGGATGGGAAAATTACATCTAGGTCACTCATGTCCCTCAGCATGCTTCGTGGAGTACCCATCAACTACCTTTATGGTCATCTAGTTACAGACAATATTTGATCAGCAATAAAGCACTCGACTCTACATCTAGGGTCCATAGTGATTTTAGGTCGAATGGTGGTATACACCACTATCACCATGATAATAACTTATGACACTTTGCATAACATTTTATGTAGTATTCTCATAGTGAGTCAATCCAATATAAATATTACTCCTAATATCCATACCTATGTTTAAGACTTAATAACTCCTTATCCATGATCCATGAGATGTGATCATCAGTCTATATATATAATAGTCTTAATGCTTTAATGTCATCCCACTTCATAACAAAGCTCGACTATGGATACCTTAAGAATAGTGTCCTTATGTTTAATGGGATCTCATGATTAAGTCACACTTGATACATTAAACGGACTAGCTATTCTAGGGACTTTATTAAACAAACATAATAAAGAAAAATCCTTTTATTATTAATAAATAATTCGATACAAGTTCAAAAAGTATTGGCCTCTAGGGCTTACACCAACAATCTTCCACTAGGACTAGGGCCAATCAGGCATACCCCTAATACCCATAGATCTAGTATGGCTATCATGCTTCTGATGCGCAAGAGGCTTTGTCACTGGGTCAGCAATATTGTCAAGTGTAGGTACTCTGCATATTTTCACATCTCCTCTATCTATTATCTCTAGACTGAGGTGATAATGCCTAAGTATGTGTTTGGATCGTTGGTGAGATCTAGGCTCCTTAGCTTATGCAATAGCACCATTGTTATCACAATAGAGATTAATGGGATCCACAATGCTAGGAACTATGCCAAGTTCACTAATGAACTTTTTGATCCAAACAGCTTCCTTTGTTGCACTTGAGGCAGCAATATACTCGACCTCGATTGTAGAATCAACAATTGTATCTTGCTTTGAACTTTTCCAGCTCACAACGCCACCGTTTAAGCATAACACATAACCAGATTGCGATCTAAAGTCGTCCTTATCTGTCTGGAAGCTAACATCAGTGTATCCAATTACAGCAAGCTCTTCGTGACCTTCATATATCAAGAATGAGTCCTTAGTCCTTCTCAAATATTTAAGTATATTCTTGACAGCTACCAAATGAGCATCACCGGGATCAAATTGGTACTTACTCGTTGCACTTAAAGCATACGAGACATCTGGTCAAGTATATAACATGGCATACATGATAGATTCTATTGCAGATGCATATGTGATCAATCACCATTTTCATTGAGTTTTCGTTATTGATCCGACAAGAAACCGAGGATTTTGAGATACTGTGCAAGTATTTTGGTATCTTTAAAGTCAATTTTAATTCCTGTCATATATTTTAGCATTTCTATTAATTGTCATTGTTATTTCATATTTTCGTGATTTTATCCGTGGGATGTCTGTGTTTTTGTCCTACAGGTCCAGGTAGAAGAATCGAGGAACTCGAAGCAAGACAGTGAGGAATTCCGGCAAGCGAAGAAAGGAAAAACATTCAGTATAGGAGGTCTGACACGGGCCATGTTAGGCAGAAGGAGAACTAGGAGTGAAGGCAAAAGCCTGACACGGCCGGCCGTATCAGCTGACACGGCTCGTGTCAGGCCAACACCAAGCCTTGTTACATCTCCATAGGTGTGTCAGGATGTCATCCCAGGCCTAGAATTTTCCTGTCTTCGGGCTTTTGTTATCAGGCTTGAGCTACAAGGATGTTTAGGGTTGTCCACCTGTTGCTTACGAATTTTCACTATATTAGGGGACCTTCTACCAAAGAAAAGATCATCTTGGAACGAGGTGGACACAATATTGTAAACAAGCAAGGATTACAGAGATCAAGGAATTCGGAGAGCGGAAGGTTTTCATGAGCGGAAGCGATTGAAGATCCAAGTCATCCAATTACTTGTAATGTGTATTTTTTATATTGAATTTATTTTGAACAATATGAGTAGCTAAACCCCCCAATGCTAGGGGGAGTCCCTGGTTTAGAATTGTAATGACTATGAGTTTATGATTGCATTTATAATATTATTTTTACGGTAATCTTTTGATGTGTTTAATGTTTTCTCTTTCGGACCAATCGAGATTGTTTTATGGTTATCAATTAGGTTGGACCGTCATTGTAAGGTTTTCATAAGGTTGCTCTACAATAGATATTACCTAGGACTAGGGATACCATGTATGAATCAGAGCATTCTTGATATAATAAAGCTTAACTTCACGCTAATTGCCTATGGACATAGAAATTGAGGTTGAATGATTAAAGGTTTTCTAACCAAGGACTTGGGAGAAAATACCCTTGAGAACTAGTAGTAATTGATATTTGTTGATGCAATAGTACTTAGAGTTGTTACAGGGATAAATCATACACCTTCCCTGGGATTGTTCCTCTTACCTTGCAAACCCTTATTTTTCATTATTATTATTATAATTTTAAATTAAAAACCCCAATTATAATTTTTGTTTAATTGAATGATGAATTGAACTCAATATTAACTTGTAGTCATTGAGATTGACATTCAGGAAACTTCCCCTTTATTACAATAACAAGCGAAATAGTACACTTGTTATTTTTCCGATCAAGTTTTTGGCGCCGCTGCCGGGGACTACCAAAATATAGAGTTTAATTTTAAAGTTCCATTAAAATTTTGTTGCTCTGGAAAAAATTTATTTTTCTGTCATTTATATAGTATAATTTACTAATTTATGTATGCGAGGAGAATCCTCAGCTGAATTTTTTTTTTGACGCAGAAATCGTGAGAACCCTTCACCGGAGACGCAAGAACGCAAGAGTGGATTCCAAAGAAGAGGTTACCTATGATCACTCTGATTCCGAAGAAGAACCAATGGCTGATAATCCTCTGATTCCACCTCCCCCACCTCCGGAAAGACTCCTAGGTGACTATGGAGGTGCAAACGCGTCAGGTGGTAGACTGACCATTGTCAATCAATCGGTAAAAATGGCGAATTTTCAACTGCATCCTAGCACAATCAATCAACTAGAGAGAAAACCTTTCACTGGAAAGGTTAATGAAGATGCCAACAAGCACCTACAAAGATTTCTGACCATGAGCACCACTTTGAAAATTGATGGTCATACTGATGAAGCAAAAAAATTGAGAATGTTCCCGTTCACTTTAGCTGAAGATGCGGAAGAATAGTCCTATTCTCTCCCATCCAATAGTATCACATCATGGGAGGAGATGGAAACTGCATTCTTAAATGAGTACTTTCCAGCATCAATATTCCTGAAAAAAAGGTATGAAATCCTGAACTTCAAACAGAAGGAATGTGAATCATTGGGAGACACGATCCAGATTTCTACCAAACTCCGGCCAAGTCCAAATTTGCAGAGATTTAAATGGTAACCAAAAGACACGATCCATACATCAATCGAGAGCTGGGGTGATGTATATCACCCTTGTACCACTCAAATCCATTCTAGATCTCTATATTGAGAGAAATCAGAAGTGGAAGATCTGTGGTGTTCATATGAACTTCATGATTTTTGAAAATTGAAAGCACAATAATGTTGCCTCTATGCAGAGGACTTCAGATCACACAACAACAATGAGAAATAAGCACTATGCAAGCTGATTCGAAGAAAATAACAGTTGAGGTAAACCTCTGATTTGCAGGGCTTTGAGTCACAATTCTTTAATGCTATTGCTTATAGTCCACACTATAGATCAAGGAGAAGAAGGTTTAGGAACTTTAAGATCTGAAAATTGATCGAGGAAACCAAAGTTCAGATCTGAAATTGGAGAGAAAAGTGAGCTAGTTCCTTTAGTGAGGGATGTGATTTTAGTTTAGCAACATTTGGGGCACCTTCAGGTTGATAAAATATGAAGATATGGAATTGTATTTGAAATTCTGGTATCAGATATAAGATGTCGAAGGTAATGTCACGACACTAATATCTGTTAACACAAATAGGATAAAGATACTGAATGATAAAGCACATGACACAAGCAATTGTTAACCCAGTTCGGTCCAACTCACCTACATCTGGGGGCTACCAAGCCAGGAAGGAAATTCACTAAAATAGAATCAGTTTAAAGACTCTCCATACACTTCAACAAGTTACAGTCTTTCTCACCTAATCTCTACCCGTGCAATTTCTACCTAAGCACTCTTAGATATGAGAGCCCACTCACTTCCCTACAATCACACCTGTGATTTTAAACAACAATCCCTTGAGAAAAGAAAATACTTTTCAATAACACACTCTTGATTTTACTTCACAGTTTCAATCAAGAAGACACACTCTTGATCTTGCTTCACAGCTTTGATCAAGAAGACACACACTTAATCTTGGTTCACAACTTTGATTAAGTAGACACACACTCTTGCTTAACAGCTTTAGAGTGACAAATTACAACCACAAATCAGTCCAATTCAATCATCAAAAGATGACTTGAATGGCTTACAAGTCTTACGACTAAACAGACACAAACCCTAGCTCTCTCTCTATATTTCGCTCAGTATTGGTTGTGTGTTCAAACAGGTTTTCTAAGTCCCTTTTTATAGAAGCTTTCAGTTGGGCTTGGACATCTTGGAAACCCTAAATCTATTTTTCCAATCAAATCTTTTTATAACAGCTGGTTAGATCTCCTTGGAAAATAAGTAAAATAGGTTGTAATCCATGATTGAATGCGCCAGCTAATCAGATCTTCAATCATACAAAGATTGCCATTAATTATGCAATCACAAAACACCAGACATTCACACTGAATGTTCTGTGTACAGGATGTCATGACATCGGATCTGACATCCTGGAAAAATCCTGCATAATCCAATAATTCCTTTTATTTCTTCCAGCAGGTACAACCATATCAGATCCCATGACCTTGTGTATGAAATCTTGAAACAATCCTGGATGAACATGTCTTTCATTTAAGCTCCAGCAGGTACATCCAATATCAGAAGCCATGGCATTGTGTATGGCAGTCTGAAATAATCCTGCATGAACATATTCTTGAACTCCAGCAGGTACATATGATATCTCATGTTAAGACATCACACATAACATCTTGTGAACACTCTTTGTTTTACCAAAATTGATGCCAACACTTAGGATCAACAGTATTTATAGGCAAGGCAGTGTTGAATGCATGATTTCAAATTTGCATGAATGGAAAGGGCCTCCATGCATGGGCCTGTACAGGCGCATGGAGGGTCCAATTCCAACTAGATTTGGTAGCTGATGCATGATGAAATTAAATTGGACGTGCAGATTGGATGGTAATAGCTCATGCAATGCAAATTGAATGATTTTCCAAAATTGCACTATTATGTCCAAGCCTTTGAAAATGCTATGCCAAAAATGGAAACACCACCTTATGAGTAATGGATGGAAAGATTATTGCATAAGGATCATTTGTCATGTTGATCAAAACTCCATTTGGGCCTTGGAAATTGATGAAAATTGGACATGAAGTGTAAGGTGCAAAACATGCATATGTGAGATTTTCAAAATTAGCCAAAGTTCAAGCTCTTCTGTCTCAACGATACAAGCTCCAAATGACAAAAGCTTTAACATAAAAGTTGTATATATTTTCAAGGAAATAAATTTGGACTTAAAGTTTGCATAATTTGGATTTTTGATGAAGAAGTTATGGGCACTTGAAGTTGGACTTTTTCACATTTCAATGCATTTGGTCCAAAGTGACCTATAATGTTTTGCATTATCACATGTATTTATTTTGAGATTTTGAAATTTTGATCAACGTAACATTTGAAGTTGACATATTAATATTTCCAATTCATTTGATCCCACCTCAAAATCATGAAAAATGAAGGAGTTATGTACTTGGAAAGTTGACCCAAATTAGGGTTTCAATCAAAATGACCTATAATGTTTTGGAATGGATGATGATCTTCCAAGCTTTAAATAAATTTTTGATAAACATGAAAGTTGTTCATATGGTTCGTAAGAACATTTTTTATCTTGGGGTCATCTCCATTTGACAAACACATAAAAAGTTAGGTCTCAGTGTATTTCAAAATAGTCAGATGAATTAACTGATCAACTTCTCAAGTCCATGCCTCATATCTTGATGAATTGATGATTGAGGACACTCAAATAAGTTCAAATATGAATTGAATGATGAATGAAAGAAATTCTCTTGATTGCATTTGACCATGGGTTGAGATTGCTTCATGAGCAAGGCACAATTGATGAACAAATGAATTAGGGTTTCCCTGGGGAAACAAGCCTCAAACCCCTTGATTTGCTTTGATCAAAATGATGAATTGAGATACTTGGGAGACATATTTGATGGATGATAACTTTGGGAACCAATACCATTTTTGCTTTCATCTCCTATTGGCCATATCAATGCACATAGGATCTCCTAGAAGCTTTGGATTTTGTGACTGCTCAAGCTACAAACAAGAGGTGTTAGTGATATGTTCTTGTGCTTTTGGTTAGTAAATAAAATGAGAAAAGCAATAATATACAATTCTAGCATGCTTGGTGATCTCAAACCAACTCACAAGAGATCCCACCCCAAAGGTAAGGAGCCAAGATGCTTATGATCCTTGAGGCAATGCAAATGTAATGTTATGATGCCATGAGGGATCTTAGGGTCAAAATTGGGGTCTTACAGATGCCCCTATTTAAGGTCATTCTAGCCGGAGATACGAAGGTGAAAATCTTCATCTCGACGAGGTAGAATGGGCTTAAATAATAACAAAGAGACGAATTTTGGTCCCTAAGAGACCTCATGATGCAAATGTATGTATGCAAAAATTAATACTCTGTGGGGATATGTGGCCACAAAGAAAAAGAAATCAAGAGAAACTGATAATCCAAAGGAGTAATACACTCACTAGGGAGACAGAGACTCTGGGGGGAATAAAGGGAATAAAATGCGTGAGCAGGTCACGACTTGAAACTTGCTGGGAGACACGAAGAGGTTCCATGAAAATGAATCAATGGAAAGACTCGAGCTGACGCAAAAATGCATGTATCGGGGCATATGCCAATAGAGCAAAACTATCCACAAAGGATACTTCGGATAAAAATCCGGACTTAGGTGGGGATGTCCGCAAAGGACTCAGCTGAGGAAAAATAAGTGAGGTATTACCGGTTATTGGGTAATAAGCTCAAAGAGACATGTGATCCAAAACATCGGTACAAGGGTGAGGGAACAACATGCTCAGGGAGAATGAATATCTAAGACCGGTATGAGGGTGAGAGATATCAAACATCCAAAATCATCTGAGGAAGACCTAAAAAAGGTATATTTCGACTCAGGAAATTTGACTCCACAGGGGACAAAAAAGTCATAATAGGGAGCAGAAAGGAGGGAACACCAGGGATACCGGTTACTGGGCATATAATAGGTGACCAACCAAGGCGTGAATTGGGGAATATTTCCAAGACACTCATCATTCGAAAGGAGGGCTAAAAAGCAAACTCGACTATAGGATGGGCATTCGACTCCGCAAAGGGGATACGAATCTTACCCGACTAGGGAAGAACAAAAACTTCGACCAAAAAGCGCATGAGATATATTATCTATTACCGTTAGAACGTAGATAATACACTCGCATGGAAGATTATCCACAACCGATTACTGGGTTAATAAAGGATAAATCGACCGAAAGGAAAGGGCATCGGGATACCGAAGATATAAAATGATGAACGATCCAAGGGAGAGACAATCATTACCAACCAAGGGTAAATGAAAGATGACTCGCTGGGGATACATTGACAAAGGCAATGATCCGGGAGATATACCACCGGCTACTGGGAGATATACTCAACAAGTGAGGGAATATCGATACCGAATATCGGATAAAGATAACCGTCAAAGAGGGGATTACATCTACCGGATACTGGGTAGAAAACCACAGAAGAGTAATCGTCATCGGTTAGGATGAACAAAATAAGGTTAACTCTGCAAAGGGATAAAATAGGGTTTATAACCACCGGGATGAGGGTAGAAAACCACAGGAATAGGACTTATAACTACCGGTTACTGGATAGAAGGCCATAGACTCCACCGGGAAAAGATGAGCAATTACTAGTTACTGAGTGATCATTCATCTAAACTACGGGGAAGTGTAGGGAAAACCACAAGGAGTCAATCTAGGAACAAGCTAGAGAGACACAATGAAACAAAACTCAACCCCATGAGGATATAACTCAGGGAGAACTCCATCCTAATATATGTGTTAGGAGGAGACTGAAACAACAATCATCCACGAGGGCAAAACTCAGTGGGGAATATGGAAGAAAGGGATAGACACTTTCTGCCTATATGGCTGACTCTACATGGGGAGATCAGACACAAATATTCTGCTTGGAGAAATATGTATCACAAAGATATATATGGCAAAGAATGTAACATGAATATCTAGATGTCAAGCTTATGCATGTATATGTGTGGTTTATGTATGATGAATGTTGACAAACAGACATATCTAACACAAACAGGTCCAAGAATCAATGGACAAACATCTGGTACTACATCTTAGGAGAGAAAGCTAGGAAACAAAGATCTCTTCATGTAAGGAGAATCAGTCACTCCAGTTGGGGACAGGATCATCACACAGATAAAATCCACCGCAAAAGCAACTCTACTGGGGAAATTATCAGAGGGGAAGATGGAACTCTGTGGGGAATAACCACCAATCAGAAGGTTCCAATGTCACCACATTCCTTGCACTGTTGAAGAAATCACATATGTCGAGGAGGAAGGGAGACTACTTCGTTGAGGAATAAAGGATAAATATCTTGATCAACCACTCTGCTCAGGAAGAAACCGCAAATGGACTCTGATCAGACAATCCTCCTAGGGGAGTATTGCTAATGACCGAATCGGGGATTATCCGTAGGCAACTGCTGGAGATACCCTGATGGTGACCATACTGGGGAGTAGGAGTGGGATCAGCCCTGCTGAGGATGGTCAAGGAGCAAAATTGTTGGAGATCAAAAGTAGACAGGTCCACCAAGTTTGATGAAAACTCCACTCTCAGGGATTTCCTGCTCACTCCGAGGGGAATTTCTCGCTTGAAGTCAGGGGAAACTGACTCCTTCAAAAGGATTAGCATATTCAAATCATCAATCTACAAGGGATTTTAGATCAATCCACACAAGGGATGACAACCATATGATTGATAACACAAATTTTAAATCCAGACTCAATGGGGATCTAGCAGATTGAGATCACATCCAGAACTCCCGAACTCCCTGGGGATCTGGTGGGGGGTACAACTTTCTTCTGTGCCAGCGGAGGAAACAACCTGAAAGGAAAATGAAGAGGATACAAGTATGCTGGGAATAAGAACAAATGCCTTACCCTTTTGGGAATCATACCATCAATGGGAGAGCACTGAAGACATCCCAAGTATCCTTTTGTCATTGTGAATGTTCACTTTGTTTAAAAAACAATTTATAAAAATTTTATTTATTTAAAACAATGACATTTCTCAATTAAAACATGCAAAACATTTGTTGAATAGAAACAAATAAGAGTGCAAAGGATTGGATAAAGGCTCAAATTTATTTGATAGAATGGTAGTCTGCAAATGGCAAGACTCCATGGATCTTTACAAGTTTGAAATTGGTGATATATATTGGAAAAAAGGCTACATTGAACATAATGACCATTTCTCCACCAACTCTGAATCCGATGTGTTTGAAGCCTCAGTTGACGATGACTGAGCGAGACCTTGACAGATGACAGCTTGTAGGACAAAGTCTTGTCAGGATGCAGTTACTTGCCAAATCCCTAATTTTTGCCTAGATTGCCCCAAGGCGGGGTATTCAATCTAGCGGGATATATATTTATTTTTATGTCTCTAACTTTTGCCTGGATCGCCCTTTCGGGTTTTCAATCCACCGAGACGCTCATTTTTGCCTAAGCCGCCCTTTCGGGTTTTCAACTTAGCGAGCTATTTTGTTTTTATTTTTAGGCGAAGTATTTCTTGACAGCATCTGAAGTCACAGGACGAGTGAAATCCTCCCCATCCATAGTTGTAAGTATCAAAGCACCGCCTGAAAAGGCTCTCTTAACAACATATGGACCTTCATAGTTTGGAGTCCACTTGCCCCTGGAATCGGGCACGAAAGACAAAACTTTCTTGAGCACATGGTCACCTTCTTGAAATACAAGAGGCTTGACCTTCTTATCAAAGGCTTTCTTCATCCTTTGCTGATATAACTGACCATGGCACATGGCAGTCAATCTCTTCTCTTATATCAAATTCAGTTGGTCATAACGACTCTGAACCCATTCAACATCAGTCAACTTGGCTTCCATCAAGACTCTTATTGATGGGATCTCCACCTCTACTGGGAGCACAACCTCCATGCCATATACAAGAGAGAAAGGGGTTGCCCCTGTTGAAGTGCGGACAGATGTACGATACCCATGCAAGGAAAATGGCAGCATCTCATGCCAATCTTTGTACGTAACAACCATCTTCTGGACAATCTTCTTGATATTCTTATTAGCAGCTTCAACAACCCCATTCATCTTGGGTCTGTAAGGAGAAGAATTATGATGTGCTATCTTGAACTCGCTACATAGCTCTTTCATCATCTTGTTGTTTAAGTTAGATCCATTATCAGTAATAATCTTATCTGGTACACCATAACGGCATATGAGTTGATTCTTGATAAACTTCACAACCACCTGCCTGGTCACGTTTGCATATGACGCCGCTTCAACCCACTTGGTGAAGTAATCAATGGCTACGAGAATAAATCTGTGATCGTTGGATGCTTTTGGCTCTATCATGCCAATCATGTCAATTCCCCACATGGAGAAAGGCCATGGTGATGAAATCATATTCAGAAGTGTCGGGGGATATGAATCTTATCCTCATAAATCTGACACTTATGGCATTTCTTCACATATTTGCAGCAATCAGACTCCATTGTCAGCCAATAGTAGCCTGCTCTTAACATCTTTCTAGCCATGGCATGTCCATTGGAATGAGTACCAAAGGAACCCTCATGAACCTCAATCATTAACAGGTCTGCTTCGTGTCTATCCACGCATCTGAGCAGAACCGTGTCAAAATTCCTCTTGTAAAGCACATCGCCATTGAGGTAGAAACTGCCTGATAATCTCCTCAAAGTCTTTCTATCTTTCACAGATGCCCCAGGCGGGTAAATCTGGCTCTGAAGAAAGCACTTGATATCATAATACCATGTTTATTGTCTTGCACCTCCTCTACTGCAAATACATGAGCTGGTCTGTCCAAGCGCATCACCGTGATATTGGGAACTTCATTCCAGAGTCTAACCACAATCATTGAAGCAAGTGTAGCAAGAGCATCTGCCATTCGATTCTCATCTCGAGGAATATGATGGAAGTCAACGTCAATAAAGAATGTTGAAATCCTTCTCACATAATCTCTATATGGGATGAGGCCAGGCTGATTCGTCTCCCATTCACCCTTAATCTGATTAACAACAAGGGCCGAATCACCATAAACATCAAGATGCTTGATCCTAAGATCAATACACTCCTTCAATCCCATAATACAAGCCTCGTACTCACCCATATTATTCGTGCATTTGAAAGTTAGCCTTGCCGTAAAAGGAAAATGTGTGCCCTGAGGAGTAATAATCACTGCCCCAATACCATTTCCATATTGATTTACAATGCCATCAAATACCATGCTCCAACGGGAACCAGGCTCTGGCCCTTCATCGAGCGGTAGGCTCATCGCAATCTTTCATTTTCAAATACAGAATCTCCTCATCTGGGAAGTCATACTGAACTGACTGATAATCCTCAATTGGTTGATGTGCCAAGTGGTCAGCCAAGATGCTACCTTTTATAGCCTTCTGAGCTCGATACTCAATATCGTACTCAGACAACAATATCTGCCAACGGACAATCCTCCCAATTAAAGCAGGTTTCTCAAAGATATACTTGATTGGATCCATTTTGGATATCAACCAAGTCATATGATTTAACATATACCGGCGTAAGCGCTTAGCAGCCCAAGCCAAAGCACAACACGTCTTTTCAAGCATCGAATATCGAGACTCACACTCGGTGAACTTCTTACTCAGGTAGTATATAGCATATTCTTTCTTCCCTGTTTCATCTTGCTAACCAAGGACACAACCCATTGAGTCTTCAAGAACTGTCAGATACATAATCAATGGTCTCCCTTCTACCGGTGGAGACAGAATCGGTGGCTCAGACAGATACTCTTTGATACCGTCAAAGGCTTTTTGACAATCCTCGGTCCAATCGTGAGACTGATCTTTCTGGAGGAGCTTGAATATTGGCGCACATGTGGCAGTCATGTGGGATATAAATCTGGAGATATAATTCAAGCGGCCAAGGAAACCTCGGACTTGCTTCTCGGTTTTGGGCGCAGGCATCTCTTGTATTGCTTTGACCTTGGCGGGATCAACCTCAATACCTCTCTCGCTGACAATAAAGCCCAATAACTTGCCGGAACGGACTCCAAACGTACACTTGTTAGGATTCAGACGAAGTTTATACTTCCTCAAACGCTGAAAAAGCTTTAACAAGTGCTCTACATGTTCAACTTTCATTCTTGACTTTGCAATCATATCATCAACATACACCTCGATCTCCTTGTGCATATATCATGAAACAAGGTAGTCATAGCTCGTTGATGCGTGGCTCCGGCGTTCTTCAAACCGAAGGGCATCACTCGATAACAGAATGTTCCCCAAGGTGTGATGAATGTTGTCTTCTCCATATCCTCGGGTGCCATTTTAATCTGATTATATCCGGAAAATCCATCCATGAACGAGAAGACATTGAATTTAGCTGTATTATCTACCAACATATCAATATGTGGTAGAAGGAAATCATCTTTTGGACTAGCTTTATTCAAGTCTCGATAGTCCACACACATTCGGACTTTTCCATCTTTCTTAGTAATGGGCAAAATATTGGCCACCCATTGAGGATATGCATAAGTCACCGGAAACCCCGCATCAATTTGCTTCTGAATTTCCTCTTTGATCTTCACTGCCATATCAGGATGAGTTCTTCTGAGCTTCTGCTTCACAGGCACGCACTCAGGCTTCAAAGGTAGGAAATGTTGCACGATATCAGTATCCAGACCAGGCATGTCTTCATATGACCAGGCAAAGACATCGACGTATTCTCGTAGCAACTCTGTCAACCCCTTCTTAACAGATTCTTCTAGGAGTGCCCCAATCTTTACCTCTCGCACATAATCTTCAGACCCCAAGTTGACTGTTTTCAGATTCTCAAGATGCGGCTGAAAAATCTTTTCTTCGTGCTCAAGTAGACGGGTGATCTCGTCAGGAATCTCTTCAACATCATCTTCTTCTGCCTCAAATACAGGGAACTCAAAGTTGGGAGATGGTGTTGGATCATTATGTTCAATGGGTTTGATCAACCTGCATAATGATTTTGGATATAAAGAGATTTTAGAATTCAAACAAGGCGAATCATTATGCAGATGAAAAGATTGATTTTATTCTATTTTTAGGGTTTTATGTGATCACCAATTTCATGCAAAAAGCAAAAAGTGAAAATAATTGGAAAAACAAACATTTAACATGAATTTATTGAATGAAAATATCATTGTATTTATGAGCCAACAATGTCATCACTCCTCCTTTTGGCATGGGAGAAGGGTTTTTTAAACACAATGATCATTACTTTGACTTATGGATAACTATTGGAACATCAACAGCGACCTAATTATTGCAGACCCCTCCAGGGATGACAAAGTTGCCAGAATCTTCCTCTGCATCCTCTTCCACAATAGCAGCAGCTTCCTCATCTTGAATAGTGTGGATGAATCCACCACTCTTGAACAACCCATGCTTGTTGAAAACGCCAGAAGAATACCCTATGCCAGCCCAGGATTTGTTGTCTTCCAGCTTAATCATTTTCCCCAATCCAGTAGTTGTACCATGCTCAATGGCCAACTTAGCACCATTATAGGACGCAAATGAAGAAGTTCTTTTCTTAGTAGGTTCAACAATAGATAAAGCTTTGAACAACGTTCCAACTTCATCCTTAGCATCTATGTAAGAAAAGGAAGACAAATGGCTAACCAGGAGAGCCTTTTCTCCCCCTACCACCACCAACTTCTTGTTTTTGACAAACTTCAATTTCTGGTGTAGGGTGGATGTCACGGCGCCTGCCTCATGAATCCATGGTCTGCCCAACAGACAGCTATATGATGGGTGAATATCCATGACCTGGAAGGTGATCTGGAAATCACTTGGTCCAATCTTGACTGGGAGTTCAACTTCTCCAATCACAATTTTGCGGGACCCATCAAAAGCTTTAACCACTACTCCACTCTGCCTCATGGGAGGCCTCTGGCATGACAATTTAGCGAGAGTGGATTTTGGCAACACATTCAGCGATGATCCAGTGTCCACCAGCATATAGAGATGTGTAGTGCCAAATTGTGGTCTTTTCCCTCCTCGGGGAGATCAGCATCACAAAAGCTCAAATTGTTACAAGCGGTGATGTTTGCAACAATACTGTCAAATTGTTCTATTGTGACGTCATGATCTACATACGCCACATCCAACACCTTCTACAAAGCTTCTCGGTATGGTTCTGAATTCATCAACAAAGACAATACAGAGATCTTTGATGGCGTCTGTAGAAGCTGATCTACAACATTGTACTCACTCCTTTTGATGAGCCTCAGCATCTCATCACAATCTTCTTTCGTATTACCACTTTGGCCAACAACGGAGGCACGTTTAACGACAACAAGTGTCGGATTCGGAGCATTCACAGCAATCCCAACCGGGCGTTCAGCATTATCAGCAACATTGGCCCTTCGAACATCAGCTTGGGGTTTTGGCGGAGCCGAGAAAACACGACCGCTACGGGTCAAGCCGCTGACATCGGCAATATTAACAACAGAAGTAGAGGGCAGGGGCACCTCCTTCCCATCCTCCAATGCCACAGCATTGTAGCGATAGGGAACCGCCTTATCAGAAGAGTATGGCACAGGGCCAGTTGGTTTAATAATCAAAGAAGGAGGAGCATTCTGCTTGTTGCCATCATACTTGATGATAACGGGCTCAGGAATCCGAAATACCGGAGATATTACATTGACTTCATCATCATCAACATTAACATTTCAATTCTGAAGTATCTCAATGACTCCTTCATCCAGCATTTCTTGGATGTCTTTCCGGACTTAGCGACATCCTCTTTGATTGACCGTGCAAACTTGGCATCTGTCGTGGTCGTGCTCGTAATGACTGTACTCACATAACAGTCTGTGCATCTCGACCAGAGATTGTCGAATATGGCTGATATATTTTACTTTATACTTACCAGGGCAGCCCTGGACCATATTGACAGAGGATTTCCCATGCTCGGGCAATGGGTTCTTCTTCACATTAGGACCTACGTCCTTGAAACACAGTGTAGCACCTCAAATTTGCACCCCCCATTTTGTACATTCATTTTCATGTTAGGTCATAACATTACATTGGCCACTGCATAGCATTGCATTGTCCATTTGCCCAAGTGCAAGTCATTAAGTCAAGACTGGTCAGGAGGATCAGTCAATCAAGCAAGCAAGTGCAAATCCTATTGAAGCAAAGCCCTATGGTTGGTTCAACAAGTTCATATGACCTAGGGATCATTTTGGAGTGGTTTGGCCAAGGATTGGATGATCAAAGCTCGACAGTCAAGCTGAATTTCATCTGAAACCCTAGAAAGTCAACTGTGGTCAACTATGCCTGAATTCATGGATTTGAAGGTGGGAGATGGTTTGAAAGGCCTCATTCATGTCCATACAAGTCTCATTTGACATTTCAAAGATCAAGATTGAGGAATTTGAGGTCGGATGAAAAGTTTCCAAAAATAGTAAGTGACCTGTAATTTCAAACTGCCAAAAATGGAAAGGTCTTCTCCTCAAATTTACATCATCATACAAGCTTCAAATGGAGTTTTGTCCAACATGAAAGTTGAAGATCTTGCTCTCACCTTTCCAAAAAGTCTAAGAACATCCATTTCCCATGTGTGGTTGGCAAGTTATGATCAAATCAATGTCAAGAAATCTTGAACTTCAAACTTGGATAACTTTCACACCAATTGGCCAAATTGAGTGGGGTTTTTTGCTACAATCTCCATTTGACATGCTCTATCCAAATCATTCATTACATTTCATCAAAAATCATCACATAAAAATGGCATTTTCCATGTGGTTTGAATTTAAAAAAGGGAGGGAAAAAAGTGACTTTCAAAACTATGCATTTTCCACACTTCCCACCACTTGAATTTGATCTAAAACCACATTTGGAGTGTGTTTGGCAAGAAATTCGTGCACTGTAGCAGCTCATTCCACACATGAAGGTTATTTTGGCCAATTGCACATAAACACTCATTTCACTAATTCACTCACTTTTGGTTAATTGAGATTAAGGAAATGATTAAGCCATGGTATATAAAGATAATTCTAACAGAAAATGGGATTAACATTCATTCTTGCTCAGATCTAGATCAAAAAAGTGAAAAATCTCCAAAACTTTCTCTCTATTTTTCTGCAAAAATCTTCATAGAACTTGCATTGATCTTCGTTGTTCCAACATACACAAGCCTTTTGGAAGTGAATTGAAGCCAGGGATCACCATTTTCGTGCTGTTTTCTTGGACTGTTACATTGAGCATTTTGATGGCAGTTGGAAATTTCTTCGAATTCAAGCTGTGTTGAGCTGAAGTCTTGCTTCCATACATTCATCCAAGCAACATAGGACATCTGTTTCACACTTCCAGGCTTTGAATCCAACAAATCGGCTGCTGCATCTTCATAGAGGTAAGAACTCGATTGCTCCAATTCTCACAATTATCATGTGGTTCTTGTAGATCTTAGCATGTAGATCATTCTGCAATTTAGATCATGAAATTTCATTAAGTTTGGAGCAAGTTATGTGGATTCGAATCTTGGATGTTGAAACTTATTTGGATCGGTTCTTGTGATGTGGTTAGAGTTAGAACAAATCATTGCTAGATTATTGATGTATGATGAAGGCTGATTCAATCGACATAAGTTTCATGAATTTCTGTGGAGTTTTGTTCTTGACCTTGATGAACACGATGAATGTTGCTTGAATGTCTAGGTTTTCGTTTTCCAGCATTGCTTTGATCCATTTGCCCGTGTGTTTGCATGAAATTTTCTGTTTGTGAGCCATGCATCCAATAGCATCATGCCACGCACTTAAGTGAAACGCAGCGTTTCACTTAAGTGGCGCCCTATTTGAAAACGCACGGAGCTCGAATCCTGGCTCCAACGTTCTTTCATTTTGGCTTTGCATTATTCCTCTTGTATTCAACCATGTTCATATACACTTGTTCTATTCATTTTTATTTTTTCTCCACATTAGAAAAATCATAACTCTCAAACCATTAATCCAATTAACATGAGGTTTTTTCCATGATGATCCTTGCCATGTCTACTATTTTTTGGTGATTTTTATGAAAATTGTGCATGTGTGGATTTCTGTTTTGGCTAGGGTTTGCTCATACATATCATTTGTTGCACATTGCTTGCTATTTTGCTCATGAAATAATGATGCTTAATTGGATGGAGCTGAAATTTTGTATGCATAAACTAGACACCTTGAGGAGCATTTTGATGCATGATTTGGTGCCTTGTATGAGCTTGTTTGAACATGTTTTGACTTTTGGAATTTAATTGACTTGCTTCCCTTGGTCCAAATGACTTGAAATTTGGTGTGTATATCATGTTATGAATTCTGTTTGACCATGAATTTTTTGGGGATTTACTGAAATATTTTCGAGTTGATGTGGATTGAATCTTTCTGTTTGGTTCTATGAGGTTCTAAATTGCATGCTTTGTACTCTTTGCCTTATGAAATGATATTGGTTGATGATATGAATGTGAGAACACTTAGATTTGATTCTTATTTGATTGATCTTGATTTTTGATAAGTTTCATGTTCTGTTTTGGTTTATTGCTCTCATTTTGACCCTAGGCCTTGTCCTAGTGGTTAGTGCTTAATGTTTGAGCTTTGTTTCAGGTCAAAGAGCACAATTGCTTATACTTGATAATGTGCACTCAATTGGAGTTGGTTTATTGTTTGTTTATGACTAACTTTGAGTTTGTTTTGTAGGCATTGAGACTTGTACTTATGCCTTGTGGCTTGCACCTTTGTGCATTGATGCTTGTTATCTGTTTGTGTTGTGGACTTGTAATTGTCTGTTTGACTTTTGTTTGAGCTGAGTACTGATTATGTTAGATTGTTTTCAGGTACCTTAGTTGCTATAGTTCCATTGGGAACTTGATTTTGCTTTGCTTGCTAGCTTGAGCACTGAGGTATAACCTTCTAACTGCATGTAGTCTGGAAGACCTGGCCTGTTACTTGGCCAGGCACCTGTCTGAAGTCCTCCTTAAGAGGCAATGCTTGTGCTTGTTTATTTTTGTCCCCAAGCAGGAAAAGACCTTTGATAAGGCAATTGGTAGACACAAGAGATGTACAACCCATCTCCTGCTATTCAGTTGAGTCATCCCTCTGCTCACACCACTGTGTTGATGCATTGTGGATAATAACCCAAGATCCTTGTACAGTTGTACAGTTGAGTCAGTGTCATCAGTGTAGAAGGGTTCCCACTTTCTGGACCCACACTTCATCTGTCATGAAGCTCTCCCAGGCCAGGGATAAGAGCTGTGAAGTCTCATCTTCACTTCCTAATTCATCTGCTTCACCCTAACTCTCAATGTTAGGGTTAAGAGCTAACATCACCCCGATGCAGTTGGCTTGCTTTTGCAGCCTAACCCTTGTTTGAGCCCCACTTTGTGTGTATATAGTGTGTGCTATTTGTGATTGTTTGCTTTTGCCTGTGCTTAGGATAGCTTGCTCCCTGTGCAAGTTAGATAGCAACCTTAACTTAGGGATGATTTTGCATGATAACATCTAGGCTCGAGTTAGTCTCCCTAGTTGTGTCTCCCTCTGTTATCTGGTTAGGCTAGTCCTTTGTCCCTGCGTAGGGGAACTACGTCGCCCTGATCCTCATACCAGATGAGGTACGTAGGCAGGAGATGAGCTGATCTCTCCGGGCGCCCTTTTTGTTTTGTCTTTGTGTGAGTCGGAGATGGATGTAAGCCCAGCGATTGGCATTCCGTATCCTCTTGTTGTGTGCTTGGAGTCCGATGTAAGTCCAGCAATTGGCATTTGGTTTCCAGTGTGTGTGTTTGGTTCGGAGTCTGAGGTAAGTCCAGCAATTGGCATTCGGTTTCCATGTTTGCCTGTTTGTGTGGAGTTTGACGTAAGCCCAGCGATTGGCAGTCGATTTCCTGTGTTTGTTTTGTTTGGCGTGCGTTAGCCGAGCTACGGATGCTCTGATTCTTCTTAGTCCAAGAAGATACGTATGCATAGGATGCGATATCCTAGCGAGCATGTTTTCCCCCAGTCCGAACTACGTCGACTCTGATGTCTATGCCTGATAGACTACGTAGGCCCAGGATGCGATATCTTGCCGAGTTAGTTTCGTTTGTTTTCTTGTGTCTCTTTCAGCCAGTGTTTGATGTTTGTGAGCAGTTTTTAGCAACCTGTATCTTTCCTTTTGTGCGTGGATCCCGTCGAGTACGACGGATGCGTAGGGGTGCTAATACCTTCCCTTCGCATAACCGACTCCCGATCCCATCATTCTCTGGTCGCGAGACCACGTCTTTTCCAGGTTTACTTCGAGCGTTTCCTTTCCCTCTTTTGGGATAAATAACGCACGGTGACGGCTCTGTTGTTTTGTTTTCCCGCCGGTTTTTCGCGTAATGCGACAGCTGGCGACTCTGCTGGGGATCAAGAGAAGTTGACCTCTTGCTGGTCCATCTTCCCTAAGCGAGTCTCTCCTAGCGCTCTCTGGGTTAGGGTTTTGGTTGCTGCTTTATTTATTGCATTCATTCATTTATTGTTTGCATTTATGTGTGCATTAATGTTTGCATTCATTCATATTCATCTGTTGGCGGTGCTATGTTTCTCTGTTTGGGTTGGGAGTTACTCGAGGTAAAAGGCCCAATACCCAGGCTATGAGTGAAATCTAGGAAACCTAGGAATAGAGTGATTCATGGGAAGCGGGTGGTATGCGCCACTTAGCGGAACATTGATATCACGAGCAGTTCAGACTCTGATGGGGTATTATCGGTGCATACATCGGGTGTGCACAGGATGATATTCTTGAAAGGGTTGTTTATCCTGCGTTTCTCTCGACCTTACCCTGGCCTAGATGACACCCGTGAGTGGGGAGGGAATGATCATTATTACAGGTACGGTGACTTGTTGGTGACTTGTGGTCCTGTTGGTGACTCTTGGTTCTTCAGATGACAGTTCCTCAGATGACTTTGGGTTTCAGATGAATTGTGGTTCTGAGTTCAAGCCGAAGCTCTGACCCTGTGCTCCGAGATGCACAGCCGACCAGTCATGGCTCCATCATTTGCATCATAGCATGTTTATTTTCCAAAAAATAATAATGAAAGAAAAAAGTTAACTCGCATACGCATATCCTTTATCAGGATCATTCATGACAAAATAATACCCATATCATGCATATCATGCACATATCATCCTTGCATTACAGACATGTTTGGAGAGACTTCTCACTTTGGTTCCTGACTGAGACAGGATTGCTGACCGTCGACCGCATCGTTACTCAACCAGACTCAATCATCAGAGGATTATGGACCAAGTTCAGACGGAGTTGGCTGAGATGAGGGCGAATATGGCCCAGTTTATGACAATGATGCAAGGGGTTGCACAAGGTCAGGAAGAACTTCGAGCCCTGGTTCAGAGACAAGACACTGTGATTCCGCAGTCCAACCGCATGTCGCCGGTGGGTGTACATGTTCATGAGAATGTTAATGCTGCTGCTCTCACCAATGACTATGATGTGGGGGATGAGTTAAGAGGGATCAGAATCAATGGACAGCCTCTTGCTGCAGAGACTGTCAATGCTAGAGCTACCCGGGCTCCGATTCGTCATCCTGCTCCGATTGTTGACAGACAAGAGGACATGTTCACTTTGCTTAGTGAAGATGATGAAGTTGTGAGAACTGGAGAGAGGGATAGAAAAGTGGATGCCCTTGCTGAGAAAATCTGTGCCATGGAGTGTCAGAACTCTCTGGGGTTCGATGTAACCGATATGGGTTTGGTTGATGGGCTGAGGATCCCTTACAAGTTCAAAGCGCCCTCATTTGACAAATACAACGGTACTTCATGTCCTCGCACTCATGTGCAGGCTTACTACAGAAAGATCTCCGCATACACTGATGACGAGAAGATGTGGATGTACTTTTTCCAAGACAGTTTGTCTGGAGCGTCTTTGGACTGGTACATGGATCTGAAGAAAGAATCAGTGAGAAGCTGGAAAGATCTGGGTGAAGCCTTTCTGAGGCAATACAAGCATAACATGGACATGGCGCCGAGCCGAACCCAACTGCAGAGCTTGTGTCAGAAGACTGGAGAAAGCTTCAAAGAGTACGCCCAGAGGTGGCGTGAGCTAGCCGCTAGAGTGCAACCTCCTATGCTGGAGAGAGAGCTGACTGACATGTTCATTGGAACCTTGCAAGGTGTGTTCATGGACCGCATGGGGAGTTTCCCGTTCAGTAGCTTTTCTGATGTTGTTGTTTGTGGGGAGAGGACTGAGAGTCTCATTAAAGCAGGAAAGATACAAGATCCTGGCTCTTCAAGTTCTTCGAATTCTAAAAAGACATATTCTGGGGCACCCAAAAGGGGAGAGAGTGAAACAAACGCTGTGCAGTGTCGGAGGAGTGTGAACAGAGGACAGTATCGTCAGGTTGCTGCTGTGACTATTCCAGCAACTCAACCTCAACAACAGCAGAGAAGACCAACTCAGCAATATCAGCATCAACAACATCGTCCTCAGCAGCAGGCTTACCAGCCTCACAATGGTAATCAAGCTAGTACAAGTAATGAGAGAAAGAAGATCATTTTTTATCCGATCCCTATGTCATACACAGAGTTGTATCCCTCTTTGATAGAGCGGAACTTGATTATTCCCAGAGACCCGCCGGCTATACCCGTCAACCCCCGGTGGTGGTATAGGCCTGATCAGCATTGTGTGTATCATTCGGGTGCTCCTGGTCATGATGTGGAAAGCTGCTTCCAGTTGAAGAATAAGGTGCAGGACCTTGTGAGATCAGGTATTCTGAGCTTTGAGGACTTAGGTCCCAGGGTTAATCAAACTTGAAGATAACAAGCCCCGGGCTGGCGGTGGCTTTTCTGCTGAAGTCTTCAACGAAGAAGTTTGTTCAAGAGCAGAAGCTGCTGATGCAAAGGATTCTGACATTTGTCATCCCTGGTGGGATCTACCACAATTGGGTCATTGTGGGCGTTCCTACAGTTGTTCATAAGTCAGAGTAATAATCACTTTGTTTAAAAACCCTTCTCCCATGCCAAAAGGAGAAGTGATGACATTGTTGGCAACATTTTGTGCAATGATATTTTCATTCAAATAAAAGCATGTTAAAACATTTGTTTTTCCATTTGTTTTCCCTTTTCGCTTTTTGCATGAAATTGGTGATCACAAAAAACCCTAAAGACAAGAATAAAAGCAATCCTTTCATCTGCATAACGATTGTCTTGTTTGATTTTCAAAGTGCTTTTTATACTCAAAATCATTATGCAGGTTGTTTCTTAAACCCATTGAACATAATGATCCGACGTCATCTCCCAATTTTGAATTCCCTGTATTCGAAGCGGAAGAAGATGATGTTGAAGGGATTCCTGACGAGATTTCCCGACTTCTTGAGCAAGAAAAGAAGATCACTCAGCTATATCTCGAGGATCAGCAGAACAGCCAGCTGGGGCATTAAAAAAAAGAGGAGGGTGCAAAATCAAAAAAAAATCAAAAGAAATCAAAAGAAATCAAAATCAAAAGAACAAAAAAAAAAGGGAGAAAGAAAAGAAACAAAAGAAAAATAGCACCCTCGAAGTCCCAAGTTGACTGATGCTGAATGGATTCAGAGTCGTTACGACCAAGTGAATCTGATCGAAAAGAAGAGATTAACTGCCATGTGTCATGGTCAGTTATATCAGCAGAGAGTGAAGGAAGCATTCGACAAGAAGGTCAAGCCTCGTGTGCTCCGAGAAGATGACTTTGTGCTCAAGAAAGTCTTGTCTTTCGTGCCCGATTCCAGGGGCAAGTGAACCCCAAGCTATGAATGTCCATATGTTGTCAAGAGAGCCTTTTCAGGCGGTGCTTTGACACTTACAACAATGGATGGAGAAGTTCACTCGTCCTGTGAATTCCGATGCAGTCAAGGAATACTTCGCCTAAAATAAAATAAAAAAGCAAAACAGCTCGCTAAGTTGAACACCCCAAAGGGCGACTTAGGCAAAAAGGAGCGTCTCGGTGGATTGAAACCCCGAAAGGGCGATCCAGGCAAAAGTTAGAGACATTGAAAAAGAATTTGCATCCCGCTAGATTGAGCACCTCACACTGGGGCGATTTAGGCAAAAATTAGGGATTTAGCAAGTAACTGCATCCTGACAAGACTGTGTTCTACATCTGTCATCCGCCAGGAATTCTCGATTCGTCGTCGACTGAAGCTCCGGATACATCGAAATTCGGAATGGTAGAGGAAAGGTCATTATGTTCAATGTAGCCCTTTCCAATATACATCACCGATTTCAAACTTGTACAGATCCATGGGGTCCTGCCATTCGCAGACTACCATTCCATCACATCAATTTGAGCTTTTATCCAATTATTTGCACTCTTATTTGTTTCAACTCAACAAATGTTTTGCATGTTTTAATTGATAAAGTATCATTGTTTTCAAAATAAACAAATTTTTCAAAAATTGTTCTTAAACAAAGTGAACATTCACAATGATGGAAGGATACTTAGGAGATCCACAGTGCTTTCCCAAGGGCGGTATGATTACCAACAGGTAAGACATTTGTTCGTATCTCGAGTATAACTGTATCTTTTTCCTGTAGAACCTCTTTTGGTTTCTCCTCAGCGAGGTTGCTCAGTGCAGTGTTGGTTGAAGTTGTTCATCTTCATGTCCCCGGCAGTGCAACATTCTCCCTCCAATTCCCTGTTAGCTCTATGGTGGTGTATCCCCAGTAGAGTGCTGTTTGAGCCTATCGTGGGGCATTCCCAGCAAGGTTGCTGTTGGAACACTTTTATGGGGGCAGTTCCCCAAGCAGAGTGTTTACTGAAGACTTTAATTTTCGTCTCTCCAGCAGAGCAGTCTCCTCCTCTCCCCGGCATGGGTGTTTGTCTTTGGAAGATTCGGTATTTGGTGGATTGACATCCCAGTAAACCGGCATTCCCTCGGATAGATTCCTCAACGGAGTTATTGGCATGATGAGCTTTATCAATGCCTATCTATCTTCATCAGAGATCTGGTTGCTTCTTGGCATCTCTGATCTCCAGCATGAGTTGTGGTTGTGGCGTGTCTGCCTGTACATTGAACTCTTCTCCCCGGTTGTGATTGATGATCCCTCCGGAAGCTTCTTGTGGCCTTCCTCCCCGGCAGGAAGATGTTGTTCCCTGATATCCCGGTTTCCAGCAGATCGCGTTTGCTCTCTGGTGATTTTGGCCTTCCCTAAGGAAGAAGAGTAGTGCCGGGTGGTTGATTCCTGGACCTATGTGTGTTAGACATGGTTGTTTGTCAGCATTCATCATACATTCCTCATGCATAATGCATACATGCATAATCATAACATTCAGGTACTTATGTTGCAGCTGTTGCCGTGTATCTGTTGATGGTTGTTTCCTGCTAATTGGTGATACAGATCTCCCCAGTAGATTCTCCCTAGCAGATGTGGGTGTGCATGACCTCTCCATATAGAGTCGACCCCTTAAGCAGAAAGTGTCTGTCATTTCCTTCTGCACTCCCCACGAGTTGTATCCTCGTGGATGACAGTTGTTTTCGTTCCCTCCCCACACATAATGGGATGGGTTTTCCCTATTGAGTTCCTTCCTCATTAGGATGAGTCTTGATTCAATATGCCTTTTTGGATCGATCCTAAATTGGCTTCCTTGTGGCTGTCTCCTGTGCTTCCCTGTGGTGTAAATGAATAGCTGCTCATTAGCCGGCACTCATTCATCTTATCCTCAGCGGAATTTGTTGGCTTCTACCTACGAACCGGTAGTTGTAAGTCCTATCTTTGCGGTCTTCTACCTACTACCCGGTAGTTGTAAGTCCGATCTTTGTGGTCTTCTACCTACTAACCGGTAGATGTGAATCCTCTGTTCTCCCCTCTGTGGAGTTAACCCTTTGTGCTCATCCTAGTGATGGCGGTTACTTTTCTGTGGTTTTCTGCCTACGAACCGGTAGATGTAATCCCCTCTTTGTGGTTATCATTATCCAGTCGATATTGATATTCCTTTCACCTTTCGGATATTTGCTCCGAGTCAGCAACTTTATCCCCAGCAGGTCCTCTTTCATTCATCGTTTGCTGGTAATGTTTGTGGTTTCCCCTTTTGATTGGTCATCTTTACATACCCAGTCTCGGTATCCCGATGCCTCTCTTTTTGGTCGATTTATCTTTTAACAACCTACAACCCGGTTAGGATAATCTTCCATGCGAGAGTATTATCTACGTTTTGACGGCTATAGATAATATATCTCATGCACTCTTGGGTCAAAGTTTTGTCTTCCCCAGCTGAGTAGGATTCGTATTCCTTGTGGAATCGAATGTCCATCCTTTAACAAGTTTGCTTTCGCTCTCTTCAGGATGATGTCGGTTGATTTATCCTTTAACAACCTACAACCTGGTTAGGATAATCTTCCATGCGAGTGTATTATCTACGTTTTGACGGCTTTAGATAATATATCTCATGCGCTCTTTGGTCAGTCTTTTGATTGTTTTCACCATCAGAGTAAGATTCGTATTCCTTGTGGAATTGGATGTCCATCCTTTAACAAGTTTGCTTTCGCTCTCTTCAGGATGATGTCGGTTGATTTATCTTTTAACAACCTACAACCCGGTTAGGATAATCTTCCATGCGAGAGTATTATCTACGTTTTGACGGCTATAGATAATATATCTCATGCACTCTTGGGTCAAAGTTTTGTCTTCCCCAGCTGAGTAGGATTCGTATTCCTTGTGGAATCGAATGTCCATCCTTTAACAAGATTGCTTTTCTAGCCCTCTTCAGGATGATGAGTGTTTTGGAACACAAACCAATTCACGCTTTGGTTGGTCACCTTTTTCATGCCTACAACCCGGCATCCTTGGTGTTCCTTCCTGGCTGCTCCATGTCGTGACCTTGATCCCCAGAGAGTTACCTCTCTGTTGGTGTCGATAAACGTCGAGCTTCTCCCGTTCGTCCGTTGACGTCTGGTCGAGTTTTCTCCTTCTCCGTTGGTGTCGATAAACGTCGAGCTTCTCCCATTTCATCCGTTGACGTATGGTTGTATATCTTTCCCATTCATCCGATGATGTCGGGTCTCCTTCTCCGTTGGTGTCGATAAACATCGAGCTTCTCCTTCTCCGTTGGTGTCGATAAACGTCGAGCTTCTCCCGTTCGTCCGTTGACGTCTGGTCGAGTCTTCCCATTCATTCATTAATGTCTGGTTACCTCTCCGTTGGTTTCGATAAACGTCGAGTTTTTCCTAGTTGTCCGTTGACATCTAGTTGTCTATTTACCTCTCTGTTGGTTTCGATAAACGTCGAGTTTTTCCTAGTCGTCCGTTGACGTCTAGTTGTATCTCCTTCCCAGGTCATCCGCTGATGTCTGGTTACCTCTCCGTTGGTTTTGGTAAACGTTGAGTTTTTCTTAGTCGTCCGTTGACGTCTAGTTGTGATTTCTGTTCCCGTTCATCGTGTTGTGATGTCTGGATGTGACTGTACCTTTTGGAAGAAAAAATCAAAATACCCAGTAATAAATATCAGATCCCAGTGGACGTTTCCGTTGGTGGATCCCCGCATTGTGCAAATTTCTACGGTTCTTCGGTATTCAATCCCTGTTTACCCTGAAGGTCTGACAGCCGTTGCTCTCATCCATTCGGGTTCCCAGTTGATTGAATAGGGGCAGCTGTAGCACCTCAAATTTGCACCCCCCCCATTTTGTATATTCATTTTCATGTTAGGTCATAACATTACATTGGCCACTGCATAGCATTGCATTGTCCATTTGCCCAAGTGCAAGTCATTAAGTCAAGACTGGTTAGGAGGATCAGTCAATCAAGCAAGCAAGTGCAAATCCTATTGAAGCAAAGCCCTATGGTTGGTTCAACAAGTTCATATGACCTAGGGATCATTTTGGAGTGGTTTGGCCAAGGATTGGATGATCAAAGCTCGACAGTCAAGCTGAATTTCATCTGAAACCCTAGAAAGTCAACTGTGGTCAACTGTGCCTGAATTCATGGATTTGAAGGTGGGAGATGGTTTGAAAGGCCTCATTCATATCCATACAAGTCTCATTTGACATTTCAAAGATGAATTTGAGGTCGGATGAAAAGTTTCCAAAAATAGTAAGTGACCTGTAATTTCAAACTGCCAAAAATGGAAAGGTCTTCTCCTCAAATTTACATCATCATACAAGCTTCAAATGGAGTTTTGTCCAACATGAAAGTTGAAGATCTTGCTCTCACCTTTCCAAAAAGTCTAAGAACATTCATTTCTCATGTGTGGTTGGCAAGTTATGATCAAATCAATGTCAAGAAATCTTGAACTTCAAACTTGGATAACTTTCACACCAATTGGCCAAATTGAGTGGGGTTTTTTGCTACAATATCCATTTGACATGCTCTATCCAAATCATTCATTACATTTCATCAAAAATCATCACATAAAAATGGCATTTTCCATGTGGTTTGAATTTAAAAAAGGGAGGGAAAAAAGTGACTTTCAAAACTATGCATTTTCCACACTTCCCACCACTTGAATTTGATCTAAAACCACATTTGGAGTGTGTTTGGCAAGAAATTCGTGCACTGTAGCAGCTCATTCCACACATGAAGGTTATTTTGGCCAATTGCACATAAACACTCATTTCACTAATTCACTCACTTTTGGTTAATTGAGATTAAGGAAATGATTAAGCCATGGTAATATAAAGATAATTCTAACAGAAAATGGGATTAACATTCATTCTTGCTCAGATCTAGATCAAAAAAGTGAAAAATCTCCAAAACTTTCTCTCCATTTTTCTGCAAAAATTTTCATAGAACTTGCATTGATCTTTGTTGTTCCAACATACACAAGCCTTTTGGAAGTGAATTGAAGCCAGGGATCACCATTTTCGTGCTGTTTTCTTGGACTGTTACATTGAGCATTTTGATGGCAGTTGGAAATTTCTTCGAATTCAAGCTGTGTTGAGCTGAAGTCTTGCTTCCATACATTCATCCAAGCAACATAGGACATCTGTTTCACACTTCCAGGCTTTGAATCCAACAAATCGGCTGCTGCATCTTCATAGAGGTAAGAACTCGATTGCTCCAATTCTCACAATTATCATGTGGTTCTTGTAGATCTTAGCATGTAGATCATTCTGCAATTTAGATCATGAAATTTCATTAAGTTTGGAGCAAGTTATGTGGATTCGAATCTTGGATGTTGAAACTTATTTGGATCGGTTCTTGTGATGTGGTTAGAGTTAGAACAAATCATTGCTAGATTATTGATGTATGATGAAGGCTGATTCAATCGACATAAGTTTCATGAATTTCTGTGGAGTTTTGTTCTTGACCTTGATGAACACGATGAATGTTGCTTGAATGTCTAGGTTTTCGTTTTCCAGCATTGCTTTGATCCATTTGCCCGTGTGTTTGCATGAAATTTTCTGTTTGTGAGCCATGCGTCCAATAGCATCATGCCACGCACTTAAGTGAAACGCAGCGTTTCACTTAAGTGGCGCCCTATTTGAAAACGCACGGAGCTCGAATCCTGGCTCCAACGTTCTTTCATTTTGGCTTTGCATTATTCCTCTTGTATTCAACCATGTTCATATACACTTGTTCTATTCATTTTTATTTTTTCTCCACATTAGAAAAATCATAACTCTCAAACCATTAATCCAATTAACATGAGGTTTTTTCCATGATGATCCTTGCCATGTCTACTATTTTTTGGTGATTTTTATGAAAATTGTGCACGTGTGGATTTCTGTTTTGGCTAGGGTTTGCTCATACATGTCATTTGTTGCACATTGCTTGCTATTTTGCTCATGAAATAATGATGCTTAATTGGATGGAGCTGAAATTTTGTATGCATAAGCTAGACACCTTGAGGAGCATTTTTGTATAGAGTTTGTGATTTTTTCATTCCTGGTTTGTGAGATATGACCTGATTATTGGAGGTGTGACAATTTGTGTCACACCATTTCTTGCTTGACTTCCTGATTTTTGTTACCATGCCATATGAACTCAAAATGACCTGAACTTTTGCATGTTGATTCTTCTGGATGCTAAGTTTGAATGTGAATTTTTATGGATTTTTTGAGTGCATTTCCAATTTGATTGAGATTTTCTTCCCTGTTTGACCAATTGTGGACTTTTTGTGAGTCATGATCTCATATGATTTGTGAAATTCTTGTGGTTTATTGGATGGACTTGAAATTTGGCATGTGTATTATAGACATCTTGAAGTTTGACATGGTTTTGATTTGGTTCATTTATCTTATGCCAATTATGTTTTATGCTTGCTTGAAGTTGATGCATGATTTGGTGCCTTGTATGAGCTTGTTTGAACATGTTTTGACTTTTGGAATTTAATTGACTTGCTTCCCTTGGTCCAAATGACTTGAAATTTGGTGTGTATATCATGTTATGAATGCTGTTTGACCATGAATTTTTGGGGATTTACTGAAATATTTTTGAGTTGATGTGGATTGAATCTTTCTGTTTGGTTCTATGAGGTTCTAAATTGCATGCTTTGTACTCTTTGCCTTATGAAATGATATTGGTTGATGATATGAATGTGAGACCACTTGGATTTGATTCTTATTTGATTGATCTTGATTTTTGATAAGTTTCATGTTCTGTTTTGGTTTATTGCTCTCATTTTGACCCTAGGCCTTGTCCTAGTGGTTAGTGCTTAATGTTTGAGCTTTGTTTCAGGTCAAAGAGCACAATTGCTTATACTTGATGATGTGCACTCAATTGGAGTTGGTTTATTGTTTGTTTATGACTAACTTTGAGTTTTTTTTTGTAGGCATTGAGACTTGTACTTATGCCTTGTGGCTTGCACCTTTGTGCATTGATGCTTGTTATCTGTTTGTGCTGTGGACTTGTAATTGTCTGTTTGACTTTTGTTTGAGCTGAGTACTGATTATGTTAGATTGTTTTCAGGTACCTTAGTTGCTATAGTTCCATTGTGAACTTGATTTTGCTTTGCTTGCTAGCTTGAGCACTGAGGTATAACCTTCTAACTGCATGTAGTCTGGAAGACCTGGCCTGTTACTTAGCCAGGCACCTGTCTGAAGTCCTCCTTAAGAGGCAATGCTTGTGCTTGTTTATTTTTGTCCCCAAGCAGGAAAAGACCTTTGATAAGGCAATTGGTAGACACAAGAGATGTGCAACCCATCTCCTGCTATTCAGTTGAGTCATCCCTCTGCTCACACCACTGTGTTGATGCATTGTGGATAATAACCCAAGATCCTTGTACAGTTGTACAGTTGAGTCAGTGTCATAAGTGTAGAAGGGTTCCCACTTTATGGACCCACACTTCATCTGTCATGAAGCTCTCCCAGGCCAGGGATAAGAGCTGTGAAGTCTCATCTTCACTTCCTAATTCATCTGCTTCACCCTAACTCTCAATGTTAGGGTTAAGAGCTAACATCACCCCGATACAGTTGGCTTGCTTTTGCAGCCTAACCCTTGTTTGAGCCCCACTTTGTGTGTATATAGTGTATGCTATTTGTGATTGTTTGCTTTTGCCTGTGCTTAGGATAGCTTGCTCCCTGTGCAAGTTAGATAGCAACCTTAACTTAGGGATGATTTTGCATGATAACATCTAGGCTCGAGTTAGTCTCCCTAGTTGTGTCTCCCTCTGTTATCTGGTTAGGCTAGTCCTTTGTCCCTGCGTAGGGGAACTACGTCGCCCTGATCCTCATACCAGATGAGGTACGTAGGCAGGAGATGAGCTGATCTCTCCGGGCGCCCTTTTTGTTTTGTCTTTGTGTGAGTCGGAGATGGATGTAAGCCCAGCGATTGGCATTCCGTATCCTCTTGTTGTGTGCTTGGAGTCCGATGTAAGTCCAACAATTGGCATTTGGTTTCCAGTGTGTGTGTGTTTGGTTCGGAGTCTGAGGTAAGTCCAGCAATTGGCATTCGGTTTCCATGTTTGCCTGTTTGTGTGGAGTTTGACGTAAGCCCAGCGATTGGCAGTCGATTTCCTGTGTTTGTTTTGTTTGGCGTGCGTTAGCCGAGCTACGGATGCTCTGATTCTTCTTAGTCCAAGAAGATACGTATGCATAGGATGCGATATCCTAGCGAGCATGTTTTCCCCCAGTCCGAACTACGTCGACTCTGATGTCTATGCCTGATAGACTACGTAGGCCCAGGATGCGATATCTTGCCGAGTTAGTTTCGTTTGTTTTCTTGTGTCTCTTTCAGCCAGTGTTTGATGTTTGTGAGCAGTTTTTAGCAACCTGTATCTTTCCTTTTGTGCGTGGATCCCGTCGAGTACGACGGATGCGTAGGGGTGCTAATACCTTCCCTTCGCATAACCGACTCCCGATCCCATCATTCTCTGGTCGCGAGACCACGTCTTTTCCAGGTTTACTTCGAGCGTTTCCTTTCCCTCTTTTGGGATAAATAACGCACGGTGACGGCTCTGTTGTTTTGTTTTCCCGCCGGTTTTTCGCGTAATGCGACAGCTGGCGACTCTGCTGGGGATCAAGAGAAGTTGACCTCTTGCTGGTCCATCTTCCCTAAGCGAGTCTCTCCTAGCGCTCTCTGGGTTAGGGTTTTGGTTGCTGCTTTATTTATTGCATTCATTCATTTATTGTTTGCATTTATGTGTGCATTAATGTTTGCATTCATTCATATTCATCTGCTGGCGGTGCTATGTTTCTCTATTTGGGTTGGGAGTTACTCGAGGTAAAAGGCCCAATACCCAGGCTATGAGTGAAATCTAGGAAACCTAGGAATAGAGTGATTCATGGGAAGCGGATGGTATGCGCCACTTAGCGGAACATTGATATCACGAGAAGTTCAGACTCTGATGGGGTATTATCGGTGCATACATCGGGTGTGCACAGGATGATATTCTTGAAAGGGTTGTTTATCCTGCGTTTCTCTCGACCTTACCCTGGCCTAGATGACACCCGTGAGTGGGGAGGGAATGATCATTATTACAGGTACGGTGACTTGTTGGTGACTTGTGGTCCTGTTGGTGACTCTTGGTTCTTCAGATGACAGTTCCTCAGATGACTTTGGGTTTCAGATGAATTGTGGTTCCGAGTTCAAGCCGAAGCTCTGACCCTGTGCTCCGAGATGCACAGCCGACCAGTCATGGCTCCATCATTTGCATCATAGCATGTTTATTTTCCAAAAAATAATAATGAAAGAAAAAAGTTAACTCGCATACGCATATCCTTTATCAGGATCATTCATGACAAAATAATACCCATATCATGCATATCATGCACATATCATCCTTGCATTACAGAAATGTTTGGAGAGACTTCTCACTTTGGTTCCTGACTGAGACAGGATTGCTGACCGTCGACCGCATCGTTACTCAACCAGACTCAATCATCAGAGGATTTTGGACCAAGTTCAGACGGAGTTGGCTGAGATGAGGGCGAATATGGCCCAGTTTATGACAATGATGCAAGGGGTTGCACAAGGTCAGGAAGAACTTCGAGCCCTGGTTCAGAGACAAGACACCGTGATTCCGCAGTCCAACCGCGCGTCGCCAGTGGGTGTACATGTTCATGAGAACGTTAATGCTGCTGCTCCCGCCAATGACTATGTTGTGGGGGATGAGTTAAGAGGGATCAGAATCAATGGACAGCCTCTTGCTGCAGAGACTGTCAATGCTAGAGCTACCCGGGCTCCGATTCGTCATCCTGCTCCGATTAATGACAGACAAGAGGACATGTTCACTTTGCTTAATGAAGATGATGAAGTTGTGAGAACTGGAGAGAGGGATAGAAAAGTGGATGCCCTTGCTGAGAAAATCTGTGCCATGGAGTGTCAGAACTCTCTGGGGTTCGATGTAACCGATATGGGTTTGGTTGATGGGCTGAGGATCCCTTACAAGTTCAAAGCGCCCTCATTTGACAAATACAACGGTACTTCATGTCCTCGCACTCATGTGCAGGCTTACTACAGAAAGATCTCCGCATACACTGATGACGAGAAGATGTGGATGTACTTTTTCCAAGACAGTTTGTCTGGAGCGTCTTTGGACTGGTACATGGATCTGAAGAAAGAATCAGTGAGAAGCTGGAAAGATCTGGGTGAAGCCTTTCTGAGGCAATACAAGCATAACATGGACATGGCGCCGAGCCGAACCCAACTGCAGAGCTTGTGTCAGAAGACTGGAGAAAGCTTCAAAGAGTACGCCCAGAGGTGGCGTGAGCTAGCCGCTAGAGTGCAACCTTCTATGCTGGAGAGAGAGCTGACTGACATGTTCATTGGAACCTTGCAAGGTGTGTTCATGGATCGCATGGGGAGTTTCCCGTTCAGTAGCTTTTCTGATGTTGTTGTTTATGGGGAGAGGACTGAGAGTCTCATTAAAGCAGGAAAGATACAAGATCCTGGCTCTTCAAGTTCTTCGAATTCTAAAAAGACATATTCTGGGGCACCCAAAAGGGGAGAGAGTGAAACAAACGCTGTGCAGTGTCGGAGGAGTGTGAACAGAGGACAGTATCGTCAGGTTGCTGCTGTGACTATTCCAGCAACTCAACCTCAACAACAGCAGAGAAGACCAACTCAGCAATATCAGCATCAACAACATCGTCCTCAGCAGCAGGCTTACCAGCCTCACAATGGTAATCAAGCTAGTACAAGTAATGAGAGGAAGAAGATCATTTTTGATCCGATCCCTATCTCATACACAGAGTTGTATCCCTCTTTGATAGAGCGGAACTTGATTACTCCCAGAGACCCGCCGACTATACCCGTCAACCCCCGGTGGTGGTATAGGTCTGATCAGCATTGTGTGTATCATTCGGGTGCTCCTGGTCATGATGTGGAAAGCTGCTTCCAGTTGAAGAATAAGGTGCAGGACCTTGTGAGATCAGGTATTCTGAGCTTTGAGGACTTAGGTCCCAGGGTTAATCAAACTTGAAGATAACAAGCCCCGGGCTGGCGGTGGCTTTTCTGCTGAAGTCTTCAACGAAGAAGTTTGTTCAAGAGCAGAAGCTGCTGATGCAAAGGATTCTGACATTTGTCATCCCTGGTGGGATCTATCACAATTGGGTCACTGTGGGCGTTCCTACAGTTGTTCATAAGTCAGAGTAATAATCACTTTGTTTAAAAACCCTTCTCCCATGCCAAAAGGAGAAGTGATGACATTGTTGGCAACATTTTGTGCAATGATATTTTCATTCAAATAAAAGCATGTTAAAACATTTGTTTTTCCATTTGTTTTCCCTTTTCGCTTTTTGCATGAAATTGGTGATCACAAAAAACCCTAAAGACAAGAATAAAAGCAATCATTTCATCTGCATAACGATTGTCTTGTTTGATTTTCAAAGTGCTTTTTATACTCAAAATCATTATGCAGGTTGTTTCTTAAACCCATTGAACATAATGATCCGACGTCATCTCCCAATTTTGAATTCCCTGTATTCGAAGTGGAAGAAGATGATGTTGAAGGGATTCCTGACGAGATTTCCCGACTTCTTGAGCAAGAAAAGAAGATCACTCAGTTGTATCTCGAGGATCAGCAGAACAGCCAACTGGGGCATTAAAAAAAAGAGGAGGGTGCAAAATCAAAAAAAAAATCAAAAGAAATCAAAAGAAATCGAAATCAAAAGAACAAAAAAAGGGAGAAAGAAAAGAAACAAAAGAAAAATAGCACCCTCGAAGTCCCAAGTTGACTGATGCTGAATGGATTCAGAGTCGTTACGACCAAGTGAACCTGATCGAAAAGAAGAGATTAACTGCCATGTGTCATGGTCAGTTATATCAGCAGAGAGTGAAGGAAGCATTCGACAAGAAGGTCAAGCCTCGTGTGCTCCGAAAAGATGACTTTGTGCTCAAGAAAGTCTTGTCTTTCGTGCCCGATTCCAGGGGCAAGTGAACCCCAAGCTATGAATGTCCATATGTTGTCAAGAGAGCCTTTTCAGGCGGTGCTTTGACACTTACAACAATGGATGGAGAAGTTCACTCGTCCTGTGAATTCCGATGCAGTCAAGGAATACTTCGCCTAAAATAAAATAAAAAGCAAAACAGCTCGCTAAGTTGAACACCCCAAAGGGCGACTTAGGCAAAAAGGAGCGTCTCGGTGGATTGAAAACCCGAAAGGGCGATCCAGGCAAAAGTTAGAGACATTGAAAAAGAATTTGCATCCCTCTAGATTGAGCACCTCACACTGGGGCGATTTAGGCAAAAATTAGGGATTTGGCAAGTAACTGCATCCTGACAAGACTGTGTTCTACATCTGTCATCCGCCAGGAATTCTCGATTCGTCGTCGACTGAAGCTCCGGATACATCGAAATTCGGAATGGTAGAGGAAAGGTCATTATGTTCAATGTAGCCCTTTCCAATATACATCACCGATTTCAAACTTGTACAGATCCATGGGGTCCTGCCATTCGCAGACTACCATTCCATCACATCAATTTGAGCTTTTATCCAATTATTTGCACTCTTATTTGTTTCAACTCAACAAATGTTTTGCATGTTTTAATTGATAAAGTATCATTGTTTTCAAAATAAACAAATTTTTCAAAAATTGTTCTTAAACAAAGTGAACATTCACAATGATGGAAGGATACTTAGGAGATCCGCAGTGCTTTCCCAAGGGCGGTATGATTACCAACAGGTAAGACATTTGTTCGTATCTCGAGCATAACTGTATCTTTTTCCTGTAGAACCTCTTTTGGTTTCTCCTCAGCGAGGTTGCTCAGTGCAGTGTTGGTTGAAGTTGTTCATCTTCATGTCCCCGGCAGTGCAACATTCTCCCTCCAATTCCCTGTTAGCTCTATGGTGGTGTATCCCCAGTAGAGTGTTGTTTGAGCCTATCGTGGGGCATTCCCAGCAAGGTTGCTGTTGGAACACTTTTATGGGGGCAGTTCCCCAAGCAGAGTGTTTACTGAAGACTTTAATTTTCGTCTCTCCAGCAGAGCAGTCTCCTCCTCTCCCCGGCATGGGTGTTTGTCTTTGGAAGATTCGGTATTTGGTGGATTGACATCCCAGTAAACCGGCATTCCCTCGGATAGATTCCTCAACGGAGTTATTGGCATGATGAGCTTTATCAATGCCTATCTATCTTCATCAGAGATCTGGTTGCTTCTTGGCATCTCTGATCTCCAGCATGAGTTGTGGTTGTGGCGTGTCTGCCTGTACATTGAACTCTTCTCCCCGGTTGTGATTGATGATCCCTCCGGAAGCTTCTTGTGGCCTTCCTCCCCGGCAGGAAGATGTTGTTCCCTGATATCCCGGTTTCCAGCAGATCGCGTTTGCTCTCTGGTGATTTTGGCCTTCCCTAAGGAAGAAGAGTAGCGCCGGGTGGTTGATTCCTGGACCTATGTGTGTTAGACATGGTTGTTTGTCAGCATTCATCATACATTCCTCATGCATAATGCATACATGCATAATCATAACATTCAGGTACTTATGCTGCAACTGTTGCCGTGTATCTGTTGATGGTTGTTTCCTGCTAATTGGTGATACAGATCTCCCCAGTAGATTCTCCCTAGCAGATGTGGGTGTGCATGATCTCTCCATATAGAGTCGACCCCTTAAGCAGAAAGTGTCTGTCATTTCCTTCTGCGCTCCCCACGAGTTGTATCCTCGTGGATGACAGTTGTTTCTGTTCCCTCCCCACACATAATGGGATGGGTTTTCCCTATTGAGTTCCTTCCTCATTAGGATGAGTCTTGATTCAATATGCCTTTTTGGATCGATCCTAAATTGGCTTCCTTGTGGCTGTCTCCTGTGCTTCCCTGTGGTGTAAATGAATAGCTGCTCATTAGCCGGCACTCATTCATCTTATCCTCAGCGGAATTTGTTGGCTTCTACCTACGAATCGGTAGTTGTAAGTCCTATCTTTGCGGTCTTCTACCTACTACCCGGTAGTTGTAAGTCCGATCTTTGTGGTCTTCTACCTACTAACCGGTAGATGTGAATCCTCTGTTCTCCCCTCTGTGGAGTTAACCCTTTGTGCTCATCCTAGTGATGACGGTTACTTTTCTGTGGTTTTCTGCCTACGAACCGGTAGATGTAATCCCCTCTTTGTGGTTATCATTATCCAGTCGATATTGATATTCCTTTCACCTTTCGGATATTTGCTCCGAGTCAGCAACTTTATCCCCAGCGGGTCCTCTTTCATTCATCGTTTGCTGGTAATGTTTGTGGTTTCCCCTTTTGATTGGTCATCTTTACATACCCAGTCTCGGTATCCCGATGCCTCTCTTTTTGGTCGATTTATCTTTTAACAACCTACAACCCGGTTAGGATAATCTTCCATGCGAGAGTATTATCTACGTTTTGACGGCTATAGATAATATATCTCATGCACTCTTGGGTCAAAGTTTTGTCTTCCCCAGCTGAGTAGGATTCGTATTCCTTGTGGAATCGAATGTCCATCCTTTAACAAGTTTGCTTTCGCTCTCTTCAGGATGATGTCGGTTGATTTATCCTTTAACAACCTACAACCTGGTTAGGATAATCTTCCATGCGAGTGTATTATCTACGTTTTGACGGCTTTAGATAATATATCTCATGCGCTCTTTGGTCAGTCTTTTGATTGTTTTCACCATCAGAGTAAGATTCGTATTCCTTGTGGAATTGGATGTCCATCCTTTAACAAGTTTGCTTTCGCTCTCTTCAGGATGATGTCGGTTGATTTATCTTTTAACAACCTACAACCCGGTTAGGATAATCTTCCATGCGAGAGTATTATCTACGTTTTGACGGCTATAGATAATATATCTCATGCACTCTTGGGTCAAAGTTTTGTCTTCCCCAGCTGAGTAGGATTCGTATTCCTTGTGGAATCGAATGTCCATCCTTTAACAAGATTGCTTTTCTAGCCCTCTTCAGGATGATGAGTGTTTTGGAACACAAACCAATTCACGCTTTGGTTGGTCACCTTTTTCATGCCTACAACCCGGCATCCTTGGTGTTCCTTCCTGGCTGCTCCATGTCGTGACCTTGATCCCCAGAGAGTTACCTCTCTGTTGGTGTCGATAAACGTCGAGCTTCTCCCGTTCGTCCGTTGACGTCTGGTCGAGTTTTCTCCTTCTCCGTTGGTGTCGATAAACGTCGAGCTTCTCCCATTTCATCCGTTGACGTATGGTTGTATATCTTTCCCATTCATCCGATGATGTCGGGTCTCCTTCTCCGTTGGTGTCGATAAACATCGAGCTTCTCCTTCTCCGTTGGTGTCGATAAACGTCGAGCTTCTCCCGTTCGTCCGTTGACGTCTGGTCGAGTCTTCCCATTCATTCATTAATGTCTGGTTACCTCTCCGTTGGTTTCGATAAACGTCGAGTTTTTCCTAGTTGTCCGTTGACATCTAGTTGTCTATTTACCTCTCTGTTGGTTTCGATAAACGTCGAGTTTTTCCTAGTCGTCCGTTGACGTCTAGTTGTATCTCCTTCCCAGGTCATCCGCTGATGTCTGGTTACCTCTCCGTTGGTTTTGGTAAACGTTGAGTTTTTCTTAGTCGTCCGTTGACGTCTAGTTGTGATTTCTGTTCCCGTTCATCGTGTTGTGATGTCTGGATGTGACTGTACCTTTTGGAAGAAAAAGTCAAAATACCCAGTAATAAATATCAGATCCCAGTGGACGTTTCCGTTGGTGGATCCCCGCATTGTGCAAATTTCTACGGTTCTTCGGTATTCAATCCCTGTTTACCCTGAAGGTCTGACAGCCGTTGCTCTCATCCATTCGGGTTCCCAGTTGATTGAATAGGGGCAGCTGTAGCACCTCAAATTTGCACCCCCCATTTTGTACATTCATTTTCATGTTAGGTCATAACATTACATTGGCCACTACATAGCATTGCATTGTCCATTTGCCCAAGTGCAAGTCATTAAGTCAAGACTGGTTAGGAGGATCAGTCAATCAAGCAAGCAAGTGCAAATCCTATTGAAGCAAAGCCCTATGGTTGGTTCAACAAGTTCATATGACCTAGGGATCATTTTGGAGTGGTTTGGCCAAGGATTGGATGATCAAAGCTCGACAGTCAAGCTGAATTTCATCTGAAACCCTAGAAAGTCAACTGTGGTCAACTGTGCCTGAATTCATGGATTTGAAGGTGGGAGATGGTTTGAAAGGCCTCATTCATATCCATACAAGTCTCATTTGACATTTCAAAGATCAAGATTGAGGAATTTGAGGTCGGATGAAAAGTTTCCAAAAATAGTAAGTGACCTGTAATTTCAAACTGCCAAAAATGGAAAGGTCTTCTCCTCAAATTTACATCATCATACAAGCTTCAAATGGAGTTTTGTCCAACATGAAAGTTGAAGATCTTGCTCTCACCTTTCCAAAAAGTCTAAGAACATCCATTTCTCATGTGTGGTTGGCAAGTTATGATCAAATCAATGTCAAGAAATCTTGAACTTCAAACTTGGATAACTTTCACACCTATTGGCCAAATTGAGTGGGGTTTTTTGCTACAATATCCATTTGACATGCTCTATCCAAATCATTCATTATATTTCATCAAAAATCATCACATAAAAATGGCATTTTCCATGTGGTTTGAATTTAAAAAAGGGAGGGAAAAAAGTGACTTTCAAAACTATGCATTTTCCACACTTCCCACCACTTGAATTTGATCTAAAACCACATTTGGAGTGTGTTTGGCAAGAAATTCGTGCACTGTAGCAGCTCATTCCACACATGAAGGTTATTTTGGCCAATTGCACATAAACACTCATTTCACTAATTCACTCACTTTTGGTTAATTGAGATTAAGGAAATGATTAAGCCATGGTAATATAAAGATAATTCTAACAGAAAATGGGATTAACATTCATTCTTGCTCAGATCTAGATCAAAAAAGTGAAAAATCTCCAAAACTTTCTCTCCATTTTTCTGCAAAAATTTTCATAGAACTTGCATTGATCTTTGTTGTTCCAACATACACAAGCCTTTTGGAAGTGAATTGAAGCCGGGGATCACCATTTTCGTGCTGTTTTCTTGGACTGTTACATTGAGCATTTTGATGGCAGTTGGAAATTTCTTCGAATTCAATCTGTGTTGAGCTGAAGTCTTGCTTCCATACATTCATCCAAGCAACATAGGACATCTGTTTCACACTTCCAGGCTTTGAATCCAACAAATCGGCTGCTGCATCTTCATAGAGGTAAGAACTCGATTGCTTAAATTCTCACAATTATCATGTGGTTCTTGTAGATCTTAGCATGTAGATCATTCTGCAATTTAGATCATGAAATTTCATTAAGTTTGGAGCAAGTTATGTGGATTCGAATCTTGGATGTTGAAACTTATTTGGATCGGTTCTTGTGATGTGGTTAGAGTTAGAACAAATCATTGCTAGATTATTGATGTATGATGAAGGCTGATTCAATCGACATAAGTTTCATGAATTTCTGTGGAGTTTTGTTCTTGACCTTGATGAACACGATGAATGTTGCTTGAATGTCTAGGTTTTCGTTTTCCAGCATTGCTTTGATCCATTTGCCCGTGTGTTTGCATGAAATTTTCTGTTTGTGAGCCATGCGTCCAATAGCATCATGCCACGCACTTAAGTGAAACGCAGCGTTTCACTTAAGTGGCGCCCTATTTGAAAACGCACGGAGCTTGAATCCTGGCTCCAACGTTCTTTCATTTTGGCTTTGCATTATTCCTCTTGTATTCAACCATGTTCATATACACTTGTTCTATTCATTTTTATTTTTTCTCCACATTAGAAAAATCATAACTCTCAAACCATTAATCCAATTAACATGAGGTTTTTTCCATGATGATCCTTGCCATGTCTACTATTTTTTGGTGATTTTTATGAAAATTGTGCACGTGTGGATTTCTGTTTTGGCTAGGGTTTGCTCATACATGTCATTTGTTGCACATTGCTTGCTATTTTGCTCATGAAATAATGATGCTTAATTGGATGGAGCTGAAATTTTGTATGCATAAGCTAGACACCTTGAGGAGCATTTTTGTATAGAGTTTGTGATTTTTTCATTCCTGGTTTGTGAGATATGACCTGATTATTGGAGGTGTGACAATTTGTGTCACACCATTTCTTGCTTGACTTCCTGATTTTTGTTACCATGCCATATGAACTCAAAATGACCTGAACTTTTGCATGTTGATTCTTCTGGATGCTAAGTTTGAATGTGAATTTTTATGGATTTTTTGAGTGCATTTCCAATTTGATTGAGATTTTCTTCCCTGTTTGACCAATTGTGGACTTTTTGTGAGTCATGATCTCATATGATTTGTGAAATTCTTGTGGTTTATTGGATGGACTTGAAATTTGGCATGTGTATTATAGACATCTTGAAGTTTGACATGGTTTTGATTTGGTTCATTTATCTTATGCCAATTATGTTTTATGCTTGCTTGAAGTTGATGCATGATTTGGTGCCTTGTATGAGCTTGTTTGAACATGTTTTGACTTTTGGAATTTAATTGACTTGCTTCCCTTGGTCCAAATGACTTGAAATTTGGTGTGTATATCATGTTATGAATGCTGTTTGACCATGAATTTTTGGGGATTTACTGAAATATTTTTGAGTTGATGTGGATTGAATCTTTCTGTTTGGTTCTATGAGGTTCTAAATTGCATGCTTTGTACTCTTTGCCTTATGAAATGATATTGGTTGATGATATGAATGTGAGACCACTTGGATTTGATTCTTATTTGATTGATCTTGATTTTTGATAAGTTTCATGTTCTGTTTTGGTTTATTGCTCTCATTTTGACCCTAGGCCTTGTCCTAGTGGTTAGTGCTTAATGTTTGAGCTTTGTTTCAGGTCAAAGAGCACAATTGCTTATACTTGATGATGTGCACTCAATTGGAGTTGGTTTATTGTTTGTTTATGACTAACTTTGAGTTTTTTTTTGTAGGCATTGAGACTTGTACTTATGCCTTGTGGCTTGCACCTTTGTGCATTGATGCTTGTTATCTGTTTGTGCTGTGGACTTGTAATTGTCTGTTTGACTTTTGTTTGAGCTGAGTACTGATTATGTTAGATTGTTTTCAGGTACCTTAGTTGCTATAGTTCCATTGTGAACTTGATTTTGCTTTGCTTGCTAGCTTGAGCACTGAGGTATAACCTTCTAACTGCATGTAGTCTGGAAGACCTGGCCTGTTACTTAGCCAGGCACCTGTCTGAAGTCCTCCTTAAGAGGCAATGCTTGTGCTTGTTTATTTTTGTCCCCAAGCAGGAAAAGACCTTTGATAAGGCAATTGGTAGACACAAGAGATGTGCAACCCATCTCCTGCTATTCAGTTGAGTCATCCCTCTGCTCACACCACTGTGTTGATGCATTGTGGATAATAACCCAAGATCCTTGTACAGTTGTACAGTTGAGTCAGTGTCATAAGTGTAGAAGGGTTCCCACTTTATGGACCCACACTTCATCTGTCATGAAGCTCTCCCAGGCCAGGGATAAGAGCTGTGAAGTCTCATCTTCACTTCCTAATTCATCTGCTTCACCCTAACTCTCAATGTTAGGGTTAAGAGCTAACATCACCCCGATACAGTTGGCTTGCTTTTGCAGCCTAACCCTTGTTTGAGCCCCACTTTGTGTGTATATAGTGTATGCTATTTGTGATTGTTTGCTTTTGCCTGTGCTTAGGATAGCTTGCTCCCTGTGCAAGTTAGATAGCAACCTTAACTTAGGGATGATTTTGCATGATAACATCTAGGCTCGAGTTAGTCTCCCTAGTTGTGTCTCCCTCTGTTATCTGGTTAGGCTAGTCCTTTGTCCCTGCGTAGGGGAACTACGTCGCCCTGATCCTCATACCAGATGAGGTACGTAGGCAGGAGATGAGCTGATCTCTCCGGGCGCCCTTTTTGTTTTGTCTTTGTGTGAGTCGGAGATGGATGTAAGCCCAGCGATTGGCATTCCGTATCCTCTTGTTGTGTGCTTGGAGTCCGATGTAAGTCCAGCAATTGGCATTTGGTTTCCAGTGTGTGTGTGTTTGGTTCGGAGTCTGAGGTAAGTCCAGCAATTGGCATTCGGTTTCCATGTTTGCCTGTTTGTGTGGAGTTTGACGTAAGCCCAGCGATTGGCAGTCGATTTCCTGTGTTTGTTTTGTTTGGCGTGCGTTAGCCGAGCTACGGATGCTCTGATTCTTCTTAGTCCAAGAAGATACGTATGCATAGGATGCGATATCCTAGCGAGCATGTTTTCCACTAGTCCGAACTACGTCGACTCTGATGTCTATGCCTGATAGACTACGTAGGCCCAGGATGCGATATCTTGCCGAGTTAGTTTCGTTTGTTTTCTTGTGTCTCTTTCAGCCAGTGTTTGATGTTTGTGAGTAGTTTTTAGCAACCTGTATCTTTCCTTTTGTGCGTGGATCCCGTCGAGTACGACGGATGCGTAGGGGTGCTAATACCTTCCCTTCGCATAACCGACTCCCGATCCCATCTTTCTCTGGTCGCGAGACCACGTCTTTTCCAGGTTTACTTCGAGCGTTTCCTTTCCCTCTTTTGGGATAAATAACGCACGGTGACGGCTCTGTTGTTTTGTTTTCCCGCCGGTTTTTCGCGTAATGCGACAGCTGGCGACTCTGTTGGGGATCAAGAGAAGTTGACCTCTTGCTGGTCCATCTTCCCTAAGCGAGTCTCTCCTAGCGCTCTCTGGGTTAGGGTTTTGGTTGCTGCTTTATTTATTGCATTCATTCATTTATTGTTTGCATTTATGTGTGCATTAATGTTTGCATTCATTCATATTCATCTGCTGGCGGTGCTATGTTTCTCTGTTTGGGTTGGGAGTTACTCGAGGTAAAAGGCCCAATACCCAGGCTATGAGTGAAATCTAGGAAACCTAGGAATAGAGTGATTCATGGGAAGCGGGTGGTATGCGCCACTTAGCGGAACATTGATATCACGAGAAGTTCAGACTCTGATGGGGTATTATCGGTGCATACATCGGGTGTGCACAGGATGATATTCTTGAAAGGGTTGTTTATCCTGCGTTTCTCTCGACCTTACCCTGGCCTAGATGACACCCGTGAGTGGGGAGGGAATGATCATTATTACAGGTACGGTGACTTGTTGGTGACTTGTGGTCCTGTTGGTGACTCTTGGTTCTTCAGATGACAGTTCCTCAGATGACTTTGGGTTTCAGATGAATTGTGGTTCCGAGTTCAAGCCGAAGCTCTGACCCTGTGCTCCGAGATGCACAGCCGACCAGTCATGGCTCCATCATTTGCATCATAGCATGTTTATTTTCCAAAAAATAATAATGAAAGAAAAAAGTTAACTCGCATACGCATATCCTTTATCAGGATCATTCATGACAAAATAATACCCATATCATGCATATCATGCACATATCATCCTTGCATTACAGAAATGTTTGGAGAGACTTCTCACTTTGGTTCCTGACTGAGACAGGATTGCTGACCGTCGACCGCATCGTTACTCAACCAGACTCAATCATCAGAGGATTTTGGACCAAGTTCAGACGGAGTTGGCTGAGATGAGGGCGAATATGGCCCAGTTTATGACAATGATGCAAGGGGTTGCACAAGGTCAGGAAGAACTTCGAGCCCTGGTTCAGAGACAAGACACCGTGATTCCGCAGTCCAACCGCGCGTCGCCAGTGGGTGTACATGTTCATGAGAACGTTAATGCTGCTGCTCCCGCCAATGACTATGCTGTGGGGGATGAGTTAAGAGGGATCAGAATCAATGGACAGCCTCTTGCTGCAGAGACTGTCAATGCTAGAGCTACCCGGGCTCCGATTCGTCATCCTGCTCCGATTATTGACAGACAAGAGGACATGTTCACTTTGCTTAGTGAAGATGATGAAGTTGTGAGAACTGGAGAGAGGGATAGAAAAGTGGATGCCCTTGCTGAGAAAATCTGTGCCATGGAGTGTCAGAACTCTCTGGGGTTCGATGTAACCGATATGGGTTTGGTTGATGGGCTGAGGATCCCTTACAAGTTCAAAGCGCCCTCATTTGACAAATACAACGGTACTTCATGTCCTCGCACTCATGTGCAGGCTTACTACAGAAAGATCTCCGCATACACTGATGACGAGAAGATGTGGATGTACTTTTTCCAAGACAGTTTGTCTGGAGCGTCTTTGGACTGGTACATGGATCTGAAGAAAGAATCAGTGAGAAGCTGGAAAGATCTGGGTGAAGCCTTTCTGAGGCAATACAAGCATAACATGGACATGGCGCCGAGCCGAACCCAACTGCAGAGCTTGTGTCAGAAGACTGGAGAAAGCTTCAAAGAGTACGCCCAGAGGTGGCGTGAGCTAGCCGCTAGAGTGCAACCTTCTATGCTGGAGAGAGAGCTGACTGACATGTTCATTGGAACCTTGCAAGGTGTGTTCATGGACCGCATGGGGAGTTTCCCGTTCAGTAGCTTTTCTGATGTTGTTGTTTATGGGGAGAGGACTGAGAGTCTCATTAAAGCAGGAAAGATACAAGATCCTGGCTCTTCAAGTTCTTCGAATTCTAAAAAGACATATTCTGGGGCACCCAAAAGGGGAGAGAGTGAAACAAACGCTGTGCAGTGTCGGAGGAGTGTGAACAGAGGACAGTATCGTCAGGTTGCTGCTGTGACTATTCCAGCAACTCAACCTCAACAACAGCAGAGAAGACCAACTCAGCAATATCAGCATCAACAACATCGTCCTCAACAGCAGGCTTACCAGCCTCACAATGGTAATCAAGCTAGTACAAGTAATGAGAGGAAGAAGATCATTTTTGATCCGATCCCTATCTCATACACAGAGTTGTATCCCTCTTTGATAGAGCGGAACTTGATTACTCCCAGAGACCCGCCGACTATACCCGTCAACCCCCGGTGGTGGTATAGGTCTGATCAGCATTGTGTGTATCATTCGGGTGCTCCTGGTCATGATGTGGAAAGCTGCTTCCAGTTGAAGAATAAGGTGCAGGACCTTGTGAGATCAGGTATTCTGAGCTTTGAGGACTTAGGTCCCAGGGTTAATCAAACTTGAAGATAACAAGCCCCGGGCTGGCGGTGGCTTTTCTGCTGAAGTCTTCAACGAAGAAGTTTGTTCAAGAGCAGAAGCTGCTGATGCAAAGGATTCTGACATTTGTCATCCCTGGTGGGATCTATCACAATTGGGTCACTGTGGGCGTTCCTACAGTTGTTCATAAGTCAGAGTAATAATCACTTTGTTTAAAAACCCTTCTCCCATGCCAAAAGGAGAAGTGATGACATTGTTGGCAACATTTTGTGCAATGATATTTTCATTCAAATAAAAGCATGTTAAAACATTTGTTTTTCCATTTGTTTTCCCTTTTCGCTTTTTGCATGAAATTGGTGATCACAAAAAACCCTAAAGACAAGAATAAAAGCAATCCTTTCATCTGCATAACGATTGTCTTGTTTGATTTTCAAAGTGCTTTTTATACTCAAAATCATTATGCAGGTTGTTTCTTAAACCCATTGAACATAATGATCCGACGTCATCTCCCAATTTTGAATTCCCTGTATTCGAAGTGGAAGAAGATGATGTTGAAGGGATTCCTGACGAGATTTCCCGACTTCTTGAGCAAGAAAAGAAGATCACTCAGTTGTATCTCGAGGATCAGCAGAACAGCCAACTGGGGCATTAAAAAAAAGAGGAGGGTGCAAAATCAAAAAAAAAAATCAAAAGAAATCAAAAGAAATCGAAATCAAAAGAACAAAAAAAAAAGGGAGAAAGAAAAGAAACAAAAGAAAAATAGCACCCTCGAAGGCCCAAGTTGACTGATGCTGAATGGATTCAGAGTCGTTACGACCAAGTGAACCTGATCGAAAAGAAGAGATTAACTGCCATGTGTCATGGTCAGTTATATCAGCAGAGAGTGAAGGAAGCATTCGACAAGAAGGTCAAGCCTCGTGTGCTCCGAAAAGATGACTTTGTGCTCAAGAAAGTCTTGTCTTTCGTGCCCGATTCCAGGGGCAAGTGAACCCCAAGCTATGAATGTCCATATGTTGTCAAGAGAGCCTTTTCAGGCGGTGCTTTGACACTTACAACAATGGATGGAGAAGTTCACTCGTCCTGTGAATTCCGATGCAGTCAAGGAATACTTCGCCTAAAATAAAATAAAAAGCAAAACAACTCGCTAAGTTGAACACCCCAAAGGGCGACTTAGGCAAAAAGGAGCGTCTCGGTGGATTGAAAACCCGAAAGGGCGATCCAGGCAAAAGTTAGAGACATTGAAAAAGAATTTGCATCCCGCTAGATTGAGCACCTCACACTGGGGCGATTTAGGCAAAAATTAGGGATTTGGCAAGTAACTGCATCCTGACAAGACTGTGTTCTACATCTGTCATCCGCCAGGAATTCTCGATTCGTCGTCGACTGAAGCTCCGGATACATCAAAATTCGGAATGGTAGAGGAAAGGTCATTATGTTCAATGTAGCCCTTTCCAATATACATCACCGATTTCAAACTTGTACAGATCCATGGGGTCCTGCCATTCGCAGACTACCATTCCATCACATCAATTTGAGCTTTTATCCAATTATTTGCACTCTTATTTGTTTCAACTCAACAAATGTTTTGCATGTTTTAATTGATAAAGTATCATTGTTTTCAAAATAAACAAATTTTTCAAAAATTGTTCTTAAACAAAGTGAACATTCACAATGATGGAAGGATACTTAGGAGATCCGCAGTGCTTTCCCAAGGGCGGTATGATTACCAACAGGTAAGACATTTGTTCGTATCTCGAGCATAACTGTATCTTTTTCCTGTAGAACCTCTTTTGGTTTCTCCTCAGCGAGGTTGCTCAGTGCAGTGTTGGTTGAAGTTGTTCATCTTCATGTCCCCGGCAGTGCAACATTCTCCCTCCAATCCCCTGTTAGCTCTATGGTGGTGTATCCCCAGTAGAGTGTTGTTTGAGCCCTATCGTGGGGCATTCCCAGCAAGGTTGCTGTTGGAACACTTTTATGGGGGCAGTTCCCCAAGCAGAGTGTTTACTGAAGACTTTAATTTTCGTCTCTCCAGCAGAGCAGTCTCCTCCTCTCCCCGACATGGGTGTTTGTCTTTGGAAGATTCGGTATTTGGTGGATTGACATCCCAGTAAACCGACATTCCCTCGGATAGATTCCTCAGCGGAGTTATTGGCATGATGAGCTTTATCAATGCCTATCTATCTTCATCAGAGATCTGGTTGCTTCTTGGTATCTCTGATCTCCAGCATGAGTTGTGGTTGTGGCGTGTCTGCCTGTACATTGAACTCTTCTCCCCGGTTGTGATTGATGATCCCTCCGGAAGCTTCTTGTGGCCTTCCTCCCCGGCAGGAAGATGTTGTTCCCTGATATCCCGGTTTCCAGCAGATCGCGTTTGCTCTCTGGTGATTTTGGCCTTCCCTAAGGAAGAAGAGTAGCGTCGGGTGGTTGATTCCTGGACCTATATGTGTTAGACATGGTTGTTTGTCAGCATTCATCATACATTCCTCATGCATAATGCATACATGCATAATCATAACATTCGCGCTGTCCAAGCCCATATACCATCTTAGGGCAGCACCGGATAAACTATCTTGGAAGTAGTGAATGAGAAGTTGATCTTTGTCGGTCTGAGTTGACATCTTCCTGGCATACATGACCAGGTGGCTGAGAGGGCAAGTATTTCCTTTGTACTTTTCAAAGTCAAGTACCTTGAACTTTACAGGGATTTTGACGTTTGGGACCAAGCAGAGTTCAGTAGCAGACTTGACGAAGAGGTCCTTTCCTCGGAGAGTTTTCAATTCCTTGCGGAGCTCAAGAAACTGATCATTCATAGCATCCATCTTTTTATAGACATCTGGGCCCTCAGAAGGCTCAGAATGATAGATGGTGTCGTCTACTCTGGGCATAGTATGCACGACAGGAGGTGGAACAGCAAGGACCGGGCTAGATGTCGGCAGAGAAGCAAAAGTGAGCGCAGGACCCTCATGAATGAAGTTGGGAGGCATCCCCTAAGGAAACCCGGCTGACATAGTTGTTGATGCAAAGTGGGCGCTGGCCGCAGACACGGTTGATGAGGCAATCTCAGAGATGACTGTCCTTTGGGGAGGAGTTGAAGGCGTCGGAGACGACTGGCTCTGGGCAGCCATGAATGACTCCATCAGGGCAGTCAATCTGGCTACTTCCTCCTTGAGTTCACGATTCTCTTTCTCCAAATGATCCATTAGTCTTGATGCGTTGGCTCGGGTGTAGTACCAGTGAGTCAGCTTGTCTTTAAAATAAATGAAGAACACAGAGTTAGACCATAGAACAAGAAGCCTGGAGCAAAACCTGCTTATGCACATGATGCATGCAATGCTTGTGCATATGATTTATTTTTATATCAGAGGAACTTTAGAGTCCTATTTGCAAATATTGATCATATTAATTATTTGAACATATATGGAAATATCACATCAATAATATCTGGAAAATATTTTTACACCGAAGAAGTACAGTTTTGGTAACCAAATACAATACAAGAGAGAAGGAAAATGAACATCCTATGGAACCCTAGAAACAATCTGCTAAAGCTCTAGAGACTGGAAGATAAGCTGCACGAAGCCTCTTCACCTCCCTCTCATAGGCTGCCTCCATATCCGCCTTCTCTTTGGCGAGTCGATCGTACTTCCTCTTCCAAAACTTGGAAGACTGAGGAAGGAGAGAAGTCCATGCATCATCAGGATCATCAATAACCTGGTGCTCAAGGAACTCTATCAAAGTATCCTTCTCTCTGATTTGCTGAAGCAACTCTTCTCGTTCACGGATCCATGCATGTGAACGGTCTTCGTCTCTCAACTCCTCTACTCCTTGGTCAGGGAGGGTTGAAGGCCCAGCCACAACCAAAGGTGTAGGTCTTGGATACTCATAAGGCATGAGGTACTCGGAAGCTCTCCTCCTAACCCAAGAGGTATATGGTTCCAAAGCGATACAGTTCTTCGGACCAAGCTCCTTCCTTCTCTTCTTATGGATCTTGCGCCAAGCGCGGACCATCCTGCCCTTCAAGCCTTGGGGATCTTTACCCTCCTGGAAGAATACACATTCTAACAGAATGTTATTAGGTTTATCCTTCAGGGGGAACCCAAGCTGACGACGTGCCAAAATAGGGTTGTAGTTAATCCCACCACATGTACCAATAAGAGGCACATTGGAGAATTCACCACAAGAGTCGATAATCTGCACACCATCATATACACGGTTGTACCAAAAGATATCATCATTAGTGAGAGACATCAATCTCGTGGACCACCGTAGACATCATTTGTTCTCCTTGAAGGAGACCGTCTGCGGCAAGTGCGAAATAAACCACTTGTACAGCAGAGGCAAACAGCATACAATGGTACCACCACCTTTTGCATTCCTCATATGCAAAGAAAAGTAAGTGTCACCCAATAGAATAGGAACGGGATTAAGAGTAGAGAAAACCCTAATAGTGTTCACATCCACAAACTTGTCGATGTTGGGGAATAACACTAGCCCATAGATGAGAAGTACAAATATGGCTTCAAAGGCGTCCTCACTCATGGCCTTCCCATACATAGTAGCTTGAGAGATGAGGAACTCAGAAGGGAGACCTTGAATTCCACCTTTGGTAGTCACATGAGCACCAACCAGAGATTCATCTATATGCAACATATCAGCTATCTCTTGAGAAGTAGGAACACTCTCTAAGCCACTGAACGACAACTAGTCTAGAATAGGTATACCCACAAGATAGGCATACTCCTCAAGCGTGGGCAAAAGCTGAAAATCCGGAAATGTGAAGCAACGGTACAAGGGATCATAAAACTGCACCAATACACTCATCAATCCTTCGTCCACTTGAGTAGTCAGAATAGATAGAAGCTTCCCATAACGAGCCTTGAAACCCAAGGGATCTAATACATAGGATGTCAAATTCCTTAGCTCTTTCAAGTCGGGTTGTCTGAAACTGTACTTCTTTGTATTCCTTCTTTGTTTTTCCATGTCTGAAAATTTGCAAGTAGACCTCTTAAGTTCCTTGAAAATTTTCTCATTATTGATGATATGGATGCAAATGGGTGCATTAATGCATGGATGCAACAATCACACTCAAGGATCAAGCAAAGCACACCAAACAAAGGTCATGGAATGGATCATGTTATCCTTAATATCAATCATCCATTTTGGTGGATTATGGTTTACACCTTATCAACATCCAAGATCCATTGATATTAAGGATACACAAGAATGGATCAACCATGAATCAAGGGTTTATTGCAAGTCACGAGCATGGAGTCTCGGTTAAGAACCACCCAAAGGGAGTGTACTAGGGTTTAAACCTGCCAAGCATGTTCTACAAGAGGTTCCCATAGTCATCATCCCATCTTTCGGATATTATCGGATAAACGACTACTCGTATTCCAAAAATATTCTCAAGAGAGACTCTTATGAGTGTAGTAGCGCATAACAATCGTGTCAAATCTTACACTTGAACGAATTTCACACTACGTCCTAAGAATAGGCCAAGATGGGCTTGGTAAACTAAGGTCCTTGGCTTCTAAGGTCTATAATGGAAAGAGTAATGTCTAACCACAACTACTTGTGTGACATTATTTATCCCTACATGACCTTCACCAAGTGAATGGGCTTGCAAGCCAACTTGCTAAGCAATAACTCCACACAAGTCAACTAGACTATGCCATTCTCCTATCCTAAGTGCACTCGAGTTCGGGTATAGAACTCATCTCACAAGAGACAACCAAGCACACAAGAAATTAATATATCAAGCAATTCATACATTACAATCAATACATTCATCCCAAATTTGCACAAAAATATGTCACAAATAATATAAACATACAATACAACAAAAGGTAAAAAGTAGGCTAAACCCACTAGGCAAATGTCCCCAGCAGAGTCGCCACTTTTCTGTAGCGGGGTATTTGTTACCATTAGAGATATTGACTAAATCCAAGGTAAACCATACAAGTCGAGTCGCCACCGCACTTCTATTTATCCAAAGGAATGGTTAGAAAGCGAACAAAAATCTAAAAGTTTTATCAAATAAAAAACTAGTAAAAATGTCAGAGATCGGGGTAAGGGGGTTGGTTATGCAATGGGAAGGTTTTAAGCACCCAAAACATCCTAGGTACTCCTAGGTAGCCCTTTTCACATTTTGTTGTAAGGTTGGTATTTTGTGAAAATTTATTTGTGCAAACATGATTGAAGAGATGAGAAGAGAATGTACAAGTTATTTACAATTTGTGTTTGGATGGATAAACTCATTGCCTACGTACCATCTTAAAAAAGATTAGGATCAAAACCTCGTAGTTCGGAGTAAAAATTTCAAAATAAGTGGGTGAATTGATTGATCCAAAAGCCTTAAGGTCTTTTGTTATCCAAGGTAGAAAACTCAACCTAAAACCACAAATCCACCATGTGAGGATAGCTTCAACATGCTAGTGAGGGGTTAACCCTATAATAAGCATGGAAGACTCATTGTCCATCACTAAGGATATAGGTGAGTATTACATCTACCTTAAGGATAACTCAAACTCAATAGCTAAAGGTTATGAAAAAAGTTTTGATTAAGAAAGTGGCCATTGAAACCACAAAAGTATTTGAATGAGTTATATTTACCAATGAAAAGTATTTACAAAGTATGGCCAAAGTTGACTTAAAGATTCAATTCAAAATAAGTGTTATGAAAAGAAATTTTAAAAATCAAAAGCATAAGGCTTAGGTTTCTAATGTTTGAAAACAAATGTTAAATGTTTGCACAAAAGTTTTGGCTTGGGTTAGAGTGGAGGGAAGAAGAAGAATGGCTAAAGTCCTAATCATACAAGAGATGAAGGATAAGAAACAAGACCACAAATAGAGTTCCTCTATTGAGATTATATTGATGATCCAAGTAGCTCTCATCCTTTGGAATATGCAAGCAAAATGAGTGTAAGCTCAAGCAATCAACATAATCAAACAATCTCTTAGAAGATCCCCAATGGCTCTTGTATCTTTCACTTTGGATGAACATGGCAATGGTTCTTCAATTTGGCTCAGATAGGATTCCCTAGCACACAACATCAAAAGTTCTATGAAGCAAATCAAGAATGGACAAAAGTGAGTTTAGAGATTTGGTCCTTCTAATCCATCTTCCACATTAAGGTCCTTTACTCCAATTTTTCATAGGGAATGTCCTAGAAACTAAGTCCATTTGTCCATTTTTTACATTTAGTCCACAATGATCAAAATAAAACACAAGCATAATAATATATACACTGTTATGTGCTCAAGTGAGCAAAAAGGCAAATTGCATTAACATAAACATGTGCTCAAATGAGCAAAGGAAAAAAGCAAATGAATAATATGTACAAGAATAGTAAATTGCATAAATGTAAAGTGCAAGAATTAAATGTTAGTGGTTAATGGTTAGTGTTAGAGTTAGGGTGCCATAAGGCAATTTAGCACTATGTTAAGCAATCGTAATTGGACTTATGTAGAAGTCACAACCATCTGAGGCCGGTCAATAATAATGTAGGCAACAACACAAGTTAGAGATTTTGATTAGTGAATCAAACTCCAACAACTTGCCATGCCAAAAAGAAGATGAGAAATGATCTTGTATTGATTTAGGTTCTTTGCATGATTTAGGAAGCAACCTATCCTTAATGAAAAGCCATTCACTTGATCCATGATCAAGATGAATTAGATTTCAATCAAGGAAGATTAAACCTCCATGTATCAATGCTAACCACCAATCTTTAACTCATTGATCAAAAAGAAAGAAAAAAAGATGGAGAATTAAAGTGCATTAATGGAAATGAAATGAGATAATCAACGAGCATTGACCAAAGATAAGGAAGATCAAGGTCAAACAATAGAAAACAGAAGCAAGATGAAGATTAGAAGTCAAGAAATAAATAAAATATTTTTTGGTATTTTTTAATATTAAAATAAAACTTGAATTAAAATAATAAAGAAAGGTCAAACTTCAAATTCACTTCAAATCAACTTTGAAAAGTCCAAGTGAATTATCCCAAGTTCAACATAGTCAAACAAAGTTTGACAAAAAAATTCAGCATTTTTAAAAGTCAGAAACTATTTTAAATCAATTAAAAATGCATAAAAAATAACCTAATTGAACTAAAATCTCAAATAAATCTCAAATCAATTAATAAATTGATGAAAATATTTTTCATAGATCTATCATCATTCAAAGAGGTTGGAAAAATATTTTTGTATTTTTTGGATATCTAAAACTATTTTAAATGAATTAAAATTAACCAGAAAGGAGAAAATTACTAAAAAAATATCAAATGCTAAAATAAAAAATATTAAAAATCATTTTTAGAAAGTAGAAATTAAAAGGAGAAAAATGAAATTGGTCACATATTTTTTGGACCAATGATGAGAGAGATATGAATTTTTAAAAAGAAATGGAATTAAAAGAAAATAAAAGAATTAAAATCAGAAATTAGAAAATAAGGAAATACGTGGACCGCTTGATGGAGTTTCATTAATTGACGTGGCACATCACACGGCTAAGAAGCGCGCGTTCACCATATGCGTGAGTCAAACGAGATGCACCATGCCATTAATAAAGTCATAAGGTTGGACGTGTGAGATTGCATCTGGAAAAGAGAACGGACGATCCAGATCAAATCTGGAGACCAGACGGTGGCCAGCACCACCGTCTTCTCCGGCCAAACTCCGGCCAAGTCCAAATTTGCAGAGATTTAAATGGTAACCAAAAGACACGATCCAAGCATCAAAAGAGAGCTGGGGTCATGTACATCACCCCTGTATCACTCAAATCCATTCTAGATCTCTATATTGAGAGAAATCAGAAGTGGAAGATCTGTGGTGTTCATGTGAACTTCACGATTTTTGAAAACTGAAAGCACAATAATGTTGCCTCTATGCAGAGAGGACTTCAGATCACACAACAACAATGAGAAATAAGCACTATGCAAGCTAATTCGAAGAAAATAACAGTTGAGGTAAACCTCTGATTTGCAGGGCTTTGAGTCACAATTCTTTGATGTTATTGCTTACAGTCCACACTATAGATCAAGGAGAAGAAGGTTTAGGAACTTTAAGATCTGAAAATTGATTGAGGAAACCAAAGTTCAGATCTGAAATTTGAGAGAAAAGTGAACTAGTTCCTTTAGTGAGGGCTGTGATTTCAGTTTAGCAGCATTTTGGGGGTCTTCAGGTTGAGAAAATATGAAGTTATGGCATTGTATTTATAGGCAAGGCAATGCTGAATGCATGATTTCAAATTTGCATGAATGGAAAGGGCCTCCATGCATGGGCCTGTACCGGCGCATGGAGGGCCCAATTCCAACTGGATTTGGTAGATGTTGCATGATGAAAGTAAATTGGACGTGCAGATTGGATGGTAATAGCTCATGCAATGCAAATTGAATGATTTTCTAAAATTGCACTATTATGTTCAAGCCTTCGAAAATGCTATGCCAAAAATGGAAACACCACCTTATGAGTAATGGATGGAAAGCTTATTCCATAAGGATCATTTGTTATGTTGATCAAAACTCCATTTGGATCTTGGAAATTGATGAAAAATGGACATGAAGTGTAAGGTGCAAAACATGCATATGTGAGATTTTCAAAATTGGCCAAAGTTCAAGCCCTTTTGTCTCAATGATACAAGCTCCAAATGACAAAATCTTCAACATCAAAGTTTTAGATATTTTAAAGGCAATCAATTTGGACTTACATTTTGCATCATTTGGATTTTTTATGAAAAAGTTATGGGCACTTGAAGTTGGACTTTTTCACATTTCAATGCATTTGGTCCAAAGTGACCTATAATGTTTTGCATTATCACATGTATTTCTTTTGAGATTTTGAAATTTTTCTCAAAAAAATATTTGAATTAGACATCTTAATCATTACAATGTATTTGATCCCACCTCAAAATCATGAAAAATGAAGGAGTTATGTACTTGGGAGGTTGACCCAAAATTAGGGTTTTAGTCAAAACGACCTATAATGTTTTGGAATGGATGATGACCTTCCAAGCTTCAAATCATTTTTTGATGAACATTAAAGTTGTTCATATGGTTCTTAAGAACATTGTTTCTCTTGGGGTCATCTCCATTTGACAAACACATAAAAAGTTAGGTCTCAATGTATTTCAAAATAGTCAGATGAATTAACTGATCAACTTCACAAGTCCATGCCTCATATCTTGATGAATTGATGATTGAGGACACTCAAATAAGTTCAAATATGCATGAAATGATGAATGAAATAACTTACCTTGATTTCATTTGACCATGGGTTGAGATTGCTTCATGAGCAAGGCACAGTTGATGAACAGATGAATTAGGGTTTCCCTGGGGAAACAAGCCTCAAACCCCTTGATTTGCTTTGATCAAAATGATGAATTGAGATACTTGGGAGACATATTTGATGGATGATAACTTTGGGAACTGAAATTCTGGTGTAGTCAGTATTCAGATGTTCTACTACAAGTCATGACATCTGATCTAACATTGTACCTAATACAGCAAGACAGTTATTACACTCTGTACTAATGTGCACCCTTTCACAGTGTCACATCCTCTCCTTCTATGTCATCCTAGAATGGAGGAACACTTAGTTATGTGCACCATAACATTCACTACTGTTGTTTTCCTACACAGTTATCAGCACGACGTCTCAATCCTGTTTTGGACATCATCTGTTACATTGTTCCAGTTTGTTGGTCATGTACTTGTATTTCCTAGATTAAAGGTTGTAACAAGTTAAACTAATCTCCACTTATTAAGGAGCTAACAAATAGATTATTTGTTAGGTTCATTAATTGTAGCTTAGTTGTTAGTTTCCTAGATTTTAGATCAGCTGGTGGATTCCTGAAGAATAGCCTGAGAAAAATCCTGAAACAGAAAAACTAACCATCCAACAATATAGCATATGCTGTCAGGAATGAATGTCACAACATTCCGTCTGACATCCAAGCCCAGAACCATATGCTCAGTCTGTTTAGTTCCTGAACACAGACTGCTAAATTTGCTGTACTGTAAAAGACCAACCAGTCTCTACTTCAGTATCAGCTTACTGGAAGAACTGTCAAGACATCCAGTTTGGCAATTTCACACTGCTCTTTTGGCCAGGTCTGATATGCTTTTTAAAACCAGACTTCACTACATACTGAACTGAATTCATCAGCTTATTAAACAGTATGTGCTGTTGTTGATGAATGTCAAAACATTCTGATTGACATTCCAACAGAAGGCTATGTATCAGGTTTGTTATTAACTTGATTGGCAGACTGTAACACAACCTGAATTATGGCAGACATGATTATAACATGCAGTAGGTAAACAGACACAGGAAATTGTTAACCCAGTTCAGTCCAACATGACCTACATCTGGGGGCTACCAAGCCAGGAAGAAGATCCACTATTAGTAGTATCAATTCAGAGTTAAACTCCCCCGTTTACAACTCATCACTTAATCCCTACCCAATGCAATCTATACCTAGGAACTCCTAGATAGAAACCTCCAGTTTCCATTCCTATCACTACAAATACAATGTAATGTGCAAACACCTTGAACTTGCTTCACAGCTTCATTCAAGAACATAATCACTCTTGCCTACAGGCTTTGAGTAACAAACACTCTCAGGTTTACCACTGAGAAACACATGGTAACCTTCCCACAGATTGGGAGGTTTACCTTACACACACCCTTAAAAATTCATTCTAAGAGGCTTACAAAAACTAGATTACAATCAACTATTTATAACCTAATCACCCAACTGGATTTGGGCCTTCAGAAAGTTGCAGCAGACTTGTTCTTTGCTGTTGCAACTTCAGCAGAAAAATTCTGCTACAAACAAGGTCTTCAAGTTCCTAAACTCTCTCCATATATATCTCCATATTTTGAGCCTATATATCTTCTGATTTAGTCTTCAAGACCTCCACCTGGGAGTTAGGATATTCACCAGATATCCTTGCTGATCCCAGAACATATACTGAATTAATTAATTCAGTTTCCTACACATGTGCGATGTCACAGACCTGATGTCGTGACATCGTACATGACATGTTGGTCCAGATGTTGAATTTCTTCAACCCAACATATTAAAACAACAGAGATGATTACATTATTTGTTTTCTAAAATTACTGCCAATCCTAAGGAATCAACAATCTCCCCCTTTGGCAAATTTTAGCTAACACAAATAAACAATACACCGGACTAAGCATCCCAATTTGGGAATGCTCTTCATCTCCGTCATTGGCTCCACCACCACAAACACCAATGTTGGTGTACATGAGGAGGTAGAGAAACAAGGCTCAGTTGTTCCAGAACCCTTCCCTTCAACAGGAGAGCTTCCTGAAGAGTATGTAATGCTGAGTACATAGACAATGTAACTCAGATCACAGGGCACAACTGTTCTCTTAACTCAGATCACAAGACACAAGTGGTAATTCAGTTGGTGAATTTTGTGTCTAACCCCAACCCCAACTTTCTATTTGTTACCACAGTGATCTGTTTGCTTCTCGACCCCAGGACCACAGTGATCTGTTTGCTTCTCGACCCCAGGACGTTTCTTTCTCTCCCCCTTTTTAGCTAAACATTTGTAAAGGCACCCTTCACAAAACCAGATCCAGGCGCAGCTTGCCCAGACCTTAACATACCCCATGATTCTGAGATTGGAGTGTATCTGTTATGGGGAGAAGGGGGGGCTCTTGCATCCTTTAAATAGTCCAGCCTGTGCTTAGGAATATCCGGTAGAAATAAATGCTTGGTCAAGATGCATTTATTTTTGCTGAGAAACAGTCAGAGAATCACCAACAAAATCTCAGACTATCTTTGAATGCCTTTTATAGCTCTTGACTGTTTCTTTTCCAAAACAGCCGTTCCAGTGCATGGAGACCATTCCATATATGCAGTCAGACACGTTGCACTCGATGTCTTAACATTCCTGCATTCAGCCAGTCTTCAACATTTCCCAAGACCTCTGTCATTCCTCCAGTAGAGGCTTGACACCTAGCACTGCTACAGCCAACTTTTCACACTTCAGTTGATGGTTACTCCCCCTGTACCATACAGCTGTAGCCATCAGGCTTATTCTGGTTTATCAGACTAGGCCACATCACCCTCATAATTCCTAATGACTTTAAGATTCAGAAGGAATTAACAGCACTGTCCAGGGCAATGTCATGACATCCGGTCAGACATTCTTCTGCTCACTCAGCCTTGCTGCACATCACAGCATCCTGATAACTGCCAGGTTGCCATACCCTGTTATCTGAGAGCACATAGACCACAAGCTTGGTGATTACTTGCAGCAGACGGACGCACTCCCCCTGTCATGGACAACCTACTCTCTTGGAGGTCACACATGATCATATCCAACACCCCAAGGTTGGACCTTCACATACTTCCTGATTCAAAGAGATTCTAGACCACTTAATGAAAGGAAAACATAAGACGCATCTTCATGTCTTCAAGGGCGCACCCTCTGTCCAACCCTCTTGGCTGAACACATCCACACTCTGTGTCACTCTCTCTTCTAACCAGAACAGAAGATCACTTCACCAGATGTTTTAACATCAGCTGGGACATCCTTCACAGCATCACAGGGAGCACTATCTGATAGACTTCAGATATTACCGAGTCCCCAGCTTGGGCCAGAGGAACCCATACATACATTGGGATATACACTCTCATCCCACTCCCAGATACAGTCTTCCATAGATAGCTCAGAACTCCTACCACAAGCTCCAAGGGATGAATAGAAAACTCCTCCTTTTGTCTTTAACTTAATACTTTTCTGCCCAAAAGTAATTTATCTCAGACTTTCCTCAAGAATAATCAGCTGCGTTATGTTGATTATCTTGATTCTTCGAACTCACTTCTGAGATAGACCAAATGCCACTGGTTGATTACCTCCTTCATGAATTCTCATATGAACAGGTCAAATGCTGCTTTTTGACCTCTCCACGTGTATCAGACTTCTCCCAAAGATATTCTGACCTTCCAGGTGAAATTTGAACTTCAAGCCTTTTGAAGTGTCCAATCTACAACCCTGCAGACCCTTCTATCTTAAGTTGATGTGCCACTTCATCAACTAAGAATCTGATGTTGAACCAAATGTCACAACATTGTGTTTTGACATCCAGCTGTTGAATTCAGCTCCTTCTTCTGCCACTTGAAAGAAGTTCCTCCCTTCACAGAACAAGAGTTCAATGTTCTCATAGACTTGATTGTGGAACCAAGTTTGAGTAAACAACCTCCATCCTGCAAGTTTGCAGTTAAGTCATCCAAGCTCACACCTTGATGAATCCCTGCTTCTTCTCCAAAGACATCAGACACTCTGATGTATGAGTCTTCAGAAGGACCAGTTAGACACTAACCCTTCAGCTTTACCAAGGATTCCACATCCTAAGGCAAGGCTGTTTCCATGATGTCAAGACTGCTGCCACTTGTTCTTGACTTCACAGTGTGCATAAGCTAATGCACTTCCTTACCTAGATCAGAAATAAACTGATCCAAGTAACCACCATCAAGACTATGATGTCTTCTTCTTCTTGTACATACCAAGGCTGAACATGTTTCTTGCCAGGAAACCTTTTCGGAGATCATATGCTTTTGCTGCCACCAAAGAGATAGATCATAAGCCAATGTACTGTCCTTCCTGTGATTCTGCACAGGGTCTTGAAGAAGTGATGTTCTAACATCTTTAAGAACATCAGTTATCTTGAGCTCCAAGGATAATCAATTAAACACTTGCACTTGGCACAAGTAGACATTGATCTTAAATCCTTTCCCAATCATCCCTTCAGATACTTCCACCATAAGAATACTTTGAAAATACTCTTCTTGTGTCAACATCTTCTGCTTGCAAGCACCTAGACAATTTTGAAAGTCTTCCCAGATTAAATTCACTCTTAGGAATGAGAGAGATGAATTCTTCCTTGCAAATGTGACACACAACCACCAGAACCCATGTGACACAGGTCAACAACCAACCAGACCCTAGGCTGACCAGACTTGAGGAGGTTAACCAAGACTCCCCCTTAACTTAACAATCATGGATACTCCACACCAATATCCATGCATTGTACACATATGTCTCAACATGACATACACTATCCCTACCAGTGGCAACTAACTCCTCCAATCAGACCAATCAGACTTCAGCTGACCATAAGTACTAGTGAGACAAACAACACCAGTCAATGGTAGATATGCATTGCCAGAGCATATTACCTCAACCAACCTATGAATCTTCATATTCTCACTCCTAGTAAGAACTGCCACTTCTGAACGTGGTGTTTGAATAACAAGATTCATGGTTCCAGCCCCCTTAAATGATATCACAATCAGGTTACCCCATTATTGACTGCTAACATCCAGGAGACTTGTCTTCCAACACACCATAGTACTTCAGGGAACAACTATCCAATCCTGATCAACCTGCAGGGATATGCCAAACAGCAGGAGATTGCACAATGTCACATCTCAACCAGCTCAACTTCTAGGGATGACCTTCTTGAGCACACACCCAGTTGACCCTGCGTTTGTCAACTTAGCACACACAGATGTCTCCTCTTCCAGGTCAGGAGTAGGTTCCAAACAGAATTATCCCTTTGTTTGAACCCTAAAACATCTGCTCTTCAACCAGTAGCTGCATACTTGTTGAACAACATGTTCTAACATCACATAGAACATTGGTTCCACCTCCTTGGAATAAACCTTCCTTGCAGGTCTTCAAGGTCTTCATATACACTACTCAAGAGAGTAAGAGAATCAGTGATTAAGTGACTCTTACCATCCTGAAGTGAGAACGTCATGACGAGTGGACTTGAGGAGACTCACGTATCTTTGACATCTTAAGTAGATTATGATGAGATCTTGAACACAGCAGCCTTTCATCCACATGAGGGGAAACTACATCAGAGTTTGAGTTTTGCCAGGTATTATGCAGCGGAAATCATAATACAACTCAACCTATGACCACACACTTCACCAGATTGGCCTCCAAGACCATACCAGGTTTGAATGTGATTTAGTACTGGCACAGCTGTCCCACGCACAGGCCTATTGCCAACCTCCAGAGACAGGTACACACCATTCCTGTCATGAACAGTCCATCCACCTACTTCAAGGGACCATTCAGGGAATTACAGAACCTTACACAGGTTCCAGCATCAGTACTAACATAACTCCTTGCCAGCTACCAGAAAGTATCACCCATGGATCTCATCCAGAGACAGAACAGGATGCCTGCTCTGATACCAATTGAAATTCTGGTGTAGTCAGTATTCAGATGTTCTACTACAAGTCATGACATCTGATCTAACATTGTACCTAATACAGCAAGACAGTTATTACACTCTGTACTAATGTGCACCCTTTCACAGTGTCACATCCTCTCCTTCTATGTCATCCTAGAATGGAGGAACACTTAGTTATGTGCACCATAACATTCACTACTGTTGTTTTCCTACACAGTTATCAGCACGACGTCTCAATCCTGTTTTGGACATCATCTGTTACATTGTTCCAGTTTGTTGGTCATGTACTTGTATTTCCTAGATTAAAGGTTGTAACAAGTTAAACTAATCTCCACTTATTAAGGAGCTAACAAATAGATTATTTGTTAGGTTCATTAATTGTAGCTTAGTTGTTAGTTTCCTAGATTTTAGATCAGCTGGTGGATTCCTGAAGAATAGCCTGAGAAAAATCCTGAAACAGAAAAACTAACCATCCAACAATATAGCATATGCTGTCAGGAATGAATGTCACAACATTCCGTCTGACATCCAAGCCCAGAACCATATGCTCAGTCTGTTTAGTTCCTGAACACAGACTGCTAAATTTGCTGTACTGTAAAAGACCAACCAGTCTCTACTTCAGTATCAGCTTACTGGAAGAACTGTCAAGACATCCAGTTTGGCAATTTCACACTGCTCTTTTGGCCAGGTCTGATATGCTTTTTAAAACCAGACTTCACTACATACTGAACTGAATTCATCAGCTTATTAAACAGTATGTGCTGTTGTTGATGAATGTCAAAACATTCTGATTGACATTCCAACAGAAGGCTATGTATCAGGTTTGTTATTAACTTGATTGGCAGACTGTAACACAACCTGAATTATGGCAGACATGATTATAACATGCAGTAGGTAAACAGACACAGGAAATTGTTAACCCAGTTCAGTCCAACATGACCTACATCTGGGGGCTACCAAGCCAGGAAGAAGATCCACTATTAGTAGTATCAATTCAGAGTTAAACTCCCCCGTTTACAACTCATCACTTAATCCCTACCCAATGCAATCTATACCTAGGAACTCCTAGATAGAAACCTCCAGTTTCCATTCCTATCACTACAAATACAATGTAATGTGCAAACACCTTGAACTTGCTTCACAGCTTCATTCAAGAACATAATCACTCTTGCCTACAGGCTTTGAGTAACAAACACTCTCAGGTTTACCACTGAGAAACACATGGTAACCTTCCCACAGATTGGGAGGTTTACCTTACACACACCCTTAAAAATTCATTCTAAGAGGCTTACAAAAACTAGATTACAATCAACTATTTATAACCTAATCACCCAACTGGATTTGGGCCTTCAGAAAGTTGCAGCAGACTTGTTCTTTGCTGTTGCAACTTCAGCAGAAAAATTCTGCTACAAACAAGGTCTTCAAGTTCCTAAACTCTCTCCATATATATCTCCATATTTTGAGCCTATATATCTTCTGATTTAGTCTTCAAGACCTCCACCTGGGAGTTAGGATATTCACCAGATATCCTTGCTGATCCCAGAACATATACTGAATTAATTAATTCAGTTTCCTACACATGTGCGATGTCACAGACCTGATGTCGTGACATCGTACATGACATGTTGGTCCAGATGTTGAATTTCTTCAACCCAACATATTAAAACAACAGAGATGATTACATTATTTGTTTTCTAAAATTACTGCCAATCCTAAGGAATCAACAATCTCCCCCTTTGGCAAATTTTAGCTAACACAAATAAACAATACACCGGACTAAGCATCCCAATTTGGGAATGCTCTTCATCTCCGTCATTGGCTCCACCACCACAAACACCAATGTTGGTGTACATGAGGAGGTAGAGAAACAAGGCTCAGTTGTTCCAGAACCCTTCCCTTCAACAGGAGAGCTTCCTGAAGAGTATGTAATGCTGAGTACATAGACAATGTAACTCAGATCACAGGGCACAACTGTTCTCTTAACTCAGATCACAAGACACAAGTGGTAATTCAGTTGGTGAATTTTGTGTCTAACCCCAACCCCAACTTTCTATTTGTTACCACAGTGATCTGTTTGCTTCTCGACCCCAGGACCACAGTGATCTGTTTGCTTCTCGACCCCAGGACGTTTCTTTCTCTCCCCCTTTTTAGCTAAACATTTGTAAAGGCACCCTTCACAAAACCAGATCCAGGCGCAGCTTGCCCAGACCTTAACATACCCCATGATTCTGAGATTGGAGTGTATCTGTTATGGGGAGAAGGGGGGGCTCTTGCATCCTTTAAATAGTCCAGCCTGTGCTTAGGAATATCCGGTAGAAATAAATGCTTGGTCAAGATGCATTTATTTTTGCTGAGAAACAGTCAGAGAATCACCAACAAAATCTCAGACTATCTTTGAATGCCTTTTATAGCTCTTGACTGTTTCTTTTCCAAAACAGCCGTTCCAGTGCATGGAGACCATTCCATATATGCAGTCAGACACGTTGCACTCGATGTCTTAACATTCCTGCATTCAGCCAGTCTTCAACATTTCCCAAGACCTCTGTCATTCCTCCAGTAGAGGCTTGACACCTAGCACTGCTACAGCCAACTTTTCACACTTCAGTTGATGGTTACTCCCCCTGTACCATACAGCTGTAGCCATCAGGCTTATTCTGGTTTATCAGACTAGGCCACATCACCCTCATAATTCCTAATGACTTTAAGATTCAGAAGGAATTAACAGCACTGTCCAGGGCAATGTCATGACATCCGGTCAGACATTCTTCTGCTCACTCAGCCTTGCTGCACATCACAGCATCCTGATAACTGCCAGGTTGCCATACCCTGTTATCTGAGAGCACATAGACCACAAGCTTGGTGATTACTTGCAGCAGACGGACGCACTCCCCCTGTCATGGACAACCTACTCTCTTGGAGGTCACACATGATCATATCCAACACCCCAAGGTTGGACCTTCACATACTTCCTGATTCAAAGAGATTCCAGACCACTTAATGAAAGGAAAACATAAGACGCATCTTCATGTCTTCAAGGGCGCACCCTCTGTCCAACCCTCTTGGCTGAACACATCCACACTCTGTGTCACTCTCTCTTCTAACCAGAACAGAAGATCACTTCACCAGATGTTTTAACATCAGCTGGGACATCCTTCACAGCATCACAGGGAGCACTATCTGATAGACTTCAGATATTACCGAGTCCCCAGCTTGGGCCAGAGGAACCCATACATACATTGGGATATACACTCTCATCCCACTCCCAGATACAGTCTTCCATAGATAGCTCAGAACTCCTACCACAAGCTCCAAGGGATGAATAGAAAACTCCTCCTTTTGTCTTTAACTTAATACTTTTCTGCCCAAAAGTAATTTATCTCAGACTTTCCTCAAGAATAATCAGCTGCGTTATGTTGATTATCTTGATTCTTCGAACTCACTTCTGAGATAGACCAAATGCCACTGGTTGATTACCTCCTTCATGAATTCTCATATGAACAGGTCAAATGCTGCTTTTTGACCTCTCCACGTGTATCAGACTTCTCCCAAAGATATTCTGACCTTCCAGGTGAAATTTGAACTTCAAGCCTTTTGAAGTGTCCAATCTACAACCCTGCAGACCCTTCTATCTTAAGTTGATGTGCCACTTCATCAACTAAGAATCTGATGTTGAACCAAATGTCACAACATTGTGTTTTGACATCCAGCTGTTGAATTCAGCTCCTTCTTCTGCCACTTGAAAGAAGTTCCTCCCTTCACAGAACAAGAGTTCAATGTTCTCATAGACTTGATTGTGGAACCAAGTTTGAGTAAACAACCTCCATCCTGCAAGTTTGCAGTTAAGTCATCCAAGCTCACACCTTGATGAATCCCTGCTTCTTCTCCAAAGACATCAGACACTCTGATGTATGAGTCTTCAGAAGGACCAGTTAGACACTAACCCTTCAGCTTTACCAAGGATTCCACATCCTAAGGCAAGGCTGTTTCCATGATGTCAAGACTGCTGCCACTTGTTCTTGACTTCACAGTGTGCATAAGCTAATGCACTTCCTTACCTAGATCAGAAATAAACTGATCCAAGTAACCACCATCAAGACTATGATGTCTTCTTCTTCTTGTACATACCAAGGCTGAACATGTTTCTTGCCAGGAAACCTTTTCGGAGATCATATGCTTTTGCTGCCACCAAAGAGATAGATCATAAGCCAATGTACTGTCCTTCCTGTGATTCTGCACAGGGTCTTGAAGAAGTGATGTTCTAACATCTTTAAGAACATCAGTTATCTTGAGCTCCAAGGATAATCAATTAAACACTTGCACTTGGCACAAGTAGACATTGATCTTAAATCCTTTCCCAATCATCCCTTCAGATACTTCCACCATAAGAATACTTTGAAAATACTCTTCTTGTGTCAACATCTTCTGCTTGCAAGCACCTAGACAATTTTGAAAGTCTTCCCAGATTAAATTCACTCTTAGGAATGAGAGAGATGAATTCTTCCTTGCAAATGTGACACACAACCACCAGAACCCATGTGACACAGGTCAACAACCAACCAGACCCTAGGCTGACCAGACTTGAGGAGGTTAACCAAGACTCCCCCTTAACTTAACAATCATGGATACTCCACACCAATATCCATGCATTGTACACATATGTCTCAACATGACATACACTATCCCTACCAGTGGCAACTAACTCCTCCAATCAGACCAATCAGACTTCAGCTGACCATAAGTACTAGTGAGACAAACAACACCAGTCAATGGTAGATATGCATTGCCAGAGCATATTACCTCAACCAACCTATGAATCTTCATATTCTCACTCCTAGTAAGAACTGCCACTTCTGAACGTGGTGTTTGAATAACAAGATTCATGGTTCCAGCCCCCTTAAATGATATCACAATCAGGTTACCCCATTATTGACTGCTAACATCCAGGAGACTTGTCTTCCAACACACCATAGTACTTCAGGGAACAACTATCCAATCCTGATCAACCTGCAGGGATATGCCAAACAGCAGGAGATTGCACAATGTCACATCTCAACCAGCTCAACTTCTAGGGATGACCTTCTTGAGCACACACCCAGTTGACCCTGCGTTTGTCAACTTAGCACACACAGATGTCTCCTCTTCCAGGTCAGGAGTAGGTTCCAAACAGAATTATCCCTTTGTTTGAACCCTAAAACATCTGCTCTTCAACCAGTAGCTGCATACTTGTTGAACAACATGTTCTAACATCACATAGAACATTGGTTCCACCTCCTTGGAATAAACCTTCCTTGCAGGTCTTCAAGGTCTTCATATACACTACTCAAGAGAGTAAGAGAATCAGTGATTAAGTGACTCTTACCATCCTGAAGTGAGAACGTCATGACGAGTGGACTTGAGGAGACTCACGTATCTTTGACATCTTAAGTAGATTATGATGAGATCTTGAACACAGCAGCCTTTCATCCACATGAGGGGAAACTACATCAGAGTTTGAGTTTTGCCAGGTATTATGCAGCGGAAATCATAATACAACTCAACCTATGACCACACACTTCACCAGATTGGCCTCCAAGACCATACCAGGTTTGAATGTGATTTAGTACTGGCACAGCTGTCCCACGCACAGGCCTATTGCCAACCTCCAGAGACAGGTACACACCATTCCTGTCATGAACAGTCCATCCACCTACTTCAAGGGACCATTCAGGGAATTACAGAACCTTACACAGGTTCCAGCATCAGTACTAACATAACTCCTTGCCAGCTACCAGAAAGTATCACCCATGGATCTCATCCAGAGACAGAACAGGATGCCTGCTCTGATACCAATTGAAATTCTGGTGTAGTCAGTATTCAGATGTTCTACTACAAGTCATGACATCTGATCTAACATTGTACCTAATACAGCAAGACAGTTATTACACTCTGTACTAATGTGCACCCTTTCACAGTGTCACATCCTCTCCTTCTATGTCATCCTAGAATGGAGGAACACTTAGTTATGTGCACCATAACATTCACTACTGTTGTTTTCCTACACAGTTATCAGCACGACGTCTCAATCCTGTTTTGGACATCATCTGTTACATTGTTCCAGTTTGTTGGTCATGTACTTGTATTTCCTAGATTAAAGGTTGTAACAAGTTAAACTAATCTCCACTTATTAAGGAGCTAACAAATAGATTATTTGTTAGGTTCATTAATTGTAGCTTAGTTGTTAGTTTCCTAGATTTTAGATCAGCTGGTGGATTCCTGAAGAATAGCCTGAGAAAAATCCTGAAACAGAAAAACTAACCATCCAACAATATAGCATATGCTGTCAGGAATGAATGTCACAACATTCCGTCTGACATCCAAGCCCAGAACCATATGCTCAGTCTGTTTAGTTCCTGAACACAGACTGCTAAATTTGCTGTACTGTAAAAGACCAACCAGTCTCTACTTCAGTATCAGCTTACTGGAAGAACTGTCAAGACATCCAGTTTGGCAATTTCACACTGCTCTTTTGGCCAGGTCTGATATGCTTTTTAAAACCAGACTTCACTACATACTGAACTGAATTCATCAGCTTATTAAACAGTATGTGCTGTTGTTGATGAATGTCAAAACATTCTGATTGACATTCCAACAGAAGGCTATGTATCAGGTTTGTTATTAACTTGATTGGCAGACTGTAACACAACCTGAATTATGGCAGACATGATTATAACATGCAGTAGGTAAACAGACACAGGAAATTGTTAACCCAGTTCAGTCCAACATGACCTACATCTGGGGGCTACCAAGCCAGGAAGAAGATCCACTATTAGTAGTATCAATTCAGAGTTAAACTCCCCCGTTTACAACTCATCACTTAATCCCTACCCAATGCAATCTATACCTAGGAACTCCTAGATAGAAACCTCCAGTTTCCATTCCTATCACTACAAATACAATGTAATGTGCAAACACCTTGAACTTGCTTCACAGCTTCATTCAAGAACATAATCACTCTTGCCTACAGGCTTTGAGTAACAAACACTCTCAGGTTTACCACTGAGAAACACATGGTAACCTTCCCACAGATTGGGAGGTTTACCTTACACACACCCTTAAAAATTCATTCTAAGAGGCTTACAAAAACTAGATTACAATCAACTATTTATAACCTAATCACCCAACTGGATTTGGGCCTTCAGAAAGTTGCAGCAGACTTGTTCTTTGCTGTTGCAACTTCAGCAGAAAAATTCTGCTACAAACAAGGTCTTCAAGTTCCTAAACTCTCTCCATATATATCTCCATATTTTGAGCCTATATATCTTCTGATTTAGTCTTCAAGACCTCCACCTGGGAGTTAGGATATTCACCAGATATCCTTGCTGATCCCAGAACATATACTGAATTAATTAATTCAGTTTCCTACACATGTGCGATGTCACAGACCTGATGTCGTGACATCGTACATGACATGTTGGTCCAGATGTTGAATTTCTTCAACCCAACATATTAAAACAACAGAGATGATTACATTATTTGTTTTCTAAAATTACTGCCAATCCTAAGGAATCAACAGGAACCAATACCATGTTTGCTTTCATCTCCTCTTGGTCATATCAATGCACATAGGATCTCCTAGAAGCTTTGGATTTTGTGACTGCTCAAGCTACAAACAAGAGATGTTAGTGACATGTTCTTGTGCTTTTGGTTAGTAAATAAAATGAGAAAAGCTATAATATAAAATTCAAGCATGCTTGGTGATCTCAAACCAACTCACAAGAGATCCCACCCCAAAGGTAAGGAGCCGAGATGCTTATGATCCTTGAGGCAATGCAAATGTAATGTTATGATGCCATGAGGGATCTTAGGGTCAAAATTGGGGTCTTACATCTGTTACCATTCATTGATCAAATGTTGGAAAGGTTAGTAGGTCATGACTACTATTATTTCCTCGATGGATACTCAGGATACAATCAGATTGTTATGGCTCCTGAAGATCAAGAGAAGACCGACTTCACATGCCCATATGGTGTTTTCGCTTATAGAAGAATGTCATTTGGGTTGCGCAATGCACCTGCCACTTTTCAAAGGTGTATGACATTAATCTTTATTGACATGCTCGAAAATCATATGGAAGTATTTATGGATGACTTTTCAGTATTCGGTTCTTCTTTTGATAAATGTTTAACTAACTTGTCCCTTGTGTTAGAAAGATGCCAGCAAACAAATTTGATCCTAAACTGGGAGAAATGTCATTTTATGGTACGTGAAGGGATAGTATTGGGACACAAGATTTCCAACAGAGGCACCAAAGTGGACGTAGCAAAAATGGAGGTAATAGCTAATTTTATCACCATCGATGAAAAAGGCATCGGAAGCTTCTTGGGACATGCAGGGTTCTACCGCAGGTTCATAAGAGATTTCTCCAAGATCGCAAAACCATTAACTTGCCTACTGGTGAAGGACACACATTTCCTTTTTTACAAAAAGTGCAGCGAAGCCTTCGAGACTCTGAAGAAGGAACTTGTGTTTGCACCCATAGTTATTGCCCCTGATTGGTCTCTCCCTTTTGAGATCATGTGTGATGCAAGTGATAATGTAGTAGGGGAAGTATTAGGACAACGAAAGGCGAAGCTCCTGCATGTGATATACTATGAAAGCCACGTATTGAGCTCCGCTCAAATGAATTATGCAACCACCGAGAAAGAGCTCCTTGCGGTTGTTTATGCTCTTGATAAGTTCAGATCCTATTTGTTGGGATCAAAGGTAATTGTGTATACTGACCATGCAGCTTTAAAATATCATTTTTCCAAACAGGAATCAAAATCGAGGTTGCTGTGGTGGATTCTACTTCTACAAGAGTTTGACCTGGAAATCAGAGACAAAAAGGGGGGTGAAAACACTATTGCAGATCACTTGTCTCGGATGACTACGATACCAGAAACATAAGAAACACATCCCATCAGAGATGAGTTCACCGACAAATGTATCCTAGCCATTATGAATATCCCTTGGTTCGCTAATTACACAAATTTTGTGGTAGGTGGACTAATACCTGATGATTTTGATTCTAACAAAAGGATTTTTTTTTGCATGATTGTAGGTTTTATGTGTGGGACGATCCGTTCTTGTATAAAGAGGGAATAGATGAGTTGGTACGGAGATGTGTTATGGAGGAAGAACAAAGGGACATCCTTAGAGCTTGTCATAACTAAGAATATGGAGGACACTTTAGTAGAGATAGAACAGCAGCAAAAGTCCTATAGTCTGAACTGTACTGGCCTACACTGTTCAAAGATGCACAAGGGATTGTGAAAGAATGCGGCAGATGTCAGAGGACAGGTAACATATCAAAGAGAAATCAGATTCCTCAGAATTCCATGTTGGAGGTAGAACTGTTTGATGTGTGGGGAATAGACTTTATGGGATCCTTTCCACCGTCCTTTGGAAAGCAGTACATTCTGGTCGTGGTTGACTATGTGTCAAAATGGGTGGAAGTTGTAGCGTTACCCACGAATGATGCTAAAGTGGTGATCAATTTCCTAAAGAATTACATCTTCGCTCGGTTTGGGGTACCAATGGCACTAATTAGTGACGAAGGTACCCATTTTCTGAACAAGCTGATGGAGAACCTATTAAGGAAATACAATGTCAAGCATAAAATCTCCACATCGTACCATCCTCAGACAAGTGAGCAGGTTGAAGTATCAAATCGACAGATAAAGCAGATTCTGGAAAAGACAGTCAATGTGTCACGAAAGGATTGATCGATCAAGTTAGAGGATGCATTATGGGCATACATAACAACATTCAAAACCCCCATAGGTATGTCCCCTTACCAGCTGGTCTAAGGTAAAGCTAGTCATTTGTCGCTCGAACTCGAGCACAGGGCATTTTAGGCTACCAAATTTCTAAACTATGATCTTTCCAAAGCAGGGAAATTCCAGATTCTTCAATTACAAGAGCTAGAAGAATTCAGAAATCTAGCATATGAGAATGCCAAGATATACAAAGAACAAACAAAAACATGGCATGACCGGCGCATTCATAAGAAAGAACTTCAGGAAGGACAACTGATGTTATTATTTAATTTTAGGTTGAAGTTGTTCCCTGGAAAACTAAGGTCGAGATGGTCGGGACCTTTTATGATACATAAGGTATTTCCACATGGAGCCATTGAGCGCAAAAACCCTGCAAATAGGGACACGTTTAAAGTAAATGTGCAGAGAGTTAAACTGTACCTACAAGGATAGGAGGGTGGTCTGATAGAGAAAGTTTGTCTTACCTAAAAAGAGGAAGAACCGTCGAGCCATGCGACGTTAAACGAAGCGCTTCGTGGGAGGCAACCTACGCAATGTTAAATTTAATTTGTGTGTGTATGTTTTGTAGGTTTACACAAGCGCTCTACAAATGAAGGGGAAAAACACTTCAATAAATACAGAAGTCGTGTTGAACTGAAGGACGATACCTGAGGATAAAAGGAATAAAAGATCCGAAAAATGGGCAATTTTGCAATCTTACACGGGCACCCATGTCAGCTGACACGGCCTGTGTCAGGACCTTGGAAAAAATTGAAAAAAGGAGTAAAACAGTGGCCTGACACGGTCGCCCGTGTCAGGAGCACTGAAGGATGAGTTTTTTTGGTGTTGTGACAGTGACCTGACACGGTCGCCCGTGTCAGGAGACCTGTAACGGTCTCTTTGGACAATAGCCTGACACGGGTGGCCGTGTCAGTTGACACGGCCCATGTTAGGCAGACGGAATTCAATTTTTTTTTTTAAAATTGAAATTTTGTGAGTCCCACCATCTTAATTAACCACTAACCAATTATTACCCACTTATCCCCCTTCCCCATAATCAAATTTTAAACCACTCATTTATCCTTCTCTCTCATAATTTCATCTTCCTCACACTTTTTCTCTCAAATCCTCTTCAACCTCCATTAAACGTCCCCACTAAAAGCTTCCATAACTACCACTTCCACTACCCTATCGCAAAAACTCCCTTCACAACTTTTACTCCATTTTCTGCCCTCGTCCTAACCACGGTTTTAGATTCTTCTAATTTCACAAAATTTCATTTTTTTTGCAGGTCCAAAATGCCCCCGAGGAAGATTTTGACAGGAAAGCAGCAACTGGCCAAAATTTTGAGGTCACGAAAGAGACCCATCTGGAACCCGAATCCGCATAACATTTTATTCGACAATCCAGAACAGGAAAAACGGTATCAAGTTCACCGGAAACGAAAGCTCACACCTACCGGGTATATGTGCGACCAAACTTTGAATGCTTTAGGGCTAAAAATTAAAGTGGACAGGATGTTCCACGTATTAGGGATGCTGGAATTTATGAGCCTTGAAGCGCCGACGTATAAGCGCATCACGCTCGATTTTTAAGCACGTTGGAACTCCAACTTGAAAAGAGATGGATCAATACAACCAGGTACTATTTTGGGACTTTACGTTTTCGCCTGTTCAATAATTATCATGAATTGTCTGTGGAAGAATTGGCAGGGATCCTCTGACTCCCGATGTATGGACCGAGGGAGATCCTAGATGGGTTTTCGCCAAAAGACTTATGGGTTGCCATCACGGGGAGGATTGATTACACCTCCAAGGGTGTTAAAGCCTCCGGCATCCAGAACTCGTGTTTTCGTTATGCCCAGAAGGGTTTGGCATACACCCTGTTCGGACGGGGTCATAACACGGGTGTGGCAACTCAGTGGGAGTTGTTTTTTATGTACTCGATGGCGCAAAACAAGGCCATCAACGTTGCTGCCTTTGCAGCTGATTATATGGGAAAAGTTGGCCGAGCGGACTCTAGAGGCATCTTCGTCGGAGGCATGATCACCCAAATTGCAGAACGTTTCGGGTATCATGCAGTTTTACTAGAAGACACTCCGGTGGCAGGTAAGACCAAAATTGACATGGAATCTCTGATATAACAAGGTATGATTTCTGTTGCTCCCACTTATTATTCTATTCTCATTCATAAACTATTTATTATGGCTCTTCCGGATCTGGACAGAGTTAGTATTATTGACTGTGCAAACTGGCTATATGTGAGTGTTGACCCCGACACTGAGGAAGGATACGATGTTGAGCACTTTGCTACAGGTGAGTAGTTTGCAGGTGACCATGTGGATGCAACAGAAGCAGAAGAGGAGGATCCTCAGGAGCAGTTTGTACCCCAACCCCCAAAACCTGTCCAGCAGGAAACAGGATCCTCTTCCTGGTCTGCCGACCAATGCGCCTGGGTACAAACTGAGCTCGGCGACTTGAGGACCGAGCAAACACGTCAAGGTATTGAGCAGGCCCGATAGGGGGAGGTGTTGGATGAAATGATCCGCATGATGCGGCAATTGATGTTACATTTTCCACCCTGCCTCCTCAGTAGAGTGTTATGACTTACCTCCTTCGTCCTTGCTCGCAAACATTGGGGCCAATGTTTAGTTCAAGTATGCGGGGAGGTTTTATATTACTTTTTCAGTATTTTGTTAATTTTTCTAAGTATTTTGTTATTTTACCATTATTACTATTTTGCATTTGGTTTGTTTGTTTTTAGGATACGATATGCTGCAAGTGTTTCAGGTCTGTGGTGTTATTATAGAATTAGTGATGACCATGATTGAGAATGGATAAAATGATCACTCCACTTACCATTGCTTATTATGAAGGATCTTCCCAGGAAGTCGATACTGCTGAAGAAAAGATCGAACACAATGGATAAAGCTTAACCAACATAAGTTCCATGTGCATTCCGAAGTAAGGAAGAAGTCGCACCATACTAGAGGTATTGTGGATGCTGACAAGCTTTACCTAACATGGTGAGTGCATAAAAAGCCAAACACATTGATCATCATGAGCGATATTCAGGTATGTCTTTATCACTCTGAATTTGCGTAGGTTCTTTGGGATTGTCACTACATATCTACACACACTGAGGCACGTTGTTTGAATATAGCCCTTGAGCCTTTCTAGCCATCCCGGTAATTTTATCCTTTGTGAACCCCATTTGAGCCTGTATCCATTATTTGTTTAACCCCGTAAATGTAATCCGCGGCCAAAACACTTCCTTACCCTGTTCGGAGTCAAGGTGATATTATTAAGATGTGTTAAAATTCTAAGTTTGGGGTACACCTCGTAAGTTTCAAAAACCAAGGTGAGTGCGGGAAATAAAAAGAGGATTGTCGGGGGAAAAAAGAGAAAACAAAATATACTCGATGGTTCTAAAGAAGCATTGTCCGAAGGAAGAGCACTCAGTTGAAAAAACAAGAATGGCAAAGAAAAACCCGAGTGATTGAAAAAAAAAGAAGGAAAATGAACAAACACAGTGAAAATAATATTGACATTGACTCTGAACCAAAAACCACTTGTTTCCCGTTTTGTTTGTAATTACCACACCATAACCCAAGCCCCGTTACAACCCGAAAGACCTCAAAAAGTGTGTGTTATATGTAGGCGATATGAAAGGAGAAATTATTCAAACTTATGAGTTGGTATTGCATATTATGAATTATGAGTGAAAACACGTTAACCCATAGAGACTTGGTGAAAATGTAATATAAGCTGACAGGTGAGACGGTACCTCGATGTGGAAGTACGACGGAAAGCTCACAAGGAGAAGCAGGAACTATAAAAGGGAGAGTGAAGGCGTTAGCAAAAGATCTTAGCAGTATCAGGATAAGAACGAAAATTTTGGGAAGTGACACGTGGTGTCGTCAAAAACATTACTTGAGGGCAAGCAATGAGCTAAGTTTGGGGTTGTAATCAGTCACAATTTTCATTGAGTTTTTGTTACTGATCCGACAAGAAACCGAGGATTTTGAGACACTGTGCAACCATTTTGGTATCTTTAAAGTCAATTTTAATTCCCGTCAGATATTTTAGCATTTCTATTAATTGTCATTGTTATTTTATATTTTCGTGATTTTATGCGTGAGATTTCTATGTTTTTGTCCTACAAGTCCAGGTAGAAGAATCGAGGAACTCAAAGCAAGACAATGAGGAATTCCAGCAAGCGAAGGAAGGAAAAACATTTAGTACAGGAGACCTGACACGGCCACCTGTGTCACTTGACACGGGCCATGTCAGGTAGAAGGAGAACTAGGAGTGAAGGCAGAAGCCTGAAACGGCCGGACGTGTCAGCTGACATGGCCCGTGTCAGGCCAACACCAAGCCGTGTTACATCTCCATGGGCATGTCAGGATGGGTAGTAAGCTGACACGGGCCGTGTCAGCCCAGGCCCAAAATTTTCCTGTTTTCGGGCTTTTGTTATCGGGCTTGAGCTACAAGGATGTTTTAGAGTTGTCCACCTGTTGCTTAGGAATTTTCACTATATTAGGGGACCTTCTACCAAAGAAAATATCATCTTGGAACGAGGCAAACACAGTATTGTCAGACGAGCAAGGATTACAGAGATCAAGGAATTCGGAGAGCGGAAGCGATTGAAGATCCAAGTCATCCAATTACTTGTAATGTGTATTATTTATCTTGCATTCGTTTTGAAAAATATGAGTAACTAAACCCCCAATGCTAGGGGTGTCCCTGATTTAGAATTGTAATGACTACGAGTTTACAATTTCATTTATAATATTATTTTTACGGTAATCTTTTGATGTGTTTAATGCTTTCTCTCTCGGTCCAATCGAGGTTGTTTTATGGATATCAATTAGGATAGACCTCCATTGGTAAGGTTTTCGTAAGGTTGCTCTACAGTAGATATCACATATGACTAGGGATACCCTGTATGAATCAGAGCATTCTTGATATAATAAAGTTTAACTTCACCCTAATTGCCTATGGACATAGAACTTAGGGTAGAATGATTAAAGATTTTCTCACCAAGGACTTGGGAGAAAATACCCTTGAGAACTGATAGTAATTGATATTTGTTGATGCAATAGTACTCAGAGTTGTTACAGGGATAAATCATACACCTTCCCCTGACACTGTTCCTCTTACCTTGCAAACCTTTATTTTTCATTATTATTTTCCTTTGCCTTTATTTTTATAATTTTGAATTAAAAACCCCAATTATAATTTTTGTTTAATTGAATGATGAATTGAACTCAATATTAACTTGCAGTCCTTGAGATCAACATTCGGGGAACTTCTCCTTTATTACTACAACAGGCGAAATAGTACACTTGGTCTTTTTCCGATCAATATGTAATCTTATTCATGTGATCTCTTTCTTCCTTAGTTTAAAGGTATTTTTTTATAGACACGTGCCATGTTGCATAGGTATGAATCCTTTCTTGGAATCATGCATATTAAAGTGTCTCAGCACTTTGTCTACGTATGTACTCTGACCTAGGCCAAGCAGTTTTTGTGATCTATCTCTATAGATCTTGATTCCTAATATATAGTCTACTTCACCTAGGTCCTTCCTAGAAAAACATTTGTCCAACCAAGTCTTTACTTGTTACAGGGTAGGGACATCGTTTCTAATGAGTAATATGTCATCTACATATAATACCAGGAAGACAATCATGCTCCCACTAACCTTCTTGTAGACACAAGGCTCATCTTCATTCTTGATGAATCCATATTGTGTTACTGTTTCATCAAAATGAAGATTCTAACTTCTGGAAGCCTGCTTCAATCCATATATTGATCTCTGTAACTTGCATATCTTTTGGGCTTCTTCTAGTATGTCAAATCCTTCAGGTTGTGTCATGTACACATCCTTAAGAAGATCCCCATTAAGGAAAGCACTTTTGACATCCATTTGCCATATTTCATAATCATGATATGCAGTGATAGCAAATAAAATCCAAACAGGTTTAAGCATTGCAACTGGTGAAAAGGTATCATCATAGTCAACCCCGTGAATTTGTTTATATCCTTTTGCTACTAGTCTTTCCTTGTAGGTATGTACCTTACCATCCATGTCAGTTTTGTTTTTGAAGACCCACTTGCATCCTATAGGGTTAACTCGTACAGGAGGCTCTACCAAGGTCCAAACTCGGTTTGTGTACATGGCATCCATTTCAGATTTCATGGCTTCTAGCCACTTCTTAGACTCAGGACCAGTTATGGCCTCTTGGTAGGTCACATGCTCATCTTAATCCATGAGTAATACATCACCTTGATCAGTTATGAGATATCCATATCTCTCAAGTAGGTGACGTATCCTGCTTGACCTACGTTGGTCTTGTTCTACTTGAGCAGGTTGCTTTTCCATAACTACTTATGTTTCCTACTCTAATTCCTCCATAGATGTATCAATGCTTTGTGATTCTTAAATTTCTCCAAGCTCTACTTTCCTCCCACTGATTCCTTTGGAAATAAAATCCGTTTCTAGGAAAACTCCAGTTCGAGCGAGAAACACTTTTCCCTCAGAAGGATTGTAGAAGTAATACCCTCTTGTTTCTTTAGGATACCCCATAAATAAGCATTTTTCAGATTTTGGCTCAAGCTTAGTTGAAAATTTTCGTTTCACATAAACTTCGAAACCCCAAATCTTCATGTAAGACATATGTGGTTTCTTACCACTCCATATCTCATATGGTGTCTTCTCAACCTTTTTGGATGGAACATAGTTAAGTGTGTAAGTTGTTGTCAATAGTGCATGTCCCCAAAAGGTGTTTGGAAAATCGACGTGGCTCATCATGGATCGGACCATGTCTAACAAGGTTCAATTTCTTCTCTTAGATACACTATTCCATTAGGGTGTTCCAGGAGGATTAAGTTGGGATAGAATCCCACACTCTTTCAGATGGTCATCAAACTCTGGGTTTAAATATTCACCACCTCGATCTGATCGAAGAGTTTTAATATTCTTACCTAGTTGGTTTTATACTTCATTCTTGTATTTCTTGAACTTTTCAAAGAACTCTGATTTGTGTTTCATTAAATACATATAACCATATCTACTGAAATCATCAGTAAATGTGATGAAATATTGAAAACCTTATCTGACGGGTATGTTTAGTGCTCCACATACATCAGTATGTATGAGGGCCAAAAGATCATTAGCTCTTTCATATTTTCCTGTGAATGGAGACTTTTTCATCTTTCTAATTAAACAAGACATGCATGTCTCATATGATTCATAATCAAAAGAGTCCAAGAGTCCATCTTTATGGAGTTTGCAAATGTGTTTCTCATTTATGTGGCCTAATCGACAATGCCAAAGGTAAGTTGGATTTAACTCATTAGGTTTCATCCTTTTAGTATTAATATTATAAATAGGCATTTCAAGATCAATGACATATAGTCCATTGTTCATTTGTGCAGTAGCATATAATATATCATTCAAATAAATGGAGCAACAATTGTTCTTTATTATGAATGAAAAACCAAACTTGTCCAAACAAGTAACGGAAATAATATTCCTTCTAATTGCAGGTACGTAATAACAGTTCTCTAACTGAATTGTTAAACCACTAGGTAAAGTCAATACATAAGTTCATATGGCTAAAGCAGCAACCTTTGCTCCATTGCCAACTCGTAGGTCAACTTGACCTTTTGCCAAATCTCTACTCCTTTTTAGCCCTTGCACAGTGGTACAAATGTGAGAACCGCATCCAGTATCTAATACCCATGATGCAGAAGTAGATAGATTAATTTCAATAACAAAAATACCTGAAGTTGAAGTCTTTACTCTATTCTTCTTATCTTCCAGGTACTTTGGGCAGAGTCTCTTCAAGTGTCTGGTCTTACCGCAATGGAAGCAAGTGCCATCCTTTGTTATACCTCCACTAGGCTTCAAAGCAGGAGTAGTGGGTTTGGATTTGGCATCTTCCTTGCCTTTCCTTTTACCACCCTGCCTGGTGGGTCTTTTGTTCTGTTTCTTTCCATTTTCGATCATCAGAATGGACTTCCCTTTTGACTTCAGATTCTGCTCAACTGTTCTTAACATGCCTAGTGGTTCAGGAAGAGTTTTGTCCATATTATTCATGTTGAAATTAAGGACAAATTGACTGAAGCTCTCTGGCAACGATTGTAAGATTAAATCAATCGCAAGTTCCTTTCCGAGGGGAAAACCCAACCTCTAAAGATTCTCCATATACCCAATCATCTTGAGCATACGGGGACCTACAGGGGCTCCCTCAGATAACTTTCCTTGAAAAAGGGCTTTTGAAATTTCAAACCTTTCATGCCTTGTCTTCTCGTGATAGAGCATCTTCAAGTGTCCGATTATATCGAATGCTGCCATGTTCTCATGTTGCTTTTGCAACTCCGATTTCATGGTAGCTAGCATGAGGCAAGCAGCTTCATTGGCATCATCTACATGCTTTTTATAAGTATCTCTTTCGGTCTTAGGTGCAGAACTATGAGGTTCCTCTTCAAGAATAGGTTCCTCTTCAGGAACAGGTTCCTCCAAGACATACAACTTTTTATCATGCTTGAGGATAATCCTCAGATTTCGGTGTCAATCCAGAAAATTTTCCCAGAAAATTTTTCCTTATCAAGGATTGATCGCAAAATGTTGTTAGAGGTGTTTGTTATCATGGTAATATACATGAAAAATATGAAAATATAAGTATCATTAAAGTAACATATTCAATTAGGTGTTTAACTAAATATGCTCCCACTATTTTACTCAAAATAAATTATTGTCACCATTTGATTCGGAAAATCCTGTTGGAAGATTTTTTAGTGGGTCGAGATCCACATTTCACTTTGTTTTAAGTCCGCGTAAGTGGATTACACAAAACTAGGTTATTAAGGTAGGAACTCCTTCCAATTGTATCTAATACAACTCTCGAATATTTTAGTTGGGTGAATAACTTTGTATTCCAATCCATCATATGGATCATTTCCAACTCTTGCTTCTAAACGTGTATAATATTATTATAATTTTTTTAGTTAAGTTGGACCCATTGTTTTAACAATTGGATATTACAATTAATCCATCACACCTTACTAATGTTAAACATGCACCTCGCGTAGGTGAAACCTACATTATTCGATACTAGTCTTGATGAGCGCTAAAACTTGGAAAGCATAAAATTAATATTTAATTTGAGGGAATTTTCAATTATTTTGATCTCACCGGCTTATTTATCATATAAATCGTCTCTCACGTGAATCAACATACATTCACATGGATCAACATACATACATAATGAAATAGTTATAGCCCCTAGTACAATTGTTCTCCCAAGCTAATGAGAGAACCTAAGCTAACCTAATAACGATCTAAGCTTCTCCAAGCAAGATCTTCAAGGTTGTCCTCATTTGATATTGTATTCTTCTCTTTCTTCATAACATTATATTACATAAAAGAAACTCGTTTTTCATACGAGGGAGTGAGATGAGAAAAGAAGTTACATTAAGAGATTAAAAGAGAAGCACAACACGCATACCGTATTTTAAAATCCCAAAAACAAAATAAAGGAAAACTAAGGTCATAAATGATCACCACAAGACAACAATAATAAACACATTATTATTATTAATTTAAATTTTGTTAATTAAATAAACCAAATTAAATTTCGGCGATTGATCACACTACACAGAGTTAGTTGGGGTTTCCGCTGCCCGGTCAATGGATGGTGGTTCCACTGAACGTTCAGCAAACGGGGGTCAAGGGGGAAGTGTCCCGACGCAAAACTTTAATGAACAATTCATTTGAAACCGACATCGTTTTTCGCATCAACACTTGATACTTAAAAGCATAACTCTTGTGCAGTCACAATCCTAATCGTATAACTCTTTGACAACATAACCATTGTACTATCATAAACCTTAATGCAACAATTTCATACCGTCAAACACACCTCGATTGATAATTCATTAGGATTGGTCAATACGTCATTGCTTCACCATACTAATGTCGGATTCCGAAGCAAATGACCATTGATCGCTCAAAGGAATAACAATCATTAAGTGTTTGAATTAACGAAATAGAAATAGTATATCATATATACCATATTTTGCATCAAAATTACTTATATCATATATATAAATTGATCGATCTCATTTGTGTAACATATGGATGATCGATGTATCATTGCTTCACCATACTAACATCGGATTTTGAAGCATAGTCAACATCAATCATCCAAATCATACATACGTGATGCCAAATTTAATTACTCATTTATTATTTAATTCATTTTGTCTTTTAATCGTATTAATACAGAAAATACAGAAAATACAGAAAATAAATAGCTATCAAATGCATGGTTTCGTAAGTGGCTCTAATACCACTGAAGGAAAATTGCAATCCAAAACGCAGCGGAAATTAAACGTTTTACTTAAGTGATCCTTACGAATGGGCTTGATTAGTGATAGAAAATGTTACCTCTTATGGCGATTGAAACCTTTGATGCAGATCTAAGGAGTGATCACGAGCGTTGAATAGTGACAACACCTCTACTCAGTCCACACGAATGGATTCCTTCAGTCTCAATGCTAGCTACTACGATTGAAGGCTTTGAGTGAGAGTGAGAGTGAGAGTGAGAGAAAGAGAGAGAGAGAGAGAGAGAGAGAGAGAGAGAGAGAGAGAGAGAGAGAGAGAGAGAGAGAATTTCATCAAGTGAAATGCTTCTGCACAAGGGTTCTATTTATAGAACCACTTGTGTGGGCTGCAAGCTAAAAAGCCCACCTAAGTGTATGTGGCCCATATCTTATGGTATACCAAAAATCACTTAAGCGTGTGGTACCTTACCATATTTCGTAGTCTACTTAAGTGCATTGTACCTTACGATGTTCTACAATTCACTTAAGTACACCGTATCTTACGGTGCTCCTTATTTACTCTATCTCTCATCAATCCATCCTTTTGTGTGTGACCCTGTAGGTTTTCGTGACATTGGAAATTATATTAAATCACATATTTAACATAATAAATAGTGAGTGGTATCTAGCAACACATCACTACTACCCAAGACACGAAAATGTCATGTGATCTGACAAATCTTTTTTTGTGATAATACTTGTGTGTATAATTACCCTTTTTTCCCTTATGTCTATATTGAACACAAGGCATAGACCATTTCATCCTTGTCCATTTCAATATTGAGCCCTTATACATTTATCCGGTTACACAAGATGGGAAAATTCCATCTAGGTCACTCATGTCCCTCAGCATGCTTCGTGGAGTACCCATCAACTGTCTTTATGGTCATCTAGTTACGGACAATGTTTGATCAACAATAAAGAACTGGACTCTACATCTAGGGTCCATAGTGGTTTCAGGTCGAAGGGTGGTATACACCACTATCACCATGAGACTAACTTATGACACTTTGCATAACATTTTATGTAGTATTCTCATAGCGGGTCAATCTATTATAAATATTACTCCTAATATTCATACCTATATTTAAGACTTGATAACTCCTTATCCATGATCCATGAGATGTGATCATCAGTATATATATATATATAATAGTCTTAATGCTTTAATGTTATCCCACTTCACAATAAAGCTCGACTACGGATACTTTAAGAATAGTTTCCTTATGTTTAATGGGATCTCATGATTTAGTCACACTTGATACATTAAACGGACTATCTATTCTAGGGACTTTATTAAACAAATATAATAAAGAAAAAGCCTTTTATTATTAATAAATAATTCGATACAAGTACCAAAAGTATTATCCTCTAGGGCTTACACCAACACTTATTTACTTGTACTTTAACTTTGGTCAAAGATTTTAATTAACATAACTCAGTCATATGTTTTAATTTACTTGGCCAATTTTCCAGATGTTCTTATTTAGTTGGAATGTAACTTTGGTCAGAGGTTTTAATTAACATAATCTGGTCAGAGGATTCAATTTACTTAATCGATTTGCTAGAGGTTCTTATTTACTTGGACTTTAACATTTGTCATAGGTTTTAATTAACATAACCCGGTCAGAGGTTTCAATTTACTTGACCGATTTTCCAGAGGTTCTTATTTACTTGGACCTTAACTTTGGTCAGAGGTTTTAATTAACATAATTCGGTCAAAGGTTTCAATTTACTTGTCTAACTTTCCAGAGGTCCTTATTTACTTGAACTTTAACTTTGGTTAGAGGTTTCAATTAACATAACATTATCAGAGGTTTCAATTTACTTGACCGATTTTCCAGAGGTCGGTAGTACCGAACACACTTATCATTTCTAAGACTAGCCCAGTTTATTACCTTTGGAAACTGAAAAGGGTGACACACATTGATATGAACTAAGTGTGCCTCATTAAAAAAACCTTACCCTTGCAAGGGAAAAGAGTGTTACCCACAATTTTTATTGAATAATAATGGTACATAATTTAAACTATAATAAAATCTTAGGTTGACGACATTCTAAGCCCTTGGTATATCTACTCATTCCAAGCTTTCAAGCTTATAAGCTCAGTTATTTAGTTTCTTCCATATTTGATAAGGGCTTTCCCCGTTTAGGGGAGAGCTTTCCTTTCTTCTTTGTATCTGTAACTCTCTTTAAAACCAAGTCGCCCTCCTAAAAACTCCTAGGACGAAATCTAGTATTTAACCTCCTAGCCATTATCTGTTTTGCTACAAACTCTCTAACATGAGTCATTATTCTGATCTCCTTTATAAAATTGGTCAAGTTGTCTAATCCTTCCTTTTTGAGGTTATTATCAAAATTTATTTGACGCAAGCTTGGATTGTTAACTTCTATTGGTATCATTGTGGAAACCCATATACCATTTGAAAGGGAGTTTCCTTAGTGGTTGAATGAGAAGTGGTATGATAAGACCATAAGATCTCGTACAAATACTCGTCCCACAACCCCTTTGCTTCATCTAGATTTTTATTCATTCCTATGATGATGATCTTATTCACTGCTTCTGCTTGGCCATTAGCCTGTGGGTGTTCAACAGAAATAAACCAATTTTATATGCTAAGGTGCCTGCAAAATTCTACGAGCTTGCAAACTATGTGTCGTTATTGGAAACAATGATCTCTGGTAAACCAAAATGACATATGGTATGAAGGTAGAGAAAAACAAGAAATGGGGGTTTGAATTGTTTTCGCAGTAATAAAAAACTTTTTGCAACACCACACACACAAATATAAATGCTAACAACATAAGGAATTTATCCTGGTTCGCTTGAAAATCAAAGCTACTCCAGTCCACCAGGCCAAGGTGATTTCGCATTCAATAAGGACTTAATCCAATAATCTCAATAGATTACAAAAACATCTAAGAGTTTAACAACCTGTTATCCCTCTCAAGTATACAAACCTAAACAAGTCACTTGAGGAATTACAAAGATTTGTAGGAATACAAGTGTTTGACTAGATGCTTCTAGGTAAGCAGTGTAAACACAATTTAGGAAAAATAACAACTACACAATTTGAGCAGCAACTCTTGTGTGAAAACCGAATATTACAATGAAAGATATGAAAATGTTGTCGTGTATTGAGATTTGTAGATCGAACTGTTGTTTTCAGCATGTTGTAATGAGGCCTTTATATAGTACTTTGAGATGATACAGTTGGAGGGAAATCAAGGGAGATTTCTTGCCAACTATGAGAATTAAAGGTATTAACTTTCTTGTCCTTTCCATATCAGTCTTGGAACATAATCCATAATTTTCTTAAAGAGAATTGTACTATACTTAGAATTCTTCTTGATTAAGTTTCTGATTCGGTGATGTCAAATAGAGTGTTGAGCGTGTATTAGAGTGAGCAGAGTCAGAGTCTTTGATCAAAATCTTGCAGTCTTCAAATATTCTTTTTCAGTCTTCAGATGTTATCTTGAGTAGTCTTCAGATGTTATCTTGAAGATTCTTCAGATGTAGAGTCTTCAGATATCAGAGTTGAACTACAGCTCCAATTTATATATGTGATTGCTTCTTATATATGTTCTTGTTCAGAGTCAGATTTGATTTCTTCATGCTGGATCAGCTTTTCTGGACTACGTCAGATGCCAGATATTAGTTTCCTCAGATTCGTTTTACCTTAGAAACCTGCACACTTAGAGAAAATTATTAGGGTACCAAATTGTTTCATTCTTTGTTATCATAAAAACTTAGAGATATATTGCAGAATCAAAATCTTGTTCTAATAATCTCCCCCTTTTTTATGATGACAAAAACTCAGACTTTTGATGAAACAATGGTACTTTACAAATATACAAATTTAATTGAATCAGGGTCAGATAGAGTATGACTCCCCCTGAGATTAGTAATCTCCCCCTAAGTCTGATACTTAGAAAAAAATTTAAGACATTTGTATCAGAAAAAGGTTTCTGGGGTAGAGGATTTCTTACCAAATCTTCTTAGATTGCTTGCCTTGTTTTTATTTGTTTCTCATATACAAATTCATTTATTCTTTGTTTCAGATAGATCATGTAAACACTTAGACTACACAATTTATTTTAATGTCAGAATGTAAGCAGTGCATTTCTGAGAGTTAGATATGATATTTCATCAGAAAGGCTTCTATTTATTTCTCCCCCTTTTTGTCAGACTCAAAATGTTAATGAAAACTTAAAAATTCAGAGAAAGCAAAATTTCATTGATAGAGAAAGAGTTTACATATATAAGTAAACATAAGAAAAGGCCTCATAGACAAAAACTCTTGGAAAAATTAGAAACAGATATTCATAGAGTGCCTAAGGGTTTAGAGGAGGAGGCATCCTCTAAATTAGTTAAGCAAGTAGATTATGGATGCTTGAGTTAACTTGATCCTGCTGGTTGAGTATGGATCTGACTAGTTGTTGTTCTTTTTGAAGATCTTCTAGAGTCTTGAGAAATAGAGGAGCTAGGTCAGATGTTGATGACTCACCTTGAGTCAGAGCAACCTCAGATGCCTTATCAGCATCTTTAGCAGCTTTTCTAGCAGCTTCAGCAGCCAATGTTGCTTCAGCTTCAGCTTTTTCCCTAGCTTCAGCCTCTGCAACAGCTTTCTCAGTTTCCTCCTTAGCGGCAGCTTCCGCAACAGCCTTCTCCTTAGCTTCTCTTTATGCTCTCTCAGCAGCCTCCTGAGCCAGACGAACTTCCAGCCTCTCTTCAGCATTTCTGATATAGTCATTTCTAAATTGTTTAGAAAGTCCATTCAGCTTGAAGACTTCAGAATTCATCCACCTGAGAAACTCGTTCCATTAAGTCCTTACTTCAGAAGGATTGTCATTGATCCTGGATTCGTCAGATAGCTTCCTGAGTCTTGAAGCAGAGTTCTCTGAGAACTTAGCAAAAGCCTCATCAATGGTAGGAAGAGTGAGGTCAGGTTCAGAGGGTTGAGAAGTGGGTTCAGAAGGTTTGTGTATGGGTTCAGAAGGGTCAGGAGTGGGTTCAGAAGGTTTGCGTATGGGTTCAAAAGGGTCAGAAGTGGGTTCATATGGAGGTGGAATGGTTTTAGAAGGTTCTGAATGTTCCGCAAAAGTAGTGGAGGTTATGGAGGTTGGGTCAGGGATATCTGAATGTTTAGAGTTAGATGTTAGGTTGTAGTAGGGAAGGAACTGAGGGTAGAGGAGGGGGTGATATGGGTTCGTTTAGCAATAAGGATTCAGATATGGGGATGGATGTTGTTGTAAGGTTAAATTGAGGTAGTGGAGGTGAAGATTGGTTAGGGTATGAGGTATGTGGTTCATAAAATGTAGGTCAGAAATGGTTGGTTCATAGAGAGAGATGGTGGGGGTGGTTGAGGTAGTGATGAGAGTATTTGCCTAGAACCAAAAATATTAGGAACTTCTGAGATTGCGGACTTACGAGGTGCTGAAGAGCTCAGAGGCACAAGTTGCTTCTGAGTTTCTAAAGATTCTCCCAGCTTCAGACTCTTATTCTTCTTATTCTTCTCATAGGGTTCTCTCTTCCTCTTCATGGAGTTTGGTGGTTGATCTGGAAGCCAATCCAAGCTGAAGCTAGAAATGTCAATTCCTTAAGCTTCCAAATCCTGAAGGTAGCAGGCGATGACCTATGGGGGATCAATCTTAGATAAGAGGTACATACCATTTGATATCTCCTTTTAATCCTTCAGAGCTTGCCATGATGTGTCCTTTGTGGGTTTGACTATGAACTTATCTATTAAGCCTATGCTCTTCAGATTCTTCGCATTTAGAGGCTTTCCCATGTCCATAGTGATGTCTTCCATCAGTTTGAGGGAGATGACATGGTCTACCATATCATTCTCTATCAGAACGTCTGAAATTAATCTTCCCAGAGGGATGTACTTTCTGGGCTTCATGTTATTTCTGGTGTCTCTAACAGAATCCCTCAAATACTTGAAGAGAAGGGAGGGAAGATTCAACTTCATCCCTTTGTGCAAACAGTACATAATGCATTTATGGTTAGTGTTGATGTAATCAGAGGAGCTGGAAGCAGGACAATGATGGATGGTTCCCAGAATGATCTTCAGCCAAACTCTCAGATTCTGGTGAAGCTCTTTGTTCTTGGAAGATTTCCTTTTTGGGTTCTGAGAGAAGATGGTGGCGATAACTTCTTGGGACATGTATTTTTCCCTAGGGTTTATGTTGTAGATTCTTTTTCCCCTAGTTGTTTCCATGTTCAGAAGCTTGGCTATGGATTTCTCTATGATCATTGTCTTGTGCCTAGAACATAAGATACGTTGCAGTGATCATCATAATCAGCAAATCTCCAGAATTCCTTCACCGGGAATATTTAAATGGGGCCATAAATACGTTTGAAGTAGTTAGCCTACCCTTGGTTCTCCAGCTCTTGTGTTAAATCCATTCCATTATTCTTGAGATTGTCGAAATGAACCAATAACTCACAAAGCACTTTGAGTTTCTCAAAAGGGGTAGCAAGGTTGATATGAGGAGGACAATCAAGAACATGAGGTTCTTGATATGAGGTAGTTGAAGGCGCATCAGTTTGGGTTGCAACTTGTTGTGAATATTTAACTTGTTGCTCAGTAGCATCTATCTGTTGGGAGTATTCAAACACTTGTTGTTGTTGAGGATTCATGTATTTGTTGAAGGAGATAAAGTTTGAAGAGAGGTTGCAGAGAAGTTGAAGGTAAGGGTTTGTGTAAGTTGTGAGAGTGAAAAGTCTGAGTGTGGGAATCGTGGGAATATATATACACAAGTTCAAAACACATGCAAAACGACAACGTTAGTTTAAGAGGGAACAAAGTAATTATGATTGCTAAAATATGAGTTGACAAGTGTGGGGAGAATTAAATGTAGTTAATGATGGGTGTCTAATCTTAAGATAAGCACACTGCTCGAGGGGATCTCAACAGTTTGGCCCTTGAGTTCTGAGTTAGATAGGTGTTTAGAAGATCCAGAGCCACACGTTTCAAAGACCACGTGTTGATGTTTCTGGAGTCAAGAATACCAAAAGGTTTTTGACTTAGAAGGTTTCTTATCTATATATCTTCTAACTTGTAAAAGTATCAAAACCAGAATCAGATAAGCAACATATGTTTGAGTCAGAGTCTAGTTTAACCTTAGAGAGGAGAAACACATGTTCATATTCATTATGGCCAATCTACCATATTTAAGTTTTTCAGAATGAAAAGAAATCTATCTTCAGATAAGGGTTTTGTAAAGATATCAGCCCATTGATGGTCTGTATCTACGAGTTTTAAAATAATTATCCCTTTCTGAACATAGTCTCTGATAAAATGATGTTTAATTTCTATGTGCTTCGCTCTGGAATGTAAAATTGGATTCTTACTTAAACATATAGTAGCAATATTGTCATAAAAGATAAGGATGTTACTCTCATAAATTTGAAAGTCCTCAAGCTGATTCTTCATCCAGAGCATTTGAGTGCTGCATAGTGAAGTTGAAATGTATTTTGCTTTTGCAGTTGACAGTGCAATGGTTGATTGTATTTTGCTTGCCCAAGAGATGAGGTTTCCTCCCAGAAACTGACAGTTCCCATATGTGTTTTTGTGTTCCAACCTATCTCCAACGTAATTTGCATCACAATACCCAGAAAGCCTATACTCTGATGTTTTCTTATACATCAGGCCAAGGTTAGGTGTTCCTTTCAGATACCTAAGGATTCTCTTAATAACAGTTAAGTGAGATTCCCTTGGATCTGATAGAAATCTAGTACATAGACACACGTTGAATAATATATCTAGACGCGAAGCAGTCAGATAGAGGAGAGAATCTATCATACCATGATAGAGTTTCTGACAAACCTTTTGACTTACCTCTTCTTTCTCCAGAATGCAAGTAGGATGCATGGAGTCTTGGCTGGTTTACTTTCTGGCACATCAAATTTATTCATAATACCTTTTATGTATTTGCTTTTATAGACGTATGTGGCTTCTGATGTTTGGTTGATTTTAATCCTCGGAAAGAACTTTAGTTCATGCATTAGACTCGTCTCAAATTCTGCCTGCACTAAATCAGAAAATTCTTGGCAAACAGAGGGGTTAGCAGAACCAAATATTATGTCATCAACATAAATCTTACAAATCATAAGACCGTTTCTGATGTTTTTGCAGAAGAGTGTAGAGTCCACTTTGCCTCTGATAAAATCATTTTCCAGAAGAAATGAGCTAAGTGTTTCATATCAAGCTCCGGGAGCTTGTTTCAGACCATAAAGAGATTTTTTAAGTTTAAAAACATGTTCTAGAAGTTTTGAGTTTTCAAAGCCAGGAGGTTGATGGACATACACTTCTTCAGAAATATAACCATTCAGAGACGCGCTTTTGACGTCCATCTGGTATAATTTAATGGAATAATTTACAACAAAAGATACAAGAAGACGAATAGATTCTAACCTTACGATTGGAGCAAAGGTTTCATTGTAGTCAATTCCTTCTTGTTGACTATAACCTTTTGCCACCAGCCGTGCTTTGTTTCTGACCATTTCACCTTCTTCATTTAGCTTGTTTATGTAGACCCATTTGGTTCCAATCACATGGGTTCCCTTGGGTCTTGGTACAAGATCCCAAACGCCATTCTTGAAAAACTGATCAAGTTCTTCTTTCATTGCCAGAATCCATTCTTTGTCTTGAAGAGCTTCTTCATAAGATGTTGGCTCTATCAGAGATACTAGTCCTAGAAGTTTTTCTTCAGAAACTTTGAATGTTGATCTTGTTCTTTTCTGATTGATTGTGATTTCAGGTGCTTCTGAAGTTCCTCTTTCTGCTTCTTCAAATTCTTTGGTCTTTTTGTCAGAACCTATAAGTGTTATCTCCAGATTTACAAATTTCTCAACTAGCTTTGACTTTTCAGAGTCAAGCTTGTCATCAAATCTGACATGTATTGATTCTTCCACAATTTGTGTTTCTGTATTTGTAGGTGCTTAATTGGCTGCATTATATGGTAAAACACTAGCTGGTTACTAATGTCTTGACTGATGTCATGACATGGTATGTATGTGTGACTACATTGTAGGTTAGAATATCTAACTATACTCTGATGTCTTGACTGAAGTCATGACACACTTGAGTCGTTACTGCAGGATTAGCTAACACAGGATTTATTGAATGTCAAACTGGATGCTGTGACATTCATACCTGTCAGCAGATACTAAGGAATAGAACAGCTGGTGTTCTGTTAGAACTTAGTATTTATTTCCAGTCTGGTTATCAAGGAAAGACCAGACCTGGCATAAGGCCTACTGACTGAATGTCAAACTGGATGTTATGACATTCATCATTGACAGCAGCTACTGAACATTAGACAGAGTGGTGTTCTGCTATACTTCAGCATGTTACTTAGTCTGTTCTTCAAGAGAATAACAGAACTAACTTAAGGCCAAATGTGTAAATGTTAAATTGGACACTTTAACATTTATTAATGTAAGCTGTTACTGTAGTATGGTCATCTTGATCATGTACAGGTCAGCAAAATTGTACAGTCTGTTTTCTGGAAAAACAGACTCAGCATATGGACCTTGATGTCAAGCTGAATGTCGTGACATTCATTCCTGACAGCATATGCTATATTGTAGGTTGTTCAGTTTTCTGTTTCAGCTTTTTCTCAGGCTATTCTTCAGGGATTCAACAGCTGAGAGAAAATCCAGGAAATCAACAACCAAGCTACATTTAATGAACCTAACAAATAGCCTATTTGTTAGTAACCTAAATGTTGAATTTATGGGAACTCGCGTGACCTTAAATTCAGGAGAATACAGGTGCAAAAGCCCAGGTACTGCAATATAAAAGGAAGGCGTTCCTTCATTCAGTTTCAGGGATTTTGAGGCGTGAAGATTTTGTGTGTCCATCATACTTCACTGCTGTATTTTTGTGAGTCTTGTATTAGACGTATCTTGTAAGCCAAGCCATTATCAAGTAGATGATTGCTGTGGCATAGGGTGTTCATTGAGTTGTAAGTGTTGTGTCGCTCAAATCTTTTAAGCGTGAGTGTTGTGTATCTTGATTAAAGCTGTGAAGCACAATCAAGAGTTGTTTGAAGTGTGACTTCAAATTGTCTTTAATATTGATTAAAGGTAGTAATCACTGAGGTGATTGAGGGGGAGTGAGTAGGAACTCTGATCTTAGTGTAAGATTGAAATTGCATTGGATAGGGATTAAGTGGTAAGTTGTAAACGGGTGAGTTTAGCTTTGAATTGATACTACTAATAGTGGATTTTCTCCCTAGCTTGGTAGCCCCCAGATGTAGGTCATGTTGGACTGAACTGGGTAAACAATTACTTGTGTTATTTACTGCACTTACGTTTAAGTTCTGCATAATTCTTGTCTGTGCAGAATTGGATGTCATAACAACCCGTGTGACATCTAAAGTCTGATAACTAGAATTTCAATTGGCATCAGAGCAGGCACCCTGCCTGTGAATTTCTGGGTGAGATCTAGGGCAGTTACTTTCTAGTACCATGGACAAGGATATAGGACACTCAAATAGACCACCCATGTTGGATGGCTCTAATTATGATGACTGGAAGCCTCATATGATAGCCTTCTTAAGGTCTCTAGACAGCAAAGTCTGGAGAGCTGTCAACAAAGGATGGGAACATCCAATGAGGACAGGTGAAGATGGAGTCAGTGTGCAGATTCCTGAAGAAGAGTGGGACAAGGAGCAAGAGGCATTAGCTCTTGGAAATTCCAAGGCCCTGAATGCATTGTTCAATGGAATCAGTAAGAACATCTTCAGGCTGGTGCACCACTGTGAACTAGCTAAGAAAGTTTGGGATACCCTCAAGGTAACTCATGAAGGTACTTCCAAGGTGAAGATGTCCAAACTTCAGATGCTGACCACCAAGTTTGAAAATCTGAGGATGAAAGAGGATGAGACTATTCATGACTTTCACATGAATATTCTTGAAATTGCAAACACCTCTGGTGGACTAGGTGAGAAAATGGCTGAAGAGAAACTTGTAAGAAAGATTCTCAGGTCCTTGCCTAAGAGATTTGCTATGAAGGTCACATCCATAGATGAGGCGCAGGACATCTGCAATATGAAGGTGGATGAGCTCATTGGTTCTCTCCAAACCTTTGAAATGGGCTTGTGTGAGAATGCTGAAAAGAAGAACAAAAGCATAGCTTTTGTTTCTAATGTTGAAGAGGAGTCAGAAGCAGGATATACTGAAGGTGATGAAAGTATATCAGAAGCTTTAGCCATGCTTGGGAGACAGTTCAACAAGTTCGTGAAGAAGATTGATCAAAGAGGGAGACCTAATGTCAAGAACATCTCGTCTGACATCAGGAAAAGATCAACTTCTGAAGAAAAGTTCAACCAAGGCAAGGGAATCCAGTGTCATGGTTGTGAAGGGTATGGACACGTCAGAGCTGAATGTCCTACTTATCTCAAGATGCAAAAGAAGGGGCTAACTATCACATGGTCTGAAGGAGATTCTGAAAGTGAATCTGAAGGAGAATCTGCCAAACATGTCACTGCACTAACCAGTGTTTGTGCCTCGGATGATGAATCAAGTGCAGATGAACTGACCTTTGATGAACTTGCTGCAGCCTATAAGAAGCTGTGTACCACCAGTGCAGAAGTGCGTGCACAAGGAGAAAAGCAGAAGAAACTCATCAAGGAACTGGAAGATGAGAGACAGAAGCAACTGTCTGTCATAGAGGGTCTAAATGGTGAGATAGCCCTGCTGACCTCCAAGCTGAATCAGATGACTAAATCCATCAGAATGATGAATAAGGGAACTGACACCTTGGAAGAGATTCTAAAGGTGGGACAGCAGTCTGGAACCAAATCTGGCCTAGGATTTGGGAAAAGAACCTCAGCTGAACAAAAACGCCCAAAGGCTAAAGTTCAGAAGTTCAAGCGGAAGTCAAAGCCAATGTCTCAACATCGAGGAACTAGGATGAATGATCATCAGAAGAGGAAATACCAGGAGTGGAGGTGTCACCACTGTGGTAGGCTTGGTCATATAAAAGCCTTCTGCTACTGGATTCATGGTTTCCCTAACCAAGCCTCACATGTCAGGCTTAAGCATAAACCATATAAGCGCTATGTTCCCATCAAGAAGCAACAATGGTATGCTAGGATAGCACACACTGCTCTAAGGGCTTCTACCAGAGAAGACTGGTACTTTGACAGTGGATGCTCAAGACATATGACTGGTATGGAAAATCTACTGGTGGATATTCAACCTCACACTACCAGCTATGTGACCTTTGGTGATGGTGCCAAAGGTAAAATAAAAGGTGTGGGTAAGCTGGACTGCTCTGGAGTTCCAAAACTGAATAATGTGCTGTTAGTAAGAGGACTAACTGCAAACCTCATCAGCATAAGTCAGCTGTGTGATTAAGGGTTTCATGTTCGGTTTACTAAAGAGCTATGCATTGTGACTAATGGTGACAATCAGGAAGTTATGAGAGGAACCAGGTCCAAAGATAACTGTTATCTGTGGGAACCTAAACTCTCTAACTTTTCAATAATATGCTCCTCAACCAAGGAAGAACGGGAGGTGAAGGTGTGGCATAGACGTCTTGGACATCTCCACTTACGGGGAATGAAGAAGATTATATCCAAGGAAGCAGTCAGAGGGATCCCAAAGCTGCTCATTGATGAAGGAAGAATCTGTGGTGAATGCCAGGTGGGCAAGCAAACCAAGATGTCACATCTGAAGCTGGGACATCCCATAACCTCCAGAGTTCTGGAACTGCTGCACATGGATTTAATGGGACCCATGCAGGTTGAAAGCCTTGGTGGGAAGAAATATGCCTACGTGGTGGTTGATGACCATTCCAGATACACGTGGATAAGCTTCATCAGAGAGAAGTCAGATACGTTTGATGTCTTCAAAGACCTGTGCATAAGACTTCAAAGGGAAAAGGACAGTTGTGTGGTCCGGATTAGAAGTGAGCATGGTACGGAGTTCAAGAATTCCAAGTTTGATGAGTTTTGCTCTTCTGAAGGAATAAGTCATGAGTTCTTCTCCCCTATAACCCCTCAGCAGAATGGAATAGTTGAGAGAAAAAATAGAACTATTCAAGAATCTGCCAGGGCAATGATTCATGCAAAGAAGGTCCCCATGCACTTTTGGGCTGAAGCAATGAATACCGCGTGCTATGTTCACAACAGAGTCACCTTGAGAAAAGGAACCTCCTCCACTCTGTATGAAATATGGAAAGGCAGAAAACCCACTGTGAAGTACTTTCATATCTTTGGAAGTAAATGTTACATTCTCACAGATCGTGAACAGAGAAGGAAGCTAGATCCCAAAAGTGATGAGGGTATATTTCTGGGATACTCCACTAACAGCAGAGCCTACAGAGTGTTCAACTACAGGACCAATGTCCTGATGGAATCCATAAATGTTATTGTGGACGATAAAGAGGAAGGAACCGATGTCATGGAGGATGTTGAAACATTCCTTGACAGTTCAACTGACTTTCCAGTCAAGTCTGAAGAAGTAGAGGAACCTCCTCCTGAATGTGAGGCAGATGCAACCACCAAAGTGCCATCTATCAGAATTCAGAAAGACCACCCTAAGGATCTTATCATAGGGGATCCCAATAGTGGTGTGACTACCAGGTCACGGGGAATAAGCTCAAATTCCTGCTTTGTATCCAAGGTTGAACCAAAGAACGTGAAAGAAGCCCTGACTGACGAATACTGGATCATTGCCATGCAAGAGGAACTTGAGCAGTTCAAAAGGAATGAAGTATGGGAGCTAGTTCCAAGGCCTGAAGGGACCAACATCATTGGTACCAAGTGGATATACAAAAACAAATATGATGAGAAAGGAGTAATTACTAGGAATAAAGCAAGACTAGTAGCTCAAGGATACACTCAAGTTGAAGGGGTAGATTTTGATGAGACATTTGCTCGTGTGGCTAGGCTTGAGTCCATCAGATTGCTGTTAGGGGTAGCATGCATCCTGAAGTTTAAACTATTCCAAATGGATGTGAAGAGTGCATTCTTGAATGGCTACTTGAATGAAGAAGTCTTTGTGGAACAACCTAAAGGGTTCTGTGATCCTAACCAACCTAAGCATGTATACAAGTTGAGGAAAGCCTTGTATGGGTTGAAACAAGCCCCTAGAGCATGGTATGAAAGGTTGACCGAATTTCTGACCTAAAATGGATACAGAAAAGGTGGAATAGACAAAACCTTATTTGTGAGGGATGAAGACGGCAAAATCATGATTGCTCAAATCTATGTGGATGATATAGTCTTTGGTGGAATCTCATAACAAATGGTTCAACAATTTGTTCACCAGATGCAATCCGAGTTTGAAATGAGTCTAGTTGGAGAACTGACCTATTTCCTTGGAATGCAAGTAAACCAAATGAAGGACTCTATGTTTCTCTCCCAAAGCAAGTATGCCAAGAACATAGTTAAGAAGTTTGGTATGGATAATGCTAGGCACAAGAGGACTCCTGCGCCTACTTATCTAAAGTTAACCAAAGATGGAGGAGGGCCTGGTGTTGATCAATGCTTGTATAGAAGCATGATAGGAAGCCTACTTTACCTAACTGCAAGTAGACCTGACATTTCTTATGCAGTTGGAGTTTGTGCTAGCTGTAGCACCTCAAATTTGCACCTATCATTGTACATACATTTTCATATTAGGTCCTAGCATATCATGGTCCATTGCATAGCATTGCATTGCCTCATTTGCCTCAAGTGCAAGCCAATCAAGGAATTAGGTCAAACTGATCAGGAGATCAGTCAACCAAGCAAGCAAGTGCATTTCTCAAGGAGCCAAGGCCCTAGGGTTTGTCCAACAAGATCACATGACTTGGGGGTCCATTTGAAGTGTTCAAGTCAAGGGTTGAAGGCTCAGAGGTCATCAGTTCACACACAGACAGTCAAAAACCCTAGACAGTCAACAGTCAGTCAAAGCAGTGGATGGTGGCCATTCTTGTGGGATTTGGGCACCATGATCAATAATCAAGAGTTCATACAACTTGGGACATCATTTGAAGTCAAGGTCTCAAGGAATTAGGGTTTGGAAGTCATCAGTCATGGTTCAGTCAGGCAGAAACCCTAAAAGTCAACTGTTGGTCAACTGTCCATTTAATCAGTGATTTGATGATTGGAATTGGTTTGTGAGAGCTCATTCATGTCCAAATAGTCCTCATATATCATGTCAAACACCATCATGGAAGAATTTGAAGCCAGATCAGAAATTTCCAAAAATGGAAACTGGACCTGTAACTGAAACTTACCAAAAATGGAAAGTCTTGATCCTCAAACTTACATCTTGATACAAGCCTCAAATGAATTTTTGCCCAACATGAAAGTTGAAGATCTTGTTCTCCCATTTCCAAAAAGTCCTAGAACTCTTAATTCCCATGTGTGGTTGGCAAGTTATGATCGAATCGATTTCAGAAAATCTTGAACTTCAAAGGGCCATATCTCTCAAACCGTTTGGCCAATTTTGGTGGGGTTTTTTCCTACAAGTCACATTTGATCCCCTCTTTCCAAAAATATAAATTTCATGAGCCAAAACTTCACCAATCAAAATGGCATTTTTTGACTTATCTCATTTAAATGCAAGTTTGACCAAGGGTTGACTTTTTGATATAATCATTTTTCTACCATTTGGCCATTGGAATATGTTCAGAAATGTTATTTAAAATATGTTTGCAAGGTCATTTTATGCAGTACATACAGCCCATGCTAGTTTGCTTGAAAATTGGAAGAAAGTACCATTTTTCAACCACTTTCACCCATACTTCCATGGACCATGCTTGGTACTTCTCATAGCAGACATATACCATCCTTTTCTGTCAAAGGAGAACACAATTTGCAGCCTAGAAACCAACAGAAAAAGGCCATGCCCTAGTTGCTTGAACATTGGAACAAGAGGACACTTTCACCATATCTATCCATTTTTCCATGGCCATGCCTTGTACTACAAAAAACAGCAGATTCAAAACAGAAGATTTTCTGTCATTTGTGGACCAAAATGAGAGCCACAAGACCACAGACCAATCACCTTCACTCATTTTCCAACCTCATCCTTGCTATTGGCATTTTATCTTGGCTGTCAAAACACAAAAGAACAAAAACCAAGCATTGTAACCCTGCCATGAAAAACCAGTAGCAGAACCAACCTTGCCTTGCCTTGCATTTCCTAAAAATCCTGTCAAACTCCAAGCCTTGCTTTGCATTTTCCACTTTTCTGCCCAAGCTTCCAAATAGACCTAAACCTGGCCATTGCCACTTCACAATCCATTTCACCATTTTGAAACCTTGCAGCATCCAAGGGCAGCTTCTAACAGCAGGACATACACCTCATTTTCCTGTCAAAAACCAAACTCCTAATTGCAACCACAAAATCATTTTGGCCAAGACAGAAAAAGGGGATTGATCCTAACTGCATTCATTTTGCTTGGCATTGGCAAACCCTGTCAAACCCTGCAGTAGCAGACCAACAAAAACCCTCTAACCACACTTGCCTTCTCGTCCTTCTCAAACCTCACCCTGCTATTTGCATCTCATCCTCCCTGTCCAAACACAAGAGCACCAAAACCCTGCATGAACCAAACCTGAAGCCTTGCACTGTGATTACCAACATAACAGAACCTAACCAACAAACCTCATTGATAAGAATTGACCTCACTTGCATTTTACCAAGAAAACTGTAAAAGCTCACAAAGCAACTTAGAAACAGCATGCTTCACCATTTTCCTGTCATGTGAAAACCCTGCCTTGCCTTGTCCATCAATTTTTCATCATTAACAAACCTTGCCAACATAACCAACAAACACCAACCAGCATAAGAGAACTCACCCCAAAACTGCGTTGACCTTGATTGGCATTTCAAGAACCCTGGCCAAAACATCAGAGTTACCAAGTTTTGCCTTATCACTAACAACATCAAACTGCACTTTTGAACATCACTCACTGTCCAAAGAAGCCGGCAAGTAGCAGCCATACACAGTGGAAATCAATCATTCCTCTCAAATTGCACCTTTGCATTTTCCAACTTCCTGTCCAAAACCTCCAAAGGACCAAATTTGCTTGGTTTGAAACATCATTAAAACAGCATTTTGGACCTGTGGCAATCATCATTTTCCACCTGAAAATTCCTTTTCCACCACTGCTTTGAAAGAACATTCATCCATGGCCATCCAAGATTGAAGCATCCACAAGTCAAACAACCTTCACCATTCATCATCAAGAAGGCTCTAGGACAGTTATTCCACTTCAAAACCATCAAAAAGCATCTGTACACAACTGCCCTTCAAAAATAGGTATGGATTCGACCCTCCCCTTTTGACAAATTGATACATGAGTTTAAGAGGTCTTTCAATGCTGAGTGCCATGATGTTCTTATTTTTGGAAATGGCTGTGTGTGCATGAAGTTATTTGGAAAACAAGTTTGGTGTTAAAATGTGTTTTTGCTCGATTCTTGACTTGTGTGTGGTTCTAATGGAAATCAATGATGGATTCTTGTTGACCTTGCCATGCTGATCATTTCCATATATTCAATTTTGATTTTTAGGCAAGTTTGTGAAATCATGATTTTTGAGAGGGATGAACAGTAAAACCCTAATCCCAATTTGCCCAGATTTTCCCCATTTTCGTATGCATGGCCTGAAACTCATTGACCAATCAAAACATTTCATTTTATGGCCAAAACGACCGTGTTTAATTAAGTGGATTATGGAATTACAACTTTGCCATTCTTGCTTTATTAATCCAAATTAATTTCACATTTTAATTACCAATCTTGCAAAAATCATAACTTGCTCATTTTTGATCCAAATTCAATGGGATTTTTTGTGTTGTGTTCATCATGACCTCTAGTATTTTATCATTATTTTTCCAGAATTTTTGGATGAGTGGTTTTTAAATATTGCTAGGGTTTGTGACATGTGACCAAATTTTGTACACTTTGCCAAATCAATTGTGAAATGATGAGAATGTATCCAATGGCTCCCAAATGTTTTGTGCTTAAACTAGACACACTCATGGTGATTTTGGTGTAGAGTTTATGAATTTATCATTTGTGGTTTGTGAGTTATGATTTTTTGAATTAGGGTGTGACAATTTGTGTCACACCATTGATGTCCAATTTCATGATTTTCATTACCATGCTTCTTGACCTCCAATTGATCTGATTTTTTGCATGAACCTACTCTTGTATGTCTAGTTTACATGTGAATTTTCTTGGAATTATTTGTGGCATTTCCTAATTGTTTGAGATTTTCTCCCCTGCTTGGTCATATGTTGACTTTGTGTGACACATGTTCCCATTTCATTTGTGAAATTCTCATACTTTATTGGATGGACATGAAATTTTACATGAGATAACTAGACATCCTCATCTTTGCCATGGTTTTAGTCCCATTCATTTATCATACACCATTCTTGACTTATGATTTTTCTAAGTTGATGCATGTTTGGTTGACTTCATTGAGCATGTTCAAAATTGCTTTGACTTTCTGATTTTCATTGGCTGCCTTCCACTTGTCCAAATAAGATGAAATTTGACATGCTTACCATGCTATGTGTTAGGATTGATCATGATTTATTTGGTGATTTTTGGAAATGTTTAAGATTGCTTTTAAGTTAAGTCTTGCTGTTGACTTCTATGAGCTTCTGAATGCCATGTTTTGACCTAATCTGTTCATGAAATGATGATAGTGATTGATATGGATGTGAATCTAATTGGTTGTGTTTCCTAATTGTTTGAACATGATTTTGGATACTCACCCCTTGCTGTTTGGACTTTCTTAATCTCTTTTGACCCTAGGCTTGCCCTAGTGGTCCTGTTACTCACCTTTGAGCTTGTGTTTTCAGGTTGACCATCAGATGGCCATTAAGACCAATTCATTTGACTGAGCTTGCTTAAATATCATTGTCTAACCTCTTTGTTTTGTAGGTGGCTTGGCTCACATGCCTTAAGCTTTGTGCCTTGCACATTCACTAGCTTGTGTTGACTGGTTGATGTCTGTTTCATTTTGATTTAACTCTGACTTGTATACTAACATCTGCTTGACTGTTTCAGGTGCTTTAGTTGCTTAGTTCCTTGTGAACTTTTTGCTTTGCTTTGCTTGTATAAGCAATTTGCATTGAGGTATGTCTCTTTTACTTCATGTAGTCTGGAAGACCTGGCCTGTTACTTGGCCAGGCAACTGTCTGAAGTCCTCCTTAAGAGGCAATGTTTGTGGATGTTTAATTTTGTCCTTGCATAGAGTCAAAGTCCTCCTAAGTGAAGAGGCAATTGGTGGAAGGTAGGGATATGCAATCTATCCCCCACTATTCAGTGTGTCATCTGCTTTGCTCACACCACTGTGTTGATGCATTGCGGATACAAACCCAAGATCTTGTACAATTGTACAGTTGAGTCAGTTTTAAATGTGTAGAAGGGTTCCCACTTTCTGAACCCACACATTCTTGTCTTGAGCTCTCCCAGGCCAGGGATAAGAGCTGTGAGGTCTCATCCTCACTTCATCCTTTCATCTGCTTCACCTTAGCCCCTCAATGGCAAGGTTAAGAGCAACACTCACCCCATTCCAGAGGTTTGTTTGTTGAGGTTGATATGACCCCTTGACTAAAACCTAACCCTTGTTTGAGCCACTTGTTTGTGTATAGCGTGTGCTACCTGTGCTTGTAGGATTGTTTAACTTGCTTCCTGTGCAAGATAGGATTGTTTGACTTGCTTCCTGTGCAAGATAGGATTGTTTGACTTGCTTCCTGTGCAAGATAGGATTGTTTGACTTGCTTCCTGTGCAAGTTAGGATTAGTTTAGACTTGCTTCCTGTGCAAGTTAGGTTTTGCTTGGCTTGCTTCCTGTGCAAGTTAAGTGTGTGTGGCTTGCTTCCTGTGTGAGCCATGCTTAGGATAGGTTGGCCCTTGTGCCAGTTAGCTAGAAACCTTAACTTAGGGACAATCTTGCATGACAACATCTAGGCTCGAGTCGTAGTCTCCCTAGTTGTGTCTCCCTCTGTTATCTGGTTAGGCTAGTCCTTTATCCCTCCGTAGGGGAACTACATCGCCCTGATCTTCATACCAGATGAAGTATGTAGGCAGGAGATTGAGCTGATCTCTCCGGGCGCCCTTTTCTTTTTTTGTGTGTGTTGTCTGACAGTTGCTAGGCTCGAGTGCCTGACTCCTTAGCAATTTGTTGTCTGTCTGTTTGAGTGTGTGCTTGACAGTTATAGGCTCGAGTCCCCGACTCCCTATCAACTTGTTTTGTTGTTGTGTGCTTGGAAGCTGATGTAAGTCCATCGAGTGGCATTTGGGTTCCAGTGTGCGTGCGTTTTGGTCCGGATGCTGATGTAAGTCCAGCAATTGGCATTCAGGCTCCATGTTTGCCTTCTTGTGTGTGTTTTGGTTCGGATGCTGATGTAAGTCCAGTGATTGGCATTCAGGCTCCATGTTTGCCTTTGCCTGTGTTTGTTTGTGTGCGTGTCAGCCGAGCTACGAATGCTCTGATTCTTCTCTCGTCCGAGAAGATACGTATGCATAGGATGCGACATCCTAGCGAGCATGTGTCGTTTCCCCAGTCCGAACTACTTCGACTCTGATGTCTATGCCTGATAGACTAAGTAGGCCCAGGATGCGACATCCTGCCGAGTTCAGTTTCAGTCAGTTTCTTTTGTCTCCTTCCAGCCAGTGTGTGTGAGTGTGAGCAGTGTTTAGCAACCGTTTATCCTTCCTTTTGTGCGTGGATCCCGTAGAGTACTACGGATGCGTAGGGGTGCTAATACCTTCCCTTCGCATAACCGACTCCCGAACCCATTCTCTTTGGTCGCGAGACTATGTCTTTTCCAGGTTTACTTCGAGCGTTTCCTTTCCCTCTTTTGGGATAAATAACGAACGGTGGCGGCTCTGTTGTTCTTGTTTTCCCGCCGGTTTTTCGCGCGATGCGACACTAGATACCAAGTAGAGCCTAAGGTGAGCCACTTGAATCAAGTCAAAAGGATTCTCAAGTACATCAATGGGACTTGTGACTATGGGATGCTGTATTCACATGGGTCTGATCCTGTCCTATCTGGGTACTGTGATGCTGACTGGGCTGGGAGTGCTGATGATAGAAAAAGCACATCAGGTGGATGTTTCTTCTTAGGAGACAATCTCATATCTTGGTTCAGCAAGAAGCAGAATTGTGTTCCTCTGTCCACTGTAGAGGCTGAATACGTAGCTGCTGGAAGCAGTTGTTCCCAACTGGTTTGGATGAAACAGATGCTCACTGAGTACAATGTCACTCAAAATGTCATGACATTGTTCTGTGATAATCTCAGTGCCATCAATATCTCCAAGAATCCCATCCAACACAGCAGGACCAAACATATTGACATTAGGCACCACTTCATCAGAGATCTGGTGGAAGACAAGGTGATCACTTTGGAACATGTAGCCACGGACCTTCAACTGGCTGACATATTTACAAAGGCTCTGGATGCTACTCAGTTTGAAAACTTAAGAAGAAAACTGGGAATATCTCTCTCTGAGACCTTATAGCAGCCACTGATGTTTGGGATGTATTGTTTAATATCTCTGCCTATTAAACAATTGGTACTATGCTCTGATTGGTCAACAGATCACAGCTATGCTACTTGCAACAAGTGTGGCTACAAGAGGGTAAGGAGACACCCTACCGTGAGAAGGCCAATGTACCTGCAGGAGTTCAAGGATGCTGTTCATGCAGGAGTGGTTCTGGATGTCAGAAACAAAATCATGGCATCTGATATGGTGGTACCTGCTGTAAAGCAAACGTGGGTGATTACTTGATCAAAGTTGTGAAGCAAGATCAAGTGGATGCTAACTTGGTTGAAACTGTGGCGTAAAACCAAGTCTGTAACTCTGTCATTGTTCTTTGGTTTTGTTGTTGGCTTTGGCAACATTTTTGACAAAAAGGGGGAGTAATAACCACCACCCCTGACAAACAGAGTGGGTCTCTACAACAGACTCTCATGACAGATTCCCTCCCCTGCAACTGCTGTGTGTTGAAGTTTAGATTTTAGTTTTAACTTCTGTATGTGTGCTGCTTTGTGAAGTTTTTTTTTAACTTCCATGTGTGTGAGTGTGCTGCCACTCTGAGTGTATTAGCTAGGCTTATTTCCTACTAGGTGTGTGACTCCGCTGCTATGAACTCTGTTATGGGGATCAAAGTGTTTTAGCCAAAAATTTGCCAAAGGGGGAGTTTGTAGGTGCTTAATTGGCTGCATTATATGGTAAAACACTAGCTGGTTACTAATGTCTTGACTGATGTCATGACATGGTATGTATGTGTGACTACATTGTAGGTTAGAATATCTAACTGTACTCTGATGTCTTGACTGAAGTCATGACACACTTGAGTAGTTACTGCAGGATTAGCTAACACAGGATTTATTGAATGTCAAACTGGATGCTGTGACATTCATACCTGTCAGCAGATACTAAGGAATAGAACAGCTGGTGTTCTGTTAGAACTTAGTATTTATTTCCAGTCTGGTTATCAAGGAAAGACCAGACCTGGCATAAGGCCTACTGACTGAATGTCAAACTGGATGTTATGACATTCATCATTGACAGCAGCTACTGAACATTAGACAGAGTGGTGTTCTGCTATACTTCAGCATGTTACTTAGTCTGTTCTTCAAGAGAATAACAGAACTAACTTAAGGCCAAATGTGTAAATGTTAAATTGGACACTTTAACATTTATTAATGTAAGCTGTTACTGTAGTATGGTCATCTTGATCATGTACAGGTCAGCAAAGTTGTACAGTCTGTTTTCTGGAAAAACAGACTCAGCATATGGACCTTGATGTCAAGCTGAATGTCGTGACATTCATTCCTGACAGCATATGATATATTGTAGGTTGTTCAGTTTTCTGTTTCAGCTTTTTATCAGGCTATTCTTCAGGGATTCAACAGCTGAGAGAAAATCCAGGAAATCAACAACCAAGCTACATTTAATGAATCTAACAAATAGCCTATTTGTTAGTAACCTAAATGTTGAATTTATGGGAACTCGCGTGACCTTAAATTCAGGAGAATACAGGTGCAAAAGCTCAGGTACTGCAATATAAAAGGAAGGCGTTCCTTCATTCAGTTTCAGGGATTTTGAGGCGTGAAGATTTTGTGTGTCCATCATACTTCACTGCTGTATTTTTGTGAGTCTTGTATTAGACGTATCTTGTAAGCCAAGCCATTATCAAGTAGATGATTGTTGTGGCATAGCGTGTTCATTGAGTTGTAAGTGTTGTGTCGCTCAAAGATTTTAAGCGTGAGTGTTGTGTATCTTGATTAAAGCTGTGAAGCACAATCAAGAGTTGTTTGAAGTGTGACTTCAAATTGTCTTTAATATTGATTAAAGGTAGTAATCACTGAGGTGATTGAGGGGGAGTGAGTAGGAACTCTGATCTTAGTGTAAGATTGAAATTGCATTGGGTAGGGATTAAGTGATAAGTTGTAAACGGGTGAGTTTAGCTTTGAATTGATACTACTAATAGTGGATTTCCTCCCTGGCTTAGTAGCCCCCAGATGTAGGTCATGTTGGACTGAACTGGGTAAACAATTACTTGTGTTATTTACTGCACTTACGTTTAAGTTCTGCATAATTCTTGTTTGTGCAGAATTGGATGTCATAACAACCCGTGTGACATCTAAAGTCTGATAACTAGAATTTCAGTATTGTATACTCTATATCCTTTAGAACGTTCTGAGTATCCCAACATAATACACTTTTGTGCCTTAGAGTCAAACTTGTTCAGATTATCTTTAGTACTCAGAATAAAACAAGAATATCCAAAAGGATGAAAATAAGAAATGTTGGGTTTTCTTCCCTTGCACAATGCATACGGATTATTCTCCATAATAGGTCTGGTGGAGATTCTATTCTGAATGTAACATGTTGTATTCACAGCTTCTTCCCAGAAGTGATTAGCCACATTAGTTTCATTGATCATTGTTATGGCCATTTCTTTGAGAGTCCTATTCTTCCTTTCTACAACTCCATTTTGTTGCGGAGTTCTAGGATAGGAGAAATCATGGGATATTCCATTAAAGTCAAAAGATTCTTCAAAAAGTTTGTTTTCAAATTCGCCACCATGATCACTTCTAACTCTGATGATTTTAGAGTCAAATTCATTTTGCATTTTGAACAGAAACTGGTGAACACAAAATGTGACTCATTCTTGTGCCTTAAGAATCTTACCCATGTCCAACGACTATAATCATCAACAATGACAAGTCCAAACTTCTTACCATTGACTGACGTTGTCTTAACAGGTCCAAAAAGATCAATGTGTAGAAGTTCCAGACGTCTGGAGGTAGAAACAACATTTTTGGTTTTGAAAGTTGTTTTAGAAAATTTACCTTTCTGGCATGCTTCACAAAGAGCATCTGAAGAAAAATTCAGCTTAGGTAGGCCTCTGACTAGCTCAAGTTTATTTAGTTGAGAAATCCTCCTCAAGCTAATGTGACCCAAGTGTCTATGCCACACCCATTGATCTTCATTTACAGATATCAAGCATTTTAAGTTTTTATTTTTCAAATATGAAAGCTTTATTTTATAAATGTTGTTCTTCCTCTTTCCAGTGAAAAGGATTGTGCCATTTTTCTGATTAATTGTTTTGCACGTTTTTTATTAAAGATTATATCATAACCGTCATCACTTAATTGACTTATGGATAACAAGTTATGCATTAATCCCTCAACATAGAGGACATCAGAAATAGAGGGAAGAGATCAATTACCAACTGTTCCAGATCCTATGATTCTTCCTTTCTGATTTCCTCCAAAGCCTACGAAATCGGCATCTCTAAGTTCCAGGTTTTGGAACATATGCTTTCTTCCCGTCATGTGTCGCGAGCATCCAAAGTCCAGGTACCATGATTGTTGTTTTAACTCTATTGCACAGGATATCTGCAACATACTATTTTATCTTTTGGTACCCATAATCTTTTTGGTCCTTTAGGATTAGTTCTCCCAGAGTTTTTGAAAACTTTGGGTTTTCTAGCATTATTAAACTTTTGTGTTTGTGCAGGTGTATAATGATAAGAAAAAGGAGATTTAGATTTGTTTTCTATAGAAGGTTTTAGATCATCTTCATCAGAGTCATAACCAATTCCTCTTTTCTTATTATGACTAACACCATAAAACATAGAATTCATTTTGCTTCTTTCAAGTCTGTTGTTCATAAATTTCTGAAAAGCTTTTTCATATTTGTATATGATAGTGTCAGAAGTATGTGGAGCTTTAGAAATAATTTCTTCAAGTTTTGAACATTTCTTGGTTGAAAATTCATTTTCTTTTTCAAGAATAAAATTATTTTCTTCAAGTTCAGAAACTTCTTTCTCAAGCTTATCACACTCATCAACAGTCTTTTCATGAACCCTTTTTAGGTTCTTAAATTTCTGTTGAAGCTTTTGATACAAGCTTGGAGATTTTGATAAACATGCTTCTAGATCAGAACAAGAAAAGTCAGAGAATATATTTTCAGAGTCAGACTCTCTTTCACATGAACTTCCAGAGGTAGTGGCCATGAATGTTGTGTTTGCTTGCTCCTCTTCAGAGTCAGGTTCTGAAGCTTCAGATTCAGAGTCGTCCCGTGTTACCATGAGTCCCTTATTCTTTGCATTGAAAGAGTTCTTTCTAAATCTTTCCTTTCTATGGTTATCCTTCTTTATCTTAGGACATTCATTTCAGTAGTGTCCAGGCTCTTTGCATTCATAACATGTCACTTCCTTGTTGGGTCTGCCTCTGGAGGTTGAATCTGGACGTTCTCCCTTCTGTTTGGGCCTTCTGAAGTTGTTTTGTCTTTTTCTCCAGAGTTATTTGATTCTTTTGGAAATAAGAGATAATTCTTCTTCATCATAAGAATCTTCATTCTCAGAGTCATCATCTTCCTCTTTAGCTTGAAAGGCTTTGTTCCTTTCTGGATTTCTTCTTTTTGGTCTAGACTTTAGAGCAACATATTTGCTTTTCTTTTGAGGTTCATCTTCTTCTAGCTCTATTTCATAACTTCTAAGAGAGTTGATAAGTTCTTCAAGACTTATGTTATTCAGATCATTGGATAACTTCAGAGCAGTAACCATAGGTCTCCACTTCTTGGCAAGACTTCTGATTATCTTCTTCACATGATCTGATGTATTGTATCCTTTGTCCAGAATCTTGAGTCCTACAACTAAGGTTTGGAACCTTGAGAACATCACTTCAACAACTTTATCATCTTCCATTCTGAAGGCTTCATACTTCTGGATTAAGGCCAGAGCCTTAGTCTCTTTAACTTGATTATTGCCTTCGTGCGTCATCTTCAAAGAATCAAAGATTTCTTTAGTTGTTTCCCTGTTGGTGATCTTCTCGTACTAATTGTAGGAAATTGCGTTTAACAGAATGGTTCTTGTTTTATGGTGATTCTTGAAATCACGCTTCTAATCATCATCCATTATGCTTCTTGGAATAGAGATACCAATTGCATAAATGGATGGTTCATAACCATTTGTGACAATATTCCAGAGATCAGCGTCGTAGTCTAGGAAGAAACTTTCAATTTTGTCCTTCCAGTAGTCAAATTTTTCTCCATAAAAAATTGGAGGTTTAGCGTTATAGTTATCTCTTTCATTTGTGTTAGCCATGAAATTTTGATCACTCTGGATCTCTCTACACGGTTAAGTGTTTGATTCCAAAATCAACAACAAATCCTAAGCTCTGATACCAATTAAAGGTAGAGAAAAACAAGAAAGGGGGGTTTGAATTATTTTCCCAGTAATCAAAAACTTTTTGCAACACCACACATAAATATAAATGCTAACAACACAAGGAGTTTATCCTGGTTCTCTTGAAAATCAAAGCTACTCCAGTCCACCCGGCCAAGGTGATTTCGCCTTCAATAAGGACTTAATCCAATAATCTCAACAAATTATAAAAATGTCTAAAAGTTTAACAACCTCTTAGCCCCCTCAAGTATACAGACCTAAACAATTCACTTGAGGAATTACAAATATTTTTAGGAATACAAGTGTTTAACTAGATGCTTCTAGGTAAGCAGTGTAAACACAATTTAGGAACAATAACAACTACACAATTTGAGCAGCAACTCTTGTGTGAAAATTTAATATTACAATAAAAGATATGAAAATGTTGTCGTGTATTGAGATTTGTAGATTGAAGTGTTGTTTTCAGCATGTTGTGATGAGGCCTTTATATAGTACTTTGAGATGATGTCGTTGGAGGGAAATCAAGGGAGATTTCTTGCCAACTATGAGAATTAAAGGTGTAGGTGTTTAATTGGCTGCATTATATGGTAAAACACTAGCTGGTTACAAATGTCTTAACTGATGTCATGACATGGTATGTATGTGTGACTACATTGTAGGTTAGAATATCTAACTGTACTCTGATGTCTTGACTGATGTCATGACACACTTGAGTAGTTACTGCAGGATTAGCTAACACAGGATTTATTGAATGTCAAACTGGATGCTGTGACATTCATACCTGTCAACAGATACTAAGGAATAGAACAGCTGGTGTTCTGTTAGAACTTAGTATTTATTTGCAGTCTGGTTATCAAGGAAGAACCAGACCTGGCATAAGGCCTACTGTGTGAATGTCAAACTGGATGTTATGACATTCATCATGGACAGTATATACTGAATAATAGACAGAGTGGTGTTCTGTTACACTTCAGTATGTCTCTTAGTTTGTTCTTCAAGAGGATAACAGAACTAACTTAAGGCCAAATGTGTAAATGTTAAGTTGGACACTTTAATATTTATTAATGTAAGATGTTACTGTAGTATGGTCATTTTGATCATGTACAGGTCAGCAAAATTGTACAGTCTGTTTTCTGGAAAAACAGACTCAGCATATGGACCTTGATGTCAAGCTGAATGTCGTGACATTCATTCCTGACAGCATATGCTATATTGTAGGTTGTTCAGTTTTCTGTTTCAGCTTTTCTTGGGCTATTCTTCAGGAAGTCAACAGCTTAGAGAAAAACCAGGAAACCAACAACCAAGTTACATTTAATGAACCTAACAAATAGCCTATTTGTTAGTAACCTAAATGTTGAATTTATGGGAACTCGTGTGACCTTAAATTCAGGAGAATACAGGTGCAAAAGCCCAGGTACTGCAATATAAAAAGGAAGGCGTTCCTTCATTCAGTTTCGAGGATTTTGAGGCGTGAAGATTAAGTGTGTCCATCATACTTCACTGTTGTATTTTTGTGAGTCTTGTATTAGACATATCTTGTAAGCCAAGCCATTGTCACGTTGATGATTGTTTTGGTATAGGGTGTTCATTGAGTTGTAAGTGTTGTGTCACTCAAAGCTTTTAAGCGTGAGTGCTGTGTATCTTGATTAAAGCTGTGAAGCACAATCAAGAGTTGTTTGAAGTGTGACTTCAAATTGTCTTTAATATTGATTAAAGGTAGTAATCACTGAGGTGATTGAGGGGGAGTGAGTAGGAACTCTGATGTTAGTGTAAGATTGAAATTGCATTGGGTAGGGATTAAGTGATAAGTTGTAAACGGGTGAGTTTAGCTTTGAATTGATACTACTAATAGTGGATTTCCTCCCTGGCTTGGTAGCCCCCAGATGTAGGTCATGTTGGACTGAACTGGGTAAACAATCACTTGTGTTATTTACTGCACTTACGTTTAAGTTCTGCATAATTCCTGTCTGTGCAGAATTGGATGTCATAACAACCCGTGTGACATCTAAAGTCTGATAACTAGAATTTCAATTGGTATCAGAGCGGGCACCCTGCCTGTGAATTTCTGGGTGAGATCTAGGGAAGTTACTTTCTAGTACCATGGACAAGGATATAGGACACTCAAACAGACCACCCATGTTGGATGGCTCTAATTATGATGACTGGAAGCCTCGTATGATAGCCTTCTTAAGGTCTCTAGACAGCAAAGTCTGGAGAGCTGTCAACAAAGGATGGGAACATCCAATGAGGACAGGTGAAGATGGAGTCAGTGTGCAGATTCCTGAAGAAGAGTGGGACAAGGAGCAAGAGGCATTAGCTCTTGGAAATTCCAAGGCCTTGAATGCATTGTTCAATGGAATCAGTAAGAACATCTTCAGGCTGGTACACCACTGTGAACTAGCTAAGGAAGTTTGGGATACCCTCAAGGTAACTCATGAAGGTACTTCCAAGGTGAAGATGTCCAAACTTCAGATGCTGACCACTAAGTTTGAAAATCTGAGGATGAAAGAGGATGAGACTATTCATGACTTTCACATGAATATTCTTGAAATTGCAAACACCTCTGGTGGACTAGGTGAGAAAATGGCTGAAGAGAAACTTGTAAGAAAGATTCTCAGGTCCTTGCCTAAGAGATTTGCTATGAAGGTCACAGCCATAGAGGAGGCGCGGGACATTTGCAATATGAAGGTGGATGAGCTCATTGGTTCTCTCCAAACATTTGAAATGGGCTTGTGTGAGAATGCTGAAAAGAAGAACAAAAGCATAGCTTTTGTATCTAATGCTGAAGAGGAGTCAGAAGCAGGATATACTGAAGGTGATGAAAGTATATCAGAAGCCTTAGCCATACTTGGGAGACAGTTCAACAAGTTCGTGAAGAAGATTGATCAAAGAGGGAGACCTAATGTCAAGAACATCCCGTCTGACATCAGGAAAAGATCAACTTCTGAAGAAAAGTTCAACCAAGGCAAGGGAATCCAGTGTCATGGTTGTGAAGGGTATGGACACGTCAGAGCTGAATGTCCTACTTATCTCAAGATGAAACAGAAGGGGCTAACTATCACATGGTCTGAAGGAGATTCTGAAAGTGAATCTGAAGGAGAATCTGCCAAACATGTCACTGCACTAACCAGTGTTTGTGCCTCTGATGATGACTCAAGTGCAGATGAACTGACCTTTGATGAACTTGCTGCAGCCTATAAGAAGCTGTGTACCACCAGTGCAGAAGTGCGTGCACAAGGAGAAAAGCAGAAGAACCTCATCAAGGAACTGGAAGATGAGAGACAGAAGCAACTGTCTGTCATAGAGGGTCTAAATGGTGAGATAGCCCTGCTGACCTCCAAGCTGAATCAGATGACCAAATCCATCAGAATGATGAATAAGGGAACTGACATCTTGGAAGAGATACTAAAGGTGGGACAGCAGTCTGGAACCAAATCTGGCCTAGGATTTGGGAAAAGATCCTCAGCTGAACACAAACGCCCAAAGGCAAAAGTTCAGAAGTTCAAGCGGAAGTCAAAGCCAATGTCTCAACATCGAGGAACTAGGATGAATGATCATCGGAAGAGGAAATACCAGGAGTGGAGGTGTCACCACTGTGGTAGGCTTGGCCATATAAAAGCCTTCTGCTACTGGATTCATGGTTTCCCTAACCAAGCCACGCATGTCAGGCCTAAGCATAAACCATATAAGCGCTATGTTCCCATCAAGAAGCAACAATGGTATGCTAGGATAGCACACACTGCTCTAAGGGCTTCTACCAGAGAAGACTGGTACTTTGACAGTGGATGCTCAAGACATATGACTGGTATGGAAAACCTACTGGTGGATATTCAACCTCACACTACCAGCTATGTGACCTTTGGTGATGGTGCCAAAGGTAAAATAAAAGGTGTGGGTAAGCTGGACTGCTCTGGAGTTCCAAAACTGAATAATGTGTTGTTAGTAAGAGGACTAACTGCAAACCTCATCAGCATAAGTCAGCTGTGTGATCAAGGGTTTCATGTTCAGTTTACTAAGGAGCTTTGCATTGTGGCTAATGGTGACAATCAGGAAGTTATGAGAGGAACCAGGTCCAAAGATAACTGTTATCTGTGGGAACCTAAAGTCTCTAACCTTTCTATAATATGCTCCTCAACCAAGGAAGAACAGGAGGTGAAGATGTGGCATAGACGTCTTGGACATCTCCACTTAAGGGGAATGAAGAAGATTATATCCAAGGAAGCAGTCAGAGGGATCCCAAAGCTGCTTATTGATGAAGGAAGAGTCTGTGCTGAATGCCAGGTGGGCAAGCAAACCAAGATGTCACATCCGAAGCTGGGACATCCTACAACTTCCAGAGTTCTGGAACTGTTGCATATGGACTTAATGGGACCTATGCAGGTTGAAAGTCTTGGTGGGAAGAGATATGCCTACGTGGTGGTTGATGACCATTCCAGATACACGTGGATAAGCTTCATCAGAGAGAAGTCAGATACATTTGATGTCTTCAAAGACCTGTGCATCAAACTTCAAAGGGAAAAGGACAGTTGTGTGGTCCGAATTAGGAGTGATCATGGTACGGAGTTCAAGAATTCCAAGTTTGATGAGTTTTGCTCGTCTGAAGGAATAAGTCATGAGTTCTCCTCCCCTATAACTCCCCAGCAGAATGGGATAGTTGAAAGAAAAAATAGAACTATTCAAGAATCTGCCAGAGCAATGATTCATGCAAAGAAGCTCCCCATGCACTTTTGGGCTGAAGCAATGAATACCGCGTGCTATGTTCACAACAGAGTCACCTTGAGAAAAGGAATCTCCTCCACTCTGTATGAAATATGGAAAGGCAGAAAACCTACTGTGAAGTACTTTCATATCTTTGGAAGTAAATGCTACATTCTCACAGATCGTGAACAGAGAAGAAAGCTAGATCCGAAAAGTGATGAGGGTATATTTCTGGGATACTCCACTAACAGCAGAGCCTACAGAGTGTTCAACTACAGGACCAATGTCCTGATGGAATCCATAAATGTTATTGTGGACGATAAAGAGGAAGGAACCGATGTCATGGAGGATGTTGAAACATTCCTTGACAGTTCAACTGACATTCCAGTCAAGTCTGAAGAAGTAGAGGAACCTCCTCCTGAATGTGAAGTAGATGCAACCACCAAAGTGCCATCTATCAGAATTCAGAAAGACCACCCTAAGGATCTTATCATAGGGGATCCCAATAGTGGTGTGACTACCAGGTCACGGGGAATAAGCTCAAATTCCTGCTTTGTATCCAAGGTTGAACCAAAAAATGTGAAAGAAGCCCTGACTGACGAATACTGGATCATTGCCATGCAAGAGGAACTTGAGCAGTTCAAAAGGAATGAAGTATGAGAGCTAGTTCCAAGACCTGAAGGGACCAACATCATTGGTACCAAGTGGATCTACAAAAACAAATCTGATGAGAAAGGAGTAATTACTAGGAATAAGGCAAGACTAGTGGCTCAAGGATACACTCAAGTTAAAGGGGTAGATTTTGATGAGACATTTGCTCTTGTGGCTAGGCTTGAGTCCATCAGATTGCTGTTAGGGGTAGCATGCATCCTGAAGTTTAAACTATTCCAAATGGATGTGAAGAGTGCATTCTTGAATGGCTACTTGAATGAAGAAGTCTTTGTGGAACAACCTAAAGGGTTCTGTGATCCTAACCAACCTAAGCATGTATACAAGTTGAGGAAAGCCTTGTATGGGTTGAAACAAGCACCTAGAGCATGGTATGAAAGGTTGACCGAATTTCTGACCTCAAATGGATACAGAAAAGGTGGAATAGATAAAACCTTGTTTGTGAAGGATGAAGACGGCAAAATCATGATTGCTCAAATCTATGTGGATGATATAGTCTTTGGTGGAATGTCAGAACAAATGGTTCAACAATTTGTTCACCAGATGCAATCTGAGTTTGAAATGAGTCTAGTTGGAGAACTGACCTATTTCCTTGGAATGCAAGTAAACCAAATGGAGGACTCTATGTTTCTCTCCCAAAGCAAGTATGCCAAGAACATAGTTAAGAAGTTTGGTATGGATAATTCTAGGCACAAGAGGACTCCTGCGCCTACTCATCTGAAGTTAACCAAAGATGATGGAGGGCCTGGTGTTGATCAATGCTTGTATAAAAGCATGATAGGAAGCCTACTTTACCTAACTGCAAGTAGACCTGACATTTCTTATGCAGTTGGAGTATGTGCTAGATACCAAGCAGAGCCTAAAGTGAGCCACTTGAATCAAGTCAAAAGGATTCTCAAGTACATCAATGGGACTTGTGACTATGGGATGCTGTATTCACATGGGTCTGAACCTGTCCTATCTGGGTACTGTGATGCTGACTGGGCTGGGAGTGCTGATGACAGAAAAAGCACATCAGGTAGATGTTTCTTCTTAGGAGACAATCTCATATCTTGGTTCAGCAAGAAGCAGAATTGTGTTTCTCTGTCCACTGCAGAGGCTGAATACATAGCTGCTGGAAGCAGTTGTTCCCAACTGGTTTGGATGAAACAGATGCTCACTGAGTACAATGTCACTCAAAATGTCATGACATTGTTCTGTGATAATCTCAGTGCCATAAATATCTCCAAGAATCCCATCCAACACAGCAGGACCAAACATATTGACATTAGGCACCACTTCATCAGAGATCTGGTGGAAGACAAGGTGATCACTTTGGTACATGTAGCCACGGACCTTCAACTGGCTAACATATTTACAAAGGCTCTGGATGCTACTCAGTTTGAAAACTTAAGGAGCAAACTGGGAATATGCCTCTCTAAGACCTTATAGCAACCACTGATGTTTGGGATGTATTGTTTAATATCTCTGCCTATTAAACAATTGGTACTATGCTCTGATTGTTCAACAGATCACACCTATGCTACTTGCAACAAGTGTGGCTACAAGAGGGTAAGGAGACACCCTACCGTGAGAAGGCCAATGTACCTGCAGGAGTTCAAGGATGCTGTTCATGCAGGAGTGGTTCTGGATGTCAGAAACAAAATCATGGCATCTGATATGGTGGTACCTACTGTAAAGCAAAAGTGGGTGATTACTTGATCAAAGCTGTGAAGCAAGATCAAGTGGATGCTAACTTGGTTGAAACTGTGGAGTAAAACCAAGTCTGTAACTCTGTCATTATTCTCTGGATTTGTTGTTGGCTTTGGCAACATTTTTGACAAAAAGGGGGAGTAATAACCACCACCCCTGACAAACAGAGTGGGTCTCTACAACAGACTCTCGTGACAGATTCCCTCCCCTGCAGCTGCTGTGTGTTGAAGTTTAGATTTAACTTCCATGTGTGTGAGTGTGCTGCCACTCTGAGTGTATTAGCTAGTATTATTTCCTGCTAGGTGTGTGATTCCGCTGCTATGAACTCTGTTATGGGGATCAAAGTGTTTTAGCCAAAAATTTGCCAAAGGGGGAGTTTGTAGGTGTTTAATTGGCTGCATTATATGGTAAAACACTAGCTGGTTACAAATGTCTTGACTGATGTCATGACATGGTATGTATGTGTGACTACATTGTAGGTTAGAATATCTAACTGTACTCTGATGTCTTGACTGATGTCATGACACACTTGAGTAGTTACTGCAGGATTAGCTAACACAGGATTTATTGAATGTCAAACTGGATGCTGTGACATTCATACTTGTCAACAGATACTAAGGAATAGAACAGCTGGTGTTCTGTTAGAACTTAGTATTTATTTGCAGTCTGGTTATCAAGGAAGAACCAGACCTGGCATAAGGCCTACTGTGTGAATGTCAAACTGGATGTTATGACATTCATCATGGACAGTATATACTGAATAATAGACAGAGTGGTGTTCTGTTACACTTCAGTATGTCTCTTAGTTTGTTCTTCAAGAGGATAACAGAACTAACTTAAGGCCAAATGTGTAAATGTTAAGTTGGACACTTTAACATTTATTAATGTAAGCTGTTACTGTAGTATGGTCATTTTGATCATGTACAGGTCAGCAAAATTGTACAGTCTGTTTTCTGGAAAAACAGACTCAGCATATGGACCTTGATGTCAAGCTGAATGTCGTGACATTCATTCCTGACAGCATATGCTATATTGTAGGTTGTTTAGTTTTCTGTTTCAGCTTTTCTTGGGCTATTCTTCAGGAAGTCAACAGCTTAGAGAAAAACCAGGAAACCAACAACCAAGTTACATTTAATGAACCTAACAAATAGCCTATTTGTTAGTAACCTAAATGTTGAATTTATGGGAACTCGTGTGACCTTAAATTCAGGAGAATACAGGTGCAAAAGCCCAGGTACTGCAATATAAAAAGGAAGGTGTTCCTTCATTCAGTTTCGGGGATTTTGAGGCGTGAAGATTAAGTGTGTCCATCATACTTCACTGCTGTATTTTTGTGAGTCTTGTATTAGACATATCTTGTAAGCCAAGCCATTGTCACGTTGATGATTGTTTTGGTATAGGGTGTTCATTGAGTTGTAAGTGTTGTGTCACTCAAAGCTTTTAAGCATGAGTGTTGTGTATCTTGATTAAAGCTGTGAAGCACAATCAAGAGTTGTTTGAAGTGTGACTTCAAATTGTCTTTAATATTGATTAAAGGTAGTAATCACTGAGGTGATTGAGTAGGAACTCTGATCTTAGTGTAAGATTGAAATTGCATTGGGTAGGGATTAAGTGATAAGTTGTAAACGGGTGAGTTTAGCTTTGAATTGATACTACTAATAGTGGATTTCCTCCCTGGCTTGGTAGCCCCCAGATGTAGGTCATGTTGGACTGAACTGGGTAAACAATCACTTGTATTATTTACTGCACTTACGTTTAAGTTCTGCATAATTCCTGTCTGTGCAGAATTGGATGTCATAACAACTCGTGTGACATCTAAAGTCTGATAACTAGAATTTCAAAAGGTATTAACTTTCTTGTCTTTTCCATAGCAATCTTGGAACATAATCCATAATTTTCTTAAAGAGAATTGTGATATACTTAAAATGATTCTTGATTAAGTTTCTGATTCGGTGATGTCAAATAGAGTGTTAAGCGTGTATCAGAGTGAGCAGAGTCAGAGTCTTTGATCAGAGTCTTGCAGTCTTCAGATATTCTATTTCAGTCTTCAAATGTTATCTTGGATAGTCTTTAGATGTTATCTTGAAGAGTCTTCGGATGTAGAGTCTTCAGATATCATAGTTGAACTACATCTTCAGATTCTGTATGTGATTGCTTCTTAGATATGTTCTTATTCAGAGTCATATCTGATTTCTTCGTGCTAGATCAGCTTTTCTGGACTACGTCAGATGTCAGATATTGGTTTCCTCATATTCGTTTTACCTTAGAAACCTAGAGAAAATTATTAGGATACCAAATTGTTTCATTCTTTGTTATCATCAAAACTTAGAGATATATTGCAGAATTGAAATCTTGTTCTAACATGGTATTCCTCCAGTAAAAATGCCTTACTCTTTCCGTCGTGAACCGACGTACAACCTCGGACTTCACCCATTTGGTGAAATAATCCACTGCAAGTATAAGAAATTTCAATTGTCATGCGGCAAAGGGAAAGGGTCTGAGGATATCAGATCCTCGTTGGTAAAGAGGCCAAGGGAAAATTACTGAATGCAGTAGCTCAGCAGGGGAATGTATGAAGGGAGCATAAACCTGACATTTCTCACAACGGTTCACGGATCGTGCACAGTCATGTAGCATACTCAGCCAATAATACTCTGCGCCGATTATTTTTCCAGAAAGTGCCTTTCCCCCTAATGTGAATTCCACACACTCCTTCATGCACTTCTTTCATTATGAGCACTACTTCCTCTTCGGCGACGCATCTTAACATCAGATACGATCTACCCATTTTGTAAAGTTTATCAGTTACCATGAGGTATCGAGAAGATATCCTTTTGATGCGTCGGACTTCAGACTGCTCATCTGGTAGCTTGTCTTGAGTCAGATATTGAATGATGGGTGTCATCCAGCCCCACCACCATGATTTCCTCCATTTTTGTGCTTGGAACTTCCAAAGTTTCTTGTATCATTGTTCTATTAAGACCGAGCCTTTAGTGTTATCTAACTGGGTCAGCATATCGGCTCTGACATTTTCTTCTCGGGGAATGTGTGTTATTTCAAATTTCGTGAACCCATTGGCCAGTTGCAGAGTCCGCTATAGATTTTTTGAATAACACTGGATCTTTTGTCTGATAGTCTCCTTTGATTTTATTAGCAACCAATTATGCATCGGTGCAAACCAGCAAATGGGTAACTCTGATTTCTTTAGCAAATATCAAACTGGCGATCATGGTCTCATACTCTGCTTGATTATTGTTGGCCTGAAAATTAAAGTAGAGATATTGTTCTAACACTAACTCCCCAGGTCCCTTCAGCACTATTCCTGCTCCGCTACCTTTGAGGTTGGATGAGTCGTCTACTAAAACTACCCACTACCTGGGCGATTCTTCTGAAGTGTGCGAACTCAACTCTATTAGAAAATATGTCAGTACTTGTGATTTGATACTATTCCTGGGTGTGAACGTGATGTCGTACGCTGACAGTTCTACGAACCACACTACCATCTTACCTGCCAAGTCCGGCTTCTTCAGAATTTGCTTTATGGGGTAGTTTGTCTTAACAATAATAGCATGGCCCTGAAAATACTGTCTAAGTTTCCTGGCGGTAATCACTACTGTCAGAGGTAATCATTCGATCTTTTGCTAACAAATATTTGCTCCTTTAAGAAACTTGCTGACAAAATAGACTGACCTTTCACCTTCTTCGTTGTCTTGAACCAATACAAAACTGATAGTCTTGTCTGAGATGGCCAAATACAATGTAAGGGGTGAATTTCCCTTCGGACGGACCAAGATCGATAGGGTGGATAAGAAATGTTTTAACTCTAGAAATGTTTTCTCACATTTTTCCGTCCACTAAAAACTTGTTGATTTCTTGATAGTTGCGAAGAAGTGAATGGACTTATCGCCCGCGCAAGACAGAAATCGGGACAGGACGGTCAGCCTCCCGGTCAGTTGCTAAACTTCTTTTACCGACGCCAGACTTCTCATGTTGATGATCACCTGGAACTTATCTGGATTCGCCTCTATTCCCCGGTGTGTCAGCATGAAACCCAGAAACTTGTCAGTTGGAACCCCAAAAGTTCATTTATCTAGATTAAGCATCATGTCAAATTTCCTTATTGACTCAAATGTTTCTTCCATGTCCTTTACATGATCTTTCTCCTCCAGGGTCTTGATCACCATGTTGTCAACTTATGAGAACATTGTTGATAAAAAATTTATGACATTATGAAAATAATTAAGGTAACTGGGTGTAATTAACACTAACAGAGTAATAATGGAGAATGCACTATTTCACGACGGCACCTCCTTAATAAAATCCATTACATAGCTACTAAAATTTTGCATGTTATGTGTCAAGTTTCATTATGTTGTTTTTGGCGCTGTTTGCACTGACTTATTTCTGTGTGCACTGACTTATTTGAGCTTGCGTTATAACATAACCAGAGACTATTTGAGAGAATTTACATAACCAACTTATAACATGTCCATAACATGTTTCAGCTTATTCCCATCCAGGATAGCTTATGAAAATAACTTGTATCTTTTATGAAAATAGTTTGACTTTATCTTTTGTTACAAGAATTGTTTATTCATCAGAACTTATATAATAAATGTTTATGTTACAAGTGATTAATTAAGTTGTTTATCCAACATGATTGTAAATGCATGTCGTAAACGATTTGTGTGACTAACATGGGGTTTAAAAAGTTAAAACGTGATAATTTATTTTCAAGTTTCAACATACTGCTCCATCATATCAGTATAAAATATCGCTATACCAGTTGAGAATTTTGTTTTCTTTTCATTACTGATTGCTTTAAAAAGAGAGATATGTGGTGTCTTTGATAAATGACAATTGTTTCGATGTATATTTTCAGGTCCAGCTTTAACTTCACCTGGAAATTCTTGGTAAACTCTTGGATCTGTTTGGCACGAAGTCCTCATGACTCAAAATGCAGAATCGTCAGGTCTTAGAATCCAAAGATAGAGGGTTCTTTTGCTTCTAGCCAGGATGGAAAATGGACTTGTAGTGAGGTTTAGATGGAAGCTGCAGAGTGGTTCTTAATTTGTGTTCTAGGCCAACATCAGGAAAAAGTCATTACATTTCCTTTCTTGCAATGAAGGATGATGTTTGCAATGTGCAGCATGCCTTAATCTTCTCAATAAACAAATGAGAATGATTTTCTCATTAATTATATACGTCACTTCAAGAAAGAAACTTCTCATATAAGTGAAGGTAAACGAGATATTGTTTACCGAGCTAATCTATCACCATTGTAATTGCATAATGATTATTGTTTTAAAATGGGTATGTCAAAATGTAATTTTTTTTTATCAAAAATTTATAACCAAGTTATCCGATGAATAAAAGGAAAACTACGGAAAAACTTGTAACTAAGTTATTCAATAAAATACAAAAATACCAGATATTTTTTATGTAAGTTATTCGATGAACGCATAATCTACTGGGATACTTTATTGCAAGTTATTCGGTGAAGAAAAATTACGTCAGGAATTCTTTAAGTAACATTATCCGGTACACTGATATAGGATACAAAATTTTCTAATTAGAAAGTCCATATAAGATGGTCGTAAAGCTCAATAAAACATAAGACTTTGGACTTCAAATTAGAATCCAAATTTAAAGGTTTTTTTTAGGGCATTGTATCATACCCCAATTTTGTCCGGCCATATTTAAATTTTCGTAAATTGAATTTCATTTTTATTTAGCATCATATGCACAGCATGGCATGCATTTCATCACGAGAATACCTCACCTTAGTTTCTTATCACTATTATGTCATTTCCGTACTACATAGAAACATGCATTTCATGAAACCCATTTTTGTCCAGTGTGATTTATTATACGAATACAAGGAAAAGGACATGATGAAAGGATGTTACATAGGGTGGAATACTAAGTTGACCTCAAGGTCATAAGCAGGTCTCATCATGCAAGTATTGGGGAAATGAATCCAATAGCATGGCCATGAGCATGTGTGATTACGAGCAATGATTGCTAATGCGCCCAAGTTGGTTTGCAACTTTGTTAACTTTACCTTTGCTTTGGAAGCATGGATCACTTTAAAAGTTTGCATCTTCTCGAACATAGATGACAAAGGGCAATGAAATTCATGAATAATTCAAAATAAATTCACAGCTTTCTTCTTCATCTATATTCGCAATTCTTTTGAGTGATATATTGAGGAGTCCCTTAGAATGGGTAATAAGTGGTTATTTATGCATTAACAGGCCCATGGACTTCAAGATGCAACATTGTTTGGTTTAGAATTTCGGTTACAAGCAATCCTAGGTTCTGAATAATATTACAGCCAAGCCAAATGGAAGAAATAATTTTCTGGAAAAAAAAAACAAAGAATACACATCATCCTGTCATGACAGTCGCCCATGCCCTTCCCTGCATTATGCTTCCACAGACCGTTTAGGAACCGCAGGGGTATCCTCCAGCACCATACTCTGACCTGCAAATCCAAGAGCCAGCAGTACCGTGCCGTCAGTGTGAACAAGAGTCCATGTGCGCCAGGGAAATGCAAATGAATACATGGTTTGTTTCTGTTGTCGCCGCCTGCTATAAGTCTAGTACCTGCTGCAAGCCAAATCCAAACGTGTATAACATAAACCCAAAACTGCAACCTGCAAAAACCGCAGAAGCTCCACATTAATACAAACAGCAAGCCAAGGAGATACTTTTACTGATGGGTCGGTTAAATACACAATGATTTCTATGATGTACCTAAACCTGCGATGTCTTTAGCTGTACAACCTGTCTCAAAAGATTCTGGAGAGCAATTTTCGAAAGCTTTGAACCGCTTCCAAAGAGAGGACCCTACATTCCGTGTTGGCTTGGACCCAGGGAATGGGCAGACAATCATTTCTGGAATGGGAGAACTACACTTAGATATCTATGATGAACGCATTGTGAGGGAATACAAGGTTGATGCAGTTGGAAAGCCCCGTGTAAACTTCAGAGAAACTGTTACTCAGCATGCTGATTTGGATTATTTACATAAGAAGCAATCTGGAGGGCGAGGACAATATGGACGTGTGATTGGGTATATTGAACCACTTCTTACTGAGTCGGGAACTAAGTTTGAATTTGAAAGCATGCTTGTTGGCCAAGCTGTTCCATCAAATTTTGTCCCTGCAATTGAGAAAGCTGCCAACTCATGTGCATTAATTGGACATCCAGTTGAAAATCTCCGAGTTGTCTTGACAGATGGTGCTGCTCATGTTGTTGATTCCAGTGAACTTGCCTTTAAAATGGCTTCTGTCTATGCTTTTAGACAGTGTTACACAGCTTCCAGACCGGTTATATTAGAACCTGTTATCAAACCAGGACAGATGTTATTCCAAAGACTGAACCATAGCAAAAACTTGTTACCAAAACACCAATAAGCCAACAAAAGAGATAAAATAGGAGGACTTTACCGCGATGCTCTAAAGAGAAAACCAATGAGTAAAGCACGGAAGGAAATGTTACCATAGCTTGCTGCAAAATCGACACTAGCTTGCAACAACTAACCAAACGGCGTCAATGGGTAGCAATCACCTAGCAATGTATAGCAGTCAGTGACAATGCAGGGTAAACATACTAATTTGCACCAAGGGGGCAGGCCAATAATACCTGATCACTAAGCTTCGACCAATGTTGCAATAAGAAAATGCCATGGGACGATGATCATGCTGCAGACTAAGCCAGAAGCCTGTTACAGAAGATGTGCCCTTTACCAATTGCTGTCATAAATAACACCAACCTGCAAAAGAGGACCAAGGTCACTCCAATGGCTAAACCAGCAAAATACATATTCATTAGCAGTAAGAAACAGGGCAGTGGGAATGCAAATACTACTATGCTGTACCAATGCTATGCCATGATGCAGTACTAATCCAGGTTCGGTCCAATCATGAAATCCATCATCGCTCATAAGACAAACCAAGCAAGAATTCCACTGAAGAATGTATGCACAAGTAAGATACCATGAGAACAATTTATCATGCTAACAAGCACACCATACCCTGAGCAAATGAACTGCAAAAATTGTACATGATTGATCCATTCAGCAATATACGATTGGACAAAGAATGTTGCATAACAGTAAAAAGGGAGAGTTGAATTTATACCACAACATGTAGGTTTCACTGCGGTAATAACTTAACAAAAGATGCCATAAGAGGGACCACCTACAATCTTGGATTTTGGCCAGCTCACAGGTGAGAGACTTGGTACCCCAGAGTTCTATAAAAGGGGGCGCTCATTCATTGAAAGATCTCTCCTTTTTTTTGCACCGTTACCCTGCCAAAACACACACCAAACCATTCATTAAAAGTTCATACGATCAAAAGCTACCCAGAGTTTCTCGCAGGAACTCTGGATTAGTTGAACTAAACCGCCAATCGCGACTTGTGATATCGAAGCGAAGAAGAAGCAAAGAGCGCAGGAGGACGAAGCGAGGAAGAGAGCAGAGAAATACCTGAAGCAGAGGAAATCTCCCATTCTCTTTGTCGGTATCCTTTCACATCTATTCATTTCGTGTTGAAACCTCTAACATGGTTGTTATTTGTTCAAATTTGAGTTTGCATTTCAATTTCCACCGCAATACGTAACGACTCGGTAACCATTGGACGAGAGTATCAATCTCGATTGTTGTTTAGGTTATTTTCCTGAACTCTTTGCATTTTAGGTTTATCGGTCTGTATACGATTTGGTTGAGTTGTATAATTTGGGGAAATTTGGGGAATTAGGGTATGATTGGTGGCCGCTAAGGCATGTTTGGCTTTGAAGCTCATAGATGAATGAGACTGTTGTTCTTTTAGGATCGAGATCAACTCCACTATTTTAAAAAACTTTCCTACCTACTTCAACTATTTAATATATTGTAAAATTCTCTCAGAATATGTAGCGAGTAATTAAACAATGTAGTATATATTATACAATATTTAATATATTGTAATGAAAAAATTAAGTACCCAAATAAAATCAATGTATTGGTTTAATTTAATTTTAATTCTGTTGTTGACAATTTTAATTTAATTTTAAATTCTTTAATGTTTGAGCTCAGTTTACCCTCCCTCCGGACCCAGGTTATCATTTCCAGAGGTAGACGCTGTATTGTTTTCACTCTTCAATCGCAGTTTCAATCACCGGAATCACACGAATCACGATTCTCTTCAGTGTCGTCGGAACCTCATCGACTAGGTTAGTTGCCAATGTTAATCTACCCTTATCACTTCTTATTGTTTTTTCCACCTTCAATTTTGATATATTTTAGGTTAATTTCACATAGGTTGTAAATCGTGGCTGAGGAAGAAGAATCGATTTCATTGAACGCTGCACAAAAATGTTATCTTTTGGTAGAAATTGCTTGAAATATTGTAGCCACTTCAAAAGAAATAGCTCAAATGAGAATCTATGTTTGCAGAAATTTCCTAAGCTATTTGTTCTCAATGATTCAGTTGGGAAATATAGTTATACTCAATTTCCTGTTTTGTTTCCACTTAATAGCTTTAATTCTCATTATTATTCAACTAGAGTTCCTTCAAGGTCTTATAGAAGAAGAGTTCGAAATCGGTTTTTGAAATCCAATAAGCCGATTCTAGACCAAGCTCAGTTTCAGTTTGCACAGTCTCAGCTTCTCCCAAGGTTCACTCCTGAAGAGTTATGCAATGTTATTGCTCTTCAACGCGACCCTTTAGTTTGTTTAGAGCTTTTTCATTGGGCGTCTCACCAGCCTAGGTTTCGGCATGATTTGTCGACATTTCATGTCACCATTAAGAAGCTAGGTGATGCGAAAATGTACCAAGAAATGGATGATATTGTGAACCAGTTGCTTGCGGTTCCTTCTATTGGTTCCGAGGCGTTGTTTAACATGGTCATATATTATTTCACTGAGGCGCGGAAGTTGACAAAAGCTGTTAATGTGTTTAAGCACATGAAGAATAGTAGAAATCCAAATTTCAGTTTTAGGCCTTCGATTAAAACATATAATATTCTTTTTGGTGCACTTTTGAGCAGAGGATACAATGCTTATATAAACCTTGTGTATATGGAGACTATGAGATGTTTATTCAGGCAAATGGTGAATGACATGATCGAACCTGATATTTTTTCGTTAAATTCTATGATAAAAGGTTATGTGCTTTCTCTTCATGTTAACGATGCGTTGAGGATATTTCATCAGATGGGCGTTGTTTATGATTGCAAACCCAATTCTTTAACTTATGATTACTTGATTCATGGGTTGTGTGCCAAAGGAAGAACAGAGAATGCCAAGGAATTGTATCATGAAATGAAGACCAAAGGTTTCACTCCGAATAGTAAATCTTATAATTCGCTTGTCAATTCTTTGGCACTCGTTGGAGAGATCGATGATGCGGTAAATTATCTATGGGAGATGACTGAAAAGCAAAGATCAGTTGATTTTATTACATATAGGACTGTACTGGATGAGATATGTAGACGAGGAAAAGTTCAAGAGGCCATGAGGTTTCTACAAGAGTTGCAAGAAAAGGACCTTGTAGATGGACATACTTACAGGAAGCTTCTTTATGTACTTGAAGATGATTATGGGAACTCTGAAGACAGAATTGATTCAGGTATGCAACCTTAAATCGGTTATCATTATAGTTAGCTTTTGCTATAGCCGGGCCAGGAGTTATATTAAAATTTTGCATGTTATGTGTCAAGTTTCACAAACCGGTTAAGCAGCAACTCTTACACATACAAGCATGTGATAGAAAAGACAACACTATGTGTACAATAAATCCAACTAGCCATCCATTCTTGTGCAAGATTTTTTTTTATACTAAGAAAGTAACTCCATTTTTAGAATTTTTTATTTTATTTTTGTTTTAAGAAAACACTTTTTTTGTTTTTGGTTTTTTCTTCTGAACTGTATTCCAAACCCAAGTTCATTTTTATTGCATTTACTTGAAGATAAGTGTGTCTTAAAAACAAGAAGTTGGGTCTTTGAATACAAGAACAAAGGTGGAATCATTCTTCATTAGATTGTGTTGGTTTATAGTTTGTTCCTAAACTAAACCCCGAAAAGATAATGAGATTGACACAGCCTGTGTTGGTTTTGCTTTGGTTTCTTGGTGTTTATGTCTCTGCTTCTTTTTGTTCCAATGTTACCTATGACCATAGAGCATTGGTTATTGATGGCAAAAGAAGGGTCCTCATTTCTGGTTCCATTCATTATCCTCGTAGCACTCCACAGGTCTCTTTATCTTTATGTTTGTGTATATAGAGATACTTGAATCCAATGTCTAGATGGTTACATTTAGTCACTTCAAATTTTTTCAAACTATTGTGTAAGTGCTCATAGATATACACTATTTATTCAATTTGTGTTTGGTGTTTGATGTTAACGATGGTAGTATTGTTGTTGTTGTAGATGTGGCCAGACCTTATTCAGAAATCAAAAGATGGAGGAGTTGATGTCATTGAGACTTATGTTTTCTGGAATTTGCACGAACCGGTTCGAGGACAGGTTCTGTTTTTTTCATTGTCTTTCCACTTTCATATTGTTCTTATGTCACTTTTTACATTGCATTTTGTGAGTTTTCAAAATGAATGATGGATTACATATTTTGGCTTGGCAGTATAATTTTGAAGGTAGGGGGGATTTGGTTGGATTTGTGAAGGCAGTTGCTGCAGCAGGTCTGTATGTTCATCTCCGGATCGGTCCATACGCTTGTGCGGAATGGAATTACGGGTAAAATTGGATCTTTTCACTCTATCATTTTTAACAGTTTCATACTATTGTCTAATCCATTGCTTTAATTTTTTTTTCTTAAACAGTGGTTTCCCTCTTTGGTTGCATTTTATTCCGGGAGTTAAGTTCAGAACTGATAATGAACCATTCAAGGAAGAGATGAAGCGGTTTACGGCGAAGATTGTGGATTTGATGAAGCAAGAGAATCTCTATGCATCACAAGGAGGACCTATTATTCTATCTCAGGTTTCATTCTCTGAAAATTATAAAAATACAAGCCAATTTTTCTTTTTTAGGGAAATTATTGCTCAGATATTTGTTATGCCAGATTGAAAATGAGTATGGAAATGTTGATATACACTATGGTCCTGCTGGTAAATCCTACATCAATTGGGCAGCATCAATGGCTACATCTCTTGATACAGGTGTTCCATGGGTTATGTGCAAGCAAGTAAACGCGCCTGATCCAATTGTATGTTTTCTTCTTTTAGCTATCCAGAGTTTTATGCAGTTTATGTTTTACTGGATTATCTTCCTACTTGATTGTTAAGTTTTGTAATATTCTATCTTAAATGCTCACAGATTAACGCGTGCAATGGATTTTACTGCGATCAATTTACACCAAACTCTAACAACAAACCGAAAATGTGGACTGAGAATTATAGTGGATGGTTAGTAGGGACCTTTTCCGTATAAATCATTTAGTTATTTGAATGGCATACTCAATATATCATCTTCGAATTCTATCAAACCACAGGTTTCTTGCATTTGGAGGTGTTGTGCCTTATAGACCTGTAGAAGATCTTGCATTTGCTGTAGCACGCTTTTTTCATCGCGGTGGAACTTTTCAAAACTACTACATGGTAATGTAACCTCTCACATGTAGTTAGTCTTGTCAAATAGAGGAGCCATAGCATAGCAAAATTTGGAAAAAAATCATTATTGCTCGGTAATAATACGCTATCATGGCGCTATAGCACGGTAGCATAACTGAATTTGAACAAACCTCTATTTTCTGTGATCCTGGATTAAAAAGATTGAATTTAGTTTAAGCTCAAAGCTAGTGATACCACAACTTTTTTTTGTTGCTTGCTCTGAAACAGTACCATGGAGGGACTAACTTTGGCCGCACGACTGGCGGACCTTTCATTTCCACTAGTTATGATTATGATGCACCTATTGATGAGTATGGTATGCAATCTTTCAACTATCATACTTATTTTGATGGTATAGAAATGTAGAAAAATATAAAATGTGTTACTTCTTGATGCAGGAATTATTAGACAGCCCAAATGGGGTCATCTTAAAGATTTGCATAAGGCCATAAAGCTTTGTGAAGAAGCACTGATAGCTACTGATCCTACAATTTCGTCTCCCGGTCCAAATCTAGAGGTAATAAATAATAGGCCGATGAAAGGTTTGATCACACTTTGCTGGTTTAAGTTATTAAATATTCAGCGAAGTGAATGGTTCAATCTCAGACTGCAGTTTACAAGACAGGAGCTGTATGCGCCGCCTTCCTTGCCAACACCGGTACAACCGATTCAACGGTAACTTTTAACGGCAATTCATATCAGTTGCCGGGGTGGTCTGTGAGCATCTTACCAGATTGCAGAAGTGTTATTCTTAATACTGCAAAGGTTTGCCTCATCAATTACCAATCAAAAGATATGATAAATCAATCTATTCTCGATATCTTTTCTTCTATTTCTTGTTCGCAAAGTACCATAAACTAAAGTTATTTTTTTCCTTACTATAGATTAATTCCGTGTCTATGACTTCAAGCTTCACAACTGAATTTTTAAAAGAGGTTGGTTCTTTGGAGAGTTCAAGTTTGAGATGGAGTTGGATTAGTGAACCGGTCGGTATTTCAAAGGCTGATGCATTCTCAAAATATGGACTACACGAGCAAATAAACACGACAGCTGATAGAAGTGACTACTTGTGGTACTCATTAAGGTATATGAGTTTTCAAGGTTGAGGCAGCTTTATTTTGACCTGCACTTCTCCGCGCCGCGTGTTAACCTTTTTCAGTTTTTTTTTGAAGCATTGTTGATGAAGATAATGCTGGTGCTCAACCTGTTCTTCACATTAAATCCCTTGGTCATGCCCTGCATGCTTTTATAAATGGAAAACTTGCAGGTAATAAAAAATTAAAAGATTATATATCTTTTTTACTTCAATGAAATATTTCATGAATTATGTGAAGAGATTTCGATGTGTTATTAGTTATTACCGAGAAATTTTTCAGGTAGTGGAACGGGAAAGAGTGGACGTGCTAAGGTCAAGGTGGACATCCCTATTACACTTGTAGCTGGAAAGAACACAATTGATCTCCTGAGTTTAACAGTGGGATTACAGGTTCATATTTTCTTATAATAAAGTACATGATTAGGCCTCTACAGTGACAAAATCATGGTTTTTATTATGCATCGGCTAATGTGGATTTTAAACACCATAGAACTATGGAGCATTTTATGACAGAGTGGGTGCGGGGATCACTGGTCCGGTAATATTGAAAGGTTTGAAAAATGGAAGTACCGTCGATCTCTCGTCCCAGCAGTGGACGTATCAGGTTAGTCGAGGCTTTAACTCAAGGCCTGCTTTTGTTTCTCCTTTTGAGTTTTGGTGAATTAGTTTCATTTTTCTGTTTTCAGGTTGGACTTCAAGGTGAAGATTTAGGTCTGTCTAGTGGAAGTGTTGGACAGTGGAATTCACAGTCTACCTTACCTACAAATCAACCTTTGACTTGGTACAAGGTAATCTTATTAAGAATAGAGTATTTGTTAAAACTCTCGAGTTTTTCCTCATATAACTAATGTTGATTATGTGTTATATTAGACAAAATTTGTTGCCCCTTCCGGAAGTAACCCGGTTGCAATTGACTTCACGGGGATGGGAAAAGGCGAAGCTTGGGTGAACGGACAGAGCATTGGGCGATACTGGCCAACATACATCGCTTCAAAATCTGGTTGTACTAACTCATGCAATTATAGAGGATCCTATTCTTCATCCAAATGTCTCAAGAACTGTGGAAAACCGTCACAGACATTGTAAGTGTTAGACATTCTTTTCTACACGAGAGAACTTGAAATTAATCGATTAGTACTAGTATGATCGCACCTGGAAACGCGCTTTGGTTGTATATATGTAACTGTTCGAATAAGCAGGCCTTTTAGATACTCATTGAGTCATTAATCCTGCAGATATCATGTACCGCGGTCATGGTTGCGATCAGACAGCAACATTCTTGTATTGTTCGAGGAAAACGGAGGCGACCCTACAAAAATATCTTTTACTACAAAACAGACAGAAAGTGTGTGCTCGCATGTATCAGAATCTCACCCTCCACCTATAGACTCGTGGAATTCGGATACAGAATCAGGAAGAAACATTGGTCCGGTACTGTCATTAGATTGCCCTTATCCTAATCAGGTGATCTCTTCTATTAAATTTGCAAGCTTTGGAACTCCTCATGGAACTTGCGGAAACTTCAACCAGGGACGCTGCAACAGCAATAAGGCTCTACCCATTGTGCAGAAGGCCTGCATTGGATCGAGCAGTTGTAATATTGGAGTATCAGTTAATACATTTGGAAATCCATGTCAAGGAGTAACAAAGAGTTTAGCGGTTGAAGCTGCTTGTACATAGACGCGTCGATTTTCTGGCCTTTCTAGCTTGGACTCGGCCTAATAGATCATGATGATTCCTTGATTAGCCAAAGTAAGATGGTATTATAGTTGTCAATGCAAAATAGTGCATTGGTCATTACAATAAAAGAAGATTTGAAAAAAAATTAAGTGAACTCTAATGCGTATATGATATGACTTATGATACTATTTTTACTCAAGAAACTATTCTCAATTCTCATACATCAATGGATTGAACATGTCAAAGGTATATATACAGATATATATTGTCTCTCAATCTTAGTTTGTTGATTTGTAGGCCTCCAATCATACTTTCTATCAGTGTTCTTACAGACATTAATTCATCCTTTCGGAATGTGTTTGTATCCTCTAGGATTTTTTGAAGTTTAGTTTTAGTTGGACAACTGATGGATAACAATTGTGATGTTAAATTTTCTAGTGTAGGTTGTAATAATGTTCCTCATATGAGGTTTGGCGTCGAAAGTTGGATCACCCATATTTTATAGTTTTTTTCCTCATATAATGAAAAATGGATTTTTGGGAGACAAATCAATCGTGTTGAACTTTTCTATTTCTTGTGTTGTTTGCAAACTTGATAAAAAAAAAAGCAAAACTCTTCCTTTTTTTCTCTCTTTCTCACCGTGTTACATAATGTCTTGATGTTTTTCATAGTGATGTCTGAGGTATGTCTCCTATTTATCTCATACTAAGTATAAATAATTTATGATATTTATTGATGAATATATTTTATTTTATGCGCTCTAAAGCATAAGCTTTCATTATGTTAAAGAATTATTAAGATTTTGCATATTCATCCGAGAGGTTAAGATTTTGCATATTCATCTGAGAGGTGGGTATACCTCTAGTGAGTTTTAAGAATACTTATTGCAAATAGGTATTATTTCTCAACACTATTATCCTTATACATCTTAATAGAATAAAATTGTTGAACGTGAAAATCGTCACATGTTTGATGTCACAAGAACATTACTGTTTCAAATCACTGTCTCATTATAATTTTAGGTTGAAGCATTTATCACATTGGTTTTCTTGATCAATCATCTTCCATCTTAGGTTCTTAATTTTTATTAATTTTTCTTTTTTCTTTTTAACGTCCATCCTAGTGTTGGGTTATGAGGGGGTTCAGGGATTATCACATCGGAATTTAGGAGCAACCACACAAGTGAGGGAGATACCACATATTAATCCAAAATCTTAAAACATCGAGTTTATGAGTCTTCTCACTTATAAAGTGTTCAACATTCACTTTTTCATCCGATGTGGGACTCATACTCACACTTGATATACCAACAATCTCCTCTTTAAGTGTGAGTTCATTCATTCTTATGGGTATGTACCTCCTCAAATTGAAGATTTTTCATCCATATCTACTTGCACCACCGTTGGATGGCCTCAACGAAACATGTTGCCTGAACACCCTTGCCAAGAAGACTCTTGATACAAGGAGCCCTAGTTGAACTAGGCTCTAACACCACTGTTGAGTCATGAGGGGGGTCCGGGGATTATCACATCAGGTTTTAGGAGCAACCACACAAGTGAGAGAGACACCATATATTTACCTAAAACCTCAATACATTGAGTATATGGATATTTTCACTTATAAAATATTCAACATTCACTTTTCCATCTGATGTGAGACTCATACTCACACTTAATATAACACCTAGTTATCATTATCTTTACACTTTTGATTGTGTGTGTTTTGTTCACCTACTGTCTCTTGAACGTGATAAGTTTGAGGCGTAATATGTCTAATGTGAAATTATGAGCTATAGTCCCAATAAAGAAGGATTTTTGTGTTATAATGCCACTACACATTACATGTGTATTTCTCATAATGTGATTTTCTTGAAGAAAATATTTACATGACATATCCTAATGGTCTATTTTCAGCCTTTTCACGTGTTTGCAAGCTCAAACACCCTTTATATGGTGCAAAAGACTCCTTTGGAATGGTATGAAAAAATTTAGTTCACTCTTCTTAGATTTTATTTTACTCAAAGTCAGTTTGACTAGTCATTATCAATCCATCGCACGGCTACTAGAATTGTTCTCATTATTATTTATGTTTATAACATGGTATGTATTGGTTCTCATCAAGTGGTCATACAACAACTTCAAGCCTTGTTTTAGATGAAATCTTGTGGTTGTGTATTCATTATTTATTAGTCGTTGAGGTTCATTATGATTCCAATGGTATTCGTTTTACCAACACACAAAAATTAGTAGGGGTGGCAACCGGGCATGTCCACACCACCAAAAAAATAGAATAGGGCAGACAAAGTAGGGGGGCGAGCGAAAACCTTGGCTTGCCCGCAATTTTATGGGCGAACTCGGCCCACTTTTTCACCCTTTAAAGTCTTAAAGCGACAAATGGTCATGTTATCCCCGTTAAGGCATGAGCTTGCCAAAGCCTATCAGAAAACGGGGCGGAGGGGGCATAAACCTTGGCTCTAACCACCAAAAATTTCAGACTTAACAGATGGGTCTGACTTGTTTTTCCACCCCAATATACTAGAAATCTCATTCATTTGACTAGGCTCCAATCTACTTCCCTAATGCTTACTCCTATTGAGATTGACGTCAAATATCAATATGATAAGGGTAATCTTTTTTCAGATCCTTTTTTATATCAACAACTAGTGGGGAGTCTTAATTAATTATTAGAGTTTGACATAACTCATCCTTATAAAACCGACTTGTAAGGTGAGGGGTGTTACTCTATATAAACTCTTTAGAGAGTTTATGTCTAAGGGCTTGGTGCGTGAATATAAACGATGGGCGGTGATCAATCATCATTTTTGCTATAGTTATTATCATTTTAACAAGTAAAAGTAAGCGAGTTATTTGCATTTTTCATATAGTTTGAGTGCTTTATATGTCAGTTTCTTTAATTTTATATTTGTCTATGTTTTAATTATTCCTAGTACTTTTGATCTTTTTTGGAAGGTTGACATGTTTTGTAGATTGGAGGAATAATTAAAACATAGACAAATACAAAATTAAAGAAACTATAGACATGTTAATCTTCCTAAAAAGATCAAAAGTACCAGGAATAATTAAAACATAGACAAATACAAAATTAAAGGTGAATCAAGATTTTCATGATCTTTAAGTGATTGGAGACTTATTTCATCTCTATATCTGTAATATTTATGAATTTTACTATGTTTTTCTTTATTATTATGAGTAGTTAAACCCCCCAAATGCTATGGGGTGTCCCTGATTCGGATTTATGATGAAATTTTTATATTTTTATCTTCTAATGACTTTGATTTTATGATATATGACTTATTTACAATTTGTGCTTAATGTTTTCTCTTTCGGAAAAACTGAGATTGATATGTGATTAATATTTAGGCTTGACCGCCATTGTTGATGCTTAATTGTGAGTAATTCATAGTAGATATCACATAGTCCTAGGGATACCCTATGAAAACCAGAATTTTCTTGATTAAAACAATACTTAATTTCATCTGTAATTCACTATAGACATATGGATTAATTTGGATGATTAAATATTTTCTCACTAAGGACTTAGGAGTAAACACCTTTAAGAACCGATACTCAATGTTATTGAATTAAGTTGTTGCAAGGTTAATTTATTGTTGTTGATGAATCCAACCATGAACCTTCCCTAGCATGTTTGCTCATAATATATTTTAATTTGTTCAATTGTTGGTTTTACCTTCTATTACATTTTATTTTCAATTGTTCAAACAAACAATATAAAACCCCTAAGGCTTTTGTTTAACTAAGATAAAACACGAATTATGTATCGTCAATAAGTCTTTGAGATTGATACTTGGAAAACTTTCCTTTATTACTACATTAGTAGATTAGTACACTTGTTAATTTACCGATCAAGTTTTTGGCGTCGTTGTCGGGGACTGTCAAAGATTATAGAGTTCATAGTTTTATTTTAGTTAAAGTTTTGTTGCTCTACAACTAAAATTTTTATTTCAGTTTTTATTTTATTTTTATAATTATTATTATTCTGTTACTACTAATCTGCTTTTGACATTTGTATCTAACGAGAATTCTCAGCTAATTTTCCTTTTGATGCAGAAATTGAGAGAATCTTACGCGCTCAGCTCAGGAAAGTTTGGTTGCAAAAATTGGCAGAACGCAAGGAAAACAACTCTAACCATTCAAATACAGAGTCAGAAAAAGAAGAAGAGCTAATAATGGTTGATCCACAACCTAAAAGATTATTGGGTGATTATGGAAGAACAAATGCTTCAGGGGGTCGATTGACAATAGTAAACCAACCGGTGAATGTTCCCAATTTTCAGTTGCATCCTACTACCATCCATCAACTTGAAAATAGACCTTTCACAGAAAAAAAATCAATGAAGATGCCAATAAAAATCTGCAAAGGTTTCTGACAATGAGTACTACTCTGAAGATAGAAGAGCATACTGAAGAAAGTAAGCAACTGAGAATGTTTCCTTTTACTCTAGCATAGGATATAGAAGAATGGTTTTATTCACTTCCAACTGATAACATGACCACGTGGGAAGAGATGGAAACGACCTTTCTGAATGAGTGTTTTCCTCATAAAAAGATATGAAGTTCTAAACTTCAAATAGAGGGAAGGTGAATCATTAGGTGATGCGTATAAAAGATTCAAGAAACCCTCGGTTGCATGTCCTACACATAATATAGATCAAACTGAACAAATGTAGATGTTTGTAAATGGGCTCAGGTTGAAGACGAATCAGTTGATTGATACAGCCGCTAGTGACTCATCCAGTTTTACAATAGCCACTGGTATAAAGAAGATCATTGAAGCTATTGTTACAAATGAACATCTTGAATTATATGATATATGCACAAGTAAACCAGAAGGGGTGATTGATTTAAAATTGGATACACATGTTGTTATGTTAGAAGATCAAGTTGCGGATGAAGTTGAAAAGAGACTTAAGGCATTAAATGTTGGTACTCAGCAGGTAGCTCAAGTCCAACAAGCTACTATAGTTAGTTGTGAATTTTGCAGAGGTCCTCGTTTTACCATGTACTGTGCTACACACCTTCAACATGTAGAAGAAGTTATTTATCTCCAACAGAATAATCCTTATTTTAATAATTACAACCCAGGTTGAAAAAATCATTTAAACTTCTCCTGGAAAGATCAGCAGGGTAATGTTCAAAAGCAGGGTCCAGTGCAATATTAGAATCAACAATAGTTTCAACCTCAACAGAACTTTCAGAATCAATTCCTACAACAACATCAACAACAAGCACCACAAAAAGCAGATTGGGAAATAGTTATTGAAAAGATGGTTGCTCAAAATGCCCAATTCCAGGAAGAGACAAGGAACAACAAAAGGAACACTACAACTACATTTAAGAATCTGGAAGTTCAAGTGGGACAAATAGCATAACAACTCTCAAATCAAGCTCAAGGCACCCTTCTGAGTGTAACAATACAAAATTTGAGAAATCATGAGAATGTTAATGTTGTCACAATAAGAAGTCAGAAAGTTGCTAAAGATGAAGAAGAGAAGGCAATAAATTATGACTATGTCATAGAGGTAGATCTGGAAGTGAGGGAAAATAAGAAAGAACTAGAAGAAGTTATACCACCCTAAAGGTAACTAAAGAGAAAAATAAAAAGGAGGCTAAATCGGTGAGTAAGTTACCTTACCCTCAGGGAGTGACAAAGAATGGTCCAAAAGAGAAAGACTTTAAGAAATTCATCACAATGTTCAAAAAGTTAGAGATCAATATGCCTTTCTTTGAAGCACTCGAGCAAATTCCCATGTTCCAAAAATTCATAAAGGATGTAATCTCTAACAATAGGAGATGGGTTGGTATCCTTTAATGAAAAATGTAGTGAAATATCACCAGGTAGGAGAATACCAATCAAGCAGAAGGATCTTGGATCTGTCATAGTCCTATGCACTATAAAAGACAAAAGTTTCAAGAAGGTACTTATTAGTTCAGGAGATAGTGTGAGTCTGATGCCATTATCAATCTATCAAAGGCTTGGTATTGGAAAGGCCAGCAGTACAGGGACACATCTGAAATTTGCAAATCACTCCACAAAGAATGCATATGGGATAATGGAAGACATACTGGTGACAGTAGAGGAATTTAGTTTTCTTGTTGATTTTGTGATTATGGACATACCCGAGGATGAAGAGACACCTATCATTCTGGTCCAACCATTCTTGTGGACAAGTCAATGCAATTTCGACATAGAACACATTACACTGACTTTAAGAGTTTATGATGATGAAATAACCTTGAATGTGCTTGAAAATAAGAAGCAAGAGGTAGAAAAAGAAAATCACTATTAAGTAGGCATGATCAGGACAGATGTGAAAGGCCAAAGTAACATGCCAACATTAGAAAAAGTCTCAAGAAGGCCATCTCAACTCGTATCACCTCTAGTAACAACCCCGAGTGGAAAAACTCTTATTTCCATTCCAAAAGCCAAGAGAAAGAGGAGAAAGTGGCATCAAGGTAAGACTATGGAAGTTGGAAGTGACTTGTGGCACAAATTAGTCTCTATCTAAAAAAGACAATTTCTTTGTTTCGGAAAAGACAAGCAACAAGGTGTGGAAGCTGAAGTACCCCTCCATAACAGTGGGAATGAGGCGTTAAGCTAATGACGATAAACGAGCGTTGCTTGGGAGGCAACCCAAGGAAGGTATTCAAAAAATTTATTTTATAGTTTCAATTTTATATTAATTTTTGAGTTTTTTTTCTTTCAATTGGTTTATTTTCTGGTTGTTTAGTTTCATCTAGTAATATGATCATTATAACTTCAGTGGTTGTGTGAAAAGTATCTAAACTGAAGGCATGTGTGTCCTCTGTGCATGCTAACTCACCAAAATATTTTTTATATACTTCTAAATGATCTGATTGGTTTAATTAAGTTGGACTGAAGGTTGAGTAGGTTTGTCGCAATTGATTGAGAAGCCACATCGAGAAAGAGGTACATTGGAGGTTGTCAACTCTACCCAACATGGTGAGAGAAGAAAAATCCAAACACAATGTACATCATAAGAGAGCATTCAGGTATTTTTTTATCATTCAGAACTTCCGTACATTCTTTTTATGAGTTTGGTTGCATGATTACATACACTAAGGCACGTTTTTTGTTATTACCCATGAGCCTTTCTGGCCAGCCTTTTTATTATTATCCATTGTTAATCTCATTTGAGCATTTATCTATTTGTTTGTTTTAAAAACCACATCATATTAACCCATGGCCCAAACACTTCCTCACCTTGTTCAGAATATTTATGTGAGTTATTAGATTTATGTTCATTCTAAGTTTGGGGTTGTTGTTGGGATAACAACCTTTAAGTTTGGAGTAGCTGTGCAACGTTAGTACAAATGAGGGCACCTGATGATTGGGAAAAAATATGAAAATTTGAAAAATAAACTTGAAGAAAATAAGAAAATTAATCATCAAGGCACTCGAAGAAGGAGAAGTCAGTGGATATCGAAAATAAAGACAAATCCAAAAGTTAAATCCTCGTTAACAGTTGATCCTAAATGACTAGTGCAAGAAAGAATTCCAGCACTAATCCATCAGAATGATCATAATAAAGATAATGATCGTATTGACTTTGGACCTTAGCCTACTTTTCCAAAATTATCCCATCTTAACCCTAGCCACGTTACAACCATAAAGACCTCAAAGAGTGTGTGTATCGTGCACCTTGACATCGAAAGAGAATTTATTCAAGCCTATGATATGGTATTGTGTATTGTAAATTTTGAGTATAAAACACATTAACACCAGAGAGATTTAGTGAGAGTGTAAATTGAGCTGACAGGTGGAGCAATGTTTTCAAGTGAAGGTGTGGCCAATCAACCGACATCGGTAATCCAGCAAAAACCGAAGGTAGCAACAAATGAAAGTCATGGAAGATCTTAGAGGTATTGTGGTACGTGAAAAGTTTTTATTTCATTTGAGGGTGACATGAGTTCTTTGTTCTTAAAGTTGTTTGAGGACAAGAAACAAGGTAAGTTTGGGGTTGTGATTAGTCACAATTTCTGCTATAGTTATTATCATTTTAACAGGTGAAAGTATGCGAGTTATTTGCATTTTCCATATCGTTTGAGTGCTTTATATGTCAGTTTCTTTATTTTCATATTTGTCTATGTTTTAATTATTCCTAGTACTTTTGATCTTTTAAGGAAGGTTAGCATGTTTTGTAGGTTGGAGGAAGTCAAATAAATGGCCAGAAAAGGAACACGATGAATTTTCAGAAAGTTTCACAAAGTCTATTTTTCAGCAAGTTTTACATCATGATAGGTGTGTGGTATTTTGATCATATCTAGAGCATCGTAACTCAGAATAACGTGGGACTGACGGAAAATGAAAGGTAACATCCAGGGTACAACTTTCATGTAAACACCAAAGGCTAATACATAATTGTCTGCCCATACGCGTATCAGATCTGAAAAATGCATGTTTCTACCCATACGTGTATGGTCTTCCCCCTATACACCCTAAACGTGTAAGAAACGTCTAAAATGTATATTGTAGCTGCCCCATACGCGTATGACACCCCCCATACGTGTATGGCACCCCCATACATGTATGACACCCCCCCCCCCATATGCGTATGGGCGCCCATAATTACAAAAAAGGCCAGTTTCGAGTATTTGTAGCCAGAAAGTGATTTTTTGAGGTTTAGACTAATTTGGGGACGAATTTTGACGGCATAAACAGTTGTAGAATGCTTGAAAACTCATATTTTCAAGGTGGATCAAGATTTTTATGAGCTTTAAGTAACTGAAGACTTCTTTCATCTCTAGATCTGTAATGTTTATGAATTTTACTATGTTTTTCTTTATTATTATGAGTAGTTAAACCCCCTAATGCTATAGGGTGTCCCTGATTAGGATTTATGATGCAATTTTATATTTTTACCTTGTAATGACTTTGATTTTATGATATGACTTATTTACAATTTGTGCTTAATGTTTTCTCTTTCGGAAAAATTGATATTGATTTGTGGTTAATATTTAGGCTTGACCGCCATTGTTGATGCTTAATTATGAGTAATTCATAGTAGATATCACCTAGGCATAGGGATACCCTTTGGAAACCAGAATATTCTTGATTAAAATAATGTTTAATTTCATCTGTAATTCACTATGGACACGGGGATTAATTTAAATGATTAAAAAATTTCTCACTAAGGACTTTGGAGTAAACACCCTTAAGAACTGATAGTCAATGTTATTGAATTAAGTTGTTGCAAAGTTAATTTATTGTTGTTGATGAATCCAATCATAAACCTTCCCTAGCATGTTTATTCATAATATATTTTAATCTGTTCAGTTGTTGTTTTTACCTTCTATTGCATTTTATTTTCAATTGTTCAAACAAACAATACAAAACCCCTAAGGCTTTTGTTTAACTAAGATAAAACACGAACTTTGGTCAAGCAATAGAAGGTAAATTTCCTTTATTACTATATTGGAAGATTAATACACTTGCTAATTTAGCGATCAGGCGACCCATGGTCCGATCGTTTATTACTATATTGGAAGATCAATACACTTGCTAATTTACCGATCAGGCGACCCATGGTTCGATCGATAGGCTCATGGTCCGATCGTTTATTACTATATTGGAAGATTAATACACTTGCTAATTTATCGATCAGGCGACCCATGGTCCGATCGATAGGCTCAGGTACCATATTATAGTTTGGTATAACTCATCCTTACAAAACCGACTTGTAGGGTGGGAGATGTTACTCTATATAAACTCTTTAAAGACTCCACATATAACCAATGTGGGACTTGGAATATTTCCAATATTATTTGACCATTACCCTTCTTGACAACTCATTTGCAGTCTAATAGGTCAGAAAAACCTTCATTTGGATGATATTCGTCGCATCATTCGTTACTTGATCCTTTCTCAATTTTGTTGGATATAGTGTTAATGATTAGACAGTTTATCTTAACATTCGATGAATTATAACTAGCTGATGCAGTAAGTTTCACACAAAGTTTGTATCATAAGACACCTGTTTGAAAGTTTGAGAGAATAATAAGTTTGAATTGCAATGAAAGAGGTGAAAAAACAAAATTTGATATGTATGGTATTTATACTACCATAATACCTTCCTGAAAGTGCATGTAATCATGAAAAGGTACCAATATTAAGGGATGTAAAAATAAATTCGTTAGAATCAGATTTTAAGTGAAAAAGTTTCATTGCTTCAATGGTAACCGATTAACACATAATCGTAATCGGATACACCTAAAGCGGTATAACAAAAAATTGAAATTTTCGTATGTGTAACCGGTTACCAGAAATGGTGTAAACGGTTACACCTGACATTGCATACCAAAATATTCAAAAATTTGTTCATGTAACCGGTTACACCTGACTTGGTTAAAAAAAATACTTTAAAAAGAAGTTTCAAACATGCTCCACATGATGTTAAAATGAATGTATGCAATAAGTGAAATGATCAACATGGTTTTTTGAGCACTATAGCATAACATAATGGATTTGCAACTTGTACCTCAAAAAGATGTGACCAACCATTAAGTTCCAAAGATAGTCATCATAATATTGAATGTGATAGAACACTTGATGCTTTACCTTTGACCATGATGCTTTTTTCAATCTTTGGCTATGAGCATTGTCTTCTAAGTTGTCTTCATTAAAACCAATAGTTGGAGAAGTTTGACTTCACATTCTCCCCCTTTTTGATGATGACAAACCGTTAAAACTTCGATAATCCTTGCTCCCCCTAACAATGTTAACTCCCCCTTGATCAATACTCCCCTTTGATCTTTGAATGAGAGTTTTTGAGACTCTGTTGCTTGCCGTAAAAGTTAGAGAAAGACAAACACATACACAAACATCTTCTCCCCCTTTGTCATTAGCGAAAAGGATGGGAAAAGGAGTTTTTTAGTTTAATCCATTTAGTGAACTAAAACTTTTGATTGTCTTACTAAAAATACCAATAAACACTCGGATATCATTTGTTGGATTGATTCATAACCTTATGATTTCTACTCATATAGAAATAAAAAACATACCTCTAAACTAATCACTATGAGACGATAATCCATCAATTCATATCCTTTAAACTGGTACCAGAATTCAATTAGAGAATGAAAGCAGAAACTTACTTGTGTTTGTCGTTGAGATTCCTTCATGTTCGTGGGTATGTGATCTTTCAATTTGTATTGTTTCTTAAGGTTCATTGAGTATCTTCTGATGGTGCTGAAGAGAGAATCCTGATGAACCATGTTTTTCCGTCTCCTCTACAAATGGGGACCATAATCTATATAAATAATCCTAGAGTTATTTATGAGTTTTCAATATTCTAATTTGCCCCCTCATCAAATTAGATATTGACTTATGGTATCTATACAATAATCTTACATTTCATGATATTTATACTTTTGATCACATACTTAATATTAGTTAGACCCCTTTAAATATTGACTAATTAAACAATGACTATATCACCTTAATTATTATATTTGTGACCTAAAATTTTAACAAATAAGAAAGTTAAGATTTTGAAAAAAAAAATGAAGAAAGACTAGTTAAACTTTGTAACTTTGATACTATTTTAAATTTTAAATTCATATATCAAGTCGCTCGGTCAATTATAAATAAATTAAAACAATTCAGTTTTATTCAAATGTTTTTGTATATAATTTATTTGAGTTAAATATTTTTCTTTGTTAAATGAAAGTTTAAATGAGTTGGATTTTAAGGTTTACTAGAGTTAGAGTCGACTTTAAGGCTCAAAGAACATTTATAGTGTCTACATATCACTAATAAAAGAGATCTTCATATTAACGGTGGAAATTGAAACCACAAAAAGGAACTTAATCTACATTGACCACTTGACTTCGATTTAGTTATTCGACAAAATTGTGAGTAATTTCCTGCCTTGCCCCTATTTTGAAAAAATTGTCCCAATATACCCCATTCTGAAAAAAAAAAAATCTCAGTCTACCCCCTTTTTTAGTTGGGCCTCGTCACTTGGTTTGACGAGGGGTTGAAGAAATTTTTTTGGTGAGTATGCTCGTCACTTGAAGTGACGAGGGATTAAAGGCATTCGTTTTTTTTTAATTTATATTTTAAATAGTATATTAAATAGTAATAATAATTAATGTAATTGTTTTTTAAATATTAATTCTATATTTCATTAAATATTAATTCTATATTTAATGATAATAAGGAAATTGTGATATTATTATTAAATAGTAAATAATTATATTTGAAATAGTAAATAATTATAGTTTTTAATTGATTTAATTATTTAATTGTAGTTATAGTTTTTAATTGATTTAATTGATATAATTGTGATAATTATAGTTTTTAATTGATATAATTGTGATAATTTTTAATTGATTTAAATAAATTGTAAATAATTATAGTTTTTATTGATAATAAAAAAATTGTGATATTATTAATTTTGAAATATTAATAATAAAAATGATTAATTGATATAATGAAAGCAAATACATTTTATTGATATAATGGAAGAAATACATTTTATTGATACAATGGAAGCACTACATTTTATCTATAGTGACCGCCTGTTCCACATCTTGTGCCAACTTTTTTTCGTTTTTCCTTGCCCAAGTCTTCTTGTCTTTGTCTTACGGGAGACGGAGATGAGTCTGAAGACAATTCATCAAGGGCGTTTTGTTGTTGTTGTTGACTTTGACGTTGTTGTGATGTGTTAGGAGGCATATCCATAACGTCGAGTTCTTGAACGCCAAAAGAAGGCATACTCATTAAATGGTCATCGGTGAGGTCAAAGTTGGGTAGTGAATGTGTGGTTTGTGTGTAGGTTTGGGGTGGGGTGTGTTGGATAGGAGGATAATAAACATCATCAGGGTTGTATGTGGGAGTGGGGCGTGCGTATGTGGTGTTAGAAGGTTGGGGTTGAGAATGAGGGTTTGAGTATTCGAAGTTGGGTTGAGGAATTGGAGTGTATTGTATGGGTGGGCGTAGGTTGGGTTGTTGTTGATATTGTTGGTTGTAAAAGTAGTTTGTTGGAGGGAATGGAGTTTGGGGATTATGGTGTTGGGTTGAGGTGGAATAAAAGGTGTGTTGTTGGGTGGTCTGGATGTGTTGGTATATTTGTTGAGCTGAGGATGATGGTTGGTTATGTTGTTGTGGGGGTGATGTTGTGTGTTGGGTTGTGTGTTGGGTTGCGGAAGCTACACGTTGACGGGTGTAACACCCCGATAATAATATGGTAATTATTTAAATTAAGTTAATAATATATTTATTAATTTAATTAGATAATTAGATTATTATTATTATTATTGGAATAATAATTATTTGAAAATATATATAAGCTGGAATAAGTAAAAAGAGTTCATTTTGGGAAATAAGGTTTTCACGTGAAACTCAGAGAAGCGGCTGAAAGAGGCAGAGCAAGAGGAAGAGCAAGGGCAAAGGTTGGAGAACGGAAAAGCTTGAAAGCTCAAAGTTGCCGGATTAACTCAGGTAAGGGGGTTTATCGTCGTTTAATGGGTATTATGGGTTAGCATGTAATGGGGAGTGATAAACCGTTGAATTGACCCTAATTGGGATTGTCGAATGCTGAAAATTGTGATGGATATGTTGTGTAAAAAACTGAAATTGAACCTGTAATTGAGTGTGTTGTAATTTCCCTAACGTATAGCTTTTTACGGAATTGGAATCGGAGGTCCGGAAGTCCTCTAACGGCGGAAAATGCGGAGAATTCTGCATTCTGCTTCGTGTTAGCGCAGGAACTACTGTTTTGTCTGCGTTAACCGGTTAACCCAGGGTGTTAACCGGTTAACACTGTTACGAGTTGAGAATTAGTGCTGTTTTGCCTGCGTTAACCGGTTAACCCAGGGCGTTAACCGGTTAACACTGTTAAGTTTTGGGCAGTAAGCGTGTTTTGCCTGCGTTAACCGGTTAACCCAGGGCGTTAACCAGTTAACGCTGTTGCAGAGTGGAAAAATTGTTAATTTAAATGTTGTGTGCCTAATTGGTGGTTGCCTATATCAGTGTGTGATATGGTAGGGATTATTTCCCGCTGTTTTGAGCAGTATAGGTATTAGTAGAGTGTGCTAATACTGTGTTTAATTATTTGACATGATATGATGTTTTGATACATGTGTTGATGATGTATGATGATATGCATAATGCTGTGAATGTATATATTATGCATGTATTTGTGAATGGACTGTTGTATGGCTTAGAGTGTGAGCACGTGTCCATTGTGGATTGTTGTTGATGTTGCATTGCTAGATGATTAGCGTGCATGGCATGGCCTATGGGGCTGTAGCTAATTCCCATGGTGAGGAATTAGTGAGTGAATCATTGTGGATTTGTTGTTGATGTTTGCATGCTAGATGATTAGTGTGCATAGCATAGCCTTCGGGGCTGTAGCTAATTCCCATGGTGAGGAATTAGTGAGTGAGTCACTAGGTCTCAAATGAGTGGGACTAGTGAGCTTAGTAGCCGTATCTGGATTTGATCGGTGAGCTTGAACTATATGTTCAAGAATAGTCGGTACCGCATGTGTGGAGTCTCATTGCATAAATTATGTATGGCGTATAATATGAATGGATGTATTCCAATATTATACGTGTGTGGTGTTGCTATTGAGTATGAATATGAGTTGTATTGGTGTTGAATATGATGTTTGAGTTGGTGTGCCGTTACTGAATGTACGAATACGATTAGGGTGATTAATGTGTTAAATTACTTAACATGACATTATATTCTATAATGCTTATTATATCGATTGAGGAACTCACCCTTACAACTATTTTTCAGGTAACGAGCAATGAGTTGATTAGAAGCTAATGCTTGGAGTCTAGTGTAGTCTCCTTAGTGGGTCGTGCTCTGATAGATGTAACATCGGGATGGGATGTTTCTTTCTTGTTTCCATTGATGATTGTTGAATAAGCTTACATGTATTGTGTTACATGTTTTGTATTGATGTTGGATTTTATTCCGCTGCGAATTATGCAAATGTTTTATTTGATTAAATAAATGAGCATGACGGTTATTTTGTTTCATGGTGTGAATGATTGTGTGACACCCTTAACTGCATAATTACTCTGATATATGTTTAGTATTTTAATTAAATAATTGGGGTATTTTAGAAGGGTGTTACATTAGTGGTATCAGAGCATAGTCGGTCGAGTCGAGTCGTAATTATTCTGTTTCCCCTGTACGGGATAGGTGTTGTGTAACCCTATCAGTACTTATTGTTTTAGCTTGTTGGGTTTTCAGAATAGAGATGGCTGGAAGAGGTAGAGATGATGCTGCGATTGCTGAGGCTCTGGGTATGCTAGCTGGAGTACTTGGAGGAAATCCGAATGTTATGGGAATGGGAGCTGCTCGTCAATTGAGTGAGTTCCAGAAGAACAATCCTCCAATGTTCAAGGGAGCATACGATCCAGATGGCGCTCAGAAGTGGTTGAAGGAGATCGAGAGGATCTTCCGAGTAACTGAGTGTGCCGATAACCAGAAGGTCAGGTTCGGTACGCATATGCTATCATAAGAAGCTGATGATTGGTGGGTTGTGTAACACCCCGAATATTTTGGATTAATTTAAATATTATTTTAATAAGATTATTGGAAGGAAAAAGGAATTATTAAATAATATTGGGAAATATTATTATTGATGTTATTTATTTTAATATTAATTAAATAAATAAAATAAATGGAATATGAAGAGTGGAAGGGTAAAAGTGGAATTGGATATAAGAGGCCAAAGTGAGAACTCAGAAGTTTTGTCACGTATTTTGCCTCAGAGTCAGAGAAAGAGAGGAACCGCTGAAGAGAAAGAGAAGGAAGAGGAAAAGGCCAAAGATTGCTCAGAGCTTCCTTCAATCCAAAGAGGTAAGGGGTCTGAACCTTATTAAATGATAATATGCGAGCAAATTCATGATATATGTTGGATTGTTGATGAATTTGGGGATTTTAGGGAGATTGGGACAGTTGGGGTTTTGATGGAAATTCTCCGATCTGTGAGTCTGGTTGAGTTATAGGCATTATAATCGAAGTATGTTGTGTATATATGACTGTTAAATGTTGATATTGGGTTGTTAGCCGTGGGGTATGAATTATAGCGAGTAGAGAAGCAAAGCTGCGTTGGGTTCTGTAGCAGAGGGCTTCTGTTCGCGCGCGATTCGCGGCGCGAAGCCCAGTTCGCGGCGCGAACTGGGCAGAATCCAGAGGAGTTCTGTAACGCACCGTTCGCGGCGCGAACCCTGCTGCGCGGCGCGAACTGTGCTGTGCAGAAGTTGATGTTGGTGAGTTTTTGAGTGCGTTGAGTTGCGAGACTCTTAGTAAGTCGCTGTAATTGTATTATAACAATTAATAGTGATTATATGATGGTGTATGAGGTGTTTATGATGATGAGATGTTGAATTTACGTGTTTAGTTATAAATGTGTTATGTAACGATATGATATTGTTGTAATGTTGTTGTTGTTTTGTTGAGTTGTATGTCATGCTATTAATGATGATGATAACATGACTATATGATGCTGTTGTTGCCATGTTGATGATGATGCATGTTTGGTGTGCATGCATTCATGAAAGGCCGATGCCTAGTGATGAACGGACTGAGTTCCAATGATGATGTTGACTCCGGGCTTGTTGAGAGGCTTGGTTCCTTGCGGGGGACTCGGATTCTATGGTGGTGAATCTGGGAGTGGTGATCCTGTAGTGGTCACAAAATGGGTATACCGAGTCGTGTTGAGTCATGCATGGGTGTGTGCATTGCATTTGATATGTTGTTTTGCTGATGTTCATGAGTATGTTGATTATGATGATTATGACGAGCGGTGTTGGCATAGGGGAAATATATTATGTTTATATTTCTGTCGTTATATTATTATTTAATAATGTAATTCTCACCCCTTCTGCATGTGTTTATGTTCATCCATGATGAGCAATGTGCAGATAAAGAGGAGTAGCTATCGTTGAGGTTTGAAGAATAAGTGTAGAGTTATTCTACAGAGTCGAGTCAAATGCTCTGGTCATGTGACACCGGGGTTATGGGATTCGATGGAGAATTGATTATTATTACGTTGTTTATGATGACTATTATGTTGAGATGTTTGTTGAGACGATAATGAAACATTATTATGAATTGTTATATGTTGAAAGATTATAATTGTGTTGTTGTCCGCTGCGAAGTTTTTATTTTAATAAATAATATGTTTTATGTTGTGATATGATAAAAGTGTTATGATGTAAGAAATGTAAACTCTTCTACATGTTGTACTCTGATAATCTATTTAAATATGTCGTTTGGGGTAGAAGGGTGTTACATTAGTGGTATCAGAGCATTGTCAGTCCAGTCGAGTCATAATGTGATGTTTTCCCTGTTGGTCGATTAGTGTAAATGACACTGTCGATATTTAACGGTTGTGGTTGTGTTGTGTAGAGTATGGCTGGAGAAAATGACTGTGCGATTGCTGAGGCTTTGGCTGCTATAGCGCAGGCTATGCAGGCGCAGCAGAATCCGCCGGTCGACGAGTTTAAGAATTTGGGAAGGTTTCTGAAGAATAACCCTCCTACATTCAAAGGGCGCTATGATCCAGATGGTGCTCAGATTTGGCTGAGGGAAATTGAGAAGATCTTCCGGGTGATGACGTGTACTGAAGCACAGAAAGTGCAGTTTGGTACGCATATGTTATCTGAAGAGGCTGAAAACTGGTGGGATAACACTCGCCAGAGAATTTCAGTACCAGGTGCTGAGATGACTTGGGAAAGGTTCAAGACGGTCTTTCTGGAGAAATATTTTCCTGCTGATGTGCGATGTAAGAAGGAGATGGAATTTCTAGAACTGAAACAGGGTAACATGTCTGTTGCTGATTACGCTTCGAAGTTTGAGGAGCTGGTGCAGTATTGTCCTCATTATAATGATGCTGGTGCTGAGGGATCCAAGTGTGTCAAGTTTGAGAACGGGTTGCGTCCCGAGATCAAACAAGGCATTGGTTACCAGGAGATTTGTAGGTTTCCTACACTGGTTAATAAGTGCAGGATATTTGATGAAGATAGCAAGGCTAGGACTGCTCATTACAAGAGTCTTAGTGAGAAGAAGAATAAGGATCGTGGTAGTCCTTATGCATCTCCGAATGGTAAAGGTAAGCAGAAAGTGGTAGATGAGAAGAAGCCAAGTGGGGGAGGATCTTCCATAGCTGGTAAATGTTTCAAGTGTGGCAAGCCAGGCCACCGTGCTGATAGTTGTACCAAGAGAGTGCTGAGATGTTTCCGATGCGGTCAGGCTGGTCATAGAGTTACTGAATGTAAGGATGCTGGTCCGACGTGTTTTAATTGTGGCGAGAAAGGCCATATCAGTTCGCAGTGCTCGAAACCGAAGAAGGCGGCTACTGCAGCTCATACTACTGGTAGGGTGTTTGCTCTGAGTGGGGCTGAAGCTCCTAAAGAAGATAATCTGATTAAAGGTACTTGCTTGATTAATAATGTTGAATTGCTTGCTATTGTTGACACTGGTGCTACTCATTCGTTCATTTCGTATGAGTGTGCGACCAGGATTGGTGTGATTATGTCGTCCCTAGGCGGAAGTATGGTGATAAATACTCCTGCTAATGGTTCTGTGAAGACTTCTGTTGTCTGTCGAGGTTGTCATTTGACGATCTTTGAGAGAGAGTTCGTGGTTGATTTGGTGTGCTTACCCTTGCACCAAATTGACATTATTCTGGGAATGAATTGGCTAGAATTCTATGGCGTGTTTATCAACTGCTATAGGAAGACGGTGCGGTTTTCTGAAGTTGGTGAGAATGATGAGGCAAGATTTCTATCTGCTAGGCAGGTGGAGGATTTTGTGAAAGATGAAGCTCAGGTATTCGCTTTATTTGCGTCTCTGCAAGCGGATAAGAAAGTAGTGAGTGTAGATTTGCCTGTTGTCTGTGAATTTCAGGATGTGTTTCCGGAGGATGTAAGTGATTTACCTCCAGAACGTGAAGTCGAATTTGCCATTGACTTAGTACCAGGTACGAGTCCAGTGTCGATGTCTCCTTATAGAATGTCGGCAACTGAATTAGTTGAACTGAAGAAGCAACTTGAGGAATTGCTGGAGAAGAAGTTTGTGCGTCCAAGTGTTTCTCCTTGGGGTGCACCAGTATTGTTAGTGAAGAAGAAAGAAGGTACGATGAGGTTGTGTGTCGATTATCGGCAGTTGAATAAGGTGACTATCAAGAATCGGTATCCATTGCCGAGGATTGATGATTTGATGGACCAGTTGGTTGGAGCTCATGTTTTCAGTAAGATTGATTTGCGGTCGGGTTATCATCAGATCCGAGTGAAGTCAGGGGATATTGCGAAGACTGCTTTCCGTACGAGGTATGGTCATTATGAATACACTGTGATGCCGTTCGGTGTGTCTAATGCTCCAGGTGTGTTTATGGAATATATGAATCGTATATTTCATCCGTACCTTGATAATTTTGTTGTGGTGTTCATAGATGATATATTGATATATTCTAAGACGGAAGAAGAGCATGCAGGACATCTGAGAATTGTTCTGCAGGTGTTAAGAGAAAAGAAATTATATGCAAAGTTATCTAAATGTGAGTTCTGGTTGAAGGAAGTGAGTTTCCTTGGCCATGTGATTTCGGGTGGTGGGATTTCTGTTGATCCTGCTAAAGTTGATGCTGTATCACAGTGGGAGACTCCGAAGTCTGCTACTGAGATACGTAGTTTTCTGGGGTTAGCTGGTTATTATCGCAGATTTATTGAGGGCTTCTCTAAGTTGGCATTGCCGTTGACGCAGTGGACTAAGAAGGGTCAAGTGTATGTGTGGGATGCAGCTTGTGAAGCGAGTTTTGTTGAGTTGAAGAGGCGGTTGACCAGTGCTCCAGTGTTGATCTTGCCTAATCCTGGTGAGTCCTTCGTTGTTTATTGTGATGCTTCTTTGATGGGTCTTGGTGGTGTTTTGATGCAGAATGGTAAAGTTGTAGCTTATGCTTCTAGACAGTTGAAAGTTCATGAGAGGAATTATCCTACGCATGACCTAGAACTTGCAGCGGTTGTATTTGTGTTGAAAATGTGGAGGCATTATTTGTATGGTTCCAGATTCGAAGTGTTCAGTGATCACAAGAGTCTGAAGTATCTGTTTGATCAGAAAGAGTTAAATATGAGGCAGAGAAGGTGGTTAGAATTACTGAAGGATTTTGACTTTGAATTGAGTTATCATCCCGGTAAGGCTAATGTAGTTGCAGATGCACTGAGTAGAAAGTCTCTACATATGTCTATGATGATGGTTCGGGAGCTTGAGTTAATTGAACAGTTCCGTGATATGAGTTTGGGTTGTGAAGTTTCCGCTGATAGCGTAAAGTTGGGTATGCTGAAGTTGACTAGTGGAATTCTGGAAGATATTCGGAATGGTCAGCAAGTTGATGTCGCTCTAGTTGATCATATTACTATGGTTAACCAGGGTAATGGTGGTAATTTTGAGATTGATGAGAATGGCATCCTGCGATTTAAAGGTAGAGTTTGTGTTCCTGAGGTGCCGGAATTGAAAAAGAGTATTCTTGAAGAGGGCCATAGGAGTGGATTGAGTATCCATCCAGGTGCAACTAAAATGTATCAAGATTTGAAGAAATTGTTTTGGTGGGCTGGTATGAAAAGAGATGTTGCTAAGTTTGTGTATGCCTGTTTGACTTGTCAGAAGTCAAAGATTGAACATCAGAAACCGACAGGTATGATGCAACCTTTGAAGATTCCTGAATGGAAGTGGGATAGCATTTCCATGGATTTTGTGACGGGACTGCCGAGGACGGTGAAAGGTAATGATTCTATTTGGGTGATTGTGGATCGATTGACTAAGTCGGCGCATTTCTTGCCGATGAAGATTAATCACTCTTTAGAGAAGTTGGCAGAGTTGTATATTGAGGAGATAGTGAGGCTGCATGGTATTCCATCCAGTATTGTGTCTGATAGAGATCCCAGATTTACTTCTAGATTTTGGGAAAGTTTGCAGAAAGCGTTGGGGACTAAGTTGAGGTTGAGTTCAGCTTATCATCCTCAGACTGACGGTCAGACTGAAAGAACTATCCAATCCTTGGAGGATTTGTTGAGAGCTTGTGTGTTGGAGCAGAGTGGTTCTTGGGATAGTTATTTGCCGTTGGTGGAGTTTACTTATAATAATAGTTTTCATGCTAGTATCGGTATGGCTCCATATGAAGCATTGTATGGTAGGAGGTGTAGAACTCCATTGTGTTGGTATGAGTCAGGTGAGAGTGTTGTACTCGGACCTGAGATTGTGCAGCAGACGACTGAAAGGGTTAAGATGATTCAGGAGAAGATGAAGATTTCTCAGAGTCGTCAGAAGAGTTATCATGATAAGAGAAGAAAGGCACTTGAGTTCCAAGAGGGAGATCATGTGTTCTTGAGAGTTACTCCGACGACAGGTGTGGGTAGAGCTTTAAAGTCTAGAAAGCTTACTCCGAGGTTCGTGGGTCCGTATCAGATTTTGAAGAGGGTTGGGGAAGTGGCGTATCGGATAGCTTTACCGCCGTCGCTTTCTAATCTGCATGATGTGTTTCATGTATCTCAGTTGAGAAAATATATTGCGGATCCTTCGCATGTTGTTCAGTTGGATGATATCCAGGTGAGAGATAATTTGACCGTTGAGGTGTTGCCAATTCGGATAGATGACCGAGAAGAGAAGACCCTGAGAGGTAAGAAGATTGCTCTAGTGAAAATTGTTTGGGAAGGTCCAGCTGGTGAGAGCTTGACTTGGGAGCGTGAAGATCAGATGAAGGAGTCGTATCCGGCTCTATTTGCTTGAGGTATGTTTTCGAGGACGAAAACTTCTAAAGTGGGGGAGAGTTGTAACACCCCGAATATTTTGGATTAATTTAAATATTATTTTAATAAGATTATTGGAAGGAAAAAGGAATTATTAAATAATATTGGGAAATATTATTATTGATGTTATTTATTTTAATATTAATTAAATAAATAAAATAAATGGAATATGAAGAGTGGAAGGGTAAAAGTGGAATTGGATATAAGAGGCCAAGTGAGAACTCAGAAGTTTTGTCACATATTTTGCCTCAGAGTCAGAGAAAGAGAGGAACCGCTGAAGAGAAAGAGAAGGAAGAGGAAAAGGCCAAAGATTGCTCAGAGCTTCCTTCAATCCAAAGAGGTAAGGGGTCTGAACCTTATTAAATGATAATATGCGAGCAAATTCATGATATATGTTGGATTGTTGATGAATTTGGGGATTTTAGGGAGATTGGGACAGTTGGGGTTTTGATGGAAATTCTCCGATCTGTGAGTCTGGTTGAGTTATAGGCATTATAATCGAAGTATGTTGTGTATATATGACTGTTAAATGTTGATATTGGGTTGTTAGCCGTGGGGTATGAATTATAGCGAGTAGAGAAGCAAAGCTGCGTTGGGTTCTGTAGCAGAGGGCTTCTGTTCGCGCGCGATTCGCGGCGCGAAGCCCAGTTCGCGGCGCGAACTGGGCAGAATCCAGAGGAGTTCTGTAACGCACCGTTCGCGGCGCGAACCCTGCTGCGCGGCGCGAACTGTGCTGTGCAGAAGTTGATGTTGGTGAGTTTTTGAGTGCGTTGAGTTGCGAGACTCTTAGTAAGTCGCTGTAATTGTATTATAACAATTAATAGTGATTATATGATGGTGTATGAGGTGTTTATGATGATGAGATGTTGAATTTACGTGTTTAGTTATAAATGTGTTATGTAACGATATGATATTGTTGTAATGTTGTTGTTGTTTTGTTGAGTTGTATGTCATGCTATTAATGATGATGATAACATGACTATATGATGCTGTTGTTGCCATGTTGATGATGATGCATGTTTGGTGTGCATGCATTCATGAAAGGCCGATGCCTAGTGATGAACGGACTGAGTTCCAATGATGATGTTGACTCCGGGCTTGTTGAGAGGCTTGGTTCCTTGCGGGGGACTCGGATTCTATGGTGGTGAATCTGGGAGTGGTGATCCTGTAGTGGTCACAAAATGGGTATACCGAGTCGTGTTGAGTCATGCATGGGTGTGTGCATTGCATTTGATATGTTGTTTTGCTGATGTTCATGAGTATGTTGATTATGATGATTATGACGAGCGGTGTTGGCATAGGGGAAATATATTATGTTTATATTTCTGTCGTTATATTATTATTTAATAATGTAATTCTCACCCCTTCTGCATGTGTTTATGTTCATCCATGATAAGCAATGTGCAGATAAAGAGGAGTAGCTATCGTTGAGGTTTGAAGAATAAGTGTAGAGTTATTCTACAGAGTCGAGTCAAATGCTCTGGTCATGTGACACCGGGGTTATGGGATTCGATGGAGAATTGATTATTATTACGTTGTTTATGATGACTATTATGTTGAGATGTTTGTTGAGACGATAATGAAACATTATTATGAATTGTTATATGTTGAAAGATTATAATTGTGTTGTTGTCCGCTGCGAAGTTTTTATTTTAATAAATAATATGTTTTATGTTGTGATATGATAAAAGTGTTATGATGTAAGAAATGTAAACTCTTCTACATGTTGTACTCTGATAATCTATTTAAATATGTCGTTTGGGGTAGAAGGGTGTTACAGGTTGCTACCCGCACTGAGTTGGAAACTGCTGGGAATGCTGAAATCACTTGGGCTGTGTTCAGAGAGAGATTCTTGAGGAAGTACTTTCCAGAAGATGTCAGAGGAAAGAAAGAGATAGAGTTCTTAGAGTTGAAGCAGGGTAACAAGTCTGTTACGGAGTATGCTGCTAAGTTCACAGAGCTGTCGAAATATTACACTCCCTATAGTGAGGCTGCTGGAGAATTTTCGAAATGTGTGAAGTTTGAGAACGGGTTGCGTCCCGAGATCAAACAGGCTATTGGATATCAGCGGATCAGAGTGTTTTCTGACTTGGTTGACTGTTGCAGGATTTTTGAACAGGATTCCAAAGCTAGAGCAAAGAGCTATCAGCAAAGGGTTGATAGAAGAGACAAGAATCAGAATGATCGTGGAAAACCGTATGCAGCTGGCAAAGGTTTTCAGAGACAGAGTGGGATGAAGAGGCCTAGTGGGGGAGACTCTAGCGCCCCTGCTAAGTGTTATAGATGTGGTCGGGCTGGACATCGTGTCCATGAGTGTACCAGTGCTGAGATGAAGTGTTTCAAGTGTGGCAAAGGTGGTCATTTGGCTGCAGAGTGCCGGTTGAAGACTGTAACTTGTTTCAACTGTGGAGAGGTGGGTCATATCAGTCCACAGTGTCCTAAGCCGAAGAAGGAGAATCAGTCAGGAGGCAAGGTCTTTGCCTTATCGGGTTCTGAGACTTCTGCAGATGATCGCTTGATCAGAGGTACGTGTTATATTAATGGCTTTCCTCTTGTAGCTATTATTGACACCGGTGCTACTCATTCCTTTATATCTTTGGATTGTGCTGTGAAACTTAAGTTAGAGATATCTGAGATGCATGGTAGTATGGTGATTGATACTCCTGCAAAGGGTTCAGTGACTACTACTTCAGTTTGTTTGAGTTGTCCTTTGAGTATTTTTGGTAGAGACTTTGGAATGGACCTTGTGTGTCTTCCACTAGTACAGGTTGAGGTTATCCTGGGTATGAACTGGTTGGTGTTTAACCGAGTTTCTATCAATTGTTTTTATAAGACTGTGATATTTCCTGAGGTTGAGGAAGGAAAGGATTTGTTTCTATCAGCGAGACAAGTGGATGAGGCAGTAGCAGATGGGGCAGAGTTGTTTATGCTGTTAGCGACTTTGGAGGCTAAAGATAAACTGGTGATTTGTGATCTAGCCGTGGTGTGTGATTTTCCTGATGTGTTTCCTGAAGAAGTGAATGAATTGCCGCCAGAGCGTGAAGTTGAGTTCTCGATTGATTTGGTACCTGGTACTAGACCGATATCGATGGCTCCGTACCGTATGTCTGCTGTTGAGTTAGCTGAATTGAAGAGTCAGTTGGAAGATCTGTTGGATAAGAAGTTTATTCGTCCGAGTGTTGTCACCGTGGGGTGCACCAGTGTTATTGGTTAAGAAGAAAGAAGGTACTATGAGGTTGTGTGTGGACTACAGGCAACTGAATAAAGTGACGATCAAGAATCGGTATCCTTTACCGAGGATTGATGATTTGATGGACCAGTTGGTTGGTGCGAGTGTGTTCAGCAAAATAGATTTGAGATCGGGATATCATCAGATACGTGTGAAAGCTGAGGATATTCAGAAGACCGCTTTCAGAACAAGGTATGGACATTATGAGTATTCTGTAATGCCTTTTGGTGTGACTAATGCGCCTGGAGTATTTATGGAGTATATGAATAGGATTTTCCATCCGTACCTAGATAAGTTTGTTGTGGTGTTTATTGATGACATTTTGGTGTATTCGAAATCTGAAGAAGAGCATGCTGAGCATTTGAGAATGGTTTTAAGAGTTCTACGAGAAAAGCAGTTATTTGCTAAACTGTCAAAGTGTGAATTTTGGTTAGAAGAGGTTAGTTTTCTTGGTCATGTGATTTCAAGAGGTGGTGTTGCTGTTGATCCTTCTAAGATAGAAGCGGTGTCTAAGTGGGAAGCTCCGAAGTCTGTTGCTGAGATTCGCAGTTTCCTGGGTTTGGCTGGTTACTATAGGAAATTTATTGAGGGATTTTCTAAGTTGGCATTACCGTTGACGATGTTGACTAGAAAGGGGCAAGCATTTGTTTGGGACTCAAAATGTGAAGAAGGTTTCCAAGAGTTAAAGAGAAGGTTGACTACTACTCCTATTCTGATATTACCGAGTCCGTCGGAACCATTTGAGGTTTACTGTGATGCTTCATTGTTGGGTTTGGGTGGTGTGTTGATGCAGAATAAGCAGGTTATAGCTTATGCTTCGAGACAACTGAGGGTTCATGAGAGGAACTATCCAACACATGATTTAGAGTTGGCAGCTGTGGTTTTTGTTCTGAAATTATGGAGGCATTACTTGTATGGGTCAAGATTTGAGGTTTTCAGCGACCATAAAAGTTTAAAGTATTTGTTTGATCAGAAAGAGCTGAATATGAGACAGAGGAGATGGTTAGAATTTCTGAAGGATTATGACTTTGGTTTGAATTACCATCCGGGTAAAGCAAACGTAGTAGCTGATGCATTGAGTCGGAAATCATTGCATATGTCTATGTTAATGGTTAAAGAATTGGATTTAATTGAGCAGTTTAGAGATTTGAGTTTGGTGTGTGAGAGTACTCACAATAGTGTTAAATTGGGAATGTTGAAGTTAACGAGTGGTATTCTGGATGAGATTAGAGAGGGTCAGAAATCCGATGTGCTTTTGGTTGATAAGTTGACTCTAGTGAATCAAGGTCAAGGTGGTGAATTCAGAGTTGATAAGAATGATGTTTTGAAATTTGGTAATCGGGTGTGTATTCCGGATGTTACCGAACTTAAGAAGAGTATTCTGGAGGAAGGACATCGTAGTGGCCTGAGTATTCATCCTGGAGCTACGAAGATGTATCATGATTTGAAAAAGTTATTTTGGTGGCCGGGAATGAAAAGAGAAATTGCAAGTTTTGTTTATTCCTGTTTGACTTGTCAGAAGTCAAAGATTGAGCATCAGAAGCCGTCTGGGCTAATGCAACCGTTGACTATTCCAGAGTGGAAGTGGGATAGTATCAGTATGGATTTTGTTTCTGGTTTACCGAGGACAAGTAAGAATTGTGAAGCTATTTGGGTAATTGTTGACAGATTGACAAAGTCGGCTCATTTCATTCCGATCAGAATGGATTATCCGTTAGGGAGATTAGCCGAGTTGTATATTGAGAAGATTGTAAGTTTGCATGGTATTCCGTCTAGTATTGTTTCAGACAGAGATCCTAGATTTACATCGAAGTTCTGGGAAGGTTTGTAGAGGGCTTTGGGAACTAAGCTGAGATTGAGTTCTGCATATCATCCGCAGACTGATGGTCAGACTGAGAGGACGATTCAGTCACTAGAGGATCTTTTGAGGGCTTGTGTTTTGGAAAAAGGAGGTGCTTGGGATTGTTATTTGCCTTTGATTGAGTTTACCTACAACAATAGTTTTCATTCGAGCATTGGTATGGCACCGTTTGAAGCTTTGTATGGTAGGAGATGTCGGACACCTTTATGTTGGTATGAGTCCGGTGAGAGTGCTGTGGTTGGACCGGAGATTGTTCAACAGACTACGGAAAAGATTAAGATGATTCAGGAGAAGATGAGAATTGCTCAGAGTCGTCAGAAGAGTTATCACGACAAGAGGAGGAAGTCACTTGAGTTTCAAGAGGGAGATCATGTGTTTCTTCGTGTTACTCCGATTACTGGTGTTGGTCGAGCTTTGAAGTCAAAAAAGTTGACACCTCGATTTATTGGTCCTTATCAGATTTTGGAGAGGATAGGAGAGGTAGCCTATCGTATCGCTTTACCGCCGTTGCTCGCGAATTTGCATGAGGTTTTTCATGTGTCTCAGCTGAGGAGGTACATTCATGATCCGTCGCATGTAGTCCAAATAGATGATGTACAGGTGAGAGATAACCTGACTGTTGAAACATCACCTATGAGGATTGAGGATCGAGAGTTGAAGCAGTTGCGGGGTAAAGAGATTACCTTGGTGAAGGTAGCTTGGGGAGGACCAGCAGGTGGCAATGTGACTTGGGAACTGGAGAGTAAGATGAAGGAGTCTTACCCAGAGTTGTTCGCTTGAGGTATGTTTTCGAGGACGAAAACTCTTTTAGTGGGGGAGAGTTGTAACACCCCGATAATAATATGGTAATTATTTAAATTAAGTTAATAATATATTTATTAATTTAATTAGATAATTGGATTATTATTATTATTATTGGAATAATAATTATTTGAAAATATATATAAGCTGGAATAAGTAAAAAGAGTTCATTTTGGGAAATAAGGTTTTCACGTGAAACTCAGAGAAGCGGCTGAAAGAGGCAGAGCAAGAGGAAGAGCAAGGGCAAAGGTTGGAGAACGGAAAAGCTTGAAAGCTCAAAGTTGCCGGATTAACTCAGGTAAGGGGGGTTTATCGTCGTTTAATGGGTATTATGGGTTAGCATGTAATGGGGAGTGATAAACCGTTGAATTGACCCTAATTGGGATTGTCGAATGCTGAAAATTGTGATGGATATGTTGTGTAAAAAACTGAAATTGAACCTGTAATTGAGTGTGTTGTAATTTCCCTAACGTATAGCTTTTTACGGAATTGGAATCGGAGGTCCGGAAGTCCTCTAACAGCGGAAAATGCGGAGAATTCTGCATTCTGCTTCGTGTTAGCGCAGGAACTACTGTTTTGTCTGCGTTAACCGGTTAACCCAGGGTGTTAACCGGTTAACACTGTTACGAGTTGAGAATTAGTGCTGTTTTGCCTGCGTTAACCGGTTAACCCAGGGCGTTAACCGGTTAACACTGTTAAGTTTTGGGCAGTAAGCGTGTTTTGCCTGCGTTAACCGGTTAACCCAGGGCGTTAACCGGTTAACGCTGTTGCAGAGTGGAAAAATTGTTAATTTAAATGTTGTGTGCCTAATTGGTGGTTGCCTATATCAGTGTGTGATATGGTAGGGATTATTTCCCGCTGTTTTGAGCAGTATAGGTATTAGTAGAGTGTGCTAATACTGTGTTTAATTATTTGACATGATATGATGTTTTGATACATGTGTTGATGATGTATGATGATATGCATAATGCTGTGAATGTATATATTATGCATGTATTTGTGAATGGACTGTTGTATGGCTTAGAGTGTGAGCACGTGTCCATTGTGGATTGTTGTTGATGTTGCATTGCTAGATGATTAGCGTGCATGGCATAGCCTATGGGGCTGTAGCTAATTCCCATGGTGAGGAATTAGTGAGTGAATCATTGTGGATTTGTTGTTGATGTTTGCATGCTAGATGATTAGTGTGCATAGCATAGCCTTCGGGGCTGTAGCTAATTCCCATGGTGAGGAATTAGTGAGTGAGTCACTAGGTCTCAAATGAGTGGGACTAGTGAGCTTAGTAGCCGTATCTGGATTTTATCGGTGAGCTTGAACTATATGTTCAAGAATAGTCGGTACCGCATGTGTGGAGTCTCATTTGCATAAATTATGTATGGCGTATAATATGAATGGATGTATTCCAATATTATACGTGTGTGGTGTTGCTATTGAGTATGAATATGAGTTGTATTGGTGTTGAATATGATGTTTGAGTTGGTGTGCCGTTACTGAATGTACGAATACGATTAGGGTGATTAATGTGTTAAATTACTTAACATGACATTATATTCTATAATGCTTATTATATCGATTGAGGAACTCACCCTTACAACTATTTTTCAGGTAACGAGCAATGAGTTGATTAGAAGCTAATGCTTGGAGTCTAGTGTAGTCTCCTTAGTGGGTCGTGCTCTGATAGATGTAACATCGGGATGGGATGTTTCTTTCTTGTTTCCCTTGATGATTGTTGAATAAGCTTACATGTATTGTGTTACATGTTTTGTATTGATGTTGGATTTTATTCCGCTGCGAATTATGCAAATGTTTTATTTGATTAAATAAATGAGCATGACGGTTATTTTGTTTCATGGTGTGAATGATTGTGTGACACCCTTAACTGCATAATTACTCTGATATATGTTTAGTATTTTAATTAAATAATTGGGGTATTTTAGAAGGGTGTTACAACGGGGATCATCCAAAAATTGTGTCGGAGCAACGTGCATAAAAGGAATTGATAAAAACCAATTCATGTATTGTCTACCCGGCTTAGACTCACCATTGACCGAGTTTCCTTGTAACACCAAATGCCTTCTTCTTTTCCATTCTTTCAGCTCTTCTTTATTTAAATCTTGCCAATGCGTGTCCCAAGCTTTGAGCATAGTCATGTTATGGTGTTCACTTAGACATCTTGGCGGAGACGGTATTTGTTGTTCAAATCCAAATTGGAGTTTGACTCGATCCGTCTTATGCATCTCAACGGTATAGAAACATATGATGTATGTTGTTGCACTCCAGACTCGACTGTCATTATAATCAGGCACTGGATATTGTATGTACGGCCTCCAAATAAACTGTTAAAAGAAATATAACTATTAGAATGTATAAAATAAATAACTTTAATATTATAATTAATATTAGAATGTATACAATAAATTTAAATAAGTTTAATATTATAATAAATATTAGAATGTATATAATAAATTTAAATAAGTTAAATATTATAAATAATCATTCTTACATATTTTTCTTCCATGTGTTCTATTGCAACACGGTACCCTTGTAAATGATGTCGAGGATTAGTTCGATAATTCATATCTCGTTTGCACCATCTTGCATATTAAAAAAAATACGTTAAAGTGATGTATAAATAATTTGAATAAATTTAAATTGCATTTAAATGTAAATCGTTACCTTAATGCATAAGGAAATGATGGAACCTCGTTACTAACTGGGGCTATCAAGGGTATGCGTGTGAATGCCCATACAGTTAGTAATACCACACATCCTCCTATGCTCTTTACTCCTCTATGGGCCGCCTTGCACATATGTCTATATAATGTAGCCAAACAAGCAGAACCCCAACTGTATGAATTACATTTTTCAAGGTCTCCTACTAAAGGTAACCAAGAAGAATGCAACAAATTGTGACTTTTATCTGGCATTAAAAAAGTAGCAATTAAAAGTAAAATATAAATTTTTGCATGTAAAATATTTTCTGCCTCGGACGGGTTAGGGTTATTTTTGAGTTGCGTTAATACTGCTTCTAGCCAAACAATTTTGATAGAAGCCCCATTTTTATCCGAGGCGGTTGGTTGGATTCCCAAATTTTCCATGTAAACGTCATTGGTTACGTTTGTTGGCCCATTGACAGCTTTTCCATGGATTCGGAGACCGAATAACATGCTCACATCCTCTAATGTGATGGTACATTCACCGGTTGGTAAATGAAATGTATGTGTCTCCGGTCTCCATCTCTCTAACAATGCCACAATGAGTTTAGAGTATACTTTTAGACTTGTAATTTTTGTCACATTCGCAAAACCTGCTAGCTCCAAGTACGGTATTATAACCGCACTTGGTTGAATATATGAATGCGAATGAACCCGAAAATTTCCATCTTGCTGAAATTAAAATAAATAACAGTAATGAATATTTGTCTGATAAAGAACGGAAATAAAAAACGATAATAAAAAACGATAATAAAAATGAATATTTGAATGAGACTTACGTATTCGGCGATGTTTGTCGCCGTTCCACGGTGTGATTCGTCCATCCATAGGAAAGACATCTTGAAAGGAAGTGTAGAAATTGAAGAGAGTAAATATTTGAAGAGGGTAAGAATGTGTGAAATAGAAATTGTAGGTAGATGATGAGTAAGAAGTGTAGAAGTATTGAATATTTATAGTGGTAAAATTATAATATAAAAAAATTGGTAAAACTTTGAATAGTAGTGGATTAGACTCTTGCATGGCATGTAACGCATGCAAAAAACTTTGTAAGGATTCCCTGCAAAGTTAGATTCCCACGCTGAAGGGAAAACTCAATGCCAATTTCCTGCACCAATGGCTCGTCACTTGGAATGACGAGTTGTACCTACTTCTTCATCCCCTCGTCAAATGGAATGACGAGTGCAAGCTTTCTCTTTGTCCCCTCGTCAAATGGAATGGCGAGGGCTTTATGCCTAGGGTTTTGGCTCGTCACTCCAAGTGACGAGGTATCACATGCCATTTTCAGCACGCGTTTCCCTCTCTCTCTCTCCTCTATTTAACTTAGAAATAACATGTGATTTGGATTTTGTTTTATTATGCTTACCAAATCAAATTGATATTTCCTATAAATACTACTACTACCTCATTTGCATTCACCAAACCAAATCCTCATATATATTCACACCAACTAAAATTCTCATTTATAATCACACCAACTCAAATCCTCATTTTACACATCCATGGCTCAAAGAAATTTAATTGTTTCTATCCATTCCGAAGGATCACTTTTCACAGATGAAAGTGAGGGATTCTCATTTTGCAATACGAATGTAACTATGTTCAAAATCCACATCAACTCCGACTATCATCATTTAAAAGACCGTATTGAAAAGAAGTTGCAACGTTATGTTGAAGACATCATTTACCGTCAACCATTATTTAGTGGAGATGATAATACCGTCTTTCACATAATGACACCGATTAAGACCGACGAAGATGTCAGGTCGATGTTTCAATGTCATGTAACATTATCTCAATTACCCAGCATTGAGATATATGTTCATCTAGACGATAATCTTGAAGAACAACCGAGTGACAATGTTGAGGAACAACCGTCTCACAACGAAAATCAATGTTATCCAACGCAATCTGTACAATCACACGACTATGGAATGAGTCAAGCCATTGACGAAGAGCCGACTCAAAATAATGAACCTTTCATACCAAATGAAGAGGTGGGCGAGAATAGTGATGATGATCTTGACGAGGTTCGATTTGAGGATCTTTTCGGTGTTAGCGATGACGATGGCAATGAGGAAATATTAGACACACCGGTCGTTGCGCTAAGAGCGCAATCAATTAGTTTGTACAACCCACCTGCGCACATGCAAAACATAAGTTTGGATGATGCCGAACCAATCTCCGTTTTCGGCAGTTTCATACCAACTCACAACTTTGACGAAATAGAGGAGGGCATAGAGTATGAAGATAAGGAAGAGTGTCTTCTGGCGTAGCAACAATGGCATATAAAACGTAGTCTAGATTTTTCTGTGGTTAAATCTGACAGTGTACGTTTTGTCATCAAATGTAGAAATTCAACATGCAATTTCAAATGCAGGGTCTCTTTGCGCAAGGGCAACTCAAGGTGGAGAGTTGGTAAGTGTAGTGGGCCTCATACGTGCACAACCACTTCCATGTCACAAGACCATACAAAACTCAGTTCAGAAATGATTAGCAAGAGCATAATGGAGCTTGTAAATCGGGACGCTTCTCTTAAGGTGAAGGTTATCATTGCTCATGTTGTTGAGAAATACCGGTATATCATATCATACAAAAAGGCATGGATTGCAAAGTGTAAGGCGGTTGAGTCGCTCTATGGAAATTGGGAGGCATCTTACAACGATCTTCCGCAGTGGATACTTGTAATGAAAACATATCTGCCAGGTACCATTATAGAATTACAAACCCTACCTGTGATTTCAAATGATGGTTCATACTTGGGTGACCAAAGGATATTTCATCGTCTGTTTTGGGCGTTTAGACCATGTATACGTGGCTTCGCGTATTGTAAACCAATTGTGCAGGTTGATGGAACTTGATTGTATGGCAAGTACAGAGGGACTCTGCTGATGGCTGTGGCACAGGATGGGAACGGGAACATATTTCCGATAGCGTTCGCATTGGTTGAAAGTGAGACAAAGGAAGCCTGGAGTTTCTTTCTTAAGAATTTGAGAATGCATGTTACCCCCCAAGCAAATCTATGCCTAATATCAGACAGGCATGAATCAATAAAGAGTGCATACAACAACCCGGAAAATGGATGGCAATTTCCTCCTTCATCACACGTCTATTGCATCAGACATATCGCGCAAAACTTCATGCGGGAGATTAAAGACAAGGATCTGCGGAAAATAGTTGTTAACATGGGTTATGCGTTAATAGAGGCAACGTTTAACTACTATCGGGGGGAAATCCGAAGAACAAACAACGACGCTTTATCATGGATAGACAACATCCCTCGCGAGAAGTGGGCAAGGGCATTTGACGGAGGGCAACGCTGGGGTCACATGACAACTAACCTAGCAAAAGCAATGAATGCGGTGTTGAAAGAAACCCGGAACCTTCCAATCACTGCATTGGTCAAATCTACGTACTATCGTTTAGGATCACTATTTGGTAGAAGAGGCCATCAGTGGACAAAAATGTTAGCCTCTGGGCAGGTTTTCACTGATAACTGCAACAAGGGGATGGCTGAGGAAGTCATCAAAGCTAACACGCATAACGTCATGCAGTTCGACCGAGAGAGATTTTATTTCATGGTCCAAGAGAAGATTAATCATAACGACGGTCGACCAACCGGAACGTTCAGCGTTGATCTGAGGAAACAACACTGTGACTGTGGGAAATTTCAGGCATTTCACTTACCTTGCTCCCATGTAATCGCAGCATGTTCGAGCATACGCCAGGACTATTCCATTCACATTCCAGACGTCTTCAAAATTCGTAACGTCTTCAAGGTCTATCAGGAGAGTTTCCTAGGACTTCCCCATGAGGAGAATTGGCCACAATATGAAGGATTTACTCTTTGCCACGACGACTCTATGAGAAGGAGGAAGAAAGGGCGCCCAAACAGCACCAGGATTAGAACCGAGATGGATGACGTTGAGAAGGAGAAGAGAAGGTGTGGAATTTGTCGCGAAATAGGATACATGCGTAGGAAATGTCCTAATGTTGCAGGATCATCCCAAAGACCTTCCAGATGATTATCTTGTTGTTTTAAATATCCGTTCAGATGACTATGTTTATTTATTTATTTATTAACTACTATGCACATAATATATATAAACCATTTTGTATTTCTAATGTCTTTTGGGAACAAACATTTATGAAATACATTTGTTAATCAAAGGGTTATGGTTACAAAGTAAGACCACATTAACTAAACAACAACAACAACCAACACAACTGGTAATTAAAAAACTAATCAACAACAACAACCAACACAAGTGGACCTTCAACTCCTCTATTAACTTCACCACTATGTGCCGAAAACATACATTGGACATCTTCATCATTTTCTATACGATCCAGGTAATACATGTACGTACCATCGGGGCTTGCATCAGTCAACGTTATGTATGGACAACGATACTCTACTTTCCTCACCTTCATACGACGCCCGCCCAACTGTCGGAAGCCAGTGTGGATGGCAGAAATCAGTGTTCTGAAATTCCATTACGGATCAAGGCAAACACTCATTTTTTCACCGTGTCCATAAAATACAAGACCACAAACAGACATTATGAACTAAAGAAAGGATTTGGTGGTCTGAGTTACATTTCTACAAGTTCTGCTACTTATACAAAAATTAATAGTTGAATACTCGGCAAATCATTGGCCGAGATAGTACAAACACAAAAACTTTTTGGCGGGAAAGATATCATTCCCAAAAAAATATTGACATTTTGGAGGGAAAAATAACAAGTTTATTATTAATATATAAAACACCAACTATTTCTATTATTAATATTCTAAAAATTATTCATTTTTATTATTAATATTTCAAAAATAATAATATCACAAATTATAATAATAATAATAATTATTATTTACTACTTACTATTTATTATAAATTATTTACTATTTATTTTAAATATTTTTTTATAAACAAATTATTATTATTTTTAATTAAATCAATTATATTAATTAAATATAGAATTAATATTTAAAAAACAATTATATTAATTATTATTACTATTTAAAATATAAATAAAAAAAACGAAATCCTTTAATCCCTCGTGACGAGCATACTCACCAAAAAAATTTCTTCAGCCTCTCGTCAAACCAAGTGACGAGGCCCAGCTAAAAAAGGGGTAGACTCAGATTTTTTTTTCAGAATGGGGTATATTGGTACAATTTTTTCAAAACTGGGGCATTTCAAGCAAAAACTCCAAAATTGTAGCATGAAGTCTAAATATGGCAAAAGGATCGCAATAGAAATTCAAAAGAAAAACTGTCGGCAGATATTTATCTTTTGTTCTATACAAAACCTCATTTCAAATCTAATTGTGGTTTGGTGCCACCAACCCACTTCAAAGTTTAACTATTCACTACACCAACAAACACGTTCTCCATTCATCAACAATAACTACACTCACTCACTCACCCTTCAATCTTTCATTTCTCTCTCATTCCAATACCATGACGTTTACTCAAATCTTTGCCGCTATCTTTCTCCTGTTCGCACTATACTGCGGTTTGGACCCATTCAACCACAGTGTCATTGCAAATTTCCCTAATTATGAGGTCAAAAAGGTTCAAATGCCCCCTTGGTCTGAACTTCCTACCCACAGAGACCAACACAACTTACTGCAAAACTCTCATATTAGATTTTTGAACCAAATACAAGGACCTGAGAGCATTGCTTTTGACAATCTTGGTCGTGGACCTTACACCGGTCTTGCCGATGGTACAATCTTGTTCCTCAATCATCACCATAATTGGGTTCATTTCGCACACACTTCGCCCAATAGGTACTTCACATCACAATTCCTTTCCAAAACTCTTATCTTTTCTTCGTTCTTTAGATTATAATTAGTATCTTCTACCATGAACTTGAGTATATAAGTTATATTTTAACATATTACATAAAATATAGTAACTCATTTCTCAGAGAACAATCACGGATTTTCTTCTTTCTCTATTTCAAAAACAGGTCATTATGTAATCCTCTTCCTATAGAAGCTGCGACACCATTTAGTTACGTGAAAACTGAACATATCTGTGGAAGGCCTTTAGGACTCAGATTTCACAAGAAAACAGGTGAATTGTACATTGCAGATGCATATTTTGGACTCATGAAGGTGGGGCCTGAGGGAGGCTTAGCAACTTCGCTTACAACTGAAGCGGAAGGGGTGCCTCTGAGATTTACTAATGATGTCGATGTAGATGCCGAAGGAAATGTTTATTTTACCGAAAGCAGTGAAATTTATCAGAGGAGGTATGATTTTGTTGTTAGACTTTTAGACTCTGAGTTTGCATCATTTTATAAACAAGGAAAGTATTCTATTAAAGTTAAAGTTCCTGTTTGTCGATGACGGAACAATCGATCACAGTATAGCAGTGAATGGCATCTTGTTATTATTTGTTCATAGACTGATGACAGCATAAGACGGTTCATCTGGGATGATTATTGAGTATTTTGCATATGTCGAGCTTTTTGTTTGTGAAATAAAGATATTGGATTGTTTCATCTGTTTCTGACATGATTTTTTAACAGAAATTTCATTCAGTTGGTATTTTCCGGGGATGATAGTGGCAAGGTTTTAAAATACAACCCTACAACAAAGGAAACCACTGTTCTCGTGAGAAACATTCAATTCCCAAATGGCATTTCCTTAAGTAAAGATGGTTCCTTCTTTGTTTATTGTGAAGGGGTTATTGGCAGGTCAGTAAACCTTACCACTTTAGCTAGCTGTCTTCTATTTTTTGTAATGTCAGAAGTAGTCGTGCTCATACATTGCAATGTTGTATCTTCTAGATCAATGGATGTATTTTTTTAAGAGGATTGGTTTTGTCATTCAAAAATGGATAGCGGTGCAGCTTATTGTCGGTTTTTCTTCTATTTTGTAGAAACTTTTTTTATGTCAAATCATATGAATGTGTTTCTTTTTAAACCATGTGCTTCTTACTGGGTAGGTTAAGTAAATATTGGCTAAAAGGAGAAAAGGCTGGAACTTCAGAGATCATGGCGGTCCTACCTGGACCTCCTGACAATGTGAGGGTGAATGAAGATGGTGATTTTTGGGTGGCACTTCACTGTAGAAGATCCATGTATTCATACCTTAATGGTTTATATCCAAGGATAAGGAAAGTTATACTCAAGCTTCCTATACCAACAAAGATTCAATTCATGTTTCAAATTGGAGGAAAACAACATGGTGTGATTTTGAAGTATAGTCCTGAAGGTAAATTGCTGCAGATATTGGAGGACAGTGAGGGAAAAGTTGTTAGAGCTGTGAGTGAAGTTGAGGAGAAAGATGGTCAACTTTGGATAGGAAGTGTTGTTACGCCTTTTATTGCGGTTTATAAATTGTAACTTCTTTTCTACCTTCAATATTCTTCAGATATAGCATTTACAGAGTTTGGTTTTGCTTCAATGTTGTCAATAATGTGTACCTTAAGTTCTCAGTGGAAAATAAATCCTTAGATGAATTTTGCTTCTTTATTGTCTTGTTTTCTATTACTAACATGTGCAAACATGATCAATTAGTGTGTTTTAGTTGAAATCAACAAAATTAAAGAGTAAATATTATAAGAATGTGTTATTGTGTTAACTGAGCTCAGATCTCAGTCAAAAGCTAGCAAAACGAACAAGGGTGTTCAAGTATATTTATACATCCAATAATGTTAGACTCCTTTCCAATTTCAATATTCACCCTAATGCATGGTGTGGTTTCTAAGTAGAATTTTCACATTGCAATACTTATCATCATATTTAGTCGATCGTATAAATTCAATTTTATTAAATAATCATAATTAAGATAAAAAAAATTATGAGATAGAAAGAAAAAAAAAAGTTATGAGATAGAAAGAAAAAAAAATGAAAGTTTAACATCTGAATATAAGAATTTTCCTAAAATATATTAATTATTGAGATTTTTCTTCTCAAACAAATGCAATTATTAATTAAAAAAATATTAATCATTGAAAGTAATATTTATATTTGCTCTCTTGCGTGGATCTAACTGGTTGTGTCCTGTATATCTGCATGAGTACGGTCATTTATATAAATTTTTATTATTTATTATATAAAATTTGATAATTTAAATATTAGACAATCAATATTATGTATAATGTTGGTAGATAAAGCATTATGATATATTATAAGTCTATTAGAATTATTTTTAATAAAAATAATGAACTCGTAGATAAATTGCCTCAAAACATGAAATATCTCCAATATAATTATACTTAAATACACACGTACCAATATATATATATATATATATATATATATATATATATATATATATATATATATATATATATATATATATATATATATATATAATTGAAATATACTGACAGTGTAAAGATATTTTATACTGTCAGTTAATTACAACCATTAATTTGTTAGAGAAGTTTGACTTTTATTATAATCACATATAAAGTAACACGAACGGATGATTGTGATGTATTAATAGTGTAAAAAATTTAACATTGACCGTGTACAACAATTAATCTTATTTATATATATATATATATATATATATATATATATATATATATATATATATATATATATATATATATATATATATATATATATATATATATATATATATATATTTAAAACCACTAATATAATGATTGTTTATACATTAAAATGTATACAAAAAATCAAAAAAGAAAAAAACATTGGAAATTATGATAATTTTATGATATTGAATAAAAACACTGTTAAATTTTTTTTAATTAAATAGGTTGAGGTTAAAATCGTGAAAGAATCACTTTTTCTATAGTATTTCAAGCACTCTCAAACTGTCTTAGAGTTTGTACGTAGGAATATCCAGGATAATTCAGCATTTTCGGGTTTGCATAAGACAAATGAAAGCTCGAATGTAGCGAAGAGTGTCTGAAATTTATTCTACAGAATATGCATTTTTGTTATGATTTCTGAATCGAGAATGCTCAATTTATAGGTCAAACTGGTGTTGTTTCATAAGGTTGCGACCCTTGATGAAACCTACACTTTCAGCAACACTTTTGCTAAATGTTGGATTGTTTCGCCTACAACAACATTTTTCAAAGGATGTACTATTTTGCATTCTGCAACACTTCACAAAGTATTGCCTATTTTCGAATTCAAATTACAAATTGCCTACTGCAACACTTCACAAGTGTTGTCTACTTCTGAATTCAAACATTAACATTCACTTGAATATTTTTTTGTCATTTTGGAACACACTCAAGATTATTAATTATTAATATTTTACAACAATCTCCCACTTGTTATAATAATGACAAAACCAGTTCTATAAAAAGAGAGGAAAATAACGTTAATATAGTTAAGTACTTTTCGAATTTGAACTTAACCTTGGTAAGGATAACACAAAGTTTAACTGGAATGTTAGGTAGTTATGCTTTGAATTGTTATCCCTTGTGATTATATCAGCGTTACCTTACACACGTTCTTTAATGGTTCTTCGCCAACATCTCTCGCCTAACACTATTTATGGTCATGTGTTTTTCCTGCTTTCGTGAATTTTTCATGAGAGAAACTTCAACTCTCACTTTGAGACGACACCATATCGAAATTCATATAGGTGAAGTTCATTATGTATCCATTTCTTGAGATACATATCCTCGATATAGAATTTCATTAAGAGTTTGAAAAATCTCAACCCTCAATATGTAATAGTCAACATTGTCACAAAATGTTGCACAAACATCCAAACCAACGATTTGTTGTTATCCATTGAATCTTAGTTTAAGGTTTGTTAACTTCATATTGGGTTGCTACCGTTGTCGGAACCCTTATTCAAGGAGTTTCAATTGCATACCTCTCAATGTCGTTTTTACTAAGTCTCTGTCCAATGGATTAGTAAACGGATTAGCTAAATTATAACTTGTTTGTATATATGTAAGTGAAATGATCCTATCCTTAATTAATTTTCTCACAAAATAATGTCTAAGACCTATGTGCCTAGAATTTCCATTGTATACTTCACTGAATGCTCTATCTAGGGTGACTTGACTATCAAAATGTATCAACATTTTTGAAACATTGTCCTTAGCTAATGGAATCTCCAACTGAAGGTTCCCCCAACCATTCTCTTTCTTATCTAGAGGATGCAAGAGCCACAAACTATGATTCCATGGTCGAGAGAGTAATGCATGTTTGTTTCTTGCTCTTCCAATAAATTGCACCTACAGCCAATGTAAATATCCACCCAGTTATAAATTTATAATCTCCAATACTCGATATCTAACTCACATTGGTATATCCTCCTAGTATTGCAGGAAACCTACCGTAATGAAGACCAAATTTTTTGGTTTTTAAAAGATAATCGAAAGTTCTAGTCATGGACTTCCAATGTTCATTGTAACATGCTACTTCACGACTCGAGAAATAATTAAATATAACACATAAGTCCTCCAAGTAGGATGCTACTCAAACTTCAACAGAACTACATGAACCATATAATTGAAAATTTGAATCATTTGATAAGCAGCAAAATGATAAAATACTTGGCATTAAAAAGCCTTGACAATGTTATCAGTTTGAAAGTGGTTAAGTATCAAAATTAAATGATGGTAAGAAACATAAAATAAATAACATAACGGTATGTCCCCCTCGTGTTACATATCAGAGCTACTCTAACTATAGACTCGATCGACAAACAACTAAAGAGGCACAACTTCATCCTCAACATCAAGCTCCTACTTATGTACCAAATTGTCTGTATTCTAGAGGAGCACAACCGCAACATCAAACAGAAAGAGGTGATAATACATTCAAATAATAATTGGTGCACAAAACAATCAAGATAAATTCATACATCACAAACTATACATAAATTAAAACATGCACCACAATATCATGTATTCACATTTCACCCATTATGCAAACTCACACAAGTCCATACAAAGGTACTCAACAACACTCAAACAATCTCATTTGCATAACCTTTATGTAATGTAATGCAACATCGACTCAACTCGTGCATGCGGTACTGTTGGCATGGAATTTCGAGATCATGGGTTCAACATAGAAGATCCAACAAAATACTTAAAGGATTGGAGCTAAGCACTAGCATTTCGGCAGTTTGGATTTTTGGGTCGAGTGGTATCAAAATGTCTATGTTGGATTGAAGTTAAGGACTTAGAACATTTTTTAGAGTTAGTTCTCAGGAGGTTCGACAAAGGCAGTTTTGAGCGAAACGTTGCAACCTGATTGTGTAACTGTCTTAAAGTCTTACCCATGCAGCAAAGACACATGGAGACAGGCCAGTGAGGTCGAAATCAAGCAAATTGATACATGTTAATTAGTAGGATTAAAGCTGTTATAAGAAGTTATTCATGCATTACTATAAATAAGGATTCAGGGTGGAAATTTCATTATACAAACATTCAAAGTACCCTAACGATAGAGAGAAGCGACTCTAGGTGGACTTTTCATATAAAACCTATTGGGATGTGCATTTCATTGGCCTATACTACACAACATCCTTCTAACTTATGTTTTTCCTCAAGCTCGGTATATAACTTCTCTCAATAGGCAATCTCAAACCAACATGATATATGAGTAATAAAATAAAGTATTAAAATAAAACAGAAAACGGAAAAAAGAAAAATAAATAAATAAATAAAACATAAAAAAATGGAAACAGCCAAAAATACTCAGCCTAAAACTAAAAGGAATAAGCTTGACTCGCTAGATGTCCCCAACTAAGTTGCTAGTTATCGCGGCACAAAAAATGCCCAAGCGTACTAACGCTCAAAATAACTACAGAGTCGCCATCGAAGTTTTTATTTAAAGGAAAACGTCAATAAAATCCTTGAAAAATGAAAACATGGTCGTCACAACTAGTTTCGAGTTCGGGAGTCGGTTATACGAGGGGAAGGTATCAGCACCCCTCACATTCGTTGTACTTAATGAGAAACTCCTAATTAGTTTAGGTGAAATGTTTAGCTTAAAGATGGTTGCAGTTTTCAATTTATTAAAAGGACGCTTATATAAATGGGGATTTTAATTTTTTATTAATGGGCCTGACGAGATATTGAGTGTCGCTCCTACGTATACCCAGGTGCGATGGGGAACTCAACGCTACGTGTCTCTTTGGTATAAAATGTTTATGTGTTGGTTATTTTTAGAGAATAGTATTTAACTGACATTCGAGCGATTAAACTTTTGCTTGTATGCTCGCAGGATGGAGACTGAAACATATGTTTGTATTTCACGTTGAAATGAGTCAAACACTATCCTTTTTATGAAAATTTTATTTTAATTGCACAAGGGAAAAAATTAATTTGATGAGTTGAGATTGATTTTAAGTTTATTGTGAAAATTTATTTGTGGAAGGAAAATAATCGTGTAGACGAAGCGTACATGAAACCCTCGATTATTCGGGAAATAAGTGAATGTGCATTCACTCATTTCTTCCAAATTAATTAGAGTATTTTAAGGGAATTTCAAAGAAAGAAACTATTTTTGCATTTGTAATAAACTCTATTTTTCTGGTATTTTAATATTTGTTTTTTATTTTATTTTTTCTAATAATAATTGAATTGAAAGTAAAACTAAACAAAAATAAACTAAAAATATAATAAGTAAATAAATAAATAAAAAGAAACAAGGGGGTCCATGAGAAATTGGGGAGATGTGAAATAAAGAAATTCATGGCACAAATCCTAAGAGGCCCATGAGAATAAAAAAACAAAAACAAGTTGGGAGAAGTGTGGTCGTTAGATTGATTTGATGACCTTAGTTGGATCAGAGGTGGAACTCGCTTATCCATTTGATTGAGAATTAAAGGCTCAGATGGGATCCCCATGATGGGAAGGAACACATAGGATCATGGGAGAGAGGAAAATCACATGGCTTTGGGGATTCTACGTGTTGGCCATCAGGGCATGAAGATAGAGAGTATATGAGGGCCCCATCCCTCAGATCTCCTTCATTTCCCACTTTTCTTTGTCTTTCTTATTTTCACTCTTCTCTTTAACCTCTATTTTTCTCTCACTTCTCTCTAAAAGCCACCATCCTTAAAAACCTTCGTCCACCCCAACAAAACTTAGAGCCACCGTACACCACAATGCTAACCACCCCTCTTCACCTTGTTCTTCGTGTTCATTATGAACATGAATAACACGAACCTATAACCAAGATCACCACCCTCAAACCCAGGAAACAACCATCTCAAACACCATTCACCACTATGAGTTCATCGAAAAACTCATGGTGTTCTTCAAGAACATGAAGTATCTTCATCCATAACCTTCAAAACCCTAACCAGATTTCCAGAAAACCACCTAAACCTAAACTAAAACAACCAAATCAAACACTAAAACACTTTTCTTCACATCCGTCTCTGCAGTGAACTCCTTAGAGTAAGTCCTATTTTTACTTTTTTACTTTTTTCCTTTTCTCTGTTTTTTGTACTCTCTCTCTCTCTCTCTCTCTCTCTCTCTCTCTCTCTCTCTCTCTCTCTCTCTCTCTCTCTCTCTCTCTCTCTCTCTCTCTCTCTCTCTCTCTCTCTCTATATATATATATATATATATATATATATATATATATATATATATATATATATATATATATATATATATATATATATATATATATAATATATATATATATATATATATATATATATATATATATATATATATATATATATATATATATATATATATATATATATATATATATATATATATATATATATAACTTCTCTTTTTTTTCCTTTGGTGTGAGGTATTGCTACATGGAGTAAAGCTTCAATGGAGGCTAGGTTTAGTAGTTTATTTTCTTCAATAAGAAGAAAATCAACTTAGAGTTTGGAATTTTTGTGTGTCTGTGTTGTCTTTTTCTTCCATTTTTTAGGGTAAATCTCTAGGGTTTTTATAGGTGAAAATTAGGTTTTGTTTTAGGAAGCTTTAGGACAGTGTAGGGTTGATTTGATTATGATTGTATCTTAGAGCTCAAGCTTGTGTAAATCAAGGATGTACCAAATGTAACCGATTTTGATTATAATGAAAAAATATTTAATTTCCTTCCTTTTTTTGTGATTAATCCGATTTAGATGTTTTGGATATTTTTTGGGTTTTTATGGCCTTTTTTTTGGACTCGCGGACTTGAAGAAAAACAAAATAGTGATAATACTAAAAGGAAATTAAAAATAAAATAAAAGATGGCTAAATGAATAAATAAAGGATTAAATGAAAATGATTTGTTTATAAAAATGAAAGAAATAAAAAGGACAATATTATAAATAAATAAAAAAGAAAATAATAAAAAAGTCAAAATGGTCTCGTTTGACTTTTAGTCAACTGGGTTGACCTTTGACTCATATAAAAAATGCAAAAGACTCAAATAAAGATACATGTCTCCGATGAACTGGCTATGGCCCAGACAAAACCAAAATGACATAGATGCACCAAAAATGACTCTGCTGAATCACAATGACTCAGTCAATGACCTAGAAAAATAAATAACTCGGACAAAATGCAGAGTACTCAATTAGAGGTCCAATGTCTTAGACAAAGGCAACTGACCTAAACATAACTGATGACCCAAAATAGAAAGAGCAGATAAAATAATGGGAAAATTGTAGTGTGTGATACCAATCTGGTTTTGTGGAGTTCTAAAAAATAACTACTTGTTGCAAGGTCGAGTACCAAGGCCAGATATGAAGCCTTAACACACACTACGTCTGAGTTACTGCTAGAGTATCTCCTCAAATAATTTGAAGTGAAAGTTTTCCTTCCTACACTTCTATGTGACAACCTTAGTGCAATCCTTCTCTCACATAACCCTATTCTCTATGTCCCTGGATTACTTCAGGTGGTTGATACTCTTACTAAGCCACTTGGCACCAGGGTGTTTCAAGAGTTGCACACCAAACTCAAAGTCGTGTTATTCAACTCTCCTTGAACTTGTGTGTGATTAATAGAATGTAGTGTAATAGAGTAGAGCAATTGAGCATGATATAGTGCAACATGCATGATAGTCATAGATATGTGTAACATTAATAATGTGTATGAGTAATAATCAAGCATGCATGAAAATCTATATATAATAGTCATGGCAATGTAAGAAAGTAATTTCAACAAATGAATATGAAATAAAGTTAAAAATTACTTTTCCATTAATAAAATAGTGAAAGGGTCTAATATAAGTATATTACGAGAAAAGTATGATTAATTTTCCTTGCAATAGTAGAAATATGATCTCTCGGTGAATATAACATTAATGCATTAAATCCTTTGCGTGCTCTTTTGCAGAAATCTTTGATTCTTATTTTACAAAAGATTCTTTTGAGGAAATAGTTCTTCTGAAAACTTCATCCTTGTTTCGGTGGATTTTAATAAGAATTTTATTCTTAGGATGAGACACAACTGTAGTTGAATCTTCCTTAACATTAAGACAATTACAAGTAACTGTTGTCTTTCCATAATGGGTTATCATCTTTCTCCTCAATAATACTATCTTCTTACAAATGATCGTTTGGATCATCAATATCTAATTTATGCTTTTGAGAATATAAAATCCTTGTAGGATACTGAATTAAACACAATTGATTGCAAATTTATCATTTCAAGATCTCGTAGACCAATTCATAATCATAGTGTAACACTTCAATATGAGTTTATAAATAGTGTGGGCCAATCATATATGATAAACTGAATTGTGTTACAAAAATAATAAAAGGACACCAAGTGTACAAAAAGGAGAAAAATATGTCAACGAGTATCAAAATACAAGTTGAGGAAACTAGTCTTAAAAGCAATAATTTATCTAGTGAGATCGTCGGCAGGAACAAGAGGCAGGAAAACACAAATTTATTCATTAATTAATTATTCTATTGTTGGATAGGGCGAGTTATTATCTCTGTCATTTGTATTTCTTTAAGAACTTTTTAAGTCTTAAGTAAAGAGATGACACTCTTTTCTCCTACCTAAATAGGTTTTTTTAATGAGGCGTCTCCTTTTTGTCTTATTTCATTTTTTGCAGGGTCACATGCTGAAAATGATTAGTGAAACCTTGAAATAATTGTTGGATCCTTAAGGGGGTGTCCTTGCCCCCTATGAGACAAATATAAATGTTGGACTTCCACTGAAAGATGCTTACCTTTCTACGGGGTAATACATTGTTAGACTTTTAGGGAAGGATCTTTATCGTCATATGGGATAATTTAGTGTTGGACTTCCACTAAAAGATCATTGTCGTCCTACGGGGTAATACATTGATGGACTTTCACTGGAAGTTCCTTTCCTCCCTATAGGGTAATTACATGGTTGGATCTTCATTGAAAGATCATTTTTCCTCAATATGCTACACATTTAACATCAAACGGGGAATCATTTCCACCTTGACTAAGCCCTAAATAATAGAAAAGCCACGACGCCAAGAATTTCATAAACGAATGACAACGAGCATGAACATGATCTTTAAAGAACCACCCCTAAATGCGTAGTTACAAACTAACATATAAAGGGCGAATAACTATGAGAATACAAAGACAAAATTGAATTCACCCCAAGCAATGCTTGAGGGACTTAACTTAAAGTCTCACCTGAGGGACTTAAGTTAAAGTCTCACCCAAGGGACTAAACTCAAAGTGCCACCCGAGAGACACAACTTAAAATCTCTTTTGAGAGACTCAACTTAAAGTGTCGCTAGAGGGACTCAACTTAAAGTCTCGCTAGTGAGACTCAACTTAAAATCTTGTATGAGGGACTCAACTTAAAGTCTCACCAAAGGGACTCAACTTAAAGTCCCGCCTGATGGATTCAACTTAAAATCTCGCCAAATGGACTCAACTTAAATTCTTGCATAAGAGATTTAACTTAGATTCTCGCCCATAAATATATTACCTTTTGCGTGGATTAAATCACTTCGTCCTCTTCCAACTCTTATTCTTGAGGGACTATGTATCAGTATAACTTTATTGTGGCCTTTATGATAGGGCAACCCATCAAAGAGGTATTAAAGTCCAACACACTAGTGGGACGCGAGCTGTCCCACAAAGTCTTAGACCGCCCGAATTGGACCATGAAGTCGCCCGAGCATCCATATCAGTTCGCCCGATTAGGCTTCGCCTACTTGGCTTACTTCTCTCACTCGCTTATCCATATATGCGGGTATGACATATCCCACTACAACAAGTCCAAAAAAGAAGTCAAGGAGGATAACCACATCTTCCACGATCCAAGAAAGGAAAATTCCTTCCTCCCCATGTACTTGGTCAAGGGAGTGTAGGTAACCTCTCTCTAGCTCAGGTACAGAGAAACCTCTATAAATACCACAACCTAAAGGTTAAGGAAAAACCTTACTCCAACATAGAAATATATCAATACGGAGTTTCACACCCTAGTGAGCTAGCTCTCAACCTCACAACAATCTTAAAGTCTCTAATAATCCTTAATCACGAGAGATTGTAACACATTTGTACTTTTACCAGTTACATAATTTAATGTCAGTTAACAATATTTTATTGGCAAAGAAGTGGTTATGAGTTATAAGTAAAATAAATTGTTAATGATATATATTTTTGTCTTTAAAGAAGTAAAAGAATTGGTTAATCAAAATATTTTATATTTATATTATAAAACAATTTTTTATAAAAAATATTTTTCATCTAAATCAATTTTTTATTTAAAAAAAATAATTAAAATAAGTATTTGATGTAAACTTGGTGTCAAAATAAAATTTGTGAAAACATATATAGGCTAGCCCGGGAAGGGAGGAACCGAGGGAGTTCTACTCAACTCTCCCGATCGGAATTTCACTTCAAATCTTTTCCATCACCCGCCGCTCTATTTATTTCAATTCCACTCAATCCTTTTCAAAAATTACTATCATTCAATTCATTCATATATTCCATCAATCTAGGGTTTCTAGATTCTATTTCCATTACAAATTATCTAGGGTTTCTCACTCTAGACACCAGTAGAGTAGAAACCCCCAATTCACACTACAATTTCTAGGTTTTTTCTTCCGAAACTGCGGCATCAGAACACACCAAAACAAGGTAACCATCTCTCGTTTTCGTTTCTCCTTGACGTTATCTGAATGTTCTATGTAAATTTGGCATCTTTATTTGTTATTATATTTTAATTTATTTTTCTCTTTTTAATGCAAAAAGTCAATGATTTGTTCCTGTGGACTGAGTTTGCAACGATTATTTTGAACTGGAGTTATCACAATGTTGGGTGTGAATTGTACTAATGGATTCAATGTCTCATGCCGTTTTCGTCAATTAGCTCAATGGCACCCTTTAGAGCAGCAGCAGTTTGATTAGGGCTTTGAGCCCACTTCTGCTGAATTCAGGTAAGAATATTCTTTATTATGTGTTTCATTCGTTTTCATAATGCTGCGATGTTGGATTGTTTTTGACATTATGAAATGTTTTTGTACAGATTTTTAATTCATTTCCTGGGAGAATTTTCAATCAACTTAAGATCTAAGCTAAAGATGTTTGATAAGACTCTAACTTATGTGAAAGCTATGTGGTGTTTTAACTGCTTCGGGTTTCTCAAGAGACGGAACACGCAGAAGGTTAAGCCTGCCATCTACAATAGTAATCTCTCCCAAGAGCTGTTGTTGGATGATGATGATGATGATTTTGATGACGAAGAGTCTTTCTGTAATGACGAGGTTACTAGCACCACCAGTGGAGATGATAGTGAGGAGCAAAGTCGTCCTAAGCGATCGGAGGATATTTTGGTTTTTAGAGTAGAGAATGGGATGATTTGTAGACAGTTTCCTGTTAAAGAGACTGACAAAGTTTTTCGCACAGAGGTAATTGCGACGAAAAGTTATTCCTATATATATTTTTTTGTGTTTTTTTATTGATGATGTTGTATGTTATATGTCTTTTCTATCTGAATGGTTATTTTTATAATAACTGTGTCCAGGATGAAAATGGAAACAAGATGATAAATGAGTATGTTCGTGAGTATAAGATTGGTTCGGGTAGCTATGGGAAAGTGGTAAGCATAGTATTAATTTAATCCTCTCTCTCTATCTCTCTATCAAGGAAAATAGTTTACTTGACCCTCTTTCCTTGAATGCTTGGCAGTCTCTTCACCGAAGCTCGGCTGATGGAAAACATTATGCAATTAAGGTAAGATATTTCTTTAATGTTTGGAAATATCAATTAGTTTATGATAGAAAATATGGCCATTATAGGGTTGTATCGAGTAATATGTTTTGAATCTTTTGATTGTTGTTAATGCCTTAATGATGCAATTGTTTATTTATTGAGCTGAAAATTTTCTGAATATAGGCCTTTCATAAGTCCCATTTACGGAAGCTTCGAGTTGGACCCTCAGAAACTGCCATGACCGATGTTCTACGTGAGGTATATTTCTTCATTATATATTTGATTTTTTCATAGTTTGGATCGATAGTTGAAATATGATTCAAATATGCATGCGAAATTTTGTTAAACGTATTGGTTATATTCCTTGACATTAACAAATTTAGAAAGTCCATATATTCTTTCTTTAACAAATTTTTACACTCTAATTTTAAAGTAAATTCTCTTTCCAAGGATTTACATATTATTTTGCTTTCTAGTTTGTGTGTTTAAATGATATATTTCATTTTCTAATTTGATTGTTCTAGCTATTGTGCTACTGTCCCTGTAGTTGGTTAAAAATCATACTTTCTTTTCAGGTTTTCATAATGAAAATGATCCAACATCCTAATATAGTCAATCTCATTGAGGTGATTGATGACCCAGAATCCGATCACTTCTACATGGGTACTGATGACTAGTTTTACTTTGGTTTTGTTATTTAGTTATTGACTGCTAATCGAATGAGAATCTGAATCTCCTTTTGGTTCTATGCTTGACTAGCTGATTTTTTTTCCGAATACAGTACTTGAATATGTGGAAGACAAATGGGTTTGCGAGGGTTCAGGTCGAGCTTGTAGCTTAGGTGAAGAGACTGCTAGGAGATACTTGCGGGATATTGTTTCTGGATTAATGTATCTCCATGCTCATGTAATGTTGACTAAGTTTCTCTGACACTCATGCACGCGTACACAAACATATGATCATGCAGTAATAAACAACTTGCGAAACATCGTACTGTTAATGTTTAATGCTCATACTTAGTCATAAAATGCTTTGAATTATTTTTTGATCATGTTACTATAATGTTTAACAATAGTTTTATTTGAAAAACAGAATATAGTTCACGGGGATATCAAGCCTGATAATCTGTTGATTACTCGTCATGGTACAGTAAAGATAGGGGATTTCAGTGTCAGCCAGGCTTTTGAGGTAATGTCCAACTACTGAGCCTGAATGTTAATTTAAATACATTAAATAAAACAAAGCTACCACTTTATTTGGACAGTAGTGTATCTTCAACTGCAGCTTAGGACACATCCTTTTCTTTGTGATACTGCAATTTGATTTTCACACCGCGTTTGAAAAAGAAATATGATTACTCGGATGATATGGAACTATGCAAGATGGTTGGTGCACTTTAATAATACCTGAAATGAAACACTTTGCAGTGTTTTTGATAACATGTTGATAATATTTCATAGGCATTAGGATGTCTCGTGAACTAATATGGAGCCTGTATCGTTTTCATTTTGCAGGATGATAATGATGTGCTTCGACGATCACCTGGAACTCCTGTTTTCACTGCACCTGAATGTATTTTAGGTTTGTGCTTTCATTTTATGTTTGTAAAATGCTTTTGGGCAAATATGCTTATGAAATGTAGGTTCTCACTACAGTGTCTGTCGATATTTTTTAGGTCTTACCTACCGAGGTAAAGCCTCAGACACATGGGCAGTAGGAATTACTTTATACTGTATGATATTGGGCGAATACCCTTTTCTTGGTGACACACTTCAAGATACATATGACAGGGTAAGAAATTTGGTTGTCTTTCTATTTTTGTTTTCCTCATATGCTTTTGTTAATTATGATCTGTTTTGTTTTTATTCTTCTTTTGAAATCTATTTTTATTACCTTCCTTAAAAAAATTCTAAAATTGGGAGGAACATGGTATTTGGTAATAGTTATATGGAAGGGAGTATCAACTAGAATAGCAAACAAGAGTCAAGACAAACCAAACACACACTTTCAAGTTTCATAATATATTATGAGGCCTTCATGTTACTTTTTTTTCTTAATCCAGATAGTCAATAATCCAATAGTGCTCCCAAAGGATCTGAATCCGCGGTTGAAGAATTTAATCGAAGGACTACTTTCCAAAGGTAAACAACATTCAACGTTTTGGCGTATTACCTGACAAGTTCATAGTTCTTCGGGGAAGATTATAAAATTAGCCATTTTTGTTATTTTATTTAATAATAATAATTGAAATTCGAAATCTGCAGACCCAAAGCAAAGGATGGCGTTGGCTGATGTCGCGGCTGATAGCTGGGTCATTGGAAATGATGGGCCAATTCCTGAGTACATGTGTTGGTGTAAAAGGAAGAACATGGAGAGGAAAGACAGTGAATGAGAGCAAGCAAAATATGCTTCCATGACATGACCTTTACTGACCAAATCTTTTACTGTGGGTTGCATTTGTATATGTTGAGTGGAAACCGAGGTAGGCTTGAAGGAATGTTAAAATTTGAGAAATATGCCAACACGAGGAAATAATTACAGTTTTTTTCTTGAAGTATTTGAGGGTTTGTACTACAAGCTTCTGCATGTAGACATATAAATACATAATCTTTGTTGAGTCCTAGAGTTAATATGAATTTCATTGAGTTTGTTGAGTCCTAGGAATGTAGTTCAAATATACATATTTTGATCACAATGAAAACAGAGTTGAAATTAACTTTTCACATTCTCTAGGTTTGGTGAAACACTTCTATTATTTTATATAGTGATATTTTTAAATATAACATTTTACAAAATATAACACTTATATTATTCATATCTATCCTTTTACAAACTACAGGATTAATGCAATAGTGTAGTTGACTTATGAGAATTCTTTTTTGTTTGTTTTAAATAGAAAATCAAGTTATAAACATTTCAATGTACTAGAATATTTCTCTTCAAATAATAAAATTTATTCAAAATATTGATTTTTTATATTTAACTTTGTATTGATTTTATATTTAATTTTGGATTTATTTATTTATTTTTAAATTATATCAAGAAATAAATTTGTTCAAATTTTATCTTATTTTATAATTCAATCTGGATTCAATTTTTCTTCTTCTTAATTTACTCTTTTTGACTAAATTTTAAGTGAATCTACATTAAATTTGTTCTTTTAATAAAAAAAGTTTTTCCTTCTTAATTTACTCTCTTTTCAACTAAATTATATTAGACATATTATCAAATCAACAAACTTAAATCACCAAGTCTAAATTCATAAAAAAAAAATCGTTATTATGTTTATGAAACATGACTTTATAGACTGCTTAATCATCAATAGTAAATATGGGGATTTTAAATTAGGATGTGAAGAATTTTCAAATTTCAAAAATTGACCTCAGATTTATTAAATCGTTATGATTTTTATGGATGAAAGAGTTTGTTTCAATTTATTTCCTTTTATTAAGTCTTACTAATTAACAATATTTTATATTCTTTAGAATTACTTTTGTAGAGTAATAATACTAATGAGTTGTTTAATATTGTATTTGTAACATTTTTATGTATTGTAATCTAAATATTTTATCTAGGGAGACAAAATAAATGCAATGTATGGTGGAACAATGTTATTTATTTATTTTTATAAAAATAATCTATGCTTATTAAGGGAAGACATGACAAGGTAATAAATATCTCAATTGCAAATAACTATAAATTTATATCAACTTGCTATGGAGTATATTTTTTAAAAATATGACATCAATTCAATTTTCCTTTTTTATGCATTTAAACTTTTATTGTTGAAATTTTAAGATACTATTTTGGATAAAAGAAGTCTAAATTTTTTTAAAAAAATTTGTATGATTGTAATGACTTCTTAGATTTTTTATAAAAATAGTTTTAAATTAATATTTTTTCAATTTGAAACTCACAATTCACATGTAGAAAAATCATGCAACTTAAGAAATGTCAAAGTATAACCACAAGTTATCCCTGCTCTAGACTATAAGACCATCTTAACACCTCATAAATCCACAAATATAAACAAATATAAAAGATTTTAAGAATAAGTTGAAGGATGAAATATGTTTAATACATTAATTTGTGTATAATGTCATGATCACATAATAATACACAAAACTAACCCCATCAAGAGAGAACTTAGATATACATGACAAAGATAATTAGATAAAAGGTGAAAAAACTGAATCTCCTTTTGACAATTTGATATCCTTTAGTATTATAACAAATCTCTCTCTCTCTCTTTGGGTTTTACTAAACTATAAACTAACTAATATTATTAAAACAAATGTATCAAATGAATTGGCCTAACCCCCTACTTTTAGGTTTCATAAGATGACTCTATTCGTTGGGCGAGCTATACTTCGCCCAACAAATCTAGTTTTTATGTTGTTTCCCCCTTAAGTTTTCTTAGGCTACGTTGCTTTTCCGCCTTAAATTTGTGGTGAGAGGTATGATTTCGCCCAACAAGTTTTCCATGTTCTTAACCCTTTTTATTTTACCTTAAACTTGTTGGTCGAACTCAGATTCTCCCGACGAATTTCACATATCTTCCATCCATGCTTTATGTTTCCTTTTCGCTGATCAAACCAAAATTCTCCCAACAAATTTTGTCTAACTTTGCCTTCTAAATCTTGGGTCAGATGATCTTGTCTAGTTTATTAGTTGATCCTTTTAAGTTTTCTTTTCAATCTTTCAACTTGAATTGATAAAAAAATTATATAAACAAGATAAATGTGCATTTACCATGACAATTCTTAGTTGGGCACATATTAGGGCTTTTAGTATTACTTTGTGTCAAAGTAAGCTAATAAGTGTATGATAATAATAATGTCAAATAAGTAAATTATACACTTAGCAACTCTTCCCAACTTACTTGTTTGTTCTCAGACAAAAGTAAGACAAACATTGTGTCATACCCTAAAATTTGCCCGTTAATCTTGCAAGATATTTTTCAAGGCACTCTTGTTCATTTTTCAAGGCATTTATATTAAAGGAACAAAGACCCAGCACACAGGTGGTCAAATCCAGAAAATGGCTTAAAATGGCTTGCTCGCTAGGCGAGCAAAATCATTCGCCTAGCGAACTCTTCGCTGCGCCACTCGCCTAGCGAAGCTTGCGAATACCAGAATTTTTGGGCTTCATTCTGAGCCCATTAGGTCACAAAAAACTATTATAAATACCAAGACCTCATTCAGAAAAAGGGGGGTCAGATCAGTCAGGACAGAAGGAGACAGAGAGAAACCCTAGCAAGGAAACCCTAACAGAAGCAACCGAGCAAACCCTGGAGGCTAACCAAGAGAATTAGGAGCAATCCTAAAGGAAACCCTGAAGGCAACTCATCTGCACAAAGGTTACCTCCGCCCAACTCAATCCGACACCAAGAGTGATATGCCAATTCAACGTTGCAATTCAATTGCAAACAGGTTTGCACTACCATTACCGCTTTATGCTCTTAATTTACATGTGGTATTATGATTGAATTTATGAAAATATCTTAATTTTTGCATGTGGATTTAAGTATGCATGGATGTCTTGAATGTTTAACCATGTAATTTCTGTAATGAATGCCATAGGGTTTGGAGCTCGATGAAATCGTACTGTTCTTGAATTCAAAACCTGCAGCCGTTCGCTAGCACATCGCTAAGCGAACCTGTAGCGAGTGTTCGCTAAGCCCTCGCTAGGCGAGGCAGCAGCGAACGTGACAGTCGCTGACTTTTCTGTTCTGATTTTCGCTCATCTGACATGTTTTATCATAGCCATGCATTGTTTACCTGACCCTATTACTGTTGTGATTCCTTTTGTTTGGTGCAATTCTCGATTGCATCCTGATTTGGTATTCTGACCTGTTTGCTGAATTTTGTAAGGGTTCACATACTCCCGGAAAAGGTAGCTTGCTAGGTATTCCACTTTATTTGTGGGATACCCTTGGGGAGATTCATCCTAATTACCTAATTGATTATAATATGGAGATTCACCCTAATTGCCTAATTGATTATAAAATATTGCCTTTGAATAAGTGATCTTGGTCCTCTCTTTGTTGCCTTACGGTATTACGGTATTACGGTCATGTCCCGCGAATGTGGGGATACACTTAGCAAAGACCCTTCGATTAAATCATCATGTCCCTATAAGATAAATCATAGTCCCTCGGATGCTGCCGACGAAAATATGATTTTGTCCCTCGATGACCCGTCGCTGTAGCCTACGGTTAAATGATGATCGTCCCTTTGAATGCTAAGGTATCCTTACAAATGTTGCCTTCAATGACCAATCGATGACCCTACGATGTCCCTTAAATCCAAAAGGATAAGACTACTTACTTCTCAATAGTAAGGATAGTTTTACCTTCATAAGGATAGGAAATACCCATAAAGACCTGGGTAGGTATAACTCTTAATTGCTGACTCACAACTTAAAATATTCTTCACATCCCACAATTTGCAAAATATCTATTAGATAAATACTTGGCATACATTCGTACTAGGATCATTGCCAAGTTATATTTTTCTAAACAGCTTTCAAAATTAAACGAGATAAATACTTTGTATACATTCGTACAAGAATCATTACAAAGTTAAACTCTCTTTTCAAAACATTTTCTAAGCAGTTCACAAACACTTTTTCAGACAAGAATAATAACATAAGTGATCAAGCAATTAAGAGCCCATGGATAACCATGGATACAAAGGGTGCTAACACCTTCCTTTTGTATAATGTACCTCCCGAATCCAAAATCTAATTAAGGTCTTTCCTGTTCTTTTCCACCTTTCCTTATTGGATAAAAGAAAAGTCGGTGGCGATTCTTGCTATCCGCGACATTTGCTTTCCAAAGCAAAAATACACCAAAGTCAGTTCACCGTATGACAGAACTGACGACTCTGTTGGGGAAACTTTTAAAAAGAGAGGTTACCTTAAAAAACAAGATCACTTATGTATTCTAATTGTCTGATTTACTTTTAAGGGATTGCTTGGGTATTTTATGCTTGAGTGAAAGATCCTACACCCGGATCTAGTGTACCTTAGGTAAGTAGCAAGAGATCATCGCGACTATCCGGTGTATGCTGGAATGGTTAAAATGATGGCTACGGTTAACGTGATACTTTGGATGTCCTGATGTTCCTCATGTTTACTTGAGGAAAAATTTGGCGTCCGCGTGGTGCCATCAAAGCGTTAACCGGACCTTTAGAACCCTAATTTACTCATCCTGGCCATTAGAAAGTAGTGAGATAACTGACTTCGGTTCCGACTGGGGTTGGTTGAGACTCGATACTACACTCCTCGAGATTGGACTTTAGGGAAGCTTTGGTCAACCACTTGGTGTTGCACTGAAGTGGACTTAAAGGAAGGTCAATGATTGGAGATCCTTTCAGAACCCGGTTACTATTCTAGGACAGGTTGAACCAACCAAACTTCAGTGGGGAGGGTATTTACCTATGAAACTCATGCAAGCCTTAAAACTTATTGATCTCACCTGATCAGGAGGGCCTTCCAAGGTCTTGGTGAATGGGCCGGAGAATGAAATGAGAGGGGGGGTGTACCTGCAAGGTGCTCCAACGCTTAAGTCAGAAAAGGTACAGAATGAGATTATCAGAGTGTGAGTTAGAATACCTGCCCCTTTGCCATGAAAGGGGTATTTATATTGAGCCCCCAGCGCTGGGCCAAGGCTCCTAATGGGCTGGATTAGCTAGGCCCAAGGAGGAGCTGCCAGGGGACGCGTAAGAAGCGTTAAGACCTAGACCAAGGTCTGCCCCCTGGTCCAACTGCCCCTATCCCTAAGGAGACAATATAGGGGAGTTGGGTGACGTGGTGAGTGAGATGCCGTTATGGCTCTGCCCGACACAACTTAGGTGCCCGCGGCGTGGGTTGACGATGAGTGGATGGAGATCATATGAGGAGGACCCGCTCGTTGTCCGACACGTATTTAAGGGGCCGGGGAGACATTCTCCGGGCGGACGGTCGTTCACCTGACGTGTCCCCGTGGTCGCTTGGATACAGTCGTTTGGACGTGGGCTTGGCGAGCATTGGGCCGCGCCGTGCTAAGCGTCGTGGCCCAGTCCAGAACAGGAGCCCCCCAAGTCGAGTCTCTGAGCCAGAGAGATGACTTATGTTTCAACTAAGGGTTCCCCGAGACGATGGGGAAGCTTGATCGTTAGACAGGTGAGGTCGCAACAGACCTATTCATGACTGACATTTCTCCGGGAATGTCGGGGATGGAGGTGATCGGTTGATCTGCTCCTTCCTTGTAGTAAACGTGGGTATGGCGCGGGGAGGAGGCGTCTTGGTGAGTCGAGGAGACGGACAGGTGCTCGGGTCGTTTCAGCTTCTTATCTTTGATAGACGTGTCTCACGATTAGTGGCGTCGCTTCGTTTTGCGCGCAAAGACGGCGTAGGCAGGCTAGGCAATGATGACCTAGCGTGTTGGTCCACGTGCCAAGCCCTATAAAAAGGGGTTGAGTAACTTCATTTCTACCTTTTTTTCTCGCTCATACGTTCACCGGAGATCTCCACCTTCTCTCTCGTTTGCTTGCTCAACCGTCTGGACCGCCGTCTCCGCCCGTCCTCCTATCTGAACCACCGTCTTCTGCTCGGACACCACCGTACCCTTTCAACTTAACTATGTCAGGTACGATTTTCCACTGTGACCCATTCTTTTTCCTTGTTGTTTTCTGTCAAACGCATGATAATGTTGTAGAAATGTGGTTAGGTTTAACTTGGGAACAGTGTAGTGGACTGTAGGTGTATATTAGGTGGTAGAAAATAGGGTTGGGATCCTACTGTACCGGGCATAAACTTCATATGCTGGGCAATACTTGCATAGGCTGTATGAAGTTTATGCCCGGTCTCCATAGAGTGCGCGCGCCACCGAGTTGAGCACGGTTAGTGTCCGTCGCCGCTACGCCCTTTCACTTGACCTGCGGTGGAAGGGTGGATTTGATATGACGTCGAATTCACTCTTTCTGTCTGCGTTTCAGGTGCTACCGGGCGCTTACGACCGAGGAAGGAAGATTCTGGGTCCTCCACCGAAGACGCGACAATCGCTCGTCTCCCTGTCGGGGATGGGAGTGTCCGAGATGGTACCGAACACGCCTCCTCTTCCGGGCAGGTCGACTTCTCATGGGTTGCGGACGAGCCCTTGGAGGAGGAATCCGACTTCTGTGACGAGGCCATCACTGCTCACGCTATGGTCGAGACCATAAGCCGGGAGGATCCACCAAACTGGTATTGCTGCGCCCCCAAGGAAGAAGACCGCATTTGTCATCATTTCCCGGGGAAGCAGTTCACCATGTATGAATTTGCTTTTCGTGAGGCGGGGATCAGACTGCCCTTCAACTCCTTCCAGATGTCGGTCTTCAAGTGGCTCCGGCTGGCGCCGTCCCAACTACATCCTAATGCCCTCGCATTTATGCGGGCATTCGAGTTAGTTTGCCAGTTCCTCGGCATTGGTTGCACCCGGGCTCTCTTCTTCCACGTCTTCCATCTCCAGAGGTCCGGTTCCCGTGGTCGCCACAGTTGGGTTTCTTTCAAGCAGCCCGTGCGTCTGTTCAAGACGTACGAGGATTCTGTTCGCCATTTCAAAAGCCGGTGGTACGTGGTGATGCCGATTACCCGGGCTGCCCTTCACTCTCTATACTACTATCAACGGGAACCCAACGGGGAGGAGACGCTGATGTCGAAGATACCGCTGAGGTGGCAGCGTGATCATTTCGATCTCTCCACGGCGCATTACCGGGTCAAGTACGCGATGCTCGGCGAGGAGGATAGGCTCGCGTACAAGAAGCTGGTCGATTACGTGCAGAGCTTCAGCTTGGCGTTCTGGGCGAATCGACAGGGCGTGCCCTACCTGGATGAGGCCGGGGAGCTAATCACCGAGACGCGTTATATCAATACGAAGGCTCTGCTCGAGTGTGATACCGAGGAGGAAGCTCTGGCGTTATTGAGTAGGCAGACTTTGTTTAGCTTTTTATTTCTGTTTATGACTTCGGTCGCTAATGTTTGTGTGTAATTTACTTGCAGGTGCCATGCCCAATGCTCGTGATCGGGTGCTGAAGCTAGCGAATCAGGTCGGCGCTCCTGACCGGGTGCCCAAGAAGAAGAAGAAAACTGTGGCCCGTGTCTCGGAGACTGCTGGCGATGCCGGGGTCGGTCCCTCGCAGGCGGCGAGCGTGATTCCTTCCTCTCCTCCTCGATCTAACCCGATCACCATTCCTGATAGCAGTCCGTCGCCAGCGGCTTCTCCCCTCCATAAACGGAAGCGTCCGGCTGGGGCCCTTACCAGGTCGTCTCCAGGAGGTTCGCATGGACCGGGCAGCTATCTTCTGCCTCCCTGCTATGTGGAACGGTCGTTCTTCAAGGCCGAGGAGTCGATTGCTGTGCCTGCGCCTGAGGCCAAGGCTATTCTGGACCAGGATGTTGCTGCCCGGAGGAAAGATCTGGCCAGGGATATTGCTGCCGTCATCCGGGTGATGGAGACGGCCATGGTTCTGACCGACACTTCGGTCTCCACCGCCTCGCTGGAGGAAGCCCTTTTGCAGGTTCGGACAGAGAAGGAAAGACTATCTCAAGATCTGTCGGACTACAAAGAAGAGCATCAGCTGCAGGAAGGGCTGCGCCAGAAGCTGGAGGAGGTGGAAAGGGAGAGGGACCAGTTGAAGGCTGCTAAGGCGAGCCTGGAAGAGCAGGTGGTCGACCATCAGAAGCTGACCGAGGACAACGCCTACCTACGGGCTCAGGTTGAGTCTCTCGAGGGAAAGGTCCGTCCTCTGGCAGATGAGACCGAGGAGGAACGCGCCTTTGGCTCGCGCGGTGAGCTGCTAGGGCATATTCGGACTCTCAACCAAGATCTTGTGGCCTGCTTCAAAGAGGGTTTCGACAATGCTGTCGAGCAGCTCGGGCTTCTGAACCCTGAGTTGGTGACGGAAGGGTCGGCCTATAACTGCTGCGTCCGGGATGGTGAGATCATCTGCCCGTTTGAAGTGGAGGAGGAGCTGGGGGGAGAAGAAGAAGAAGAGGATGAAGAGGAGCTCCGAGCGGAGTCTTAGTTTATATGTTTTTCTTATCATGGCCTGCGTGCCTTATGTATTTTGGCCTTCGGGCGTTGTAATATGGCCTTCGGGCGTACTTGGCTTCGGCCGCTTTTGTCGTTTCTAATGTATGAATATTTTTGTTACCGTTCATTGTGCTCGTTCGTGTTTGATACTTGTTTGCATGAATTCGTACTCTGCTCGACTTTGTTAATCTCCTCGGTTTAGGGAACCGACGAAGTGTCGGGCTTTGTGCCCGTGGGTATCGAAGCCCGGGTCCGTTGTTCGAACCCTGGTCCCGAGGCTTGGGTCCTCCCATCGCGAGCTGGGTGCCCTGCCAGTCTTGGTACTTCGACGTTGGGTCTTGGTCAAGATCCCAACCGTCGGGGAGGGTTGTGTTTGTTATGTGACCCCGGATCGTTCCCGGGTCTCGTGGTTCCTCTCTGGGGTTTTGGGGACGAAGAGCGTGGCCGTACCTGCCACGTCTCCCCGTGGCGTACTTAGCTGTAATATTGTCTAAGTTTTTCTGCGTTCCATGGTCGAGCGAGTTGTTCTCCTTGTAGGTTTTCTAGGTAATAGGCCCCGTTGCTCGTTTTGTCGCGGACGCGGTAAGGGCCTTCCCAGTTGGCCGCCAGTTTGCCCTCTCTCGGGTTTTTCTGGTTTCTTCTGAGGACCAGGGTGCCGACCTGGAACTCTCTTTTTATGACTTTCGCGTCATGGCGTAGTGCTATTTTTTGTTTGAGGGTTGTTTCCCGGAGAGCTGCTTCGGAACGTATCTCATCGACTAGGTCGAGCTCGGCTCTAAGGGTCTCATCGTTCATTTCCTCGTCTAGGGGCTCCTCCGTCCTCCTCGTTGGCGTCCGTATCTCCACCGGGATGACTGCCTCGGTGCCGTAAGTTAGTCGGAACGGGGTTTCCCCGGTGGTAGAATGTGGTGTCGTGCGGTAGGCCCATAGGACGCTATGTAGCTCCTCGACCCATGCCCTCTTTGCCTCGCCGAGTCTGCGTTTGAGGCCACGTAAGATTACCCTGTTGGCCGCCTCTGCCTGCCCGTTCGTCTGCGGATGCTCGACAGACGTGAAATGTTATGTGGTGCCCAGGCTGGCGATGAAGTCCTGGAATCCTCCGTCCGTGAATTGTGTCCCGTTGTCTGTGACAAGTGCCTGGGGTATACCGAACCGAGCGAGGATGTTGCGTTTGAAGAACCGGAGAATGTTCTGCGCGGTTATTTTAGCCAGTGCCTCCGCCTCGATCCATTTGGTGAAGTAATCCACCCCGACGATGAGGTATTTATTCTGATATGATCCGGTGACGAAGGGCCCGAGGATGTCCATGCCCCACCACGCGAAGGGCCATGGGGAAGACAGCGATTTGAGGTCGTTCGGGGGTGCGAGGTGCATGTCGGCATGTCGTTGGCATTTGTCACATCTTTTGACGTGCTCTTTCGAATCGTTTTGCATGGTCGGCCAGTAGTAGCCTGCTCGAAGGGCTTTTCGTGCGAGCGATCGTCCGCCGAGGTGTTGAGCGTTAATTCCCCGGTGTATCTCTCCGAGTATGTCGGGGACTTTCTCTTCCTCGACGCATTTGAGTAGTGGGATGGAGAATCCTCTCCGGTAGAGTTTTCCTTCGAGGAGTACGTACGAGCATGCGCGTCGTTTGACAGTGGTCGCCTCTTTCGGGTCAGCCGGGAGTTCGTCTCGTGTGAGGTAATTGTAGATGGGTGTCATCCAACAGTGGGCATCTCCAATAGCGTTGACCTCGAGTGGAGGCGGTAGTTTGTTGATGCTGGGCCGAGGGAGGATTTCTTGGATTACTGATTTATTCCCACCCTTTTTCCTCGTGCTGGCTAGTTTGGAGAGAACGTCTGCCCGTGTGTTGTGCTCGCGGGGTATGTGTTGAACTTCCCATTTTTCAAATCTATCAAGTTTTTCTTTGACGAGGGACAAGTACTCGAGGAGGTTGTCGTTCTTGGTTTGGTATTCTCCTCGCACTTGTGAGGCCACGAGCTGGGAGTCGGTGGATATTTTTACCTCTTTTGCTCCTAGGTCCTCGGCTAACCTCAGGCCTGCGAGGAAGGCTTCGTATTCGGCTTGGTTGTTTGATGTTGGGAACGCTAGCGCTAATGATACCTCTATCAGGATCCCTTCTTCATTTTCGAGGATGATCCCGGCCCCGCTGCCTGATGTGCTAGAGGCGCCATCGACGAAGATCGTCCATTTGTGGGCGCTTTCTGCTGGAGTCGGGCAGTGGGTCATCTCCGCGACGAAGTCGGCCAGTGCCTGAGCTTTCAAGGCTTTTCTATTTTCGTATTGTATGTCGAATTCGGAGAGTTCTAGGGACCACTTGAGCATCCTCCCGGCCATATCCGGGCGCCCGAGCAGCTGTTTGATTGGCTGGTCGGTCCTCACCTTTATCGTATGTGCGAGGAAGTAATATCGTAGTCTCCTTGCTGTGTTGATGAGGGCCAGGGCGACCTTTTCGATTTGCTGATATCGGAGCTCGGGACCTTGGAGTGCTTTACTCGTAAAATAGATGGGTTTTTGTCCTTCGTCGGTTTCTCTTATTAGAACGGCGCTGACGGCCTCGGTTGCCACGGATAGGTATAAGTATAGGGTTTCCTTTTCTGATGGCCGTGATAAGACCGGGGGTTGGGACAGAACCTTCTTTAGATGGAGTAGCGCTTGCTCGCATTCATCGGTCCAGTCGAAGGTAGCCTCTTTGCGAAGGAGTCTGAAGAACGGCAACGCGTGCTGGGCGGACTTGGCGATGAAACGGGAGAGTGAGGCGAGCACTCCATTGAGTGACTGGATCGATTTTTTGGTTTTCGGGGTCGGAAACTCCGAGAATGCCTGGCATTTGTCGGGGTTGGCCTCGATCCCTCTTTCGGTGAGGTAGAAACCGAGGAACTTGCCTGCCCGGACTCCGAACGTGCATTTCTCGGGGTTGAACCTCATTTTACACTGTCTCGCCTGCGCGAATACCTTCGTAAGGTGTCGAGCATGGGTTATCTCCTCGTGTGATTTGACGATCATGTCGTCCATGTATACTTCGAGCATGTCCCCTATTTCGTCCTTGAAGACTTTGTTCATCATGCGTTGGTATGTAGCGCCAGCGTTCTTGAGCCCAAACGGCATCACGTTGTAATAGTAATTGCCCGTTGGGGTCATGAACGCTGTGTGTTTCTTGTCTGCGGGCGACATAGGGATCTGGTTGTATCCACTATATGCGTCCATGAAGGACAAGAGTTTAAAACCTGCAGAGTTGTCAACGAGCGAGTCTATATTAGGGAGGGGGAAAGCATCTTTCGGGCAAGCCCTATTAAGATCAGTATAATCAACACACATACGCCATTTTCCATTATTTTTCTTAACGAGGACTACATTAGAGAGCCAGGTTGTGTACTGGGCTTCAGAAATAAAATTTGCCTCTAAGAGGTCTTTTACAGCTCGCTCGGCAGCCTCTGCCTTTTCGGGCGATTGCTTGCGTCTACGCTGTGCTATGGGCTTGGCTGCCCGGTCTACAGCTAGCTTATGACACGCGATCTCGGGGTCCAGCCCGGGCATTTCTGCGGCATTCCACGCGAAGAGGTCGGAGTTCTCTTTGAGGCATGCTACTAGCTCTTCTCTTGTTTCCTCGGGTAGTCCCTTACCTATCTTCACCGTCCTTTCCGGATCGTCCCCAAGAGGAATGAGTTCGAACTCCCCGTCGGGGATTGGTCGGACCGGGTGTTCGAGAGAGCGTTCCTTGGGGAACCTCCCCTCTTCGGTCTCGTCCAGCCCGATGCGACAGTCGAGGTCGATGGCGTTGACTCCTCGGGCAGGATCCTCGGTCTTGAGTTTTTTGTTGTTGCAGTTGCTCTTCGTGCTGACTACGGCCTGTCCTTTTACTGCGGCGTCGTAGCATCGTCGGGCTGCTTCGATGTCACCATGGATGGTGACCACACGTCCCAATTTGGTGTAGTATTTCATCTTCAGGTGGACGGTGGATGGGACCGCAGTGAGTTCGGCCAGTGTCGGGCGTCCAAAGATGCAATTGTAGAGAGACGGACAGTCTACGACCAGGAATTGGATTTTGACTTCCCTGGCCGTTTCTTGTTCGCCGAAGGTGACGAGGAGCTCAACATATCCCCACGGTCTGGTTGTTGCTCCGTTGAATCCTTGGAGATCTGATCCGACGTAGGGGGCTAAGTTGGTCTTGTCTAGCTTCAGAGTCTTGAAGAGGTGGACGTACATGATATCCACTGAGCTGCCTTCGTCGACCAGGATGCGTCGTACGTCGAATCGGGCCATCTTTGCTCTTATCAATAGTGGGATGGCCGAGTTCGGGGATCCGCCCGGGAGTTCCTCCAGGAAGAAGGATATTGGGTTGGATTTTCCCCGGTATTTTGTCAATGTCGCTTTCTGCTCGGGGGCAGTCAGTAGGAGTTCGTCGAACTTACGTTTGACGGAGAGGGCCGCGGATTCCCCGTTAGTTCCTCCTCCTGATATCACCAGTGTGGTAGGGAAGTCTTCCCAGGGGCTGAGTGCAGTGATCTTGCCCTCGGGTAATGGTTCGGGGAGGAAGAAATCTTCCGGTCGTGACACGCAGAGGGCCACTTGATAGGGAGAGTTGTCAGGGGGTGTGTTTTCCCGGGGTCTCTTCTTCTCTGGCTCGTCGTGTCTGGGAGCTTCGTTCCTCCTCGTGTACTGCTTCAGGTGCCCTTCTTGGATTAAAATTTCAATCGCATCTTTCAGGTGGACGCAGTCTTCGGTCACGTGCCCGTGACTTCTGTGGAACCGGCAGTACTTTGATTTGTCGGTGTGGGGCTTTGGTGCAGACGGTTTTGGGAACCTGACCCTGCCCTGCTTAAATTCAGAGTTGATACATTCTGCGAGGATACGCTCTCGAGGAGCTGTCAGTAAGGTGTACTCGCTATATCTGCCCGCGGGGCCTCTTCCTTCCCGGAGCTCGCGAGGTCTTTCTTCTCTTCGTTTGTCTCCGTTGCGACGGGAAATGCTCGTGTCCTCGCGTTTTGAGTGCTCGGTCTCCCCAGCGTTACGTCCGCTGCGGGCATTGTGTGCCACCTGCTTTTCCTCGTATCTGATGTAGGCCTGGGCTTTATGCAGGAGCTCGTTTAAGGTGCGGGGAGGCTCGATCCCTACGGCTCTGCTAAGTTCACTGCCGGGTAAGAGACCTCTCTCGAGGAGATACTTCTTCATGTGCTCGGTGGTATCTACCTCGACAGCTTCCTGGTTGAATCGCTCGATGTATGAGCGCAGTGTTTCATTCTTCTTCTGCACTATGGCTTCAAGGGTCGCCTCAGTCTTGGGGTGACGACGGGAAGCTGTAAAGTGCCGGGTGAACATGGACCTCATGACTCTCCATGACGTAATGGACTCAGGGGCCAAGCTTTTGTACCAGGCCATGGCCCCTTTCCTGAGGGTCGTTGAGAACAGTCGGCATTTGAGGTGCCCGGTTATATCATTGCGGTAGTCGAGCATCGCGTTGACGTTGTCGACGTGATCGTCGGGATCTGTAGTCCCGTCGTACACAGCTAGGTTTGGCGGTTTCTCCATGCCTTTGGGGAGCGGGGCCTCCATTATTGCCCGAGATAGGGGGCAATGCAAATCTTCCTCATCGCTCCTTAAGGGAGACAGTTCGTTGTTGTCGGGGCTGTGCCCGCGCCTTGGTGATGTTCTCGCTCGACCACCGTCACGACGGGCGCGTGCCCTGCTGGCGTAGGGTTCGGGAGAGCGACGTCCTCGCTTCTTCGTTGGCTCCGAACGCTGTTGTATCCTACTCACCGGCTGGGGCCGGGCTTCTTGTCGTTCGGCTTCGAGGGCCGTGATTCGTTCGTGCTGCTGGTGGAGCATAGAACCGGCTTGATTGAGGGCATTCACCATGGCAATCATTACGGCGTCTCCTTCAACGGGAACGGGAATGGGATGAAATGTCTCTGCCCCTAAATTGTGGGCGTGAGAGGCATCTCCGTTGTTTTGGGGCTCTGGAGACGGGGTGGCTGGATGACCGTCCCGAACGTCCGCTTCATGGGATGGCGGGCCGTCGTCCATATTGTAGTTGACGAGGGGACGGCTGTGATCGCTATGTTGTTCTCCGGCCATGTTGGAAGGACAGAAACAAATGAGCTTTTGATCCTCGTTTGATGAAGATGGGGATAGCTAGTTCCCACAGACGGCGCCACTGATCTCACCTGATCAGGAGGGCCTTCCAAGGTCTTGGTGAATGGGCCGGAGAATGAAATGAGAGGGGGGGGTGTACCTGCAAGGTGCTCCAACGCTTAAGTCAGAAAAGGTACAGAATGAGATTATCAGAGTGTGAGTTAGAATACCTGCCCCTTTGCCATGAAAGGGGTATTTATATTGAGCCCCCAGCGCTGGGCCAAGGCTCCTAATGGGCTGGATTAGCTAGGCCCAAGGAGGAGCTGCCAGGGGACGCGTAAGAAGCGTTAAGACCTAGACCAAGGTCTGCCCCCTGGTCCAACTGCCCCTATCCCTAAGGAGACAATATAGGGGAGTTGGGTGACGTGGTGAGTGAGATGCCGTTATGGCTCTGCCCGACACAACTTAGGTGCCCGCGGCGTGGGTTGACGATGAGTGGATGGAGATCATATGAGGAGGACCCGCTCGTTGTCCGACACGTATTTAAGGGGCCGGGGAGACATTCTCCGGGCGGACGGTCGTTCACCTCACGTGTCCCCGTGGTCGCTTGGATACGGTCGTTTGGACGTGGGCTTGGCGAGCATTGGGCCGCGCCGTGCTAAGCGTCGTGGCCCAGTCCAGAACACTTATGAATGATTGTTGTGTGACCTGTTTGTGCTTATTATTTACTTACCATCATAACATCATAACATCATGACATCATGGCATGGTACTAACCATTTCAAGGACTTAGGGATTTAACTTTGCTCTGTTAAACAGGGCTATGGCTTCCAGAAAGACTATCCGGATTAATTTCGTAGTGACCTCTCCTCAACTAAAGAATTTAGTGTCAGAGCTTCCCGATCATGCTCAGTTCATCAAGAAACATGGTTCTCTCCTCAATTTAGTTACCACTGGTTTCAAAGAAGATATGATGAGAGTTCTATTCTAGTTCTTCGATCCTAAACATCATTGCTTCACCTTCCCAGATTATCAGTTGGTACCCACATTAGAAGAATTCTCCAGGATTCTTGGGATACCTATCCTTGATCAAACACCTTTCAGTGGTTTAGAAAAGAGTCCGAAGTCCGAAAAAGTTGTCGCAGCTTTACACATGACAAAGTCCGACATTGAAACTAATTGGATAACAAGAAGTGGAGTTAAGGGTTTACCTGCCAAGTTTCTGATAAATAAGGCCCGAGAATTCCTAAAAGTTATGGATGTCCATGCTTTTGAAGATGTTCTAGCATTGCTAATCTATGGTTTGGTGTTATTTCCTAATCCAGACCAATTCATAGACATGAATGCTATTAAGATATTTCTCACTCATAACCCTGTGCCTACTTTGCTTGGAGACATTTTGCATTCCCTTCACACTCGTACTATGAAAAGGCAAGGGACTCTCATGTGCTGCGTACCTTTATTATCTAGGTGGTTTATTTCGCACCTTCCTCAATCAGTCTTGAAGAACGAGCAGAATTTGAAATGGTCTCAAAGGATAATGTCGCTCTCCCATTCAGACACCCGTTGGTGTCCTCATCTCAAAGAAAATGTTATCATCATTGACCGTTGTGGAGAGTTCCCTAACGTACCACTCCTAGGAATAAGAGGAGGTATTACTTATAACCCGGCCTTAGCCCTACGTCGATTCGGTTGTGCTCGAAGAGATGGTCCACATGAAATAATTATCCAAGGCAATGTGTTTGACTATGATAACGATTCTCAAGGTCTCCGTCCAAGGTTTGTACGAGCTTGGGGCATGGTGAAAAGAAGTACTTTAGGACGGAAAAACTCTATTCCTATGGAACCTTATCTCAGGTGGGTACGCGCAAGAGCTCGTGAACTTGTCATGCCATATCTTGCAGTCGGACCATTGATTGTTGAACCAGGAGTTGAAGGAGGTACTCCTCAGATCATTCCTTATCCAGATATGCCTACAAATGTTGAAGAATTGAAGAGATCCTGGATCCAGTTGAGAGAGGAAAGGGATACTTTTGAAGCTCAGTTCTGTGCTGAAAGGAAGAAAGGGTTAGAACTTACCAGCCAGCTTAATGAGGAACGAAGACTCAATGCATATCTTCGCCCAAAAAGAAGCCGTCCCTGGGAGACTTCAGCTTTCATTGTATTTTATTATTTTGTTGTAATAAACATTGATTAAAGAAATTATTAATAAAAGTTTCTCTCTTTTTGGTGGTTTACGCAAAGTTAAATTCCAAAAGTCCTTGAAAACATTTCATACATTGCATAGCATAACATAACATTGCATAACAGGTATTCTAAAAGATCAATGTTCTTACGATCTTCCTTCTAAACAGAAAAATGGCCCTCGAACAAACTGTCAAGGATCTCCAGGCTCAGAATGCTCAATTCCAGGAGATGATCTTGAACTTATCCAAGGGGCAGGAGGAACTGAAGGTTCTCTTGCTCGAGAAGAAGAAAGACAAGAAAGTTGTGAGTTACATTAACCCGGGAAGAAGGCTTAAAGGACAGGCTGCAGGAGTCAAGATTAGAATTCCGAAGGATCAAGAAGAGGAGACAGAAAATGATTCGGAAGATGAGAATGCTAATCTCTTCAACCCTGAGGACGACGATGAAGATTATGAGAATGAACAGTACTCTCCAAGAGATGGCAAGTACAAGTTGCTGGAAGAACGTATGCTAGCTATGGAGGGTCAGAAGGCGCCCGGTCTGGATTTCGAAAGCTTGGGTCTGGTCTCCGATGTGGCCATTCCTCGCAAATTCAAGATCCCCACTTTCACTAAGTACGATGGTGCGTCTTGTCCTCAGATGCATCTGAGAGCTTATGTGAGAAAGATTCAGCCGTATACCACTGATAGGAAGCTATGGATCCATTTCTTCCAAGAGAGTCTGGCTGGCACACAGTTGGAATGGTACTATCAGCTCGAGAGTTCTAACATCCGCACCTGGACTGATTTGGCGACAGCTTTCTACAAGTAGTACCAGTATAATTCCGAATTAGCGCATACTCGGCTACAGTTGCAGAATATGACTATGGGATCTAAAGAAGGCTTCAAAGAATATGCTCAAAAATGGAGGGATTTGGCTGGCAGAGTCAAACCCCCTATGACTGATCGAGAATTAGTGGACATGTTCATGAGTACACTGACTGGCCCATTCTACAGCCATCTACTGGGAAGTTCTTCATCGGGTTTCACTGAACTTATATTGACAGGTGAACGCGTTGAAAGCGGCATTCGAAGTGGAAAGATACAGGCGGCTACCTCTGCAAGCACCAAAAGGTCCTATCAGGGGAGGAACGAATCAAATGCTGTGTACGGTCAAAGGGGTCGTAACAAGAAAAATCGTGACCATACCATTGGAGCAGTTACGATTGCAGCACCGCCATCTCAAAACTTCCAGCACAGACAAGACAGGCCAAGAAGGCAGTTTACCAAGATCAATATGACTTTAGCACAGGCGCTGCAGGGTATGCTAAAAGCAAATTTGATTACCCTCAGAGATCCTCCTGCGAATCCCAACACTACTTCTCCTCGTTATAATCCCAATGCCAGGTGTGCATATCACTCCGATAGCCCCGGGCATGATACAAACGATTGCTGGTTGTTGAAGAATAAGATTCAGGATATGATCGACGCTGGAGAAATTGAATTTGATCCTCCGGAGACTCCCAATGTCATCACTGCACCTATGCCTAATCATGACAAGACTGTTAATGTTGTGGATGACAATTTTCACATTACTAATATGGCCGACTTAGCATCTCCTCTCCTGATCATCAAGAAGAATTTATTGCAAGCTGGTTTATTTCCAGGTTGTGCTGAAAATTGCGATCTCTGTATACTCCGACCCAATGATTGCTTGAAGTTGAGAAATGGTATTCAACGGCTGATGGACGATCGTACAATTCTCTTCGAAAAGATTCCTAAGGTGGAAAACCCTATTGAAGAAATATCCGTGATTGCTAGGTCCAAAGTTCCAGTAAAGATTACCGCTACTAGAGTACCTGTGAAGATTACTGCTGAGCCCAAGGTAGCTCCCCTAATCATTACTGCACCTGGCCCAGTACCATATTCCTCAAGCAAAGCTATTCCGTGGAATTATGGAGGTGATGTTTACATCCGTGGTGTAAAGCAAGTTGATAATTCTGCTAATCCTAATGGCATTGTTGGGACTAGTAAAGTTACTCGAAGTGGAAGGATCTTCTCTCCAGAAATCTCACCTCCCGCCCCTGAAACTCGAGGAAAGGAACCAGTCAACCCTTCTCAGTCAGGGACACCGATCGAAGTTACTACCGAAGATGTTGCCAAACAAGAAATGGAAGAAATGCTGAAAATCATCCGCAAGAGTGATTTTGATGTGGTAGAACAGTTGGGGCATACTCCATCTAAAATTTCGATGTTATCCTTGTTGTTATCTTCTGAATCTCATGCCAATGCATTGATAAAATTCTTGAAGACCGCTCATGTACCTCAGGAGACATCCGTCGATCAGTTCGAAAATTATGTTGCTCACCTGGCTGTTGACAATGGCCTAGGCTTTTCCGATGCTGACCTGACACCAGCAGGAAAGAATCACAATAAAGCTCTGCATATCTCCATTGAGTGTAAGGGGATCACTTTGTCTCATGTGTTGATTGATAATGGCTCTTCTTTGAATGTGCTACCGAAAGCTATGCTCGATAAACTTGACTGTAAAAGCATTGAACTGAAACCTAGTGACGTTGTGGTGCGTGCTTATGATGGTGCGAAGAGCGTTGTCCATGGTGAAGTGGTTCTCCCTATCAAGATAGGACCTCAAGTCTTCAACACTATCTTTCACGTAATGAACATTCGTCCTGCCTATTCCTGCTTGCTGGGACGCCCTTGGATTCATGGGGCAAGTGCTGTAGCTTCGTCTCTCCATCAAAAGCTGAGGTATCCAATAGAGGGTAAGATCGTCACTGTGTGTGGGGAAGAAGAGTATATTGTCAGTAGTGTGCATACCTTCAGATACGTCGAGATGGATGGTGAATTCTTTGAGACTCCGTCTCAGTCATTTGAAGTAGTTCCTCCGACTAATCCTGTCCTTAAGCCAACTTCCTGTGTGAAGGTGAGAAAAACAAGAAAGGGGGGGTTTGAATTGTTTGGAAAAATAAGCGCTTTTCAAAATGAAAATCACACAAGGATTTTATACTGGTACGCTTATAACACAAAGCTACTCCAGTCCACCCGGCCAAGGTGATTTCGCCTTCAACAAGGACTTGATCCACTAATCTTGAAAGATTACAAACAACGCCTAAGAGAAAAATCTCTTAGTACTCTCAAGTCTACAGACTACACTAAGTCACTTGAGGAAATCAACAAACAAAAGATGAAAGATAAATTGTAATCTAGAGTGCTTCTAAGAAAGCAAATATTACAGTGTTAAGAACAAGAGTTTTTCACGTTATAAGCAAAAGCTTCGTGAATATCTTAGAGAGAAAGAGTGTTTTTCTTGACTTGGTGTTTCAGTATAATTTTGGCTTGTTGGCTTACTGATTGTTCTCTCGTGTGTTGCTGAAAGTTGATTTGCAATCCTTTATATAGATCAGTTGAAGTAGTAGTTGAAACTGGTGGATATTGAGATGAAGTTACGCCATCACATAATTAGCTAATGCAGGATGACTTTTTCTTCTTGAAATGACTACTTACCACAAGTAGTATTTTCTTTATTGAGATTGGAGATTAACGTCTCTTTCTCAATTAGGAAATCCATTTGAAAATCTTTACTTGTCTTCAACGTTACTCTTTCATGATTAGCAAATCCATAATCAGAGTATTTGTGTTTCTGGAGAACCTTGGAATCTTGCTTCTGATGTTGATTTAAATAGATTCTTCAGAAGGCGTTGTTCAGAGTCAGAGGTTCTAGGACTTACTTCCTGTTAAGATGCTTCTGATACTTGTTGTTTAGTTCAGAGTTTGACTTTCTTGAACTTGTTTCTTCTTCAGAGCTTCTGATCATTTGATAATATACTTCTGATCTGGTACTCTATCTGATGATGTCATCAGAGTCCTGCACACTTAGAAACTTTTCGTTAGGGTGCCATTTTTGATTTCATCCTTTGTTATCATCAAAATCAAGGAATCTGTTGTATCACAATTTTTGTTCTTACAATCTCCCCCTTTTTGATGATGACAAAACAACTTTAATTAGCAGATGAAACATGAATAAAAATAGATCAGATAGACAGAAGCTCCCCCTGAGATAGTACTAGGGAGTTCAGAGGTTCTGAAGTTCTTACCAGAGTTTCTTAAGTAAAGAGGTTTCTGAGATTTTCTGCAATTTCTTAAGTCCAAGTTAAATAATTTTGTTTATATGAAAAAAATGTTGCAGAATGCTTGACGGTTTTAGACAATATTTTCATCAGAGCTAATAATTACTTTCTCCCCCTTTTTGTCAGAATCAAAAAGACATAGTAAAAATAAGTTAAGAGAAAAAAAAAAAAAGATAAAGAGAAAAACTTAAAATTCATAGATAGAAGCACAACGGCAACAAACAAAACATCAGGTTCAAAAGAACAAGAAAAACATCAGAGTCAAAAGAAGACAGAAGCAAAAACAATAGGCAAGCAAAATAAATCCTAAGTGCTTAAGGGTTCGGAGGCGGAGGCATTCTCTGAAGCAGCATAGCAAGCATGTTCTGGATGTTTTCGTTGACAGTATCTTGCTTGTCCATTCTGGCCCGGAGCTCATTCTGATCTTGCTTGAGTTCTTTCAGAGTCTGAAGAACCGTAGGGATCACAGAAGATGACTCCCCCAGAGTCAGAGCTTGCTGAGCTTCAGCTTCAGCAGCAGCTTGAGCTTCTGCATCTGCCAGAGCCTTTGCTTCAGCTTCCTTTTGCCTTAGGAGTTCAGCTTCCTTAGCAAGTCTTTCTTCTTCTAGCCTTTTTGCTTCTTCTTCAGCTTCCTTGGCCAACCTCTCTTCTTCTAGCCTTCTGGCTTCAGCTTCTCTGGCAAGTCTCTCCTGGAGTCTTGCCTCAGCATTTCTGATGTAGTCATTTCTGACTTGTTCAGATATGCTCTTCAGCCTAAAGGACTCAGATGTCATCCAGCCAATGACTCTGTTCCAGTGTGTCCTTACAGATTCAGGATCATCACTGATTTCAGAGTTAGTGACCAGAGAATCAACCTTTTGAGCTGAAGCCTCTGCAATCATAAAGATGGCTTCCTTAAGGGTAGGTTTAGAAAGCTCAGGTTCAGGTTCTGGTTCAGAGGTGTGAGGTGGAGAGTTTGGAGGGCTGAGATTTAAAGTGAGAGGTTCTGGCTCAATTTCTGGTTCAGGTTGAGGTTCAGAAGATTGGGATGAAGCGTAAAGAGGGTTTAAGTCTAAGGGTTCAGATTCTGCTTCAGGTGCAGCGGGAATTTTTGGTGGGGTGATATCAGAGGTGTGGGGATCAGATGGTTGAATTTCAGAGGGTTGAGTTTCAGAGGGGATGGTGGTTGTTTGTTGTAGTGGTGAAGTTATTTCAGGTTCTGTGGTTTGTGTTTGTTGTGAAGCAAGTCTATGAGCGTAAAGTGTGGCTATAGTTGGGGATTCAGGGTCAGAAAATGCAGGGTCAGAAGAGACAGAAACATATGGAGGTGACTCAGGTTCAGAGGATGAAGAAGATGAAGTGCTTTGGTGGGTTTGTGCAGGTTTAGAGGGAGGAATGAAAGTACAGGCTATATTTAAAACTGGTGTAGGTTTGGAGGTTCTGGTGATTGAGGGTGTAATGTCAGAGGTGGTATAAATGGGTTGTGAAGAGAGAGGATTAGAGGAAGCCATCATGAATTCAGAGGTAGCAGGAGGAACAGACTTACCAGTAGAAAATTGCAGAGGAGCTGAAGATCCGCTTCCAGAAGCTCCTTCAAGTCTGGCCTTCTTTGCTGGAGGTGCTATCTTCTTCTCAGAAATACCTCTCTTGTATCTGACTAAATCTTCTTCAGAGTCCAGACAGTCATCGAGGCTGAAATCAGAGATGTCAACACCATCATCCAGCAGACGCTGAAGATAGATGGCAACAGCGTCTCTGGGCTCATTCTTGAAGAATCTGGCAAGGCCATGAGGCATCTTCCTCTGATCTTTCAAACTATCCCAGGATGTATCCAGAGTTGGCTTGACTTGTATTTTCTTGATTATCCCCATACTCTTGAGGTTTCTGGCATTCAGAGGCTTCCCCACATCAATTGCCAGATCATCCATCAACTTGGTCTTTTCCAGCTCATCTACCAGTCCATGCTCAATGAAGACGTCAGATAGCAATCTTCCCAGAGGAATGTAGGATTTGGGCTTCATGTTATTCCTGGTTTCTCTGACTGAATCTCTCAGATATCTGAAGAGGAGAGCAGGGAGGTTGATCTTCACACCTTTCTGGATGCAGTACAAAATGCATTTCTGGTCTGCATTAATGTAATCAGAAGAGTTAGAGGCTGGACGGTGGTGGATAGTTCCCAGAATAATCTTCAGCCACACTCTGAGGTTCTGGTGTAGCTCCTTGTTCTTAGAGGGGTTTCCTTCAACATTGGGTTTGAAGATTGTTGGGTTTATCACATCTGTGATGCGTTTTGACCTAGGAGGAATGTTGTAGATCCTTTTTCCTCCACTTCTTTCCATATTCAACAGAGAGGCAATGGACCCTTCTGTGATAACTATCTTCACTCCCAGAACAAATGAGACGATGAAGTTGTCATTTGCATCTGCATGTCTCCAGAACTCCTTGACCAGAAGTGGGTAAATTGGACCATACAACCTTTGGAAATAGTTCTCCCACCCTTGTTGACGCAGTTCTCCAGTTAGATCAACGCCATTTCTTCTTAGGTTGTCGAAATCAACCAACGATTCGCACAACACATCCAAGCCTTCAAAGGGGGTTGAAAGGTTAATGTGGCGTTCACGGTCAAGAACGTGAGGTTCTTTGTAAACAGGGGTTATGGTGACACCAGTAACCGTTGGTGTTTGAGTGTTTGAGGTTTGGGGATTAGAACTTGATTCCATCTGTTGAGAGAAGTTAAAAACTTCTTGTTGTTGAGCATCCATGAAGAAGAAGATGAAGATTGATGAAGAACTTGCAGAGAATGCTTTAAGAGAGGGTTTAGGGTTTTAGAGTGAGTGAGAGTGATAAGTGTGAAAAGTGAGAGAAAGTGTTTATATACTCTAAGTAAAAACATGCAAAACGACACACATTCCAGCGTTAGCACAAAAATCAAAATAGCACGTTTGGGGGGAAAAATGATTACAGCTAATAAATGAATGTCTAATCCCAACAGTACGCACACTGCTCTAGGAGATTTCAAACGTTCTGACCTTTGATTTCTTTTGACAGCTGTCTAGAAGTTCTAGGGTTAGACGTTTAGAGCTCCACGTGTTGATGTATCTGATCTTCAGGAATACCAAAGGATTGGTTTCTGAAGATTTCTAACTCAGATATCTTCTTAACTTGGTAGAAGTATCAGAGTCAGAGGCAGAAGTACATTTGTTTACATCAGATTCACATTTTACATTTTTCAGAGCCATTTTTCACTCAGGGCAATTTTTAATATTCAGATTTTCTAAGATAAAAAGAAATCTATCTTCAGCTAGAGGCTTAGTAAAGATATCTGCCCATTGATGTTCTGTATCAATGAACTTCAAAGTTACTATCCCTTTCTGAACATAGTCTCTGATAAAATGATGTTTTATTTCTATGTGTTTGGCTCTGGAATGTAGAATGGGATTCTTACTTAAACAAATAGCAGCAGTATTATCACAAAAGATAGGAATGTTACTCTCAAAGATTTGTAGATCTTCTAGCTGATGCTTCATCCAGAGCATCTGAGTTGTGCACAGTGATGCTGAGATGTATTCTGCTTCTGCAGTTGATAGAGCAATAGTTGACTGTCTTTTGCTAGCCCAGGAGATTAAATTGTTTCCCAGAAGCTGGCAATTTCCAGAAGTACTTTTTCGTTCTATTCTATCTCCTGCATAATCTGCATCACAATAACCCGAGAGTCTATACTCTGATGTTTTCTCATACATCAGGCCCAGGTTAGGAGTTCCTTTCAGATACTTAAGAATTCTCTTAACTGCTGTTAAATGAGATTCTCTAGGATCTGATTGGAATCTGGCACAAAGACAGACACTAAAGAGAATATCAGGACGAGTAGCAGTCAGATAGAGAAGAGAGCCTATCATACCTCGATAGAGCTTCTGACAAACCTTGTTGCTTACCTCTTCCTTTTCCAGAATGCAAGTTGGGTGCATGGGAGTTTTTGCAGAATTGCATTCTGTCATGTCAAACTTCTTCAGAACGTCTTTAATATATTTACTTTGATGGACGTACGTGACTTCTGGAGTTTGATTAATTTGAATTCCCAGAAAGAACTTTAATTCTTGCATTAAACTCATTTCAAATTCTGCCTGCATTAACTTAGAAAATTCTTGACAAACAGAGATATTAGCAGAACCAAAAATAATATCATCAACATAAATCTGACATATCATGAGATCATTATTAAGGTTTTTACAGAAGAGTGTAGAATCAACTTTCCCTCTGATAAAATTTTGTTCCAAAAGAAAATTGCTTAAACGTTCATACCAAGCTCTGGGAGCTTGTTTAAGTCCATATAAGGATTTCTTAAGTTTAAAAACATGTTCTGGAAAGTTTGAATTTTCAAAACCTGGAGGTTGATTGACAAACACTTCTTCTGAAATATAACCGTTAAGAAATGCACTCTTGACATCCATTTGGTATAATTTGATAGAATGATTAATAGCAAAAGATACAAGAAGACGAATAGATTCTAACCTCGCGATTGGAGCAAAAGTTTCATTATAATCAATACCTTCTTGTTGACTATAGCCTTGAGCTACCAGTCGTGCTTTGTTTCTGACAACTTCTCCTTTCTCGTTCAGCTTGTTTCTGAAAACCCATCTGGTTCCAATGACATGAGTGCCTCTGGGTTTAGGAACGAGATCCCAGACATCATTCTTTGAGAATTGATCTAATTCTTCTTGCATAGCTGCCACCCAATCGTTATCTTGAAGAGCTTCATCACAGGACGTAGGCTCAATCAGAGACACTAGTCCCAGAGGAATATCTTCAGAAGTTCTGAAGGTAAATCTGGTTCTAACAGGTTCATCTTTGTTTCCCAAAATCAAATCTTCAGATACGTTAATACGACTTTTAACTTTCCTTGGAATTTCTGGAGATTTAATTTCTTCAGAGTCTTGAGTGACAGTTGCTTCTGGAGTTTTCTCAGATTCTACAAGAGTGATTTCCAAATCTGCAAACTTTTCAACTAGCTTTGACTTTTCAGGGTCAAGCTTATCATCAAATCTGACATGAATTGATTCCTCCACAATTTTGGTTTCTGTGTTGTATACTCTATAGCCTTTAGAGCGTTCTGAGTATCCTAACATAATACCTTTCTGTGCTTTGGAATCAAACTTGTTCAGATGTTCTTTAGTATTTAATATAAAACAAGAGCATCCAAAAGGATGAAAATATGAGATGTTGGGTTTTCTTCCTTTACACAGTTCATAGGGAGTCTTTTCTAGAATAGGTCTTATAGAGATTCTATTCTGAATGTAACACGCTGTATTTACAGCTTCTGCCCAAAAGTGCTTTGCAACATTAGTTTCATTGATCATGGTTCTGGCCATTTCTTGGAGTGTCCTATTCTTCCTCTCTACAACTCCATTTTGTTGTGGAGTTCTAGGGCAGGAGAAATCATGGGATATTCCATTAGAATCAAATAATTCTTCAAAATCTTTATTTTCAAATTCCCCACCATGATCACTTCTGACTCTAACAATTTTGGAGTCAAATTCTTTTTGCACTTTGGAACAGAAACTGGTGAATACAGAGTGAGATTCACTCTTGTGCTTTAGGAATTTTACCCATGTCCAGCGACTGTAATCATCAACAATGACTAGTCCATACTTCTTTCCATTAACTGATGCTGTTTTCACAGGACCAAATAAGTCAATGTGAAGAAGTTCCAAAGGCTTAGAGGTAGAAACAACATTTTTCTTTTTAAAAGATGTTTTTGAAAATTTTCTTTTCTGACAAGCTTCACACAGAGCATCTGAAGAAAACTTCAGTTTAGGTAGGCCTCTGACTAACTCGAGTTTAGTTAGCTGAGAAAGTTTCCTCATGCTAATGTGGCCTAAGCGTCTATGCCATACCCATTGCTCTTCGTGAACTGACATTAGACATTTAACATTTTGATCTTTTAAATCAGAAAGATTTATTTTGTAAATGTTGTTTTTCCTCTTGCCTGTGAAAAGGACAGAGCCATCGTTCTGATTAATGGCTTTACATGTTTTTTGATTGAAGATTACATCATAACCGTTATCACTTAATTGACTTATGGATAACAAGTTATGCATTAATCCTTCTACATAAAGAACATCAGATATAGAGGGAAGAGTACCATTACCAATAGTTCCGGAGCCTCTGATCCTTCCTTTCTGATCTCCTCCGAAGCCTACAAATCCAGCGTCTTTAAGTTCCAGACTTTGGAACATAGAATTTCTTCCCGTCATGTGTCGCGAGCATCCAGAGTCCAGGTACCATGACTGGTGTCTGAACTTTGCTGCATAGGATATCTGCAACATAGATAATCTTATCTTTCGGTACCCAGAATCTCTTGGGTCCTTTTAGATTAGTTTTCCCAGAGTTTCTTATAACTTTGGGTCTTCTAGCATTTTTAAATTTGTGTTCTTGTGTGTGTGTGTAGTGATATGAAAAAGGAGATTTAATTTGATCACTTGTAGAAGTTTTATCTTCCTTAGGATCATACCCAATTCCCCTTTTATTGTTCTGACTTACTCCATAAATCATGGATGCCATAATACTCCTATCTATCCCATTCTTCAGAAATTCTTGAAAGGCTTCTTCATATTTATAAATAATTTTATTTGAAGTTTGTGGTGCTTGAGACAACGCTTCTTCTAATTCTGAGCTTTTTGTTTTTGCTTCATCTCTTTCTAACATTAAAGATTTGATTGTATCTTCTTGTGATAGAATTGTTATCTCAAGTTCACTACACTCTTCAAATTTTTCTTTAAGACAGCCTTTAATATTTTTAAACTTTTGTTTTAACTTCTGGTAAGAGGTAAGAGTTTCTGACAAACATGATTCTAAGTCAGATCTAGAAAGTTCAGAAAATACCTCTTCAGATTCTTCGTCTGAACAGTTGGATGTGGTAGCCATGAGTGCTATGTTGGCTTGTTCATCAGAGTCAGATTCTGATGATCCAGATTCACTGTCATCCCAGGTAGCCATCAGTCCTTTCTTTGTTCTGAAGGTGTTTTTCTTGAAGCTTTCTTTTCTAGGGTTGTCTTTCTTCAACTTGGGGCATTCATTTCTGTAATGACCTGTTTCTTTACATTCATAACAGGTAATATCTTTGTTAGCTTTACCTTTTGAAGTTGACTCTGATCGATCCCCTCTGGGTCTTGGTCTTCTGAAGTTGTTGTTCCTCTTTTTCCAGAGTTGCTTGACTCTTCTGGTTAGTAGGGACAACTCTTCTTCATCATCAGAGTCTTCTGGTTCAGAATCGTCAGTATCTTCAGCTTCTGCCTGGAGAGCTTTGGTTCTGTCAGGCTTCCGTCTTTCAGATCTGGACTTAAGCGCTACGGACTTGTTCCTTTTCTGAGGCTCATCCTCCTCTAGTTCTATCTCATGGCTTCTGAGAGAACTAACAAGTTCTTCAAGGCTGATATTGTTCAGATCCTTTGACAGCTTTAGAGCAGTAACCATAGGTCTCCATTTCTTTGGCAGACTTCTGACTATCTTCTTAACATGATCTGCAGTCGTGTATCCTTTGTCTAATACTTTAAGACCTGCAATAAGAGTTTGAAATCTAGAAAACATAGCCTCTATAGCTTCGTCATCTTCCATTTTGAAGGCTTCATATTTCTGGATAAGCGCCAGAGCCTTCGTCTCCTTGACTTGTGAGTTTCCTTCATGGGTCATCTTCAGAGAGTCAAGTATATCTTTGGCTGTCTCTCTGTTGGTGATTTTTTCATATTCGTTGTATGATATAGCATTTAGAAGTATTGTTCTGGCCTTGTGGTGATTTTTGAAGACACGTTTCTGATCTTCTGACATTTTGCTTCTGGGAACTTCAGCTCCATTTAAGACTGGAGGTGTGTATCCATCTGTGACAATGTCCCAAAGGTCAGCGTCATAACCCAGAAAGAAACTTTCGATTCTATCTTTCCAGTAATCAAATTTTTCTCCATCAAAAACAGGAGGCTTGGCATTGTAGGAATCTCTTTCATTTGAGTGGGCCATTGTTTTTCTCGTACTGGATCTCTCTACACGGTTAAGTGTTTGATTAGAAAATCAATAACAGAGCCGGAGCTCTGATACCAATTGAAGGTGAGAAAAACAAGAAAGGGGGGGTTTGAATTGTTTGGAAAAATAAGCGCTTTTCAAAATGAAAATCACACAAGGATTTTATACTGGTTCGCTTATAACACAAAGCTACTCCAGTCCACCCGGCCAAGGTGATTTCGCCTTCAACAAGGACTTAATCCACTAATCTTGAAAGATTACAAACAACGCCTAAGAGAAAAATCTCTTAGTCCTCTCAAGTCTACAGACTACACTAAGTCACTTGAGGAAATCAACAAACAAAAGATGAAAGATAAATTGTAATCTAGAGTGCTTCTAAGAAAGCAAATATTACAGTGTTAAGAACAAGAGTTTTTCACGTTATAAGCAAAAGCTTCGTGAATATCTTAGAGAGAAAGAGTGTTTTTCTTGACTTGGTGTTTCAGTATAATTTTGGCTTGTTGGCTTACTGATTGTTCTCTCGTGTGTTGCTGAAAGTTGATTTGCAATCCTTTATATAGATCAGTTGAAGTAGTAGTTGAAACTGGTGGATATTGAGATGAAGTTACGCCATCACATAATTAGCTAATGCAGGATGACTTTTTCTTCTTGAAATGACTACTTACCACAAGTAGTATTTTCTTTATTGAGATTGGAGATTAACGTCTCTTTCTCAATTAGGAAATCCATTTGAAAATCTTTACTTGTCTTCAACGTTACTCTTTCATGATTAGCAAATCCATAATCAGAGTATTTGTGTTTCTGGAGAACCTTGGAATCTTGCTTCTGATGTTGATTTAAATAGATTCTTCAGAAGGCGTTGTTCAGAGTCAGAGGTTCTAGGACTTACTTCCTGTTAAGATGCTTCTGATACTTGTTGTTTAGTTCAGAGTTTGACTTTCTTGAACTTGTTTCTTCTTCAGAGCTTCTGATCATTTGATAATATACTTCTGATCTGGTACTCTATCTGATGATGTCATCAGAGTCCTGCACACTTAGAAACTTTTCGTTAGGGTGCCATTTTTGGTTTCATCCTTTGTTATCATCAAAATCAAGGAATCTGTTGTATCACAATTTTTGTTCTTACACTGTGTGCCCAAGGTTATTCGTGCTCCTCCTGCTATGATTTCTCTGAAGGACGCTCAAGCCGTGGTTGAAGATGGTGGTCGTACTGGCTGGGGTCAACTGATCGATGTACCATACAAGTCTGATAGATTCGGCCTGGGATTTAGCTCTGAGAAGGTAGTCAAGAATCAGATTAATGCTGTAGAAGATGCTGACAGCGATTGCGACCTGGATAGCTGGATTTTCCCAACAATTGGTGACGGACTCAATAATTGGAAAGCTGAAAACACTATCCCGATTTCCTTTAGTCAGGAGTAATTGTTTTTGTCTATTTTAGTGTTGCAAATTTTTAATTTTTACAATTGAACTTCTTAAAGCATTGTGTCTATGCCCGGGGCACAATAGCTAATTTGTTAAGGGTTTTGTCATTTTCATAAGCATATTCACATTCAATAAATCAATGGACTTTTTGCATTCAAATATTACGCTCTCTATCTTTCCTGTCATCTTCCAAACAGGCTATGTTTTCTTACACACACTCACGTAACAAATTGCAGATCCATACCCACTCTGGATCCTGTTGATAATAGTTCTACTACTGTTCATTATGACTTTGAAAACCCGATCTACCAAGCCGAGGATGGAAGTGAGGAAGATTGTGAAGTACCTGGAGAACTTGCCAGACTGTTACTGCAAGAAGAAAGGACTATACAGCCGCACGAGGAGTCAGTTGAAACTGTAAATCTGGGTACTGAAGTAGACAAGAAAGAAGTCAAAATAGGAGTAGGCTTGGAAAACAGTGTCAAAGGAAGATTGATTCAGATGTTACATGACTATATTGAGATTTTTGCTTGGTCTTATGAAGACATGCCAGGACTGGATACTGATATAGTAGTGCAGCGGCTGCCAATGAAGGAAGATTGTCGTCCTGTTAAGCAAAAGGTTCGTCGCATGCGTCCTGAAATGTCTGAGAAAATCAAAGCCGAGGTTATGAAACAATTTGATGCAGGTTTTCTGGCTGTTACTTCTTATCCTCAATGGGTTGCTAATGTGGTACCAGTGCCAAAGAAGGATGGTAAGGTGCGAATGTGTGTAGATTACAGAGATTTGAATAAAGCGAGTCCCAAGGATGACTTTCCACTTCCGCACATTGATGTTCTGGTAGATAACACCGCTCAACACAAGGTATTCTCATTCATGGATGGATTCTCAGGTTATAACCAGATCAAGATGGCGCCTGAGGACATGGAGAAAACTACGTTTGTGACGCAATGGGGCACTTTCTGTTATAAGGTAATGCCATTCGGTTTAAAGAATGCAGGGGCAACGTACCAGCGTGCTATGGTGGTTTTGTTCCATGATATGATCCATCATGAAATAGAGGTATATGTGGATGACATGATAGCCAGATCTCATACTGAAGAAGAACATCTCGATCATTTATACAAACTGTTTGAGAGGTTGAGGAAATACAAGTTGAGATTGAACCCGAACAAATGCACCTTTGGAGTAAGATCCGGTAAACTCTTGTGCTTTATTGTCAGTGATAAAGGAATTGAGGTTGACCCGGCTAAGGTGAGAGCTATTCAAGAAATGCCAGTTCCCCGTACAGATAAAGAAGTTAGAGGTTTCTTGGGACGCTTGAATTACATTGCCCGATTTATCTCCCATTTGACTGCTACCTGCAAACCCATCTTCAAATTACTGAGGAAAAATCAAGAGATGATGTGGAATGATGAATGTCAAGAAGCTTTTGACAAAATCAAGAAGTATCTCCAAGAGCCTCCAATTTTGATGCCACCAGTTGAAGGGAGACCTCTAATCATGTATTTGACCGTGTTAGAAAATTCAATGGGGGTGCGTGTTGGGGCAACATGACGAGTCTGGTCGAAAAGAGCATGCCATATACTACCTTAGCAAAAAGTTTACCGACTGTGAAACAAGATACTCACTGCTTGAGAAAACTTGCTGTGTTTTGGTCTGGGCTGCTCGCCGACTAAGATAGTATATGTTGAATCACACCACTTTATTGATTTCTAAGATGGACCCTATCAAATATATATTTGAGAAACCTGCCCTCTCCGGAAGAATAGCAAGATGGCAGATGATTTTAACAGAGTATGATATCCAGTATACTACCCAGAAAGCAACCAAAGGAAGCGTGCTAGCTGATCATTTGGCTCATCAAGCGGTGGATGATTACCAATCTATGAATTTTGAGTTCCCAGATGAGGATGTCATGCTTGTTACTGATTATGAAGAACCTGGATCAGATGAAGGACCCGAACTGGGATCTCGATGGACTATGGTTTTTGATGGATCTTCTAATGCATTGGGCAATGGTGTTGGTGTTGTAATTATTTCTCCCAGGGGTTGCCATACGCCTTTCACTGCTAGACTATATTTTGATTGTACCAATAATATGGCTGAGTATGAAGCATGTATTTTGGGACTCAGAGCTGCTATAGACCTAAGAATCAAGTCTTTGAGTGTGTACGGAGACTTAGCATTAGTAATCAGTCAGATCAGAGGAGAATGGGACACTAAACATCCGAATGTCATCCCTTATCGAGAGCGGGTGTTGACATTAATCCCATACTTTGAGGAGATTATATTCGAACATATTCCACGAGAGGAGAATCAGTTGGCAGACGCATTGGCTACCATGTCATCCATGTTCGGAGTCAGATGGGACAGTGAAGCTCCCATGATCACCATTGAACGATTAAATGAACCAACATATTGTTATGAACTTAATACTGAGGGAGTAGAGGAGAAACCTTGGTTCCATGAAGTAAAAAGATATTTAGAAACTCAGGAATACCCTGAAGGGGCATCCATCAATGACAGAAAATTTCTGAGGAAGTTCTCCGCTAAATTCTTTTTAAGTAATGGAGTATTATACAAATGTAATCCTGATTCGACTTTGCTTCGCTGTGTGGATAAAAAGGAAGCAGAAAAGATTATTGAAGACATGCATGACGGTATTTTTGGGACTCATTCTAGTGGACATACGATGGCCAAGAAGATTCTGAGATCAGGGTATTATTGGTCTACCATGGAAGCTGATTGCCACCATCACTCCAGAACCTGTCACAAGTGCCAGATCTATGCGGATATAGTACATGTGCCTCCTGCTCCATTAAACGTGTTGACAGCCCCTTGGCCCTTCGCAATGTGGGGCATTGATATGATTGGAGAGATTAAACCTACTGCTTCTAACGGACATCGTTTCATTCTTGTTGCTATTGATTACTTTACAAAGTGGGTAGAGGCAGCCTCATTTGCTTCTGTTACCAAGAATGTGGTGGCACGGTTCATCAAGAATAGTCTTATTTGTCGATATGGCATCCCTGAAAGAGTTATCACAGACAATGGCACCAATTTGAACAACAAGATGATTACTGAACTCTGCACGCAGTTCAAAATAAAACACCATAACTCTTCTCCGTACCGGCCAAAGATGAACGGCGCCGTGGAGGCTGCTAATAAGAATATCAAGAAGATCATACAAAAGATGATAGTAACGTACAAAGACTGGCATGAGATGTTACCGTTTGCTCTCCATGGTTATCGCACTTCAGTGCGCACTTCGACAGGGGCAACTCCGTTCTCTTTAGTCTACGGAATGGAAGCCGTTTTACCAGTGGAAGTTCAGATTCCCTCTCTAAGAATCATGAAAGAGGCGGGCTTAGATGAAGATGAATGGATTCAGACTCGACTCGATCAGATAAATTTGATTGATGAGAAGAGACTTGCGGCTGTTTGTCATGGGCAGATATATCAGAAGCGCATGACCCATGCATTTAACAAAAGAGTCAAGAGACAGGTGTATCAAATTGGCGACTTGGTAATAAAGCATATCATTCTACCACAAGGTGATCCCAGAGGCAAATGGACTCCCACATACGAAAGGCCATTTGTAGTTAAGAAAGTATTCTCTGGTGGAGCCATGATGCTTGCTACAATGGATGGCGAAGATTTCCCGCATCCTGTGAACGCGGACATAGTTAAAAAATACTACGCATAAAAGAGACCCGCTAGGTCGACGTATCTAGGCAAAAGTAAGGGCATCCCGGCGAACCAAAAGGGTTCGGGCAAAAATTAGGGATAAACATATAAAAATGTACACCCGGCAAGTCGAAAACCTGAAAAGGCGGCTTGGGCAAAAAAGGGTATCCTGGTGGACTAAAAACCTGAAAAGGCGGTCCAGGCAAAAATTAGGGATTAAAGCGTATGACTATGTCCCGTTCTCGGTCAGCTTCACCCAAGTCAAAGGGACTGAACAAGCCAATCACTTCTATCTGACAGCAGGAGATGAGAGGCTTGAAGACATAATGACAGTAGTGGAATTAAAATCAATAGGACTTTTTCTGCATAGCTTTCTCTTTGTCTTCTTGACGATTTCCTCTTACTAGGATTTCTGTCTCCTTGTACACAAATTGCCTATTTATAGGCCCTCTTTCAAAATCAATACAATTTTATTTCAAAAAAAAAATGATGTTGTTTTACTTCCTCTGTTTTGTTTGCATAAACGTCCATTGATTTAATTCGAATTGATATATGCGTTTGAATATGATTGATGTTTACCAAAAATACATGCATAAAATAGCAATAACAGTTACTAAAAGACTTTAGGGTCGAGGATAAGGTCTAACCATGCTTTCCAACAAGTCCGATTGCTAATCCTATTCCCCAGCAAAATCAGTTATGTCCCAGAAGAAATGGGCATCACTAGACAGACTGGTCATCTCTCCCATCCCCAGCCAGGCTAAGTATCCCCAGCTAAGAAAGGGTCATCGATACAAGTATCTCCAACCAGAATGTTGGGATTTGTTTTCCCCTGGAAGAACTTTTCAGACGCATAATTCATTCATTACATCATTTCACAGCATACGCATGCATACATTGTTCGCATTTATTTTCAGAAGCATAAAACATCTTGTCATACCCCAAAATTTGCCCGTTAACCTTACAAGGCATTTTTCAAGGCACTCCAACTTGTTTTTCAAGACATTGACCGTAAAGGAACCAAGACCCAGCTCACAGAGGGCCCAATCCAGAAAATGGCCCAAACTGGCTTGCTCGCTAGGCGAGCAAATCCTTCGCCTAGCGAACCCCTCGCTATACCGCTCGCCTAGCGAAGCTTGCAGATATCAGAAAATTCTGGGCTTCATTCTGAGCCCATTAGGTCACAAAAAGAGTATTATAAATAGCAGAGCTTCATTCAGGAAGAGGGGAACGAAAACGGAAGGAAGACGGGAGCAAGAGTGAAGGCACAGAAAACCCTGGAGGCTAACCCGGAGAATTCAGAGCAACCTTAAAGGAAACCCGGAAGGAAATTCATTTGTATCAAGTGAAGGTGAGAAAAACAAGAAAGGGGGGTTTGAATTGTTTGAAAAATAAGCGCTTTTGCAAAATGAAATCACACAATGATTTTATACTGGTTCGCTTATAACACAAAGCTACTCCAGTCCACCCGGCCAAGGTGATTTCGCCTTCAACAAGGACTTAATCCACTAATCTTGAAAGATTACAAACAACCCCTAAGAGAAAAGAAAATCTCTTAGTCCTCTCAAGTCTACAGACTACAAAGAGTCACTTGAGGAAAACAAATAAAAATAGATACAAGATGTGTAATCTAGAATGCTTCTAAGAAAGCAAATATTACAAACTTAAGAACAAATTTTTCACTTGATAAGCAAAAGCTTAGTGAAAATCTTTGAAGAACAAAGATGTTTTTCTTGAGCGTGATATAATTTCAGTATAGTTTTGGCTAGTGATTTCTTCGTTTTTTGCTGAATGAGATTTCTTCTCTATTTATAGGAGTTGAAGTAGAGTTGAAGTAGCGTTGAGTCTGTTGGATATTGAGATGTAGTTACGCCATTCCATTAATAGCTTCTGCAGTAGACTTTTTCACTTAGAAGTGACTACTTACCACAATTAGTAACTTCTCTCTTGGAAGTGGAGATTAACGTCTCTTTTCTGATTGAGGAAATCCATTTGCAGAACTTTAACTTGGTTTAAACGTTACTTCATCATGATTAACAATTCTGATTAGAGTCTTTGTGTATCTGGAGAAATTGGCTTCTGATGTTATTTCTTAAATGTTCAGATGGCGCTGATAACTTCAGAGTTTGCAGAAGACATTTGTTCAGAGTCAGAGCTTCTAGACTTTACTTCATGTTCAGATGCTTCTGATACTTGCAGTTTTGTCCAGAGTTTAGAGCTTCTTGAATGAGATTCCTCTTTAGATGCTTCTGATACTTGAGATTTTGCATCTGATCTTGTTTTGCATCTGATGACATCATCAGATTTATTTCTTCTTTCTTTAGAACCCTGCACACTTAGAAACTTTTCGTTAGGGTACCACTTTTGGTTTCATCCTTTGTTATCATCAAAATCATGGAATCTATTGTAGAACTATTTTTGTTCTTACAATCTCCCCCTTTTTGATGATGACAAAACAAATAAAAATTATCAGATGAAACATGAAAAATATTAGATCAGATAGACAAAAGCTCCCCCTGAGTTAGTACTAGGGAGTTCAGAAGTTCTTACCAGAGCTTTCCAAGTAATTAGGTTTCTGAAAACTTTCTGCAAATGCTTAACTTTAAAGTTAGAGTTATTTAATCAGAGCTATTATTTAATCAGAGCTATTTATATCAGAACTATTTCTATAATTGTTGCAGAATGCTTAAGGTTTTAGACATAATTTTCATCAGAGCTATTTAATAATTTCTCCCCCTTTTTGGCATAATCAAAAAGGCATAAAACATAAAAAAAATAGAGAGAAAAACACTTCATTAAACAAAAGCACAAAGGCAAGCAGCAGTCAAAACAACAGATTCAAAGAAATATCAGAGCTAAAAAGAAAAGACAGAAGCAAAAACACTAGGCAACCAAGATAAATCCTAAGTGCCTAAGGGTTTGGAGGAGGAGGAAGTCTCTGTAGTAGCATGGCAAACATGTTCTGGAGGTTTTCATTCAGAGCGTCTTGCTTGTCCATCCTTGCCCGGAGCTCACTCTGATCTTGCTTGATCTCTTTCTGATCTTGCTTGATCTCCTTCAGAGTGTTAAGAATCAGAGGGATCGCAGAGGAAGACTCCCCCTGAATCAGAGCCTGCTGAGTTTCAGCTTCAGCAGCAGCTTGGGCTTCTGCATCTGCCTTAGCCTTGGCTTCAGCTTCCTGAATTCTCAGAAGTTCTGCTTCCTTTGCCAGGCGTTCTTCTTCCAATCTCTTAGCTTCTTCTTCAGCTTCCTTAGCCAATCTTTCTTCTTCTAATCTCTTGGCCTCAGCTTCTCTAGCCAGTCTCTCTTCCTCTAACCTTCTGGCCTCAGCTTCTCTAGCCAGCCTCTCTTGGAGTCTTTCCTCAGAGTCTCTGATGTAGCCATTTCTGACTTGTTCAGAGATACTCTTCAGCCTGTAAGACTCAGAGGTCATCCAACTAATAACTCTGTTCCAGTGTGTCCTAACAGATTTAGGATCATCACTGACTTCAGAATTTTTAGCCAGAGACTTGATCTTCTGGACTGAGGATTCTGCAACCTGTATAATGGCCTCCTCAAGGGTAGGTATGATAATTTTAGGTTCAGGTTCAGGTGAATGAGGTGGAGAGTTTTGAGGGCTGAGATTTAGAGGTTGAGGTTCAGTTTCTGGTTCTGGCTGGGGTTCAGATTCTGCTTCTGGTTGAAGTTCAGAATCTGGGTCTGGTTGAAGACTGGGGGATGAAGCATAGAGTGGGTTTACATCTAATGGGTCAGAGTCTGGGCTAGGTACAGCGGGAATTAATGGTGGAGTGATATAAGGTTCAGATGGGCGAATTACAGATGGTTGAGTTTCAGAGGGTGTGGTGGTTGTTTGTGGTGGAAGGGAAGTTTGATTTTCAGAGGTAATGGTGGTTGTTTGTTGTGGAATAGAAGTTCGGAGGGGAGAGGTTACTTCAGTTTGTGTTTGGGTTTGTGGGGCGAAATTTTTAGCATAAATTTCAGCTATTGTTGGGGAGTTTGGGTCAGAGTGTTCTTGATCAGAGGATTCATGATCAGAAGACTCTTGGTTAGAAGAAGGAGAAAGGTAAGGGGGTGATTCATACTCAGAGGATGATGAAGAGCTGTGGTGATATAGTTGATTAGGGTCAGAGGTTGTTGTGAAGTTACGGGCAATTTTTAGAACAGGTGGAGGTTGAGAGGTTCTAATGGTAGAAGGAGGAATTTCTGAGGTTGTAAAGATGGGAGGTGTTGGGAGAGGAGTAGAAGAAGCCATTACAGGTACAGAAGTAGCAGGAGGAATGGACTTACCAGAAGAAGAAGAGACTTTCAGAGGAGCTTTGGTTCCAGAGGATTCTCCAGTTCTGGGTTTCTTTGCCTTCCTTGCTTCCTCAGCTATCTTCTTCTCAGAAAGGCCTCTTTTGTATCTGACCAGATCTTCTACAGAATCCAGACAGTCTTCAAGGCGGAAATCAGAAACGTCAATGCCTTCATCCAGACGATCCTGAAGGTAGATGGCAATGGCATCTCTGGGTTCATTCTTGAAGAACCTTTCAAGGCCATGAGGCATCTTCCTCTGATCCTTCAGAGCTTCCCAGGTCACATTCATAGTGGGCTTGACTCTGATGTCTTTGATGATTCCCATACTCCTCAGATTTTTGGCATTGAGAGGCTTTCCAACGTCAATTGCCAGATCATCCATACATCTGGTCTTCTCCAGAGCATCTACCAGTCCATGCTCAATGAAGATATCAGAGAGCAATCTTCCCAGAGGAACGTAGGATCTGGGCTTCATATTATTCCTGGTTTCTCTGACTGAATCCCTCAGATATCTGAAGAGGAGAACAGGGAGGTTGATTGGAATACCCTTCTGAATACAGTAGAGGATGCACTTCTGATCAGCATTTATATAATCTGAAGAGTTGGAAGCTGGACGATGATGGATTGTTCCCAGAATAATCTTCAACCAAACTCGGAGGTTCTGATGAAGCTCCTTGTTCTTAGAGGGGTTTCCTTCAACATTTGCTTTGAAGATTGTAGGGTTAATGACTTCTGTGATGCGCTTGGACCTTGGAGGAATGTTGTAAATCCTTTTACCTCCAGCTTTCTCCATATTCAGCAAAGAAGCAATAGACGCTTCTGTGATAATGATCTTCACACCCAGAACAAAAGAAACGATGAACTCATCATCAGCATCTGCACATCTCCAGAATTCTTTCACCAGAAGAGGATAGATTGGACCATACAATCTGTTGAAGTAGGTTTCCCAACCTTGCTTGCGAAGATCTTCAGTTAAATCAACGCCATTTCTTCTCAAATTCTCAAAATCTACCAGCGATTCACATAGAACATCCAAACCTTCAAAGGGAGTTGAAAGGTTTATGTGTTGTTCGCGTTCCAAAATGTGAGGTTCTTTGTAAACTGGGGTTGTGGTAACATCTACAACCATGGGTGTTTGAGTGTTTGAGGTTTGGGGGTTAGAAGCAGCTTCCATTTGTTGGGAGAAGTTAAAAACTGCTTGTTCTTGAGGATTCATGATGAAGATTGATGAAAAAGATGAAGAACTGAGAGAGTTGCAGAGAAAACTTTGAGAGAGGGTTTAGGGTTTAAGAGTGAGTGAGAGTGATAAGTGTGTGAAATGTGAGAAAAGTGTTTATATACCAAAGGGTAAAAACACATGCAAAACGACACAATTAATTGCGTTGGAACAGAACACAAGATTTGCACGCTAGGGGAGGAAAAATGATTATAGCTAATAAATGAAAGTCTAATCCCAACAGTAAGCACACTGCTCGAGGAGATTTCAAGCATTCTGACCTTTGATTTCTTTTGACAGCTGTCTAGAAGTTCTAGGGTTAGACGCATGTTCCCCACGTGTTGATGTTTCTGATCTTCAGGAATACCAAGAGATTGGTTCTGAAGATTTCTAACTCAGATATCTTCTTAACTTGGTAGAAGTATCAGAGTCAGAGGCAGAAGTGTATTTGTTTTTATCAGATTCTCATTTTACATGTTCAGAGCCAAATTTTACTCAGGGCAATTTTTAATGTTCAGATTTTCTAATATAAAGCGAAATCTATCTTCAGCCAGAGGCTTAGTAAAGATATCTGCCCATTGATGTTCTGTATCAATGAACTTCAGCGTTACTATTCCTTTCTGAACATAGTCTCTAATAAAATGATGTTTAATTTCTATGTGTTTGGCTCTGGAATGCAAAATGGGATTCTTACTCAAACAAATAGCAGCAGTATTATCACAAAGGATAGGAATGTTACTCTCAAAGATTTGTAGATCTTCTAGCTGATGTTTCATCCAGAGCATCTGAGTTGTGCACAGTGATGCTGAGATATATTCTGCTTCTGCAGTTGATAGAGCGATAGTTGACTGTCTTTTGCTAGCCCAGGAGATTAGATTGTTTCCCAGAAGCTGGCAATTTCCAGATGTACTTTTTCGTTCTATTCTATCTCCTGCATAATCTGCATCACAATAACCAGAAAGCCTATACTCTGATGTTTTCTCATACATCAGGCCCAGGTTAGGAGTTCCTTTCAGATACTTAAGAATTCTCTTAACAGCTGTTAAATGAGATTCTCTAGGATCTGATTGGAATCTGGCACAAAGACAGACGCTGAAGAGAATATCAGGACGAGTAGCAGTCAGATAGAGAAGAGAGCCTATCATACCTCGATAGAGCTTCTGACAAACCTTGTTGCTTACCTCTTCCTTCTCCAGAATGCAAGTTGGATGCATGGGAGTCTTTGCAGAATTGCATTCAGACATATCAAACTTCTTTAGAACGTCTTTAATGTACTTGCTTTGATGAATGTACGTGACTTCTGGAGTTTGATTGATTTGAATTCCCAGAAAGAACTTTAGTTCTTGCATTAGACTCATTTCAAATTCTGCCTGCATTAACTTAGAAAATTCTTGGCAAACAGAGATATTAGCAGAACCAAAAATAATGTCATCAACATAAATTTGGCATATCATGAGATCATTTTTATGATTTTTACAGAAGAGTGTAGAATCAACTTTCCCTCTGATAAAATTTTGTTCCAGAAGAAAATTACTTAAGCGTTCATACCAAGCTCTGGGAGCTTGTTTAAGTCCATTTAAGGATTTCTTAAGTTTGAAAACATGTTCTGGAAAATTTGAGTTTTCAAAACCAGGAGGTTGATTTACATACACTTCTTCTGAAATATAACCATTTAGAAATGCACTCTTGACATCCATTTGGTATAATTTTATAGAGTGATTAATAGCGAATGATACAAGAAGACGAATAGACTCTAACCTTGCGACTGGAGCAAAAGTTTCATTATAATCAATACCTTCTTGTTGACTATAACCTTGAGCTACCAGTCGTGCTTTGTTTCTGACAACTTCTCCTTTCTCGTTCAGTTTGTTTCTGAAAACCCATCTGGTTCCAATGACATGAGTGCCTCTGGGTTTAGGAACAAGATCCCAGACATCATTCTTGGAGAATTGATCTAACTCTTCTTGCATAGCTGCCACCCAATCATTATCTTGAAGAGCTTCATCACAGGACGTAGGCTCAATCAGAGACACTAGTCCCAGAGGAATATCTTCAGAAGTTCTGAAGGTAGATCTGGTTCTAACAGGTTCATCTTTGTTTCCCAAAATCAAGTCTTCAGATACGTTGCTACGACTCTTGACTTTCCTTGGAATTTCTGGAGATTTAATTTCTTCAGAGTCTGGAGTGACAGGTGCTTCTGGAGTTTTCTCAGATTCTACCAGAGTGATCTCTAAATCTGCAAACTTTTCAACTAGCTTTGACTTTTCAGGGTCAAGCTTATCATCAAATCTAACATGAATTGATTCCTCCACAATTTTGGTTTCTGTGTTGTATACTCTGTAGCCTTTAGAGCGTTCTGAGTATCCTAACATAATACTTTTCTGTGCTTTGGAATCAAACTTGTTCAGATGTTCTTTAGTATTTAATATAAAACAAATGCATCCAAAAGGATGAAAATAAGAAATGTTGGGTTTTCTTCCCTTACACAGTTCATAGGGAGTCTTATCCAGAATAGGTCTAATAGAGATTCTATTCTGAATGTAACACGCTGTATTTACAGCTTCTGCCCAAAAGTGCTTTGCTACATTTGTTTCATTGATCATGGTTCTGGCCATTTCTTGGAGTGTCCTATTCTTCCTCTCTACAACTCCATTTTGTTGTGGAGTTCTAGGGCAGGAGAAATCATGGGATATTCCATTAGAATCAAATAATTCTTCAAAATCTTTATTTTCAAATTCTCCACCATGATCACTTCTGACTCTAATAATTTTAGAGTCAAATTCTTTTTGCACTTTAGAACAGAAACTGGTGAATACAGAGTGAGACTCACTCTTGTGCTTTAGGAATTTTACCCATGTCCAGCGGCTGTAATCATCAACGATTACTAGTCCATACTTCTTTCCATTGACTGATGCTGTTTTCACAGGACCAAATAAGTCAATGTGAAGAAGCTCCAGAGGCTTGGAGGTAGAAACAACATTTTTCTTTTTAAAAGATGTTTTTGAAAACTTTCCTTTCTGACAAGCTTCACACAGAGCATCTGAAGAAAACTTCAGTTTAGGTAAGCCTCTGACTAACTCAAGTTTAGTTAGCTGAGAAAGTTTCCTCATGCTAATGTGGCCTAAGCGTCTATGCCATACCCATTGCTCTTCGTGAACTGACATTAAACATTTAACATTTTGATCTTTTAAATCAGAAAGATTTATTTTATAAATGTTGTTTTTCCTCTTGCCTGTGAAAAGGACAGAGCCATCGTTCTGATTAATGGCTTTACACGTTTTTTGATTAAAGATTACATCATAACCGTTATCACTTAATTGACTTATGGATAACAAGTTATGCATTAAACCTTCTACATAAAGAACATCAGATATAGAGGGAAGAGTACCATTACCAATAGTTCCGGAGCCTCTGATCCTTCCTTTCTGATCTCCTCCGAAGCCTACAAAGCCAGCGTCTTTAAGTTCCAGGCTTTGGAACATAGACTTTCTTCCCGTCATATGTCGCGAGCATCCAGAGTCCAGGTACCATGACTGGTGTCTGAACTTTGCTGCATAGGATATCTGCAACATAGATAATCTTATCTTTCGGTACCCAGAATCTCTTGGGTCCTTTCAGATTAGTTTTCCCAGAGTTTCTTACAACTTTGGGTCTTCTAGCATTTTTAAATTTGTGTTCTTGTGTGTGTGTATAGTGGTATGAAAAAGGTGATTTAATTTGGTTACTGGTAGAAGTTTTATCAGAATCAGAATCATACCCAATTCCCCTTTTATTATTCTGACCTACTCCATAAATCATGGATGCCATAATACTCCTATTTATCCCATTCTTCAGAAATTGTTGAAAGGCTTCTTCATACTTATAAATAATTTCATTTGAAGTTTGTGGTGCTTGAGACAACACTTCTTCTAATTTTAAGCTTTTTGTTTTAGCTCCATCTCTTTCTAACGTTAAAGATTTGATTGTATCTTCATGTGCTAGAATTGTTGTCTCAAGTTCACTACATTCTTCAGATTTTGCTTTAAGAAGACCTTTAATGCTTTTAACTTTTTGTTTTAATTTCTGAAGAGAGGTAAGAGTTTCTGATAAACATGATTCTAAGTCAGATCTAGAAAGTTCAGAAAATACCTCTTCAGATTCTTCATCTGAGCTGCTGGATGTGGTAGCCATAAATGCTACGTTGGCTTGTTCATCAGAGTCAGATTCTGATGATCCTGAATCACTATCGTCCCAGGTGGCCATTAATCCTTTCTTTGTTCTGAAGGCATTTTTCTTGAAGCTTTCCTTCTTAGAGTTATCTTTCTTCAGCTTGGGGCATTCATTTCTATAATGACCTGTTTCTTTACATTCAAAACAGGTAATATCTTTATTAGGTTTACCTTTTGAAGTTGACTCTGATCTATCCCCTCTGGGTCTTGATCTTCTGAAGTTGTTGTTGTTCCTTCTTTTCCAGAGTTGCTTAACTCTTCTGGTTAGTAAGGACAGTTCTTCTTCATCATCAGAGTCTTCAGGTTCAGAGTCGTCAGTATCTGCAGTTTCTGCCTGGAGAGCTTTGGTTCTGTCTGACTTCCGTCTTTCAGGTCTGGACTTCAGCGCCACTGACTTGTTCCTTTTCTGAGGCTCATCCTCCTCTAGTTCTATCTCATGGCTTCTGAGAGAACTAACAAGTTCTTCAAGGCTGATACTGTTCAGATCCTTTGATAACTTCAGAGCAGTAACCATAGGTCTCCATTTCTTTGGCAGACTTCTGACAATCTTCTTAACATGATCTGCAGTTGTGTATCCCTTGTCTAGCACTTTAAGACCTGCAATAAGAGTTTGGAATCTGGAAAACATAGCTTCTATAGCTTCGTCATCTTCCATCTTGAAGGCTTCATATTTCTGGATCAACGCCAGAGCCTTCGTCTCCTTGACTTGGGAGTTTCCTTCATGGGTCATCCTTAGAGAGTCAAGTATATCTTTGGCTGTCTCTCTGTTGGTGATCTTCTCATATTCGTTGTATGATATGGCATTTAGAAGTATTGTTCTGGCCTTGTGATGATTTTTGAACTCACGTTTCTGATCTTCTGACATTTTGCTTCTGGGAACTTCAGCTCCATTTAAGGTTGGAGGTTTGTATCCATCTGTGACAATGTCCCAGAGGTCAGCATCATAACCAAGAAAGAAACTTTCGATTCTATCTTTCCAGTAATCAAACTTTTCTCCATCAAAAACAGGAGGCTTGGCATTGTAAGAATCTTTCTCATTTGAGTGGGCCATTTGTTTTTCTCGCACTGGATCTCTCTACACGGTTAAGTGTTTGATTTGAAAATCAATAACAGAGCCGGAGCTCTGATACCAATTGAAGGTGAGAAAAACAAGAAAGGGGGGTTTGAATTGTTTGAAAAATAAGCGCTTTTGCAAAATGAAATCACACAATGATTTTATACTGGTTCGCTTATAACACAAAGCTACTCCAGTCCACCCGGCCAAGGTGATTTCGCCTTCAACAAGGACTTAATCCACTAATCTTGAAAGATTACAAACAACCCCTAAGAGAAAAGAAAATCTCTTAGTCCTCTCAAGTCTACAGACTACAAAGAGTCACTTGAGGAAAACAAATAAAAATAGATACAAGATGTGTAATCTAGAATGCTTCTAAGAAAGCAAATATTACAAACTTAAGAACAAATTTTTCACTTGATAAGCAAAAGCTTAGTGAAAATCTTTGAAGAACAAAGATGTTTTTCTTGAGCGTGATATAATTTCAGTATAGTTTTGGCTAGTGATTTCTTCGTTTTTTGCTGAATGAGATTTCTTCTCTATTTATAGGAGTTGAAGTAGAGTTGAAGTAGCGTTGAGTCTGTTGGATATTGAGATGTAGTTACGCCATTCCATTAATAGCTTCTGCAGTAGACTTTTTCACTTAGAAGTGACTACTTACCACAATTAGTAACTTCTCTCTTGGAAGTGGAGATTAACGTCTCTTTTCTGATTGAGGAAATCCATTTGCAGAACTTTAACTTGGTTTAAACGTTACTTCATCATGATTAACAATTCTGATTAGAGTCTTTGTGTATCTGGAGAAATTGGCTTCTGATGTTATTTCTTGAATGTTCAGATGGCGCTGATAACTTCAGAGTTTGCAGAAGACATTTGTTCAGAGTCAGAGCTTCTAGACTTTACTTCATGTTCAGATGCTTCTGATACTTGCAGTTTTGTCCAGAGTTTAGAGCTTCTTGAATGAGATTCCTCTTTAGATGCTTCTGATACTTGAGATTTTGCATCTGATCTTGTTTTGCATCTGATGACATCATCAGATTTATTTCTTCTTTCTTTAGAACCCTGCACACTTAGAAACTTTTCGTTAGGGTACCACTTTTGGTTTCATCCTTTGTTATCATCAAAATCATGGAATCTATTGTAGAACTATTTTTGTTCTTACATCAAGGTCCAGCTCAATCCGACTCGCCAATTCAAGGTTGCAATTCGATTGCAAACAGGTTGGCATTACTATTATTGCTTATGTTCTTAATTTGCATGTGATATAATAATCGAATTCATAAACATATTTGAGGTTTTGCATGTGAATTTGAGTGTGACTGAATATTGTGAATGCTGAACCATGTAATTTATGTATCGGATGCCTTAAGGCATGCAGCAGGTTGAGGTCATACTGTTCTGAAATTCAAAACCCGCAGCCGCTCGCTAGCACATCGCTAAGCGAGCATGTAGCTTAATTTTGAAAGCTGTTTAGAAAAATATAACTTGACAATGATTCTGGTACGAATGTATGCCAAGTGGTGATTTTCTAATGGAGGTTTTGAAAAGTGTGACGAGATAAATACTTTGTATACATTCGCACAAGAGTCATTACAAAGTTAAACTCTCTTTTCAAAAACATTTTCTAAACAGCTCTCACACACTTTTTCAGACAAGAAAAACATAAGTGATCAAGCAATTAAGAGCCCATGGATAACCATGGATACAAAGGGTGCTAACACCTTCCCTTTGTATAATGTACCTCCCGAGCTCAAAATCTAATTAAGGTCTTTCCTGTTCTTTTCCACCTTTCCTTATTGGATAAAAGAAAAGTCGGTGGCGACTCTTGCTAACCGCGACATTTGCTTTCCAAAGCAAAAACACATAAAGTCAGTTCACCGTATGACAAAACTGGCGACTCTGCTGGGGAATTAAAGAGAGGTTACCTTAAAACCAGATCACTTATTTAAATTGTCTGATTTACTTTTAAGGGATTGCTTGGGTATTTTATGCTTGAGTGAAAGATCCTACACCCGGATCTAGTGTACCTTAGGTAAGTAGCAATAGATCATCGCGACTATCCGGCGTATACTGGAATAGTCAAAATGATGGCTACGGTTAATGTGACACTTTGGATGTCCTGATGTTCCTCATGTTTACTTGAGGAAAAATTTGGCTTCCGCGTGGTGTCATCAAAACATTAACCAGACTTTAGCACCCTAATTGACTCATCCTAGCCATTAGAAAGTAGTGAGATGACTGGCTTCGGTTCCGACTGAGGTTGGTTGAGACTCGATACTACACTCTCTGAGATTGGACTTTAAGGAAATTTCGGTCAACCACTTGGTGTTGCACTGAAGTGGACTTAAGGAAAGGTCAATGATTTGAGATCCTTCTAGAACCCGGTTACTATTCTAGGACAGGTTGAACCAACCAAACTTCAGTGGGGAGGGTACTTACCTATGGAACTCATGCAAGCCTTAAAACTTAGGAATGATTGTTGTGTGACTTGCTTGTGCTTGTTATTTACTTAACATCATAACATCATAACATTGTACTAACCATTTCAAGGACTTAGGGATTTAGCTTTGCTCTATTAAACAGGTTATGGCTTCCAGGAAGACCATCCGGATCAATTTTGTAGCAATCTCTCCTCAACTAAAGGATTTAGTGTCAGAACTTCCCGATCATGCTCAGTTCATCAAGAAACATGGTTCTCTCCTCAATTTGGTTACCACTGGTTTCAAAGAAGATATGATGAGAGTTCTATTCCAGTTCTTCGATCCTAAACATCATTGCTTCACTTTCCCAGATTATCAGTTGGTACCCACATTAGAAGAATTTTCCAGGCTGCTTGGGATACCTATCCTTGATCAAATACCTTTCAGTGGTTTAGAAAAGATTCCGAAGTCTAAAGAAGTTGCCGCAGCTTTACACGTGACAAAATCAGACATTGAAACCAATTGGGTAACAAGAAGTGGAATGAAGGGTTTACTTGCCAAATTTCTGATAAATAAGGCTCGAGAACTCCTAAAAGTTATGGATGTCCAGGATTTCGAAGATGTTCTAGCATTACTAATCTATGGTTTGGTGCTATTCCCTAATCCATACCAATTCATAGACGTGAATGCTATTAAGATATTCCTCACTCATAACCCTGTGCCTACCTTGCTCGGAGATATTTTGCATTCCCTTCACATCCGTACTATGAAGAGACAAGGGACTCTCATGTGCTGCATACCTTTATTGTCTAGGTGGTTTATTTCGCACCTTCCTCAATCGGTCTTGAAGAATGATCAAAATCTGAAGTGGCCTCAAAGGATAATGTCGCTCTCCCATTCAGACATCCGTTGGTGTCCTAATCTCAGAGAAAATGTTATCCTCATCGACCGTTGTGGAGAATTCCCTAATGTCCCACTCATGGGGATAAGAGGAGGTATTACTTATAATCCTGCTTTAGCCCTACGTCAGTTTGGTTGTGCTCGAAGAGATGGTCCACATGAAATGATTATTCAAGGTACGGTGTTTGACTATGACAATGACTCTCAAGGTCTCCGTCAAAGGTTTGTACGAGCTTGGGGCATGGTGAAAAGAAGCACTTTAGGACAGAAAAATCCTATTCCTATGGAGCCTTATCTCAGATGGGTATGCGCCAGAGCTCGTGAACTTGTCATGCCATATCTTGCGGTCAGACCACTGATTGTTGAACCAGGGGTTGAAGGAGGTACTTCTCAGATCACTCCTTATCCAGATATGCCTACTGATGTTAAGGAATTGAAGAGATCCTAGACCCAGTTGAGAGAGGAAAGAGATACTTTTGAAGCTCAGTTCAGTGCAGAAAGGAAGAAGGTACTAGAGCTCACCAGCCAGCTTAATGAGGAACGAAGACTCAATGTATATCTTCGCCCAAAAAGAAGCCGCCCCTGGGAGATTTAAGCTTTCATTGTATTTTTATTATTATTTTTGTAATGAACATTGGTTAAGAAATTAGTAATAAAAGTTCCCCTCTTTTTGGTAGTTTACGCAAAGTTAAATTCCCAAAAGTCCTTGAAAACATTGCATTGCATAACATAACATCGCATAACAGGTATTCTAAAGGATCAATATTCTCACGGTCTTCCTATTGCAAACAGAAAAATGGCTCTCGAACAAACTGTCAAAGATCTCCAGGCTCAGAATGCTCAATTCCAGGAGATGATGCTGAGCTTATCCAAGGGGCAGGAGGAACTGAAGGCTCTCTTGCTCGAGAAGAAAAAAGACCAGAAACCTGTGAGTTACATTAACCCGGGAAGAAGGCGTAAAGGACAGGCTGCGGGAGTCAAGATTAGACTTCCGAAGGATCAAGAAGAGGAGACAGAGAGTGATTTGGAAGAGGAGAATGTCGACCTCTTCAACCCTAAGGACGACGACGAAGATTACGAGAATGAACAGTACTCTCCAAAAGATGGCAAGTACAAGTTGCTAGAAGAACGTATGCTAGCCATGGAAGGCCAGAAGGCGCCCGGTCTGGATTTCGAAAGCTTAGGTCTGGTCTCCGATGTGATCATTCCCCGCAAATTCAAGGTCCTCGCTTTCACTAAGTATGATGGGGCATCTTGTCCTCAAATGCATCTGAGAGCTTACGTGAGAAAGATTCAGCCGTATACCACTGATAGGAAACTATGGATCCATTTCTTCCAAGAGAGCCTGTCTGGCACACAGTTAGAATGGTACTATCAGCTCGAGAGCTCTGACATCCACACCTGGACTGATTTAGAAACAACTTTCTACAAGCAGTACCAGTATAATTCTGAACTAACGCCTACTCGGCTACAGCTGCAGAATATGACTATGGGATCTAAAGAAAGCTTCAAAGAATATGCTAAAAAATGGAGAGATTTGGCTGGCAGAGTCAAACCCCCCATGACTGATCGAGAATTAGTGGACATGTTCATGAGCACACTGACTGGCCCATTCTATAGCCATCTATTGAGAAGTTCCTCATCGGGTTTCACTGAACTTATATTGACAGGTGAACATGTTGAAAGCGGCATTCGAAGTGGAAAGATACAGGCGGCTACCTCTGATCCTCCGGAGACTCCTAATGACATCACTGCCCCTCTGCCTAACCTTGACGAGACTGTCAATGCTGTGGAAGATGCTGGTAACGATTGTGACTTGGATAGTTGGATTTTCCTAACAATTGGTGATGGACTCAATAATTGGAAGGCTGAAGACACTATCCCGATTTCCTTTAGTCAGGAGTAATCGTTATTGCTTATCTAATGTATCAAATTTGGTTAAATGTTTTGTCATTTTCATAAGCATATTCACATTCAATAAATCAATGGACTTTTTGCATTCAAATATTGCGCTCTTTATCTTTCCTGTCATTTTTTCAAACAAGCTATGTTTTCTTGCACACACTCACGTAACAAATTGCGTATCCATATCCACTCTGGATCCTGTTGGTAATAACTCTGCTACTGTTCATTATGACTTTGAAAATCCGATCTACCAAGCCGAGGATGGAAGTGAGGAAGATTGTGAAGTACCTGGAGAACTTGCCAGACTGTTACTACAAGAAGAAAAGACCATACAGCCGCACGAGGAATCCTTCGAAATTGTAAATCTGGGTACTAAGGTGGACAAGAAAGAAGTCAGAGGTTTCTCGGTACGCTTGAATTACATTGCCCGATTCATCTCCCACTTGACTGCTACCTGCAAACCCATCTTCAAACTACTGAAGAAAAATCAAGAGATGGTATGGAATGATGAATGTCAAGAAGCTTTTGATAAAAATCAAGAAGTATCTCCAAGAACCTCCAATCTGATGCCACCAGTTGAAGGAAGACCTCTAATCATGTATTTGACCGTGTTAGAAAGTTCAATAAGGTGTGTGTTGGGGCAACATGACTAGTCTGGTCGAAAAGAGCATGCAATATACTACCTTAGCAAAAGGTACCGACTATGAAACAAGATACTCACAGCTCGAGAAAGCTTGCTATGCTTTGGCTTAGGCTGCTCGCCGACTAAGACAGTATATGTTGAATCATACCACTTTGTTGATTTCTAAGATGGATCCTATCAAATACATATTTGAGAAACCTGCCCTCTCCGGAAGAATAGCAAGATGGCAGATGATTTTAACAGAGTATGATATCCAGTATACTACCCAGAAAGCAATCAAAGGCAGCGTGTTGGCCGATCATTTGGCTCATCAAGCAGTGGATGATTACCAATCTATGAATTTTGAGTTCCCAGATGAGGATGTCATGCTTGTTACTGATTATGAAGAACCTGAACCGGATGAAGGACCCGAACCGGGATCCCGATGGACTATGGTTTTTGATGGATCTTCTAATACATTGGGTAATGGTGTTGGTGTTGTAATCGTTTCCCCCAAGGGTTGTCATACGCCTTTCACTGCTAGACTATGTTTCGACTGTACCAACAATATGGCCGAGTATGAAGCATGTATTTTGGGACTCAGAGCTGCTATAGACCTGAGAATCAAGTTTTTGAGTGTGTACGGGGACTCAGCTCTAGTAATCAGTCAGATCAAAGGAGAATGGGACACTAAACATCCGAATCTCATCCCTTATCGAGAGCGGGTGTTGACATTAATCCCATACTTTGAAGAGATTACATTCGAACATATTCCACGAGAGGAGAATCAGTTGGCAGACGCCTTGGCCACCATGTCGTCTATGTTCAGAGTCAGATGGGACAATGAAGCTCCCAGGATCACCATTGAACGACTAGATGAACCAACATATTGTTATGAACTTAACGCGGATGAGGTAGAAGAGAAACCTTGGTTCCACAAAGTAAAAAGATATTTAGAAGCTCAGGAATACCCTGAAGGGGCATCCATCAATGACAGAAAATTCCTGAGGAAGTTCTCCGCTAAATTCTTTTTGAGTAATGGAATATTATACAAACGTAATCATGATTCGACTTTGCTTCGTTGTGTGGATAAAAAGGAAGCAAAAAGGATTATGGAAGACATGCACGAAGGTATTTTTGGGACTCACTCTAGTGGACATACAATGGCCAAGAAGATTCTGAGATCAGGGTATTATTGGTCTACCATGGAAGCTGATTGCCACCATCACTCCAGAACTTGTCACAAGTGCCAGATCTATGCGGATAAAGTACATGTGCCTCCTGCCCCATTAAACGTGTTGACAGCCCCTTGGCCTTTTGCAATGTGGGGCATTGATATGAACGGAGAGATTAAGCCTACTGCTTCTAATGGACATCGTTTCATCCTCGTGGCTATTGATTACTTTACAAAGTGGGTAGAGGCAGCCTCATTTGCTTCTGTCACCAAGAATGTGGTGGCACGGTTCATCAAGAATAGTCTTATTTGTCGATATGGCGTCCCTGAAAGAGTTATCACTGACAATGGCACCAATTTGAACAACAAAATGATTACTGAACTCTGCGCGCAGTTCAAAATAAAACACCATAACTCTTCTCCGTACCGGCCAAAGATGAATGGCGCCGTGGAGGCTGCTAATAAGAATATCAAGAAGATCATACAAAAGATGACAGTAACGTACAAAGACTGGCATGAGATGTTACCATTTGCTCTTCATGGTTATCGCACTTCAGTACGCACTTCGACAGGGGCAACTCCTTTCTCTTTAGTCTACGGAATGGAAGCCGTCCTACCGGTAGAGGTTCAGATTCCCTCTCTAAGAATCATGAAAGAGACAGGTTTAGACAAGGATGAATGGATTCAGACTCGACTCGATCAGATAAATTTGATTGATGAAAAGAGACTTGCGGTTGTTTGTCATGGGCAGATATATCAGAAGCGCATGACCCAGGCATTCAACAAAAAGGTCAGGAGACGGGTGTATCAAATCGGCGACTTAGTTATCAAGCGTATCATTCTACCACAAAGTGATCCCAGGGGCAAATGGACTCCCACATACGAAGGGTCATTTGTAGTTAAGAAGGTATTCTCTGGTGGAGCCATGATACTTGCTACGATGGATGGCGAAGACTTCCCATATCCCGTGAACGCAGACATAGTCAAAAAATACTACGCATAAAAGAGACCCGCTAGGTCGACGTACCTAGGCAAAAGTAAGGGCATCCCGGCGAACCAAAAGGGTTCGGGCAAAAATTAGGTATAAACACATAAAAATGTACACCCGGCAAGTTGAAAACCTGAAAAGGCGGCTTGGGCAAAAAAGGGTATCCTGGTGGACTGAAAACCTGAAAAGGTGGTCCAGGCAAAAATTAGGGATTAAAAGCGTATGACTATGTCCCGTTCTCAGACAGCTTCATCCAAGTTCAAGGGACTGAACAAGCCAATCAATTCTATCCGGCAGCAGGAGATGAGACGCTTGAATACATAATGACAGTAGCAGAATTACAATCGATATGACTTTTCCTTCATAGCTTTTCTTTATGTTCTCGACAATTTCCTCTTACTAGGATTTCTGTCTCCATGTACACAAATTGCCTGTTTATAGACTCTCTTTCAAAATCAATATAATTTTATTTCCAAAAAGATGCTTTTGTTTTACTTTTTCTGTTTTGTTTGCATAAACGTCCATTGATTTAATTTGAATTGATATGTGCATTTGAATATGATCGATGTGTACCAAAAATGCATGCATAAAATAGAAATAGCGATTACTACAAGACTTCAGGATCGAGGAGAAGGTCTAACCATGCTTTCCAATGAATCTGTGGCTAATTCTATTCCCCAACAAAGCCAGTTATTCCCTAGAAGCAATTGGCATTACTAGACAAATTGGTCATCTCTTCCCCCCCAGCCAGGCTTCTGTTAAATATTTCTACCATCAGACAGAAATCAAGTATCCCTAGATGAGAAGGGGTCATCAATACAAGTATCTCCAACCAGAAGATGGGGATTTATTTTCCCCAGGGGGTCGCCAAAAAAAAAAAAAAACTTTTCAGACACATAATTCATTCATTACATCATTTCACAGCATCCGCATGCATACATTGTTCGCATTTATTTTCATAAACATAAAATATCTCATGCATCATGACATGGCATGAGACTAACTTTGTTTTTCAGGTTAATTATCCTCCTGATACAGTCAAAACAAAGGGCCATTCAGACGGACATCTTTATCAATTACATTCAGGATTCAACTACATCTCTCAGATATAATCCATATAAACATTCATTCTGACAAACACTCTGATATCCTCCCAATGGTGGCATCTTTAAGCCATCCTAGATATTCATTGCAAATACAACAAATGTCATCAGATACAGCCTAACGTACGGTACATTCTGATTCGGCTCAACATATGACTCGTTCAACTCAGATGCGATCTAACGTACGATCCATTCTGACTTTCAGCAACTCCAATACGGTCTAACGTACGACCCATTTGGATCTTCAACTCAGAGACGATCTAGCGTACGATCCATTCTGATCTGTCATCCCCGGCGAAGTCACCCGCCTAAGGGGTAACTCACTTTGCTATTCAGATACGATTTAGCATATGGTCCATTCTGATCCTTTATCCCTAGCAGTGTATGACCCGTTCTGGTCTTTCATCATCAGACTTCCTGGATGGCATCTTTAAGCCCATCTCCATCAGGAATAACTTCTGATTAACAAGTGCAAATTTTTGGGGCATTCTAATGTTCAATAATCTTCCACCTCCAGACCACGAATGGCGTACATACCATTCTAACTCTCTCGGTTCAAGAATATTGAACAGGGGCAGCTGTCATACCCCAAAATTTGCCCGTTAACCTTACAAGGCATTTTTCAAGGCACTCCAACTTGTTTTTCAAGACATTGATCGTAAAGGAACCAAGACCCAACTCACAGATGGCCCAATCCAGAAAATGGCCCAAACTGGCTTGCTCGCTAGGCGAGCAAATCCTTCGCCTAGCGAACCCCTCGCTATACCGCTCGGCTAGCGAAGCTTGCGGATATCAGAAAATTCTGGGCTTCATTCTGAGCCCATTAGGTCACAAAAAGAGTATTATAAATAGCAGAGCTTCATTCAGGAAGAGGGGAACGAAAACGGAAGGAAGACAGGAGCAAGAGTGAAGGCACAGAAAACCCTGGAGGCTAACCCGGAGAATTCAGAGCAACCCTAAAGGAAACCCGGAAGGAAATTCATTTGTATCAAGGTCCAACTCAATCCGACTCGCCAATTCAAGGTTGCAATTCGATTGCAAACAGGTTGGCATTACTATTATTGCTTATGTTCTTAATTTGCATGTGATATAATAATCGAATTCATAAACATATTTGAGGTTTTGCATGTGAATTTGAGTGTGCCTGAATATTGTGAATGCTGAACCATGTAATTTATGTATCGGATGCCTTAAGGCATGCAGCAGGTTAAGGTCATACTGTTCTGAAATTCAAAACCCGCAGCCGCTCGCTAGCACATCGCTAAGCGAGCATGTAGCGAGTATTCGCTAGGCCTTCGCTAGGCGAGGCAGAGGCGAATGCGACAGTCACTAATATTTTGATTGTTCTGTTCTATGCTTATCTGATATGTTCTCTGTTAATCATGCGTTATTTTGCCTGATATTATTACTGTTGTGTTTCTTTTTGCGGTGTAATCCTCGATTGCACCCTGATTTGGTATCCTGACCTGTGTGCTAAATGTTGTAAAGGTTCACCTCTTCCCAGGAACAAGTAGCTTGCTAGGTATTCCACTTTATTTGTGGGATACCCTTGTGGAGGTTCATCCTAATTACCTAATGGATTTTAATGTGGAGATTCAGCCTAAGTACCTAATTGTTTTTAATGTGGAGATTCACCCTAATTACCTAATCGATTTTAATGTGGACCTAATTTCTTAATTGATTACAATTACCTAATTGATTATAAAATATTGCCGTTGATTTTGGTGATCTTGGACCTCTCTTTGTTGCCCTACGATATTACGGTATTATGGTCATGTCCCGCGAACGTGGGGGTACACTTAGCAAAGACCCTTCGGTTAAATCATCATAGTCCCTCGAATGTTGCCTTAGTCCCTCGATGACCCTTCGGTATAGCCTACGGTTAAATGATGATCGTCCCTTCGAATGCTAAGGTATCCCTACAAAGGTTGCCTTTAATGACCAATCGATGACCCTACGATGTCCCTTTACATCCAAAGGATAAAACTACTTACTTCTCAATAGTAAGGACAATTTTACCCTCATAGGGATAGGAAATGCCCGTAAAGACCTTGGGTAGGTATAACTCTTAACTGCTTATCCACAACTTAAAATACTTTTCACACCTCACACCTTTCAAAATATCTTTCAGAAAATCACCACTTGGCATACATTCGTACTAGAATCATTGCCGAGTTATATTTTTCTAAGTAACTTTCAAAACTAAACGAGATAACCACTTTGTATACATTCATACAAGAATCATTACAAAGTTAAATTCTCTTTTCAAAACATTTTCTAAACAAGTCTCAAACACTTTTTCAAACAAGAAAAACATAAGTGATTAAGCAATTAAGAGCCCATGGATAACCATGGATACAAAGGGTGCTAACACCTTCCCTTTGTATAATGTACCTCCCGAACCCAAAATCTAAATTAAGGTCTTTCCTGTTCTTTTCCACCTTTCCTTATTGGATAAAAGAAAAGTCGGTGGCGACTCTTGCTAACCGCGACATTTGCTTTCCAAAGCAAAAACACATAAAGTCAGTTCACCGTATGACACATCTCATGCATCATGACATGGCATGAAGCTAACTTTATTTTTCAGGCTAATTATCCTCCTGATACGGTCAAAATAAAGATCCATTCAGACGGACATCTTTATCGATTACATTTACATCTTTCAGATATAATCCACATGAACATCCATTCCGACAAGCACTCTGATATCCCCCTAATGGTGGCATCTTTAAGCCATCCCAGACATTTATTGCAAATACAATGTATACAAATATTCTCAGATGTAGCCTAACATACGGTTCATTCTGATTCAGCCTAATGTATGGCTCCTCCAACTGTTCCAATACGGTCTAGCGTACGACCCATTTGGATGTTCATCCCCTCAGATATGATCTAGCGTATGATCCATTCTGATCTTTATTCCTCCGATACTACCTAGCGTACGATACATTCTGAAACGTGGTCTAGCGTACGACTACCCTTTCATCCTCAGATACAGCCTAATGGACGGCTCATTCTGCAACTCAGATACGATCTGGCGTACGATCCATTCTGATCTTTCATCCCCAGTGAAGTCACCCGCCTAATGGACAACTCATTCTGCTATTCAGATACGATCTAGCGTATGATCCATTCTGATCCTTTGTCCCCAGCAGGGTATGACCCATTCGGATCCTTATCTCATCAGGTTCAGCTCACCCTAATACCACCTAATGGATGACTCATTATACGGTCTAGCGTATGACCCGGCGTGGCACCCATGTCTTCAAATTGGTCTGATGTACGACGCACTCTGAAGCTCTCATCATCGAACTTCCTATATGACATCTTTAAGCCCATCTCCATCAAGACTAATTAACAAGTGCAAATTTTTGGGGCATTCTAAGTGTTCAATAATCTTCCACCTCCAGACCACGAATGGCGTACATACCATTCTAACTCTCTCGGTTCAAGAATATTGAACAGGGGCAGCTGTCATACCCCAAAATTTGCCCGTTAATCTTGCAAGACATTTTTCAAGGCACTCTTGTTCATTTTTCAAGGCATTTATATTAAAGGAACAAAGACCCAGCACACAGGTGGTCAAATCCAGAAAATGGCTTAAAATGGCTTGCTCGCTAGGCGAGCAAAATCATTCGCCTAGCGAACTTTTCCCTGCGCCACTCGCCTAGCGGAGCTTACGAATACCAGAATTTTTGGGCTTCATTCTGAGCCCATTATGTCACAAAAAACTATTATAAATACCAAGACCTCATTCAGAAAAAGGGGGGTCAGATCAGTCAGGACAGAAGGAGACAGAGAGAAACCCTAGCAAGGAAACCCTAACAGAAGCAACTGAGCAAACCCTGGAGGCTAACCAAGAGAATTCGGAGCAATCCTAAAGGAAACTCTGAAGGCAACTCATCTGCACAAAGGTTACCTCCGCCCAACTCAATCCGACACCAAGAGTGATCTGCCAATTCAACGTTGCAATTCAATTGCAAACAGGTTTGCACTACCATTACCGCTTTATGCTCTTAATTTACATGTGGTATTATGATTGAATTTATGAAAATATCTTAATTTTTACATGTGGATTTAAGTATGCATGGATGTCTTGAATGTTTAACCATGTAATTTCTGTAATGGATGCCATAGGGTTTGGAGCTCGATGAAATCGTACTGTTCTTGAATTCAAAACCCGCAGCCGTTCGCTAGCACATCGCTAAGCGAACCTGTAGCGAGTGTTCGCTAAGCCCTCGCTAGGCGAGGCAGCAGCGAACGTGACAGTCGCTGACTTTTCTGTTCTGATTTTCGCTCATCTGACATGTTTTATCATAGCCATGCATTGTTTACCTGACCCTATTACTGTTGTGATTCCTTTTGTTTGGTGCAATTCTCGATTGCATCCTGATTTGGTATTCTGACCTGTTTGCTGAATTTTGTAAGGGTTCACATACTCCCGGAAAAGGTAGCTTGCTAGGTATTCCACTTTATTTGTGGGATACCCTTGGGGAGATTCATCCTAATTACCTAATTGATTATAATATAGAGATTCACCCTAATTGCCTAATTGATTATAAAATATTGCCTTTGAATAAGTGATCTTGGCCCTCTCTTTGTTGCCTTACGGTATTACGGTATTACGGTCATGTCCCGCGAATGTGGGGATACACTTAGCAAAGACCCTTCGATTAAATCATCATGTCCCTATAAGATAAATCATAGTCCCTCGGATGCTGTCGGCGAAAATATGATTTTGTCCCTCGATGACCCGTCGCTGTAGCCTACGGTTAAATGATGATCGTCCCTTCGAATGCTAAGGTATCCTTACAAATGTTGCCTTCAATGACCAATCGATGACCCTACGATGTCCCTTAAATCCAAAAGGATAAGACTACTTACTTCTCAATAGTAAGGACAGTTTTACCTTCATAAGGATAGGAAATACCCATAAAGACCTGGGTAGGTATAACTCTTAATTGCTGACTCACAACTTAAAATATTCTTCACATCCCACAATTTGCAAAATATCTATTAGATAAATACTTGGCATACATTCGTACTAGGATCATTGCCAAGTTATATTTTTCTAAACAGCTTTCAAAATTGAACGAGATAAATACTTTGTATACATTCGTACAAGAATCATTACAAAGTTAAACTCTCTTTTCAAAACATTTTCTAAGCAGTTCACAAACACTTTTTCAGACAAGAATAATAACATGAGTGATCAAGCAATTAAGAGCCCATGGATAACCATGGATACAAAGGGTGCTAACACCTTCCCTTTGTATAATGTACCTCCCGAATCCAAAATCTAATTAAGGTCTTTCCTGTTCTTTTCCACCTTTCCTTATTGGATAAAAGAAAAGTCGGTGGCGACTCTTGCTATCCGCGACATTTGCTTTCCAAAGCAAAAATACACCAAAGTCAGTTCACTGTATGACACATTGAAACATAGTTTTATCAGTCCATGCATACACAATTCCCGATTTTGGTTAAACATGGTTTTTCAATAACATGCATGACTTGTCAGCAACTAGATTCAAGACACCCACAATAGTATTAAGAATAAATCATTTATATGAATAAGTTGCTATAAATAAAGGATACATTAAGATATTTCATTCAACTAATAAATAATCATCCACTACTATCTCACAAGTGTTTATCTCAGAAAGGTGATGTTATGTGTGAATATGGAAGTAGAAAAATAATCTAGAGGGGGTGAATATACCAAAATTAGAAAATGTAATCGTCTTTTTCCAAAATCAGAGTGTTTTCAAAAATGAATTGCGAGCAGAAGGTTTGAAGCAAAAATGAAAATCATACAATCGATTATGATCAAGCAAACACACAGTTCATTTCAAAAATATCAAAGATTACAAACAATGAAAAGTTTGGTATGAGTTAACTCAAGTTGTATAGTCATAAGAAGTGTACACAATTGATTCAATGTGGATTACTAAATTCAATTAGTTTCCAAATTTATCAATCACAATACTAGCTTGACTAGTTGTCCAATTCCAACAAAACCTAAGCTTTACGTATTAATTGCTATTGAGAACAAAAAAATATAATACGACAAAATTTAAAAACCTAGCATGCAATCACTATGAAATATAAATGCAAGAGTAGAGTTAGAGAGATGACACCGAGATTTATAGTGCTTCGGTGTTTGTCCTCGCTTGACCTACATGCACTCTTCAATGGTTTCCCATTGGAATCTGCATAGTTCCTTGTTATTTGAAAAATATTTTCAAGAGTTCATATAATCCCCAATCCATAATTTACAGTTGAGAAAATAAATCTCCTAATTTGGATCTTTACTTGTATCTAGCAAACTTGACAAACTCTTCCACATAATCTTTAGTCAAATGCATTTCTTAAACCTTCCAATAACACCAATTATGCTCTAAGCCTTCGTGTGTAGCTATCAACCCCTTTATCCTACCGATTCCTTGAGTTGTGATATTGTCCGAAGACCCAAGAAGAACTTCGCCCTACTTGTAGTCTTTCACATAGTTACTACTAAGGCAATGCTGAAGAGAAGAACCTACTTCTTTTTAATGGATTTTGTCACCACCATTGACAATCCATCTTTCTTGCTAACGATATGAAAACTCATCAAGATCCCCAAGAACGGTTAGTTTCAAGTGCATGTCTCCTTCAATCAATCTCAAAACTCTAATTTACAAAATCTAAACTCAATTGAAGTTGAAGATGTGAGAAATTTGTAGCAAGCCTTTGAACACTAAAAACATAGGAAATTGATTTTCACACAAAATCACACTGAAAAATCTTAACAGAATGATGTATGTTATGTTAGAATGATGATATAAAATGATTTATATGTGCTTGAGATGAAGCACACGAAATGGTTGAAAAAAGATAGTTAGATTTGAATCAAGAAAAATATGATTTGAATAAAATGAGCATAAAATAAAGTGAAATGAAAGAAATACCCAAAATTTGAAAAATATGCCAATTGATTCGGATCAGGAAATACGTTATTCGAATCACAAGCCTTCTGATTTGAATCAAGAACAAAAAGTGATTTGAATCAAATGGCCCAGAACTGACATGATTTTTAGGCAAAATAATTTGATTCAGATCATGTTGAAAGTTTAATTTGAATCAAATCAAACAGAATCAACCATGATTTGTGAAAATGGAATTGATTCAAAGCAAGAACAAATTTTGATATGAACTAAATCAGACAAAACCTGTTCCTAGAAAAGTGATCAGGATCAAGTGAAAAATATGAGCAGGATCAAATTGCTGAGTTGAGCTACTGTCCAATTTGATCAGAATCACAAATTCAGTGTAAAACTGTCTGTTTCGAATCATTCTTGTAAAATCTCAATTTTCAAGTTTTCAAAAGTTTTTGATATTTTACCGTGAATCAAATTTGTTCAAAAACACAAAGGAGTTTCATTTCACTATCGTATATGCTATTGGTCAAAGAGCATTTAGATCAAGATCAAATCTAACCAAAGTTTTGTGCATGCTAAACATGAGAAATAAAATCATGAAGGAGACTCAACGAATCGAAATAAAGACATAGATGAAAGCGATAAGACAAACAACAAAATAACTGGATAGTAGAGACATGCAACTACAATCTCCCCCTTTTTGATGTTTTGCAAGATTTCACAAACATTGAGTCTACCTTTGACTACACGTGTAACTCCCCTTGAAACATTGCACATAAACAACTTACATCATGGAAATGCATAAAACAATTCTAGACTCATTACAATTTCTCCCCATTTGACAACATCAAAAAGAGATAGTTCGAAATGTGTCTAAAACCAAGGATAAATAACCACAAACATATAGTTCCAAAGAAAATACGAGATAAACAACTAAGAAGTATATACAACAATTATGATCACATATTCAACGAAGATAAACATGTCACAAGCAACATAACATAAATAGACACACAAAACAAATGTTTAACATCTAACAATTAAGTAATCAAACTTGTAAATCAATGTATGCATTAACAATCATAAATAATGCATGAACATGTAACCAAAAGTTCTAATGCACATAATTAACGATACATATTTAAAAATACTTAAATGCATGTAAGAAAAATCAAAGACATAAGTTAGAGATGAATTAGTGAGATATGGAGAAAATAAGCAAGCCAATGCATAACTCTAGCACAAAACACATAGAATGATCAAAGGGTTAGAAACATACCATTGTAGGTTGTTAGAAGCTACAATTTTCTATAAGAAAGTGTTAGTGCAATCAAAATATATAGCAAACGAAACTAAAAACCAAAACCTCATTCTACTTAAGGCAAGATGAGTCTAAGACTCCCAATTCCCTACATGTTTTGTGGAAGGATTCTGAAGACAACGGTTTTATAAAAATATAAGCAAATTGACTTTTGGTGTCAATATACTAAAAAATAACATCTCCTTTCTCCATATGATCTCTCATGAAATGGTGTCGGATCTCAATGTGTTTAGTCTGTGAGTGTAGTACTGGATTCTTAGTAAGACTTATAACATTAGTGTTATCGCACTTAATTAGAACGAAACCACGTTTTAAATCATAGTCCAGTAGTTGTTGCTTAAGTCATAAGACTTGTGCACAACAACTGTCGGCGACTACATATTCATCATCGGCGATAGAAAGAGCAACACAATGTTGTTTCTTACTATGCCACGAAACTAAGCAATTTATGAATAAGTGGCAAGTACAACTAGTACTCTTCCTATTCGACTTGCACCCCCACGAAATCGAAATCAAAATATCCTACTAAGCTACAAGCACTTCCCTTTGGATACCAAAGACCGTGATTGGAGATTCTGTTAAGATACCTCAAAATGCATTTAGCAATCTTAAAGTGGGTATCCTTAGGTGATGCTTGATATCTAGCACACATGCACACACTAACATGATATTAGGCCTACTTGTGGTTAAATAGTGTAAAGATCCAATCATACCTGGATATCTGGTTATGTTGAAATCCACTTCTCTTTCATCTTTGTCTATGAGGACATTTGTAGCCATTGAAGTTGAGATAATCTTTGAATATTTCATCTCAAACTTTTTGAGAAGATCTATACAATACTTTGTTTAACTTATGAAAGTCCCTTCTTCATCTTGCTTGATTTGCAATCCCTAGAAGTATGTTAACTCTCATATAAGTGACATCTCAAACTCCATCTGCATCAAACTAGCAAATTCTCGACAAAGAGATCCAGTAGTAGATCCAAATATAATATCATCTACATAAATTTTCACTAAAAGAAAATGCTTTTCCTTATATCTTATAAACAAAGTGGTGTCGACTTCCCACGATTGAATACTTATTTGATAAAAAATCCACTCAATCTCTCATACCAAGCTTTGGGAGCTTGTTTGAGACCATATAGGGTAAACATGATTAGGATTATCGTGATCCTCAAAACCCGGAGGTTGTGATATGTACACCTATTCATTTATATGGCCATTTAGAAAAACAGACTTAACATCCATCTGATAAAGCAAATTAATTGACCTAGAAAACCCAATTTCAATTGCTTTCATCAAAGTAAGATCTCTATTTGTCAAAATCACTTGTGGACACCAATCTTTCTTCACAAACAATTCTTTAAGTTTCTCCAATACCCAACAAAAATTTTATGTCTGCTCCGACTCCATATACGCAAATGCGATAACAAAAGTCAACACGGTTGATGTCATGCCAACAATTTCAAACAATGATTGTCTATATTTGTTTGTCTTATAGGTGTTGTCCATAACTAACACAATAGGAAAAATATTCAACAACTTAACTGAATCGGGATGGGTTCAAAATATCTCTCTCACAGAGTCATCTCTTTTTCTACTCCAATACACATAAGTTGCATCCTTAATAAGCTTAAACAAATGTTGCATCTCACTTATATGACCTCTTATCTCTTTTTATATCATACTCTTATGCTTGTATATTTGCGTGATCCGAGTAACATTCTCTGGATCTCGGTCTTGTAAGGAAAGCAATATGTGTCTAGGTGGTACATGTCTCTTTTTCAAATCAACGACATGTTGCTTCTCATTCGTGTTCAACCTACCAACAAAGGAATGACCTTATAATCTATCAGGTAAACCATGGTTATGGACCCCATATTTTACATCAATCTTCCAGTCAGTCCCATCTTTCGCCTAAGTCGATATGATTTTAAATGGGCATCCATATTTTTTGGTCGCACTTTGGGTTCCACTATCAATATCCTTGTATTTCCCACCTTTACCACAACCAAATATTAATTTGTTACCTCTCCCTCTCTTGCTTGTTAATGAGTGATAATACTATTTACTTTATTATGGAATCCAACCTCTTTAATCCACCTAATCACCTCTTCTCGTGTACCAAATTTTTGAGTAGTTGAAAAAGCACCAGAAGTATCTACACATATTTGGGGAATAATTTCTATACCTGCACAATAAAAAATTGTCAAAAAAAAAATTAACAATGCAAACCGGAAGATTTCATAGAAGAGTTTCAGAACACAGAAATAACACACTAGAAGTCTCTAGGAAAGAGTTCCGATATATATTAGTGTGTTATTCGAAACACATATATTAAGTGTTCCAGAATGTTATTTTTTAAAAACTAAATCGAAATTGTTCAAATAAGTCTTCCGGAACACGTTTCACACAAAAACGGATGTCTTTCATAAATTGTTATGGTTAAGAAAAAAACATACTGAAAGTCTTTTCCAATGTGTTCTGGTACGAAGCTGAATAGTGCAATTTTCGGAAGTCTCAATTGAATGGTTAAAAGTGAAATGGTAAATTGGCTAAAAACAAACTAGAATTAAATTGACATTTTGATCCGCTGTCGCGCACAAGTCAAAACGAGTAATTAGAAAACTGTAGCTTAGCGGAAGCGACAACTCGAGTATCGTATCACAAGGATTCTTGTATTATTGTTAACCTAATGAAATCGATTTAAGGGGGGTTTATGTTTTAGTGGTCGATTTAGAAAACAAAGCAAAAAAAGTGATTAAAATAAGCGATTATAAAATAAGTCAATCTACTGTTTTCGGTTTCCGGCTAATCATTGGTTTTTACCTACCAATTCCTTAAGCGGCTCCGATCTCTATTCGATTCAAATTCGATTGACAAGTGCAGTAGATATATGAAAGATTTATATTCCTATATTCCGAATTAAGCAAACGGATAAATACAATCGTGAATTAAGCAAACACGATTTACAAACGCAATTTAACGACAAAGCGACGAAAACGACGATTAATAGTTAGGAATGCAATCATACGAATTTAATCAAAACCATTCCACAAAATACAGATTAAGCAAATGAAATTTCATAGAATAGAATTGAAAGAGAACGAAATGAAATTGATAGAATAAAAACCTCAAAGTCTTGGAAATTCGGTTATAGCATATTGACTCTAGGAGATTAGTTCCTCTTCATGATCGCACAAAAGCAAAAGGTTATCGTCAATAATGTGTCTTTGCTATAGTACCACGGCTGCCCTTTTAAACAGAATAAGGGTTTCACTAATAATTCAAACTGGGTCGGAAAACCTAAATTCGGCCCAACAAATGGCCCAAAAGAAAATATTTCCTAAAGTACGAAACTTCAATGAATTAATTGAGACGTCTGCACTCCGAATAAGCTTTTGGCTTCAGCATAAAAGTTGTAGCTCTTTCCCTTAGTTTTCCAACGCCTGGTAGCACGCCTCGATCCGATACTCCTAGCTCCAGCTATGAATTTATTCGTGCAGACTGCTAATGCTGAAAATAAACTGCGAAAAACAAATAAGTGTAAAAATAAGATAAATTATAAAAACACATTAAAAGGGAAAAATAACCAAACTAAAACATGGAAATGCATAAGTATAAATATAGAAGAATGTGCATCAAAATGCACTGATCAAATTTCCCCAAACTTGAACTTTTGCACTCCGAGCAAAATTTAAAATAAAACAAAGAAAACACAAACACATCATTAGTTACTTATCCTAGGCTACAAGTCTTCTTCGGTTAAGTTTGCATCGATAGGTACTAATCTTGCACACTAAGGATATCGTAGGAACACTAATCCATAATTGTGCAGTCATAAAGCATGTTATCTCCACACATCCATGGCAAGGCGACCGGTTAGTGACTCTGATCCTTTTTGCACGGGATTCTAGTACTTACGTGACATAACCCTTTGCTTACTCAGTTGTAGTTGCGGGGGATCAGACCGTAATCCACCCTACCAAGTTCAGCACCAGAAACCGTTGAACCAACTGACAACGAGTCTTATTTTCAACTTTTTTTGAAGGTTCTACATCCGTTGGGTTAAGTGACCGGATGAGGGTCACTAAACTTAGAAGGTGCATTCCCTTTTCTTTCTTTCTTTTTTCTTTTTCGGAACACTCACTTATATTCATCGGCTTCCCTGCGTAGAGTGTGTGTGAGATGGTGCTGACTGCTGAAATAAACTACTCAAGAGCTGTCAGAGAATGAGAAATTAAGGCTAAAACATAATAAGAATTCGAATCAATTTCCATATGCAAGATACTTACGGTGTTAAGACGATACCGATCTTGTGAATTTTTTCCAAGTCTCTGCAAACTAATCTTAAATTAGTCAGTCTATAGCCTAAAACTTTCAAGAAGATGCATTTTTTTTATTTTTTATGATTGAAAACAAACAAAACACTAACAAAAACAAAGAAAACAAAACAAATAAATGGTTCCCTCCCCCACACTTAAAACATACATTATCCTCAATGAAAGAGCATAAATATAAAATAAGAGTTAGAGAAAGGAAAGAACACACCCGAGGAGTCAAGGCGGATAAGTGATTGCATAAGCAACCTTTCTCAAAGAGAACTCTTCTACAGTCTCTTCTTCCAAAGTCAGGTTCTCGTGGAGTAGCTTTGGGTAGTGTCCATTGACCTTGAAATTTTGATTAGTGCATTTGCCTTGTATTCAAGGATAAAAAAAATATCTTCGATAAGTAAAAGTGTTAAATGAGCACGTAAAAGTGATCTCCTTATTCACAACATTAAGAATTAAAGGATTACGGGGCTGCCTCACTACTTTTGTTTCATCTTTAAGTGAGATCCTATGCATACATATGGATGAGCTAATATCACGAGTGCCAGCCAAGGTCCATCCAATTCCCTTCTTATATTTCTGCTTAAGTAGAAGCTTTGTTGAATTATATGAATCCTCGGGAAGTGGTTTAGGCTCTAAAGAATGTGGTTGTTAAATGGATGGTATGTTTGGGGCAGCCGGAATGTCAAGAGCTTCAGCCACATAAACAACTTCATTTATACTATCACCCTGCAAGGCAGCATCAATCTCAACACCAATAACACAAAGGTTAGTATCAGTACAATCATCACATGAATAAACATCATTAAACTCAAATAGAGATGGAAAATCAAGTGAAAATAAATCAGAACAAGTGTCCTTAACCAGCTCAGATATCAATTCCATATGAAAAACGGAATGCTCTTCCAAGGGGTGTTTCATGGCATCGAAAATGTTAAATTTTGCGACAATGTCACCAAATTCCATGGACATGGTTCCATCGTCAACATCAATTTTTGTCTTCGCCGTTTTCATGAACGGTCTGCCTAAAATGATGGGAGCTCTGCTTGTCTTAGTCTCTCCTTCCATGTCCAGAATGTAAAAATCTGCAGGAAAAATTAAATCGTTAACTTGGACAAGGACATCTTCCACTACGCCAGTCGGGCGTGCATTGCTCTTGTTCGCCAGTTGGACGATCAAACCTGTATGCTGCAAAGGACCAAGATTAAGGTTATTATAAATAGAAGTAGGCATAACATTAATGCCTGCTCCCAAATCAAGCATGCAATTCTCGAATTTACTATCCCCGATGGTACAATGGACAGTAAAAGTTCCCGGATCCTTCTGCTTTTGTGGCAAGAGCTAAGTGATGGCTGGAACATTTTTCTCGCCTGTAACTTTTTCAGATGAAGGCTTGGGCTGAATAAAAGCAGAAATATTTCTTCCCAAGTTAACTCTTTCACTTCCTTTAATCCTCCTCTTAGTTGTACACAGATCCTTCAGAAACTTTGCATACTTAGGAACCTGTTTAATTACATCAAGAAGCGGAATATTTACCGCAACTTTTCTAAAAACATCCAATATCTCTCTTTCCTTGTCTCTCTCCTCAATTCTTTTATATTTCAGAACTCTATGTGGGAAGGGGACTGGTGACACATACTCATTTTCTTTAATTTTTTTCAGATGAAACAAGTTCAGATGGAGTAGGTTCAGGTTCAAATGTTACCTCAATATTTTTTTTTATTTTTTTCAGGGGTTGTTTCTGTAACCTTTCCAGATCTAACCGAAATCGCACTCACATTAGCATTAGAATCCCTTGGATTGACAACTGTTTGGGCTGGAAGCTGGTTCGACCCTTGGGCTTGCATGTTATTTATTTGAGTAGCAAGTTGTCCCATTTGCGTGTTCAAGGTATGAATGCTAGAATCAGTCCTTTGTTGGAATTGGAGATTGTTGGCGGCCATTTGTTTGACAAGATCTTCTAAAGATGGTCCGGAAGGTGCAGGGGCAACCACTTGAGGTGGGTTCTGTTGTGGGTTTCCATATCGAAGGTTGGGATGGTTCCTCCAATTGGGATGATAATTGTTGGTGGACAAGTCAGGAATGTTGTACTCTCTCTGATTGTTGCTTTGGTTGAAAAAGTTAGTTGCATATGCTTGAGGCAACTGAGTGACCGAATCATCTTGAAGAATAGGACATATGTTAGTTGGATGTTCAGTAGAAGTACAAATACCACACAACTTTGTTGTTTGAGGTTTACTCACTGTCATTTGTTTCACTAAAGAAGTAAGCTCTTCAATTCTGGTTTCTAAAGCCTTGTTGGAAGAGGAAACCTGAATGTCATTCACACCTTTTGTTTGGACCATATAATTATTTCTGGTTGTGAATTGTTGGGAGTTGAGTGACATGTTCTCAATTAGAGCTTTAGCAACAATTGGAGTTTTATCGACAAGTGCTCCACCACTAGCAACATCAAGAATGTTTCTATCCATTGGTAACAATCCCTCATAGAAATACTGAATAAGCAGTTGTTCGGTAATTTGATGTTGAGGGAAGCTGGATACTAATTGTTTGAATCTCTCCCAATACTCAGCTAATGACTCATTTCCCTGTCTAATACCATATATTTCTTTTCGGATTGATGCCACTCTGGAGGCAGGAAAGTATCTCTCTAGGAAGACTCTCTTCAAATCATTCCAAGTAGGCATGACAACATAACCCGTACCCGCGGGTACCCACCCGAACCCGCCCCGAAGTTGACGGGGAAAACCCGCTTTGACTGGGTTTGGGTTTGGGTTTGGGTTTTCCCCGATTATAAAATATGGGGACGGGTCGGGTAATGGGGACACTAGTACCCACCCCGAACCCGCCCCGTTTATTTTATTATATACATTATTATTTATTTTTGATGATTTAGAATATTAAATAAGTGGTCAATGTTTTAATATTTTGATTTGTATTAATTATTTAAAACATTCGAAATGTATGTATGCTATTTTTTTAGATTTTTTTATTTTTTTATTTATAATGTAATTTGATTTTTAAAAAAATTAAATATTTCAATTAAAAAATTGATTTCACTAAATGGATGGTGGCGGGGCGGGGATACCCGAACCCAACCCGGACCCGTTTGGGACGGGTTTGGATTTTAATTCTCCATCCCCGTTTGGGTTTGGGGCGGGGAACGGGGATTGTTTGGGGATTCGGGTTTGGGTTTGGGGGAGGTAAAAACCGTCCCCAACCCGCCCCGTTTGTAACAGCCCAATTTTAGTAATTAGTTCGTATATTATTATTATTATTATATTATATTTAATTATTTGGAGTGTTAAGTAATTAATCGGTTGTTAGGTAGTATAATGATCGAGTATATTAATTAATTTGTTAGATTTTGATGATTATGCTTGATTGTGGTGATTGATTGTGTTAAAACTGCAAATTTGCGTTATATATTTGGAGTATTGTGTAAGTTATAATTTTCTGAACGTTTGGCTTTTTACGGAATTGAAATCGGAGGTCCGGAAGTCCTCCAACGATGAAAACCGCGGAAAATTCTGCATGCTGTCCGTCACACTCGCGGCCTGTTTTTATATTTTATTATCGAAATCGTTTTGGTCATAACTTTTGATCCGTAAGTCCAAATCGAGTGCCGTTTGAAGCGTTGGATAGCTGAAACAGAGGGCTATAACTTTGTTTCAGGAATAAAATAATTTTGGAGATTATTTCATGGACGTTTAGGGGGTTGAAGAAGATGAAAATTATGTTGGAAAATTTAATAAACAACAACTTTTTAGTAATGCCTTCGTGCACGGTTTTGATCATAACTTTTAACTAGTAAATTCAATTTTGGTGGCGTTTGAAGCCTTAGAAAGCTAATGCTCATACCTAAAACATGGTATTGATTGTTAATATGTTTTAATAATATTCACATGCCTACTATATTGATAAATGTATTGGGTTATACGTTTGGTTGATGAATCGTTGCATTGTTGTAATATGATTGCGTGATAATTATGTTGTTATGTCGATGATGTTAAGATGTTGATGAGTTGTTGTTATTTGTTGATATTATTCATGTGGTAACATGAATTGGTTATTTCATGATGAATGGTGTGATGCATAATTATGAATGATATATTGTTATGAATGTGTATATGTGTCATTGGTGGATTTGTGGATGATATGTTGTTATGAATGTGTATATGTACCATTGGTGGATTGTGAATGATATATTGTTATGAATGTGTATATGTATCATTGGTGGATTGTGAATGATATATTGTTATGAATGTGTATATGTAATTGTGGAGGATATGTTGTTATGAATGTGTATATGTACCATTGGTGGATAATTCATAGAGTTGAGTTATGGTGATATGTGGAATGTTAAGATGGTAGAGATGATCTTAATTGCATATGTGTTGGTATGTGTGCATTCATTCATAGCATGATCGACTTCATTGTGGAAGTGGTGAAATTGTGGGTTCACATGAGCACTCATTGATCCTTAATTGGAAATAGGTGAGGTAGATGTAGCACTCATTGATCCTTATTGGAAACAGGTGAGGTAGATGTAGCACTCGTTGATCCTGAATTGGAAATAGGCGAGGTAGATGAGCACTCGTTGATCCTTAATGGAAATAGGCGAGGTAGTAGATGGTACCACATGCATAGAGTCACATGTCTTGCATTGAGTCACATTAGAGTCAGGTTATAGTTGAATGTTTGCATGGTTGTGATTGTGATGTGTGTATGAGATATGATAATTGAATTTGGTGATGTTTGGATACTTAACTTGGTGAAATATGTGATTATGTGATAATTGTGATTATGTGTATATTTGAGAATATTGCATTGAATTTTAGTATTAACTTCTTGAGTGTTAATGTATGTTTGAAACGTGTGAAATAAATGTTGGTTAATATTATTGACATGATTATCCAAGGTGTGATGAATTCCTTTAATTGTTGATTTAATCATTGTGCCTTATTATGCTATTTCATAATGATTTGAATTCTCACCCTTTCTGTTTGAATGTTACCTTTACATGGGTATCGTGCAGATACTCCAGAGTAGTATCACTGAAGTAAGAGGACGGTAGCTCGCTCGAGATTAGCTGGAGAGTTTCCGTATTTTAGTTTGACGATTAGGTAATGAGTCAATGCTCTGGTCATGTAACACTGGGTAGATTGGTAGTATCGAACTCATATCTCATTGGAGATGCAGTATGTTATTACTTGAGTTATGTTATCTTGAGATGATTGTTGAGAGATGATCATGGTATGGGACATGGATCATTTTATGAAATACATGAGTATTCTTTATTTTCCGCTGCGAACGCATATGCTTGAATATTCATGATAATTGAGATGTGTTATTTTAAATGACCAGGTGTATTGTTGGTTTTTGAAAGCTTTTAGTTTTTGAAAACGTCGATGTGACGCCCTTTTGTTTATATGCGTGCTTATTTACTCTGATTATATGTTAAATATTTTGGGATAGAAAAAGGGGTGTTACATTAGTGGTATCAGAGCATGGTCGACCAGTTGGTCAATAGTCGTTAGGGTTTTCAATCCCGTTGTATTTGATTCATGTATCTGACACAATCGATACTGTTTATCTGATACATTAGTAGTATCAGAGCAGGTCGGTCCGTCCGGCCAGGTGGTTTAATTAGGTTTGTTCCCTAGTATGCGACATGTGTGTGAGAACACTGTCGGTGCTTGTTTTATTTTCCATTGGCAGGTTGGGAACTCGAGGATAAGATGAGGGAATCGTATCCGGAGTTGTTCGTTTAAGGTGAATTTTCGAGGACGAAAATCTTTTAAGTGGGGGAGAGTTGTAACAGCCCAATTTTAGTAATTAGTTCGTATATTATTATTATTATATTATATTTAATTATTTGGAGTGTTAAGTAATTAATCGGTTGTTAGGTAGTATAATGATCGAGTATATTAATTAATTTGGTGTGTTCATTAATTATTTAGTTGATATAATTAAATAATTAAATTAACTAACTTGGTGTGCATAGTGAGTGGTTTAATTTATTTAAATTTAAATAAGAGATATTTAAATATTATGTATTATTGGGCATAGTAATTAAATTAGATGGATGTCATGCTTTAAGCCCAACTAGAATACTAATATAAATAGTAAGAGGTGAGGAGAGTGAGAATTAGAATTCATTTGAACATTGAAGGCAATAGAGAAAAAGGAGAGGAAAAGTAAAGGGAAGAACTAGGGTTTCCATCAAATTGAAGAGGTAAGGGGGGAATCCTTATTATTATGGGTTAGTATGATTGGGTCAATGGGTAGATGTATGTTTAGGTTAAAATCCATAATTTGCATGATTTTAGGATTGTTAGATTTTGATGATTATGCTTGATTGTGGTGATTGATTGTGTAAAAACTGCAAATTTACGTTATATATTTGGAGTATTGTGTAAGTTATAATTTTCTGAATGTTTGGCTTTTTACGGAATTGAAATCGGAGGTCCGGAAGTCCTCCAACGATGAAAACCGCGGAAAATTCTGCATGCTGTCCGTCACACTCGCGGTCTGTTTTTATATTTTATTATCGAAATCGTTTTGGTCATAACTTTTGATCCGTAAGTCCAAATCGAGTGCCGTTTGAAGCGTTGGATAGCTGAAACAGAGGGCCATAACTTTGTTTCAGGAATAAAATAATTTTGGATATTATTTCATGGACGTTTAGGGGGTTGAAGAAGATGAAAATTATGTTGGAAAATTTAATAAACAACAATTTTTTAGTAATGCCTTCGTGCACGGTTTTGATCATAACTTTTAACTTGTAAATCCGATTTTGGTGGCGTTTGAAGTGTTAGAAAGCTAATGCTCATACCTAAAACATGGTATTGATTGTTAATATGTTTTAATAATATTCATATGCCTACTGTATTGATAAATATATTAGGTTATACGTTTGGTTGATGAATCGTTGCATTGTTGTAATATGATTGCGTGATAATTATGTTGTTATGTCGATGATGTTAAGATGTTGATGAGTTGTTGTTATTTATTGATATTATTCATGTGGTAACATGAATTGGTTATTGCATGATGAGTGGTGTGATGCATAATTATGAATGATATATTGTTATGAATGTGTATATGTGTCATTGGTGGATTTGTGGATGATATGTTGTTATGAATGTGTATATGTACCATTGGTGGATTGTGAATGATATATTGTTATGAATGTGTATATGTACCATTGGTGGATTGTGAATGATATATTGTTATGAATGTGTATATGTAATTGTGGATGATATGTTGTTATGAATGTGTATATGTACCATTGATGGATAATTCATAGAGTTGAGTTATGGTGATATGTGGAATGTTAAGATGGTAGAGATGATCTTAATTGCATATGTGTTGGTATGTGTGCATTCATTCATAGCATGGTCGACTTCATTGTGGAAGTGGTGAAACTGTGGGTTCACATGAGCACTCATTGATCCTTAATTGGAAATAGGTGAGGTAGATGTAGCACTCATTGATCCTTATTGGAAACAGGCAAGGCGGATGTAGCACTCGTTGATCCTGAATTGGAAATAGGCGAGGTAGATGAGCACTCGTTGATCCTTAATGGAAATAGGCGAGGTAGTAGATGGTACCACATGCAAAGAGTCACATGTCTTACATTTAGTCACATTAGAGTCAGGTTATAGTTGAATGTTTGCATGGTTGTGATTGTGATGTGTGTATGAGATATGGTAATTGAATTTGGTGATGTTTGGATACTTAACTTGGTGAAATATGTGATTATGTGATAATTGTGATTATGTGTATATTTGAGAATATTGCATTGAATTTTAGTATTAACTTCTTGAGTGTTAATGTATGTTTGAAACGTGTGAAATAAATGTTGGTTAATATTATTGACATGATTATCCAAGGTGTGATGAATTCCTTTAATTGTTGATTTAATCATTGTGCCTTATTATGCTATTTCATAATGATTTGAATTCTCACCCTTTCTGTTTGAATGTTACCTTTACATGGGTATCGTGCAGATACTCCAGAGTAGTATCACTGAAGTAAGAGGACGGTAGCTCGCTCGAGATTAGCTGGAGAGTTTCCGTATTTTAGTTTGACGATTAGGTAATGAGTCAATGTTCTGGTCATGTAACACTGGGTAGATTGGTAGTATCGAACCCATATCTCATTGGAGATGCAGTATGTTATTACTTGAGTTATGTTATCTTGAGATGATTGTTGAGAGATGATCATGGTATGGGACATGGATCATTTTATGAAATACATGAGTATTCTTTATTTTCCGCTACGAACGCATATGCTTGAATATTCATGATAACTGAGACGTGTTATTTTAAATGACCAGGTGTATTGTTGGTTTTTGAAAGCTTTTAGTTTTTGAAAACGTCGATGTGACGCCCTTTTGTTTATATGAGTGCTTATTTACTCTGATTATATGTTAAATATTTTGGGGTAGAAAAAGGGGTGTTACACCGTTGCCATGCCTAATTCCAAGTTGTGATAGAATTCGACTCAAGATAATATAACCAATCCTTGGTAGCACCCTGTAGTGAAAACGGGAAGGCTCTCAGCTTGATGTGATCTTCGGTGATTCCTTCAGGTCTCAATGGTGTAGAGCAAACAACCTGAAATTCCTTAAGATGCTTATGCGGATCCTCACCTGCAAGACCACTAAACCTTGGCAACAAGTGTATTAAAGCAGATTTCAACTCAAAAGGAACAGTAACATCAGCATATTCAATACATAAACCATTGTAAATCATATCAGGAGCAGCAAGTTCTCTCAGAGTTCTTTGGTCAGTCATATTAAACTCAATAGAAAAAAATCAACAAACAATGAGAAAACACATAACTAATTTAGTAATGCAGCAATAAATAGGAAAATACCGACAATGTCCCTATTAAGAAGAAACAATTGAAATACATAAAAAACTATTGAAATAAAAGGAAAAAAAATACAAAAACACAAAAATTAATCTAATAACGTCAATTAAAATTTTTGAGAATTTTTTCGAAAATTTATGAAACTATTAAAACAGAAAAAAAAAATCATAAAAAATAGAAAAATAAGGAATTTCGGATTTTTAGAACGGCTTCCACTATTTAGTGCCTAAATAGAGGTTTTTGATCCTTGATTTTTTCCTAGTTAACCGACAAAGAATCAGAATAATTTAGATAATTTCCTAAAAAAATAGAATTTTTTTAATCCTAAAACGCAATAAGACCAAAACGCAAGAAAGTTAAGGCAAAAAAATGCTAAAACACAACACCTATGACTATAATAATAGCTAGACTATAATAATGGTTAAAATCTACAAGAATCCCCGGCAACGACGACAAAACAAGTAATTAGAAAACTGTAGTTTAGCGGAAGCGACAACTCGAGTATTGTATCGCAAGGATTCTTGTATTATTGTTAACCTAATGAAATCGATTTAAGGGGGTTTATGTTTTAGTGGTCGATTTAGAAAACAAAGCAAAAAAAAGTGATTAAAATAAGCGATTATAAAATAAGTCAATCTACTATTTTCGGTTTCCGGCTAATCATTGGTTTTTACCTACCAATTCCCTAAGCGGCTCCGATCTCTATTCAATTCAAATTCGATTGACAAGCGCAATAGATATATGACAGATTTATATTCATATATTCCAAATTAAGCAAACGGATAAATACAATCGTGAATTAAGCAAACACGATTTACAAACGCAATTTAACGACAAAGCGACGAAAACGGCGATTAATAGTTAGGAATACAATCATACGAATTTAATCAAAACCATTCCATAAAATACAGATTAAGCAAACGAAATTTCATAGAATAGAATTGAAAGAGAACGAAATTAAATTGATAGAATAAAAACCTCAAAGTCTTGGAAATTCGGTTACAGCAAATTGACTCTAGGAGATTAGTTCCTCTTCATGATCGCACAAAAGCAAAAGGTTATCGTCAATAATGTGTCTTTTCTATAGTACCGCGACTTCCTTTTTAAACAGAATAAGGGTTTCACTAATAATTCAAACTGGGTCGGAAAACCTAAATTCGGCCTAACAAATGGCCCAAAAGAAAATATTTCCTAAAGTACAAAACTTTAACGAATTAATTGAGACGTCTGCACTCCGAATAAGCTTTTGGCTTCAGCATAAAAGTTGTATCTCTTTCCCTTAGCTTTCCAACGCCTGGTAGCACACCTTGATCCGATATTCCTAGCTCCAATTATGAATTTATTCGTGCAGACTGTTAATGCTGAAAATAAACTGCGAAAAACAAATAAGTGTAAAAATAAGATAAATTATAAAAACACATTAAAAGGGAAAAATAACCAAACTAAAACATGGAAATGCATAAGTATAAATATAGAATAATGTGCATCAAAATGCACTGATCACATTTTAAAAAAATGTAAGGATATAGATAATAAGGAAGTTTTACATCGTACCCCTACAATTATATCCATACCCCTACAATATAATTTTTTGGACCAAAATGCCCTCGTATAAATAGGGTATATTTTCCAAAAATTGAATTCTTTTTTCATTTTCGCGTCAAGACTTCCGGATCATCATTTTTGGCAGTGTAAATTGGAACACTAAGAGTAAGTCTTTCGGTACACAAAACACTTTCTAGAAGACTTCCGGTTCGCTGCAATTTTTGGGCGTTGAACCGAAACTCTTTAAGAAAGACTTTCGGTTTGGAAGAGTGTTTACCGGAACTCTTTGTAAAAGACTTCCGGTTTTCATTCATTTAACCGAAAGTCTTATGGAAAGTGTTCTGGAACTCAACCTATGTTTTCATCACACAGGAACTCTTTTTAGAAGTGTTCTGGTGCGTTTTTTTTAAATTTCTATTATAATAGTTTTTATATAGTGGTTCGAAGATGAGGTGTCGACGGTAGGTTTCCAGACTGTAGTTTAGGATGGGGCGCATCTACATCTGCAGCAGAGCCGGCTGACTATCCAAGAAGGCCATACAATACGTCTCTTTTGGTAAAGTACGAGCATCATGTTGCTCGCCATTTATGGTTTGGTGAGGTAAATAAACGACGTATATTTGAAATTGAATAATATTTGAATATTTTATATTATGTTTTATAATATGTGTTTTAATTGTTTTCAAGAAATAGGTCCGAAGAAAGAGTTAAAGGTTGCTGGACACAGACTTAAGCTGACATCGAGGGTTCCACTAGCTCTTTCACAACAGGTGGAGAGTTGGGTTTCTAGGTCTGGGTTATCTTCACTTCAGAGAAATTGTTTGAACAAGATAGACACAAATCTGGTATCCGCGTTTGTGGAAAAATGACATCTAGAGACATCTTCATTTCACATACCGTTCGGTGAAATGAGCATTACTTTGGATGACGTCTCATGTCTGCTTCACTTGCCCATCAGGGGTGTGTTCTGGAGTCCTCAAGATGTCACTGGAGAGGTTGTTGTTGAACTTGTTGTTTACTACTTAGATGTGTCACATAGTGAGGCACAATCTCATGTTTGTAGTTGCAGGGGTTCTTATTATAAATTGGAGTGGTTATACGATTTATTCGTACAACATAGAGTTGCTTCTAGCTGGGCATATGCGACTAGAGCATATTTGTCGATGTTGGTGGGTTCCACAATTTTTTTTGACAAGACCTTTACCCTTGTCGATGCACGATATCTCTTACTATTTACAGACTTAGATAGATGTTCGGGATATAGTTGGGGAGCAGCTGCATTAGTTACCCTATACAGATACCTTAGAGATGCGTCTATGTTCAGTTGCGAGCAGCTCGGTGGATATCCTACTCTCCTACAGGTATATAATTTAATTTTGTTTATTAAGTGTTGGATTCATTTTATAAAGTATATTAATTAAAAAAATTTTATTATGTTTTTATATTGTAATAGTGTTGGATTCACGAGTACTTTCCAACTGTTGGAAAAAGAGGAGAGAATTGGAAACCAGTTGATAATTATGGTCTTCCTCGAGCGATGAGATGGTCCTATAGGCAAGGAGTCCTGAAGGTGGATGATTTGAGACCTAGTTTGGACGAGTTGACACCTGCCGACGTCATATGACATCCATTTGAGGATCATAGAGGATGATGTCAGTTTGATGAGTTATGTATGTACATGGGGTGTTTGAAGTGGGGTGACACAGTTGTTCCATACTTGCCTGACAGATGTTTACGTCAGTTCGGGTACAAGCATTATGTTCCATTCCCACCTCTTGATTGTATGATGGCTAATGATATTGGTGTTGATTAGATTGGTTACCATCAGAGCGTTCTTGCTGTCATCCGTCCAACAACCTTGACCACTACTCCATCTGATATAGAAGATGGATATCTGGAGTGGTATTATTGTGTTTCACATCCATGTTTGGTCCCACCCCATCATGACGAACCAAGAGAGGTGCCAGTTCATATTTACGACGCAAGACCATATGATCCTAATTGGGCTCGTGTATCTATATTGATTCATTGTTATCTGAGACAGGTTAATGCTGAAGAGGAAGATCCGCAGTTTGTTGATTTATTTTAAGCTTTGCATATTTCTCGTTCACATTGATTTATGTATTAAGTTTTAGAACTGAATTTAATAAAATAGACATAATATAATATTTATGTTTTGATTACATATTCATGCTAATATAGGTGTAAGTAATTGCCAATGTTGTAGACGTCTTGCAAATCCTAACATCCAAGACGTTGCTGCTTTACAATGAAACTTCTTCCAATCTAATATGACCGGTGGCAACGGAAACCCCTATTTCATGTTAACCTGATAACAATATTTAAAACATATATTTAATAAAGTGAAATAATTTAAATAGTAAGTCATATAAAATAAAATATGTACCTGAACCCAATGATTTTGGTTAACAAAACCAATGCAATAAATGGAGACATTTGGTGAATGTGAACTTGTCATAGGAAAGAAAGTCATGCATGGATTGCCTAAACATACAAGTACAACATTATAGCGAATTAATCGACCTGGGACCGTTGACCATACTCAACCTCATCACTAGTCCAAACAACTTCCATCCATAACGTGTCTATCGTCTTTTGCCTGTCATTCACCATATATTGTTTGCATTTTGCACCAACGTTTTTGTTAATGTGAAATCTACATAGCAAATTAATCGATCTAGGAAACACAAGTTCAATTTCTTTCATCAAAGCAAGATCTCTATCTGTCAAAATCACTTGTGGACACAAATCTTTCTTTACAAACAATTCTTTAAGTTTATCTAATACCCAGCAAAAATTCTTTGTCTGCTCAGACTCCATATACGCAAATGCGACCGAAAAAGTCAACTCAGTTGATGTCATGCTAACAATTTCAAACAAAGGTTGTCTATATCTGTTTGTCTTGTAGGTGCTATCCATAACTAACACAATAGGAAAAATATTCAACAACTTAACTGAATCAGGATGGGCCCAAAATATCTCTCTCACAACTTCCGTGTCATCCCTTTTTCTACTCCAATACACATAGCTTGCATCCTCAATAAGCTTAAACAAATGTTGTATCTCACTTATATGACCTCTTATCTCTTTTTCTATCATACTCTTATGCTTGTATATTTGCATAATCCGAGTGACATTCTCTGGATCTCGGTCTTGCAAGGAAAACAATATGTGTCTAGGTGGTACATGTCTCTTTGTCAAATCAGCGACATGTTGCTTCTCATATGTGGTCAACCTACCAACAAAGGAATGACCTTTTAATCTATCAAGTAAACCATGATTATAGACCCCACATTTTAAATCAATCTTCCAACCAGACCCATATTTTGTCGGAGTCGACCTGATTTTAAATGGGCATTCACATTTCTTGGATGCACTTTGGGTTCCACTATCGGTATCCTTGTGTTTCCCACCTTTATCACAACCAAATATTAATTTGTTACTTCTCCATCTCTTGCCCATTTCAGTATCTGAACGAGTGATAATAATGGTTACTTTATTATCGATTCCAACCTTTTTAATCCATCTGATCACCTCTTCTCGTGTACCAAATCTTTGAGTGGCTAAAAATGTTGGTGTAAGCCCTAGAGGCCAATACTTTTAGTACTTGTATCGAATTATTTATTAATATTAAAAGGATTTTTCTTTATTATGTTTGTTTAATAAAGTCCCTAGAATAAATAGTCCGTTTAATGTATCAAGTGTGACTTAATCATGAGACCCCATTAAACATAAGGACATTATTCTTAAAGTATTCGTAGTCGAACTTTGTTGTGAAGTGGGATAACATTAAAGCATTAAGACTATTATGTATATAGACTAATGATCACATCTCATAGATCATGGATAAGGAGTTATCAAGTCTTAAACATAGGTATGAATATTAGGAGTAATATTTATACTGGATTGACCCGCTATGAGAATACCATATAGAATGTTATGCAAAGTGTCATAAGTTATTTTCATGGTGATAGTGGTGTATACCATCCTTCAACCTGAAACCACTATGGACCCTAGATGTAGAGTCAAGTGCTTTATTGCTGATCAAACATTGTCTGTAACTGGATGACCATAAAGACAGTTGATGGGTACTCCACGAAGCATGCTAAGGGACATGAGTAACCTAGATGGAATTTTCCCATCCTGCATAACAAGATAAATGTCTACGGGCCCAATATTGAACTGGACAAGGATGACACGGTCTATGCCTTGTGTTCAATATAGACATAGGGGCAAAAGGGTCATTATACACATAAGTATTATCACAAAAGGATTTGTCAGATCACATGGCATTTTCGTGTCTTGGGTAGCAGTGATGTATTGCTAGATACCGCTCACTGTTTATTATGTTAAATACATGATTTAATATAATTTCTAATGTCACGAAAACCTATAGAGTGACACATAAAAGGACGGATTGATGAGAGATAGAGTAAATAAGGAACACCGTAAGGTACGGTGCACTTAAGTGAATTGTAGAACATCGTAAGGTACAGTGTACTTAAGTAGAATACGAAATATGGTAAGGTATCACGCGCTTAAGTGATTTTGGCATATCATAAGATATGGGCCATATACACTTAAGTGGGCTTTTTAACTTGCAGCCCACACAAGTGGTTCTATAAATAGAATCCTTGTGCAGAAGCATTTGTGCAGTTAAAATTTCATTTCTCTCTCTCTCTCTCTCTCTCTCTCTCTCTCTCTCTCTCTTTCTCTCTCACACACTCAAAGCCTTCATTCGTAGCAGCTAGCACTGAGATTGAAGGAATCTGTTCGTGTGGACTGAGTAGAGGCGTTGTCACCATTCAACGTTCGTAATCACTCCTTAAATCTGCATCAAAGGTTTCAATCCCCACGAGAGGTAACGATTCTATCACTGATCATACCCATTCGTAAGGATCACTAAAGGAGAATTTTTTTAATTTCCGATGCGTTTTGGATCGCTATTCTCCTTTAGTGGTATCAGAGCCACTTATGAAACCATGCATCTGATAGATGTTTATTTTCTGTATTTTCTATATTAATACGATTGAAAGACAAAATGAATCAAAGAATATATGAGTAATTAAATTTGACATCATGCGTGTACGATTTGGATGATTGATGTTGATTATGCTTCAGAATCCAACGTTAGTATGCTAAAGCAGCGATACATCGATCGTCCATAGGTTACACAATTGAGATCGATCAAGTTATATATATGATATAAGTAATTCTGATGCAAAATACGGTCTTTATGATATATTGTTTCTCTTTCGTTCATTTAAACACCTAATGGTTATTTTCCTTTGAGCGATCACTGGTCATTTGCTTCGGAATTCAACGAAAGTATGGTGAAGCAATGACGTGTTGATCAATCATACTGAATTAACAATCGAGATGTGTTTGACGATATGAAATTGGTGTATTAGGGTTCATGACGGTACAAGGGTTGTGCTGTCAAAGAGTTATGCGATTAGGGTTGTGACTACGCATAAATCGACGTCGATTTCAAATGAATTGTTCATTAAAATTTTGCGTCGGCTAACTCTACCTGGTGTGATCGGTCGCCAAAATTTAATTTGGTTTATTTAATTAACAAAATTTAGATTAATAATAATAATGTGTATTTTATTTTTGTCTTGTGGTGATCGGTTATGGCCTTAGTTTTCCTTTATTTTGTTTTGGGATTTTAAAATACGACCTGTGTGTCGTGCCTCTCTTTTAATCTCTTAATGTAACTTCTTTTCTCATCTCACTCCCTCGTATGTAAAACGAGTTTCTTTTATGTAATGTAATGTTATGAAGAAAGAGAAGAATACAATATCAAAGGAGGACAACCTTGAAGATCTTGCTTGGAGAAGCTTAGATCGTTATTAGGTTAGCTTATGTTCTCTCATTAACTTTGGAGAACAATTGCGCTAGGGGCCATAATTGTTTCATTTTGTATGTATGTTGATGCATGTGAGAGACGATTTATATGATAAATAAGCCGGTGAGATTAGAATAATTGCAAATTTCCTCAAATTAAATATTAAGTTTATGCTTTCCAAGTTTTAGCACTCATCAAGACTAATATTGAATAATGTAGGTTTCGCCTACGCGAGGTGTATATTCTATATTAGTAAGGTGAGATGGGATAATTGTAATATCCAATTGTTAAAATAATGGGGCAAACTTAACTAAAGAAATTATAATAAGATTATATATGTTTAGAAGCAAGAGTTGGAAATAATCCATGTGATGAATTAGAATAAGGAGTTATTCATCCAACTAAAATATTCGAGAGTTGTATTAGATACAATTGGAAGGAGTTCCTACCTAAATAACCTAGTTTTGTGTAATTCGCCTACGCGGACTTAAAACAAAGTGAAATGTGGATCTCGACCCACTAGAAAATCTTCCAACGGGATTTTCCGAATCAAATGGTAAGGGTCATTTGTTTTGAGTAAAATAGTGGGAGCATATTTAATTAAAGGCCTAATTAAATATGTTATTGATACTTATGTTTTCATTATTTTCATGTAGATTACCATGACAACAAACACCTCTAACAACATTTTGCGATCAATCCTTGATAAGGAAAAATTGTCTGGGACAAATTTTCTGGATTAACACCGAAATCTGAGGATTGTCCTCAAACATGATAGAAAGTTGTATGTCTTAGAGAAACCTTCCTGAAGAGGAACCTCCTAGTTCTGCACCTAAGGCAGAAAGAGATGCTTATAAGAAGCATGTCGATGATGCCAATGAAACTGCTTGCCTCATGCTAGCTACCATGAACTCAGAGTTGCAAAAGCAACATGAGAACATGGAAACATTCGATATGATCGAACACCTGAAGATGCTCTATCAAGAGTAGACAAGGCATGAAAGGTTTGAAGTTTCAAAAGCCCTTTTCAAGGCAAGTTAGCTGAGGGAGCCCCTGTAGGTCCCCATGTGCTCAAGATGATTGGGTATATGGAGAACCTTGAGAGGTTGGGTTTTCCTCTCGGAAAGGAACTTGCGACTGATTTGATCTTGCAATCGTTGCCAAATATATTTAGTCAATTTGTCTTTAATTTCAATATGAATGATATGGACAAATCTCTTCCTGAACTGCTAGCCATGTTAAAAACTGCTGAGTAGAATCTGAAGTCAAAAGGGAAGTCCATTCTGATGATCGGAAATGGAAAAAGCAGAACAAAAGACCCACCAAGCAGGGTGATAAAGGGAAATGCAAGGAAGTTGCCAAACCCAAAACCATTGCTCCTACTTTGAAGCCTAATGGAGGCATAATAAAGGATGACACCTGCTTCCATTGCGGTAAGATCGGACACTGGAAGAGAAACTGCCAAAAGTACCTAGAAGATAAGAAGAATGGAGTAGAGACTTCAACTTCAGGTATTTTTGTTATTGAAATTAATTTATCTACTTCTGCATCATGGGTATTAGATACTGGATGCGGTTCTCACATTTGTACCAATGTGCAGGGGCTAAAAAGGAGTAGAGATTTGGCAAAATGTGAAGTTGACCTACGAGTTGGCAATGGAGAAAAGGTTGTTGCTTTAGCCGTAGGAACTTATGTATTGACTTTACCTAGTGGTTTAATAATTCAGTTAGAGAACCGTTGTTATGTACCTGCAATTAGCAGGAATATTATTTCCATTTCTTGTTTGGACAAGTTTGGTTTTTCAATTATAATAAAGAACAATTGTTGCTCCATTTATTTGAATGATATATTCTATGCTACTGCACAAATAAATAGTGAACTATATGTCCTTGATCTTGAAATGCCTATTTATAACATTAATACTAAGAGGATGAAACCTAATGAGTTAAATCCAACTTACATTTAGCATTGTCGATTAGGCCACATAAATGAGAAACACATTTCCAAACTCCATAAAGATGAACTCTTGGACTCTTTTGATTATGAATCATATGAGACATACAAATCTTGTTTAATTGGAAATATGACAAAGTCTCCATTCACAGGAAAAGGTGAAAGAGCTAATGATCTTATGGCCCTCATACATACTGATGTATGTGGACCACTGAACATACCATCCAGAGGAGGTTTTCATTACTTCATCACATTTACTGATGATTTCAGTAGATATGGTTATGTGTATTTAATGAAACACGAATCAGAGTCCTTTGAAAAGTTCAAGGAATTCAAGAATGAAGTACAAAACCGATTAGATAAGAATATTAAAACTCTTCGATTAGATCGAGGTGGTGAGTATTTAAGCCTAGAGTTTGATGACCATCTGAAAGAGTGTGGGATTCTATCCCAACTTACTCCTCCTGGAACACCCAATGGAACGGTGTATCTGAGAGAAGAAATCAAACCTTGTTAGACATGGTCTGATCCATGATGAGTCACGTCGATCTTCCAAACTCCTTTTGGGGACATGCACTGTTGACAACAGCTTACACACTTAACCGTGTTCCATCCAAAAAGGTTGAGAAGACACCATATGAGATATGGAGTGGTAAGAAACCACATATGCCTTACATGAAGATTTGGGATTGCGAAGTTTATGTGAAACGACAAATTTCAACTATGCTTGAGCCCAAATTTGACAAATGCTTATTTGTGGGATATCCTAAAGAAACAAGAGGGTATTACTTCTACAATCCTTCTAAGGGCAAAATGTTTGTCGCTCGAACTGGAGTTTTCCTAGAAAAGGATTTTATTTCCAAAGGAATCAGTGGGAGGAAAGTAGAGCTTGAAGAAATTCAAGAATCACAAAGCATTGATCCACCTATGGAGGAATTAGGGCAGGAAACACAAGTAGTTGTGGAAGACAACCTGCTCAAGTAGAATAAGACCAACGTAGGTCAAGCAGGATACGTCACCTACCTGAGAGATATGGATATCTCATAATTGATCAAGGTGATGTATTGCTCATGGATAAAAATGAGCCTGTGACCTACCAAGAGGCCATAATTGGTCCCGAGTCTGAGAAGTGGCTAGAAGCCATGAAATCTGAAATGAATTCCATGTACACAAACCAAGTTTGGACCTTGGTAGAGCCTCCTGTAGGAGTTAACCCTATAGGATGCAAGTGGGTCTTCAAAAAGAAGACTGACATGGATGGTAAGGTACATACCTATAAGGCAAGACTGGTTGCAAAAGGATATAAACAAATTCATGGGGTTGACTATGATGAAACCTTTTCACCAGTTGCAATGCTTAAATCTGTTCGAATTTTACTTGCTATCGCTGCATATCTTGATTATGAAATATGGAAGATGGATGTCAAAACTGCCTTCCTTAATAGGAATCCTCTTGAGGATGTGTAAATGACACAACCTGAAGGATTTGACATACTAGAAGAAGCCCAAAAGATATGTAAGTTACAAAGATCAATCTATGGATTGAAGCAAGCTTCAAGAAGCTGGAATCTTTGCTTTGATGAAACAGTAAAACAATATGGATTCATCAAGAATGAAGATGAGCCTTGTGTATACAAGAAGGTTAGTGGGAACATGATCGTCTTCCTGGTATTTATGTAGATGACATATTACTCATTGGAAACGATGTCCCTACCCTAAAACAAGTAAAGTCTTGGTTGGGGAAATGTTTTTCTATGAAGGACCTGGGTGAAGCAGCCTATATATTAGGAATCATAATCTATAGAGATAGATCATAAAAACTACTTGGCCTAAGTCAGAGTACATACATAGACAAAGTGTTGAGACGCTTTAATATGCATGATTCCAAGAAAGGATTCATACCTATGCAACATGGCATGTGTCTATCAAAACCACAATCCCCTTCAACTAAGGAAGAAAGGGATCGCATGAATAAGATTCCATATGCATCTGCAATAGGATCTATCATGTATGCCATGTTATGTACTCGACCAAATGTCTCGTATGCTTTAAGTGCAACGAGTAGGTATTAATTTGATCCCGATGATGCTAATTGGGTAGCTGTCAAGAATATCCTTAAGTATTTGAGAAGGACTAAGGACTCATTCTTGATATATGGAGGTCAGGAAGAGCTTGGTGTAATTGGATACACCGATGCTAGCTTCCAGATAGATAAGGATGACTTTAGATCGTAATCTGGTTATATGTTTTGCTTAAACGATGGCGCTGTGAGCTGGAAAAGTTCAATGCAGGATACAATTGCTGATTTTACAACCGAGATCGAGTATATTGCTGCCTCAAGTGCAGCAAAGGAAGCTGTTTGGATCAAAAAGTTCATTAGTGAACTTGGCATAGTTCCTAGCATTGTGGATCCCATTGGTCTCTATTGTGATAACAATGGTGCTATCACACAAGCTAAGGAGCCTAGATCTCACCAACGATCCAAACACATACTTATGCGTTATCACCTCATTCGAGAGATAATAAATATATGAGATGTGAAAATATGCAGATTACCTACACTTGACAATATTGCTGACCCACTGACAAAGCCTCTTGCACAACAGAAGCATGATGGCCATACTATATCTATGGGCATTAGGGGTATGCCTGATTGGCTCTAGTGCTAGTGGGAGATTGTTGGTGTAAGCCCTAGAGACCAATACTTTTGGTACTTGTATCAAATTATTTATTAATAATAAAAGGCTTTCTCTTTATTATGTTTGTTTAATAAAGTCCCTAGAATAGATAGTCCGTTTAATGTATCAAGTGTGACTTAATCATGAGATCCCATTAAACATAAGGACACTTCTCTTAAAGTATCCGTAGTCGAGCTTTGTTGTGAAATGGGATAACATTAAATCACTAAGACTATTATGTATATAGACTGATGATCACATCTCATGGATCATGGATAAGGAGTTATCAAGTCTTAAACATAGATATGATTATTAGGAGTAATATTTATACTGGATTGACCCGCTATGATAATACCATATAGAATGTTATGCAAAGTGTCATAAGTTATTCTCATGGTGATAGTGGTGTATACCATCCTTCGACCTGAAACCACTATGGATCCTAGATGTAGAGTCGAGTGCTTTATTGTTGATCAAACGTTGTCTGTAACTAGATGACCATAAAGACAGTTGATGGATACTCCACGAAACATGCTGAGGGACATTAGTGACCTAGATGAAATTTGCCATCCAGCGTAACAGGATAAATGTCTACGGGCCTAACATTGAATTGGACAAGGATAACACGGTCTATGCCTTGTGTTTAATATAGACATAAGGGCAAAAGGGTAATTATACACATAAATATTATCACAAAAGGATTTGTCAGATCACATGACATTTTCGTGTCTTGGATAGTAGTGATGTGTTGCTAGATACTGCTCACTGTTTATTATGTTAAATACGTGATTTAATATAATTTCTAATGTCACGAAAACCTATAGGGTCACACACAAAAGGATGGATTGATGAGAGATAGAGTAAATAAGGAACACCGTAAGGTACGACGCACTTAAGTGAATTGTAGAACATCGTAAGGTACGATGTACTTAAGTAGAATACGAAATATGGTAAGGTACCACGCGCTTAAATGATTTTGGCATATCATAAGATATGTGCCACATACACGTAAGTGAGATTTTTAGCTTGCAGTCCACACAAGTGGTTGTATAAATAGAACCCTTGTGCATAAACATTTGTGCAGTTGCAATTTTGTTTCTCTCTCTCTCTCTCTCTCTCTCTCTCTCTCTCTCTCTCTCACTCAAAACCTTCATTCGTAGCAGCTAGCACTGATATTTAAGGAATCCGTTCGTGTGGACTGAGTAGAGGCGTTGCCACCATTCAACGTTCGTGATCACTCCTTAGATCTGCATCAAATGTTTCAATCCCCACAAGAGGTAACGATTCCATCACTGATCATGCCCATTTGTAAGGATCACTAAAGGATAAATTTTTTAATCTCCGCTGCATTTTGGATCACTATTCTCCTTCAAAAAACGCATCAGAAGTATCTACACATATTTGGGAAAGATTTTCCATTCCCGCACAATAAAAAAAATTAAAAAAAAAATTAAAAAAAAAAATTAAAAAATGCAAACCAAAAGTCTTCAACGAAGAGTTTTGGATTACAAAAATATAATACCGGAACTCTTCAAGGAAGAGTTCCGGTTTATGTCACTTTATTAACCGAAACACATATGAAAAGTGTTCTGGAAAATTTTTTTTCAAAAAGAATCAGAACTCTTTAGATAATTCTTCCGGTATACTGTTTGCAGTGTTCTAGATGTCTTTCACAAAGTCTTTCAATTTGAAAAAAATACATACCGAATGTCTTTTTTAAGGAGTTCCGATACGAGGGTGGAAAGTGAAATTTTCGGAAGTCTCAATTGAATGGTTAAAAATAAAATGATAAATTGGTCAAAAAGAATTAAGGATAAAATTGATATTTTAAAAATATTGTAGGGAGATTAATACAAGTGTAGGGGTATGAAGTAAAATTTTGTGAAGATAATAAATGTAAGGGTATGAGGTAGAATTTTCCTACCCACTCTTGTTAATAGATGGGCCTACGAGGGCTCGTGACATTGGGCTAAAGTGCCGAGCAGTCACGATTGGTCCATTACCATTCCCGTTACCAGTCGATAGCAGAGCAGTTATCGGAGCAAAGCACAGTGAACAATGGCGGCCAGTGATGAACCATCTCCCTCTAAAATCATAGACACAATCAACGCTCAGGATTCCACCTTAGAGCCACCTCTTACAACTCCGCAAGACGCCCCTATCAACGAAGCACACAACGAGGTCGCACCGACGGAGAAACGGAAGAGAGATGATTCCGACGGCAATATCAACTCCGATGACAACCGTTCTCTCCACCCGCTGTGGAAGACCAGTCTATGTTCCTACTTCAGGAAACATTCCTCCTGCAGCCACGGCGATACCTGCCGATACGCGCACAGCGAGGAGGAGCTCCGGCCTCGACCGGACAGCACGTGGGACCCGACGTCTGAGAGAGGTAAGAAGGCATTGAAATCCGTTACCGGCGAGAAAATTGCCGTTAAAGACGGTGTAATGATGACGGAGCTTGTCGACGATGTTGATGGCGGCGACGGTGGAGATGATGGTTTTGCATCCAACCAAGCGCTCAGCAAATGTTTGGTGCATTTGCCGATGAAATGGAGCTCTGAGAATTTGAGGATTTTTCTCAATGAGCAAGTAAGCATGTTTCCAGGTTTCACTTTTTGATAAGCTAAAATTGAAATTGAAGAATTGATTTTGTTATATTTGATGTTCTTAAGTATAATTTATTTTGCCTCCAGAGTTGATTCGAACTTGAAGTTAGAATTTGTATATTTTGCTTCAAATTTGATTTTTAGTTGAGTTTATTTTTCAATCCACTTTTACATTAATAATATTGCATTCAATTAGTTCAAAATCAGTTTTTGTCATTGCAAAACTAAAGTTTGTGTAATGACTTTGTGTTCACTTTCTCTAGGGTATACCTTTTAAGCATGCGAAGACAAAGAAAGGTATGGCTATTGGTTTTGTTACTTTTGAAGACGAAGAGCAAATGAAGAGTTCTTCTAAGGTAGTTTTGTTATGATAACGAGTATTAATCCTTATGTATAAATATATATACTCTCTTTTGATTTATTGATCTTAAAGTCGTAGTTTGCAATTGATGATCGATAATTATGGATTTAATAGGATTTACAAGGGAAACAAATAGGCAACAAAACGATAGAGGTAGCTGATGTTTATCCTCGATCATTTGAGAAGAAAAGTAACTCTAGTGTTCCTTCAAATGGGACATTGGATGATGAACCAAATGATGATAGTTTGGTAATTGATGGTTCCGAGTCAAAGAAAAAAAGCTCGCGTGAAGTCGTGACTCCTCTGGCTCATTTGTCCTATGCCGATCAGTTGGAGCAGAAAAAATACTCTCTCATGCAGATTCTCAAAAAACTTGTTAGTCATGATTGTTTCTATTTTATCATTGTAGTTTTATATATTCTTATATACACATTTCTTAAATTGAACTTTTAAATTGTTTTGGCAGCCTAGAAATGCTCGTAAAGCTTGTCCAAATGGCGTTCCAGTTCCTGAATGGATTCTCAAGTCTAGGGAAATAGGTTGCATTTTATATTTGTAAAGTTTGTTCAAATCTTCAATAATAATTTAAATTTAAAATGTTCAGGAGTTTAAAAACTTGAGGTGCTAGTTTTGAAATATGTGATTTAGATTTTTCTTCATGATTTCACTCCTTATGTTATTACTTCTGTGTCTGGTTCACTGTAAAAAGTACAGTAAAAAGTGGATACAATTCTTATTAAGCTACTTCTTTCTCACACTTGTGCAGGTGGTCTTCCATGCAATCTAGAGGGTATTATTGAGTCACCAATTGTAAATGGATATCGTAACAAGTGTGAGTTTTCTATTGGATATTCTATGGAAGGCAAAGTAACAGTGGGTTTCAGCCTTGGAAATTTTAGGTATTCTGCACCTTCTCTATTTGCTGAGTGGTTTGCTTGTAAGTTCTTAATTGTATACTAAAATATTTTAATAGGGAAGGTGTAACAGCAGTTGAGGAACCAGTGGACTGCCCAAATATTTCTACCATTGCTTGCAAATATGCTGCGATCTTTCAAGAATTTCTACAGCACACTGAATTACCAGTTTGGAACAGATTTAAAAATTGTGGATTTTGGCGTCAATTGACGGTATACTCGTTGGATTCTATGTTGAAATTTTATGGCCATGTTGATTATTAATTTTAGATTTGGTTCTTATTTTTTATTTCATTATGTATCTTTAACACCTTCTGAAACTAATTGGTTTCGTAAGGTTCGAGAAGGGAGGTCAAATGGGAATACTGTTGATGCTGAAACTTTTGATGGTATTGCGGAGGTCATGCTTATCGTGCAGGTTATTTTTTAGCTTTTTGATGAATGTGCTGGTTATTATCCTCTAAAAATAATGTTGGAACTTGGAAACACTCTTTGTGTGAATGGTTGGTGGGGTAGGGATAGTTTATTATCCCTATAGAAAGGCTCAATCTGATTGTGAACATTTAGAATAAAACTGACATGCTTTGTGCTTGCATTATTATGTAAACATTGTAAACTTGTGGTATGGTTTAGATAGGGAGACAAGACCCTGGAAAACTTGGAGCTTATGATTTGGGTTTCCCTTCTTTCTTTCAAATGTCATTCGTAACTTGTTGTCTTTGTTCTTGATTTTAGGTCTCTACCGCAAGTTTTGATAATGTACGAGTAGCTGCTGAATTTAAGAGGCTTGCTCAGGCATTTGTTACAGGAGCTACCTCTCATTGTCCAACTTTGCCCCTTACAGCTCTAATTGTTCAGGTAGCAGCCTGTCTAATCCAAGTTTCTTTTGTCATAGATTGTTTGTTAAGTATCAATTCTCATCACACACATGCATATCCATGTAATAGAAATTTGAACAATCCGATGATGGTACTCTACCTGTGTGTCTGTTACTCTCTCCCTCTCTCCCTCCCTCTCCAGCATCAGTATATTATATTATTTTTTGTTTGAGAAAAAACATTAAGATACCATCTATATCAAATTTCTGAAGTGTTAGATATTGGTGGTTATTTTTAAATTTTGATGGCATGTTATGTTATGGTGTAACTTATATTTTGGATTGACTTCCGATGGAAATTGGTCTTTCATGTAGGATCACCAAGGAATATCCAATGTAGCACCATCTGATGCACCACTGCATTCACTTCCCATAGCAGCTGGTGATCCCGAGAGGGATGAAAGCATTAGTGCTGCAGATGTTAGAATTCATGATTATATCAGTAATCTCCGTTTCTCCATATCTCCAACCTCATTTTTTCAGGTTGGAATGAAAATTGTTGTTTCATACTGGTTTCAAAAGCATTTATTTCCCAGAATATGAAGTTTTGAGTCTACTACTATAGGTTAACACACTTGCTGCTGAGAAGTTATACTCCCTTGCTGGAGATTGGGCATGCTTAGGTCCTGATACATTGCTATTTGATATATGCTGTGGGACAGGAGCAATTGGCCTGACATTAGCGCATCGTGTTGGAATGGTAATAATCACCATATAAGCTTCTTTCTTCTTGCCTTAAAAAAGCTTTATTTTTATTTTTAGCTTGCAGATCTTTAGGAATTTTTTTGTTCAACGTGCCCCTTTGGAGGTATTATATGATGTAATGATGACGTTGCATTGGTTGAAAAAAACTTTCTGCTCTACTATTTAAGAGCTAATTTTCCAAAATAAATTTGTTTTTTTGGATTTGCTTGAATAAGATTTTTCTTGGGTTCTTCCAGGTTATTGGAATTGAAATGAACGCTGCTGCTGTATCTGATGCTCATAAGAATGCGGAGAATAATGGCATAAAAAACTGTAGATTTATCTGTTCAAAGGTGAGATCAGCCATCTTGATTTTTCAAATATAGGTTGAATTATTTTAATGGTTGCTGTCCAGAAATAAGGCTTGAGTTTATAGTTAGTATCAAATTGACAGTTTTTTCCTCCTACCGGAAAGTTTCCAATCTGTTTTAATTTTTTCCTTGTATTAACATTGCAACTTTTGCATGCTTGTTTATATGAGGAAACAGGCAGAGCAAGTTATGGGATCTCTGTTAAAGGAATACCTTAATGTGTCCAAGGAACAAGTTGATGATCCTAATACCTGTGGAACTGTTGATGACATTCCTGAAGACAGTACCTGCCCAGAGCCCGAAAATGGTAAACAGGCATCTCAGTGTTCTGAAAATAACAATTCAGAAGTTGAAAATGAGGTTCCGAAGGAAAATGCTTCTGAAAATGGGAATACTTCCGCGCAACAATTTAAAAATGTTGTTGCTATTGTTGATCCTCCCCGTGCTGGACTTCATCCAACTGTAAGAATTGCACTTACACTAGTTTCTTCATTTTATTTGCCGGAGTGATTACTACCATAACTCTAGAAGCACATTGTCCAACATATGATAGTTTCCATGCATTTTTCTTTTTGCTATCCTATCTAGTTGTTTACCTATGATTGTGTTGGTTCTCGACATCCCCACCAAGGCAACTGCCCCCTTTGTTGGTCCAAGGTTTCTCTCCCTAGAACCAAACAAAAGTTTAGGTCCCTGCTTTTGCTTAAAGTTCTAGTATGTAAGACTGATTCCTTACGCCGTTCAGTGTCTGGTTTCTTACAGGCTCCTGTTCCGCAATTCCTAGAGATGTATTTATTTATAGCGATTTTCTTTGCATAGCGTTGGTCTAACATGTATTTTATTGCAATATTTCTCATGTTCTATTTAATTGCATAGTTCTACATTAGTCTTCTATATTGTAGGGTAGATTTTTTCAAGTATTTAATTCACATACAATATCAATAAAAAATGTTTGACTTCAATCATAACTACTTTTAAAGTCACACATGTGATTGAGTTGTTGATAGCGTAAGTTTTTTACACCTACAATATCAAAATTAAGTTATGAAATTATTATTTTTGGAATATGTTATGCTTTCTCTCAGAAACTGAATTTCTGGCTCTTGAATTGTGGGATTACAGGTGATAAAAGCTTTAAGAACTCATACACGCCTGCGAAGACTTGTGTTAGTTCTTGTTCTGAACTATGCTATACACTTATTTGACATATTTACATTTTTCTTGGAAATCTAATTTGGGACATTTTAATGCAGTTACATATCATGTAATCCTGAAAGTTTGGTGGCAAATGCTATTGAGCTTTGTACTCCATCCCCCACAGAAATTGAAAGAGGAAACAAAGACAACAGAGGATGGAGAAGGATGAGTAGTGCTGGTCTAGCTCGGCATAGAGCGAAGTCTATGCCCATTTCAGAGGCCTTCAAACCCATAAAAGCAATGGCTGTTGATCTTTTTCCACATACTCCACATTGTGAATTGGTTATGCTTCTTGAAAGGTAGGTTGTAGTGGAGTTTAGGTTGAAGTCTATTTTATTTGCTAGGCTGTCAAATTCAATCATCCAACAAAATTTTGGCTGTGTTAGAAGCTGCGACGAGTGTTAGTTAGTGCTTATATATGTTGATCTTGTGCTCTTTAAGTTATGCTTGAGCACCATCTTCGATATTCAGCTGCCATATAATTTGCTTCCTGCTGTATGTATCATGAAGCTTGATTACTGCATTGAAACATATTTGGGGTTACTGTAGTTTGCAGACATTTTATTTCTAATCATTATGATACCTGATGGCGAAAATACATTGCATACTCTTTGAGCATCAGTTAATACTTCAAGCTTACCCAAAGACATTACCACTTTTGTTAAGTGGTAGATATAATTTTAATTTGGCAGCATAATTTATTAATGTCTTTAATCTTTCATTGATAATATTGCTTTAATATATATTTAATCCTTTTAGAAGTTTATGGAAATTGTTCAAAATAATGTATATATTAAAGAATTAAAAAGAAAAAAAGTTTGATTTGTCCAGCAAGTATTATATGAATGTTATATGGATTTCAATGTCAAGTCAAAAAGTTTTTTCTTTTTTTTTTAGAAATTTGTCTGATTTTTTAAATATTTGTCTGGCTTTTTTAACAAGCTTACGTGTGGATCAAATATTTGTCTGACCTTTTTTATACTTATTTCTCTGATTTTTTAAGCGTCACAAGTGTCATACTTGTGAATCAAGTGACTTTTAAATACAATAGGGTATTTGAATTGTATTGTTCAAGATTTGATTTATAAAATTTGTTTTATAAAACAATTATTTTAGCTTTAATAAATACAATAGGGGATTTGAATTGTAGTGTTCAAAAATTGAAATAAATTTACAAAAGTTGTTTTTTAAAACAATTATATATATATATATATATATATATATATATATATATATATATATATATATATATATATATATATATATATATATATATATATATATATATATATATATATATATAACCAATTGATTTATACTCCTATCTCTATGGCTTTCTTTAAAAGTTTGAAGGGAAAGAGAGATGATAGTTTTAGAAAAAGAGAATGTTTGAATGAAAAAATAGAAGAATTTGGATGAGGAGAGTTTTGTAGGATTTATTTTATTTAAAAACTCAAAATTTAGGAATTATAAAACTATATTAGAGAAGGATTTTGGAGGACTTCAATAAGCTGTTCGAATATAATTTATATTGTTATAATATTTCAAAAATCAAGAATATGTGAATGATAACTATTATTTTATCATTTTCATATGAAATATGTTTTTAAAAAAATATTATTATTTTTTATATTTTTTGAAAAATTTATTTTTCGAACCCATTCTCCTTCTCTTCAAACTCTCATATCATAACTTAAAATTAACCTTTTGAGAGTTCCATAAAAACAAATTTGGATTTCTCACATAATTAATCTACGAACCTTCAATAACAATAGATAAAGTTTTTACACTAGCTAAGCTCAAGAACTAAACATACAAATTTTTTATACAAGTTTAGTTTAATATCCTTCAAACAAAGCTTTTAAAGAGATCAAACTCAAGAACCTACTACTACTACTACAACTTTTATACAAGTTAAGCTCAAGAACCTATAACTAAGTTTTTTATCATGTTTACCTTATGACAAAATAACTCCAAAAGAGAATCACACTCTTGTTGGAACTTTGAACCACAAGATTGGTAAATAGTGGTGAAGAGAATTTGAATATGGGGAGTGAAAGAGAAAAATTGAGAGATAGAGAGAGAATTGAGAGTGAGAATTGAATATTGCATTAGCCTAGGATGAAAATGCATTATATACATTTATACAAAGGTTACAACGTGATTGGGAACCAAAACAACCAAATGAAATAACAAAAAAGTACAAAAATCAGGCTCGTAACCGGTTACACCTGACATTGAAAATAAATCTCCTTCATTGGTAACCGGTTAACGCCACAGGTTAAACGTGTCGCGCCGCGAAAGATACCTGAGCGCATCGCACGCTCGAAGATACAACAGAGTCGCCACCGAAATTTATTTATTCCAAAAGGAAAAGGAAAATATCGATAAAACTCAGGAGAAGAGAAACGGGTAAGGAAGCCGGTTATGCAAGGGAAATGTATCAACATCCCTCACATCCGTTGTATTCAACGGGAACCATTTTGTCTGTTCTTTGCGTGGATGAGTGTTATTATCTAAAGGTTACTTGCGAAAGGGGAAAAAAGAATTTCAAATTAGTGTGCTCGCCAAGGATTCGAACCATCGTGCCTACGTATTCTCATAGTGCAATGAAAAAATCAGAGCTCCATAGTTCGTGGTAGAAAATACAGATGTGTTGGTTGATTTTAAGGAACAATTATAATCATATCCTAGAAGTGTGTATACGTTAGCTGATTCTGATCCTCGTTCGGATGCTTTAAGTTTTTGGTCTGACTGCTAAGGAACAAATTATAACAGTTCTTTTATGAAAGAAAAGATAATTGTTTTGTAAAAGGTTTGTGTGATAAAAGAAAATGAAAAAGTTGATTGGATTTGAATACAAAAGAAAAAGACTTGCTTGAATGAAGAGATTATTCTGGTGAAAGTATTGTTTAGACCATGATTGTGTTGTTTGAAACCATATGGTAGGTGTATCTGAACCAAAGAGTGTGTGGCGTTAACCAATAGATGGTGTGGCCAATGCAAGGTTGTAGGATTTTTCCTAGATCCAAGGATCAAGACTTACAAAAAGGGGTTGAAAGAGCATGAAGCTCCACATGGCAATGTATGAAGGTTGCCAAAGCATGAAGCTCCACAGGGCAATGCACGAGAGTTGCCAGAGCATGAGGCTTCATAGGGAAATGCATGAGATTTTCCAGAGCATGAGGCTCCACATGGCAATGCATGAGGTTTTTCAAAGCATGATGCTCCATAGGGAAAAATAAAAGAAAAAGGTTTTTCTAGAGCATGAGGCTCCATAGGACAATGCATGAGGTGTTTCAAAGCATGAGGCTCCATAGGGCAATGCATGAGGGGTATTGATTTAGATATGGGTATTTAACCATGAGGTGATTAACCCAAAGAATGTATAGAAGTCTAAAGAGTGCAGTGTTTGGTCCAAAGAGATAAGTATTATTGATGTTGATTGTTGAAGTGTTGAGATGTTGTCTGTGGGGAAGAAAACTTAAAAGTTATTTGATTTGAATTGCACTAAAGTCTATGAATGAAGGTGAATATTTTGAATAACTGGGCCATACGTCTCGTATCTAAAGATATTCAGAATGAGAATATGAATACTCTCTCTCATCCCTTCCCCACTACTTAAGGCTCGTGACACGTAGTTTGCATCCTAACCAACAAGTGTTGAAAGCAAAATCTTATGTTGTGCTTGAATGATGAAGCAATCCATCATTGATGTTTCTTTATCTTCAAAATCTTGACTGTGAAGTGTTGTACGGGGGGAAAACTTTACAATTAACCAACTTTAATTACACTAAAGTCTATGAGTAGAGGTGAATACTTTGAATAACTGGGCCATGCGTCCCGTATCCAAAGATATTTAGAATGAGGATAAGATACTCCCATTCATCCCTTCTCTAATACTTAAGGCTCATGGTGCGTAATCCTTATCATAACTATCAAGTGTTGAAGATGAATCTTTTTGTTATGCTTGATGTCCATAGTCTTCAGCCTTGAGGTCTTGTATGATGTCTTGAACTTGTGATTGATTTGAAATCTAGCGTGATGCAAGTATAGAGGTCTAATCATATCAAGGGATTAAGAGACCTATGACCACTTGATTGTATAGGGGAATCAAATGAATCAAATGATTAATTGATCAAAAAGGGCTTTGATCAATTCAATCAATCAGGAACTACAAACACATGAATTTTATTTAAAGAATTAAAATCACGAAGGAATTAAAATGCTAACACCTATTAATTTCTAAAATTAAAATTAAAAAAGACTAATCAAAATATAATGTGAGCATGTTTATTAATTCCTAAAAATCTAAAATGAAAAAACTAAACTAATCTACTTAATTTCTAATGTGAACCTAAATGTAGTATTATTTTTCTAAGTGTTTTTAACAAAGTCAAAATTTAATTTTATGAGTTAAAAATGTGTATTAACATGGATGAACTAAGATGTATTAAAAATACATTAAAAGTGTACCAACATATTAAAAAAAAGATTAGAAATAGCAAAAAAAGATTAGTGTAATTAGTGGTGGTGTAAAGCAAATGCACGAGCCTGCTAGCTTCAGAAGCCCAATGCGTTGCTAAGAGGGGGAAAGGAATCAGAGTGACTAATTCACTCTTCAAGCCAAAATTTCAAACAAGCTCCTCCCAAGTCCCTCACCGGAGCATCAACCTTACCGCGCCAGAATTCACTTCCGGCGGCGGCGGAGGTCCAAGTGACCTCAAACTTATCCCAACTCGCTCTCTTCCATACACTCAGTCACACACACACTCTCTCTCTTTCTCTCACACACACACACTCTCTCTCTCTCACACACACTCTCTCTCTCACACACGCACGCGCACACGCATACACGCACGCGCGCACATACGCACGCGCACTCACACACGCATGCGCATGCGGACACGCACACGCGCACGCACACGCGCATACGCACACGCACGCGCGCGCACACACACCCACACACACGCGCTCACGCACACACACACAAACACACACACACAATCTCAAGCTAATTTCTATAAACTCCTAACTATTTCATAAAATCGAGCCAAACAAAATAAGAACCCTAGGTTAAATAAACTTAAATTAAATGGCGTTGAGGAGGAATCAAATCCCGATATGTTAGAACTTTGATTTCTTAGGCTTAAGTTTACATGATGATAACTTACTTCAGGCAAAAAAGAACAAGGAATTAAAAATCACCAACCTACAAGGTCGAGGTTCACCCTGGTGATTGCTGAAGGTTGAAGAAGATGCTTACAAAGAGAAAACTAGAGGTATTAACAGGTATGTGCTTCAAACTCTCCAACTATTTATGTTGCAGAAATTTCTTCTCTTCTTCTTCTTCTGAGATCTTTAGTCTGTAGGATTAAATTGGTGTTGCTATGTGTTATTATGGTAGTGTGTAGGATTGAAGAGTGGTTGAGAGTGATGAGATTGATTGAGAATTTCCAGATGGAGAATTCAGAGAGAGTGATTGACTGAGAAGTTGTAGAATGAATTTTTGTTGATGATTGAGAGTGGAGTAAAGATTATATAGAGTGCGATCATAACAAAATTGGGTAGTGGAATTAGGGCAGGTAGTTAAGAGTTTGGGCACGGTTACTGTTAATTAATCTCATGAGGAAATTAGATGGATCAGTTAACTCTGTTAACTTGCTATTAGAGTGAACTCGCAGTTACTGAACGAAGATGTTAGAATGAGTTAGTTTATTTGACAGTTAGGTTAGTTAGAATCTGAATTGAAAATGAAAACAGTTAGTGAATTAGTTGATTGGTTAATTGGAATTGAACTTAACGTTAGAATGATTTAGGATGATTAAGTGTTAGTGAAATGAAAAGAGGTTGAACTGTTAGTGTTGAGTTTGGATTTGAATTTTAGTTAGTAAAATGGAATGTTAGTGAATTGAATTGAAATTTGGATTGTTCAAGTGTTAATGGTGATGAGGTTAATTTTTGCTTTAGGCTTATCCATAACATGGCCCTGTTAGTATTATTAAACTTTAAAAAACAGTTACAAACTATATGCTAAATTAGCTTGAATTGATTGTTAACATGACTGCTATTTATTGAATTCAAAAACTGGTTATGAAATGAGCATTTATGGACTATTATAGAATTAGCATGTTAGGACTATTAGCTTTTGCTAGCAGACTTGTTATGGACTCGCTACTAAGTGAATCTGTAAATGAATTGAAGTTAAAATAATTGACTGGTATGACACATTTATTGTATTAATACTGGTATGTGTTGATTGTTGATCAGAAATTTGAAATGTATTGAATTAATCATGAAACTAATGAGTTAGTTTAGAGAGGTTGTTAGTTAATGCTGCTACTGTTATGAATGACAATGTGTGGGTGACACTTTATGTTTGAAGATTGTTAGATGGTTATAGAATTAGTTCATGAGTACTATCTGTTTTGGAACCTAATGCAAATTGGCTAGGTGGCTTGAGGTTTAGAAGAACTGGTTATAATTTCCATGCATGAACTAGCTAAGTTGTATTGATGTTTGAACTGGTATGGACCATCAATAGATCATTGAGTTAACTGCTATGTAGTTTTGTATTGAAGTGTACATGGTATGTTATATTGATGCCCATGTGTGTTTTTCGATTGACATGTTCATATGTGTGTAGGTGTTTGTGTATGCAAATTATTCATGGACATTGGTTTATTATATGTGTGAATGTAACATGTTGTATAAATGCAGGACTAATGGATATGTGAGGTGGTTTGGCATGGAATGAAATATCACCATAATTCATAAAGACTTGATCAAAGCATGTAGGATATTAATATGATCATGGCACATGAAGGCAACATCATGGGGGCTCTTTACAAAAAAGATGGCTTATGAATGAAGAAAAGTGGGGACTAAGTCCTAGGGTTAGATAGTTGACTTCAGTCAACTTGTTTGACTAAAAAGCCAACAGTTGACCAAAGATCAACCCTAGGTCAAAAACATGTAAAAGAATGTGTAGTTGTAATTTTGGATTTTTGTAATATGGATTGGATGCTTTGTAATGAAATTGGCCTTTGAAATGAATGATGTCTTGTGCTTCAAAAACTAATCTCCCTCCAAAAGTTGAATTTGAAAAATTGAATTTGAATTGCACTTGAAAACTTGACTATGAATCTTGAAACTTGACTATGAATCTCAATGCCTTGTCTTGAATCCACACCAAACATATAATGGATTAGTGTAATGAACAAGGCCCATAAAGAAATTAATCAGTCAAAATCAAACTTTCATGGTTGACCAATTAAACCTGCAATCCCTGATAAAATCCAATGCCATAATACAAACCACATGATCTATAGGTTCCAAAGATCAAGAATTAGGGTTTCATTTTAAATCAAAGATAAATGGTCTTCACTAGTCAATGCAACATCAAGATGCCCTAAATTTGGTCCTCAGGGAACACTAGTGCCATGTTAATCAAAAACATCCAAAGGTCTTTGAATCAATGATGTTTACTTCAAAAATGCAATGGTAAAATGAATGTGTTATGATGCCAATGAATATGCAGATGAACCATAGACCAAAAGTCAAGTAAAAGTGAAAATGGGAGGGCAATTTTTGGGGTATGACAAACCGATTACAAAAACAAAAACATCACTTCTCTGCTACTGGAATAAGCTGTTGGCCTTGTTGTAACCGGTTACACACCCGTTTAACCGGTTATAACATTTGAATTACTTGAAAAACATTTAACACACCACCTTAATTCAAGTATTCCAAGTCTTCCATGCTCATGTTCATCTTCAACCTCTTGAACACATCATTTGTCACCCCCTTAGCCGGCAAATCAGCCACTTGATGTTCACTCCTACAATATCCCAATCATAACCTTCCTTCACTAACAATTTCCCTCAAATAGTGAAACCTCATCTCAACATGCTTGCTTCTGCCATGTGCAATTGGGTTCTTAGCAATATTAATCGCGGAAATGATGTCAACTAGGAGCATGACAACCTCACCCTCACTAATGCCCAACTGCTCCATTAGATTTATAAGCCATACAACTTGGCATGCACATAACAAAGCGGCGATGTATTCGGACTCACAAGATGAGAGTGTAACTACCATTTCCTTCTTCGAACACCATGAGATTAGTGTCTCACCGAACATAAATATGTATCAATATGTAGACTTTCGATCATCTTTATCTCTGCACCAATTGGAATCGGTAAAATCGAGCAAATTGCATTTTCTGCCCGTATACGCTGCGGGAAAGAGAATTCCTCAGCCAACAAAACCTTTGACATATCATAGGATCCTCTTGACTGCTGCCAAGTGAGACACCTTTGGCCTCCCCATGAATCTACTCACAATACTGACACTAAACTCCAAGTTCGGCCACATATTACACAAATAATGCAAGGATCCAATAAACCTCCTATATTGAGTTGGATCAACATCTAGATCATCCTTATTCTTAGACAACTGCAGCCTTGGTTTATTTGGAGAAATGGCAACATTACAATGCTCCATTTCAAACTTCTTCAATATCTCAAGAGCATATCTTCTTTGGTGCATGAGCAGTCCCCTTTTGGACTTGTGGAACTCAATACCAAGGAAGTATGTCATGAGGCCAATGTCGGTCATATCAAACTATTTCATAAGTTCACTCTTGAGCTTTGAAATACCATTTCCGTTGCTGCCTGTCATCAACAAGCCGTCTACTTATAGACAAAGGATAATTACTCTTTCACTTGTACCCGTCTTCACATACACTCAATGCTCAGATTCACATCTCTTGAAGCCAACATCCTTTAGGAAACCATATATTATTTTATTCCAAGCTCTTGGAGCTTGCTTCAAACCATATAATTCCTTTTTCAACTTATAGAACTTCAACTCTTGGGTTCTCACAACAAAACCAGGGGGTTGTCCTACATATACCTCATCTTCAAGCGGTCCATTCAAAAATGAAGATTTGACGTCCATTTGGTAGATGGGCCAATTGTGGTTATTTGCAATACCAACAACAAGCCTAATGGTTTTAATCCTAGCAACCGGTGAAAATACCTCTTCAAAGTCCATGCATTCTCTTTGCAAAAATCCCTTAGCAACCAGTCGAGCCTTATGCTTGATTATTTCACCCTTAGAATTTACATTCACTTTGAACACCCATTTCACACAAATTGGCTTCTTTCCATCCGGTAGATCAACCAACTCCCAAGTATTGTTCTTCTCAATGGATTCCAGCTCCTCCTTCATAGCACATATCCACTTTGGATCACTTAAAGTCTCTCCCGTATTAAAGGGTTCAAATTCGGCCATAAGTGCAAAATAGACAAAATTACCATCATCATTGATTTTGTTGTCTCGTAACAACTCACAATCTTGGAGTCTTTAAATCAAAACCCTTTGCCTTATTGACCTTATGACATTTTCCTTATTTTGGGCCTCGACGACAGGATGGTCTACACTTCCCCTTTCTTCCGAATTGAAAATTTTGAAGCTGTAACCGGTTACAACTTTCTGGTAATCGGTTAACGCCTGCATGTAACTGATTAACGTCTGATGGTAACTGATTACACCCTGCTGCACTTGCTTTAACTTATCGAATACGACATCCCTATTGATCATGATCCACATGTTAACAACATGAGACAATTTATAACCACCAGTAGAATGATATTCTACAAGTATCATCACTTTCCCATTATTATCCAACTTCTTTCTAAGTTGTCCTAGAACATGTCGATATGTAACGAAACCAAAAACTCTAAAATGGTTCAGATTCGGTTTGAATCCCGACCATACTTCCTCTAGTGTTACATTCTCAAGCTTCTTTGTAAGGCACCTATTCAACAATTAGGCAGTGGTGGATACCGCTTCTCCCCATAACTCTTTCGAAAAGTTCTTCTCCTTTAGCATGCTTCTCACCATGTTCATGATCAATCAATTCTCCCTTCCGACTACACTGTTTTTCTGCGGTGTATAATGTGGTACTACCTCATGTACATTCCGTTCTTGATCACAAAACCTCCCAAAGTTATTTGAGACATATTCGCCTCCACCATCAGTTTTGAGCACTTTGAGTTTTTGACGACTTTGCCTCTCAACCATGGACTTGAACTTCTTAAACACTTCAAATACCTCATCCTTTCTATTGATTAGGTATGTCCATAGATTTTTACTATGGTCATCGATAAATGTGACAAAGTACCTATTGTCACCAATTGAATCTACTTGCATCGACCCATACACATCTTAATACACCACCTCAAGGTGATTCTTGGTCTTACAGTCTGCATCCATGCTAAATTTACCCTTATGTTGCTTCACTTTCACACATTCTTCACAAATTTCAGCTGGTATGTTGATAGATAGAAGCCCCGTTACCATTATGTTCTTTTGCAAGTCTTTGAGATATCTAAAGTTGAGATGCCCAAGACGACAGTGCCACATCCACTCTTCTCTACTGGATGCAGTAGCAAGAAATCTATGCTCCATAACCTTTAGCTCAAGCTTAAAGGTTCTATTGGCAACCATATGTTCTTTAAGGACTAAAGCTCCCTTTGCGTCCATAATGCACAACCCATTGTTTTCCATGTGAATCTTGTAACCCTTCTCAAGAAATTGACCAATACTTATAAGGTTACATTTGATTCCCAGAATGTACAAGACATATATGATCAAGGAATGTCCATCATCCTTTCTCATGTTCAAAACATCACCAATCCCATCGGCCGCTAGAGTGGTGTCATCCGCAAACTTCACTTTATTCTTGATGGCACAATTAATTTTAACAAACCAATCCTTCCTCCTCTTCATATGATTTGAACAACCTGAGTCCAAATACCATTCTTCGCTGCATTGAACTCCTTTCATACTCATTATAATGTTTTCCTCCGCATGTAACCGGTTAACCCTATCATTAAACTAATCACAACTCAATTTTGCAGAATCCTTGAATTGCTGTTGCTGTTGTCCTGCAACTTGCTGCTGCATTCTCCTTCCGCGATCATGACCAAGAGTATATTATCTTCATCAAACTCTTATCTTGCAGCCCTAACGTCATCCTCTTGAGGTTCCTTCTTGTTCACATTGCACTCTTTTGCAAAATGACCGAACCATTGACACTTAGAGCACTGCTCTTTGCTATTGTCAAACCTCTTTCTTTCATCTCTAAAGTTGCCTTGACCATCATTTTTTATACAACTGCTCTCACCCCTTTGACAAGTCGAATTCTTAGAATTTTGGGACTCCCTTCCACCAAAATTCTGAAAATTCACTTTACTTATGATGAACCATTTTCCTTCCGATCTCTTGTCCTTCTCATTCAAGCGAGCTTGCAAAGCGATCTCCGCCTTTGTCTTATCGGAATTTCTCACCTCCATCCTTTGATCATGAGCTTCAAGAGAGATTTGTAGCTCTTCTTTGCTCATTGTTACAAGATCCTTCAATTCCTCAATCGCCATAATTACATTGTCAAATCTTGGTGTTAAAGAATGCAAGATTTTTGCGACAAAATATTGCTCTGTAACAGTTTCTCCGCATGCCTTGACTTAATTCACCAACCGAGTGATTCTAGTTGTGAAATCGTTAATTATCTCCTTTTCTTCCATTTGAATCAATTCGAGCTGACGTTTGTGAGTTTGTAACCTCATCACTTTTGCCTTGTCAACCCCTACACATGCCTTCTCTAAAATCTCCCACACTTGCTTTGACGATTCACAATCACCAACTTTATTAAAGTTGTCATCATCAACACATTGATGGATACAAAATAATTCCTTGTAATCTTTCTTCTTCTCTTCCTTACGTGTTGCTTGTTGCGTCTTTGTTGTATCTTGGACAAGAGGAGTAACACCATTCTTGATCACTTCACGAACATCTTGGTAGCCAAACAACACCTTCATTTTCTTGCACCACTTGTCGTAATTCTTCGCATAAAGGATATGTAGGTTTGTAGGGATTATTTCATTGAAGACATAATTCATGTTGCACACTATGTGTTTATGGATCAGAACCGGACTTTTGATGTCAAATGTTGGAACTTTGAACCACAAGAATGGTGAACAATGGTGGAGAGAATTGGAATGTGGAAGCTGAAAGAGGAAAATGGTATGTGTGTGTGATGTGTGTGTGTGTGTGTGTGTGTGTGTGTGTGTGTGAGAGAGAGAGAGAGAGAGAGAGAGAGAGAGAGATAGAGAGAGAGAGAGTTAAGGTTGAAAATTGAATATTGCATTAGCCTAAGATGAGAATGCATCCTATACATTTATACAAAGGTTACAATGTGATTGGGAACCAAAACAACCAAATGAAATAACAAAAAAGTACAAAACCGGGATGTAACCAATTACACCATTTGGTTAAGCGGTTACACTTGACATTAGAAATAAATCTTCTTTAGTGGTAACAGGTTAACGCCACAAGTTAATTGGTTTCAGCAACGAAAATATCACTTCTCTGCTACTGGAATGAGATGTTGGCCTTGCTGTAACTGGTTACACCCGTGTTAACCGGTTACAACATTTGAATTACTTGAAAAACACTTAACAACTCTTATATACAACAAATTAAAGCATAACACCAATTATAACAAAATTTTCACAAAGACTTTTCGATCTTTTGCAGTGCAATAATTCTAGTGAAAAACAAATATAAAAACAGAGAGTAAAAAAAGTATATAGTGATTTCTATTAAGACATTTCGTGTAAAATGAAATGAGGGGAAACCTCCTTCATATAGAAAAAAATTGGTTCAAAAAGGAAATGATTCATGAGCTATTTCAATGACTTAATCGATTAATCCTAGGTGGTAATCGATTAAAGTTAATTGATTAAGAACTTTCAAAATAAGAAAACTCTAATCCAAAAAAGGAAACCTTAAAATAGTTACATGGTTTAATTGATTAAAATATTTTTTAATCGTTTAAAAGGTCATTTATCTTACTCTAATCGAATGAACCGAGTCCTTAATAGATTAGATAGTGTAAAAGCTTTTCCAATTGATTATAAATATTTCTTAATAAATTCTATACAAGTCTTGATATGTTTTCAAAAAGTTATGAAATAATAAAAGAGTTTGAAAAATATTTATGTGTGTGTTTGATTGCCTAAGTAATTCAAGACTCACTCTTAATTATTTATATTTTAACATATCACTCTAAGATTCTAAGCGCAAGATTAGATGATTTTTCACACTTTTACAATTTCAAATCTTTAAGTTCTCTTGCTTGATACAACGATGACTTAACACTTTAATAGGAATTTGAATTTTCTAACCGATGATCCTTGAGATATCTTCTTGATCAGGTGTCATCACCAAAAGCTTTTTTTTACACTCGGAATCAACCCCCCTATCACAAAGAACTCTTAACATTCAAATATTGTTTGACTTATTGAGCTGTTATCTTCAAAACTGCTCATCAATTGTAATCCTCAAACCCAACTGACAATCATATCTGCAAACATATAGATCTATAGTATGAATTGTTGGGGCTCCAAATCAGGGGGTCAACACGAGAGAGAATTTACACTTTGGGGTTTTTCTTTAAGAGCAACACACCTTTGTGAGAGACACATCACATATTCACCAAAAAATTTAAAGTAACACTTATAAATGCTCAAATCTTCACATTTCATAGCAGCGTGAGACTTCTACATACTACTCACACTTGTTATTTTCAACACTATCTCAAATATGGGTTTATCCACAAATATTCCCTTCAATCATAAGCTCTTTGCACTTGAAAGTGAGTCGGTCTTGTACTCTAATCAACGTAAATATAATATAAGTGTGAGATACCAACATGTATGTCGGACACTAGAATACACGTACTCTTAAAAATGTTTGTAGTTTTCAAATGGTTAAATAATAAGGTAATGCCAAAAGACTTGAGATGATCTTAATTCGAATTTTGATTAAAGTAATCTTTAATTTTTTTTACTAGAACTTGGGGGCAAATTTACCGAGATAACCCACTTTTTCGAAGAAATTCCCAAAATAACCTACTTTTCAGGAAAATTCCCAATCTATCCCACTTTTAGGATGAGGCACCAATTGGATTGGCGACCCCTCTTAAAAATTACAAGGAGGCGCCAATCCAATTGGCGACTCCCTTAAAAAAGCCTCAAATGAAAAAACCTTCAACATGAAAGTTGTATATATTTTCAAGACAATGAATTTGGATATAAATTTTGCATCATTTGGATTTTTTATGAGAAAGTTATGGGCAATTGAAGTTGGACTTCTGAGTTTTTCAACTGTAATCTGACCTATAATGTCTTGCATTATTTCATGTGTTTCTTTTAGAGTTATGAAACTTTGTCCAACATAACATTTGAAGTAGACATCTTAAATTTTCCAATGCACTTGGTCCCTGTCGCATCGCGCGAAAAATCGGCGGGAAAAGAAAGAAACAACAGAGCCGCCACCGTGCGTTATTTATCCCAAAAGAGGGAAAGGAAACGCTCGAAGTAAACCTAGGAAAGAACATGGTCTCGCGACCAAAGAGGATGGGTTCGGGAGTCGGTTATGCGAAGGGAAGGTGTTAGGCACCCTACGCATCCGTAGTACTCTACGGGATCCACGCACAAAAGGAAGGAAAAATGGTTGCTAACACTGCTCAAACACACACACACTGGCTGAAAGAAGCGAAAGAGACTGACTGAAACTGAACTCGGCAGGATGTCGCATCCTGGGCCTACTTAGTCTATCTAGCATAGACATCAGAGTCCAAGTAGTTCGGACTGGGGAAACGACACATGCTCGCTAGGATGTCGCATCCTATGCATACGTATCTTCTCGGACGAGAGAAGAATCAGAGCATTCGTAGCTCGGCTGACACGCACACAAACAAAACACAGGCAAACGGGGAGCCCGACTGCCAATCACTGGACTTATGTCAGCATCCGAACCTAAAACACACGCAAAGAGGCAAACATGGAGCCCAAATGCCAATCACTGGACTTTCATTGACATCCGAACCTAAACAACACAACAGATAGATAGGGAGTCGGGGACTCAGCCTATAACTGTCAAACAAACACAAAAGAAAAGAAAAGGCGCCCGGAGAGATCAGCTCAATCTCCTGCCTACATACTTCATCTGGTATGAAGATCAGGGCGATGTAGTTTCCCTACGCAGGGACAAGGATCTAGCCTAACCAGATAACAGAGGGAGACACAACACTAGGGAGACTACGACTCGAGCCTAGATGTTGTCATGCAAAGTCAACCCTGAGTTAAGGTTTCTAGCTAAATGGCACAAGGGCCAACCTATCCTAGACAAGGCTTGCACAGGAAGTAAGGGTCTCGATTGCAACTAGGGCAAGAGAAAGGGGAGGTCTCAATCACAACAGGGGTGAGAGAAAAAAAGTTAGTGTTAGTGGTTAGTCAAACTCGGCAAGACATCGCGTCTCGTGCCTACGTATCTCACCTGAACGTGAGAATCAGAGTTGCCGTAGTTCGGCCAAACAACCCTAAGTATGGCTCACACAAGGGTTAAGCCACACAACCTACCTTGCACAAGGGCAAGCACAAACTAAAGCCTAAGGAAGCAAACAAGGCAATCACAAACACATACAGCATAAGAATAAACACACCAACAAGGGGGCTCAAACATCAAAGGTTAGGCACTAGGGCCAACTGGAATGGGGTAAGTGTTGCTCTTAACCTTGCCATTGAGAGGCTAAGGTGAAGCAGATGAAAGGAGATGAGGGGTGTGCCTCATTGCTTCTATCCCTAATCAGGGAGAGCATCAAATAATAGAAAGTGGGGGAGTTCAGAAAGATGGAACTCTTTCCCCATTATTGACTCGATAGATCTTGGGTTTTTATCTCGATGCTTCAACCATGTAATGGGAGCAGAGAGAGGACACACTGAATAGTGGGGGATAGATTGCTTATCCCTACCTTCCACCAATTGCCTCAAATGAGGACTTTTCCTGCTTGGGACAATTTTAAACAAACACAGGCATTGCCTCTTAAGGAGGACTTCAGACAGTTTGCCCGGTCAAATAACAGACCGGGTCTCCAGACTACATGAAGAAAGAAAGGTTTATACCTCAAAAGCAAATGCTAAAATAGCAAAGCAAGCAAGTTCAGAGAACTTAAGCAACTAAAGTACCTGAAAAAGTCAAACTTATTAGTAAACAAGTCAAAAGTTTAAATCAAAAGAAATGGCAAACAGTCAACACAGGGGGTCAACTGAGCAAAGCATAAGACTCAAGTTATGAGTCAAACCATCTGCAAAACCAAGGTTAGCATGGGATAAACAAATCAAATTCAAACAAGTTTGAGTGATCTTTGAAGCATTGTGCTCAACCTGAAACAGATGAACTCAACATAAGTCCAAAGGACCACTAGGACTAACCTAGGGTCAAACATGAAAGAAAAAGTCAAGGCAGCAAGGAAAAGTCAACTCAAAGTCAAAGTCAAACATTTGGGAAGCTAACACACTTGGGCCCACATTCAAATCATGCATCATTGTCATTTCATGAATATTTGAAATCAAAACAAGGCAAAGGAAAGCATACAAAAGTCAACAGAATGACTTGCATCAAAAGTCAACCTAAGCAATCTCAAAAAATCATGAAATAAATCACACTCAATCCTAACATCTAACATGGTATACATGTAAAATTTCATGGCATTTGGATGAGAGGAAGGCAGGCAAGTAAAATCATGAAGTCAAACTAAATTCAAGTAAGCATGGTGAAAGCCAACAAGCATAGGTCAACTTCAAAAAATCATATCAATTTGAAAACAGAAGAGAAATGAATGAGATTAACACCAATGCAAAGCTCAAAGAGTCTAGTTATCACATATGAAATTTCATGGATATACAATATGATTTGAGAATTTCACAAAGGATTTGGCAAGGCATAGCACAAAAAGTCAACAAATGACCAAGCATGGAAGAAAATTCACAATCAAATGGAAAACAGCAAGATTAATTCCAAGAAAATTCATACATCAACCAGACATACAAGGGATCATTCATGCAAAATTTGGGGTCAATTGGATGTAGGGAAGCATGTGAACAAAATTAGGGAAAATGCATGATCATGGTATAGCAACAATTGTAACACATGACTTCAAAAATTCATATCCCTCAATCCACAAATGATAAATGCACAGTCTATATGGAAACAAAGGTCAAAGTGTCTAGTTTCATCACAAAAATTTTCAAAGGCAATGGATATAACATGACAATTTCACAATTGAAATGGTGAGATGTATCATTTGAGCATACATGTTGGGAGAATATTTATCATTTAAAATCCAGACCATGGAAAATTAATTAAAAATCATGATTAAATAAAGGACATTCTTGTGAACATGTGGAAAAAAATTTCATAATTTTTGGATTAAAATTGAGAGAGAAACGAATTATGGAAGATGAGTGAATAATTGTAACAAGACAAGATCACATAACATGGCAAATGGTCAACATGAGAGTCAACGGTGGCATTTTTGTAATTAAAGGCCTCACTTATCAAAACTACTGCGTTTTGGGGAAAGGAATGAAATGTTCCTATTGGCTCCCAGCCAATGGAACAGTAGCATGGCCAAAAGATTCAAATTTCTGAGTTTTCAAATAAATCCTTAAGGTTTCTAACAGCATGGTTCATGGTATTGCTCAATGTTTTCAAACAAAATCATGAACAACAAATGTAAGCAGTACCAGCAAGCAAACAATCAAAGCAAGGCCATGAACATTAACAGCAAATCAGCATAATCAGGAACATTTCTAGGCAAGGTTTCCTAAGCCGCAGCAGGTATTCATCATCATGTTTCATCATCAACCAACATTAAAACAGTATGGTAACAGCATAGCATCAACAACATCAGGCAACATAATCCGACCAAGCATACAACAGCAGGGTATTGGTAATGTTATTGCAGCAAACAAACAAACACATTCAACACAAATCATATGTTTTCATGGCAATGGTCAGGTTTGAACAGCAGGGCAATTGCTCATCATCACAGCAGCATAGCAAGAATTCCAACATGCCGTCTCAACCAAAACAAACAACAGCAACAACATGGCATTGTGGGAAAAATTCTGGGCAGAGTTTATGGTTTGGCATGGACAGCAGCATGTACATATTAAGCATCATTATCATTCGACCAACAAAAACAAACAACAGCATGTGGATTTTCTAAACAGCTTAAGGTTTAAACAAACAGCATTCACATATTAATGTTCACATAGCCACCAGGCAACAGTAAGACCAAGCAAGTTTTGGGCAGCTTAAAGCTTGAGAAGCAACAGCAAGGTTTAGCAGCATCAGGTGTTCAACATGATATCCAAGCAAATTTAAACAATAAACACACAACAGCATATAACATGTTTCACCTGGATTTCAAAACAATGCTCGTGAGATTTCAAAATTGCAGCATAATGTGTTCATCAAAATCATCATCAATTGAAATTCCAACCAACAAACAACAGCATGGCTAACATGTTCAGCTCATAGAAACAAGCTTCAAGCAACATCACACAATAACACGGCATTCAAGTAATGTCCATACAACAACCAAACAACAGCATACCAAATGCAATTCATGAAGGTTTTCTGTGCAAAGTTCATAGGATTTCAAACAGCAGGGCATTAACTTTTTTCATCGAGACTCATCAACTTAAACAGCAAGGTCAACAGCATGGCAATGGCAGCATGTTCATGCAATCATAAGTAATAACAGCAGCATGTGTTCATGCTCTTCATGCATATTCAATCACTATCCAAACGAATCAAACATCAACCATCCAACAGCATAACATTTGGCAAGCAACCAACATCATACAACACAGTCATATGGATCTTTCTAAGCACATTCAAAACAGCAGCAAGGGATGTTCATCATCATCATGTAATCATCAAGAACAATTGCAAGCAAGCAGCATGGTGTTCAACATGATATCCAACATCAACACGAATTCATTTAGCATGAGATAAAAGGCATAGCACACAGTAAATTCATGCAACACAATGCATCAATCAAAAGGCCACAAACAAACATGACAAACACAAATCAATGTAGATTTTCTGGACACTCAAAACAGCAGCAAGGCACTAAAACTTCATTGAGACTCATCACCAATCTGCAACACGGCTGACAACATAGCAGCAACAGTAGGTTCATGAAAATACAAGCAAAAGCAGGCATGATTCTGAGATAAAAACACCTGGACACAAACTAGGGTTTAACAAATACAGCAATGTTTTATCATTTTCGTGTTCAGCCATTAATCATGGATAACCAAACATAAGCAGAATCATTAAAAATCAAGCATGGCCATGCAACAACATCCCTATACAACATCACTTAACAACAAACCAAGCATAATCATGGGGATTTCATAGGCAGAGTTCTAGGGTTTTAATACAACAGTGCCCATTTCATGTTCATGAACTCAAAAAAACCAAAATGCTCAACAGCCAAAATTGAGTATGCCAATAGCCTCAACCAACATTACACAACACAAATACAACACCATATTTCATTAAAACAACTCCATCTAGGCAAATCGAACAAAAGTTGTCATGAACTCAGAAAATGAAATTCAATTTTCTTTCAGCTTAGTCTACCATTTAACATGATGTAAATTGCAACATGTTTAGCATACCAGAACCTAACCTAAACATAGCATGGCATAGAGAAAAAAATGATTCGAGAATTTACTTGGTTTTGAAGAAATCCCAAGATGCAATGGTGTTTGGCTTCTTTGGCTCACAACAGAGGTCCCTTTGGCCTTGAAATGGAGGATGATGAAGCTGTTTTGGATCCAAGAGGCACGAGCTAACTTGTACCAACTTCTGCCATTGAAGGGTGCCTTGAAGATGCAGTAGTGGAATGGTGGTTACAGCTGGGGTTTGAAGCTTGAAAGGAGTTCAAGATGATGTCCAGATGGTGGAGCTATGAAGAAAGCTCGAGGTCCTTTGAAGTTTTTGTGCAGAAAATGCTTTGATGCCAAAATGCAAGAGTGAAGGAAAAGTTCTTTTCTGTCGTGTGGCTGCAGTCTAGGGTTTACCAATGTCAGAGAAATGCACTTTTATACTTCTGTTTATCCTTGCTTAATCATATGCTAAGTTGGTTTAGTCTTGGTGGAGCGATTTGCATTTTTGCTAATTGAGGAACAAGTGAAAAGGAGGTGTGTTTGTCTGCACGAATTTGGGCCTGAGCATGCTGCAAATGACTATGCCAATTGCTGCTTTTGGTCTGCTGCAGAATTGTTGTATGTGTTTTGCTTGTGTACTTCCATTTGCAAAATTGCCAAATTTGTGCTTTTGGTTCAAAATGGTGGTAGAATGATGGTATGGACATGGTTTTGGAATTGGAACAAGTCACAAATAATATATGAAACATTTCCCAATTGGCAAAATCAAGAAAAAGTCAAAGAAGCCAAAAGTCAAAGTTTGGTCAAACTTTGATTTTAAATGCAAAAGGTCCAAAAATGCCATTTTGAATGGTAGGGTTTTAGGTCATGAAATTTATATTTTTGGAAAGAGGATGAAAAATGTGGCTTGTAGGAAAAAACCCCACCAAATTTGGCCTTATGGTTTGAGAGTTATGGCTTGTTGAAGTTCAAAAATTGGTGAAAATGATTTGATCATATCTTGACAACCACACATGGGATTTGAGAGTTCTTGGACTTTTTGAAAATGGGAGAACAAGATCTTCAACTTTCATGTTGGGCAAAAATTCATTTGAAGCTTGTATCATGATGTAAGTTTAAGATCAAGAAGTTTCCATTTTTGGCAGTTGAAATTACAGGTCCACTTGCTATTTCTGGAAAATTTCTGATTGACTTGATTTTCTTCCATGATGAGGTTGAACATGATATATGAGGCTTGTACAAGCATGAATGAACTCCTTCAAATCAATTCTATCCATCAAATCACTGATTAAATCAACTGTTGACCAAGTTTGACTTTCTGTTGACTTTTCTAGGGTTTTGAGTGACTGAGCCTCTTCTGATGAATTCCAAACCCTAAATCCTTGAGAACTTGACTTCAAATGATGTCCCAAGTTGTATGAACTTTTGATTAATAATCATGATGCCCAAATTCTGCAAGAATGGCCATCATCCATTGCTTTGACTTGACTGTTGATTATCTAGGGTTTTGGCCTGGCTATGCATGAACTGATGACCTCTGAGCCTTCCACCCTTGACTTGAACACTTCAAAAAGACCTCCAAGTCATGTGAACTTGTTGGACAAACCCTAGGGCTTTGATTCCTTGAGAAACATCCTTGCTTGACTGGTTGACTGATCTCCTGATCAGTTTGACCTAATTTCTGCTTGCTTGCACTTGAGGCAACCGGGGACAATGCAAATGCTATGCAATGTATCATGATATGCTATGACTTAATATGAAATGATATGCACAATGATAGGTGCAAATTTGAGGTGCTACAGCTGCCCCTATTCAGTCAGCTGGGAACCCGAATGGATGAGAGCAACGGCTGTCAGACTTTCAGGGTAAACAGGGATTGAATACAAAAGAACCGTAGAAATTTGCACCGACTGGATATAATACACGAACCACGTCATTTACCGATGACGACTGCATGACAACTTCAGAAAGCAAAACCATTTACCGATGGTTGAAGAACTGGAACCTTGATATTTACCGATATCGACTTCAGCACGACCATTTACCGATGGCGGCTGGAGAAAACAAACTTCTGAAAAGCAAACCATTTACCGATGGTTAAAACTTCATATTTACCGATATCAACTTCAGCCAGACCATTTACCGATGGTGGCTTCAAAGCAAACTTGATATTTACCGATATCAAGGCCATTTACCGATGGCTGCTGCAACTGGGAATTCGATATTTACCGATATCGAAGAAAACTGGGCCATTTACCGATGGCATCTCCGCTTGGGGAGGAACAAAATCTTTGTGGTGATGCCAGGCAAGACGTTTACCGACGACTTCTGGGGGTTTTGATTTTGTTAACAAGAGAACAAAGAATGACCAGACATTTACCGATGACTGGGTGAGACACGATGTTTACCGACATCGAAAGATGATGTTTACCGACATCAAAAAGAATGACCAGACATTTACCGATGACTGGGATGAGAAATTTATTGGGGAAAAACAAACAAATATTTGCAACTGAAAAACCAGACAAGACATTTACCGATGACTCTACTGGGGATTTCTGTTGGGGATTATCAGACATTTACCGATGACTGAAAGAAATACTCGATGTTTACTGACACCGAAGCAATGGCGTTTACCGACACCAAAAAATGACCAGACATTTACCGATGACTGGGTGGAACTCGATGTTTACCGACACCGAAACAATGGCGTTTACCGACACCAAAACAAAGAAGACACACGCGGGTGTTGACGTGACACTTACGGATATCACAAGAATAGAATCTGGGATAAGTTGAAGCAAGGCTGATCACTTGCTGGGAGTCTCACTGGGGAGAAGCAAACTTCTGTCACCATCGGGTGAGGAAATAAACCTCTGTCACCATCGGGTGAGGAAATAAACCTCTGTGGGGATAAGCAAAATCTGAATGCTGTCGAAGCAACTGTAGCAGACTTGGTGCTGATGCTGAATAAAGACGATCCGCCTCTGCCGGGGAATACGGTCTGATGTGGTTTCGAACACATGAATGCATATGTTTGAATTTTTCTATGGCGTAATGCTCCATATGGAATGGAAATGCTACGCAGTTTTGAGGATGCAATGATTACTATATGCAATGCAATATGATGAGAACTCTGCGGGGAGAAATACACAGGTCGACTGTGCTGAGGAAATCTTCAAGACACTTCCACTGGGGAACAAGAAGGCAACTGCTGGGGAGCCAATAAACAAAACCGCTAGGGGATGACAAGGCAACTCGCTGGAGAGCAATAAAGCAACTCTGTTGGAGAGAAATGAATCAACTCTGCTAGGGGAAAGCAAAGGAAAACCTGCTGGGGATAGCCCAATCAATCCATGAAAAATTCCACTTGGGGAAATAAAATGCTCCGTTGGGGAAGATAATCCAGGTAACTCTTCTAGGGATAAGGCTCATACAAACCTCAGATACAATAAACTCTGCTTTGGGGAATAACTTGTTACTTCGCTGGGGACGACCCACATAATTCACGAGTAAAAACAACTCAGCTGGGGATGCGGATATCGATCTGCCACGATAACTCACCCAATCCTCTGGTAGGATAAACTCTGCTGGAGAGGTAACTGCTTCGCTGGGGAAGATTTAAACAAAACACAGACCAGGATAATGATTCTGTCTGGGGAAAGCACTGCTGGAGAATGCTCACAGGCGACGACCTTACTGGGGAAAATATTCACAGGTGACGACCTACAAATCGGAACAACAGATGCCCCAGGGAGTACATGGATAAGATACGCTCAAGTGTCCTCAACATTCAAAATGATTTTCAAATGTTTTAACTTTTCTGCACGTCATTGTTTAGCCTTCATGTTTTTAGATGCAATGTTTATCAAAAATTCAGACGTTTTTGCAAACAAAACAGTAAAAGTAAAAAACAAGAGAGCAATTTATCTGAATAACGACTTTTATTGATTGAAAGTGGGCCTGAAAAGGCAAATACAATGGGAAGCAATTCCTAGGAAGAGGTAATTGCGCACAAAAGGAAAATAAACTATCCTAATGGCAATGTGAACACGGCATCCACTGTTTCCCAACTCTGTTATAACTCATAGATCATCAGTTTCCTCCCAATTCCTTGCTTTCGGAGAAGAATGATTGGACCGATCACATCTGTCGGGATGGTAGCTGACGAAGCATGATAAAGTACAGATGACTCAGAATGTAGTCTTCGCTTTTAATCCCTCTTTTGGCTGGATCGCCCTTTCGGGTTTTCAATCCACCGGGATACCCATTTTTGCCTAAGCCGCCCTTGCGGGTTTTCGACTTACCGGGTGTACAATTTTTCAATTTTTATCCCTAACTTTTGCCCGAACCTTTTCTTTCTGTTTTTTTGGTTCGCCGGGATGCCCATTTTTGCCTGGACTCTTTTATTCTTTTTGTCCAGCGGGTCAATTTTATGCGAAGTATTTTTTGACTACATCTGAGTTGACAGGAGAAGGAAAATCTTCACCGTCCATAGTTGTAAGCATCAAGGCTCCACCGGAGAAGACCTTCTTCACAACATATGGACCTTCATAGTTAGGAGTCCACTTGCCCCTGTTATCTGCACCGGGAGGAAGGATCCTCTTCAAAACTAGATCGCCAGTTTGAAATGTCCGAGGACGCACTTTCTGATCAAAGGCTCGCTTCATCCTTCTCTGATACAACTGCCCATGGCACACAGCTGCTAACCGTCTTTCTTCGATAAGGCTTAACTCATTAAACCTTGTACAAATCCACTCGGCTTCGTCCAGCTTGACATCCAATAATACCCTCAGAGAAGGGATCTCCACTTCAACTGGTAGGACTGCTTCCATACCATACACAAGGGAGTAGGGGGTTGCCCCGGTCGACGTACGCACTGAGGTACGGTATCCATGCAAAGCGAAAGGCAACATCTCGTGCCAATCCTTGTACGTAACGACCATTTTCTGCACAATCTTCTTGATATTCTTGTTAGCTGCCTCTACAGCACCATTCATCTTTGGTCTGTAAGGAGAAGAATTGTGATGTTCAATCTTGAAATCTCTGCACAGGTCTTTCATCATCTTGTTATTAAGATTAGAACCATTGTCAGTGATGATTCTCTCAGGAACTCCGTAACGACAGATGATTTCTTTCTTGATGAACCGGGCAACCACTTGTTTGGTGACGTTGGCATAGGAAGCTGCTTCCACCCATTTGGTGAAGTAATCAATCGCAACCAAGATGAAACGATGTCCATTAGAAGCAGTTGGCTCTATCCTCCCAATCATGTCAATGCCCCACATGGCGAACGGCCAAGGCGAGTTCATGACATTCAACGGGCTTGGTGGTACATGCACCTTATCAGCATAAATTTGACACTTATGGCATTTCCGAGCATACTTGAAGCAATCGGATTCCATAGTCATCCAATAATATCCGGCTCTCAGCAATTTCTTCGACATTGCATGACCACCAGCGTGGGTACCAAACGAACCCTCGTGCACTTCTTGCATTAACATGTCTGCTTCGTGTCTATCCACGCATCTGAGCAGAACCATGTCAAAGTTCCTCTTGTATAGCACATCATCCTGATTCAGATAAAAGCTTCCAGCCAGCCTTCTCAGGGTCTTCTTATCATTCTTCGACGCACCCTCAGGATACTCTTGAGTCTTGAGGAAGTTCTTGATGTCATAATACCACGGTTTATCATCAATAACAACAACTAACTCGGCTGCAAACACATATGCAGGCCTCTCGAGTCGATTCACGGCAATATGTGGCACATGATTCCACCAATGAACCTTTATCATAGAGGATAAAGTAGCCAAGGCATCAGCCATCTGATTCTCGTCTCGCGGGACATGATACAACTTCACTTTTTTGAAGAACGTCAGTATTCTTCTGGTGTAGTCTCTATACGGAATCAGATGTGGCTGGTTTGTATTCCAATCTCCATTGACCTGATTGATCACTAGAGCAGAATCTCCAAATATGTCGAGTGTTTTGATTCTCAGATCAATGGCCTCTTCTATTCCCATGATACAAGCCTCATACTCAGCTTCGTTGTTGGTGACGTCGAATGTCAGTCTGGCAGAAAAAGGTATATGAGCACCTTTGGGATTGATCAGCACTGCACCAACACCGTTACCGTTCATATTCACAGCCCCATCAAACATCAGCGTCCACTTGTCATCAGGATCCGGTCCTTCCTCGACAAGCGGCTCTTCACAGTCTTTCGTCTTTAGGTACATGATGTCTTCATCAGGGAATTCAAACATCATAGGCTGATAATCATCGATCGGTTGCTCGGCGAGATAGTCTGACAGAATACTACCCTTGATGGCCTTCTGCGACGTGTACTGAATGTCGTACTCTGTTAAGATCATTTGCCAACGGGCAACACGTCCGGTGAGAGCTGGCTTCTCAAAGATGTATTTTACCGGATCCATCCTAGAAATCAACAGAGTAGTATGGTTCAACATATACTGCCTTAGTCGGCGAGCAGCCCAGGCCAAAGCACAGCAAGTTTTCTCGAGCAGTGAATATCTTGTTTCACAGTCGGTAAACTTTTTGCTTAGGTAGTATATGGCATGCTCTTTTCGACCAGACTCGTCATGCTGACCCAATACACACCCCATCGAAGTCTCGGTGACTGATAGGTACATGATCAGTGGTCTCCCAGGAACTGGAGGAATAAGGATTGGAGGGTTTTGCAAGTATTCTTTGATTTTGTCAAAAGCTTCCTGACAGTCATCATTCCATTTGATCGCCTGATTCTTTCTGAGTAGTTTGAAAATTGGTTCACATGTAGCAGTTAGATGAGATATGAACCTTGCAATGTAGTTCAATCTCCCTAAAAACCCACGGACTTGCTTTTCCGTCTTTGGTTCAGGCATCTCTTGAATAGCTTTGACTTTAGCTGGATCTACCTCAATCCCTTTCTCACTGACAATGAAGCCTAAGAGCTTCCCAGATCTTACCCCAAACGTACACTTGTTCGGATTCAGCCTCAGTTTGAACTTGACCAGTCTGTCAAACAACTTCTGCAGATTAACCAAGTGCTCCTCTTCTGTCTGCGACTTCGCAATCATATCATCCACGTACACTTCGATTTCGTTGTGCATCATGTCATGAAAGAGAGTCGTCATTGCCCTCTGATAGGTAGCACCAGCATTCTTCAGCCCAAATGGCATAACCTTATAGCAGAACGTGCCCCAAGGTGTAATGAATGTCGTCTTTTCCATGTCCTCTGGCGCCATCTTGATCTGGTTGTAGCCTGAGAAACCGTCCATGAAAGAGAATACCGAGGACTGAGCCGTATTATCCACCAATACATCGATGTGAGGTAATGGGAAATCATCTTTCGGACTCGCCCTGTTCAAATCTCGGTAATCGACACACATTCTGACTTTGCCATCCTTCTTCGGCACGGGAACTATGTTGGCAACCCACGGCGGGTAACTGGTGACAGCTAGGAAACCTGCGTCCCACTGCTTCTGAACTTCTTCTTTGATCTTGACAGCCATATCGGGACTAGTTCTGCGAAGCTTCTGCTTGACCGACGGACACTCTTCTCGGAGAGGTAACCGATGCACCACGATGTCTGTATCCAGACCCGGCATATCTTGGTATGACCAGGCGAATATTTCCACATATTCTTTCAGCATCTCGATTAGCCTCCTCTTGACAGAGTCTTCTAAAGCAGCCCCAATCTTGATCTCTTTTCTGGCGTCCTCAGTACCCAGATTGACGACTTCCAACTCTTCCTGGTGAGGTTGGATGACCCTTTCCTCTTGCTTCAGTAGTCTGACCAATTCTGCAGGGAGTTCACAGTCTTCCTCACTCTCCTCTTCAGCTTGGTAGATGGGATTGTTGAAATCATACTGAGCCATAACAGAGTCGTTCACAGTGGGTGCCAAAAGATCACTTCTGCATGTTTAATGTTTTGTTTTTTTTTTAGAAAAAGATTTCAATAAAGTCACAAAAAACAAAAACATTGCCATTTTATTTTTTGAAAAAGTGGAAAACCGAAAATAGAAAGACAAAGATCTCAAAATTTGATTGAAAAAAACGTCCTTTATTTATAAACATTGAACATGATGTGGCCCTACAATGAACCACTACGCCTTGGGCAGAACGTAGGGTTTTCATGCAAAATGATAAAAATAAAAGAAAATTACTCTGTCAGTAGAGTAACTTGGACTACATCTTCTGCCGTCCAATTGTTGATGACCTCGCCTGGTGCACAAGGGCGGACCCAGACATCCAAATCACAACCACTATCTTCACCATCAGTAGCAAAGACGTCTCCATGGTTCATCAGCCCAGCGCTGGTGAAGGTGCTCGGACCTGCTTGTACATGCTGCTCTGCTGCGAGAGGCTCGTACCCAATGCCGAATTTGTCTTCTTTTACAGGCAAGTCAACCATCTTGCCCCAGCCTTCAGCCTTACCGGAGTCAACAACCTCTTTGGCTTGCTTGTACGATGATATTGAAGCACCTGGCTTCCTCTGCTCTGCACAAGCTACACCTTCTAATGCCACAGTCTCGAATGCCTGGCACAGGGTTTCGTGGATCTCGCCATCCACCTCCACATACTTGAATGAGGAGAGATGACTCACCAGAATCTCCTCTTCACCGCAGACGGTCACAATCTGACCGTTCCAGACATATTTGAGTTTCTGATGGAGAGTTGACGAGACTGCTCCAGCGGCGTGTATCCAAGGACGCCCCAACAAACAGCTGTAAGCAGGCTGAATGTCCATTACGTAAAACACGATGTCGAAGATCTCAGGACCTATCTTCACTGGCAAGGTGACTTCACCAAACACAGAACGTTTGGATCCGTCGAATGCACGCACGATCAGGTCACTGGGAGTGAGCACGACTCCCTCGACATCTATCTTCTTCAGTATTTGCTTTGGAAGGACATTCAGGGACGACCCGGTGTCCACTAGCACATGTGATAATACTGCACCTTTGCACTCCATAGTGATGTGCAAGGCTTTGTTGTGATTACGGCCCTCAGGCGTTAGGTCTAGGTCAGTGAAACCTACACCATGCCTGGTACTCACGTTTGCTAGAACACCCTCCAGCTGGTTGACCGATATCTCTTGCGGGACGTATGCCATGTTCAGCATTTTCAGCAAGGCGTCCCGATGTGCCTCAGAACACATCAGCAAAGAGAGTATTGAGATCTTCGACGGAGTCTGGTTGAGTTGATCAACAATCTTGTAATCACTCTTCTTTATGATCTTCATAAACTCCTCGACATCTTTCTGGAAAGAACCCTCAGCCTCCTTCTGAGCCGGTTCTTCATCAACCATTGTTTGCTTGCCCTTAGCCCTTGCAGATGACTCAGCAGCAGCATCTCTCACAGGCTGAGGCGCAAACAGTCGTCCACTCCTTGTGAAACCTCCCTGTCCTCCAACATTGTCCACCACAGGACTTGTAACAGCAGGGATCCTCACAGGAGCACTGATCGTAACTGGTGTTTGAACAATTGGCCTTGTCTGATTACCAGCCCTCCTATCCCGGCGATAGGCGTTGTCATAACTCCAGGGCACAACCCTACTATTTTCAATCTGTCCTCTGCCGGACGCAACAATAGTAGTAGGGGTACGGATGGTTACCGGAGCAGAAATGGTAACCGGAGTATTGCTGGTGGTGGGCGTACTGACAGCCCCACGTCCTCTTCCTTCAGCTGGCTTATAAAAAATGGTGACAGTAGACACTGCCCCATTATCTCTGGTAGCACGGCTAAACTGTAGACAGCCCTCATCTATTAACCTCTGAATACCAGTCTTCAACTGGTCACAACCGTTGACAACCTCTGAACAGCCCACACAATCTTCATTACAGCCCGGGTCAACACCCCCCTTCAACAATCGGCCCTTGACAATCAGTAAGGAAGTCTGGACATCTTCAACATTCACAACCAGATCTTCAGCTTCTCCATCTTCAATGTTATTAACCCTATGCCCTCCATGTTGTGGCATAGGATTGTTTACCACATTCGGAACCGGAGAGAAGTTGATTGTCTTGGAATCAATCAGATCTTGAACCTTGTGCTGAAACGCCCGACATCTTTCAGTATGGTGGCCTGGCGCCCCAGAGTGAAAGTCACATCTTACATTTGCATCGTAACCGGGTGGCAGTACGGCAGGAGTTGCCATCGTACGCAACTCTACAAACCCTAACCGGAGTAGTTCGGGTAGTAGCTCTGCGTACGACATAGGCAAAGGATCAAATCTTCTATCAGGATTCAACCTCTGTCTCTGCTGAAAAGGACGTTGCTGCTGTTGCTGCTGTTGTTGAGGTCGTTGCGGTTGTTGTGGTTGTTGTTGAACTCTTTGTTGTTGTTGTGGACGTGGTTGTGGTGCAGGAATGGTCACTGCAGCTATTGGACGATACTGGTCCCTGTTGTTGGCTCTGTAAGCACTCCCTCTGTGCTGTACAGCATTGGTTTCTCCTTCTCTACGGCGAGGTGCCCCAGAGAAGGGTTTCTTTGATGACGATGAGGAACCAGTATCGTGGATCCTCCCAGCCTTGATCAGGCTCTCAGTTCTTTCGCCGCAGATTACGACGTCAGAAAAGCTTCCGAATGGGCAGCTTCCCATCCGATCCATATAGACACCTTGTAGAGTGCTAATGAACATGTCAGTCAACTCCCTTTCCAGCATAGGGGGTTGAACTCTCGCAGCTAGTTCGCGCCATCTCTGGGCGTACTCTTTAAAACTTTCATTGTTCTTCTGACATAAGCTTTGTAACTGAGTTCTGGTTGGAGCCATGTCCATATTGTGCTTGTACTGCCTGAGGAAAGCCTCACCCAGGTCTCTCCAGCACCGAATTGAATCCCGCTTCAATTCCATGTACCAATCCAAGGATGCCCCAGATAGACTATCCTGGAAGAAATACATCCACATCTTCTCATCGTCTGTATATGCGGATATCTTTCTATAGTACGCCTGCACATGGGTGCGAGGGCAAGAGGTACCGTTTTATTTGTCGAATGACGGCGCCTTGAACTTGTGCGGGATTCTAAGTCCTTCAACCAATCCCATGTTCGTAACGTCAAAACCGAGGGAGTTTTGACATTCCATTGCTCTGATCTTCTCAGCTAGGGCCTCTACTTTGCGATCTCTCGCATCATTTCTACCCAACATGTTGTCGTCTTCACTGAGCATAGTAAACAAATCCTCTTGTCTATCAACAATTGGAATCCTGTTACGGACCGGAGCATGGATGACTCTGGGACTAACAGCATCTGGAGCAATCGGTTGACCGTTGACTCGGATACCCCTCAACTCTTCACCTACAGCATAGTCGTTGACGGGAATAGCAGCAGCAGGGACCTCAGGAACTGGGTTTCCTTCTTGCAGAGGCTGGTTGGGCGGTGGCAATGTAGCTTCTTGCCTCTGGACCATTGCTCGGAGTTCTTCCTGGCCTTGTGCAACCCCTTGCATCATATGAATGAACTGGGCCATGCTTGCCCTCATCTCTGCCAACTCGGCTTGAACCTGATCCATGTTACGTTGATGGTTGAGCCTCGTTGAGTAGCGGTGCGGCCTTTGATCAGCTATCCTGCCTGAACACAGGAACCAGAGTGAGAAGTCGGGCACCAGAACACCTGTAATGCGAGAATATGCAAAAATGAAATGTTAATGCAACGACATGTTTATCACTTCAAAAGAGTATTCTACATCCTTGATTCCAGTCTCACGAGAAAATCGAGCCATAGATAAAATTCAGAGATTAAGATACAATAAAGAAAAGGTCTTCATACAGATAAATTTAAAAAGAAAGGTCTTAGCCAATAGTACATCAAAAGATGACCTCCACAACAAGCCTGTGGATCGTCACTGTATAACAACAAAGCAATTAAGTAAAAAGCAAAAAACAGGACTCAGCTTCCCGTGTACAAACCATGAGGACTGCTCCTCACTTCTTCCAGTAATGCTAACGTGTCGGGATGACCTGGGGATTCTGTCAAACGCCGGATAAGCAGATTCCTCTGGTAAATGACTTCATCCATCTTGTTGATGTGCTCTCTGTAGTAATTCTCATCATCCTCTCCGAATACCTCCACAAGTCTGGATTTCTTCAAACCTGCCAACTCCTTAAGTTCTTCAATCTGTCCCCGAGCCTCATTGAGTTGATCGGTGATGTAACCATTGGTAGAACGGGCACACAAAAGCTCATGGTTCTTCTCTTTCAACAAAGTCTTCAACTTCTCCATCTGACCAGTCAGTTCGGTCACCATCTCCTCCTCCTTTGCCTTCCGGGAAATTGAAAATGCATCCCATCGTTCTTGCCACCCGGCTAATTTACCCTGAGCATCCATTAATTGTTGTTTGACTCGCCTCAACTCGGAGCTGGATGATCCCAAGGCCTTGTCCGTCTTCCTGAAGAAGTCCACCTCCACAGCTAATTTTCCCTCTGCTTCCTCTCGCAGTCTGACAGCTTCCGCCTTCTGATATTCTGCCTCATGGAATTGATGCATATAGTCTTGCAATTTCACGTTTAGCTCCGAGTTTTCGAATTGAAGCTTCTCCATGGCTTTCTTCAATTTGTCATATTCCTCCCGGCTCACCACTGTTGACTGTGCAGGAGTCGGCGGATACAAAGGTTCTTCCATAGGAAATGGCAGACCAAACTCTTTAACTCTTCCTTGAAGCCACTCTTCATACAGAGGATAAGTCCTACAATCTCCTTTTCCAAGTACAACTCCTCCTCGCTTGATCATCTTGAGCCAAGCCTCAGCTGCTTTACGAGATACAGTCAAATCAGGCGCAGAATGGAAAAACAGAGATTCTTCCACATCCATTTCCAAAGGCGGAGTCCTTAAAGCATACCCAAACTGCCTGACTGCTAGAGAAGGGTTATAGTTGATTCCTCCTCTTCTTCCCACCAACGGTACATTTGGGAAATTTCCACAACTGTGAATGACATCTGCCCTAAGCAAACTCCGATCAGACCACCAAGAAATATCTTCAGCTCTCAACCCCATCAATCTCTTCGACCAACTCAACGAGTCCTCGACATCAATGAACGCTCCTGATTTGGGTAGGTGTGAACTGAACCACTTATAAAACAAAGGCGCACAACAATTCACCAATCCTCCTTTTCTATTCTCATTCCTGTGGTGCACCGAATGAAAGAAATCTCCCAACAAGGTCGGCACTGGATTTCCCAACACGAAGAGGCGTATTGCGTCTATGTCCACAAATTTTGCAACATTAGGGAACAGGACAATCCCATACACACAGAGAGCCAACACAGCATTGAAACCCCTCTGGTCACCATCTTCAAGCTTCTTCTTTGCCTCTCCCAACAAGAAACTCAAATGAAAGCCACTGACTCCTCCCTTCTGACATATATTATCCTTCAAGACCGATTTCCCCAAATATGTGGCCGAAGCAACCACGCTGAGATCGGGTAGAAGCTCAGATCTGTAGAATAACAATTGTGACTTAATAGGAACTCTGAGAAAACTGGAAATCTCCTCCAAAGTAGGGACCAAAATATAATCCGGGAATGTGAAACACCTCAATGGAGGGTCATAGAACTGCAGCAGTGTAAAGAGAGCATCGTGTTGATCTTTGGAGAGAACTGTGACGAAGCTTAGAATCAAACCATAATCCTTCCGGAATCCTTCTAGAGAAACGTGATCCATTGACTTCATCAGCTGTTGAATAGGCTCCAAACAAACCACTGGAAACTTGTAAGCGACATGTCTCTTTCTGCCAATATCCATCTCAGGAGAACCAGGAAACCCCGACCGGAATCAAGAAGAAGATGTAAACCCCTAGAAATGGATAAACATGTGTTAGATGATATGAATGCAAAATGATGTGATGCAATGCAATGATATGGAAACCAGGACCGCTGGATCTGCTTAAACATCTGCCGGGTTGCACTGTCTGAAGAAAAACCCACTGAAGAATAAAATACAAGACCACAACTATGCTCCAGAAAACCGGGTTGGTTGGAAGTTAAGGTTTCCTGAATTTAGCCCGCCCCTCACTTGTAGGTTCTAAGAACAGAAGTTTGTCAGTTTCAGCCCTTCAGTCGAGAATAATACGTTTACCACTGAAGGTTTGGTATTATTACGGGACGAAAGACCTCTGCTGACTCCCCTCAACAGGATATCCTATAGCAAGTTCCCAGTCTCGGGGTCCTCGGATTGAGCAGCGAGAATGCGCCCACCAGAGCTAACATAATCACATCTCGGAGGAGAGGCCTCGACTGGGTTCTCGGGAAATGGTCACCAGAGTCGACGATTTCTAAAGGAATATTTGTCGTTATGGAACATCCATAGGACAAAATATATCCAACAGAAACCTTGTCTGGAATGTGGGTCTCATGAACGACTTAACGTAGCAACATGCCACGCAAGCCTCATGACTATCCACTCTAACACCTATGTGTGCACTCAAGCCTGGGTAGTGGGCTTATTTCTCACAAAATATCCCATCCCAACAAACAGGCAACCAGCAGATGAATATGAATGAATGCAAACATAATTACAAACATAAATGCAAACAATAGACAATGAATGCAAACAGTAAATAATGAATGCAATAAATAAACACAGCAAAAAGCAACCAAAACCCTAACCTAGAGAGCGCTAGGAGAGACTCGCTTAGGGAAGATGGACCAGCATAGGTCAACTTCTCTATTTCCCCAGCAGAGTCGCCAGCTGTCGCATCGCGCGAAAAACCGGCGGGAAAAGAAAGAAACAACAGAGCCGCCACCGTGCGTTATTTATCCCAAAAGAGGGAAAGGAAACGCTCGAAGTAAACCTAGGAAAGAACATGGTCTCGCGACCAAAGAGGATGGGTTCGGGAGTCGGTTATGCGAAGGGAAGGTGTTAGGCACCCTACGCATCCGTAGTACTCTATGGGATCCACGCACAAAAGGAAGGAAAAATGGTTGCTAACACTGCTCAAACACACACACACTGGCTGAAAGAAGCGAAAGAGACTGACTGAAACTGAACTCGGCAGGATGTCGCATCCTGGGCCTACTTAGTCTATCTAGCATAGACATCAGAGTCCAAGTAGTTCGGACTGGGGAAACGACACATGCTCGCTAGGATGTCGCATCCTATGCATACGTATCTTCTCGGACGAGAGAAGAATCAGAGCATTCGTAGCTCGGCTGACACGCACACAAACAAAACACAGGCAAACGGGGAGCCCGACTGCCAATCACTGGACTTATGTCAGCATCCGAACCTAAAACACACGCAAAGAGGCAAACATGGAGCCCAAATGCCAATCACTGGACTTTCATTGACATCCGAACCTAAACAACACAACAGATAGATAGGGAGTCGGGGACTCAGCCTATAACTGTCAAACAAACACAAAAGAAAAGAAAAGGCGCCCGGAGAGATCAGCTCAATCTCCTGCCTACATACTTCATCTGGTATGAAGATCAGGGCGATGTAGTTTCCCTACGCAGGGACAAGGATCTAGCCTAACCAGATAACAGAGGGAGACACAACACTAGGGAGACTACGACTCGAGCCTAGATGTTGTCATGCAAAGTCAACCCTGAGTTAAGGTTTCTAGCTAAATGGCACAAGGGCCAACCTATCCTAGACAAGGCTTGCACAGGAAGTAAGGGTCTCGATTGCAACTAGGGCAAGAGAAAGGGGAGGTCTCAATCACAACAGGGGTGAGAGAAAAAAAGTTAGTGTTAGTGGTTAGTCAAACTCGGCAAGACATCGCGTCTCGTGCCTACGTATCTCACCTGAACGTGAGAATCAGAGTTGCCGTAGTTCGGCCAAACAACCCTAAGTATGGCTCACACAAGGGTTAAGCCACACAACCTACCTTGCACAAGGGCAAGCACAAACTAAAGCCTAAGGAAGCAAACAAGGCAATCACAAACACATACAGCATAAGAATAAACACACCAACAAGGGGGCTCAAACATCAAAGGTTAGGCACTAGGGCCAACTGGAATGGGGTAAGTGTTGCTCTTAACCTTGCCATTGAGAGGCTAAGGTGAAGCAGATGAAAGGAGATGGGGGGTGTGCCTCATTGCTTCTATCCCTAATCAGGGAGAGCATCAAATAATAGAAAGTGGGGGAGTTCAGAAAGATGGAACTCTTTCCCCATTATTGACTCGATAGATCTTGGGTTTTTATCTCGATGCTTCAACCATGTAATGGGAGCAGAGAGAGGACACACTGAATAGTGGGGGATAGATTGCTTATCCCTACCTTCCACCAATTGCCTCAAATGAGGACTTTTCCTGCTTGGGACAATTTTAAACAAACACAGGCATTGCCTCTTAAGGAGGACTTCAGACAGTTTGCCCGGTCAAATAACAGACCGGGTCTCCAGACTACATGAAGAAAGAAAGGTTTATACCTCAAAAGCAAATGCTAAAATAGCAAAGCAAGCAAGTTCAGAGAACTTAAGCAACTAAAGTACCTGAAAAAGTCAAACTTATTAGTAAACAAGTCAAAAGTTTAAATCAAAAGAAATGGCAAACAGTCAACACAGGGGGTCAACTGAGCAAAGCATAAGACTCAAGTTATGAGTCAAACCATCTGCAAAACCAAGGTTAGCATGGGATAAACAAATCAAATTCAAACAAGTTTGAGTGATCTTTGAAGCATTGTGCTCAACCTGAAACAGATGAACTCAACATAAGTCCAAAGGACCACTAGGACTAGCCTAGGGTCAAACATGAAAGAAAAAGTCAAGGCAGCAAGGAAAAGTCAACTCAAAGTCAAAGTCAAACATTTGGGAAGCTAACACACTTGGGCCCACATTCAAATCATGCATCATTGTCATTTCATGAATATTTGAAATCAAAACAAGGCAAAGGAAAGCATACAAAAGTCAACAGAATGACTTGCATCAAAAGTCAACCTAAGCAATCTCAAAAAATCATGAAATAAATCACACTCAATCCTAACATCTAACATGGTATACATGTAAAATTTCATGGCATTTGGATGAGAGGAAGGCAGGCAAGTAAAATCATGAAGTCAAACTAAATTCAAGTAAGCATGGTGAAAGCCAACAAGCATAGGTCAACTTCAAAAAATCATATCAATTTGAAAACAGAAGAGAAATGAATGAGATTAACACCAATGCAAAGCTCAAAGAGTCTAGTTATCACATATGAAATTTCATGGATATACAATATGATTTGAGAATTTCACAAAGGATTTGGCAAGGCATAGCACAAAAAGTCAACAAATGACCAAGCATGGAAGAAAATTCACAATCAAATGGAAAACAGCAAGATTAATTCCAAGAAAATTCATACATCAACCAGACATACAAGGGATCATTCATGCAAAATTTGGGGTCAATTGGATGTAGGGAAGCATGTGAACAAAATTAGGGAAAATGCATGATCATGGTATAGCAACAATTGTAACACATGACTTCAAAAATTCATATCCCTCAATCCACAAATGATAAATGCACAAAGTCTATATGGAAACAAAGGTCAAAGTGTCTAGTTTCATCACAAAAATTTTCAAAGGCAATGGATATAACATGACAATTTCACAATTGAAATGGTGAGATGTATCATTTGAGCATACATGTTGGGAGAATATTTATCATTTAAAATCCAGACCATGGAAAATTAATTAAAAATCATGATTAAATAAAGGACATTCTTGTGAACATGTGGAAAAAAATTTCATAATTTTTGGATTAAAATTGAGAGAGAAACGAATTATGGAAGATGAGTGAATAATTGTAACAAGACAAGATCACATAACATGGCAAATGGTCAACATGAGAGTCAACGGTGGCATTTTTGTAATTAAAGGCCTCACTTATCAAAACTACTGCGTTTTGGGGAAAGGAATGAAATGTTCCTATTGGCTCCCAGCCAATGGAACAGTAGCATGGCCAAAAGATTCAAATTTCTGAGTTTTCAAATAAATCCTTAAGGTTTCTAACAGCATGGTTCATGGTATTGCTCAATGTTTTCAAACAAAATCATGAACAACAAATGTAAGCAGTACCAGCAAGCAAACAATCAAAGCAAGGCCATGAACATTAACAGCAAATCAGCATAATCAGGAACATTTCTAGGCAAGGTTTCCTAAGCCGCAGCAGGTATTCATCATCATGTTTCATCATCAACCAACATTAAAACAGTATGGTAACAGCATAGCATCAACAACATCAGGCAACATAATCCGACCAAGCATACAACAGCAGGGTATTGGTAATGTTATTGCAGCAAACAAACAAACACATTCAACACAAATCATATGTTTTCATGGCAATGGTCAGGTTTGAACAGCAGGGCAATTGCTCATCATCACAGCAGCATAGCAAGAATTCCAACATGCCGTCTCAACCAAAACAAACAACAGCAACAACATGGCATTGTGGGAAAAATTCTGGGCAGAGTTTATGGTTTGGCATGGACAGCAGCATGTACATATTAAGCATCATTATCATTCGACCAACAAAAACAAACAACAGCATGTGGATTTTCTAAACAGCTTAAGGTTTAAACAAACAGCATTCACATATTAATGTTCACATAGCCACCAGGCAACAGTAAGACCAAGCAAGTTTTGGGCAGCTTAAAGCTTGAGAAGCAACAGCAAGGTTTAGCAGCATCAGGTGTTCAACATGATATCCAAGCAAATTTAAACAATAAACACACAACAGCATATAACATGTTTCACCTGGATTTCAAAACAATGCTCGTGAGATTTCAAAACTGCAGCATAATGTGTTCATCAAAATCATCATCAATTGAAATTCCAACCAACAAACAACAGCATGGCTAACATGTTCAGCTCATAGAAACAAGCTTCAAGCAACATCACACAATAACACGGCATTCAAGTAATGTCCATACAACAACCAAACAACAGCATACCAAATGCAATTCATGAAGGTTTTCTGTGCAAAGTTCATAGGATTTCAAACAGCAGGGCATTAACTTTTTTCATCGAGACTCATCAACTTAAACAGCAAGGTCAACAGCATGGCAATGGCAGCATGTTCATGCAATCATAAGTAATAACAGCAGCATGTGTTCATGCTCTTCATGCATATTCAATCACTATCCAAACGAATCAAACATCAACCATCCAACAGCATAACATTTGGCAAGCAACCAACATCATACAACACAGTCATATGGATCTTTCTAAGCACATTCAAAACAGCAGCAAGGGATGTTCATCATCATCATGTAATCATCAAGAACAATTGCAAGCAAGCAGCATGGTGTTCAACATGATATCCAACATCAACACGAATTCATTTAGCATGAGATAAAAGGCATAGCACACAGTAAATTCATGCAACACAATGCATCAATCAAAAGGCCACAAACAAACATGACAAACACAAATCAATGTAGATTTTCTGGACACTCAAAACAGCAGCAAGGCACTAAAACTTCATTGAGACTCATCACCAATCTGCAACACGGCTGACAACATAGCAGCAACAGTAGGTTCATGAAAATACAAGCAAAAGCAGGCATGATTCTGAGATAAAAACACCTGGACACAAACTAGGGTTTAACAAATACAGCAATGTTTTATCATTTTCGTGTTCAGCCATTAATCATGGATAACCAAACATAAGCAGAATCATTAAAAATCAAGCATGGCCATGCAACAACATCCCTATACAACATCACTTAACAACAAACCAAGCATAATCATGGGGATTTCATAGGCAGAGTTCTAGGGTTTTAATACAACAGTGCCCATTTCATGTTCATGAACTCAAAAAAACCAAAATGCTCAACAGCCAAAATTGAGTATGCCAATAGCCTCAACCAACATTACACAACACAAATACAACACCATATTTCATTAAAACAACTCCATCTAGGCAAATCGAACAAAAGTTGTCATGAACTCAGAAAATGAAATTCAATTTTCTTTCAGCTTAGTCTACCATTTAACATGATGTAAATTGCAACATGTTTAGCATACCAGAACCTAACCTAAACATAGCATGGCATAGAGAAAAAAATGATTCGAGAATTTACTTGGTTTTGAAGAAATCCCAAGATGCAATGGTGTTTGGCTTCTTTGGCTCACAACAGAGGTCCCTTTGGCCTTGAAATGGAGGATGATGAAGCTGTTTTGGATCCAAGAGGCACGAGCTAACTTGTACCAACTTCTGCCATTGAAGGGTGCCTTGAAGATGCAGTAGTGGAATGGTGGTTACAGCTGGGGTTTGAAGCTTGAAAGGAGTTCAAGATGATGTCCAGATGGTGGAGCTATGAAGAAAGCTCGAGGTCCTTTGAAGTTTTTGTGCAGAAAATGCTTTGATGCCAAAATGCAAGAGTGAAGGAAAAGTTCTTTTCTGTCGTGTGGCTGCAGTCTAGGGTTTACCAATGTCAGAGAAATGCACTTTTATACTTCTGTTTATCCTTGCTTAATCATATGCTAAGTTGGTTTAGTCTTGGTGGAGTGATTTGCATTTTTGCTAATTGAGGAACAAGTGAAAAGGAGGTGTGTTTGTCTGCACGAATTTGGGCCTGAGCATGCTGCAAATGACCATGCCAATTGCTGCTTTTGGTCTGCTGCAGAATTGTTGTATGTGTTTTGCTTGTGTACTTCCATTTGCAAAATTGCCAAATTTGTGCTTTTGGTTCAAAATGGTGGTAGAATGATGGTATGGACATGGTTTTGGAATTGGAACAAGTCACAAATAATATATGAAACATTTCCCAATTGGCAAAATCAAGAAAAAGTCAAAGAAGCCAAAAGTCAAAGTTTGGTCAAACTTTGATTTTAAATGCAAAAGGTCCAAAAATGCCATTTTGAATGGTAGGGTTTTAGGTCATGAAATTTATATTTTTGGAAAGAGGATGAAAAATGTGGCTTGTAGGAAAAAACCCCACCAAATTTGGCCTTATGGTTTGAGAGTTATGGCTTGTTGAAGTTCAAAAATTGGTGAAAATGATTTGATCATATCTTGACAACCACACATGGGATTTGAGAGTTCTTGGACTTTTTGAAAATGGGAGAACAAGATATTCAACTTTCATGTTGGGCAAAAATTCATTTGAAGCTTGTATCATGATGTAAGTTTAAGATCAAGAAGTTTCCATTTTTGGCAGTTGAAATTACAGGTCCACTTGCTATTTCTGGAAAATTTCTGATTGACTTGATTTTCTTCCATGATGAGGTTGAACATGATATATGAGGCTTGTACAAGCATGAATGAACTCCTTCAAATCAATTCTATCCATCAAATCACTGATTAAATCAACTGTTGACCAAGTTTGACTTTCTGTTGACTTTTCTAGGGTTTTGAGTGACTGAGCCTCTTCTGATGAATTCCAAACCCTAAATCCTTGAGAACTTGACTTCAAATGATGTCCCAAGTTGTATGAACTTTTGATTAATAATCATGATGCCCAAATTCTGCAAGAATGGCCATCATCCATTGCTTTGACTTGACTGTTGATTATCTAGGGTTTTGGCCTGGCTATGCATGAACTGATGACCTCTGAGCCTTCCACCCTTGACTTGAACACTTCAAAAAGACCTCCAAGTCATGTGAACTTGTTGGACAAACCCTAGGGCTTTGATTCCTTGAGAAACATCCTTGCTTGACTGGTTGACTGATCTCCTGATCAGTTTGACCTAATTTCTGCTTGCTTGCACTTGAGGCAACCGGGGACAATGCAAATGCTATGCAATGTATCATGATATGCTATGACTTAATATGAAATGATATGCACAATGATAGGTGCAAATTTGAGGTGCTACAGTCCCACCTCAAAATAATTAAAAATGAGTGAGTTAGGTCCCTGCGAAGTTGACCTAAAATTAGGGTTTCTGTCAAAATGACTTATAATGTTTTGAAATGAATGATGAGCTTCCAAGTTTCAAATGGATTTTTGATGAACATGAAAGTTGTTCATATGGCGACTGTTGTTAAAACTTGAATGGAGGCGCCAATTGGATTGGCTAGGGCAGGTGCCTTAGCCAATCCAATTGGCGCCTATGTGTAGGTTTTAAAAGGAGGCGCCAACTCAATTGGCGAGTCCCTCATAAAATACCTTTTTTGTCTTATAAATAGATGCGTTGTGTGACCTATTGTTCCACAACTCATATAATCATTTGGCTATCATGTTTGGTGTTCGTCGCCGATACGGTAAGGTGATTTATGCGAGAGACAAACCTCAATTGCTGATGCTGTTTTGGAAGATCACCACGTTAGATCAACTGAAGAGGGAGCTGGTTCGATGGTTAGACAGGAAAATACCAGAAGGGGAAAAAATCATAAGTATTGAGAGACTTGACAGTATCTTTGGTTGGGTGCGAATGAAGACTGATAAGGATGCTAGGGAAATGATGTTCGGTCGAGACGACATTAATTTGATTGTTGTAATCAATTAGAATTATTTATGTTTTCAGATGTTTTGTACTGTTGTTGGTTATGAAACTCGTTGTAACAAGAACTTAATGATATATAATGATTGATTGTTACAGAAATACAATGTTACAAAAAGCTTAAGATCTAGATAAAATGTTACAAAAAGCTTAAGATCTAGATAAAATGTTACAAAAATCTTAAGATCTAGATGATGCTCCTTGATTGGGACAATTGTTTTTGTTGTGTCCTGGTTGATGACAGATACTACATAATCTTATCATTTTATCTGTGGAATCCATCTCTGTTCTGATACGTGTGCTGTTTGGCCTTCCTTTCTTCTTTCTACGCATATCTTCATTGTGCCAAACAATATCTCCTTCATATGGAGGCCAGTAATCCTCCATTGGTAGTACTGAAAAGCTTTGACTATATACATTCATGATGGTGCTGGCCTTGTACGCATCAGATAAATGGGTGTAAGCGTCTTGACGAGTATAAGCGCATGCTGCAATGACATGGGAGCAAGGTATGCGGAAGGCCTGAAATTTTCCACAATCGCACCAACTTCTGTGTAGTCTAACAGCGTAGGCTAAATTTGGTCTCCCCTCGTTGTTGCCCATTGTTTCCTGGACGCTGAAATTTTGTCTATGACGGTCAAACACTGTTACAGCGTGTGTCGTAGCTTTGATGCTCTCCTCTTTCATGACCTTCATGCAACACTCACTGAATACTTGTCCGGACATTAACACTGCACTCCATCTTTCACCTTTGGTTGCGAACATAGAAGCCAACCTATAATAGGCAGATTTCGAATCCCTTTGAAAACCCCGTTCATGCATTCCACAATGTTTGTTGTCATGTGGCCCCATCGACAACCACCGTCAAATGCTCTTGTCCACTGCTCTACTGGGATGTTATTTATCCATCTCCCCGCGTCTTCATTAGACAGTCGAATCTCATCACGATAATATTGAAATGACGGTTGAGTTAAAGCATACCCAGCATTCACCACCTTCTTGCGAAGATTCTTATCTTTTATAGCACGCATGAAGTTTTATGCAATGTGTCTGATACAGTAGACATGTGTAGAAGGAGGATCATGCCATCCATTGTCATGGTTGTTGTAGGCACTTTCAATGGCAGCATGTCTATCTGAAATCAAACATAGATTGGCTTGTGGAGCGACATGCGTTCTGAGATGTCGAAGAAAGAAACCCCATCCACCAGCCGTTTCACCTTCAACAAGAGCAAAGGCAATGGGAAATACATTGTTGTTACCGTCTTGTGCAACTGCCATGAGCAAAGTACCCTTGTATTTTCCGTATAACCAGGTGCCATCAATTTGCAGGAGAGGTTTGCAGAAAGCGAAACCTTTGATGCACAGGTCAAATGCCCAAAAGAGACGGTGAAATATTCTATTACCTGTAGCACAGGTTCCGTCTGACATCATTGCTGGCACTGTCTCCAGAATTGCCACAGTTCCTGGGACATAAGTTTTTAGTGCCCATAAAAACCGTGGTAATTCCTTGAATGAATCCTCCCAGTTGCCGAAAACCTGTTCAACAGCCTTTGTCCTCGCAATCCATGCTTTCTTGTAAGATGGAGTATAATTATATGTTGTTCGGATATGGGATATAATTATACTCACCTTCACTGATGGGTCTTTATTTACCAATGGCAGAATGTCTTGACATATCAAAGTTGTGCTCAATTTACGGTGATCTTGTTCAACGTTAGTTGCAACGCAACTGTGTGGTGGGTCTATTGAAGCGATCTCCCAAGAGTCATTTTTCTTCTTGTAAGATGCAGCCAAACGAAACTTACAAATCATGTTACGACATTCGATAACATACCTTCTAGAATCAGTGCGTTTCACTGTAAAGTCAGCAAAGTTGTTCATGTGGAATTTTTTGATTGCCAAGACACATTCTTCTTTGGTACGAAACATGTCTCCCACCTTTAATTCACCTACTGGTCTCAGATACGGATTATAGAAGACACTGTCGGACGTTTCATCGTCGTGAAGATCCATATTTGTCATATGTTGAGGAGGATTGTAGGCATGACTAGGAGGTATTGGTGGTGGTTGAGCCTCATCTTCATCGTCGTTGTTCAGGATGTGATCAACCTGTATCTCAGTCTCCTCTTCTTCTTCATCAACAACGTCGACTTCTACTTCTGCTTCTGGGTTGAGTTCATCTGACCATTGTGCATCATCTGCAGCATCTTCACCAGCTGCATCCTGATCGGTTAGTTGAGACTGTTGAGACGGTATACATGGTTGTAGAGTAATGTACAACTCGATACAATCCATGCCTGAATGTTCATGACTAAGAAACATGTTTTGAACATCTTCATCGTCTCGTATCTTAAGGGGGAAAAACTTGCATTGACCATTCTAAAAAAATATAGGATTTTGATATGTCATCTTTGACACAATACCTGATCCTATAAAGGATTGTATTCTTTTTTTTAAATGCAAAAAGGTTGCATTTCTCTTCATCGTGACTCTTATGGTATCAGTGTTTCTAAAACAAAAACCATGAAGCTCAGACTCAAAAGTTTCACCGTTGCAGTGAACGTTGACACTGTATAATGATGAAGATGACATTTTGGAGATGAAAACTATTTTGCAAGTGCAGATGAATGTGAGTGAAGTGTCTTGGATGTTGATAGTAAGACACTTAAATAGATGGTATCAATGTCTCACATGCTAGCTAGTTCTGAGATGATGTGTCGGATATTGAAGCTACTCTGAGATAATGTGTCAAGCATGCAAGTCAGTTCTGAGATGAGGTGTCTGTCATGCAATACAGTGTGAGTTGATGTGTCAAGCATGCTAGCTAGTCATGAGTTGATGTGTCTGTCATGCAAGACAGTGTGAGTTGATGTGTCAAGCATGCTAGTTAGTCAAGACAGAAGTGAGTCTTCAGCATGCAGGATACTAGAGAGCCACGTTGTCATACCCCAAAATTTGCCCATCAATAGTTCAAGACATTTTTCAGGGGCATTCCGACTCATTTTATGGCACTGATCTTAAAGGGACAAAGGCCCAGCTCACGAAAGGCCCAATCCAGAAAATGGCCCAAACTGGCCTGTTCGCTACACGCTCGCCTAGCGAACGTTACGTTCGCTACACGCTCGCCTAGCGAACATTCGCTACACGCTCGCCTAGCGAAGCAAACGTTCGCTACCAGCTCGCCTAGCGAGGCTGACAGACAACAAAAAATTTCGGGCTTCGTTCTGAGCCCATTAGGTCATGAAAAAGGGCATTATAAATACCAGCACTTCAGTAATGAAAGGGAGAACGAAAAAAGGAGGAAAGGAGAACCCTAGCAAGCAAACCCTAGCGCTCACAGACGGAAAACCCTAAAGGAAACCCTGAAGGAAAAGCCGGCGGCAGCAAGGTCACTTCCGCTCAATTCGATCCGATCGGCCAACTCAAGGTTACAATGCGATTGCAAACAGGTTTGCATTACTATTATCGCTTTATTTTCTTAATTTGCATGTGATACCGCTTTATGTTCTTAACTTGCATGTGATATTATAATTGAATTCATAAACATATCTGGGGTTTTGCATGTGAATTTAAGTGTGCCTGAATATTGTGAATGCTGAACCATGTAATTATGTGTTGAATGCCATAAGCCATGCCGCAGGTTGAAGTCATACTGTTCTGAAATTCAAAACCCGCAGCCGCTCGCTAGCACATCGCTAAGCGAGCATGTAAATTATGCACTGTTTTGCCTGACATTCATGCTGCTGTATTTTCTTTTGCGGTGTAATCTTCGATTACACCCCGATTTGGTATTCTAACCCGTTTGCTGAATTTTGCCCAAGGTTCACATGTCCCAGGAAAAGATTATCGTTAGGTCTTCCACTTTATTTGTGGGATACCCTTGTGGAGACCCACCCTAAATTGCTTAATTAATTTTAATGTATTAATTTTAATGTATTGATTTTAATATGGAGGCTCGTCCTAATTACCTAATTGACTTTAAAATATTGCCTTTAAATAAGTGATCTTGGACCTCTCTTTGCTGCCCTACGGTATTACGGTATAATGGTCATGTCCCGCGAATGTGGGGATACACTTAGCAATGGCCCTTCGATTAAATCATCATAAAATAAATCATGGTCCCTCGGATGTTGCCTTCGAAAATACAATTTTGTCCCTCGATGACCCTTCGGTGTAGCCTACGGTTAAATGATGATCGTTCCTTCGAATGCTAAGGTATCCTTACAACTGTTGCCTTCAATGACCTATCGATGACCCTACGATGACCCTTAAACATCCAAAGGGTAAAATTACTTACTTCTCAATAGTGAGGACAGTTTTACCCTCATAAGGATAGGAAATGCCCATAACGACCTCAGGAAGGTATAACTCTCAATTACTGGATCATAACCTAAAACATTTTCCACCCCTCGCACTTTACACTTTACAAATCCTAGAAAATCACCACTTGGTATACATTCATACTAGAATCATTACCGAGTTATATTTTTCTAAACCATTTTCAAAATCAAATGAGATAAATACTTTGTATACATTCATACGAGAATCATTACAAAGTTAAACTCTATTTCAAACATTTTTTAAGCAATTCACCGACACTTTTCAGACAAAAATATAAGTGATCCAGTAATTAAGAGCCCATGGATAACCATGGATACAAAGGGTGCTAACACCTTCCCTTTGTATAATGTACCTCCCGAACCCAAAATCTATTGAGGTCTTTCCTGTTCTTTTCCACCTTTCCTTATTGGATAAAAGAAAAGTCGGTGGCGACTCTTGCTATCCGCGACATTGCGATAAAAAGTAAAACACCCCAAGTCAGTTCACCGTATGACACACGTGTCTGAGATGATGTGTTAATCCTGCAAGACAGTGTGAGTTGATGTGTCAACAAGGCAAGCTATCAAGAAGTGACTCTTCAGTATGCAGGAGACAAGATAGCCATGTGTCGGACATGTAAGACAGTTCTGAGATGATGTGTCAGTCAGGCAAGATAGTGTGAGATGATGTGTCAGACAAACAACCTATCAAGAAGTGAGTCTTCAGCATGCTGGAGACAAGACAACCACGTGTCGGACACCTAAGATGGTCAGACATGATGTGTCAACCATGCAAGCTATCAAGAAGCTAGTCATCAGCATGCAGGAGACAAGAAAGACACGTGTCAGACACCTAAGATGGTCAGAGATGATGTGTCAATCATGCAAGCCATCCATAAGTGAGTGTTCAGCATGCAGGAGACAATAATGCCACGTGTCAGACATGCAGATGGTGGCGCCAATTGGTTTGGCGCCTACAATTAAGGCTTGTACATGGTCGCCAATTTGAATGGCGCCCCCATGGAGTCAGTCCTCGAAACCAAGCATTCAGAACTAGCCTTGCATGCATGTACCCTATGGTGTCGCCAATTTGAATGGCGCCCCCTCATTATTATTGTACATGGTCGCCAAATGAGGTGGAGACACCATGCAAACACAATTTTTTATGCTCTCCTCCATTTGCCTATAAATTCATCCACTCCTTCAACAATTCTTCCACACCAACATTCTCACTACTTCATCTACATTACTTCTTTTACAATTTCTGTTGGTGTAAGCCCTAGAGGCCAATACATTTTGGTACTTGTATCGAATAATAAAAGGCATTCTCTTTATTATGGTTGATTAATAAAGTCCCTGGAATAGATAGTCCGTTTAATGTATTAAGTGTGACTTAATCATGAGAACACATTAAACATAAGGACATTATTCCTAAAGTATCCGTAGTCGAGCTTTAGTGTGAAGTGGGATAACATTAAAGCATTAAGACTATTATGTTTGTAGACTGATGATCACATCTCATGGATCATGGATAAAGAGTTATCAAGTCTTAAACATAGGTATGAATATTAGGAGTAATATTTATACCGGATTGACCCGCTATGAGAATACTATATAGAAAGTTATGCAAGGTGTCATAAGTTATTCTCATGGTGATAATAGTGTATTCCACTCTTCGACCTGAAACCACTATGGATCCTAGATGTAGAGTCGAGTGCTTTATTGCTGATCCAACGTTATCCGTAACTGGATAACCATAAAGGCAGTTGATGGGTACTCCACAAAGCATGCTGAGGGACATGAGTGACCTAGATGGAATTTGCCCATCCTGCATAACAGGATAAATGTCTATGGGCCCAATATTGAACTGGACAAGGATGACACGGTCTATGCCTTGTGTTCAATATAGACATAAGGGCAAAAGGGTAATTATACACATAAGTATTATCACAGAAGGAATTGTCAGATCACATGACATTTTCGTGTCTTGGGTAGCAGTGATGTGTTGCTAGATACCGCTCACTGTTTATTATGTTAAATACATGATTTAATATAATTGCCAACGCCGCGAAAACCTACAGGGTCACACACAAAGGACGGATTGATGAGAGATAGAGTAACTAAGGAATACCGTAAGGTACGGTGCCCTTAAGTGAATTATAGAACATCGTAAGGTACGGTGTACTTGAGTAGAATACGAAATATGGTAAGGTACCATGGGCTTAAGTGATTTTGGGCATATTATAAGATATGGGCCAAAATACACTTAAGTGGGCCTTTTAGCTTGAAGCCCACACAAGTGGTTCTATAAATAGAACCCTTGTGCAGAAGCACAGTTGGCGGTTGCATTCTTTTCGTTTTCACTCTCTCTCTCTCTCCCACTCAAAGCCTTCATTCGTACCAGCTAGCACTGAGATTGAAGGAACCCGTTCGTGTGGACTGAGTAGAGACGTTGTCATCGTTCAACGTTCGTGATCGTTTCGTGGATCTGCATCAAAGGTTTCGATCGTCACAAGAGATCTGCATCAAAGGTTTTGATCGTCACAAGAGATCTGCACCAAAGGTTTCGATCATCACAAGAGATAAATATTCTATCACTGATCATGACCATTCGTAAGGATCTCTAAAGGAGAAATTTTTAATTTCCGCTGCGTTTTGGACCGCAATTCTCCTTCAATTTCATCTTCAACAAAATCTTCCAATTTCATCTACACCAACTCCCCAACAATATGTCTTTACTCACAATGGGCGAAGCACACAGAGGAACAGTTGCAAACATCGCAACATACGTAAGTTTTTTCTCATACTAATTTTTTATGTTTCATCTCCACCAACCCCATTTTATTTTGAAATACCAACTTAGTAAAGTGTTATATTATTTCTATTATAGGATGTATCAAGGTTTCGAACTCGAGTCCACGAATTTGTCCCAATGGACCCGATGATTCAACCTTATGTTGAACTCGCCGGTTTTGGTCACATTAGCAAGATTATGTCTTGGTCTATAGATAACAAGTTCATTCTAGCCTTATGCGAAAGATGGAGGCCAGAGACACACACATTTTGGTTTCCAACCGGTGAGTGTACCGTGACGTTAGAAGACGTCTACATGCTTTTAGGACTACGAGTTGAAGGCAAAGCTGTTAATGGTAAGACCAACTGTGCAAACTCAATTTGCATGGAGCTTTTAGACACTGATTTGTTAGATGATAATGTTAGAGGTCAAGGTATACTACTCTCACGCCTAAAGTCATATTATAATAGTTTATATTTAGATGAGCATTCTACCGAAGATGCTCGAATAATCAAAACTAGATGTTACATTATGTTGTTACTAGGATCCTTTTTATTTCCCGAAGGTAGTGGTTCTAGCATGCATATTATGTACTTACCTTTACTTAGACATATAGATAGAATATGTAGTTACAGTTGGGGATCCGCATGTCTAGCCTATCTCTATAGTTCGTTGTGCAAAAACTCCCACAAAGACACATCGACATTTTCTGGATGTGCTGTTTTGCTACAAGCATGGGGATGGTCAAGACTACCGTCTCTAGCACCGGTCAATAACAACCCCTTCACTTTTCCATATGCAAAAAAGTAAGTTGTTTAAATTGCTATATCTTTACTTACTTCCTTATAGTTTAGTACCCATAACTAATTTATTTTAACTTTTTGGTGTAGATGGTCGGCACGTGGTATGAATTACAGCAGATGTCCGAGACACTGTATTACTCAGTATCGCAACCTGTTGGATCACCTTCGACCGACAGACGTAAGCAAAATAACTTCATTAATTCGTCATATTATGTTGACTTTTTCTACATTCATTTAAATCCTATCGTCTTTAACATTTCAGTTCATTTGGCGTCCATACCTTAATATGGATCATGAGCATCAGGTCAACCCTGAAGACGCAGCCGTATGGACAACATGCACACCGATAATACGGTTCACAACAGTGGAGATGCACAACACCGATCGTGTGAAGCTGCAGTTCGATATGGTCCAGAGTATCCCAGACCCCCTAGCTAGCCTAGGAGAATGACATATGCGTAAAGTGAACGACCAATGGAACTACAACCCTTGGCAAACCTTCGCAAGATCAGAGTGTCGCAAGTGGAAGCACCGTCATGACCATGTCTTAACTGACGCAGTCATGCCAAATGAGGTAAAACCAAGTCGTACTTATATGGCTTGGTACAGATCGGTTGGATTTTAATTCATCACCGATGATATGTACCTCTACGACCCACGCCAGACAAGTTACACACAAGAAGGATCAACATCTAACCCCCAACAACATTCTCAGCCCGGTTACTCACAACCACCTATCCGTCAAACTTTCCGTTCCACAAACACACAAACATACAACCAAAACATGCCATTCACCCAACCCCAATACCAAGAACATCCCCCATACCACCACCAACAAATGGACTATCAACCTCAGACCGAACATCGCTTCGCACCCACACCATCACCCTACCAAAGTCGCCTTAGCCAAAACACTAACCGCCCCATCACCTACCGTAGCCAAGAACCCCAAACATCACAATACCAAAACATCCCACAACCATATCTCTTCCAAACACCCCAACAACCTTTCCAACCTTTCCTAGACCCATCATTGTCACCCATGTCTCCCTTCAACCGTCCCGGTCGCCCATCCATGAGTCAACCACACCCCAACTTCTCTGGCATGGGTCATGAGCTCAGCTACGCCGGTACACCATCATTGAATACTGAAGACTATGCTGAGTTGGCTGAATACCTCAACGGATCTTCTCCTGTAGGAGGTAATGACGCTCCTGGACCATCAAATGAACAAACACCGGTGCAGAATCGTCAACGTGGGTTAGGGTAGCTAGGGGATGTGGGACCGGAGGTCGGTTAGGTGATCCCGGTCATCACCATTAGGATTCTTTGTGTAAAATCCAAATTTTATTAATATCAATTCGTATTATATCAAATTTATCTTTGTGTAAACTCCAAACATTAGGTTTCTTTGTCTAAACTCCATTTTGGCAAAATTCACATACACATGTTTTGACTGAAACTCCATTGAGATGTCTACTTAAATTGTTATGTTGGACAAAATTTCATAATTCTAAAAAAAACACATATGATAATACAAAACATTATAGGTCAGATAACAATTGAAATGTCAAAGAGTCCAAGTTCAGGTGCCCATACCTTTCTCATAAAAAATGCAAATGATGCAAAATGTTTGTCCAAATTCATTATCTTGAAAAGATCTAAAACTTTTATGTTGAAGGTTTTGTCATTTGAGGCTTTTATCATTCAAACAGAAGGGCTTGAATTTGGTCCCTTTTGGCAAAATTCACATACACATGTTTTGACAGAAACCCTAATTTTGGGTCAACTTCGCAAGGACCTAACTCACTCATTTTTAATTATTTTGAGGTGGGACCAAGTGCATTGGAAAATTTAAGATCTCTACTTCACTTGTTATGTTGGACAAAAATTCATAACTCTAACACAAACACATGCAATAATACAAAACATTATAGGTCAGATAACAGTTAAAATGTCAAAGAGTCCAAGTTCAGGTGCCCATACCTT